>NC_084473.1:49669500-50901500 GCF_027409185.1 Cynocephalus volans
ATGTAGAAGACTGAAACTTGATCTGTACCTCTCACTTTACCAAAATCAACTTAAAGTGGATTAAAGACTTAAACATGAGACCTGAAATTTTAAAATTCCTAGAAGAAAACATAGGGGAAACACTCCACGATTTAGGACTGGGCAAAGACTTTATGACTAACACCCCAAAAGCATAGGCAACAAAAGAAAAAATAAACAAATGGGATTATATCGAACAAAAAGCTTCTGCACAGCAAAGGAAACAATTAGCAGTGTGAAAAGACAACCTACAGAATGGGAGAAAATATTTGCAAACTATGCATCTGACAAGGGATTAATATCCAGAATATACAAAGAGCTCAAACAACTTTACAGGAAAACAGCAAATAATCTAACTAAAAAATGGGCAAAGGAGCTGAATAGACATTTCTCAAAGGAAGACACACAAATAGCCAACAGGTGTATGAAAAAATACTCAACATCGCTAATCATCAGAGAAATGCAAATCAGAACCACTTTGAGATATCACCTCATCCCAGTCAGACTGGGTATTATAAAAAAGACAGAGAATAACAAGTACTGGTGAGGATGTGGAGAAAGGGAAACCCTTCTGCACTGTTGGTGGGACTGCAAACTAGTACAGCCATTATGGAGAACAGTATGGAGTTTCCCTAAACAACTATGGGTAGAACTACTTTATGATCCAGCAATCCCACTAACTGGGATATATGCAGAGGATGTTAAATCATCAGATCAAAGGGCTACCTGAACTCCCATCTTTATTGCAGCTCTATTTACAACAGCCAGGTGATGGAACCAACCTAAATGCCCATCGATGGATGACTGGCTAAGGAAAATGTGGTATATACACAATGGAATACTACTCAGCCATAAAGAAGAATGAAATTCTACCATTTGCAGTGATGTGTATGAGCCTGGAGAAAATTATCCTAAGTGAAACAACCCAGGTACAAAAAGAGAAATACCACATGTTCTACTCATAACCAAGAGTCAAATCCATAAATAAACAATAAAGAGAGACAGAGAGAGAGAAAGAAACAACAATCACACTAATACATTGAACTTTCAGAAAGAAAGAAAAGAACCGTGGTTACTAGAGGTGGAGAAGGGGAAGGGAGGGGAGACAGAAGGGGGCTAATGAGAAATTGGTTAACAGACACAAAGAATGATTGCGTATTGTAACGATGAATAAGCTAACTATCCTGATCTAACCATCACACATTGTCCACAGTTATGGAAAACAACATTGTACCCCCATGTATGTATAATAAATTACCTTTAAAAAATAAGTAAAAAAAATAATAAATTACCCATCTGGAACAATGATTCCACAGGCTTCAAATCAGAATACCTATGTTTAAACTCTTGTTTTATGTTTTTGTGCTCCTTTTTCTGTTTTGTTTTTAGCTCCTATGAACATTAGTTTTCTCGTGTATAAAATGAGGAATACAGAAACCTGTTCATTATACTTTCATACATATCCCAAATTCCCTGACTCTTCCTCCCTCTCTACTGTTATCTGGTCTACATCATCATTATATTTTGTGTAGATTTCCACAATAGCTTTCTAACTAGTCTCTCCGCTTCTGTAATTGCTAGCCTGCTGCCTCCCCCCAGTTTCCACTTTAGCAGCCAGCATGAACTTTCCAAAAATATAAATTAGATCAATTCCTTTCCCGGTGTAAACCATCCAATGATTTTCCATTACATTTAGAATAAAACCCATATTCCTTACTCTGACTTACCTCTCTGACCTTATCACTTACTATGCTTCAACCACACAAGCCTTTTCATTTCTGGAATTTTATTTCTATCCTAGAAGCTTTGCACTTAGTATTCTCTCTGCTTGGAATGTTCTTGGTGGGATTTGCATGTCTGTTTTTTTCTCAGCTCAAATAAGACCTCCTCCATAAGGCAGTCCTCCTCCTACCCAGTCTACAATCAACCCAGGAATTACCAAACACATGAATTTGTATTTTTTGCTTCATAAAACTTACTATAACCTGAAATGGTCTCGTTTACACATTTGTTTGCTTATTTATTGACTGTTGCATTCCACCAGAATCGAATTCCTTCTGAGCAAGGATCTTATCTATCTTATTTAACTAGCTATTTATAGAATAATCTATATTCCTAGAATCTAGAACAGTAGGATAAACATAATATATGCTGAGCAAATATTTATTATATGAATATTCAAAGTGCCACTGTAAATATAATGCATGTAAAGTTACCTAGAGTAAACAAAGGAGAGATGTGAAACTCATCATTACATCTGTTGTTAAGATGTTGTTGAGATCATTATGTAGTCTTGGTTTTCAGAATTCTGCTCTCAATTGTAGGAATAGTTTTACTTTATACAGGTAATTGTTTTGTTTAAATAACATGGAATTGAGATCTTCCTAGAATGTTTAGAAACAGCTTTCTGATTCTACATTTTGTGCCTTCTTCCCATTTTCATTTTCAGTCCTGTTTTCACTTTGTACCAATCTGTATTTTCTTCTCTAATTTCATGTTATATTTTGTGAAGTTTTGTAAGCCATCTAAAATTTTTTCATGTTTACTTGATTTGATCAAACCCTGTATGGTTTATAATCTAATTAGCCATATATTCATTCTAAACCTATTTAATGCATGTGCATAATACTTGCAAGATAACTTGCTAAATGTCAAGAGGAGACAATCCAAAATTGGCTCTCTTACCCTTCTTATTTGAGCATAATATCCAGCAGAAAAATGAGACATAAAAGCAAATACATCTATATGGAATATAGATTACTCTTGGCAGCCCCAGTCTCAGTATGCGTTCCACTTCCTGAGCTTTTCTCTAAGAGATGAGTGTCAGTCCATTGCTGTGCTGGTTCTAGAGGACACAGCTACCATGGTCATGGCTGACTGGTCTGGGTTGGCTTTGATCCAAAGACAGTCTGTCTATACAATAGGTTGGACAGATCTATATAAAGTGGTTGGTGGAAAAGCTCTGGCCAAAGGAGTAAATAGTGAATGGCTTGGTCTGTTAGATCCTCTCTCTGTATGAGTTTGAATTTGAGACAGATAACATAAAGCAGTAGTAGCCAAAGGACACAGAAAGAACCTGAGTCGGAGAGATTAGCCATGGCCTCATAGAAAGAGCACAGATTAAAGACTAGAAAGGTTCTGGGAATAAGAAATCAACCAGACACTCATATTATGAGAACGACTTTCTCATAACGTTTCTGAACATCTCACCCCCTTCAGATTGTGGAGTAATTTTTAGGGTACATAAGGGCTTGCTACATGGAAAAGATTTCTGTCTTTCTACCAATAAATCTCTTTCTTGAAGGACCCAAGTAAAGCTCTGCATTTTGCACCCAAACAGATTAATTAAAATAGGGATGTTCTCTCCAACTGACATACACAGAACTGAAGATGTAATGACTAATATCTGGCAAAGAGTGTACATTAGAACTGCATCTACCAATTCCAACTGAAGAATAAATCATTTTTACAGAGATTTGCTTTCCTCAAAGCTGTGAAAATCCTACGAAGATGTATTATGTGTATAAGAACAGATTCTAAAACTAGAAGAAACTTTAGAAGCTTCCAAATCTAATCTCCTACACAGTTCACGAGTCCTGTCTGAATCCAAGTTGCTTTGGTCTGAATGCTTGTGTCCCCCACCAAATTCATATGTTGAAACTTAATCACCAATTTAGCGGTACTACGAGTTGCAGCGTTTGGGAGGTGATTAGGTCATCAGGGCTCCACCCTCGTGAATGGGATTAGTGCCTTTATAAAGGAGAACCCAGAGAGCTTGTAATCCCCTTCCACCATGTGAAGTCACAGCAAGAAGGCACTATCTATGAACTAGGAAATAGGCCCTAACCAGACACCAAATCTGCTAGCACCTTGATCTTGTACTTCCCAGCCTCTACAGCTGTGGGAAATAAATTTCTGTTGTTTTACAAGCCCCCCAGTTTATAATATTTTGTTATAGCAAGCCAACTAAGGCATAGGAAAATATAATCATTTCTTCTCTGCCTAAATACCAAACTTTCAGAGACAATTTTACTATATTCACGTGGCAGCTCCTTGCATTGTTGTGAAAAAGCACAGCTATGTCCTAATTGTGAGAAAGCTTTTTCTTAAACTGTGTTAAATCCTGTCTACCTGAAATCTAAATCAATTAGTCTTTGCCTACTGGAACAACAAAGACTACTCCTCCCCTACATAACAGTATTTCTAATTTTTTAAGATAACTTCAAATTTCCCATAGTTTTTATTTCTATAAGGTAAACAGCCCTATTTCTTCCACTAACCATTCCTCGAAAACATACTTCCCTAATCCCTCATCATCCTGTTGCATTCTGCTGGTTACTTACTGACTTATCACTGAGTAGAGCCTAACAAAGTTGAGACAATTGTATGTTTTACTACATCCATACTAAGAAGCTTTTAATCACAGTAATTTATTTTATGAAAAGTAAAATTTCCAATCAAATTCAGCAAACATTTCTTGTACATGTCCATACTCCGTGGTGGGCATTACATAAGACACAAAGATGATAAAATATTTTTGGCTGTTTACAACAAGATTATATCAAGTTTAGAAAATAATAAACATTTCATTTTGTAGTCATTACCTCTACAGGATCTGTCTCTTTTACATCTTACTGTCTCTGTAAGTTATGTCACATTACTCAAAAGAAAATCAACAGTAGAGAGTACTCAATAAGAAAGTGATAAATTTGTTTCAAATAGACCAAGAAGCACTAAGATTTTTATAAAAGTATGGCTGGAGTCTTCCAAATTCCCCCTGGAGGATTAGTGAGCATACTGAACATTTTCCTTGATTTTAATTTAGGTAATATTCCCATTAGATATTCTACTTAATTAGGGTATTTGTTAAATGTCCATAATGTTAATTCAATGGAAAAATTCCAATAGAAGTCTATTAGATTTTTTATGTTAACATTGCACGCTTTTTAGAAATGTGTTAAATAGACACTGTTATTAAAAGTTATATTATAACTATCACAATCCAATTTTCTGTTTCAAACAGTAAAATTACTTTTATTCACAATTATTCAATGAAGAGTTATAATAAAAATGTACAGTTCATTTAGAGTTATTTAGCATGCTGTGCACACGGTTGTTGTGACAGAAGAATTAGTGCAAATTTTCTCAAAAAGAAATAAAGATATGGTTAATTTTTAGCCCCGTAACTAAGGGGATGTTTCTTTATTTCCTTTAGTTTTGTGATATAAGATGCACAAGTCTATGGGTGTGCTTTATATAATACCAAAATATTAGGATATTTCTGAGTATGCACAATCTGGATATTGTTGAGAGAAATGATTTGAATAAATGGCACCACATTTAACTTTTATGTGAATATTTTGACAGCAAGGTAGGTAATGACATGCCTAGCTCCCTAGTCTAAGACCTTCCTTGTGACTCAGCTCTAATTACCTCTAATCACACAACTCATCTATTTATATTTATATATAAATTATATACACTTATTACTCTATTAACATTCCATTATAAAAAGAGAAAAGAATAGACAATTTAAAGAATAAGATAAAAATATTTTTAAATATGCATTTGATATTTATATATAAGTGGTACAACGTTTTTTGTCCACATAGTTGATGAGAACATTGTGATTGTGTGACATGATTGACAATGTCATGCCTGCTCAGATTAGCATGTCATTTATAACTCACTTGGCTTAAAAAAGTATTTCTATACCAGGAGTAGAAGTGCCATACCTGCCTTTTTTTTTTTCTTTTTTCTGTTTACCTGTGTGTGCATTGTTCTTCCATCTTCAATAAGGCCTTCTTTGCAGAAACTTATTTTGGAAGAGTTAATTTAATCAAACTCTGATAGTATAAGCCATAAATCTGTTTTGCCAGGCTGAGGTGAAACAGCAATGGATTCTAAGCCACAGAAAGTAAACAAGGGCATGAAGTCACGTTTGAATTAATGACCATGAATCTGTATTTTTAAATAAACTCCCCAGGTACATCTTGGTTTTCAAACCACACCTTGAGATACTACTTTAGATTCTGGAATCTATCAAGACTTTAGACTAATTTTAAAAATCTCAAGCTGAGTGCTTATATATCTCAGCACCAAAGAAAATTTGCTAGTATTCCTGTACTGATTTCACTCTCCAAAGATAATAAATGGACATATTATCCTTTTGACATGAAGCCAAAAAACAACCTAATATCTAATATCTCAGCTTAATAAGCAACTCTCCTTAAGGTTTCTTACCTTCATTCCTCCCTGATGCTGACTATAGTCTAATAGTGACAATATTCTCTATTACCCACTTGATGTATTCTGTAACACCTCCCTCTTGCTGAATTTCCATGAGGCTAACACACTGCCTGAATCTCACCTACTGGGGTAGGAAAAAAGACCTAATATGATTTGGGTGTCTAATGTACAGGAGACATGGTTTTAGGCAATTTTCATTAGTTAGCTAAAGTTACTTTTATAGTGATGCTGGGGTAAGCTCCCTAAGAGGTAAGTGTTTTCATCCCCATTTTACACAGGAATAAATGTAGGTTCAGAGAGCTTAAATAATTTGATTGAGGTCAGTTAGGCAGTAAGTGGCAGAACAAGTGTTACTGACTTAAAAGTTTTTGTTCTTTCTAGGACACAATCCTATCTTCCCATTAGTCTTTCCCTGCTAAGATATATGCGCCCTTTCAGTTCTTTCAACAATAGGGAAAAGCTCTTTTCTAATACAATTCTGAAATAAAAAGATAAAAATGATGGTAACAAAGAAATATTACAACTATGAACACAAATTTTTCTTCTGGGTATATATAAGACACACCACAATTACTTCCACTTTAGCCATTCTTCAAATTCAGAAAAGAACTACAGCAAATACATATGTCTTGAAAATGAAATAAAATCCAGTCTCCTTACCAACAGTAAGGGTGGTTATTTCCAAATGGTAACCAAAACAATAAGAAGGCCAGAAAAAGAAAATCACAGATTTTAAGTTTGAATTCAAGTCCATCCTTGACTAAATATAAGTAAACCTAGATAGGCTCTTTTACTCCTTAGACCTTAGAAACATTATCTGTAAAATACAGATTATAATGTACATATTACGGAGTTACTCTGGGGTCAAATGATAGCATATGTAAAATATTTAGGATAACCATATATGAAGTACTTACTTGATATTGTTATTACAACAGAAAACATATAAGTCTATTATTCAATTAGTGCTTGACTAGCTACTGCTCAAATACTGAGATAGTTATATTCCTCACTGATATCTAAGCCTAAATTAGAAATAAAGGAATTATAACCCTCTCCTTCCTTAAAAAAACTCCCCTGTCTTCATGCCAAGTGTTTCAGATTTATTGCAACAAAAATATGAGCTCCTGGACAACTTGAGAAATAAAATCCTTTCTCTTTGCCCTCTGATTCGCTGCATGCAAAAAACCCATTTTAATAACCAAAGAAACACAGAACAGTCAGCAGAAACTCTGATTGTAAGTATGCTCAGAAAAAGAATCAAGGGCATGGAAGAAGATTAATAATGAATATTATGTCCCAGGAGAGAGGGCATAACCATGGGCTACAGAGAATTGTCAGGAACCAGTAATGAGGAACAGGCTTGGAAGCAGAATATAGCACATGGCAAAAGGTTACAAAATATAATCTGTAAATTGTGCAAAGAGAACAAGAGCTTATTATTAGTAGGCATTGACTGTGTAATGACGGGAGAGGCACATAATTTGAATGAGACGAAGAACTAAGCTCTGCAAAACATACAGACACACACACAGCTTACTATTAAAATAGAAGAACTCTTTTAGTCATAAAAAAGAATGAAATTCTGCCATTTGAAGCAACATGGAGAAGACTATGTGAAGTGAAATAAGCCAGACAAAGAAACAGAAATACCACATTTTCACTCATAATCAGCTGCTAGGAAGGAGAGAAAGAAGGAAAGAAAGAATAACAGAAAGAAAAGACCACAACAATATGCTGAACTTTCAGAAGGAGAGACTAAACCTAAGGATACCAGAGATGTGGGGGAGGGAAGGAAGGAGTTTGGAAAGTGATAGGTCAAGCAAAGAGCATAAAGAAATATCAAGATTTGTAAGAATGAATACGCTGATAATAAATAAAATTTAAAATAAAAAAGAACTCTTTTACAGTTTAAACTATATAATTCAACTGTTTGCTTCTTAGTGCTCATAAATTACCATTTTTATCAAATTGTTTGTTTTCTCTAATATAATATCATTGTCATTCCCAAGCTTTGTTATTGTTCTGATTTACAAGATTAAAGTAACCTGACTGAACTGTATGCCAGGCTTTCTTGAAGGCAATGCACTTATATTTTGTAACCAATGTTTACTACAACCCTGTATGTATTCCCTTTCCTGTTTCCCATTTCTACTGGTGAAGAAATAGCTTGAAAAAAATATTTCTTGACTTGCCCAAAGTCACACAAGCTAACAAGTTCTGGTAGACCCCAAACCCATCCTCTTTCCAATACTTTATACTGCCTAATTATATTAGTGTATTATAAAATGTATGTTTACAGTAATATGCCTGAGAATTAGGGTGACCAACCAAAGAGGTATACTTTTAAAAGTAAGGTTGTTCTACAATAATTACACAAAAACAACAGAAAGAAACCGGGACTCTAAACCATGATATAAGGTCACGACAGGAGATTATTTCCAAAAATTGCTTCAAGAATTGCTTTCATCCTGCATATCCTTTTTGCAATGTGACTTTGCCAACACTCCCATTCATTTTTTCCTTCCCTTGAATCTGGGCTTTCTCTTTGGCTTGCTTTGACCAAAACAATGTGACAACAATAACATCCCAGGATTTCTGGTTCTTGGACGTGGAAGACCCTGAGGCGTCCATTTTTATCCTCTGGGATAGCAGCTGCCTTATAAAGAAATCTGGGCTATCTAGCTGGAGATAAAAACCCTGGAAGATAAGAAGAGAGAGACCACATGGAAAATAACTAAAGCCCCAGACATAATTGAGCCCATCTGACAATCCAAGAAGAGAGAGGTCCAGCCATTTCAGCCAGCTCCAGCCTTTTGAGCCAACCCAGTTGAGGTACCAGACATGTGAGTGAGGCCATCTTGCATTATATAGACCCAATGAAGCCATTTCAGGTGACACCATGTGGAGCAGACATTAGAAATTCCCATTAAGCCCTGTCCAAATATCTGATCCTTAGAATTATAAGGAATATATGTTTAAGCAACAATGTTTGGGGTTTTTTAATTTCTTTCATGGACAACTCAAATCCCATCTCCTCAATGTCTTCCCCAAATTCTCCAACCTATTGTGAACTCTGCTTTGTTTTAACTGGTCTCATAAACCCCCTACTCTATGTGATTTAATGTTTATGTGCATTAAATGTGTTTGTGTGTGTGTGTGTGTGTGTGTGATTTAGAATAACAAGTAGCTGCAAGTAACAGAATGTATAATTAGAATGATTTAAAGACATAGGAATTTATCTTTCTCACCTTACCAGATATATAAAATTAGGAAATTTCTGATATTTCTTTAGCTTCTAAACAATGTGAGGGCCAACATTTTTTCAGTTCTCTTAGCCTATTCTTTGTGCTCACAAGGTGGCTGCTGTAGGTACAGCCATCAACTTATTCAGTAAAGGAAAAAGGATAATATCAACAGTGTGTATCCATTTTTTAAAATCACAATATTGAAATCTTTCCCTCGGTCCATTTCTTTTCTTTTCTTTTCTCTTTTTTTTTTTTTTTTTTGCATTGGAGTATCCAGTTTTTCCAACACCATTTTTTGAAGGAACCATCATTCCCCCATTGTGTGGTCTTGGCCTCCTTGTCAAAGATCATTTGATAATATATGTGAGCCAGAAATGTGTCAACCTATTATTTTCCCAGCCTGCACAGTAGGGGTAGGCAAAGAAGAAGGTGACTGGGAATATACTGGATGTCTTCTAAAACATCATAGGGAGTCTACCATGATCTCTACCACAGTATGGATTGCAGTACAGGACATACAAGAAGTACCAAATACATGCTTCTTTTTTTTTTTCCACGAAAGCCGCCACGGCCTCCCATTCCAGGGCCCCCGGGGCCTCCGGGCCCTCCCACTGCACTGGCGTCATCCGCCATTTGGTGTTCTGTCGGAGAAGAAGAATACATGCTTCTTTGGATCAATGAAGGAAATGTCAAACTATTGCTTTGTCTCCAAAATAATACTATGAAGTGGCCTGAGTAAAGTCAATGACGTGTACAATTCCAGAAAATTTTCCACTTAATAAAAAAAGTAACGACTAGTGAAGACCAAAATTTAACATGTGAATCTTTCCAGGAAGCTTACATGGCAGAGGGAAATAGGATGTTTCATTAAATCAAAAAACCTACATAAACAAAAATGTAAAAAATAATGAAATAACAGTGCTAAAGGCAGAACATTAATACAAGGCTATTCAGTAGCCAGGGGAAACCAGGAAAAATATAAATCAGTAGGAGTAAATTTAAACTTAATTTAAAAATCCAATGTCTCAGAAACCTTGGAATAAGAAGGTGACTCAGAGAAAGGTGCTGAAAAGAAGAAAAACAACTAAGAGGCAAAACCAAAACAATGAAATGAAGATCACAGAATATTCTACTACAGAGTATGACAGGCGAGAAACATGCCTTCCAGCTGTTGCCTAAACTAAACACATTCCTTTCTCAAGAATAGTCATCCATATTCTTACGAGATCAGGTAAAAGGCAATGCTGCCCACTCTCACCACTTCTACTAACACAGTACTGGAAGTCTTAGCCAGAGCAATTGGTCAAGAAAAAAAATAATAAAAGGCACCCAAACTGGAAAGAAAGAAGTAAAATTATCTCTGATTGCAAATGTCATAATCTTATGGGTAGAAAATTCTAAAGATTCCACAAAAAAAAGGAACTGTTAGAATGAATACATAAATCCAGCAAATTTGAAAAATACAAAATCAACACATGAAAATCAGTTGCATTTCTGTATACTAACAATGAACAATCCCAAAGGGAAATTAAGAAAACAATTCCATTTACAATAGCATCAAAAAGAATAAAATACTTAGGTATAAACTTAAAGAGGCAAAAGACTTGTACACTGAAAACTACAAAACATTTCTGAAAAAAATTAAAGAGGACACAAATAAGACTTTCCATGCTCATGGATTGGTAGACTTAATATTGTTTAAAGGTCCATACTACCCAAAGTGATCTACAGATTGGATGTAGTTCCTATCAAAAACCCTATGACATTTTTTGCAGAAATAGAAAAATTCATTCTAAAATTCATATGGAATCCCAAGAGGTCCCAAATATTCAAAACAATATTGAAAAAATAGGAACAAAGCTACAGGCCTCATATTTCCTGATTTCAAAACATACAACAATGTTACAATAATCAAAACAGTGTGGTACTGGCACAAAGACAAACACATAGACCAATAGAACAGACTAGAGAGCCCAGAAATTAACACTCACATATATGGCAAAATGATCTTTAACAAGTATGCCAAGCCCACACATTGGAGAATATCTCGTCTACATACAAATTGTGTTGAAAAAAACTGGATATCCACATGCAAAAGATTGAGTTTTAACCCTTACTTTACACTACATGCAAAAATTAACTCAAACTGAATCAAAGACTTTAATGTAAGACCTAAAATCACAGAACTCCTAGAATAAAACATAGAGGAAAAGCCTCATATTTTGGATTTGGCAATGATTTCTTGGATATGACACCAAAAGCACAGGCAACAAAAGCAAAAATATATGACTAGAACTACATCGAACAAAAACTTTTGTACGTCACAGGAAACAATCAACAAATCAAATATCTTGTAGTGGGCTAATATTCAAAATATATTAAAAAAAAACTCATACAGCTTGACATTAACAAAAATTACCTGATTAAAAAATATGCAAAGCACTTGAATAGACATTTCTCCAAAAAATATATGCAGATGGCCAACAATCACATGAAAAGATGTTCAACATCACTAGTCATTATTAAAATGCAGATCAAAACCACAGTGAGATATTACTTCATTCCTGTTATGATGGTCACTAACAAAAAAAAAAAAAAAAAAGAAAGAAAGAAAAAATAATAATGTGTTGTTGAGGATGTGGAGAAATTAGAACTCTTGTTCACTGTTAGTAAGAATGTAAAATAGTATAGCCACCATTGAAAACAGTATGGAGTTTTTAAAAAAATTAAAAATAGAATTATCATATGACCCAGCAATCCCACTTCTAGTTATATATCCAAAATAATTGAAAGCAAGATCTCAAAGAGGTCCATGTTTATAGACTTATGTTTATTTCAGCATTATCCACAATAACCAAAAAGTGGAAGCAACCCAAATGTTCATTGATGGATGAATGGTTAAAGAAAATGTGGTATATACATACAATGGAATATTATTCAGCCTTGTAAAAGAAGAAAATCCTGTTTCATGCTACAACATGGATGAGCTTGGAGGATATTATGCTAAATGAAATAAGCCAGTCACAAAAAGACAAATACTGTGTGATTCCACTTATGTGATCTGTCTAAAGTTGTCTAACTTGTAGATACAGAAAGTAGAATGGTGATTTCCAGTGGGAATTGGGAGTTATTGCTCAATGGGTTTAAACTTTTAGTTTTGCAAAATAAAAAAGCTCTAGATATCTGTTGCACAGCAATGTGAATATAGTTAACATTACTGAACTATACACTTAACAGTAAAAAAAAAAAAATCTGATTAAAACACGGGCAAATAACCTGAATAGACATTTCACAAAAGAAACATACAAATGGACAAAAGGTATATGAAAAAATGCTCAACATCACCAATCATCAGGGAAATTCAAATCAAAACACAATGAGATATCACCTCATACCTGCTACAATGGCTATTATAAAAAAGACAAAATATAATAAATGCTGGCAAGGACGAGGAGAAAGGAGAACTCTTATACAGTGTTGGTGGGAACGTAAATTAGTACAGCCATTATGGAAAACTATATGGAGGTTTCTCCAAAAACTAAAAATGTGACCACAATATGATGCAGTAATCCTACTGCTGGGTATTTATCCAAAAGAAAGGAAATTATCACACCAAAGCAATATCTGTACCCCCATGTTTATTGCAGCACTATTCATAATAACCAAGACATGGAATCAACCTAAGTGACCATTGACAGACAAATGGATAAAGAAAATGAGGTATACATACACAATGGAATACTACTAAGGCCTGAAAAAGAATCTGGAAGCAGAGTGGAAATCACAGGGGTATTTTACCAAGATCTGTGACATGGACAAAGGAGCTAAATAATTGCCACATACTATGATGTTACCATATAACCAGATTTTTTGTATCACTTCTGCCATACTGAGTGAATTAGCAATCTAAATTCTTTTACGGAAAGGAGTAAAAAATGAGAACCCCTTTGAAAAGACCGGTTTGGCATAACCAAATCTAAAGTGATAGGAGACAAAAAGAGACTTTAACAAAAAGCCGAGGAGACCGAGGTGAAAATAGATTTTTCAGAATTCCCCTCTCTGCATAGCTACAGATTAGGCTGGGCCACAGGAAACACTTGCATGAGATTTGGAAGACACAAGTGAAGCAATAGCCATACATTTTTCTACTCCAAAGCTCAATACAGAGCATCAGGAACTGTAGCATCTCAACAATGGACAAGGGCAGTAGCTAAACCAGCAGCTCCTCCAGCTCCCACCTGATCCCTTCCTTCAATTTCTTTGATTCTTGGCTTAAGGGTATATGTAGCTTGTGGTGAAAACATAACCTTCCTTTTCAGGTGACCCACCGTGCCAAGGTTATAGGTGATGAAAGACAGATATGGGTCCCAGTGTGTTCTCATAAATTCTAATTGTGGACTTTCCACATCCTGTTTTTCTTCCTGAGTGGCAGTGTGGCTGACCAAAACAGCTTCAAAGTCAACATAAGACAGACAGGGTTGCATAGCCTATTTCAATAGGTCACACAATTGTGTAAGGTTTAGCTTTTAAAGTAAATTCCTTATTCTATGTCTATCAATGAGTTATAGGGGTTCTGCTTCTCTAATCAAACCTTGACTGATTTAAAGGGTCTGCAAGAAAGACTTTGTACAGGTGGGTAGATTGTACTAATGACCCTTATTATTCATACCCTTTGTTCTATAAATTTACAGTCCCTCCACACACTGATTCTGGGCTCAGCCATGTGACTTACCTTGACCAATGGGACATTAGCAAATGTGATCCAAGCTTGAAAAGCACATGCTTATTTTTCCTTGCCACCTTCCACAACTGAGCTTGTTTGCTCTTAGATACCTGCCTTCTGGCTTGACTGCTAAAGGGGTAGGAGAGAGACCTGGAGCAAAGCCCAGTCAATATATTTAAGGCCATCCCAAGCTCGGTCTTCCTTAGCTAACTCATCACTAATCGCATGATCGAGCCTAAGTGAGATTAGCCAAACCTAGTGAAGATTAGAGGAATAACACAGTTCTATCTTCATGAGAAATTTTTTAAATTCTAATTATTTAAAGAGTTTGGGGTGCTTTGTAATGCAGCAATAGCTAACTAGTGCAGTAAGCATGGATGAAATTACCACAAAGAAACCTTTCCCATATCTGGGGACTGGAGGACAAGAAGGAAAATAGTATGTATTGACTATTTAGTATGTCATGCCCTATTCCAGGGTTTTGTTGTATGCTATTATAGTTAAAATCACAATATTCATATAAAATAGATATTTTTCCTCATTTCACAAATGAAGATAACGTGTGCTTTGTCTATGACTGGTATCCCAAACTGGCTCATTCTAAGCTCCCAATCTTCGTATTTTATTTCTTTCTAGTGAAAGGCACACACACATGCGCATGTGCCCACACACATAAGCATGCATCCACTTGCCATTGTGAGTAAAAGCATAGATAACTAGTTAATGGAGGCCTACCCAGTGCTTTTCTCAACTCAGAGGTCATGTGAGAAGAGGGAACATCAGAACCACAAAGGAATCTTCTAAAATATACAGCTCGACCCCTTCATTTTCTGATGTGCTCTCAGAAGACTAAAGGGTTTCTGGAATTTGAAGGACTGTTCTTGTCTTGACTCAGATGAAGGAAGTACCTCCCTTTTCTCCACTGCTGTGAACCACTGGGCAAAGTTCTCTCTCTCTCCAAACACCTTGAGAACAGAGGTTCCTTCTCTGGGAATCAAGTCTTGTGTGGCTCTGGTAACCATAAAAGAACTTCAGGAGATTATGATGAAACCCCAGGTGAAGATGTATCCTCTCCCAACTGCCTCTGGCCTATCCCTCATCGCTTAAAAGTTATTCATCCTTAAAGCAATTACTGACTTCAAGGAGGTAGGGAGAGGGTTATGATAAAGGAAGATTTTCTGTATAAGAAGATATTGGCACTGGGAGAAGGGGGCAGAGTAAATCCAACATTTGGGCTAAGGCCCAGAATTGTTTAACCTTTTGTTTTAATGGATACAGACAATAAGGTTTGCTGATGACCTAAATGCAACAAAATGTAAGGCCAAATAAAATGAAAAGAACACAAGCTTGGGGACATTTCCTCTTTAGAAGGTGATATGAGAGATGCTGCAATTACCTGTCTGACTTTCATCATCGATGGAATGTCTAAAGGTGCAAAACAGTAGGGAAAATAATGAGAATCACCCCTCTGGGACAATGCATAAAAGTTATAGAAAGAATATTTTGTTTGGGCTTTATTTTGGCCCTTCTCTCAGCCTAACTTTTAACTTGCTTTAAGACCAGTTTGATAAACTAAGGACCAATATGTAAGCCAAGATCAATACTGTAACTTCCAACATTTTGAATTTATACAGGAAAAACTGAGGCTCATAGGAACGGAGTCATTTTTTTAAAGTGAATAGCAATGCCTTGTATTCACGTTAGGGTCATTTTCCCAAGAACCTCCTAGTATTTGATGTTACTCTCATCTGAGTCAGTATCCTTGCAACGCAGAACTCACCGATGACAGAGCTGAGACATATAACAGTGAAGTGGCTAAATCTTTGTCTTCAAGATTATCTCTAAGTGATAAATCAAATCACCGGAATGAGGTGAATGACTGGAAGACTGAAAACATAATCAAAGTATGGAGGGGAAGGGTTGACCACATTTCAGATTTTTTTAAGTGTTTAATTTCCCTCCCTGGCTGTTTTTCATTAAATAAAAAGAAAATAAAATAAGATGGTATGGTAGGAAAGTTTCATAAGTTAGGTGAAACCTGGACTCAGAGGTAAGGGTACCTTTTGTACGTGTGAGGACAGCCACGGGAAGAGGACACGGTAACCGGTGGTACACACGCCGCATAGACATCACCCATGCATTCATCTCAGATTTGTTTCTATTCATAATTGCATTCCCTACTAAAATAATCTTCATATTCATAAGCACCATATTTTCTAGCTAAAGAAAGATATATAAATATATTAGTGACATGGAAAAAATGAAAAAAAATGGCTTTTCAATCTCTCTTCCCATGTAGGGACCACCCTCCGTCTCAACTGATAATCCCTGCTTGAAATGGCTGTGTAGTCAACTGAGTGGAAATCACTTGAAAAACCAAACATCTAATTGCATTTTGTTCAGGAATTAGTAACTGAATACCTGAAGTTAGAGCTGAAAAATATTTTAAGTTAATTCTTTAAAGGCTTATTTGTTGTTGTTATTGTTATTTTTCAGTCTGCCCGAAGCCATAAAAAACAAAGTCTTATTTGTGATTTTATTCAGTGTAATTTGTATGTTTACAACATGGTCCACATGGAAAAGTAAACAAACCTATGACTAACAAATTTTTGCTGTACCATTACTATGTTATTTTGAAAAACATCGACAGCAGATACTCAACACTGGGTAGAAATAGAGGCTATTTTTTTCCCTTCTTAGTTTAGCAAACCATTTTTATAAATTTATTACATCTATAAAAGAACTATCTCAGTATAATGAAGACTGTAGAATGTTGTAAAACAGGAATATACAGAAAAATAGAATTGAGTTTTATGTGTTCTTACAATATTTCTCTGTTCAAAATTCTCATGCTCTATATATCTTTGCTCATTTCTAAGTTACACATAAAAATGTTTGGACAAATAACTACTGAAAGGTTATCTTGCCTCTATTTTCTCCAAGAAACACTGAACATACTTAAAACAATTCTGTTCTTCACCTATAGAAATTACAACCCAAACCCCAAAATGACAACTGCACTGCATCTAGTAGATAATTATTGATTTCGTTGCAATCACAAAGAAAATTCAGGGGGTTTGATAGTCATCTTTTATTACTGCACAATTTAAAGATATTACTTCTAGCAGCAGATTACAAAAAAACAGGACATTTCTTTTCTCTTTTGTTGCTGAGTAGCTGAGTCAGGCCATATGAAGTCTATTGTTGCTATGACAACATGTGAAACAGGGAGAAGATAACATTTCTTAATACAGATAATTCATCTATCTATGATGTTCTATTTTTTTGATAGAATGCATATGTTTACTTAGGAAGGATAGACATGCATCCTTTAATTGCCAGATATCCATTTTAATTATATCCCTGAAATCAGCTGCCTTTCATTTTTACTTAAGAAGTAAAAACATCAAATGATCTACTTGTACTCCTTAAGGATTTTTTTCACCACTTCATTTATTTTGCTTTCTGATTAAAAGCAACATGGGTAAATAACACATCTGTATGTTTTATTTTTCTTCTGTCACAATGTGAAGTAGACCCATATGTTAAGAACGTAAATAAATTGCACTATGGCATATTGCAATAAACATTTTACTATTCAATCATTATAGGAAGCTGAAACATAGTGATATAAGCCAGGAAATGTAAAAGCAACACAAACCATAATTGCCAAGTGTGATAATTCAACCATGCAAATTTGCCCTGGATTGAAATAATGCATGTACAGTACCTGTGCATACAGAAATTTATTTTCAACCAAATTGCCAGAAACTACATGTAGCTATTTTTTACTTTTATGACTGCACATCATCAACTTATCTGATAATTACTTCATCTCCACTCATATAGTAGTATATTTTATCACAGGAGTTACAAAAGTGTGGGCTGTGTCTACTGGTCAATTAGAAAATTTAAGAAGTGAATGTTTGGAAAAATATACCCACAGTCCTTACCATTTCACAATAAGTCACACACCTCTGAAAATGGAGAATTTGGTCTCCCTTGTCCTAAGAACTCATAAACCAAAAAAATATTCTCAGTAGTGATACTAGTAGCTGCCCAAATCAGTTTTCCAAGAAAAAAAAGAATCCTTAGCATAACATAGGAAAGGAAACATTAAATTTGGATTTTGAATTCTGGATTTGCTAATTATTCACCATGTTAAATTGGGGCAAAATATTCAACTTCTAGAATCAGTAGTTTCTTCATCAGTTAAACAGTGATAATTGCAATGAAGTATGAACACAAGCACACTAGCACGATGCCCGACTGAAATTGATTAAAACAAAAGAAGATTAGTAAAATCCTGGAGGCCAGAGATGCTATTTTTAAATACCAGATTTACCAATTTCCACTTGGAGGAGGAGGAAGGGGAGGAGGAGGAGAAAACTAGAGAATTTTAGACTTGATGACAGTAGTTATTCTCAGGGAACCTAATGAGAAGAGCATTCTAAAGCAAATGATGTAGGTTTCATTCGGGTAAATATGTTTTCAAAATTAAAACTATATCTGTCAATCACCTTTAATCGTATGATAATACAGTAGTAAATATGTAAGCATGGCACAGACATTATTTGTCAAATAGTTAAATTAATGTGACTCTTTTCAAAACTAAAAAAATTACTGGTGTAGGTGTCATTTATTGCCTGAGATATATAAGTGTGAGAGAAAGGTACGTGAACATTTTGAAGTTGAAAAATAACGCTTGGTGAAACGCAAGAAATACCTGAACTCTATGGTGAAAATGCAAAGTCAAATGGGCATATGTGCTTACCTTCCATCTCTCCCTAATCACGCTAGGAAAGTAAAAAACAATGCCACAGTGGAAGAGAATCTTGAGGACATTATAGATAATACAAAGCACAGGAAATTATATCAACAGTTGACCCCCAACAGAGGTGATAAACACAAAATGATAAAAAAAAAAAAGAGGACATTATGTTAAATGAAAAAAGCCAGACACATAAAGACAAATACTGCATAATATTACTTATGTGAAATCTAAAAACGTCAGATTCATAAAAACAGGGCAGAATGGTTGTTATCAGGGGCTGGGGAAAATAGGGAGCTGTTGGTGAAAGGATACAAACTTTCAGTTATAAGATGAGTAAATTCTGGAGACCTAATGTACAGCATGGTGCCTAAAGTTAATAATAATATGTTACGTACTTGAAATTTGCTAGAGTAGATCTTAAGTATTCTCACTACACATAAAACAAAAGGAAAACTATGTGAGGTGATGGATATGAATATGTTAATTAGTTTGATTGTGTTAATCATTTCACAATGTATTTTTATATCAAATCATCACATTGTACACTTTAAATATATACAATTTTTGTTTGTAGATCATACTTCAATAAAGCTGGAGAAAATAAAGGGAAAAAACTAAATCTATTTTTTAAAAATTATGAAAGACAGGATCTCTTAAAAACTGCATTTTCCTAAAAGAAACCTGGAATTATCCCAATCAGATGCAACAGAGGCTGGAAGCAAGAGCTGGATATTCAGTGAGATAATTGATTAACAGTCTGTAGAACAGCTGGAATAGTCCACTACTCAGTGCTGCTGGCTCTGATGTTTTTCTTTAAGCTAAACACAGAAGAGTAGTTTTCTGAATAAAGTCATGAATCTGCTTTTGGATATCCCGTAGTGAACAGTGGAGTAAAACTGAAGCTGAGAGATGTCTCATATTGAGAAGGTATACTTATAACCAAAAGTAAAGACAGGCTGTTCCCCCCTGTACTTTCACATAAGCTCAAAATTCTACGAGAATCTGAATTTGCTGCCAGGGAAACAGAACATTCACTGGTGATAATATGTATGTATATATATATATATATATATATATATATATATATATATTCCAGATAAATTCACCACTCTTTTAAGAACCTTACATTATAAACAAATGACTAGTATTTTCTATGAAATATTGAAAGAAAACAGCATGAAAGTAAGACATCAGAATGAAAAGAACACCAAAACTAACCCTTCAGACAAGAAAATATAAGTAGAAAACACATATAAATGTTTTTAATTATTATGTTTGGTGTACTCAGAAATACATGTAAAACAAAAACAGGCTGCTATAAAAGAAAAGCAGAATTTGTGGAAATTAAAAATATGATTCCAAAAAAGAATGATAATGATTCAGTACAAGTAGCAAAATTTATTCAGCAGAAGACAAAAGGACAGTACTAGAAATCTAGAGATATTTCCAAAATCCCAGGCAAAAACTCAAAGATATGAATATTTTGAAAGTAGTTAAGAAGCATGGAGAAGAGGTTTAGAAAATATAATCCAGTACTAATTCAAAAGAAAAGAAACAGGAAGAAGAAAAAGGAAAAATCCCTTGCCTTCATAAGTCTAGCCATGTCATTTTCTGCCACAAAATGATTAACAGTGGAGATGTGCATTTCCTTCAGAGCAAACTTAACCTGTTTCCCTTTTGAGAAGGTGCCATCTTGGAAGCAGAGAGCAGCCCTCACCAGACACCAATGCCATTGCCTTTATCTTGAACTTCCCAGTCTCCAGAACAATGAAAAAGCAAGTTTGTACTATATATAAATTACCTAATTATGGTAGTTTGTTGTAGTAGCACAAATGAACTAAGACATCATGTAATAACCTGGAGAGGTCCAGAGGAGCAAGGAGCAGAAGGCTGACCTTGCAATCATCGAAGGACTCACATTAATAGAGTTTTGTCATCTTCAATGAATCAAATGCAAGTTCATCCAGTTTGAGGAAACAAAAGAGTATATACATATATTATTTCTAAGATAACAACTCAATGAGGTCTGGATTATTATTTCCATTTTACACAGGAGGAAATGCACTCATTGAGATTATCTCACTCAAAGTCACATAACTAGTAAGTGGGATTCAAAACTACCTCTACCTAACTTCAAATATCATGCTCTTCTCTGCAAACAATTTGTCTTATTTTAGATTTAAAATTCTGCTTTAATTTCATCTTTTTCAAATTAGGTTTTGACTGATCTATAAGTACACTGTCCAATATGCTAACGGTATTTTGAGTACTTAAAATGCAGCTCAGAATTGTGGTTACTAGAAACAGGAACTGGGAGAGAGTTAAGGAGAATCTGGCTAATGGACACAAAGAATGATTACGTTTTGCAGTGATGAATATGCTAATTATCTTGATTTGATCATCAAATATTATACACAAACATCAATAGTCAACTGTAATCAATATGTTTCAATAAACAAATGTGTTTTATCTGAATGTACTGTAAATGTAAAATACACAAAAGATTTAAAAGACAATACAAAAAATGTAAAAATCTTATAATTATTGTATTGATTACTTGTTGAAATAATATTTTGGATATTTTGGAACAAATAAACATTTATTATATTCAAGCAGTGAGTTCTGCCATCTAGTTTTTGCCATCTCTTTCTTGCATGCTAAAATATGGTCAAACAACATGTTTTCTGTGACTTTTTAAATTAAGAGTTCTAAACTTGAAGTCACTAGTCCACTCGGGTTAAAACATACATAAAATAGGTGCACACACTAAGGATAGGGCCAAGAATGTTGGCTTAGAGAACCAGGTAGTTTGTCTTATATTTGCAAAAATACGGTTGCTAGGAACCTTGTCCTTTTAGTGATTTAGTAAGCCAGTTGCTTCATGAGGGCTCTGTTGTACAATAAAGACTTTTTTTTTTCTTTTAATCAAACTATTACTATAAAAGAGTTTATAGATTTCTCAACATTAAAACCTCCTGGGATGCTTAATAATTGTGTATTAGGTACAGATTATAAAAGTCAGTATTTTCTGTGTGAACCCAAATGAAAATTTATCCAAACAGCATGGTACTAGCATAAAAACAGACATGGAGACCAATGGAACAGGATAGAGAACCCAGAAATAAACCTATATATTTACAGACAACTGATTTTCAACAAAGGCACCAAGAACATATAGAAGGAAGAGGGCAGTCATCAAAAAACGGTGCTGGGAAAACTGGATATCTATATGCAGAAGAATGAAACTAGATCCCTATCGCTCACCAAATACAAAAATTAACTCAAAATGAATTAAAGACATAAACATAAAACCTGAATCTGTAAAGCTGCTAAAAGAA
Organism: Cynocephalus volans; assembly: GCF_027409185.1. Classification (NCBI taxonomy): domain Eukaryota; kingdom Metazoa; phylum Chordata; class Mammalia; order Dermoptera; family Cynocephalidae; genus Cynocephalus; species Cynocephalus volans. Next base: position 49,691,851 of record NC_084473.1, read on the forward strand.
AATAGGCCACTGGTCTGGGCAACTATTTTATGGATAAGACCTCAAATGTACAGGCAACAAAAGCAAAACTAGACAAATGGGATTAGATCAAACTAAAAAGCTTCTGCACAGTAAGGAAGCAATCGACAGAGTGAAGAAACAAACTACAGAATTGGAAAAAATATTTGCAAACTAATATTTAGAATATGCAAAGAACTCAAACAATTCAACAGCAAAAATAATAATAATAATCCAATTAAAAAATGAGCAAGTGAGCTGAATAGACAATTATCAAAAGAAGGCCAACAGGTATAAGAAAAAATGTTCAACATCACTAATCATACGGAAAATGCAAATCAAAACTGCAATGAGATATCATCTCACCCCAGTTAAAATGGCTTATTTTCAAAAAGACAAAAAATAAATGCTGGCAAGGATGCAGAGAAAGGGGAAACTTTTATACATTGTTGATAAGAATGTAAATTAGTATAGCCATTATGGATAACAATATAGAGTTTCTTCAAAAAACTAAAAATAGAACTATCATTATATGATATGATACAGCAATTCCACTACTGGGTATATATCCAAAAAAAAAAAAAAGAAAAAGAAAAAGAAATCGGTATGTTGAAGAGAGATCTGAACTCCCATGTTTATTTCAGTACTATTCACAATAGCCAAGATATGGAATCAACCCAAGGTCCAAAGTGTAGACTAACATATGAGTGAATAAAGAAAATGTGGCATATATACACAATGGAGTGTCACTTATCCATAATAAAGACTGAATTCCTGTCATTCGTGGCAACGTGAATGATCCTGAAGGACATTATGTTAAGTGAAATAAGCCAGGCGTAGAAAGGGAAATACAGCAAATCCTTGAATAACACTGGTTTGAGCTGCACAGGTCTACTTATATGTGGATTTTTCTCAATAAATATATTGGAAAAGTTTTGGTTAGTATGTCACGAACGCATGACATATCTAACTAGTTAGGTAGCCTAGCTAAGAATAGACTATTAGGCTGTTAGAACTTAAGTAAAGTACTTAACTACTATTTAGGTACTTAAATACTGTTTCTCTTCTTCCTCTCAAACCTCCCTCATCTCTATTTACATTTTGGCATTTGAGAACATTTTGTTTTTACTGAGATAGCTGAGATGGTGTTATTATATTTATGTGGACAGTTGTCAATATTGTTTTGCAACAAAATAATTAATAAGAACCACTGATGTGTAGTTTAGGGCATACCACTATACACGTGCACAAACACACATATGTGAGAGCAAAAAAGAAAAGAAGGAAGAAAAAGAAAGAACCACCTAAAACTATTATGGATTTTTCCAGTGCTCTTCATTTTTGCAAAGTCACTCCCAGACAGGAAATACAAACTCCAGAACTTGAGCCTTGTATGCAGAGTCAGCAGCACATTGCAATTCTAGGCCTCAGATTACTAGGCATCCTGTCACCAACCACCTGTCTGGGCTGTGAAGGCTGTGAAGGCCGTGGCAGGTTGTTTCCTCACTATAATGAACCAGAATTTATGTGACCTTCACAAAATCAGACAAGGAGCCTACACATCATACAAAATGTCTAATGAAATTAACACATTGCTCAATAGATGAAAAAAATGTCTACAGACTTAACCAACTGGAGGCATTACCTTTATTGTCCCTTCTCAATTGCAACTCTCCCTCTCATTTAAATTAACGTCCAAAAAGCTTTCATACAAAATTCTAATGTATAACTCTGCCCCACAAAATGCGCACACAAATGCACACCATTTTCAGTCATTGTCTCTATTTATACAGATTTTTAGAACATAGAAATGCCCTTCTCTAAGATATATATTAAAATTAAATGGATGAGAATGACAGACTATCATCATTTTTTTTATTATTCAGTCAGGCAGTGAGTAAATGTTTACTGAGTTCTGACTTTGTACAAGGTCTACGATAAATGTGTTAAATACGTGTAGAATGGGTGTAGTTGAATAAAAAGTATGACCCCTGATTTCTAGATATTAAATTCAAATTAATACAAAAACATACTTATAAAGTAAAATCAACCAGACTAAAACATAGATAAGCAAAAAGGAAAATAGTCAGCCATGAGTTACCACCAAATAAATCATTGTTAATATTTTAGTAATTATTTTTTCTTTCTAACCAACTGTGGTTCTGCCAGTACCTTGCATGTATGTTCTATCAACTATTATTCTCACTGAGAAGTGTATTGTGAACATTTATCTATATCAGTAAACATAGATCCTCATATTTATCCTAATAGCTTTGTAGCAAGCCATCTGATGAATGTCCTACAGTTTATTTAACCAATCACTTTAGTGAACACGCAAGTATCTCCAATCTTCTGAAATAATACACAGTACTAACATAAAAAATGACACACAGATTTACGTATTTGTTCACTAGTATCATGAATGTAGATTTCTATCACAGAAGCATACTTATTTTTAAACTTTGAAAAACTTTTAATTAATATGCAGTACATATGCAGAAATGTAAATATAACAAAGTGTGCCCCTTGTTGAATTTTCACAAAGAGAGCACAACTATGGACAGCATTCATTTCAAGACACAGAACATTATCCATAACACAACACCACTTGTGTCCTCCTCTAGTCATCATCCCCCCAGAGGGCAAACATTATATTGACATTATACTGATTAGAAAACAAGATAATTTATATAAATTAAATGACACAGTAGGTTCTCTTTTATATCCAGATTCTTTGTAAAATGTATCTAGTTTTTTGTGCTTACTGTATAATTTTCCATTTTTTGAATATACAACAATTTACTTACCCACTGCATTTGGTGGACATTTGATGTACTGGACATTTAGGAAGTTTCTGGTGTGGGCTATTACAAATAATGCTGCTGTGAACATTACTGTACATGTCTTTTGTGAACATAATGCATACATTTCTGATGGTTATGAGTGGAACTTTTGGGTGATAGCATATATACATTCAGCTTTAGTAGATCTAGCCTGTAGTAGTTTTCTACTGCTGTGTCACAAAAAAATTACTCCGAAATTAGTGCTTAAAACAACAATATGTATTATCTCCATTTACATGGGTCAGGAATCTGTGCACAGCTTACCAAAATGCCTCCACAATCAAGGTTGGTCAGGTTTGCAGTCATCTGAACTCTTGATTAAGTATGTTCACTGGTTAAGAATCTCTAAACCTCAGTGGAGTGGGTAGCAAAGAAGAATCCCTCGGGCACTCTGCTTAGAGTCCAGATTTAGGTACTTAAGCACTTGATAACAATCCTTCATTCTTTTCCATATGCCAATTCCCCTCTTCATATTCTATAAGGACAGGCATACATCAAATGATTCGTGTATCTCAAAGTTCACCAAGGACACACATTCTTACACTTTTCCTGGATTTCATTTAACAAATCATCTTTTTACCCTGATTTACAATTTTATGACACAAATTTTATATGTATTAGTTAAAGAAATAATAGATGCAATAGCAAAGCCCAAGACACATAGTGGTTAAAACACAATAGAAGGTTATTCTTCTTTTAAAGTTTACAACAGGAGTTCTTGATCAGCAGAGGACACTTGTCCAAGTGGTGGTTGAGGTGCTCAGCCTCCATCTGTCTTGTCACTCCACACCTTAATCATTTTCAAGGTCACCATGCTTGTCCTCATGCAACTGGTGGAGGATCGCTAATGAGAGAGTTTTATGGTATGTTCCTGAAAAGAGGCACACTTCATTTCTGTTCAGATTCCATTTTCTGAAACTCAGGACCCATACCTAATTATTTTTAAAAGTCTGGAAAATGTGATTTGTGTGCTTAGAAAGAAGTAGAATGAGGTTTAGTAAACAGCTAGCCAGTTTCTGCCACACAAACTCACTTCCTAATTCAGCTCTTCTCTACCTCTCAGTTCAATCTCTTCGAGAATAAGAAAAGTCACATTCACTGTAATGAATCCCAGAGGCAGGAGTCATCAAGAGACCATTTTTTCTTTTTTCATTCTAGAGGTAACTGTGACACCATCAGGGTAGGTCTGATGGCCAGGAGAGCCACATGCTTACTGACTGTTCTGATACCATCCATATGAAAGTTCCTCCATCTACCTAAATCATTTTTTGTTTATTTATTTAGCAAAGATTGGAGGAGACTTTCAGTATCACCAGCTAACAGAAAAATCTATCAGTGCCCATCAAAGAAATAGGGTGATGGTGAGAATATTTTCCCTTTATGGCAGCAGGTGATTCATTCAGACCAAGAACCAAGAGTAAAGGTGAGATGTAAGGCTGACACCCAGTTTTTTATTTGATAATAGAATGACTCCAGCTGTCCAGAGTGCTTTGGAAACTTCACAAGAAAGGAAAAGGCAGCCATTGTTCTAGCTGTCACATTTGAAAAGAAACACAAACAAATGGTTATGTTTCTGCCTACTTGTCTTTATAAATGTGTATCTCAGACAAGCCTCAATCCTCTTTTAAATCTTAGACTTTAAAAAAAAATCTTCCTGTCACTTTGGATCAGGAAACAGTAAAGTGTAACATTTGTGAAAGTGGCCCCAAGGACACAGATAGTACTGAAAATCCTTGAAAATAAGATGAATTACCAATTCTTATTTTTCATTTGGCTCACACAGAAGACTAATAGCTAAGTAATTTTCCATACATCACATCAGCCAAGGTGCAAGGCATATAATATAATATGTTAGTAATCTACTGACTAAAATGTTATTTCCACAACAACTTTTCCTCTAAGTTTGAGGAATAAACATGCATTAAAAGTAAGAGAACAATATTTTTTCAGTGTATGTTGCTATAATTTAAAACTAATGTCGCCTGAATGTTAGAAAGAGAAAGATATATACTCCTTTAAGGAAAGGTAAATTAGGTTACATATATCGTTCCTTTACAAAACAACACCTGTAATCTTTGAGGCAAAATTAACATCATTATTCCAGTCTGTTTTGGTTTGAAGTACATTTAAACAGTAAGAAATCAGATCTTCCATGTGAAATTCATGGATGAGATAATAGTAACTGGTGGGGGTGGAGAGGTCTCTGGAAAGTAAGAAAAATAAATACTTTTTAAAAAACAAAACCCTAGGATGAAGAACTCTAGGAGTTGCAGTGAGGCTGGCCAAATGGGTCACGCAAATGTCCTTTCTGAACTTTGCCTGATGCCTACTATGCTAGTCCACAAAGGAGTGTGAGAGAACCGAGAGGAAGAAGCAGCTCAGAGTGATAGATAAATATTCTTCTCTGTCTAGTGCCAAACCTTAGAGAGTCTGCTAACACAGGAGCAGGGACAATTTTTAGGCAACAAATTGTGGACAGATAGTCTTAGATTGCTTCATTGTTCCCAACCATGCTGCCCTCTGCTTGTATTAGGACTATCCATGCTTATCCTTTGTCATGTGAGGTTGCAGTGCCTCTCTGTAGATGGACCAAACTTTCCCATCCAATTGATATAGGACTGGCAATGGGACTTGAACATGACCATGTCCATCTCTAAGGGGCTTTAATGTAATTGTGTACATTACATTTACTTGGTCTCTTTTACCAAGATCCATCAGGAGAAAAGAAAATATCAGGTTCAAGGTAAAATAAAATATTTTTTATTATAAGTGAATAAGATTGGGGAGATATTTGTTTTTTAAAAAAGTTGACTGATACACAGTTTGATCACTTATTCATTTAACAAACACTCATGAGTGTTACTCTATGATTTTACTAGATTACACATTGACAATATAATAGCAAACAAAACAAACACGGTTCCATTCCTATTTTCATAGAGCTTAAAGTTTTCTGCTAACTCCCTCCTTCTTCCTTATGTGACTTGACTATCTCAAAAGGCTCATCATGAACTAACCCACTGAGTTAACCAAATCCATGTACAGAGATGTTTTTCTCCTCTGCCTTACTACTTGTCACAATTCCAAAAACATAAATGAATAAGCCAGACAATTCTTCATGAGCGTACCCTCAGCCAGAGGTGACTTTAGAGAACAGAATTCTAAGATGTCTCCCATGATCTCTGTCCTCTGGTGTTACTCTTCTTATTATGTTATATTACATGGCAAGGGGATTTTTCAGATGTAATTCAGGTTAATTAGTTGACCTTAAAATAGGGAAATTATTTGGGCTTTTCTAACCACATGAGCCCTTTAAAAGCAGAGAGTTTTCTCTGGCGGGTAGTAGAAGAGGTAGTCAGAGATTGAGGGACAAGGGAGATTAAAAACTGGCTTGTAGATGGAGGAGAATATGTGGCAAGAACTGGAGAGTGGCCTCTAGGGTCTGAGAGAAATCCCTGGGCAACAGCCAGCAAGAGAATGGGGACCTCAGTCCTGCAGCCAAGGAAATGAATTCTGCCTACAACCAGTGATCTCAGAAGCAGATTCTTTTCCAGAGCCTCCACACAAGAGAGCAGCCTGGCCAACATCACCTTTTCAATGTTGGGAGACCCTAAGCAGAGAATCCAGGCAAACCCATAACAGACTTCTTACCTACTGAACTGAGATAATAAATGGGCATCGTGTCAAGCTGCTAAATGTGTGGTAATTTGTTACACAGCAATAGAAATCAATACAATGACCCAATCTAGATTTAATATTCTTGGGCTGTCCTAGCGTGAGCCAATATTCAGTGCCTGTCTTCTGAATAAGTGGGGTAGGTAACCATCTATGAAGCCAGCCACCAAATCGGTATGATTTCTGAGGCACTGAGTTGTCTGTTCTGACCCTAAAGCTCCCTCATTTGTGCACCAGTGCCTGAAATCCTTTGAATTGTGAGCAAAGCCTTTCATTATAAGGTTTAAAATGGAAATCTTCTTCAGAAAAGAATTTCAATGACTTAAATTTATTCACACTGGATACCACAGGGAGTCCACACTAATACCAAATGCCCTTCTGAGAGAAATCTTTGACCAAAGGACATGCAGAAAATCTGCTAGCACAGAGCACCTGGTACGACATGGGAGGGGTGACCAGGTGGAGAAAGAAGGGAAACATTAGAAAAGCCACTGACTTTTTACAACTGTGTCTAGTATTAGTCCCACCTGCTCCTCTGATGCTGGACTAGGCTGAATTAAAGTTCATAAAATGAAACTTTTCCTGCTTCTTCGTGTCTCTATTTCCTTTGTACAACTGAAACAAATTTTCTAATTTACATATACAATATGCATCCTCCCACCTTCTTGCTTGCTAAAAAAATCTGTATTTGTTTAAATAAGTAAAGTGCCCAACCCTAGTCAAAGGATAGTGATTGAGCTAAACTAATCACAACAAACCTATTTCCCCTCTTCCTTAGCCTCCCTTGCATCTGGAGATGTGTCCCAGTTCTGGTAAATGAGCTTGCCGGTGGGTGGGGATTCTAACAGGGGAGACCTGGCAGGCATGTTCTCTCATTCTGTTCCTCAACATGATCATGTTAGTTCAAGTTTCAGTAATGTTGTGGGCTGAATTGTGTTCCCCTGAATTTCATATATTGATGTCCTAATTCCCAGTATCTCAAAATATGACTATATGAGTATTTGAGGAGAGGGTCTTCGAAGAGGTTCTTAAGATAAAATGAGACCGGTAGCCTGGACCCTAATGAATAGGACCAGTGTCTTTACAAGAAGAGGAGATGAGTACACAGACACACGTGGAAGGAAGACTATGGGAAGACACCAGAAGAAGATGGCCATCTAAAAGCCCGGGAGAGGGAACCAATCCTGCCTAACCTTGATCTTAGACTTCTGTCCTCCAGAACTATGAGAAGATAAATTTCTGTTGTTTAAGCTACCCAGTCTGTGATATTTTATTATGGCAGCTATAGCAAATTAATGCAAGCAGTCATCTTCTGAGATAAGGAAAGGTCAAGAGAATCACCAAGACATTGGACCTGACATTGACTGAATCGATGCCAGCCATTGCCTGTATCTGGACAATACATCATGGGAGAAAAATGAAAACTAATTTCTGTAAGCCACTGTGGTTGAGTTTTCTGTAGCTTCTAAACAAATGCATTTCTAACTGATCCAAAGTCTCACCTTTAATCTCATTTTTAACTTCTTCTGTTTATCAAAGGACATTTAATTATGGGTGGTTCTAGAAGGGCAGTGTAGTAGAGTAATTTAAAATCAGATTCCATAATATGTCCACTGAGATGTCATGTAATATTTCATTCTGTGATGAGTTGGGCGCAGATGAGAACATTTTGGAAAGTTTGGTCCGCTTTTATATGAATCCTCCCACCAGATTGTTTACCTTATGTGATACCTATTTAGACCTAATAAAGAAAAATGTATAGGCAATGTCTAGGGGTGGGGTGAAGGGGACTTCGACATTTTAAAGATCACAAAGATCCAGGGACCTAATATTTTCTACTCCATCTCAGAACAGATTTCTTCCTAGTTTCACAATGATATGTGTGAAGCTATTAACAGTCAGGTGTGCTGAGAATGTCCTCCCTCTCAGAAAACCAGGGACTCCAGAGAGAATTTCTGTACAATCCAGCAATCCCATTGCTGGGTATATACCCAAAGGAATGGAAATCTTCATGTCAGAGGGATACCTGCTCTCCCATGTTCATCGCAGCTCTATTTACAATAGCCAAGAGTTGGAACTAACCTAAAAGTCCATCAAAAGACAACTGGATAAGGAAAATGTAGTATATATACACAATGGAATACTACTTAGCCATAAAAAAGAATGAAATTCTGCCATTCACAGCAACATGGATGAACTTATAGAAAATCATGTTAAGCGAATAAAGCCAGACACAGAAAGGGAAATACCATATGTCCTCACTCATAAGTAGGAACTAAAAAAAAAATAAACAAATGAAGAAAAAAGAAAGAAAGGTACAATAATCACAATAATTCATTGAACTTTCAAAAGGAGATAACAGAACTGAGGCCACCAGAGGTGGGAAAGCGGGGAGGGGGAGGGAAGAGTTAGCAAGAAATTGGTAAAGGGACACAAAAAAATATTACATTGTGTATGTTGAATATACTAATTATGCTGGAAAAATAAATAAAATTGAAAAAAATGATAACAGTGCAAAGAATGGAAGAAGGAAATAGAATTATACTATTGTAATGTTCCTACAGTATCAAAATCAGAAAAGAAAAGAAAAGAAAACCAGGGGCTCATTTTGCAGCAGTTTAGCATTCCCTATTGAAAATGCTTGCAGAGAGTTTACTTATATTGATCTGGGTTTTGGAAATCTCATAAGATGAATTATCCCTGAGAGATTTCCTATACTTTGAAGCTTGAGCTTGATGAGTCTACCCATCCAGGAAGAGTGAGAAAAAGATAGAAAAAAAGGCCTCTGTGCCACCACTTTTCCTGGGTTCACTACCAGGCCATTTTATTAACCCCTGGCTAAGCTTTTTCATTTCAGTAATAAAATACCCACAGGGACTTAGTTAAGGAGACAGTCCCCTGTAAGAAAGACCACACTTCTTGAATTTCAGGCTCATCGCAGTCAGCCTTCCTCAGAGGGTGACACCAGAGTCAGGAGTGTTCAATAAAACATGTTTGAAAGTTCGGCTGTGGGTTTTAAATTGATTTTAGAGGAGAGAGTTTGTAATTGATTGTCCTTATTCGCTTCGTTCAGTCTGTATCAGAAATACCTACCCACCACCAACTGTTTTATATAGAAGATTGAGAAAGCGTGTCAGTACTTCCATATTACTCCTATCTACATTAACGTACTTCAGCAGAGAGTTCACCTGCACCACAGAGAGCTGTGGAATGCAGCTGAGGTTTTCTTCTAGAAATCCATCTGGCAGGAAGCTGAAAAGCAATCTCTCACTCTTTCCCCAATTCTCCTGACTTATAGAGCAACATAATTGATAGAACTATAGCTCTCTAACCTTAGAGATTTCTTCCCATTTACTCGTTTATCACATGATCAAAGCCTTCCTTGGCTGTCAAACCACCTCTTTCAGATATGCTTGTTGAAGGCTTTGCCTCTGTCATTTACCAAAATAGCTGTACAAGAAGCTCAAGGCTGCAGCAACTCCCCTATTCAGGGCTACAGAGAATCACTCTAAATTCTATTTAGGGAATAAGAATAAGTGTCTGCATTGTACCTTCAGTAGAACCAAAACTGATCATATCTACCCCACATCTCTCTACATGGCAGGATAATCAAACCCATGGTATTATTCTTCATCAAGTAATTGTATAAGCTTTTCAGCTCCTCTGTTATCGTAAACAAATTATTGTGAACCTCAGCACTTAAATAATTAATGACAAACAATTTATTCATTATGAAATCCATACCGTTTTGTGGGCCAGGATTAATTTTAAACTCTCTTCCAATGACCCTTCTCAGCTGGTGTCCAGTGGCCCCTGCATAAAGCATCAACATTTGTCTTACTCTGGCTTGTCAGGTGACCATTTGCTTTTCCATCCCGGCTTATGATCTTCTAATTAGGGAGCTTGATCTGAATTTGGAGCTGCTATTACTGGAGAAAGGAAAGTGGCTAATTGCTTTTCATCAAAATGCCAGAGGAATGCAATAAGGCTAAAAAGGTCAGAGCATTTTATCATTTCTCAGTCCTTGGAAGGATCAATAAACAGCTATAAGTGACCACTCTTGACAGCACTTTCTCCTGAAAAACCAATACCCATTGTGAACCAATGGAAAGTCATAGGCTTATTTCTTCCATAGGAGATGATAAGGACACTTGATTGAATCTTTTGTCCTCACAGTCTAGACAATCTGGTCATATAACCTATTTTTAAAAAGGTTTCAGTGGGAGGATGAGTTTTTGCATTTTTATTGTTTTGCTCTTACAAACCATCACATCTGTCATGTCAGAAGCTAAGGCAGCTCAGTACCTGTATCAGAGAAATGAAGGGGGCCCTGAAAACTTTTATTCCACCCTACCTGCCATGACCCTAGTATCAGCTACCATAAACTATCCTCTGGATTGTGGCTCTGTCCCTGAACAAGTCTCTCTGACTTTACCCTGCAGTTAAATGCAGAGTGTAAAGATGACCTATCTGAAGCTGCAGGCCTCTGCATTGAATCATCACTGGCTCCCCATGTCCCTCAGCAGATAGTCCAAGTTCTTTGACACGGTATTTGAAGCCTTCCTGAACTTTCCCCTGTTTGCAGCCCCATCTTTTGTGACATTCCTCGTACAGCTACAGTGAGTTATTTGGAATTCATTAAATAAGCTGTGCTCTGACCCATCTCCAGAACTTTTGTACTTGCTACTTTCCAGGCTAGAAGACTCCTTCTACCTCCCCCAACCTTCACTCTCCTTTTCACTGGTTAAACCTATTAAATTTTTCTTTCTTAGCCCATCTCCAGGAAACTTTTCCTGTCCTCCCCACCCAGACAGTTAGATGACCCTTCTTCTCCCATGACAACCTCTTTCTTCTTCTATCACAGAAACATACTTCATAAAAATGTTCTTTGTTTTCTAAACTGTAAATCCAACAGGACAAGAACCAAGTCTATTTTTTTTCACCAGTTTATTCTTAGACCTAGCCAACTACCTTGTACATCATATTAGATTTTTATTTGCTGTGTAGAAAATTATCACAAATTTAGATGCTTCATAAAACACATATTTATTATCTCAGAAATTCTGCAGGGCAGAAGTCCAGACACAGCATAGCTGAGTCTTCTGCTCAAGGTTTCACAAGACTGAACAAAGGTGTCAGCTAGGCTGTGTTATCATTTGGAGTTTGGAGTTCTCTTCCAAGTTCATTCAGGCTGCTGGAATAATTCAGTTTCTTGCAGTTATGAGATTTTGGTCCCTGTTTTTCTTGCTGGCTGTCTGCAAGGGATCACTCTCTGCTCCTAGAGGCTGTCTTCAAGCCCTAGACACTTGACCTTTTCACAACATGGTTATTTATTTCTTCAAAGCCAGCAGGAGAACCTCCCTCCAGTTTGCTGTTGTGGAGTCTTATACGATGTAACATAATCATGGGAGTGATTATCCCATCCTTTTGCCACATAATGTGCCCTACTCAAGTGTGTTACTGTCCCTGGTGTTCACAGGTCCCACCCAAGCATGCACTCAAGCAGAGGGTGTTATAGAAGGTATGTACACAAAAGACAGGTCTCTCAAGAACCATCTTAGAATTCTGCCTACAACACACATACATACTTAATAAGCAACAATTAAATAAGCTAATAAGAGCTATAGCACCTTCATAGATGTTGGGTAAGTTCCTTGATCTCTGCCTCAGTTTCCCCAATGAGAAATAACAGTAGTGAGGCAAATGATAATCCCTGTTTTATGTACCTCCAATGAATTATTAGAGACATTACATAAAAATAGGAATAGCTACTATTTATTGTCCATAAGTGTTAGGCACCTTAGTAACACTACCTCAATTAATCTTCAAAGTTAGAAGGGAGTGAGGCCAAGCATTGTACCCAGATTGGTCTGATTCCAGAGCACATGGTCTTAACCACTTATCTACTATATGTGGACTTTCTAAAAGGATGCTGCACTATACAAAGATAATGATTTTTTAATATTATAATTATTAATTTGAAAAAGTGTTCTTGTTACCAATTAAGATATAATTTAAGACAGGGGCCAGTAGTAAAAAAAAAAAAAAAAGTCTCCCAAAGTCCTTTGGGTAAGAAAAAAAAAAAGGGACAGTGGCCAATAGACTCCATGGGCCAAATCAGCCCCATTATCTGTTTAGTACAGCCTGTAAGCTAAGAGTGGTTTTTACAGATGAACATATACAGGTGATTTGATGGTCGGGGACCCTAATTTTGAACCCTAATTAAGTGAAATCCTATCCCCTGAAGAATTCCATTCTTCTTGTCAGTATACTTGTATTATTAAAAAATGTACTTAGATATTATATTTTTAATTCATCAATAAAAAACGTGATTTTTTTTTCTTTCTCTTATGTAAGTGCCTATATAATATCCTTAATTCTGCTTCATGGCCCTAAAAGCCTAAAATATTTACTACCTTCTAGCTATTTAGAGAAAAATGTTGCCGACCCCTGTTTTTAGGCAATTCAACTAGTAATACGCATTGCTAGGCAGATTTGCGTGTCTAACAAGGTCTTTCAAAATAGGAAAGCAGCACAATGAAAATACCCTCATCTAATGAAGACTGCTGTGTAATTCCAGGACTACATGTTATGATCTTCATTAGTATAATAGAGCACATCACCCCTTTCTAGACAGAGCTACTAAACTTGCTCTCAATTATTTCTGAGTAATTAGCGTAACCTACAACCAAGAACTGGCCTTTCAATTCCTTTTCTCAAGCACCAGAGTTGCCTTTCTATATGCAGACTGAATTGTAGCATAATCACTGAAACAAAAACACAAAAGGCAGCAGAGGTCAGCCCATTCATGTTCACTAGTGAGAAGTCTTCTACTTTGAAGATGTACCAACCTTTCCAGTGACCTCAGCAGGTTCCTGAAACATAACACCTTTATCCTGACATTTACTGCATCATGCTGTCCCTCAAGACGTCAAAGCACAACAAGAGGGTCAGCTTCCAAGGTGTCAGAGTAAACAGCTGCCTTAAGTGTAGCTGAGGGGTAAAGTCCCACACTCTCACAGCACTCCATCTCTGTCTACCCAGACGTTTCAGCCTGCGGCTGGTGCCCAGAATTTCACATTTAACAGTCATTTCTTTGGGCTAAAGTGTTTTCCCTTTTTAGGAAACTAATGTGTATGTGAGGCAGTTGTCAACATCTTATGATTTCTTGCCTGAGAGCTTTGTTACACCACTCTCAGCACAGGAAGTTTTATGTATCCTTCAAGACTCAGCCCAAAGACAAACTTCTCCATGAAAGCATCCCTAATTCTCTGAGAAAAAAATCACTGTCCCGCTTTTCAAAAATCACAGCTCTTAGGTTGTACATTTTGGATGGATAGCATCACACTATGTGTATAGTACAATTATTTGTGCACGTCATATTGCATCTTACCAAAAATCCTTCTACTGGAATGAATGGCCCTGCCCATCTCTTTGACCCCATCCTACATGGTAGCCCCCTTGCCCGCTGAACTCCAGCACACTGGCCTACTTTGATACTTCTTCAGCACTGCATGTGGCTCCTGTTTCCAGATAGTGACATTTGCTGTTTGTCTCTACAAGAACACACTGCCTTCAGATGTTCTACACCGCTGGCACAAATCTAACCTCTGCTGAGAGACCTTCTCTGATTTGTTTTATTTTCTTTGCAGTCCCTCTCATTACCTGAAATGATCTGGTTTATTTATTTATTCAGGCATTTATTGTCTGACTCCCCCAAGAGAATGTAACCTTCATAAGAGAAGGCATTCTGTCCATCTTGTTCACCACTGCATCCCCAAGCCCTAAATCTGTGCCCAGCATCTACTTAATTTTCAAAAGAATCAACTTATTTTTCATACTTATTTTTAATGTCTTTAATTGATTGTTTTTAAGCTCCTTAAGAATAGGACCATACATATATATATGATCATGAATGTATTTTTTTCTCACTTTTGCATTCCCCACAAGGCCCAGGGGCAAAGGACATTACACCTAATACATAATCTATAATTGTGTACTGAATATTGACTGTTAAAGTAACTAGTCAGTAACACTTTAGACTGACTTCACTGACATCTTTCCAACTTACATAATTCAAGAGTGAGAAAGTCATTTACTATTGTTTTGTCTAAAGACATAAGCCTGTGAGATCTTCTTACATTACTTTTCTGTAAGCAAGACTTTCTCCCCAGAAAAATAGCTAGAATTCGTCATGGTTATTTAAACTGATCTTCACAGAAATAAACCAGTCTTTACTGAAGGTATGCAGTTGAATGCTACAGAGTTATAGAAAATATCACACAACTTTAGCAATAGTTTGTATCTACATCATGAGGCCTTATCCATCAACACAAAGCATTTTGAAGTAAAATCACATTTGTGATTTTTTTAAGTTTTTAAAAAACACCTCTCCCCCCCCCAAATGCAGCAGAATACCCATTATTGAACTAATTGCCCTAATTCTGCAAGCCAGACTAGCCTATTTTCCTTTAGGAATACTTCCATACCCAAAGGAGATGTGGCACTTGTCATAATCATCTTCTTTTCTCTTTGAAGCCATGTCTAAACATGCTCCTAGAAGTGGGGTAGAGATTGACTCTAACCACACCCTTCTTCAAGAAATTCTTAGAATGACCTTGCTGGAAACTGATGAAGCTATTATCTTCTCTTGACTAATAGAATTTTCTAATTGTTCACACTTTGTGTTTTTTCAGGGGAGCTCTCTTAAACAGCTTTGTATACTCCATAAGGATAGAGAATGAACAATATATGTGTTTGCAACCTCCTCAATGCTTAAGTGGTAATGAAGAGGAAAGAGGCAGCTCGTTTGAAAGAGGATGGTCCTGGGCACGACATAGCTCTCGATGCAAGCCTGTCCTGTGCCACCTGATAGCCATGTGGTCTGAGGAAAGGTAGTCAACTGCCCCTAATCTCTACTTCTCCAATTATAAAAATCAAAGTTAATTATACTTATACAGTCATTAATGCAATAACAATTGAAAGGAAACCTTCCTTAACCCCATCCAACTGATAATCACTTTCTCCTCCATAACAACATTAGCATGAACAGGTAGTTCTAATGGCCACACAGCCAGGTGTTGAGCGTCCACTGAGATCGCAGTGCTGTTCTACGTGTGTCACATACCTCTGACACTGCACTTGCCTTATTACACCATGTTTTCCCATGTACGTGTTTATTCTCTATTAAGGTTGAACTCCTAAAATACGAAAACCTTTATTTATTTTTCTCTGTATCTAGGGGAGTGAGTGGAGTGGATCAATAGTTATAATCACCTCCCTCAAGTCTTCTCAGTTAGGACATCTAGATTAACTAAGGCTGTGTCTGGGTTAGGGGACTTATACCAGACGCCTTCCTTGCAATGAGATTCTGTACTTTCGTGTTCAGTGAGAAATGACTTAAGTCAGGTTTTTGGCCTTTCTCTATCAACCACCCTTGAGTATTTTCAGACCATAGACGTTACCAGAGTGGACATGAATGGTAGAAAAATGTCCCTCTTTTCTAACGAGTCACTGGACTGGTGATCTGCTTTGCAGTGATAAAAGACAAATATTGGTCTTTTACCAAATAGTGGTAAAAGACTCATATTAAGTGGATGTTTGCTTTTGTCCCTGAATTTTAGATTCAGAAATTGTCAGTAGATGATACAAGAAATGACTAGAGGATGGTGGGAAAAGTATTAGTCATTTCATCTGAATCAGACAAAACGCCTTTGAAGTAATTATTCATGTAAAAATGCCCACCGTGTTAATTAAAATCCTAAACATTCAAACCCTTAAGAAGACAGGCAGTTTGATATCACACTGATCTGCAAAATACTGGTTATTGATTACCATCTGAGCTGAGAAGTACTAGGCAGAAAGATGGACTGAAGTTCTCTTTCAAGTAGATTACTTCATGATGAATATGCTCTTGAAGAGGTAGATGAAACTTAGTATATGCCTGATAATGAGGAAATGCACTGCCAAGAAAAAAAAAAAAAGGCAGGAATAATAGGATATATGGGAGCTTCTGCAGTCTCTCTGAAAAAATGCAAAAGCAAAGACCTTTGCAGAAATTGCAGAAGAGGCAGCCAGAGCTCATCTACAGCATCAGATCAGCTGTGTTGTAGATGTGCCTGCATTTCCAGAGTCCAACTGCTTCCTTTTAAGCACAGAACTACTAAAGTTAACATAGGAGCAAATAGAATAGTGAGATTTTTATTGGCACATTCAGCATTTTCTGAACTTGCCCAACGTAGTATCCAGTTAAGCTAGATGACTGCCACTTGAAAAAGCAGGGAACTTACCTTAGGAGTTTTAAAGCAAAAAAGTTGAAGGGGAAGGGCACAAGAGACTGAAAAAGGAGTTTCCCTGGCCTCACGGTCCCATAGTTTTCTCTTCTTGTTTGTTCCTCTTTACTTGACTTATGCCCAATACCTACAGTGGTGATCTCTAGTCTGGAATACAGATGTGTAAGGAAAGCTTTAACCCCAATTCATTCTCAAGAAAACATTGAAGTAGCATGGACCAACACACTGTTTTCTGCTCCTTGTTCTCAGTACCTATCCTATCTCACTGCTTTCTTATCTTCCACTATTTTTCTCAAAAATAGAATTAAAACTCCAGTCTGCTTTGGAATTGCCCCTGATGAATTATCTCTATAACCTAGATCTTCCTTTTACTTTGTATTTCCTTAAGATTCAGATATCTATATAGTATCTCTTACTAATAATGGTGCACTAATTCTTCCTTCAAGGAACATCTCAAATCTTTTCCTCCTACATGGAATTTCCCATTTATTGCAGCTCAGAGTGCTGAGTCTACTAAAACTCACAGTATTTAAAGTGTGTATCTTTGGGAGGGAGAACGGGTGCAGAGAGGAGATGTGGTGAACTGACAGAAACAAATCTATGCTATCTACCCTAAACGAATCATTATGGAGGATATGCATGTCCTGAAACAACACACTATACCCCACAAACATGTAAAAGTAAATATTAAAACAAAAAATAAAATAAAATTGATATCAATCACTTAACAATAATATTATATATTTCATTATCTTCATAATATATACTATATGTAATATGCCTTTAATTTTTTAGCCTTTCTTTTTATTTTATCATTACACAATGGAAATGTTTTCTGTGGCCCTTTATCAACTGCTCCCCCCACACACTTTTCCCACCTGTGGTGTCCTCAGTTCCATTCTATCCTTTTGAGAGTTCAAGAAATTATAGTAATTGTTGTATCTTTCTTTCTTTCATTCTTTTTGTTTATTTATTTATTTATGTTTAGCTGCCACTCATGAAGACATGCGGTATTTCTCTTTCTGTGCCTGGCTTATTTCACTTAACATAATTTTCTCTAAGTTCATCCATGTTGCTGTAAATGGCAGAATTTTATTCTTTTTTATGCCTGAGTAGTAATCCATTGTGTTTATATACCATATTTTCCACATTTTCTTATCCAGTCATCCATAAGTGGACATTTAGGTTGGTTTCAACTCTTAGCTATTGTGAATAGAGCTGCAATAAACATGGGAGTGCAGGTATCCCTTTGACATGATGATTTCCATTCCTTTGGGTATACACCTAGCAGCGGTATTGCTGCATTGTATGGCAGTTCTTCTATCTGTAGGTGTTCAAGGAAACTCCATACTGTTTTCCGTAGCAGCTGCACTAATTTACAGTCCCACCAACAGTGCAGGAGGGCTTCCTTTCTCCACATCCTCACCATCATTTGTTATTCTCTGTCTTTTTGATACTGGCCAGTCTAACTGGTGTGTGATGATATCTCAACGTGGTTTGGGTTTGCATTTTCCCCAATGCTTAGTGATGTTGAGCATTTTTTCATCTGTTATGTCTTCCTTTGGGAAATGCCTATTCAGCTCCTTTGACCATTTTTTAATCAGGTTACTTGTTTTTTCACTGGCCCACAGTTGTATTCAAAAACAAGAGCTTATTTAATGATTTCTAATTGCTTCATTAGTATGAAACCAGTTCATTTGTTATTCTATATTATATCTAGATTGTTATCCAGGAGGATAAAGACTGAGCCTTTATTACTTGTGATACTATCATCCAATGCTCCTAGATCTCCATAAGCAGATTTGAAAAATGGTTACTGACTCACTTGGTCATGGAGTACTAATGCAGAAAATAATGGTAAGAAAACTGAAGTCAGGAAGTTTGAAACATGGTACAGGGGGCCATTGAGATAGGTTTTATTTTACTTAGTGGTGATCATGCTCTTTTGAAAGTAGAATATCAGTTTGACCTGGGAAAACCATTTCCACTCTAGTATCCATTTATTCATGATAAAAAAAAAAAAACAACTGATGAATACTGATGAATGTTCGGAGGCCCTGGCCAATAAAAGTACACAGGTTAAGTTTATCCTTTTAGATAACACTGGTGACCTTTCTCCCTCAGGAACTGCTCTACTAGCTTAAATAAATTTCCAGAATAAAGAAATGTTACTTACTATTTTTCTCTGAGAACTCAGGCTTTCTCTGCCTTCAGCAGCACTTTCTAATACCTTTCTGAACATATGTTCTTCACTTAAATTGGTCTAAACATGTTAATTTTGAAAAATGTGTATCTAAATATGGAACAGATGGACACATTGACAGTATATTATGAACAGGGACTTCTCAGCAGGTGCCTTCCTAGTGACCCGTGCTTCATCTTCTGTCTGACTACATGCCAGCATGTTGAAAGTGGAAAGGTTGGTCAGTTTCAGAGAAAATACAAACATATTTACATTATTCTTCCCTGGTTTTCTAGTTTCTCTACCCATATATAGACAGGTGCTATCAGGCCAGCAGTGATGCAGGGGAGCAAACACTGCTCTTGGGGCCAAAAGGCCTGCATTCAGTCTCTGTTCCAACAATTGTCAGCACCATGACCTTGAACAAGTAATTAAATCTTATGTCATTCAATAAATGGATCCCTCTTTGTGTCAGATATTGTGTTAGACTCTAAGGATGGGAAAATGAGCACAACGTTCATCATATCTTCAGTTGTATTTTTCTGTTTATTGTGAAATATAACTGAGTAATAAATAGACAATTAAACTTTCCAACTCTGTTTCATTGCTTTTCTTGGTAGAATAATAAACATGAAAGTATCCCAGTAAACTGTAAAGGATTTACACAATTATTTTAAATTAATGTAGTTTATTGTATAAGCACACATAATTTTCTATAGTCAGTATATCTTGGATACAAAGGCCTAAAAGGTCAAAGAAAACTTAATGGTTAGCAAATGAATTTCTGCATGAGAGTGACAAGATAAAGATCAAATAGAATCTCATATATACTATCACATTCACTAATAAGTCCTCCATCCACAGTGTAATTTTAGTGTGAAGAGATTCACTATTAGTTAAGATTCTCTGCCTTGTTTACAAATGTCACAATATAAAAATCTGTTCAATGGATTGTATAATTATTCAAGATATTCTCTATCTCCCCTTCTAGGATAACTGTACTTCCCTGCCCCATGTATATCAGGCTTGGTTCTTGACTTGCTTTGGCCAACAAAATACAAGCAGAAGTGATGTATGCCACTTCCAAGCAGGTATTTAAGAGCCATTGTGGGTTCCATCGTCTCTATTTTCCCTTTGCCAAAACACCAGATCACCCAGGTCAGGAAATAAATTACTCTACAGATAAATTAGTAGAATTAGTAAGTATGTTGAGGAAAGTTGCTTATAACCAGCCAATGTAAAAAGTAATTGCATTTCTAAATAGCGGTAACAGAAAGTAAGAAAACTAAATTTATTTTTCCAAGTGTTTCCAAACTCAAAGAGAAAACTTTCAACATTTCAAGATTAAATAGAAGATTTTTTTAAATGCTTTGTAGGTGCACTTTTTATAAATTAAAGATGTTCCTTTTTCCCTTTTATTCCTAGTTTGTGTTTTTTTTTTCTTTTAATTGTGAATTGATGGGGCATGTATCAAGTGCTTTTCCTGCATATATTAAGATGAAATTATATTATTTTCTCCTTCATTCTGTTAATGTGATAAATTGCATTGATTGATTTTGAGATGTTAACCCACCCAGCTGAGACTGTTTCATAGAAGAAGAAAATGGGGCACAGCAATGCCAGTTTCTTACCCAAGTTCACACAGCTGGTAAGTAGTGAAGCCAGAATTTGAACCCAAATAGCCTGGCTCTAGCAGTTCTGCACTTGTCCATGGAGTTTTCTATCACTTATAACCCTGGTACCTTATCAAATGTTACAAAATAATAAGAAGATCGATAGAACTATTATGACTGTAATAGCTATTATGTCTATAAACATAAAGAAACCTCTGGATACACCTTAAAGAACACATGGTAAAAATACTATCTAAACTGGAAAAAATGCAAGAGATACTAAAGAGAAAAACTAAGCAAATTATAGTCTTACCTCCTTAGATATCTTACTTGACACAGTACGAAGCGACTGAATTTTTTGGATTTGCAATATGTCTTAGAATTTAAAAATGCTCCAAATATAAATGGATATCAAAGGCATATTATTGATGCATTAGCTATCCATTGCTGTGTAAAATAATGGCTCTAAAATTAGTGGCTGAAAACAACAATCATTTATTGTCTAACCATTTCTATGAGTCAGGAATTTAGGAAGGGCCTAGCCCAGTTGTTTGTTTCAGGGTCTCTCATGAGGTTGGAGTCAGATACCAGCCAGGCTACAGTTATCTAAAGGCTTGCCTGAGGCTGGAAGATCTGCTTCTAAGATAGCTTGTTTATAGAACTGTTCATAGGAGGCCTCAGCTCCTGACTTTATAGACTTCTCCATAAGGCTGCTTGAGTGTCCTCAGAAGCCAGCTAGCTTTCCCCAGAGAAAGTGATCCAAGATAGAGAGCAACCAAGATGGAAGCCACTGTGTTATTCTTCTGCGTATCATTACTTCTGCTTTATTTTTTTCTGCACTGTGATTTTTCTCTGCACATCAGTCTCTGTACTTCATAACTTCTGCTTTATTCTATTCATTAGAAGCATCACTAAGTCCAGCCTACACTCAAAGGACACTCTATCTCTTGGAGGGTGGAGTATCAAAGGATTGGTGGACATATTTGTAAAACCCCATAATTGGTAAATGCGTCTTAAATCCAAAATAATCTGTTTGCTTTTACCCTCTCAACTGATTCCACTATTGTCAATAAGAAATATGTACCTTCATCATTCATAGGTAAATGGTTAGCTGCTAACAGCTTAGTATAATTTTGGTTCTTGTATTTGGTATATTTTAGAGAATTATAGGAGAAAGAAAACTTGGATTTATTTGGGACTTAGCACAGTATGTAGTTCATTGTTTTAATAAAGGATGGGTGTATTAGTTTCTTATTTCCTTCTCAGTCCAATTTTATATTTATCTCAATGGTAACTGAGAAACTATTAATTCACTTTCTAAAAAAAAATCTACTCTTTATTAACCACTACAAATGTAAACTTTTCCCAAATTCAGCACAGCATGAGGTAAGTCGCTTGTATCAGTTGGAAAGTATTATTTTTACTAGAGAAAAATATCCACTTTCCAAACCAAAAACTATTTTTCAAAGGGATATTAGATTGGAAAAAGAAGCAAATGACAATTTTCCACCTGTGAAAATTACCTGTCATTGGCATGAAGAGATATGATGTTTGAACTGAAAACATTTATTGCAACATTTTCCCCAGGTAAAGAAAATTTTCTTCTATCCCTTCCTTTAAACATTTAATCCACATCAAGTGCTGTAGGCAGCTAGGAAACAGTCTCTAGGCTATTTATCCTTGACTTGTTTTCAGATATGCAGACTGTTTCTAATTGTTGAAAATAGCATCCTCCTGAAAGCTAACAACATTGACAGTGCCTTTCATCGCTACAAATGGGCGGGTGAAATTCCCAAAGGAAGGCTAAAACACATAGCCATGCACAATGTAAAAGTATGTTTCCTGACAAATCATACATATGCCAGAAATTTTGAGACTGGAAAAGTAAATTAAGTATCTTAATATTAAATAAATCTAGTGAGAAGAAAAAGTAAACAGTGTATAATGAGAAAAGATGGCAAAGGTGAATACTCAGCTTGTTCACGTTTCAGAATTTTCATTCAAATTGGGCCTATTTGGTGGCCAGTGTTAAGGACAGAAAAAAGGGGGAAACCAAAATCTAAGTAGTTAGGAAAGACCTGTCATTCTCTCCCTCTGCACTGCAGCTAAAGAGAAAAAATGCCTGGAGCAAAACCTATTTTTAGATCATGGTGGTCTAGCACAGAGTCAACAAGGAATCGCTGTTATGAATTTTTCAAGTGTCACAAGAACACTTTAGATAAAAAAAAGATCGTGTTCTCTTCTAGAGCATCTTTATGTGTTACTGTGTTCCAATCTTGAAGTAATGGAATAAGATCAGCATCTCATTTCTTCCATTGATTCACTTTTTGCCTCTGAGCAATTAATCTCTGTGAGATACTGCTTTAAATACAGAAAGCTTCGGAGATATTCCTTGGCTAAGCACATAATAGCATACCTGGATTTCTAGTTAACCACTGCACCATATGCCCAAAGAGTAGTATCACAAGATTCACAAACGTACAGATTAGTCTTAGATGAGATCTTAAGGAGATATACTGCATTGCAGTGGTCTCGACAATGGCCCTGCTGCCCCCTAGACTGCACTTGCTGAATTCCTTGGGGAGTCTGGTTTTCACATGGTTTTTAGGGGAAGAGGGTGGGATTCTACTGGCATTTAGTGGGCAAAAGCTATAGAATCTTATCTTTCTGAAATTCACCAGAGAGTATGATAAAGAACAGTAAATCACTGTGTCTGGTTTTTAATGTCACATAAGTGAAAAACCCACTTATAATTATCAAAGCCCAGAATCTAACTCCATCTTGCATAAGCACAAAGCATCTTTTGCAAAATTTTAATGCACACTGAATTTTGTGTGATTGCAATTACATTGTAAATTAAGGTGAAAATTCCACCCTGTTTTGTTCAGAAATTCATCAAGAATTTCACTTTTGGAAAATTGTCCATGGCTGCAATGTTGCTCATGGCACATAGGATGCCTGTACAACATTTCTGAGTCTGCATGTATGTGCCTCTGTGATTCTAAGGTTAATTATAGCTACAAGCAGCTGGCTACTTCAAGGCATCTTCTAGTGTGGTCATACCTGGGTATTTAAACTTCAAATAAATAAATGATGTACTAGTTATTATTCTTAGTTTAAATTACTATCCTTTTATTTATCCTTAACATTATTACAGTTAGGGATATATTCTTATTTTTATTGAAATAAGTTTTATTATAAATAGAATTTATTTCAAGATAGCATAGAGACTGTTTCAAAATATTTGTTATTTAAAAATGAGGTTATTTAAAAATGAAAACTATTGGTGAAAAAGTTGAGAATTTGAAAATTTGGGCTTCGATTCCATTTACATCTGGATTTAAATCCTGGCTATACCATATGCAAGCTCTATGTCCTAGGGAAATGTTCTTAACTTCACTGACCCCCGATTTCCTCATCTGTAAAATACAAATAATAATTCTGACCTTGCAAAACTGACCAAAATTAAATGAGATACTGTGTGTCAAGTACCTGCCTTGAAATTGACTATTTGAAAACAAGAACTGGAAACTTTGACTTTGATTGTGTGTGTCCCTTGAAAGGACTTGTAGAACATTTGTCTATTCACTTCACAGCTTAGTTGAAAGAGCCAGAACAGGAAAAGTTACCAGCCTAAGTCTACGATTTCATAGCCAGCCATCTAGTTCTCCATTACAATCTGAGAAATTCTGAATCATTTGGCCTGGATCAGGCCCCACGCACAAGTATTTTATGAAAATTTTCCTCAGGTAATGTAACAAGCAGTCAGGGCTGAGAATGATTGCACCAGACCAATTCAACTGACTCAAGAAACAGAGAACAGCAGGCCATCTGAAGACAGCAAAACATATGATCACATTATCAGAACTACATCTTTCTTAGATTATAGTAAAATAACATTTGAGAACATTTAGATCTACTGCAATTGTGTACAGAGAGTTAAGTTATTCTCTGTTCCAGTTTCTTCAAAAATTTGGGTAAGGAAATAACTTCTCTTTTAGAATGCTCCATTGTGACTGATAAAATATTATACATGGGATGGTGTTCATTGATGTCCATTCTGGTGCACTGGGATATTTATTAACTATAATTCAATTAAAGTTGATCTCAATATAATCTCAATCTCTCTCTCTCTCTCCTTCCCTCCCTCACTCCCTCCATCCCTCCCTCCCTCCCTCCCTCTTCTACCCCCACCGCATAAAATTCCTAAAACAATTACCTCCTTTTTTATCTTTGCAAAATTCAAATATTTTAAAAAGCAAACAAACACTTTTTCAGAAAAATCTTCTTTTCCTGTTCTTAAAAATATAAAGTTGCTTCTTAAAGTTTAGAATTAATAATATATATATATTTCTACAAATACTCTTGGAGTTGATTTCTTAGCCAGAAAAGACTAAAGGTCAATATTTCATTCCCAAATCCTTCCAACTCAAAGTACTTTAAAGAAGAAATATAAAAACCTTCTTCAATTTCTGACCAGATTGTTGCAAAAGCCCACTTCTCCCAGTCATCAGTTAAATAATAAACTCTGGCACTCAGGTCCATGGCCATACCACCCTGAACAAACCCAATCTTGTCTGGTACTCAGGAAAACAACAATGAGAAGTTAAATTTGTGCCTCCCAACAGATGTTTTCAGCTGGGAAAGCAATGATGCACTACATGCAATCTTTTTCATAGCAAATCACAGACTTTTTTCAAGCTTTGATCCATATTCACAGGCTCAGTAACTGAAACATGAAGGAAAACAAAGCCAGGAAGAAAACCCATTCTTCAAATAATGCTTCATGGTGTAGGCTGTAGCCAGTGAAGAAAGCAGAATATGAACTGCCTGTCTTCCATTTGTCAGTGAATTGTAGTGATTCGGTTTTAATCCAGGCAGATTCATTCGGATACATGGAAGAATGAGTACATACTATAGGAGAAGCAAACACATCCTACAGAAATAGTTTAGGACAGCATTATCAATATTAAGCTCTTTAAGAATTCAGAGCAGAGTTAATAGCACATACTTTAAACTTCAAAAGTGGAGAAAGACAAAAGAGATTAGAAAGTTCTATGGGTATTGCTAGTGTCCAGTTTTCTTATAAAAGGAAGGGGGTGAGGGCTGTGTTTTCCGGCAACATCTAAGAGTGATGCATATCCGTAAAGTGATGCAGATCCCCAAAGCACAATTCCAGCAATGCAATCATTTATTTCATGGTCTGAATTTCCTCATGGAGTTCAACTGAAGTGTCCTATCAATAAAATAGCATGCAGGAAACACTATTCCACATCTCAAGCACTAACGTAGAACGAATATTTATGTGGCACGATGGCCTGAAAATTTCAGCTGGTAAGATAAACCATGGAAAAATACTAAAATGAGATGATTGCAAAAATCTCTGGGAATTTCAAAGTACCTTCTACAAATGACTTCATCAACCTTCAGAAAATTCTTAAAGAAATGACCGTTTTATAGAGCTGTAAAGTAAAACATACAGAAGCAGGAGCTGGGTTAACATGAATTCAGCAAATGTTGATATAATTTCATCAGTTTGAGTCATAAATCTTCACAACTCAAAGGACATGAATTCTTCAGTCCTCAGGAATCAGACAGAGGGACTTGTCTCTGTCTTATTTGGCCATATTATCTGGTCAAGTCTGATATTGCTGCATTCCTATAAGCAACTCATGAAGACTTCAGTTCAAGAGGCCTCTAGTAAAATCCCCTGAGGTTTAATTTAATGCTACTTATCAAGTTCATTTGTTGTTTTTACATCTCTTTTTTTTCTAAACACAGTACATCATTCAGATTTGTCCCCCTATGGAGTTATTGTTGGCACCTATTTTTGCATGTCCTGGTGGAATATGGTAGAATATGAAACAAAGGGAGTAACCACATATATCCTCATATAATATAAGCAAACTACCAATGTGTTATTGTATCCTTTCTTTCCAAGTACTTTGTTTCCATTATGCAGATGCAGAGGAAATATCAAGAGAGGTAACATGGCAAAGTGGCAGGGAGGTAGACTTTGAAAGCACATCTGGTTACAAGATCCATTTGCAGTATCATCTCATGGTCCTGGGGAACGGATTCTGAGTCAGCTCATTTGGATCTTCTCCAGTCCTCCAACAAGGTTCAATTTGACCTATGTTTACACCAGCCATCTACAAAATAGGAGGGGAAAGACTGTTGAAAATGGCAAGCAAAGAGGAAAATGAAAACACCTCCGCATTTCTCCCATCCATCCTCACACCCATGGTCATAGCCAGGCTGGGTGTAGTGTTTGTAAATCACCCAGAGTATGGGTCCATTAGGTAGATTCTTCAGTTTTCTATCCCAGGAGAACCAGTATAATAGTGTTGTGTCTCAGGGTCTCAAACAACAGGAGTATGATTTTCCTCTTTCTGGTACAGTTCCTCCAAAGTCGCTATATCCAACAGGGATCTCTTCTTGGTTTAGTTTCTCCTAAGGCTTAGTCAGAAAATTGAGAGTAGGGTGGAAGACTAATCACCTTTGGCTTACCTTCCGTATTTTATCTAATGATATTACATTTGGTGAATTTTGATATCCAAACCCTCTTCTTGTTACATCTAGCCAGCTAGAATGAAGTTATCTGTACTTTATAACATATTCGAAATCAAAATACATACCTAACTATAAACAGATCAGTATTGCTCTTTGATTTTTCCGAAAGAAATTGTGATAACAATATTCTGCGAAAATTTCTCCCTACATAGACTGACATTTTTTCCCTCTTTCCTCATGGACCACCTGTCCCCAAGGAGAAGGACAATCACAAGCGGACTTTTAAGAAATTTACTACGTTGCGAGTAATCATTCAGCTTCATTGTCTTCACCTGTGAAATGGAGAGAATAATACTCACTTCGCAGGGTTCTTGTGAGGACTGAGTGAGTGAATGGCAAGTGTTAAGTACAGGGATGGACAGATGGTAAATACCCAGTGTTAGCTTTATCATCATCATCACCTTCATCATCAGCATCACTCTGCTTGAGACATGCATTTTGCACCTCCAGATCTGCTTCCACCTTTCTATATCCTGTTTTTCCCTTGAAGACTGACCTTATCTTCTGGCTTCAGGTTTGGTTCCACCAACAAGGAACTACAAAAGGAGATTAGGGAAAAGCTACCCTATATCCTTCTCACCCCATTGAACATAAACCCTTTCCGAATAGTTCTAATTTGAATGTGCCACCTGTTTCCTAATGGGACCCTGACTTCTAAATTCATTTTTATAATGATTATCTTTATCAAAACTTTAACATTAGGAGAGAAAAATTGTCTAGATAATTGTCTGAATTTACAAGTTTTCATCCACATATATCATTTGAAGGCAGAGTCAAACTAAATAAAATTTGCTTCTATTCAGGCTCAATTATCACATGTCTAAGTTATAGTTTCATCCAAGCAAGAAATAAATGTACTTTAGCTAATGTTCAAGAAGGATACAGCTTTCATAAATGTTAAAGATGAGATTTCATATAATCCTTTAACCTGATAAACATTCTTCTTTAATGACTTTTATTCAAATGCCTAACAGCTATTTCAATTATTCATTTTAGATGTTTAAAACAATGACAATTCATTCTTTCTGCATCCCATTCAAAATATTGATACCACACACCTTCTAAAAGTTAATATTTTGTTCGTTTTTTGAATATTTTCATGCCTTATAACATTTTCCTAACATTTACCTATTGATACAATTATCTGTATCTTATCTCACATGAATAGAACAGTCCTGTATAAAGAATCAAGAGGCTTAATTTCCAGCTCTGATTCTTCTACTCTGTTGTCCATTGTCACCTGGATGTTTTCCTTAGGTGGCTTTCCTACCACTCTGTGCCTAAGTGCCCTCACCTGTTAAAGAGGAATATTTTATGACATGTCTACCTCCTTGAACTGTTTTAAAATTAGGACAAGATATTGTAGGTGAAAGTACTTTGAAATGTTTAAAATTATATGAAAATGTGAGGACTTTTAAAATATGCATAATTTATTAAATGAAGCTATTCTACTTTATTTGTGTGAGAAAAATAATAATGCAATGCTTTTTGTTTCACAACATATATCTAAATTAACAGGAAGAAGAAATGATTCAAGCACATGTAACTGAAAGAATTTGGAGGGACTTGCCTGGTCCATATCTAAAAGGGTTTGGCTAAGAGTTCTCCATTACAGTTAAGGTTCTAGGGTGAATTTCAATTCCTATTTTTGGTTTCTCATTGTTTTTAAGGAAAAACAAAAGAAGGTATAGAAAGGTTGGCCCGAAAGATTAAAAAAGATTTTTAAAACATGGTAGTTTAATGGAACAGAGCTAAGAATATTTTTCTCTGCAATTTCTCTACATCAATCTATAACTGCAGATATAGTATATTCCAATACACAGAATCAGAGAAAAGCCAGTAAAATACCCAGAGAAGAATGCATCTAATTTTGTCCTTGGATGGAACATAAGAGAGTACTCATATATATATTACAAGTTCACAAAAGCATGAACTTAAAATCAGCCCTTTGTATCTGTGTGTTCTGCATCCATGGATTCAACTAACCACAGATGGAAAATATTCTTTAAAAAAGAAATTGTATCTGTATTGAACATGTACAAACATTTTTCCTTGTCATTATTCCTTAAACAATACAGTATAGCAACTATTTATATAGCATTTAGATTGTATCAGGTATCATAAGTAATCTAGAGATTATTTAAAGTATACAGGAGACTGCAGAACACCTCATTGTCTCCCTCAAAGTTTAAGGTCCTAATCTTGATCCCCAGAAATCTCACATAGGTTAATAGACACATAGATTAATCTCACCCATTTAATCTGAGGGGCTTCAGAGCACCCCAGTGCATCTATCAGAGACACGGGATCCCAGCTAGGGGTGTCAGCAAGCCCGTCCAGGGCCACCCACTCCAGCCAAGGAGCAGCAAGGCACAATGGTGTTTCTCCCAATAATAGCTCAAGACCTCACCCACAACCCCAACAGCCCAGTACAGTGTCACTCACTTCAGCAACGAACTGTTGACCACCTCGGTGCCTAGGCCACAAATGCACTTACAGACACTTCTGACACTGAATATAGTAAAAATAATCACATGGAGACTATACTCACTATTGTGTCCACCAGGAACCAAACCTAAAATATCCTATCCAACTGTTACTATACAGTATATCTAAAGTAGGGAGTCTCTCTCCTCAAAAGCTACCCCAGAGTATTAGAAGTAGCAATTGCTCCACCAGATGCCAAAACGTTAGTGTAGGGATACTAGAAATATGAAGGGGAAAAAAAAGGAAGAAGAAAGAAAACATGACAGCCCCAAATGAACACAATAATTCTCTACTA
Organism: Cynocephalus volans; assembly: GCF_027409185.1. Lineage (NCBI taxonomy): Eukaryota > Metazoa > Chordata > Mammalia > Dermoptera > Cynocephalidae > Cynocephalus > Cynocephalus volans. The sequence continues at coordinate 49,721,808 of NC_084473.1, forward strand.
CCAGACCTCAAACAACAGAAAACCTATGAACTGCATGAAAAGGAATTCCAAACAGTGATCTTAAGGAAACTCAATGAGAAGTAAGAAAATTCACATAGAAAACAAATAAAATGAGAAAAACAATGCAGGATCTGAAAGAGGAATTAAAGAGATAGATAGCTCAAAAAAGAACCAAACAGAAAACTTGAAACTAAAGAATTCATTCAGCAAAATAAAAAATACAGCTGGGAAACAAAAGACTAAAGCAAGCAAAAGAAGAAACTTCTGAACTCAAAGACAGGCTTTTTGAAATAACCCAGGCAGAAAAAAAGAAAGAAAAAGAAACGTTAAAAATGAAGAAAGTCTACAACATCTCTTGGACAATCTTAATCACATAAACATCCAAATTATGAGTGTTCCAGAAGTGGAAGAAAAAGGAAAAAAAATTGAAAACCTATCTGACAAAACAATAGCTGAAAACTTCTCAAGTACTGGGAGAGAAATAGACTTCCATATCCAAGACGCTCAAACAGATTCTGTTGATCCCCAAACAGATTCAACCCATAAAGGTCCTCTCTGAAACGCATTGCAGTCAAGTTGTCAGGAGTCAAAGACAAAGACGCAAAAACAGCAAGAGAAAAGCATCAAGTCACCTATCAGGGACTCCCATCAGACTAAGAGCAGACTTCTCAGTAGAAACTTTTCAGGCCAGGAGAGAATGGAATGATATATTCAAAGTACCAAAAGAAAAACCAAGGAACTGCACTCAGCACAGTTGGCAGCATGTCAGTCTCATAACATAAAAGAAAAAACAAATGCCAACCAAGAATACTATAAAGCAAAGCTACGCTTCAGAAATAAAGGGTAAATATTGTTCTTTCCAGACAAAAAAAAACCAAAAAACAAAGAATTCTCCACTGTGAGAATGGCCGTATAAGAAATCCTCAAGGGAGTCCTACATCTACAATCAAAGGAATGATAATCATTGTCATGAATACATGAGAAAGAATAAAATCCACTGATAGAGCAGATACACAAATAAGAGAAAGAAACTACACTATCACAGCAAAAAAACAACAAACAGCATAGACAAATAATAAAAGGGAAAGAGAAATAAAATATATATAAAACAACCATAAAAAAATTAATAAAATACAAGGAGTAAGACAATGCATTTCATTAACAACCTTGAATGCAAGTAGATTAAACTCCCCATTTAAAAAAAAATACACTGGAGAGTTTCAAGATGGCGGTGGCTGCAGCGGTGGGTGCGGAGTAGCTGAGGTGGAAAAGGTGGCCACTGGACCTCAGGCAGCCAGGAAACTTGTGGTCCTTCCTCTTGCCATCTCTTAAGGGAGGACCGCTGCTGGTGGCCGGTCGTGGGGGGTGACTGCCACTTTGCCCTCGGCAGAAGAGGCTGCCTCATTTACAGGCAACAGCTTTGAAGTGTGGAGCAGGAAAAGAACTGTTTCTTAGCTGCAAAAGCAAATCTCAAAACAGGGAACACGGTGCCAGGGCTGCTGCGGATGCAGCCAGGATCCCGGAGGCCGGGGCCGCGCTGAAGGCGACCAGCTGCCCTATTCAGGATTCGAGGTTTCAGGCCGTCATTAAAGAAGATTCCTGGGAGCACCCGAGCCGCGCCGCGACTGAACAGCCCGAGGCGGCGGCGGCCGAGAACAGGGAAGGCGACAAACCAGAGACAGAGAGTGAGCACCCAACCTGGCACAACCCTGTGAGTGACCCCTGGCCCAGTTCTGTTCGGGGGGCTGACGCCCACCCGGCTCCCACCTGCATCACCAGGCCACTCACCGCCCCGGGGCTGCCTCCATTTTCCCAGGTGCTGGCAGCTCCGCCCGGCTCGGCCATCACTGAGCCTTCCCACTTGCTTGACCCGGCGCAGGGCTTCCCGGAGCCTGCGGGCCAGCCTCCCCTCCCACTCCCTCCGCGGTTCTCTGGTGGGGCTGGTGGCTGGGGGCGTCTCCGGCCAGTGTCAGGAGGGCAAGGAAGTATGGGAGGCACGACTGTCACCGCCCCACACCCTGGACTCCAGCCCCCAGTAAACTTCCTGTTACTGGGAGGCAGATACCATCTCTGCAGCCACCAGATGGGAAAAAAGCCTAACCAATTTATGGTTGGGAATAGTGTGGTAGGAGAGTTCCCAGGTCCACTTGAACCTGCTGGAGAGCAGGCTGCAGGAGGGCGCTAGATTCGGTCTATGCCAGGGGGATACAAAGGTGAACAAGACCCGAGAAAGATCTACACAGTGCTACAAAGGCACCCAGAGAGACCGGTCGTCTGTGCCTAGCAGAAACCTGGTAGACTTCCTGGGTGAGGTGGTGCCGAGCAGGGTCTTGAAGGCCCAGCTGATAGAAGAGGGGTGCAGAAGACACGCCCCAGCCCAGCAGAGTGCGCACAGAGGGGGGAGACATGCGGCCAGGGAGGCGGAGACTCGACAGAAAACACACACCCAGTGGGGTCGCCACTGCACGATCCAACAGCCAGGGCCAGAGCACACGGAACAGGGAGAAGTCCTGCACAGGAAGTAAAAGCTCAACAGCAATCACACACCCTGTGGTACGTGATCCACCAGCCCAGCAGAGTCCAAGCTGACCAGAAAGGTGGCTCCCCGGAGAAGCCCAAGACCTGAGGCAACAACACACACAAGGCACTAGAGGCCAACTGAGCAGTCACGGAGGGAGCCATATGAAATTGGCAACCATAGCAACATCCTAGTTAGTCATTAGTCTCAAACCGGTGGACTGTGAAACCCCCTGCCACAATGAATAAACACCAAAAAAAGATACCAGAAATACAAAAAATCAAGAAAGTACACCACGAAAAGTTAATAAATTTCAAACTCTGGATCCTATAGAACAAGAAGCCACTAAAATAACTGACAAGGAATTTTGAGTGATAATTCTAAGGAAACTGAATGAGATACAAGAAAACTCAGCTAGACATCATGATGAAACAAGGAAAAGTATACAGGATCTGAAAGAGGAAATTTACAAGGAAATCAATGTCCTGAAAAAAAATGTAGCAGAACTTAATGAACTGAAGAAGTTATTCAGCGAAATAAAAAACACAACGGAGAGTTTAACCAGCAGGCTTGTCGAAGTTGAAGAGAGAACCTCTGAACTTGAAGATGGGCTGTCTGACATAACACAAGCAGACAAAAAAAAAAAGAAAAAAGCATCAATGGCATTGAAGAAAATCTGAGAGAGATATCAGACAACCTTAAGCGCTCAAATATCCGAGTCATGGGTATTCCAGAAGGGGAGGAAAATGGAGATTCCATTGAAAACATATTCAAAAAAATAGTGGCAGAAAACTTCCCAGGTATAGGAAAAATCACAGATCTTCAGATCCAGGAAGCTCAACGATCTCCAAACATATTCAACCAAAAAGGCCGTCTCCTAGACATGTCACAGTCAAATTGGCAAAACTCAGAGACAAAGAGAGAATCTTAAAAGCTGCAAGAGAGAAGCGTCAAATCACCTATAAGGGAGCCCCAATCAGGCTAACATCAGACTTTTCATCACAAACCCTAAAGGCTAGAAAGGAATGGGATGATATTTTCAAAATACTAAAAGACAAAGATTGCCAGCCAAGAATACTCTACCCTGCAAGGCTATCCTTCCGAAATGAAGGGCAAATAGTATATTTCTCAGACAAACAAAAACTGCGGGAGTTCACTACCACACGACCACCCTTACAAGAAATCCTCAAGGGAGTACTGGGGTTAGTTCCTGAAAAATAACTACCACTGCCATAAAAACCCAAGAAAAATCAATACCCACTAGTATAATAAAAATGGCATTCATGAAGAGAAAACAAGCAAACAAAAACACTATCTACAACCTAAGGAACCAACAAACACAGAAACCAAACAGTAAATCAGAAAGCAAGGAACAAAAGACACCTAAGACAACCAAATAACCAATAAAATGCTAGGAATAAATCAACACCTTTCAATAACAACTCTTAATGTAAAAGGCTTAAATTCCCCAATCAAAAGACACAGACTGGCTGACTGGATCAAAAAGGAGGACCCAACTATATGCTGCCTACAAGAGACCCACCTCACCCATAAAGATTCACACAGACTAAGAGTGAAAGGATGGAAAAATATTTACCATGCAAACAGAAAAGAAAAACGAGCTGGAGTAGCTATTCTTATATCTGACAAAATAGACTTTAAACTAAAAACCATAAAAAGAGACAATGAGGGACACTACTTAATGATAAAAGGACTGATCCATCAAGAAGACATAACAATCATAACTATGTACACACCCAATGTTGGAGCAGCCAGATTTATAAAACAAACTCTATTAGACCTAAAGAAGGAAATAGACACTAATACCATAATAGCAGGGGACCTGAACACCCCACTGTATATTAGACAGATCATCTAGGCAAAGAATCAGTAGAGAAACACAAGATCTAAACAAGACTCTAGACCAAATGGAATTGGCAGATATCTATAGAACATTCCACCCAACAACCTCAGAATATTCATTTTTCTCATCAGCACATGGATCATTCTCCAGGATAGATCACATATTAGGTCACAAATCAAGTCTCAATAAATTCAAAAAAATGGGAATTATCCCATGAATCTTCTCAGACCACAATGGATTAAAACTAGAAATTAATAACAAATGAAACTCTGGAAACTATACAAACACATGGAAATTAAACAGCATTCTACTTAATGACATATGGGTCCAAGAAGAAATCAAGCAGGAAATCAAAAAATTTATTGAAACTAATGAAAACAATGATACATCATACCAAATCTGTGGGATAGTGCAAAAGCAGTATTGAGGGGAAAATTTATTGCATTAAACGCTCACTTCAGAAGAATGGAAAGATGGCAAGTGAACAACCTAACACTTCACCTTAAAGAACTAGAAAAACAAGAACAATCCAAACCTAAAGTTAGCAGACGGAAAGAAATCATTAAGATCAGAGCAGAACTGAATGAAATTGAAAACCAAAAAACAATTCAAAAGATCAACGAATCAAAAAGTTGGTTTTTTGAAAAGATAAATAAAATAGACAAACCATTTGCATGGCTAACAAAAAAAAGAAGAGAGAAGACTCAAATAACCAAAATTAGAAATGAAAAAGGCGATATTACAACTGATTCATCTGAAATACAAGGAATCATTCGAGACTACTATAAACGACTATACGCCAACAAATTTGAAAATCTGGAGGAAATGGATAATTTCTGGACACACACAAGCTCCCAAAACTGAAACGTGAAGACGTAGAAAATATGAACAGACCAATAACAATAAAGGAGATTGAAGCTGTTATCAGAAGGCTCCCAACAAAGAAAAGCCCAGGACCAGATGGATACACAGCAGAATTTTACCAAACATTCAAAGAGGAATTGACACCGATTCTTTACAAACTATTCCAAAAGATTGAAACGGACGCAAATCTCCCAAACTCATTCTATGAAGCAAACATCATCCTGATACCAAAGCCAGGTAAAGATATAACCAAAAAAGAAAACTACAGGCCAATATCCTTGATGAATATAGATGCAAAAATCCTCACTAAAATACTAGCAAACAGAATACAGCAACCCATACTTAAAATTATTCCTCACGATCAAGTGGGATTCATCCCAGGGATGCAAGGTTGGTTCAACATACGCAAATCAATAAATGTGATACACCATATTAATAAACTCAAACACAAGGACCACATGATCATATCTATAGATGCTGAAAAAGCATTTGATAAAGTTCAGCACTCATTCATGACAAAGACCCTCTATAAGTTAGGTATAGAGGGAAAGTATCTCAACATAATTAAAGTCATATATGCCAAACCCACTGCCAATATCATCCTGAATGGGGAAAAGCTGAAAGCTTTTCCTTTAAGAACAGGAACTAGACAAGGATGCCCACTCTCACCACTCCTATTCAACATAGTGTTGGAAGTACTAGCCAGAGCAATCAGAGAAGAGAAGGAAATAAAGGGCATCCAGATTGGAAAAGATGAAGTCAAACTGTCCCTGTTTGCAGATGACATGATCCTATATATCGAACAGCCTAAAACCTCGACAAAAAAACTGTTGGAATTGATAAATGATTTCAGCACAGTAGCAGGATACAAAATCAACACTCAAAAATCAGTAGCATTTCTTTTCTCCAATAGTGAACATGCAGAAAGAGAAATCAAGAAAGCCTGCCCATTTACAATAGCCACCAATAAAATAAAATACTTAGGAATTGAGTTAACCAAGGAGGTGAAAAATCTCTATAATGAGAACTACAAACCACTGCTGAGAGAAATTAGAGAGGATACAAGAAGATGGAAAGATATCCCATGCTCTTGGATTGGAAGAATCAACATAGTGAAAATGTCCATACTACCCAAAGTGATATACAAATTCAATGCAATCCCCATCAAAATTCCAAAGACATTTTTCTCAGAAATGGAAAAAACTATCCAGACATTTATATGGAACAATAAAAGACCACGCATAGCCAAAGCAATGCTGAGCAAAAAAAATAAAGCTGGAGGCATAACACTACCTGACTTTAAGCTATACTACAAAGCTATAATAACCAAAACAGTATGGTACTGGCATAAAAACAGACACACTGACCAATGGAATAGAACAGAGAATCCAGAAATCAACCCACACACTTACTGCCATCTGATCTTTGACAAAGGCACCAAGCCTATTCACTGGGGAAGGGACTGCCTCTTCAGCAAATGGTGCTGGGATAACTGGATATCGATATGCAGGAGAATGAAACTAGATCCATACCTCTCACCGTATACTAAAATCAACTCAAAATGGATTAAGGATTTAAATGTACACCCTGAAACAATAAAACTTCTTAAAGAAAACATTGGAGAAACACTTCAGGAAATAGGACTGGGCACAGACTTCATGAATACGACCCCAAAAGCACGGGCAACCAAAGGAAAAATAAACAAATGGGATTATATCAAACTAAAAAGCTTCTGCACAGCAAAAGAAACAATTAACAGAGTTAAAAGACAACCAACAGAGTGGGAGAAAATATTTGCAAAATATACATCTGACAAAGGATTAATATCCAGGATATATAAGGAACTCAAACAACTTTACAAGAAGAAAACAAGCAACCCAATTAAAAAATGGGCAAAAGAGCTAAGTAGGCATTTCTCTAAGGAAGATATACAAATGGCCAACAGACATATGAAAAAATGCTCAACATCACTCAGCATCCAGGAAATGCAAATCAAAACCACACTGAGATACCATCTAACCCCAGTTAGGATGGCTAAAATCCAAAGACTCTGAACGATAAATGCTGGCGAGGTTGCGGAGAAAAAGGAACTCTCATACATTGTTGGTGGGACTGCAAAATGGTGCAGCCTCTATTGAAAATGGTATGGAGGTTCCTCAAATAATTGCAGATCGATCTACCATACGACCCAGCTATCCCACTGTTAGGAATATACCCAGAGGAATGGAAATCATCAAGTCGAAGGTATACCTGTTCCCCAATGTTCATCGCAGCACTCTTTACAATAGCCAAGAGTTGGAACCAGCCCAAATGTCCATCATCAGATGAGTGGATACGGAAAATGTGGTACATCTACACAATGGAATACTACTCAGCTATAAAAACGAATGAAATACTGCCATTTGCAACAACATGGATGGACCTTGAGAGAATTATATTAAGTGAAACAAGTCAGGCACAGAAAGAGAAATACCACATGTTCTCACTTATTGGTGGGAGCTAAAAATTAATATATAAATTCACACACACACACACACACACACACACACACACACACACACACACACACCGACAAACCGGGGGGGGGGGGAGAAGATATAACAACCACAATTACTTGAAGTTGATATGACAAGCAAACAGAAAGGACATTGTTGGGGGGGAGGGGGGAGGGAGAAGGGAGGGAGGTTTTGGTGATGGGGAGCAATAATCAGCCTCAATGTATATCGACAAAATAAAACTTAAAAAATAAATAAATAAATAAATAAAAAAGAAAAGAAAGAAAAACTGTATGCAATAGAAAAAAAAAAGAAACTAATGACAAAAAGAAATAGACTGGCTTAATGGATTAAATAGTTTTTTAATGGACTCATCTATATGCTGCCTACAAGAAACTGACTTAACCTGTAAAGATACTCATAGCCTAAGAGTGAAAGGATTGAAAAAGATATTCCACATAAGAGGAAGCCATAAACAAGCAGGAGTAGCTATGTTTATATCAGGTAAAATAAGCTTTAATTAAAAAATACAAAAAGAGACCAAAGAAAGGCATTATATATTGATAAGGGATAAATTCTGCAAGAGGATATAACAATTGTAAATATATACGCATCCAATATCAGAGCATCTAGATACATGAAGCAAATATTATTGGATCTGAAGAGAAAGATAGACCTCAACGTAATAATAGTTGTAAATTTCACCACTCCTCTCCCAGTATTAGACAGGTCATATAGACATTAGATCATTAATACCAATTCTTCTTGAACTTTTCCAAAAATATAGAGCAGAGGGAATTCTCCCAAACTCCTTTTATGAGACCAGCATCACACTGATACCAAAATCAGACAGACACAAAAAAAAAAAAAGGAAAATACAGGCCAATATATTCTTGATGAACTTAGATGCAAAAATTCTCAACAAAGTACTAGCAAACAGAATTAACAGTACATCAAAAAAGATTATACGACATGATCAAGTGGGATTCATCCCAGAGATGCAAGGATGGTTCTACAAATGCAGATCAATAAACATGATACACAATTTCAACAAAATGGGGAACAAAAACCATAATATCATTTCAACAGACACAGAAAAAGCATTTAACAAAACTCAACATCCCTTCATAATAAAGATTCTCAACAAATTATGTATAGAAGTAAAACACAATAAAAGCCATATATATGGAAAAATCCACAGCTAACATACTGAATGGGGAAAAGCTGGAAGCTCTTCTTGTAAATACAGAAACAAGACAAGAATGCCCACTCTCACTACTCCTATTTAACACAATATTGGAAGTACTTACCAGAGCAATCAGGCAAGAGAAAGAAATAAAGGGAATCCAAACTGAAAAATATGAAGTCAAATTGTCCCTGTTTACAGAAGACAAGATCTTTTATAGAGAAAAACCTCTAAAGACTCTACCAAAAAACTCTTATAGCTGATAAACAAATTCAGTCAAGATGTAGGATACAAAATCAATATACAAAAATCAGTAGTGTTTCTAAAGATCAACAACAGACTGGCAGAAAAACAAATCAAGAAAGCATGCCCATTTACAATAGTCACCAAAAAATAAAATACCTAGGAATAAACTTAACCAAGGAGATGAAAGACCTCTGCAATGAAAACTACAAAGCACTGGTGAAAGAAAGAGGACACAAAAAAAATGGAAAGACATTCCACATTCTTGAATTGGAATAATTAATGTCATGAAAATGTCCATACTACTCAAAGCAATCTACAGATTCAATGCAATCCCCATCAAAATACCAATGACATTCTTCACAGAAATTTTTTTAAAAAATTCTAACATTCATATGTAACAACAAAAGACCCTGAATAGCCAAAGCAATCTGAGCAAAAAAAGTAATAGTAATAATAAAGCCAGAGGCATTATACTACCTGACTTCAAATTATACTACAAAGCCATAGTAACCAAAACAGCATGGTAATGGCATAAAAACAGACACTTGGACCAATGGAACAAAACGGAGAACCCAGAAATTAATCCACATACTTACAGCCAACTGATCTTTGACAAAGGTACCAGGAATATATATTGGGGAAAAGTGAGCCTTTTCAATAATTGGTGCTGGGAAAACTGGATATCCATGTGTAAAGAATGAAACTAGACCTATACCTCTCACTATACTGAAATCAACTAAAAATGGGCTAAAGACTTACATGTAAGACCTGAAACTATAAAACTCCTAAAAGATAACATAGGGAAAACACTTCAGGATGTAGCACTGGGCAAAGACATTATGAATAAGACCTCGAAAGTATGGGCAACAATTGAAAAAATTAAAAAACGAGACTATACCAAACTAAAAACTTCTGCACAGCAAAGGAAACAATAAACAAAGCAAAAAGACAACCTGTAGAATGGGAGAAAGTATTTTGTGAACTATGCATCCAACAACAGATTAATATCCAGAATATATAAGGAATTCAAACAACTCAATAGTAAAAAAAAACTAATAATCTGATTTAAAAATGGGCAAAGGAGTTTAATAGATACTTCTAAAAAGAAGACACACAAATGGCCAACAGGTATATGAAATAATGTTCAACATCACTATTTATCACAGAAATGCAAATCAAAACTACATTGAGATATCATCTCAACCCAGTTAGATTAGCTATTATCAAAAAGACAGAGAATAACAAGTGCTGGCGAGGATGAGGAGAAAGAGGAAAACTTATACATTGTTGGTGGGATTGTAAATTAGTACAGCCATTATGGAAAACCATATGGAGGTTTCTCAGACAATTACAGATAGAACCATGATACTATCCAGCAATCCCATTACTGGGTCTATACCCAAAGAAACAGAAATCATCAAGTCAAAAGATACCTGCACTCTCATACGCAATAGCTAAGGAACCATCATGCCAAAGGAATACCTGCTGTATTCTCAATAGCCAAGATATGAAATCAACTTAAGTGTCCATTGATGGATGATTGGATGAAGAAAATGTGATATATATACACAATGGAATAATACTCAGCCATAAAAAAGGATGAAATTCTGCCATTTGCAGGAGCATGGATGAGTTTGGAGAAAATTATGTTAAGTGAAATAAGCCAGGCACAGAAAGAGAAATGCCACACGTTCTCACTCAAAAGTGGAAGCTAAAAACAAACAAACAAACAATAATAAGTTGAACATTCAGAAAGAGAGTAGAACTGTAGTTACTAGAGACAAGAAAGGGAAAGAGGAAGCAAGAATGGTGAGAGGTTGGTTAATGAACACAAAACAGCTAGATAGGAAAAATAAATTCTATAGATGTAGAGTTGAACTAGGCATCTGTAAAAAACAATAATTTACTGCATGTTATCAAATGGCTTGAAGAGAGGAGATTGAATGTCCTCATCACAAAGAAATTATAAAGTTTGGTAATTATGAATATACTAATTAGCCTGATTTGATCATCACAAATTTTATACATGTATTGAAATTGAAATTCAACTCTGTACCCCACAAATATGTATAATCGATATGTTCAATAAAGACAAAAAAGATTTCAAAAGATTTTTTTTTAATTAAGTATACAGGAGGATGTGTGTGGGTTATATGCAAATACTATGCCATTTTTATATCAAGGACTTGTGCATCCATGGGTTTTGGTAACTGAGGGAGGTCCTAGAACCAAACATCCATGGATCATGAAGGATGACTGTACATATTTTCATTTGAATTATCACAAATATGTATTATTGACCTCTACAAGTCTTGATTTCCTCATTCATTCAAAATTAGTGTATTCGTTGCAGACCTAATGTGTGCCTGGCACTGCCCTAAGAGCTAGAAATTCTGTGATAAATTTTTATCTTCTAAAGTCCTTAGACATGAGGAGATTGCATTCTAGTAGTGATAAACAAAAATAAACTAATTAATGGAAAAGACAATTTTAGATAGTGCTATGGCTGTAAAGAAAAACTGGAGTGATGTGATCAACAGTGCCTGGCTAGAAGGATTAACTAAGATTGGGCGGTGGGTGTAGGAAAGCCTCTCCAAGGAAGTGATATTTGATTTTAGATATGCATGACAAGACAGTGCCAACTAAGGGAAGATCTGGAGGCAAAAGATTCCAAGACAAGACAGTAACAGAAAAGCAGGGAGGAGGGTACAAAAACGTGGAGGCAGGACTAAACTTAGCATGTTTGAGGAAAGAGGGCTAGAATGAATACAAAGAAAGAGTGTATTACAGGAGATAAGAAAGGTAGACATGGAAAAGTCCATGGGAGGCCTTGTGAGCCATGGTAAAGGTTTTGCATATTATTTTAAGTGTAAAGATAAGCCAATAAGATGTTTGAGGAGATAAGTAACATCCATTCCATCAATCATTATTTATTTAGCACCACCAGTATGCCAGGTATTGATCTAGGCTGAGGATTTTGTAACCATAGACAAATATCCCTGTCCCTGACCGATGGGATGTCCCACTAACTGCTGTGGAGAAGATTTGCATAGAAACACTATAGGAAGCTACTGGGTACTTCCAATAGTAATTCAGGCAAGAGATGCTGGTGGTTTGATTGGGTCACACACGGGCAACAATTTTGACTTAATAATAGGTTCCCTGGGAGCATTACATAATCCAACATTATGCTGCCATGTGGTAAATGCCCCAAAATTAAAACCATTAGTATTACAGAGCAGCAGAGGGGGTCATTCCAAATTTCACTGATTGTAGGGCTCAGAAACTATCACCATTTGTTGATTCCCAGAAGAGAGAAACTGGAGCTGCAAATACATGGCTATTAATTAAGAGTAACTGACATGGCTAAGATAATGGTCGAAACTGACACTAGGGAGTCTTCACAACTGAACTGTGATTTCTTAGCACCATTTATTTTTCTCCAGATGAGGGAAAACCATAGGTGGAAGAATGGAATAGGATATAAAGAATGGGGTAGTGTGGTTAATAATGGCGTCCCAAAGACATTCGTGCATTTATTGTGGACACTAAAGAAATCAGACAACCAATTCCAAGTTTTTTAGGAAAATATAATACTAAATAGGAATTTTTTTTTTGGCTTTATATCTTTTCAGTTGACAGACATAAATACATATGTGCATACATGTATACCCATGCATACATGTGCATTTATTTTGCTGAACCATTTCAAGTAAGTTGCAGATACCACCACCACCACCACCCTCAAATTCTTCAGCATAGATATTGTATAGACATGATCCTACATAACCACAATCATTATTAAACAAAAATCACTAATATCACTAATGTAAGAGTACAGTCCATATTAAATTTCTCCCTATTACCCCAAAAGTGGTTTTATGCTGGTAGAAGTTTTCTTAAAATTCAAGATCCGATTAAAATTCCACATGGTATTTGGTGGTTAAATTTCCTTTAGCTTAAGCTGATAGTTGTCTTTGAATAAATTATGATGCTAAAGGTTGCAAAATGCTGGCTTTTAAATATATCATTCCATCTACACTTATTTGCTGTTTTTTAAAAAATAATTATCATATTTGTAAGCTATAGAAACATAGTGAAATATATTTTCAATGTCAAGAAAATCTAAAGAAATGAATATGACTAATTTTTCTATCAAACAGGGAAGATCTTGTGCTGAGCATTTATTAGTTTTGTCTGCCCGGTATACTTTTTTTCCCCCACTTCAGATAGCAGAACCTCAATTTTATTTTATGGGAGCCATATCATCCAGTTCATGTGGTTTGGGGAGCAGAGTAATTTCCCTGCTCTCAACCTAATTATAGAAACATAATCCATGCATGACCAGTTAGAGAATTCTGTACCCCTGGCCACAGAACAGGATGGAAACATGACCCAAGTCAGACAAATTAGTATCAATTCTAGGGTTTTGTTGGAACTATTAGAAAGGAGATGTTCTCTTTCTCAGGATAGATGTAGGATAATTAAGTCTGGAACTTCATAATTACTACAAAAGAGCAGCTGGCCTGGAAAAGAAGTGAAGGAAAGCAAGAACAAGGCAAAAGATGGATGATAAAACATCGACTGTTGAGGTCATCAGTCAAGCCTTTGGGCCCAACCATTCTTGCAGCTAGTCTAACCTCCGATCCTCAGACAAGTTAAACAGTAAATTCCCTTTACAGTAAAAACCACATTGACTTGGGTTTCTTTCTTTTGCAACTGAATCATCCTGGCTAATGATACATTTCTTAATCTTTGTAAAGCTTAGACTAAGTTAGTCTTTGGTCCAATCTCCTCAATTCATAGATCAAAAAGTTAAGGTCCAGAAAAAGTCTGAAAAGAGGGAGATTGCACAGCTAGTTAGTTGCAGAACTACAACCAAAAAAACAGGTTTCTCGACTCTGGTGAGTGTTCTCTTCTACCTCCTTGCAATTTGGCTTCCAGGTGTATTTTGTGTTTGAGTCCTAAGAGTTGTGCACTGACTAATTAGATTTTATTAATAGTTATATAAGCAAATTAAAGAAACCAGGTAACAAAAAATCTCTCTGGCAATAGTAGATCTAGTGTGTTCTTTGAGCCTAGTAGCTCCTATAATTGTTGGAGTCTTTAATATTTTAGTGACAGCCAAGTTCAAAATCCCCTAACCGGGAAAGAAGTATAAACATTACTACAATGCCATTTATGCCATTGGATTTTCTTGGACATAAAATTACCTTATAATAAGTTGAGTATTTCTACTTCTATCATCTATGATTGCTGTCTGCAAATAAATTTTATTATACAGGGAATTGTAACAATGAAACTTAATGTTCTTAGCTATGAACAACATAACTAATTCAGATATTTGCTGTTTTAAGGAGAAGAAAAATTAGAGTACATTTAAAAGTTCCATGTGATGTTATTAAAAAACATCTGTGATTATTACAATTTTAATTCCCCAAATATATTGTATATCTCTTTTTTTAACTGAAGTCACTTATTTGAAACAGATTTTATGCATCCTGTAGTCATTTCCTTTTGTTAATTTTCCTAAGAACATTGCAAAAAACATAATGTCCTGAAATACTCATATACACTCTACCAATCTAGAAATCCAGTATTTATGTCAGACTCAAGAAATAACACCATTCTTTTCTGGCTGCACTAGGGAGCAATATGAAAATGGCCATTTATTTTGTTTTGTCGTTTTCCTGAGCAGGCTACCCACAGGGTACTTAAATAGTTGATTTTCTTTTTTGCCATCTCTCTAGGTTAACAACAAAAATATACTCAGCTACCAAGAAACTAAATAGGTTATTTATGTTTCACTTGTCAAATCTATATTTCCAAATATCCCCTGAGCCAGATTTGAGGAGGAGGCAAAGGTAGTGTGGGGGATGTTTCATACATACTTAATTTGTAATTCTAAAGAGGTACAGTGGTAGAGGTTTTTTTGTTTGTTTGTTTGTTTTGCTTTGGGGTTTTTTTAACTGTTAGTTCTGTTGGACCTCTACAATGTCAGCAATAATGACATCATCATCGTGGTTTGAATGCTTTCTATGGAGCCCCACAGGGTCAAATGGCCAAATTGAATGACTTATATTTTGCAGTAGGAGAATGTGGCATATTGGCTAATCTATGTAACTGAAAAGTCTCCACTGTTCTTCCTGCCACTCCCCATCCTAAATCATACCACACATGCTACATACATGGATGACAGGTCCCTGGAACAAAACCTGACCAACGCTCATCTACCTTAGGTTTTCTTCATCTTACTACCAAGAACTTCTTTCTCTAGCAGAAGAGTAATATTTGAATATCTGAAGAAAAATAAATTCATCTTAATTAGATAATTTTTGTTATATGAGTACTCACGCAGCAATAGCTTCATGCCAGTTTATTTCTTCCTCAGTTTCAACATAAGCCAACTTCTCTACCTGTTATAATGCTACCTTCACTCACTTATTTCTAGTGTGTTTGCTATCTCAGTATTCAGTAACTACAGGGAAGAGGAAGAAGGTAGTTGTTATATTCTTTCTGATGAATAACATTGTAATCATATGTTGAAGCATTCAAGAAAATGGGAACTCTGACAATGCCAACTCTATCAAACCAAAAAATTTCATCAGCTACCCACAATTATAAAGGCAGGTTCCACTAATGGATATATATAGGGCTAGACAGCCTGACAATGCTCCCACTGAGAACTTAAATGTCTTGGATAAAATATTTCTAAAGCATCTTTTAAGTATATTTGTTGGCCACAAGAATAAAAAGTCTCCTTTGAGGCCAAAATCTTAGTGAAAACAGAACCCAGAGAAGTAAACAGAGCACTGAAGCCAACTTTTCCCTTAGTCTTTGCCAATTTCTATTAATTTTGAGCTTTTGTGCTCTATGGATGGGATTAGGGAGGTACTAGTAGAAAGAGACATAATGTAGGAAACTCCCAAAGTAGAGAGTCTAACAGAAAACCCCCAGATTTAACTGGTACCCTAAAACACTCCTCAGTGTAAAGATAACCAGAAATAAACCTATGTCTCCTCTTCAAGAGGAAAGTAAGAAAAACTGCCTGTCTAAATCCTGGCATTATGTTGGAAGATAAAACTTCCCCTGAACATGCATGACCACACCTGGCCCACAAGATGGCCTGTGGAGCACCACTGATTGGGGGCAGAGTGGCCTGGGGACATAGGTCCTAGGCAAAGGACAACATACATGTGAGAACACAAGGAAGAAGCAAGGGTGAGAAGTAAGTCCAGGCCAGCTCACCATGAGAAAAGAGTTGGGAGCACATTTTATTGTAGGAAAGCACAGATCAGAATAGGTCATAGATGCCCATATGCTCAGGGACTATCCAGGGTGATGGAAGGTTTCGGACAGTGTTGCTCTTTGCCTCAGAGCCCTGGTCTCTTATCCCCACCCTTTATTTAAATTTAACTTTTTAAAATCATCTCTGGGATTTGCTTTTTTTTTTTTTTTTTTCTTTTCGTTTTGAAATAATTTCAAATGTCCAGAAAAGTTGCAAGAATAATACAAAAAAAAAAAAGAGCAAAATCCTTCAACCCCAGAATTTAGTTCAAACTGGTCCTAAGTGCATAATACCCTGAGGTGCTTATCAAAAGCAGTAGAAAATGCATTCTAGAGGATCAACTTTTGACCCAAGTGTGAAAGGATCCCAACAGATGCACTTCCCAGGAATATAAACACAGTAAATAATCACAAAAGTCATGTGTGCAAGAAGGTCAAGAAGTAGCATCACCCTTGTGGAATCTGTGAGCTAAATGTGGTTCTGAAACTCAGCTCTGGGGTATCAAGTGCTTCTAAGATGTTCTGCGTCAAGGCAAAAACCAACTCCAGGCTGTTCTAAAGCAGTTTCCAGTATATGCCTGCTTGAAAACCACACAGCACTTGTTCAGTGAATGTTGGAGAAAAACATGGGTGACTGTGCCAGGTATGAAGGCTACCATTTACTGACTTTTGCATATGCACCTCTCAGGTCCCACCCTGATGCAAAATTCTTCCTCCTGCCTTTGTTCCTATATGTCTGCAGAACTCATGCCTCCTCTTTTGCTCTGATCACCTCCCCACAGTCCCTGGTCTGCACTCCATCAGTACTTGTCTCCCACCCTATCCCTCTTTTGTACAGCCACCTAGAGGACCATCACATCTCCAGGTATGCTATTTTATTTGTTGTGCAAGCAAAGCAGAGAAAATCTCTAAAGTCCATTTCTCTGAGCATGTACAGATACTTTGCTGGGTGCTAGAAGCCTCGCGTGCTGCCTACATGTCATAGGCCACTGTGTTTCTTCCAATCTAAGTGTGTTACAGAGTCCCTGCTTATGCTGTGTGTGAGAGAGCTCATTGGGTTTTTGTCTCGCGCTGAGCATTTAATTGTACCAGGAGCTGCAGTGCACCTTCACACTCACGGGGGGCTTTCCACACCAGGACAAGGAAAGCATTAAAACAAAAAAGCAATTTAGCCTGCTTATGATTTTCTGTATTCCCCCACTGATTGCTAATTATCAGGTGATTTGTGAGTGTGAAGAAGCAGCATCTTTGGCAGCCTCACTTTTTCTTGGTTCTGCATCCTGAAGCCAAGGCCTGTGTAGCACTTCAGATGTGCCACACATTCAGGTCAGAGATAATTCAAGGGCCCCACATTTCATGCCAGGGTTGTCTTACCCATGCAAGTAGGAAGCTGTGGCTGGGAAAATCCACACTCAAATCCAATGCTTCGTGCTGTGATAGTGGATAGGAAAAGAGCAAAAGACTGAACAGTGTTTCAAGCTAGAAGCCTGTTATTTACATTTACCTTTCATGGTTTTCTGTCTCCTTTCTTTCATGGTTTTCCATATTGATTACTAAGAGGGATCCATCTTCTTTTCACCAAGGAGAAGGGCCTGGAATGTATAGTTTTTCTTAGGGAAAGGTTTGTTTTAGAGAAGATGGCCTAGTAGGAAGAAAAAGGTAAATTTTACAGGTACCAGAAAAACCTTCCTGCTGGTAGAACAACTTTCTCCTCTTCATTTAATGGTGGTAAATGTTTTATTTCCTAATGTGAAAGTTTCTAAAAGGAACAAAGCAGTATAATAATTCATACTCTCTAATGTAAAGAGTTGCTGACAGGGCCTTTCTTCAGAATGATTTTAAAGAGAATGGAAGTTATTAATTACAAGGATAAGAGGATCAAAAAGAAAAGAAAAGAATACATTTTCCAGAGAGGGGCCCTACAAAAATAAACCAAATCACTGTGCTGAGGGTCAGTGGATAACAGTGATTTTCAAGGATTGATTTAGAACCAAACCACCATTTTCCTTGTTCCATAAATCACGGGATTTAAAAAAAAAAAAAAAAAAAACACCAACTTTGATTTTTTTAAAAAATGTAATTTTTCACTTGGTAAAGTAAACATAACAGGGAAGAGTTTTCCTTCCCTCCACCCCCATAACCACCACTAGCTTCCCACAATTTCAATGACTTGAGCAAGAAGAAATAAATTTCAGTTGCAGTAAGAACTTCAGAATGATTTACAAAGAAGCATTGCCAAATATAATCATTGTACATGCTGATAAATAGCTAAGAAAAATTATGGAATTTTCTTCAATAAAAAAT
This sequence comes from Cynocephalus volans, assembly GCF_027409185.1. Lineage (NCBI taxonomy): Eukaryota > Metazoa > Chordata > Mammalia > Dermoptera > Cynocephalidae > Cynocephalus > Cynocephalus volans. The sequence goes on from NC_084473.1 coordinate 49,740,572, forward strand.
GTTAAGAGGACAATATATGCTCAGTTGATGAGAACTTCTATTAAAAAAATGAATATAGACAGGGAGAGAAATTAAATGATTTAAGATTTATTTTCTGTCTCAGTACAGTATATTTTCAAAATTTCCACCACTGTGCTTTTACTATTAAAAACAAAGTAAAATTCTCCTTTCCATTGTTGAAATTTTATCTTTTTCATGATATTTCAATTTTCCTTTATCTTTTTCCTCATATTTCACTTTTTTATTATGAAAATTTAATTGCTTACTATACAGCAGTTGTACTCAGACTTCAGTGTGTAAAAGAAGGAACTGTGGAGTTTATTTGAGAGGGCTTTTGAGGCCCCATGCCTAGATCTTTTAATTTTTAAACTTTCTGGCATGGTCCAAATATCTCTTTTTCATTGGTTATCCAGGTGATGCTGATGCAAGCAGTCAATAGGACTACTTTGAAAGACAGATCCAGGCCTCACTGATTCCTCTCAATTACTTAGAACAGTAGAGAGGATTAGCAGAGCCATATCCTAATTAAGACTGGTGTTTCTAAGAAGGCAAATAAATGCCCGAGACACATTTTCCGGATCTTCCAAATAAAAAAATCCCCAAAAGGTGGGTGAGAGATTGGTCAATATGATTAGCCCTCTGCATTTATTAATTGACACTTACCAAGATTAGGTTCCTACCCTCACACAGAGACTGGGAGATAGGGGCCCTGTCTCTCTTGAGGATTACATGTTAAAGGGATGGCTCCCCAGCTGGTTGAGAAAGTCATTCCTGGGTTGTAGAAAATTTACAAGGGGGCAGAATTTACAATGGCAAGTTTTCTAAGATAAATAGCCTAAGAAAAGGAAGGTCAGGGATCTAAATCAAGAAGAAACTTGTCTAAAAGTTAGTGACACTGAGGTAGAACACTGACATTGTCTTAGTCACTTCTGCCTCCTTTCTTGCCTCTGCCCTTTGCCTCTCTATTCTGACGAGGATCCACCTCTGCCCACCTGACCGTGACGCTTAAGTCCCTCTCCATTTTTAAGACTCAAGCCTGAAAGTTGTGGCCTGGAGCTTCCCACCCTGGTTCCCCAGCTCCCATTAATTCTCCTTAGCAGAAGAAGTCTCCAAAAGTGGAATTTGCCTACTCGAGAGTGACTATGAATAATCACTGTTAATGATGAGTGTTTTATCAGCAGATCTTTAACCTCCATACAGTTGAGTAAATTAAACTTGGAGAGTTTCTAATGAAGGAAATTTGAAAGCTAATGTATTATATGCTGTCCAAAACTGCTGATTCTGTGACAACAGCAGGCGATCGTTCTCTGGTGATGCCGTTCGGTGTCTGTGGTAAGATATAGACCATGCCCTTCATATAACCACCATAATGGCTAGAATAAATGAAGAATATTTTGATGATACAGAAGTAACTTTTCTTGCAGCTCCTTCAAAGAAGATAAAAAATTTTGAGATTACTGCAAAATAATATTTAAACAGTTATGTAATAGTCTTGGCAGAACGGCATGTTGGAGACAGCAGGTTCCAACTGCTGAAGGAACAAGAAAAAAAATCAAATTATCATAAACCACCTAGGAGACCATGACTATCAGAAGAGACTTCAGTGAGCCAAGAAAAATCCAATTCCTCAAAATATCTTTATGATTTTTCTCCCCTCACTTAGAGGTTTCTTTCTTGCAGAAAGGTAATAAAATGATTGTAACTTGAGATTGAGATGAATTATCAATTCATCAGACTGTATGTTTAATGTGATATGCTTGCACTAATGGTATGTGCTTTCTAATTAGGGAGCTATTCTCAAGGCAGAAAAAAATTCATTTTCTTAGTAAACTCAAGATGTGGTGCCTCAAAAATTTTAATGAGCTCTGAGGCTAACATTACAGCAATTAAAATATGAGTGAAAAAAAAAATAAGTCTGTCTTGTTGAACAATCTGGATGATTGGAGATTATTTCTCTTATCATATGGAATATAGGTCACATTATATATATTTGCAAGAATCTGCAATTTACCTCAGGCAAAAAAAAAAAACTAATTTTCATAAAGTGACAGTGGGCCTCTCCAGCTCTGGCTGATATACAAATATTTCCACTTAGAAGTCGAACATTTCCTACAGTTGGGTTAATAGGGGTTTGCAGAAGGCTGGTGAATTATGCAGAGACAATTTTACAATTTAGAGTACAAGTGATTATGCCTACTTGGTGATTAATGGAACAGAATTGACCTTTTCCAAAAACTGGCAATAGGATTCTGGAGTCAGTAAGCTTTTCTCAGTGGATGACCTCACCTGAGTTTTGGAGAAACTAGGTAAATACAATGACTTTTCCATATGTCAGTCCAGTAAACATTCATTAAACGTGTAATACTCCATGGTGTAAACAACACCGAATTAGACACAGGTACACATAGGTGGTTACCAGACTGAAGAATTTAGATGTAATCCTAAACTGAAGCTCTTGATTAACCCCAACTCTACGACTTGCTTCTCATTCAACTGTCTGTATCTCAGTAAATGTCACATTCATCCACCTAGTCACCAAAGCCAATGTTGCAGAATTTTATTTATTCCATAATTGTCCTTGATCCTCCCTATCCGTTCCACTTCCATATCCAGTCTACTGGCAAGCCCTATTGACAATGCCCTCAAAATGTATCCCTAATCTGCCCGGTTCCCTCTAGCTCCACTGTCACCAGTCCAAACCAAGCCACCATCGTTTCTAATCCAGACCACAGTAATAATTTCTTTACAGACCTCCCTGGTCCCATTCTTGTCCTTTCACTTATACTCCATTCTCTACCCAACAGTCACGGTGATTTGATTGTTTTAATGACATAAATCAGATAATGCCACTATCTTGTGTGATACTTCTAAATTTTCCCCTTTGCATTTAGAATAAAGTCCAACCATTTTATCAGGTCTGCATTATCCCACAAGATCGGACTCCCGCCCACTTCTCCAATCTTATCTTGTACCATTCTTTTTACATTTCTCACTTCGCTTCATTTATACTGATCTTCTTTCAATTTCTGAAACATGCTAAGTATGTCCTTCTCTCAGAACTTCTGCCTAGTTAATCTATTAGCCTAATCCATTATGGGATGCCACTTTACCCTAATTCAAGACTCAGAGCAAATATTCCTTTATAAGTAGTTATTCCCAAATCACTTTATCTTTTTAAACACGTACTTCAAACACATTCCATCCTAGTTTGTTTAGTTGTTTTTCCCCAGCAGATCTTGAATCTCATCGCTTCTCGGCCTTTTGGCTAAGATCAAGTGTAGCAGATCTTGAATCACTATCCATACTAATCTTGTTTATTTGTTTGTTTTCTTGTTTGAGTGTTATCCTCCACTCAGTTATAGGATCCCTATGAGCAGAGTCCTAATCTGCCACAGTAGGCACTTGATAAATAGTTACAGACTAAGTTAATGAACTTGGCCTAAAAAATAGGAAGCCAGAAGAAATTATTGAGAAATGAAGTGTCATGTTAAGGTCAATCTAACAGCCCAACTTCCTTATAAATACCTGATGTTGACAGGCAATAGAGAGGTTAAAAAACCCAGGCTTGTATGCTTTTATTTAAATGAAAACAGGGCAAAAAAAAAAAAAATGGATAAATAGCATACATAATGTACTAAAATTCCTGTACACTCCTCTTTATTCCCATGTGCTAATGTATCTATACACATGGTTGCTGGGTCAAAATGCACACAAATTGTAAATTCTGATTGATATGACTAACTTGGCCTCAAAAGAAAAGGCATTCTTGCAAACTCATACACTATTTTTTGGAAGGACATGCAAAATATCCTAGTATCAGTTGTTTGTGGGGTGTCAAAGTAGGAATCTGCTGGGTGAAAGATATCTATTCTTTCCTTGTATACTTTATGTTATTTCATATTTTAAACCCAATGTATTATATGTTCAGTTAAAACTTTTAAAACTGTTCTAACTTTTCTGAGACCACCTATGTATATAAGCACATGGAATATCCTTCTACATTTTTTTGGAAGACCTCCCTCAACAAGTTCAATTTGCAAGACTCTGGAGGAACTGCATTGATTCTACAGTATTTGGAGATGGGACTGTTGGAAGGATATTAGCTTTAGATGAGGTCATGAGGGTAGAACAACCATGAGGAGATTAGTGTCCTTATAGGAAGAGGAAGAGAGAGAGATCACTCTCTTCGCCATGTAAGAACACGGTGGGAAGGCACCACCTGAGAGCTGAGGGCCCTCAGCAGAACGTGACCATGCTGGCACCTGATCTTGAACTTCTAGTTTCCAGAACTGTAGACCTGTGGGAAAAATAAATCTCTTTTGTTTTTGTTTTTGTTTTTTTAAAAAACAAACCACAAGCTTTGGAACCAGAAAAGCTTGGGTTCAAGTCCTAGTTCTGACACATGATAGATGTTGGGACAAGTTGTTAAACCTTCCTGAGACTCAATGTCCTCATTTGTAATATAGAGATGATAATAACTGTTTCACTGGATTATTGAGAATTAAAAGAATTAGTAGTATGTAAAGTGTGTAGCACAAAGTCTCACACTGAGCTCAGAAATTATTATCATATTATTATTATTCCACTTTTCTAAAGTTTTCAACATTCTTTCTTACCCTAACCATCATTAAGAAATGTTAACTAATCCACAAGAATTCACTGTACATATACTGTTGGGATGATGATGAAGAAAGAATAAATAGTAGAGGAGAAATATGAGAAAGGCTTTGGAAAAATCTGAACTGAGACTGCTTCTGAAACCACTGCCATCTTTAAGAAGCATTAAAGGTACTTGGGGTAAACCTCCTGAAAGAGATTGCGTGTTCCTTCAGTCTCATCCTTCCATTGGGAAAATCATTGTGCCATCAATTCTCTCTTCAGATGCTGACCGTTTGTTGTGTGGGGCTGTTAAGAGAGTAACCAGGCAGGGATTGAGAGGGGTAAATGATAGGACAATCATTATGGTATAACCAGAACTAATCGCTCCCCAACACAAACAGAAGCTTGTGCAGAAAGGCAATGAATTGAGAAAACCCTTAAGAAGATGAAAAAAAAATTTTTTTTAAGGAGAAAAAATAAAACCAAAGGCTTTGGATTTGGGATTTTCTATTGGAAATGGTTCCAATTTGTAAGCTGGTAGGAGGTTACCTTAAGAATCATAACCATTAGTTAATTACACAAAATATAGATTTGGAGGTGGTAAATGGTTCAGTTGGTGATTTCTTACTACCACCCCCTCCAGATAGGGAGCTATAACCAGACAGTGATGGAAGACAAGGGCACTCTAAGCTTAGCTCCCTCAGTGCTGGTTGCTATGACTACAACCTCAGGAACCCTTCATTTCACAACGAGGCAAAGTCTGCAGCTTTTGAATCAAAATTAGCTTATTTCATTTTCATGTGAGTCAGATCTAACCAAATTCTTACATGCCTTGTCAGAAACAATAGTTTTGTGCTTAGTATAACATTGTGTTTTATTAAATAAAAACAAATCCCCTCTCTTCATTCCCAAGAGTTTGTTATAGTGTTTGGTCCGAGAAACAGAAAATACAACATTGTATGACCTGTAAGGTCTGAATTGCTTAAAATCAGCTACAGTTTTCAGACCAACCTACATAGGTTACTGCATCAAAAGTACAAATTCTGTATAGATTACTCAAAAAGTATAGATTTTGCTTTTACATTTATATTGAAAAGCTACAACTAAATATTTTTTTCTAGAAGACTGAAAGATTTTATTAAAAACTAATGAAAGAAAGACTTCTTAATATCGATCACTTTTGCCTCTATCTGAGCATGCAAGAAACTAACCAGAATAGAAAAATAGGTTTTAATTATCCATTAAAGTATAAATAAACAAAAAACATCTAGCACTGCCAGCCTTTGGCCCTTACCAGTATCTTTGCTGCCACACCAGCTATAAAGTGCCATTACTTGGTTCACATTATGGGCAAACAAATCACTAAGATGTTCTCAAACTATCGATCCTCGTAGAGTAAAAGGAGGGCACATACTGAATTATTTTAAAGCCAAAATTGATGCATCTATTTATTCATTCATATATTTAAAACATCTTTACTGATCACCTACTATGTTCCAGGCATTGAGCTGAGCCCTGGTTACATAAAGACATGGAGGACAATTGGGTGAGGACATAGGGTATAAAAGCAATTTCTGGTAATTTGTATCTCATGAATATTCATAATAATAAAAAATAATTTTTTAAAAAAATTGTAATGTAAAAAAAAAGACATGGTTCTTTTCTAAAAGAGCACACAGTCTATTATAAAAAGTGGCCAGTAAATAAACTAAGTACTGCCTATGATAGTGTCTAAAATGAGGCTTGAGAAAGGAAGACACAGTGACAGCCTGGACATACAAGCATATCTCACCCAGAGATTTCCCCATGGGTGTTTGAGCTGATTCCTGAATGGAGAGTACGGGTTTAGCTGGTGGACGAGCAGTGGGGGACTATTTCAGAGTCAGTAGCTGGTGCACAGCCGAGAGGTGTGAAGTAGCATGATGTGCTCACTTCCCGGGACACCGAGTGATAGGAGTAGAGATGCAGCTGAAGAAGCCGAGATGCCAGGTCACGGAGGGCCTTGTGTGCACACAAACATGAATGCCATGGACCAGGCAGTGGAGAAACATCGGCAGCTTTTAGTAATTGAAGTGATGGGATCTTATTTGTGTTTTGGAATCACAATTTTTGGTGTGGGACATAAGACATCATGGGGGATAAATTGAGGAGGAAGAGGTCTAAAGCCAAGGAGATCTTTTGGGGGCTTATTATAAAAGTCTACGTGAGGGGTGATAAAGACAGTTCAGATAAAGATGGAGAGAGGGAATATGCAAGAAATATTCAAGAAATGTGATGGATAGGAATTAAATACTAATAATCTGTAAGAAGGAAAGGAAAGGAAAGGAAAGCAATGGGGTGACACTTGGCTGTTGAGTTTTAGTGTCTCAAGTGAATGATGGTAACATTAATTGTACATAAAAGATACAATTATGGACTCATTTAAGACAAGTAGAACTTCAGGTGTCAGAGGATTAAAGATACAATCCTGGATCTCAGTAGAATAGTTTGATCCAGCGACACAGGTGTAGGTGTTATCAAATGTAACTGATACTGAACTCCAGGGAGAACCACCAGAAAGATTATGCAGAGAAGGAAGAAATGAGGTCTAGAATCTGGAACACAGGGTTCCCAATATTAAATGGAAGTCAGAGGAGAAAGAGGATCTAGCAAAGGTTAGTAAGACTGTCAAAAGGGAAAGCAAAGATTAAATAGTGAGAAAGAAATGCATGGAAGTTGTTGGGATTCATATTTGGGATTTCTCAAACCTGCTATGCCATTGTTGTTAATTGGGACCTACCATACCCCATGTCCCCACACTAAATACATTGCAAAGAAACATGTGCATTATCATCCAAAGAGGCAACACAGTTTGTGTCTCAGTCTCACACCATGGGTCTGAAATCTTTGAACAAAAATAGCAACTTCGAGCTTTACAACTGCTGAGCCAGTATACTTTATTAGGTCCAGCAGTAGGCTACTACTGTGGACTCCTGCATTCTAGTCTTATTTATGATACAAAAAGCTTTTTACTAACACATGCCTTCTCTTTCACCTGCATTCTCTGTGGATATTTACCCATTCTTTTAACACCCTGGAATGATTATCAAATTATGCAGAGAGAAGAAATAAGGGCTAAACACTGAATCATGGGGTTCAGTCTTCGTATCAGTGAAACCACAATTATTTGGTCATTATCTAGTAATTTTGTGGTTTTATTTTTATATTCAAATCTCTAACATGTCTGGAATTTATTTTAGCATGTGTTTTATAAGTAGAGACCTAATTTTATTTAGATAAAATAGCAGCTCTTGTTCAATACTGTCATCTGTTACCCCACAAATTTGGCAAATGTGCATTGTAAAGCAAATCCTGACACACACTTAAATATGGCCATGATTTTTATTCTGTTTCACTAATTTGCCTGTTAATTCTGGTGCTAACATTATTATGACTTACAATACTTTTTAATATTTAATAGAACAAGTACCCTTAGAATTCTAAAAATGTATTGTTTACATTGTGCTTTCAATCATTCAAAATAAATTTTAAAATCATTTTATCAAGTCACCAAATTAATCCATGCGAATTTTTATTATGAATTAATTAAATATATACATTCACTTGAAGAGCAAAAACATTAAGCCTCATATTTCAAGATATATCTTTCTAGTTATTAATTTTCCCTTCAAGTCCTTTATAATGTTCTCATTGATGCTTTACATTTCTTATTAGGTTGTTTTTTACTCCATTTTAATCATTTAAAATGATTGTTCTATTTTGATCAAGCATTTTGTTGCTGTTGCTGCTGTTTACCATTATATTTTTTAACCAGTTATTCCTTGTATATAGGAGAGCTGTTAATTTTATTCACACACATTAATTCACATTAGCTCATTTATTAAGCGTAGTGACTTATTGAAAGATTATGGGTTTTCCAGATGGACTATGTTATGATCTGCAAATAATAATACTTTTAAATATACTTTCCTGTATTTACACTTTTATTCTTATGGCATTGTCTGTGATGTTTAAGAGACATTTTTCCATATTAAACTTCACCTCCCATCTACCCAGTGAGTTGCTAAATGTTGCCAACTCTGGCTCTAAAATATCTTTCTCTTATTTCCTGTGTTTGCTCTAATTCACTCACTCATCAAAACTAACTAATCTTTATGACTCATAAAGAATTCTCTGTCCGGGGAGAATTCATTGGCAGCAAACCACATTCTAGGAAATCTTAAAGGAAATTCCTTGGGCAGAAGGAAAATGACACCTTAAGGAAATTTGTATCTTTACAAAGAAATGAAGATTACTCAAAATAGTAAATATGCTGCTTAATATAAAATACTGTTTAAATATGAAACATTCTAGAAATGTATAAATAAAATGTATAATAATACCACAAAAAGATGGAGGGCAAAAATAAAAGCATACTGTCACAAGACTCTTATGCTATACACAGTGCAAAACAATATTATTTGTAATAACAATGTGGTAATATAAAAATACATATAATAAAACTTAATAAAAAAGTAGCAGTTCACCATTAGAAAGACTTTAGTCCTAAAATTATTGAAGACTCTAAAGAGCTTGTTTATGTGGTTTCTTCCAATTAGAATTTACCATATTATAAGTTAATTTTTAAGTATTTGCTTAAAAATTGTGATAGTATATTCTTAGTCCATTTAGGCAGCTATAACAAAATGCAATAAACTGGGTAGCTTATAAACAACAGACATTTATTTCTCACAGCTCTGGAGGCTGGGAAGTTCAAAATCAAAGCACTGGCAGAATCAGTGTCTGGTGAAGGCCGGCTTTCTGGTTCATAGACGGTGCCTTCCAGCTGTATCCACACATGAGGGAAGGATCAAGGAGTCTTTCCTGGGCCTCATTAATAAAGGCACTAATCTCATTCATGAGGTATCTGTCCTCATGACCTAATCACCTCCCAAAGGCCCCACTTCCTAACACCATCACCTTCAGGGGTAGAATTTCAACATAAAAATTTTGTAGAGACACAAATATTCAGAACATAGCAAAAGTCATTACATATTAAGATACATGTAAAGAATTTTAATGAGAAATTACTATAACTAACAAAGCAAAAAAATAGTGAATAGCGTCATTATTTCACATTCTGAAAACTTTCTTAATGTTGGCCTAAAGAAAGACAACTAGATTCCCATATCTGTAGTCACCCTTAATCTGATTTAACATAACATGACATATAGCTTCTTGAAAACCTTATAGTACATTTGTGAAATAGAGGGGAAAATGCAGTAATTTTTAGTATTACTGTAAAAATAGTTTCGACCTCACAGATCCCATAAGAGGGCTCAAGGATCCACAAGATCCTCTGCCCAAAAGCAAAAACAAAAGGAACAAAATAAAGAGGTATAGTAATAAGAAACAAGTGGAGAAAAAATGTAATCTTAAACATCACTTGATGCAAAAGAAAAAAAAAGTAAAACAGGAAAAAAGGAATAAAAAGCATTCAGATCAGACAAATAGGAAACAGGTAACAACATGGTAGACCTAAACTATGATCATACTTACATTGAATATAAATGGATTAAACATTAACAGGATAAAATTGTCAGACTTTATCAAAAATTAAGACCCAACACGTAAAAGGATGAAGAAAGATAAACCATAAAAACATACTGATCAAAGAAAAGTAAAGTATCTACTTTAATGTCAGATAAAATAGACTTCAGAACAAGGAATCAAACATACCAGGGGTAAGGAGGTACGGTTGATCCTCATTATTTATAGATTCCATATTTGTAAATTCATATACTCACTAAAATTTATTTGTAACCCCCAAATCAATACTCTTCATACCTTTATGATTATTCATGGACATGCATGTTCAGCGAGAAAAAGAGTATAAAAGACTTGGAGCCAAATGTTGTCAAGCAAGCGAGTTTACTCCAGCAAACCTGGAGAGGAAACTGAAAGATCAGTATTTTGCCCCCATACAGACTAGCAGAGGCTTTATAGGGGTGGTCTGGGATGGGGTTGGGCAACTATTCTGAGCACTCAGTATTCCATAATGGCTTTGCAATTTTCCTGTTTCATACGAGATGTTTTTATCGAAAAGCACCAGCCTGTACAAGATGTTCTTATCAGAACGCACCAGCCTGAGAGACAGAGGGGGATGGGGGACAGGGTGAGTTGTACCAGAAGTTCTTATCAGAACATACTGGCCTTGAGGAAAAGGGAGCGGGTAGGGGGACAGGGTGAGTTTTAGTCAACATGTCTGTGCTTATGTTAAGCTGACTATGAGGCCTAATAATGCACAGATCAGCAAAAAATTTTAGTCTTCCAACATGCACACTCCTAGCTGAAGTTAAGCAAGGCAGCACTCTGCCTTCTTGTTTCAGCTCTCATACAGAGATGACCAAAGGATGGACACTGTACAGTATAGTACAAGAAGCTCTGGTTCTGAGGATAGTTAAACAGGATTTAAATCCCCACCCTGGCACCTGTTAGCAGGGTGGCCTCTGGCAAGTCACTTAGTTAACACTTCTGAACTTTTGTGAAATAAAATAAAATCCACCAGGATGCATTGTTTTAAAGATTTAAGTTTATAGTCTATGTGAGAAATAGGTACACTCAAGTATACATACATATTTACCCTAGGAACAATGGTTCAGTATTTGTTAATTCAGTGTTGTCAGTGAAATTTTGGAACATGACTACCATGAATAATTAGAATCCACTGTACATTTAAAAGGATCAACTCTTAAGAAGAAATAAAAAACCCTAAATGTCTACGCACCTAAAATTAGAGCTTCAAAATACAAGAAACAAAACTAACAGACATGTAAAGAGATTCAAACAAATCCACCATAAAAGCTAGAAAGACTAAGTACAAAATAAGTCTGAATCTAATTGGCATTTTAGTATACTCCACTTAACAACTAAAGAATACACCTTCTTCCAAACATGCATGAAATGCTTTCCAAGCATGAGATTGTGCTGGTTCATGAAAGAATTCTCAATAAATTTAAAAGAATTGTAATTAGAAAAAAAAAAAAAGAAAAATCTAAAACTGAGTATCTAAACCTCCACAATAAAAGCTAGAATAAAAAGAGTAAATTAAACTAAAAATAATTGAAAGGAAAAAAATATGGTATGAGCAGAAATCAATGAAATAGAAAAGAGAAAACTACCAGTGAAACACAATAAAATCAAAACTAGTTCATAGAAAAGATTAACTTCAAACGAGACTGACCAAGAAAAAAAGAGAAGACAAAAACTATCAATATTAAGAATGAAAGAAATTACCAATCACAACCAATTCTACACATTAAAATAAGATTATATTATGAAAATTTTAAGACAATAAAATCAAAAAATATCCATTGATGGGTGACTGGATAAGGAAACTGTGGTATATATACACCATGGAATACTGCTCTGCCATAAAAAAGAATGAAATACTCCCATTTGCAACAAGAGAAACTTATGTTGAGTAAAATAAGCAAAGCATAGAGGGATAAATACCGCATGTGCTCACTCATATGTGGGAGCTAAGAGAGAAAGAAGGAAGTAAAGCAAGACCACAGTAGTGAGTTGGTCTTACAGAGGGAAGGAACATTCCTAGGGCTACAAAGTGGAGTGGGGTGGAAAGAGAGAGGGGGAGGGAGGCTGGGGGTTAACTGGGTGGGGACACGGGGTACAAAAGTAATTTCTGGTAATGGGTATGCTGCCAGTATGAATCTGGCCCTCACATCATGGGCACGAGGGGTGACAATTAGCTTTGTATATCATGAATATTCATAATAAAATTTAAATTTAAAAAAAATTTTAATGAGGTGGTCAACTTTTGAGAGGTATAAATGACCAAAACTAATACTAATTCAAGAAATAGTTTAACTTAAAAGCTAAATAAATCAAATTCATAAAAAAGCCTCCCTTCTCTCCCCCCCCCCACAAAATCTCCAGGGACAGAAGCTTCATTGTTGAATTCTATCATACACTTTGACACAATAATACCAATTCTTTGTGTGTAATCTCTTTCAAAATATGCAGGCAACAAATATTTCGTTTGATTTTGTAATACAAATAGCCAAGAATATATAACTAAATAACTTGTATAACTAACAAGCCAAAAGGGGAAATAAAATATTTAGAATAATCTATAAAATAAGAAAGAGACCATGGAAAAAGGAACATAGAACACATTGAAGAAATATAAATCAAATCGTAAGACAGTAGATTTAAGCCCAGATACATAAGTGGCCTTATCAAATGTAAATAAATTAAATACTCCTATTAAATGACAAAACTTGTCAGACTGGATAAAACAGCAGTAGACACAGTAGACACATCTTAAACATAAGGATGCAAATATATTAAAAATATAAAGAAAGGAAAAGTTTACAACATGAATACTAAATATTAGAAAATTATTGCAGGAATACAGTATCAAAAAAGATAGTCTTTGAAGCAAGAAGCATCACCGACGATGAATGAAGTATATCTATCCACAGGAAGACAATATAAGCTAAATTTCTTTGCAGTGAATGATGGATTCAAATTACATAAAGCATGACTTGACAGAACTAAAAGAGATATAGAAAAATCTTCCATCATACTGACAGGTGTTTTTCAGTAAATTAAAAAATAATAAAGCTTTTAGAAAATAACAGAGGAGAATATCTTAATGATCTTGGGTAGATAAAGATTTTATAAACAGAATGCATAATTCACTAGCTATTAAAAAATGGTTAGATTTCTACAAAATTAAGAACTTAAATTCATTAAAAGAAATGTTTAAACCCAAAGTAAAGAATAAGGGGGAAATATTTGCATTGGGTATACCTCTCAAAGAATTCATACCCAATATAAACAGAACTCCTATAGATCATTAAAAAATAGATGGATAACTTTATTTTTTTTTTTTGATGCACAAAACAATTACGTAAAAGAAAATACCGAAGGGGCCAAAACTCATTTGGAAATATGCTCAAGCTAAAAAGTCATCACACATGCACCAAAATGGCTAAAATTTAAGTTACATAGTACCTTCTTTTGTCAAAAATGTAGATCTGGAACTCTCATACACTGCTGCTGTTTGAACTATACACTTTTACCACCATGCAGGGAAACTATGTGGCATTATGTACTAAAGCCGAACATATGAATACCCTGTGATGCTACAACTTCACTCATAGGTATACTCCCAACACAATGCAACATATGTGCACCAAAGGGCAGGTGCATGTACCTTTGTAGAAGGATTATTGTTAGGAGCCAAAAATTGGAAGCAACTTAACTCTCTCTCAATAGCAGAATGGATAAGTACAATATGGTAAATTCAAACAGTGATATGCACATGTTAGTGCTGTCTGCCTCCTGCAACAGCCTAGATGAATTTCCCAAACAATGCTAGGTAAAAGAAATCAAACACATAAAGAATACACACCCATGGTGAATAAACACCAACAGAGTTGGATTTACTCTGAAAACAAAGTTTACCTAAATTGCTAAGGTTCAGTCTAAGGCTCTGTACCTAATTTTGTGTTCATAATTTTGTTTGCATTTATTTAAAAATGGTTGACAAATGCTGAGTGATGTTGAGCATTTTTTCATGTGTCTGTGGGCCATTCATATACCTTCCTTTGAGAAATGCCTGTTTAGCTCTTTTACCCATTTTTTAGTTGGGTTACTTGTTTTTTTGTTGTATAGTTGTTTGAGTTCCTTGTATATTCTGGATATTAATCCTTTGTCAGATGTATGTTTTTCAAATATTTTCTCCCACTCTGCTGGCTGTCTTTTAACTCTGTTAACTGTTTCTTTTGCTGTGCAGAAGCTTTTTAGTTTGATATAATCCCTTACGTTTATTTTTCCTTTGGTTGCCCGTGCTTTGGGGGTTATTTTTATGAAGTCTGTGCCCAGTCCTATTTCCTGAAGTGTTTCTCCTATATTTTCTTTAAGAAGTTTTATTGTTTAAGGGTATATATTTAATTCTTTAATCCATTTTGAGTTGATTTTAGCATATAGTGGGAGGCATGGATCTAGTTTCATTCTCCTGCATATGGATATCCAGTTATCCCAGCACCACTTGCTGAAGAGGCAGTTTCTTCCCAGTGTATAGATTTGGTGCCTTTGTTGAAGATCAGATAACTGTAGGTGTGTGGGTTGATTCCCGGATTCTCTATTCTATTCCATTGATCAGTGTGTCTGTTTTATGCCAGTACCATGCTGTTTTGGTTATTATAGCTTTGTAGTATAGTTTAAAGTCAGGTAGTGTTATGCCTCCAGCTTTATTTATTTATTTATTTATTTATTTATTATTTTTATTTATTTTATTTATTTTTTTTTTCTCAGAATTGCTTTGGCTATGCGTGGTCTTTTGTTATTCCATAAAAATGTCTGGATAGTTTTTTCCATTTCTGAGAAAAATGTCATTGGAATTCTGATGGGAATTGCATTGAATTTGTATATCACTTTGGGTAGCATGGACATTTTCACGATGTTGATTCTTCCAATCCAAGAGCATGGGATATCTTTCCATCTTCTTGTGTCCTCTTTAATTTCTCTCAGCAGTAGTTTGTAGTTCTCATTATAGAGACTTTTCACATCCTTGGTTAACTCTATTCCTAAATACTATATATTTTTGGTGGCTATTGTAAATGGGCAAGCTTTCTTGATTTCTCTTTCTGCATGTTCACTATTGGAGAATAGAAATGCTAATGATTTTTGTGTGTTGATTTTGTATCTGCTACTTTGGTGAAATCATTTGTCAGCTCAAAGAGTTTTTTTGTAGAGGCTTTAGTCTGTTCGATATATAGGATCAAAACCACACTGAGATACCATCTCACCCAGTTAGGATGGCTAATATCCAAAAGACTGTGAATGATAAATGCTGGTGAGGTCATGGAGAAAAAGGGACTCTCATACATTGTTGGTGGGACTGCAAAATGGTACAGCCTCTATGGAAAATGGTATGGAGGTTCCTCAAACAATTGCAGATAGATCTACCATAAGACCCAGCTATCCCACTCCTGGGAATATACCCAAAGGAATGGAAATCATCAAGTTGAAGACATACCTGTTCTCCAATGTTCATTGCAGCACTATTTGCAATAGCTAAGAGTTGGAATCAGCCCAAATGTCCATCATCAGATGAGTGGATATAGAAAATGTGGTATATCTACAGAATGGACTACTACTCTGCTATAAAAAAAAATTAAATACTGCCATTTGCAACAACATGGATGGACCTAGAGAGAATTATGTTAAGTGAAACAAGTCAGGCTCAAAAAGAGAAATATCACATGTTTTCACTTATTTGTGGGAGCTAAAAATAAATAAATAAATACACAAATAAATTGGGGGGGAGGGAAGAAGACATAACAATTACAGTTCCTTGAAGTTGATATGACAAGTGAACAGAAAGGACATTGTTGGGAGGGAGGGGGGAGAGAGAGGAGGGAGGGAGGTTTCGGTAATGGGCCACTATAATCAACCACATTGTATATTGACAAAATAAAATAAATTTTTTTAAAAAAATAAAATAATAAAAAATAATAAAATAATAAATAAAGTTGGCTGCCAAAATTGTTTAAGCTTCATATTCTCATGTATCTCTTCTTTCCTCATGCTGTATAATTCCAAAATAGTAAAATTAACCCACACTATTAGAAATCAAGTTAATGGTTACCTCTAAGATGGAGCAGTGAGTAATTGGAAGTAGGCTCAGGGGTGATGATGCTGACAGTGCTCTATTGATTAATCTACAGTGATTAATCTATGATGGAAAATGTTTAGCAACTTGCTTTCTGAAAGCAAAAGCCCTAATATTGAAATATACCCTCACCACAATACTCAATTTCAAGATTCTAGCAGTTGAATAACCAGCTGCAAAATTCCTGAATATTTAAAAATTAGCTTTCACAAATTGGTGTAAGCCATCTCCAGCACACCACTCCAGGGTGTGGTTATGTGACCATGTTTACTTTGAGATATTTTACCTAAATATAAACTTACGATGTGGTTCATCTTCTGTATTTATTTTAACTTCAATAAAAATAATATTTTAAGAAATTCTAGAGGATATGGTCCCTCAATGAGGAAGTATTAAACACCAAAACCAAAAACAAAACAAAATCAATCATCACTGAAGACCACCCAAATAAATTCAAGTTATGGGAAAGCATATAGCACAAAAAGTAAATATATCTTAAAATATTACAAATTAATTAGGAAGACAAGGTATATGCAAATGCTTCTGAGATTTTAAAATACTATGTACAAATCTGTTAATACTATTTTCACTTTACATTGTAATTGTATATTTACTTTTATGTTATTTCTTAGAAGCCTGTGTGCTCCTTAAGGGCAAGAACTTGTTTTATTTAACTCTGTAATCTTAGTCACATAATAAGTGTCTAACATATAGTATGTGTTAAATAAGCATACTGAATAAATTAAACATCATAAAACATGGCAGTATTTTAGAGTCCTATGAACATAGCAGATACATGATATTGGAAATCATAGGAGAAAGAAATCACTTCTAGCTGCATATATACAAACATATATATGATATTTATTACATATTACTATGTACTTTTAGCTACATGATTCTTATTGCAATAAAATGCTTCCTCTAGACACCATAAGAGGTCAGAGTCTTCTTTCTTGGTCTAAAGAGACTTAGGGATCTTATTTAACAAACCAGACATACAATAGCTGGAAAAAAAGAGCTCATTTTTTCTTTGATGATACTGCTGAGTGCAGAAATTATGCAAAGAAGACAGGACAAAATCCTCTGTGTATTTCAAACTATTACACAGATGCTTAAAATAAATTTTCATTCTACATTTAGCTATCGTGAATAAAGCCTGGAGTGTCAATAGTTTCTGTAGGTTATAGTCCCTGAAAATATTCCTTAACAGAGTAAAATGAAAGCTCAGCAAAAAGAATCAGCTATTACCTGTCATGGCCACTCCACTTGAACTTTCAGATTTCACAGTTGTCAGTGATTCCTCAATCAGACTCTCACAGAATCTGAGCTCAAACAGCATTTGTTATGTACAAAGACAGAACTGGCAAATGATTAAACAGATGTTTCTTGCTATCCTGTTTTTTTCCTATGGTCCAAATATAACTCAATGTCTAGGTGCCAGTTGGGGGGTGTGTGTGTGCGTGCATGTGTGTATGTGTGTGTAGGGGTGTGTGTGTGTGTGTGTGTTTTCCTCTATGGACTGGGCCAGAGAAAGTGTTATTCTAGAAGTGACTGCTTACTTTCTTTTGCAGAGACTCTCATCTATGCAAGTGGTGGTGGGGAAGGGGAGGCCAGAAAGGAAACTTCTGTAAATTTATGTTTTCTGGAATAACAGTCTTTTTTATATAAGTATATTTTCATTAAGATATAATAGTTTTACATATTTATGGCACACAGGTAATAATTTAATACATATATACAATGTGTAATAATCAAATCAAGGTAACTGGGATATCTATCACCTCTACATTTGGAATTTCTTTTACATTTGAAATACATTTGAAATCTAAGTTCATGTTAGTGAGTGCTAAAAGGAGCATAGGAGAGAAGGGAATTGAGCAGCAGGCTAAACACCAATGACAAAGCCACCATCAGCCTTTGAAGCTTGATATCACATCAAATTCCATAGCAACAGTAGTCATGAGGCTCAGAGCAAGATGCAGAGTTGCAGGGAATTGCTGACTACTAACAGGATGAGTAGAGCCATTCTCAACATGACCTGAGACTCCCCCTACTCAAAAAAAAAAAAAAAAAGATTGAGCAGTGGAAAGAGAATAATACTTCATATAATACTCCATATTTTATGTTTTTAAATTATGCAAATTTAAAATAATGTGATATAAAAATAACAGTCAAGTCTCAATGTATGTAAATAATTGAAATAGTGAAAAATCCCTGTAATTTTTTTTAATGTATAAAGAATCATGTATTTTAAAGCTTCTTAGATCAGTGAATTCCAGTGTGGCATCACTTTGGTTGACAAACAGGAAAACCTATCATCATTTTTCAGAATCAGCCTTTGTTGTGGGAGGCTTCTGGTGCACACAGCTTCTGATTCAGCAGATCTTGAAGAGCCCAAGAATATCTATTTTTGTATAAATTTCTCAGCTAATTCTGATGTACTCAATTCATGGCCTATAATTTTAGAATTCTTTCCAGAGACTGTGAACTCCCCTAAGGTTGATATAACTGAGTAGGGGAAAAGCATAACATACTGATTGAAAGTATGAATTCTAGCATCTAGTTTAGAATCATGGCTTTACCTCTTATTAGCTCTATGTTTCCAGTAAAGTAATTAACCTCTCTGAGCCTTGCTTGTAAAAAAAGTTAATTGTAGAACTCAACTCATAATTTAGTTGTGAGGCTGTTACAACTAGAGTAATCACAGCTCAAAAAATGTTCACTACTGTTATTATTATTAAATTTCCATCTGGAATGTTCCACTTGCTGGGCTAGGAAAAAGACAGCTGGAGGATCACACACTGACTTTTCACAACTTTGTCCCAAAAGAAATTTGCATCTCCCACACCCATAGCCCACTGAGCAGAATAGCTCATGTGTCCCCAGCTACCTACAAGGGGTATGAGGAATGTAGGGGAGCTGATGAAATGTTCAGTGAGTATCACTGTCCCTAGCCTACTAGCATTCTTCATAACAGTTACAGCCACCAAAACTTCAGTCCTTACTGTGTTCTAGGCAGTCATATACAGTTTCTAATGATATCCTCACAACAATCTTGTATTGTGGATATTAACTGTCTATTGCCAAAGGAGGAAACATAGGGACAGAGACGCTAGTTAGCTGACTTGTCTCAAAATGTCCACATCTTTCCTATCTATCCCTTTGTCAACATTGCTCACCAAAGAGGGGCTGTGGCTATTCTTTTCTGAAGCCAACCCCTCCCCTGTGCTGTCTTTTTCAGAATTTTGCATTTGGTCATTTTCTTCTCCCTCACCCCAGGCTCTCTGTCACCACTGCTATTTCCCTTACAACAGAACCAACTCGAGCTTTCTTTAGCAGAAAACCGTTACAAGTTTCCACACCCCTATTCTGTTTTCAAGTTCCCTTTCCCTTTACATTTTTTTTTGAAACATGATTTGTCCATGTTATTTCTACTTCTTTACCTCTCACCTAGAACCTTGAAATCTGTTCTCTACTCTCACTGTAACTATAGTTATCCCCTGTATACGGATATGCAAGTATTGAAAACCATGATGAAACTGAATGAGCACCAGAATTAAAGTTTTAGAACCCGAATTTGAGTCCTTGTGCTTTAGTAGCTATGTAACCTCTGGCAAATTATTTAACCTATGAGGCTACAATTTCTCATTTCTGAATATTGGTTCAATAACATCTAGGCTGCCAATCTCACACAGTGGTTAGATGGATTCAATATTATCATGTCAATAAAAGTAATGGAGAAATCAACAAGTAATTCAGAATATCCCTTCATGGTTTGTATTTTTTAATTTTTAATTAAATGGACTCTTCTCAGTCTTTAACTAACTGTTTCTGCATATTTTCACCCTCTAAAACATATTCTAACCAAGTTCCCCACTCTCTCAAATCCTTCTGTGAATTTCCCCCGTTATATTTTTCTCCTCAATTTATAAACATGGTCCATTTTCTTCCCTGTTTAGGAATTGACCTCTCCTTAGTTCTTCACCTCCCTCCCCCTTTCCGAGTGATGTCTGTCCCCTCATCTCCTCACAGGTGATCCCTGTGATAGCACAGTCTACGCCTCACTGCCTACCCCCTACCATTTGCACATTGACCCGCTGTTTGTCTTCTCCACAGACTTAGGTTTTTATTCGCATATTTCCATTTAAGGTCTCCAGTCACTTCCTAACTACCAAATCCAGTGAACACTCTTCAGGTTGACTCTTCTCTGCTTGAAATTCCCTTGTCCTTTGTCCTCCATGACATCATTCCCTCCTATCTCTGTAGCCATTTATTCTCAGGCTTTTCCTCAGGGTTCTCTTCCCTTCTCCATACCTAAGGTGTTGATAATCATCAGGGGTTCACTCTTAATCCTCTTCCCTACTCATTTAAAAACTATATCCCTGGATAAGCTCATCTCTTCTCATGAGCTGAGAGAAGTTAGCTCTGCAATGCTGGCAACTCCTAAAGCTACATCTATAACCTGAGGCAGAAACCAGAAATCCACCTTCAATGTGTCCCCCACATGAACAGTACTCAATTATTTTCCCAAAACTCTACAATATGAACTCTAGACTCCAGGAAGGCCCATCTGCCCATTGCTCCTCAAACATACCCGACTCATCTCCACCTTCGAGCTGTTTCTCTTGCTCTTCTGTGATTTTTCCTGGCTTCCATCCTCCGTCACGTACCTGGATGTGATTGACTCTTCATGCGGTACCAGTTTCCCAAGGTCTTCCAGCAACTCATCTCAGCCCTTTTTTCTTTTTTTTTATTCTGAATTTCTTTAGTTTTCCAAAGAAATTAGAAAACACTAGGATATTTCCTACTAGGAACACACTCTGCTAGGATGTGACTTTTTTCCCCTTAGAACTGCCTCCTTCCCCCAGACGTTTAACCCAGCATTGACTTTGTATGTATGGCTCTCCCACCCAGCCACAAATAACTGAATCAAGTAGTAGTGATTTGTCCCATGATAAACCAGCCAGAATCTCTGAACTAATAACTATTTGAATTAAAAACATATAAAGTTGGGAATAACAGGGAAGCCACTTTTAGCCATGTGCCCAATTAAGCAACAAAATCCTGATCTCTAGAAAAAGAAGAAAAAAAGAAAGTAAGTGTGCAGAAGAGTGCAGCAATGAGATTCAAGGGCAGTTGCTAACCAGTTTCCTCACAGTTTTCCAGTCTCTTGTGATGTTTAGCTGCATATCCTGCCTTGGGAGAAGATATTCTGGTATCTTTCTAATTCCACTTTTGCTTCATAGTTTGAAGTGATTTTCTGATACATTTAGCAAAAAAGAATGTAACTCAAATTCACCCATTTTTACACCTATCACATATTACCTTGTGCTATTACTTAGCTATTTCAAGTGCGTGTAGGTTGTTTTCCAAAGTAGCTTCTCTAATATGGAAATTTTATCTGATTTTTTTTCATGAAACTTCCTAGTAGTGCCCTTTGCAGTATGTACTGTGGATACTCAAGGAAATCCCTTGAGGCAAACATCTATTAAACTTAACTCTGTTTCCCCTCTTTATAGCCTACCGCAATGCTATGCACATACTTAAAACTCTCATATTTGAGCGGAATGAATTACTTGTTGAGATTTCCATGTCCATTTATTCCAATCTTCTTCCTTCACTACTTAAAACAAAGAAATAAATAAGAAAAGCAACAGGGAACTTGTGTTTAGGGAGAGAAAGAGAAAAAGGAAAGCCTTCAAGATAGGATGCTGATATCAAAGAATCAAATCTATTCTTTTTTTCAATTGAAACATGGTTGACTATACATATCTGTAGAGTACAAAGTTGAATATCAATACCTACATGTAATATGTGGTGCTCAAATAAATATAATTAGTATATTCAACATTATACTTATAATTGTTTTTCATGGCCATTTACCAATTCCTCCCTTACCCACCCCTTCCCACCTTTGGTAACCTCACTTCTGTTCTCTCCTTCTGAAAGTTCAACATGTTATTATGATTGTTGTACCTTTCTTTCTTTCTTTTTTCTTTTTTATTATTAGCATATTAATTATTACAAATAGTAATTTTTCGTTATGCCTTTTACCTGACTTATCACTCCCCAACCTTCCTCCTTCCCTCCTCACCCCCATCTCTAGTATCCTTAGGTCTGTTCTCTCCTTCTGAAAGTTCAATGAACTGTTGTGGTCTTGTCTTTCTTTCTTCCTTCCTTTCTTTCTTTCCTCTTTTCTTTCTTTCTTCCTACCTTATTTCCTTCTTTCTTATCACACATTTATGAGTGAGAACATGCAGTATATCTCTTTCTGTGTCTGGCTTATTTCACTTATAATTTTCTCAAGGCTCATCCATGGTGCTGCAAATGGCAAAATTTCATCCTTTTTTATAGCTAAGTAGTATTCCTTTGTGTATATGTGTCACATTTTCCTTATCCAGTAGTCCTTCAATGGACATTTAGGCAGGTTCATATTTCGACTATTGTAAATAGAGCTGCAATGAACATGAGAGTGCAGGTATCCCTTCAACATGATGATTTCCATCCTTTTGGATATACACACAGTAGTGGGATTGCAAGATCATATGTTAGTTCTATTTGTAGTTGTTTGAGAAACTTCCATACTGTTTTCCATAATGGCTATGCTAATTTACAATCCCACCAAAGGTGTAGAAGAGTTCCCCTTTCCCCTTATCTTCTCCAGCATTTGTTATTCTCGGTCTTTTTAACAATGACCAGTCTAAATGGGGTGAGATGATATCTCAGTGCAGTTTGATTTGCATTTCCCTGATGATTAGTGATGCTGAGCATTTTTTCATGTACCTATTTGCCATTTGTTTGTCTTCCTTTGGAAAATGTCTGTCTATTCACCTTTGCCCATTTTTTAATTGGATTGTTTATTTTTTTACTGTATAGTTGTTTAAGTTCCTTATGTATTCTGGATATTAATCCCTTGTCAGATGTATAATTTGCAGATATTTTCTCCCATTCTGTAAGTTGTCTTTCCATTCTGTTGATTGCTTCCTTTACTGTACAGAAGCTTTATAGTTTGCTATAATCCCATTTGTTTATTTTTCCTTTTGTTGCTTGTGGTTTTGGGATTTTATTCATAAAGTTTTTGCCAATCCTACTTCCTGCAGTGTTTTCCTTTAGTAATTTTACAGTTTGGGGTCTTATATTTAAGTCTTTAATCCATTTTGAGTTGATTTTGGTATATGGGGAGAGGTGCAGGTTAGTTTCATTCTTCTGCATGTGGATGTCCAATTTTTCCAGCACAACTTATTGAAGAGGCAGTCTTTTCCCCAATGTATATTCTTGTTGCCTTTGTCTAAGACCAGTTGACTGTAAGTATTTGGGTTGATTCCCAGGTTTTCTATTCTGTTCTACTAATTCAAGTGTCTGTTCTACGCCAGGACCATGCTGTTTTGGTTACAATAGCTTCATAATATAACTTGAAGTCAGGTAGTGTTATGTCTCTGGCATTTTTTTTCCCTTCAGGATTTCTTTCACTATTTGGAGTCTTTTATTGTTCCATATGAATGTTAGAATTACTTTTTCTGTTTCTGTGAAGAATGCCATTGGCATTTTGTTGGGGATTGCATTGAATCTGTAGATTGCTTTGGGAAGAATGGACGTTTTCATGACGTTAATTCTTCCAATCCAAGAGCATGGTACATCTTTCCACCTTTTTGTGTCCTCTTTAATTTCTTTCAGTAGTGTTTTGTAGTTCTCATTGTAGAGAGGTCTTATCTCTTTGGTTAAATTGATTCCTTGGTTTGTTTGTTTGTTTTGTGACTACTATAAATAGTCTTGCTTTCCTGATTTCTTTTTCTGTTAGTTCATTATTGGAGTATTAAAATCCTACTGATTTTTGCGTGTTGACTTTGTATCCTGCAACATTACTGAAATTGTTATCCAGCTCTTAGAGTTTTCTGGTGGAGTCTTTAGGCTTTTCTGTATATAAGACCATGTCATCTGCAAACGGAGACAGTTTGATTTTGTTCTTTCCCATCTGGATGTATTATTATATTGTTGTACCTTTCTTTCTTTTTATTTATTTGTTTTTTTTTTTTTTTTTTTAGTTCCCACTTAAGAGTAAGGACATGTGATATTTCTCTTTCTGTGCCTGGCTTATTTCACTTAACGTAATTTTCTCTAAGTTCATCCATGTTGCTTCGTATGGCAGGATTTCATTCTTCTTATGGCAGAGTAGTATTCCATTGTGTAAGAGTACCACATTTTACTTATTCAGCCATATTTTCCTCATCTTTACTTGTATTTGCCCAATCTTCAAAAAGGTGTTGGTGAGGGAGAGGTGGATACTCAAATAATCAAATCATAGATATTATGGAGAAGGTAACCCTTTGTTTTCAATTCTTTGCAGAACTTAAAGATTATATCCAAATCTGTTTTGACCACCACTGAGTGGGAAGAGATAAGGATTAGGAAGTTGAACTGTAGTCTTATCCTTGTTCTGTTATTAATTAATTATATGACCTGGATAAGCTGCTTAATATTTTTGCACCTCCATTTCTTCAGCTGCCTGTGACAATCATATATTATTCTACAAATTTCACAAGAAAATGTAAAGATGAAAAGAGGTAATACATTAGAAAAGCTTTTAGAAAACCTTATTAAATGTGGTCAGAGGAAGACTAATAATAAATACTACTTTGAAATTTTAATAGAATTTGGCTGAGTATGAAAAGAAACCTCCAGAGATTAGAAGATCTCTGAAGTTGTAATGAGATTCTCTATTCTCCAGAACCCTTTCTTAGCCTATATTTGACCTACCTGCCATTTATTCTCCCCAATCTTTTTCTGGTTTCTTTTGAGGGCAGAGTGCCATATGGGATACTGTGCTATAAACAATTCTCCCTGGGAATTAGAGCCAAATGTTGACTCTGGTCTTGGTAAGAGGAAAGCTCTAAACTGGAAACTCATAATGTCAAACCTTTGTGGTTACTCTTATCATATAACTATTCATAAAGACCTTGAAGCAGGAAATAATGGCCCTGTGATGGACACCAGATCTCACAACACAAAGGTGGTAAAATCACCATTATCAGTTGGGTACCTCTATGCTCTGGCTCAGACTTCAGCATCAGACAGGCTGAAATGTGTTTGGTCTTCATCAACTAAGGATGACCCGAAAAGGAGATATATTGGTTAAGCTTTGTGCAACTTACTATGATAAGCCTTTATAAGGATCCATTTTCATTTCAGATAATACTGAGAGAAGGACAATGTATCTTGCTCTTGATGATTTGTTATTGTTGTTGTTGTTGTTGTTGTTGGACAAATCCAGATGGAGTGATAATGTTGTTTTAGTGATAGAAGGTGTGTGTGACTGGAGATTTATAGGAAAAAATTTGTTTGTAAGAAAAATAATTCTCAAACCTAAGAAGGTAGCACCATGCGTGCATAAACATGGTTGCCCTTTATCCCGTTTCTATTTGTTTTAAATATGGCTTTTCTAAATCACAAAACAAGAGCTTAACTTTCTCTTTTAATTATTTTGAATAAATGAAGAGATGTCTTGCTTGTGAAAATGCTCTCCAACCAATTTCAATACCTTAATGAATAATAGATAAATTTCATTTCTTCCTGATCCATTCTCTGCATGGCAGCCAAAGTGGTCTTTTGAAAACCCAAATCTAATCATGTCACTTCTTGATTAAAATCTTTCAGCAGGTCCCCATTGCCCTCGAGATAATGTTCAAATTATTAACATTTTTTAAAGGAGCCTTATGACCAGTCCCTAGTTATCTCTACAACTTTGTTACTCTAAGCCATGCCTGATAACTTACCCCTCCACTGCACTGCTCCCCTTAGCACATACACCCAAGTACTCTGAGTTTTAGTCACACTGACTCTCTTGCAAACCACTAAAACCACCATATTCTCTCCCTCCATCTGAGAAGGGTTTGCTGGCCCCTAGTCCTGAGGTGTGCTCCTTTCCATATTCCCCTCAAGTACCCTGTACCCACCCCATTGTGTTTATGTTTATGTTTTGGTTTTGGGTTTTTTTTGTTTGTTTGTTTGTTTGGTTGATTTGGTTTGGTTTGGTTTTTAGCACAGATATTAGTTAGCTCACCTTATATAGGTATGTGTTACCTTACATACCCATGACTTAGTCCAAAGTCTGGCATCAAGGAAGTGCTCAACAAATACCAATCTAAAAAAAAAAAAAAAAAAAAAAAACAAATACCAATCTGCTAGTGCCTTAATCTTGGACTTCCCAGCCTCCAGTACTGTGAAAAATAAATATTTGTTGTTTAAGCCACCTATTCTATAGTGATTTGTTATAGAATCTTTAGTTGACTGAGACACTCTGTTAGTGGGAGAAATTACTGCTTATGTCATAATATAGGCAGAGGCAGGAATTTATCATAGAATCATTAAATGGCCTTTCTTGCACGAGTAGATCTTGGGAGAGAAAACTCTAAAGGGAGAGGGGAATTATCCTCTAAGGAAAAATAAGAAAAGGAAAGGAACTTTCTGCAGGTGTAATGCAGCAGCAGAAATCAGAACCATTTCTGCCCTAATATACGCCTCTATTTTGTGTCTGTCTACAGCTGCCTGGAAAATTTGACTAAATCTGCCTGCTGGATTTGTAGGCTCTAAGACTGAATATGTCTAGAAAAATTGTCCTGGAAAGTTTCTGATTATGCCACTGTCTTCTGAACCCAAACTCCTTAGACATAAACTCATAAATGCAACAAATCTACTCCCTTAACTTTGTATACCTGAACCAATTTTTTAAAAATCAGTTGAATTATAGATAAAAGGTATGCAAAATTGAATTTAATTACATCCTTGTGCTTTTATTTTCATCCACATTTTCCATATGTTCATCTGGAATTCTGTCAAAGGAAGAGACTCACCTAGGGAACATGTGCATTGGTGGTGGATCAGTTATCTGTGGTGGCTGGTAGATCAGTTATTTCATGCTGATACTTTCTTCCTATGAGTGCATTGTTGGTACATACAGCTGTATTGAAGAGGAAGAATATTATCCTTCTTACTAAGTCAAGATAGAATGATGGTAAAATGTAAATTAGTTTATTATTACAGTCATCATTAAATGAGTGTGCTAAAGAATCCTGAAGTAGAAGCTATACACCCAGCTTTGCTAAAATGAATAAGGAAACTAGCACAGAATCATTATAGAATAGCAATAAGCAGTTTTAACTGTCTGAATATCTCCTGGAAGTCTCACTTTTAAGAAAGCAGAGCAACTGACGAGGCACTGAGAGTGAAAGATAACTCAAGTCTCTGAGGTGGGAAGAATGCCATAGGAAGAAAGAATACAGGTGGTTGCTGCTTAATACAATTGAAGCTCTGTCAAGTGCAGTCAACTTCTCTCTTGAACTTGATACAAACTGCACTTTCTACTATCACAATCTAAGGCAGTATAAATGTCCTTTCTATTCATGCATTCTTACTTCACCATTGTTTCCTTGTCTCTGGTCTTGCCATCTTGTTTCACTATTGGTTATCTCAAAAAAAAATCTGAGTTAAACATCTCGTGACTTTAATTAAGTTTACTAAAGACTTAGATGTTATAGGAGAGGCATTAGGCCATGTATTAGATGGCTTTTCATCATTGCACTGGTTCTCTCCTCAGACTTTCTACACAGAACCCTAGAAATATAGTCTGGTCCCCTGAAACCTCTGGTGAGGGAGAAGTCTAGCTAGAGAAGTTTCCTGACTCCAGCCCTCTGGAAAACATGAAGAATATATTTTCCTTCACCTATGACCTAAAATACCCACTGGGCTAAATAGGTTAGGTGAAACAATTCCTATTTTTTTAATCATTTCAGTTTTGAATTAAATTATTTTATAATTAATTTGTGATTTCACAATCTGTTGTAAAATTATTGAAACTATCAGATGAATAAAACATTTTCATGTAAAATCCTCGAAGTTAACTACACACACACACACACACACACACACCATGGAAAGTCAGAGAGCTTCCTAAATATTTTGAGTATTTGTAACCTTTTCAAACTCAAAATAAATCGAGTAATACATAATATTTGGTAGTGTGTTTTATTCATTATCTTTAATAGGTTTCAGAGAGAAATTCAAAACAAAAAACAAAAAAAAGTACATAAACATTCATAAATAATGAAATGCCAGGTTGATTAAATATCAATACCATATGCATACAGTTTGCTGTATTTTCTTTAAAGTTATGTCTATGGAGGTAAAAAATGTGAAAATTCAATAACAGTGTGATAAGTTTATTTCATGCAGATATGTGATCTTAGTCACGCTGGTCAAATTTCTCTACAAAACATATGTTCTTTTAGCTAGAATTATCAAGATAATCTTTCAATATACCATTTCTTCTGCTTATTTTTTAAGTATTTAACCCTTTTGACCATTCTCTACCACTTTAGCTTCTCTATAAGCATTACAATGATATAAAGTTTTATTTTAAATCACTGCTATTCATCCAAACAAAGTAAAATGAAGCCAGCTGCCAAGTGCGACAGGAGTTTGGATGTTATAGTGCTTATATAAAAGAGCCACAAATTGCCTACAGATTATGGCTTTGCTTTCTTTGAAAGGAGTAGATTCCAGAAATAAAATTTCCAACAGAACTTTTACTTGATATCTTGTTCTAAAAGAAACAAGAGCCTGTAGCTTAACATAACTAAATCCCTGTGCAGGTCATCAATAGGTAACATTTTCTGTGCCTTTCATAGTACAGCTAATCAATAGCACACAGTACAATTGCACTTAGGTGGAACAGAAGATGCATAAAATAGGCCACCCACAATATAATCTCAGTCATGAGAGGAATGCTATAATCCTCTGGAAATAGGAAATGTCCTGCCTTACAAAGCATCCTCACAGCAAGACGTAGAAATTACTAGAGAGAAAAGGAAACAAGCTTTGCAGAAAATTACTACAGGAAGCAGAGCACTTATGACAGCTACCCAGATTCTCTATTGTGTTCTGATTTCTATAGCCGTTTTTAATATTATCATTGAGACACCTCCTTCTCTTCTCCAGATCTTCAATATTTCTTAACTCCACAATCCAGCACAATCCTGTAAATTGCCTTTGTCAGTATTGTATGAAATCTTATTCTCACTATAATGTAAACTCCACTAGGAAGGGAAATGCTTCTGTTCTGCTCACTAATGTATTATCATGGGCACCAAAAATAATACCCAAACACAGTGTTTCTTGAAGAATATTTGTTGAGGAATTCCCTGCATCTTCCTTTATGTGATTAGGCATGTATTGAAGGAGAGTGCATTATGCTATTTGAATCTTACTTTTTTTTTTTTTTTTTTTTACCTTCAAGGATTCTTTTTACTATTTATTTGCCTTGGGTTTTATGTTTTGAAGGATTTGATCTACTAAATGACTTATATGACGTAACAGTATGACATATGTATAAGAGTACAAGTGTGTGTGTTATGTTCAATTATTCATCAAAAATAAATATGAGAAGAGAATGTCACCATATCGAATCGATATATAATTCCAGTCAAAACAAGGAATATGGTTCAGTAGCCACTGCTGCATTGTCATGAGTACTTACAGCGTTCCTATTCATTAGACTTTCTGAACTAATGAGAATACATTTCAGGGACTTTACTACTTACATGGGCTTATGAGTTTGGAGCCATTAGGTTTATGTCAGAAACATTATACATACATGAAGACACATACACACACACATACGTGCAATTATGGCATAATGCCGTAATACATTTAATACAGTTTAATACATTATAGTTAAATGCCAAGTTTGAAACCCTGAATAGACTCAACTATTTTGTTAATACTGATACAGAGGCAATAGAGAAGTTATGCACAGTGTTTTTCTTACCTTCACGGAGAACCTGAGTTCATAAAACAGCAATAAAAATATTAGTCATAAATTGGGTTTAGTATTAATGTCAATTAGCATCCCAATGACATAATGACTGTGTTAAGACATTTAAACTTTATTGATGTCAATAGCTATTATCAAGTCAGGTTTATTGATGTTATAATAAAGAGAGCTGGATTTCACAAAGCTCCTAGTAATTGCCAACACTCTTGCAGGAAGCCTCTGGAATATGTTGACAGCATATAGGTATACAAAATACTAGCAGGTCAACATACTGGCTCACAGAGATGTTATTCTGTTGTAATCAGTCAAAGCAAATGAAAAATGTTTACAAAGCACTATGAGTCCAGCTTCTAATGGAAGTTATAGGGATAAAAAAGACATGGGCATCATGGCCCCAATCTCAAGTTGGGTGTGATCTGGTTGAGGACGTGGGAAAGTCAGTCATGAAGAATTTCAGAATGTCCTGCTGTCTTCCGCCCATGATTTCTGCTGACATCATCTTTGCCAGCTGCTCTTAGCTAGTTCTACTACTGATCCCCTCTCCCTACATCCACTGCTGCAGTTGAAACCTCTCTTCCCTTTTCTGTTCTACTGCTTTTGCCTTCTCAGATTCATTCTCACTCTCCAGTGCAGTTAACCTAAAACTCAAACCTGACTGTGTCATTTCCTTCCCTAAAACATTTCAACACCTCCCAGTTTTCAATTGGTTGATTATTAGTTCCTCACCATTGACGTAGGCCCTAGAAGACTTAGCTTCTCGCTTATTTCTATAAAATCATGTACTAAGATTTCTCACTTTTCTTTTCTAAATTTCACAGTTTTCATTTCACTTTTGGTGAAATGTTGTTAATTTAGCTATGGAATACAGATTCTACGTGCAGACAAGCCTTCCTATTTGAACTCTGCTATTGTTTATTACAGAACTGATCGGGCCTGCTGAGCAAGAGGTAGTTTGATTCAATCACTTTTTCTGTCCATACATGATACTGTAGCTACTATGGTGCCTTGATGCTTTACAGTGTGGTAACTATGCCCTTCCCACTGGAGTACAAGCTCTTTGAGGCCATCAACTGAGCAACCTCCTGTGTACTAGTAATTATCTACACCCAAGTATCAACATGTCAGTGGAT
Source organism: Cynocephalus volans (assembly GCF_027409185.1). NCBI lineage: Eukaryota > Metazoa > Chordata > Mammalia > Dermoptera > Cynocephalidae > Cynocephalus > Cynocephalus volans. Next base: position 49,771,812 of record NC_084473.1, read on the forward strand.
GATGGCTTTTGATACCTAAGAATTGCAAATTCGTAGAATTGTACATTTGAGAGAGATTTTAGGAATTATTTGCTCCAACATCATTTTGCAAATGAGGAAACAGATTCAGAAGATTAAGTGACTTGCCCAAAGGGCAACTACTTGCAAATAAGGTTTAGAAAAGTGGAGACTATCACTCTTAAATATTGTTCTTAGGCTATAAAGTGGAGACTATCACTCTTAAATATTGTTCTTAGGCTATAATAAAGAAAAAAATAAATCAGTTCAAGTTGAAAATTTTATTGCATTAAAAATAGGGAGGGAGGGAGATAGATAAATGGAAAAGCAGGAATGAAATACTGCTAAATAATAATTCTTATTACAGCTTTAAACAATGCATAAGCTCAAAATCAGTTATTTCTTTGTTAAGCTTCAGCTCAGAAGTTAACACTAGATTACAGAGAAATTTTATAAAATTATAACATTACTGAGCCAGGATTAGCAGAACAGATTAATTTAATACTTTAGGTGTCAAATTATGAACTTCTACTTCATCTATCAGCAGTTGCCAGCAAATGCTACTGCCAGAGTTCAGAGAAATGGGACTGGTCATGTAACATAAAAATTTTTGGACAGAAAGCTTTAAGATTCCTAGTATGAGAAAAATTTATCAACCAATTATGGGCTCTAATCTCACCCCTGCCTCTGGCACAGGTGCTTATACAGCTTCCCTCATGGTATTTCTCACATGCCAGTGACTTGCAAGTTTCATTGAGCAAAGACCCATCAGACAATATTTCAGAGATGTGAGCATGGGCAAATGACTTTAAAAAGATTGGATGGGTAACCCCCATGCCCTGGCATTTAGAGATAGCCTCAGAGGGAAAGGGATGTAGGGTTAGAAGTTTCAAACTGTCTGAAGTTTGTTTGGGTTTGTTGTTTTGTTTTCATCTTGGCAGAATGGCAGGGCATTGCGCAGCTCCTGGAGACACTTTGCATAGCAGTGACTTTGTGTAGGGCTTGCCTGAAGTTGTGCACTGCAACAACTGGCTGGCAATTCGCTCTGAGAAAGGGTGCCCACAATTTAGTCATTTCAATTCTAGAAAGGAAGTTTCCAGCAACCCCACTTCTGAGTGTTTATCCAATAGAATTGAAATCAGGGTCTTGAAGAGATACTAGCATTTTCATGTTCACTGAAGCACTATTCTCAATAGCCAAAAAGATATGGAAACAACCTAAATGTCCTTTGACAGATGAATGGGTAAATAAAATGTGGTATACACATACAATGGAATATTCAGCCTTAAAAAAAGGAAATTCTGCAATGTGTGACAACATGAATGAACTTTGAGGACATTATGCTAAGTGAAATAAGCCAGTCACAGAGAGGAAAATGAGGAATCTAAAATAATCAAAATTCATAGAATTAAAAAATGGAATGGTGGTGGCTGGGGACAAGAAGAAGGGAGAAATGAGGAGTTACTAACCAACAGGCATAAAGTTCCAGCTAAGCAAAAGATCTGCTGTTCAACATTGTACCTGTAGTCAATAAGATGTATTGTACACTTAAAATTTTGCTAAGAGTGTAGATCTTATGTTAAGTGTTCTTACCACAATAAAATATTTTTTTTAAAAAAAGACACTTCTATTTCTTGAATCTGTAAACCTAAATCCTTACCTGCTACACTTTAGTATTGAAATGATTTTTAACTGTTCTGATTAAATTATTTGATCATAAAATCACATGGACTGTGACCAAGAAATGGGCCCACTCACTGCTACTGAACGATCCAAGCCTCTTCCAGCCACACTACTTCTCCCCAGACAGACCACACTATTTGGTCTAGACGAAAGCCCAGTATCAGAAGTAAGTGGATACCGTTTAAGTATGTTTTCAAGAAAAATCTGAGACGCAGTGCAGCTGAAAAAAGATGGTAGTACTGGTTTCTTCCTGAGCTCCAAGAAACTGACTTAGTTTTCTATTTTGCTAAGACTACATTGGTTTTCTACGATCCAGGAGACAGATTTGCAAGATGCCCATGTTTACCTTGAACTGCCTCTAAAACTCCATTTCCAGTTAATTAGCAAGTCTAGTTCAGCAGTCTCGCAGGGAACATTAATATTGCCTTGTCCATAAGTCTGGACATACCTCCCTTTGCATTTATCCTCCCGGTGTACAGTGGAGAGGGTGCTCTCTCCTCTGCTCTTTCCTTTTCCTGGACTTTTGATTCTGTTACTTTAAATGTATATGGGAAACAGCTGACTTGCTATCTTTCTCTTTTAAAGGCACTTCAAAGTCATTACTTCTCTGGAAGTTACCATATAAATCTACTCTCCTGTTATTCTTCTGAATATCTTCTTTAACTTTCTGTGTGTCCTTTCCTAATCTTCTATGCCATGTTGAAAAGTATCCTCTACTGATAATGTACTATTGATGGATTTGCACTAGTCTCTTCCCAGACCTTTATAAATCTTTTTTTGAGTAATAAAGATATTCATAAGATCCTCCCCTGAATATATTATATTTGATCTAAAATTTAACTCATTTTCCCTTTTCATCAATCTTTTCCCTCAAATTCAAAAACATTTTTATTTAACTGCCTCTACAAAATAGCAACAAGCACTATTTCATTATCCCCACATGGAATGTTTCAAACCATTATTTTTGTTTTTCATGTTAATAAGCCCTTCCATGTTATTTTAAGGCTAAGTAAAATTTATTCTAAATTCCCTATTAATCTGGACCTTAAATTTCATATTATATGACTTTACTTTTATTGTGTTTTAGTGCTATGTTTACCATTCAATTTTCTTACAGAAGTATATTAATATATATTTTTAATTTTATTTTTCACATTTAAAGCACTGACAGTATTTTTGTGTGTGCACAAGTGCAGTAGCATCAATGATACAGTGCTTTCTCGTTAGTTTTATTTTATCCTTGTGCTTTTACAACTAATAATTCCATATTTAATAAATTAACCAAAACAATTAAAACCTTAATGGCATAAGAAATACTTAGACACATTCTAAATGGATAACAACATTTAAGTAATTTCCTAGTTTTTTAAAAGAAGCTAAGGTAACCAACCAACTACATTCTGTGATATCCTATATCATTTCCTTTAATTCCTTAAGCAAAGTTACTGGGAATGATATATCTTTTAAGGCTTACTTCTTAAACATTCATTCTTAGAGGAATAAATTTCCATAAGCTCTACTATTTTTAATTCGCTATACAACAGATAAATTGTTGCTCAAAGTTGTGTGGTTTTGAAGAATATGAGCTAAGTAGCTAAATGTGCCTGAATCCCAATGCTAGCTCTCTCTACAACCGCCTGTGAAACTATAGTATAAAGTAACCTCCCTAAACTTCAGGTTTTTATCTATGAAATGGGGTGATGGTAGTAACCTGCCTCCTTGGGGTGCTGATGGAATCAAATAAAATAAATTTTGTAATAAAATTAGCAAATTACGTATACTAAGTAATAAATAATAATTTAAAATAGTTTATATTCCTAAATGAATTTCAAACCATCACTTTCAAAATATTTTCTATTGGTTATAAATATTCATGAGATACAAAGCTGATTGTCACCCCTCATGCCCAGGATGTGGAGGCCAGATCCAAACTGGCAGCATACCCATTACTATAAATTGTGATTGTACCCTGTGTCCTCCACACAATTATCTCCAACCTCCTTCCCCTTCCCCTTTTATCCCCCACTCCACTTTGTAGTCCAAGGTATGTTCTCTCCCTCTGCAAGTCCAACATACTACTGTGGTCTTTCTTTCCTTCCTTCTTAAATACATATTGAAAATTAGTAATAGAGGGCTAATTTGTAGGTAGGTAATTTTATAACACTATGGTTTCCCCCTTTAAAACCAGCAATATTAAGGACAGTATGACTTTCATTTGAATATTCTGTTGCTTTTCCCTAATTCTAATGCCAATATGCTTTCAGTTTTATGTTTTTCAGCATATTTTATTGCAAGTCACCATGGTCAGAGACACGTGATAAAACTTTCACTCTCACCAATTATATATTTAGTGGTTCAGCATAAATCAGACATAACACTGCCAATAATTTCAGTTGAATTACTATGACATCCTTTTAGAATCTAAAGCTGAACCAGGTTGAATCACTTTATAGTTTCTGGTACATTTATTCCATATGTTTAAACTCCAGGGCTCTATAATTATTGTCATTTTAATGACTAATACTGCTAGATACGTTTTAAGCTAATTTACTATCAATGTTTTCCCTCAATACTACCATTGAGAAATAATTGATGTTTTTTACAGTGATTTATCCTCTCAATTATAGATTCTGAAAAATGTTAGTACATAGCTCTATACGATGCTGATAATATTTACCTGACTATAATTTTAAAGTATCTTCTCTATTAATAAACATCAACTTCAGAATATCCTATTTTTCCACATTTTAATAATTTGATCTTGCTCATTCCTTTTGCTTTAAATTGTTACTACCTGACTATATAATGAACTTCACATATTAGTGATTTACTATCACTATGAAATTTAAAACTCAAGCCTTCAAAATAAAGGAATTTTGTGTTAGTTCACTACCATATCCCCAGCATCTAAAACAATGCCTAACATACAGTAGGCAGTATATGTATGTTAAATAATTATTGACCAAATTTTTACGAGTTCATATGCCACATTCTCTTCCAAGTTTAAATACCATGTCCTCTTCCAAGCGGAACTTCATCACCAGTGATATTTTAAAATATGTTTGGTGTTTTCAGTCCCTAAGGCTCAGGACTACATAGTGATTTTTCTAGTTAAAGACAGGAAATATAATTATTTCATTTGTTTGGCTATTAAAAAAGCAATAGTTGATAGATTTATCCTAGAAACTCTTAGATTTATAGCAGATTTTAAAATTGCATTGAAAATGCTGAAATACATTAAAGAAAACCTAAATAAACAAAGAGATACACAGTACCCATTCGTGGACCAGAAGAATTAATACGGCATTTCTCTTTTATCCGTAGTTTCACTTTCAGTAGTTTCAGTTACCCATAGTCAACCAAGGTCCAAAAATATTAAATGGAAAATTTCAGAAATGAACAATTCATAAGTTTTCAATTGCTTGCCATTCTGAGTAGTGTGGTGAAATCTCAGGCTGTTCTGCTTGGTCCTTGCCAAAATGTGAATAATCCCTTTGTCAAGTGTATCTGTGTCCTCTGTACACTACTCACTAGTTGGTCACTTGATAGCCGTCCTGGTTATCAGATCAACTGTAATGAGATGGCAGTGCTTGTGTGCAAGTAACCCTTACCTTATTCAATAATGGCCCCCCAAATGCAAGAGTAGTGATGCTGGCAATTCAGATGTGCCAGAGAGAAGGGGTAAAGTGTTTCCTTTAAGTGAAAAGGTAAAATTGTATGCTGAGGCTGCTAAAATCAACAGTAAGAATGAATTGTCTATCTGTGAAGAGGGAAAAAGAAATTTGTGCATAATATATATAGCGTTTGATATATCCAAGTTTTCAGGTATCCACTTGAGGTCTCAGAACATATCCCAGAGAAAAAGGGGAGACCACTATACTTGGGTAAATACCAAAGAATGTAATTACTAGATCAAATGGAAAGAATACATTTAATTTGTGAGATTTTTATCCTAATGTCTTCTCTACTTTTCCCTGAATTTTACATTGATGAGTATATATTATTTCAGAACAATAATAAAAATATAATTAGATCAATTCCTTTGACAAAATGTGTTGTTTTGGTTTTTGTTAAGGCAAGGTATGTCCTAGGCATCTTTGTATGTCACCTGGTTTCTAATGTATACAGATCACTCCATAAATTTTCCTTAAATCATTAGATTGACTGAACATTCTAAATCCAATGAATTACAGGGAAAATTAAGGTGTCTATTCTAAGAACACTTTGGAATGAGCGTATGAATTTGAGTATTTCTCTCTAATTACTTCAAGTTACAACTCTGTGCCTTTTCAAGTGGTGTTTTTCTCAGAAGATACCCATAGAGTGGCTTGTTTATCACGCACTTATAGCACCCTCTGTTATTGCACATTTTTCAAAATTAAGAGTATTGCCTGACTGCTATTTTATCCAATTAAGATTTATAACCTAGGATGTCCATTTCTTTCAGACTCAGAGCCCAGCATCTGCTTAATGATCTGATTCACGTCTTTGTTCATTTAGCTCTAAAATATTTCCTGGGCTATACGTGGGAAAGGAATGTATCATCAAAGTCCTACAGTTTTAAGAAAAAGTGAATACAGAATGATTGAGATAGAAACAGAATAGAGAGTGGGGCACCAGACCATCTGACAGAATACTATGTATAACTCTTTAAATCTAAGCCACTATATCGTTAACTTTTTTCTTTTTAATTTTTAACTAACAAATAACAATTGTGTATATTTATGGGGTACAACGTGATCTATGTATATATTATAAAAAGATTTAATCAAGCTAATTAACACATCCATCGTCTCACCAATTTATCATTTTTGTGTGGTGAGAACACTAAAAATATATTTTAGCAGTTCCTTAATTTTTGAAGGTACTAAACATCAATTCACTGGCATTAGTGTCAATATATATTTATCAGAAAACAACTGTGTACAAAGTGCTAAAAATTATTTTAAAATATTTTTTTTTTTTTGCCTATACAATATTTTCCGTGTATAAAGAAGACATGTTTTATGATTAGAAAAAGCAAGCCTTGGACAATCACACACCCTTTGGAAAGGGAAGCATTATCTTTAACAGGATACTTCATTTCTAACTGCACAAACTTATTCAGAGTTTGTATTGTACCCTTAATCTTTTAACAAGCATCTTCATTTATTTACTTTTACTTATTTTGGAAATGGTAGAGTACAATATGGATTTCCTTCCTTAAGCAGAAAAGACTCAATCTTTTGTCTGAATATATTTTTTGAAAAGATTGATGAGAAAAAGGGACACAGCATAGGCAGGGCAAAGGGAGCAAACGAACCACAAATCAATCGATCGTATGCAGGACTTGGGGGTCTTTACATCATTAGTATGAAGATGCCCTTTTGTGGTGAGAATCTTGACCAGACTCTTTGACTGAAAATTTATATTTTCCTTACCTACAGAATATTCCTGTTCATTAACTATATTGTAATTCAAAGACACTGTCATAACATGTCATAAATAAGACTGCCTTACAGTCAGTTCCTGTGGGTTTTTCAGATGGCCCTCCCTGCCTCATCCCAAATAGTTATTGCATGTATTCTGTATAGATTACCTATATTGAATATATTTTCAAATGGCTCATCTTTAAGATGTGCATCTTTTAGCTTAAATTTCGGGTTTTCCTAAGTTACTGAACTAACAATTGACTAGAATTTGACAATAGGACCTGCCACCTCACCTACAGTTTTATGCATCAGAACGTGTAATTATCTCAAATAGTTCCCCTATCTTTTAGCTTCTCTAAGCACCTTTCCAACCATGTCCCTTGTCATTTATAAAAAATCTTATTAAAACACCTCAGTATAGATGCCTTTAATAATAAAGTCCCATTTCTCTCACTCTTCCCCCCACCCCCCAACAAACCAGCTCTGCCACTTCATCACTGTACAAATGTCCAGGGTGATTGGGAAAGCTTCCTGAGACCTCTTGTCCAAGACAAAGCCAAAAGCAATCACCTTGGTACCTCTTAGCCAACTAATGCTCATCAATTGAAAATAGAGCTACTAACATTATAGCTAAAGGAAAGCATTTTCAGTTTATTTTTTTCACCTTACATGTTACTCTGAAAAAAGATAAAAGGAAACACTTATTGCAATATATATTGCACAGAAGAATAAAAGCTGTACTTTTACCAAGCACAGTCAGTCTCTAATAACGTCAGGTGACCATAAACATAGCAATGGAGATCTTCATTTCCTTTTTATTGCTATTCCTGTGAAACAGTCCCATCAAAACTGCATTTAGAGAAAATGGATTTGTTCCAACTCCCACTCTGAGCAAGTAACTGCAATAATAAAACAAATTTGAAAAAGGACCTAAAAATTTAGTAAAATAAAAGGTATTAAAAAACAAAGAGACAAGATATGACAAGAATTATTACAATCTCAATAAATATGGCATAATTTAGTTAAATGTGGTTATTTATAGAAATAAAGATAGATTCTGGTATTGTAGTATAAAGAAAAAATATGGGTTTTTCAAATCAGGATTTTTTCAGTTCTAGCTGAGAGACATGGAAATGATAACTAACTTCTCTTGTTCCACACTCTCATCTATAAAATGCAGTTAATAATACTCTCCACAAAAAACAATATTGTTTAATACATATGCAAATACCTAAAATAGAGTCAGCTATATATACAAACAATAAATTTTTGATTCCTTAATAGTATATGAATCTAGATTTTGAAGATTATAGATTTTAAAATACAAATTTTTTAAAGTTATCATTTTGGCCATTTCTCTATTGTTTGTGCTGATACTAGTGCTGGAAAAATTGGGATAAAATTAGATATATATATGGTCATTTTTTAATTTTATTTTTAATTTAGAATTTAGAGATAGGAGTGGGAAATGTACACATTGAGAGGAATATTACTAGGATGAATCCCAGTAATTGAGTGACGCATATCATCATGATATTTGTCTCAAACTTCTGTATACAATGATTATCTTCTAATACATATTGCATTGTCATGATTAATAAAGATAATGGTGATTTTGACAATACTCTGTCAATGCTACTTCAGTGATATATACATTATTTGAAAACAACTAAATTTACAAAATAGTTCTACACTGCATTAAGTTCCAAGACCCCTGTATGCTTTCCTCATTTGAACATTAGGCAATTTTTAAGATTTTTTAAATTTTCTTTTTATTTCAAAACATATTTGCAAGAAAGTTACATATTTGCAAGGAAGTTACAAAAAATAGTACCAAAGAATCCTAAATAAGTAATTGAGTAAATATGCTAAATGGAAGAACAGAATTCTCTTCCTTATAGAAGAACTCCAATTAATAAATGTAGAAGGAATCGTGGAAATAGAAAATTAACATTTGACAAAAACCACAGTAATAATTATTCCAAACTACGGAAACAGGATATTTCCATATCCTTGAATGTTTATAAATTACAAAATGGAAAATAATAACTTTATATTAGCAAAACCTGGAAGACACCAGCTCAAGGAAGCAATCAATCAATGTTATCATTAACAACAAGGAGACCTACGGATGTCATGTGATCCTTGATATGATGCACTGAGAAGGGCAGGGCATCACTTTTATGATATTCTTGCCAACAAAAAGATATTTAAACTGCAGCAAAAAAATTCTGCCTACACTAAGTGAAAGAGGGCCAGTTTTACAAGAATCTCTCTAAAGATTTCTCTCTAAAGATCTCCACATGGATAATATACAAATGTCTGAGTTATGTAAAGACAAGGTAATGAGATCAATTAGAATGTATCATTTAGATACCGTATTTTCAGCTAAAGTACCTTAAATAATAAGGGCATTTTTTACTAACCCCATAGATACCATTAATTATATTCAAAAACAAAATATAAGTACTCATTGATTCTCTCCAATATGCCACTGCATTTCATTATTTTTATTTTTATCTCTTTTTATAGCAGTTTTAGTTTTACAGAGAAATTGAGCAGGAAGTATAAATAGTTCTCATAACTTCTCTCCACCTATGTACACAGTTTCTCCTTTTATTGATATGTTACATTAGTGTGGTACATTTGTTATAATTATGAATCAATATTGATACATTATTGTTAACTGAATTTTATATTAGGGTTCCCTCTCTGTATTGTACAGTTCTATGGTATGGCCTAAGGCATGTCATGTATTAACTTTTACAAGATCATACAGAATAGTTTTGCTGCCCTGAAAATCCTCTGTGTTCCACCTATTCAGCCCTGTCTCCCTCCCTCCCTCATCCCCTGAAACCCTGGTAACCACTGATTTTTTTTTTTTTTTTTTCATTACCTCAAACATTTCTCATTTCTTTGTGTTGGAAACTTTCAAAATCGTCTTGTAGATAATTGAAACTATACAATAAATTATTGTTAATTACAGCCACCCTACAGTGTTATAGAATACTAGATATTATTCTTCCTATCTAGCTGTATTTTTGTATCCATTAACCAGCATGTCACAATTCCCCTTCACCCTACCCTTTCCAGCCTCTGGTAACCACCTTTCTGCTCTTTACTTCTGTGTGATCACCTTTCTTAACTTCCACATATGAGAGATAACATGTGGTATTTTTTTCTGTTCCTGGGTGACTTCACTTAACATAATGTCCTCCAAACTTATCCATGTTTTATAACAGAGACAAGATGTAGCTAGATGGGATATAAATTCGTCTCAAAGCTCTTCTAAATTATTTCTTGAACCATATGTCAAAACCTAAACATTTATTTTAAAAGATTCAGTAACTAAGTTGGGCAGGAAAGTTGAGCCCAAAAGACTCCTACGTTAGGTAAAGAAAAAGTGACCATGGAGGCAAATGACTTGTATTAGTTACCTACTGCTGTGTAAGGAAATTACCTCAAAACCTAGCATCTTAAAAAACAAACATTTATTATCTCAAAATTTCTCTAAGTCAGGAAGCTTGGAAGGGCTTAACTGGTTGGTTCTGGCTCAAGGTCTTTAGTGAAGGTGCAGCCTGAAGACTGGACTAGGGAAGGATCCAGTTTTAAGTTCTTGGGCAGCCTCTGTTTCTCTCTGGCCTTGGCTAGAGACTTCAGTTCTTTGCCACATGGGCCTCTGCATAGCCTGCCTGAGTTTTCTCTCAATATTAGTGATCTGAGGAAGAGCAAGAGTCAAAACAACCATGACAAAATCCATAGAGGCTTTTTCTTACATAGTCTCCAAGTTTCAGACTGTCACTTCCTCCATATCTGTTTATGAGAAGCAAGTAACTAAGGCCAGACAACACTTAAACAGAAGTCAATAGGCTTTACCTTTTGAAGACAGGAGTATCCAAGAATTTGAGAACAAATTTTAAAACCACAAAAAATGACATCATATTTATGCCCAAGTGGCATGCCCTACATGGAAGCTGAGAATCCTTGGCTGAGACTTTGCCTCACAGGGCCATCTTTCCAAGCTGTTCGGAAGGGCTCTCCCTCAGAAGCTTCATTGTTCCACCTAATTGTTATTCTTCCTCCAGGATAAATGCTGGCAAGTTTTCTCATTTCTAAATTCCCTTTTCTCCCCTCTGGGAACAAAAGAAAGTGGAATTTATGTTGGTAAATTGGTTTTTCTACTAATTAGAAGGAATTTCTGAATGATTCCTTAGTTTACGTTCAGCACATTTTTCTTCATTTTGCAAAATAAAATTTTTGTCACTACCCCAGAGCTGGTTCAATTATCACAAAAATAAAATTGATACAAAGTCAAAAGCACACAGGTCCTTAGATGGGTTACTGTAACTTAGCTTGTAAAATAATTTAAAAGTGGATGTTTCTGCTAACAGCCATCACTTCCATGGCCTGAAATGTCAGAGGCTAATTTTTTTTAAATCATGAAAGAAACATATGTTCTGAAGTTTGGATTCATAAATCACTCAAACTTTAATAGTTTATATTCTGTAAACCATTATATTTTTTCAAACTTTGGGGTGTCACGTCGAAAGCTATCCATCATATTAACCAGCAAAATATGTGTTTAATTTTTGTGAGATGACACATAGGAAGATCACATTTTGAAGTATAAAAATATGTACATTTTAAAAATATGAGTACTGAAGATTGAATTATTCCTAAGCTTTCTACAGTTCTTGTCATATCTTAAGATAAAACAACTTTTCCACACCAGTGCATTATATGTTATGTATCGAATTAATGTGTTTCTTAAAATGTTGTTGCTACAATGATCACAATGAAAGTTGATTGTTAAATGTGAAATCTAAAATGTATCTTCACCATCATAGAAACAACACTCCCATCAAATTCAAGAACTGTCTTACTACCTCCCTAGCAGATGAACAGCAAAGGCTTTCCCAAACTTTCTTGCTCATAAAAATTTCATGATGTGCTGGATAAAAGTTACATAACATCTCTGACATTTTCCTCACCTATTGAGTAAGAACTCCAGCAGACTCTGGAAGTCCGTATTTTTATCAGGAAGCCTAGGTTATACTTTGCATGGAGCAGGTTTGAGAGATACCAATTTAATCTTTACTTAATCACTTATGGAGCAAGATACTTGTTATTCCACCAAAAAGCTTTTAAAAAGAGCATCATGTTAAGTGAAATAAGCCAGGCACAGAATGACAAATACCACATGACCTCACTCATATGTGGAATCTATAAAAGTTGATCTCATAGAACTAGAGAATAGCATGGTGGTGACTACGGGCTACGGCAGTCGATGGTGGTGAGGGGTGTAGGAAGATGTTGGTCAAAGGATTTCAAATTTTAGTTAGATAGGAAGAATAGGTTCAAGGGATCTGTTGTACAACATGGTGACTATAGTTAATAACAATACATTGTATCTTGAAAAATTGCTAAGAGAGTAGATAAGTGTTCTCATCACAAAAATGATAACTATGTGAGGTAATGAATATGTTAATTAGCAGATTTAGTTAATCCATAACATATATATACTTTAAAGCCCCATATTGTACCCAATAAATACATACAATTTCATATGTCGATTAAACAAAATAAATAAAATAACATAAAAAAATAGCTCTAATTATTTAAAATTACATTGTTGACTTGAACAAAAATTTTTCTCCCTCGAACCTCCAACACTGGCCCTAGTTCTGCTTCCTAGAACACACCTAGTAATTTCTGAGCTCTTCACCATAGAGAGGTGCTTCAAATGTTGAAGAACACCCCCTGTTCTTACCTGCCCCTACTTCTTGAATGTTTCCTTTTCCTAGATTAACAAGCTCCAGTTTCCTCAAACATTCTCCACACAATAAGATTCTCAGAACCTCTCCATTCCAATGCTCCACTCCTCCCCTCTAGCCATCTCACACTTGTCAACAATATCCTTGCATAAGTCCTCACCCAAAACTAGACCCAGCCTCCACATGAGGTCTGATCAGAAAGAAGATACCATGATCTATGTAACAATCTGAAGTCCCATTAACTCTTTATCATATTTGCCACACTTTCTGGCTTACATTGAATTTGTAGTCAATTTAAAGAACTCTACCATCTGGACTTGAACCGCTCCTAAAATACCATCAACTTTCCTGTTCTGCCATACTTGCCTGACTAACTTCTGAGAACCAAGAACTTTACGTTGAATTTCATGAAATTTCATCTTGTGAATGTTCTTCAATTGTTTCAGTAGTGCAGAATGCTAGGGCTTATTGGGAAGACAAATGAAGTGGATATCAAAGGGATCTATGAAACTGCATATCCCAGTCTCACTCTCCAGGCCTATCCCCAATTTTCAGAAAGATAATGTATGTCCAAGAAGATTAAGTGAAAAAAAAAAAAAAACAGAATTAGAATTAAGGTACTTCTAAGCCTTGATCCCAGAGGCTTTCCTACAATAAAAAAAACTGCACCATATCCACAATAAAATAAACTTGTAATCTACAAGAGGAAATAGTAATAATAATAACTATAATTTATTGACTACATGACAGAAAATGTGTTAAACATATTTTATATAGATTGCTTTATTTAATACTCGCAATAACCCTATGAGGTAGATGCAGCTATTTACGTTTTAAAACTAAAGAATAAGGACCTTTAAAAACATAAGAAATTTGCCCAAGCCAGGGGGGAAACAGGTTTTAGACACACACAAAAACATGATTTTAGAAACCATAGCCAACTACTAGCTGTATAGCCACCTCACAACAGTGTACAGAAAGCAGAATGTAATTAATGATAAACTGTGTGATTGCTGCAACACTAAAGCTTAAGAACATAGCTTTTGTTCATGCCTACTTTAATATTTGATTTGGATTGAATGCCACCTTTCTCATATTTTAGACAAATGTGAGATGCGGGTTAGATGTTCCTCAGTATACCCAGAGTCAAGTGTGTGTCTCTATCTTAACAGCTATCCCAGTTTATTCTAATTGCCTATATGGTATTTTTTCATGTAGACCATGTGCTTCTTGAGATCTGAAACTATCTTTCATCCCTCTATCCACATCCCATAGCATAACACATGGCACATGACACAAAGAAGACATTCAAGATATATTTGTCAAGAAATACATAATTATATGACTTTATTCTTTTTACGGATATATACATAAAACTGAAAGAAAATCTCTACTTACAAAAACAATTGATATATCTTAGAGTACAAGTACCTTAGAGATTCCACCAAACAGATAAGGTAAGGTTGTCCAAATCATCTGACCATTTTAAACTTTTATTCTCATATATTGCTAACTCTCAAACGTTCACAGTTGTTCAAAGACTAAAAAGAAATACCAACATGAAGGAAATTCTTTGAAGTTTCATAGTTTGAACCCAGTAAGTTGCAAATCCCCTGAAATCATTCCTATTTTTCATTCAGTGAGAAATGAAAACATCTTGACAAAGCATAATATCAGAAGGGAGACAGGTGTAGAAGAAGCCTTCCTTTGGGAGACGTAATCCAAAGTAAATGTTTACTTATACACTTTTATCCTTCACATGATACCTTGTCTTATAAAGACAACAAATTTTCATAGCTCCAGCCTTCAGAAGCATGGGCTTTGGCAAAATTTAACCATCCAATTTTACTTCTTCAGCAAAACACTGCTGAGAAAGCTACTTGTTTGTTTTTCCTTTACACAAAGATTACAAAAAACTAAACTGAGGCTACTATTCCATCTACCACTCACAAATTTCTTACATTTTTTATAGTGCTCTATCCTCTGTATATCAAATATGTGGAAAAATTAAATTGATTTAAAGAGTTCAGAACCATAAGATGGACAAAGAAGCCTTGACAAGAAAAGTTATTCCCTTTCCAGTTAATTGACATACTTCACAAAATTAGACATTTTTCTTCTTGAAAACAGGGCATTGAACCAATAGCTGTGAACTTTCCATTCACCTTCAACGTCCTGTTAACAAAAAGCACAGGCTTTGAATTCAGACATTAATGATTTTAGTTTCCTGATTTCCTACCAACTAGCTGAGGAACCTTGGAAAAGTCATTTACACCCTCTGATCTGAGTTTCCTTATTGATAAAATGGGAATAACAATTTTCACCTCATCACCACAGATATTATATTTGTAGTGTTTAAAGTAAAATACTTCACAAAAAGGAGGAACGTTAAATGTTATAATGATGATGAAAATGTTGTTGATGATGATGATGATGATGATGGTGTAATGCCATCATGCCAAACCAATGAGCATTACAGAATTACCCACCAAGGTTAATACATGAATAACAGTCATGCTATAAATTTTTACATAATGATTTACATGTGTCATACTTTTTACATTTTCCCAGGAAGCATGTATAACATATATTACAAGACTGAGGGAAGACAGCAGACTAAAGGTGCCCAGGGCATGTTCCTCCCACAGAAGACGGCTAGAGCAAGTCCACCACTACACCAGTACCGCTGCCATAGTCATCAGCGCTATTGCCCAGTCCCAGGACCATCACCTGCCTTCCTGCAGAGAGGTTCATCAAGTTCTTCACCACTGCATCCTGCACCATGGCCCCCACCACAGGTGCCCCACAGCTGCCAGTGGCCACCCACACTTCACAAACCCCCATGTGCAGCCACCACACCAGGAACCTGGCAGTATGTGAGATCTCCCATGCAGCTGCTGAACCAGTCATCCAGGCCACAAGCAGGTTCCCCCTGCCATCACCCACTCAACTGCATCAACACAAGGAGGGTCACAAGCAGAGCCACCAGAAAGGGGAACGAGGAAAAAGAAACCCTGCCCAGGTTCACTCATTCAGTCTGAGGAGTTCCAGTATACTCCAATGCACCTATCAGGGTCATGGGACACTTGCCAGGGTACCAGCAACACACCCCAGCCAAAAAGTGACAGGGAGTCCAGGCACTTCTCCCAAGGACTTAAGAGCTTGCCACTGTCCTCCATGATCCAAGACAGTATCACTTAGCACAGAAAGGAACCACCACATGCCCAAGTACCTAGGCCTTGGAGGCACTCACATACAGATCCAACATTGAATACATCATAAAAACCACACAAAGACTGCAACACTGCATCTATCCAAAACCAATACTAAAACACCCTACTCAATGGTCCATATAAAATACACCTACAGGAAGGAGTCTCTCACCTCAAAAGCCACTCCAAAGTAATAGAAGAAGCAATTGCTCTACCAGATGACCAGACATCAATGTAAGGATATTATAAATATGAAAAAAGAAAGAAAATATGAAACCACCAAAGTAATAAAATAATTCTCAAATACCATACCCCATAGAGCAGAAAACCCTTGAAATGACTGAAAAGGAATTCCAAGCAATGATCTCAAAGAAACTCAATGAGATACATACTCTTTTGTTTTCAGCAGTCGACCCTCCGATGCGCCGTCTTCCTCATGGTATCCCCTGTATCCAGTGCCCCACGTTGGGTGCCAGAAATGTCCCAACCCACGGGATATTCAACGCAGACCCTGGAGGGGGGAGTGGGAATTGGATGGGACAAGAGACACAAGAAATGGAGACAAGACAGTATTCTGATCAAGTCTCGTTTATTAGCCAGAAGGTCACAGCTTATATAGCCAGCAGGAGGGAATCAGCAGATAAGGAAGTGAGCAGCAGATGGTTAACTGAGAAAACCACAGGGCGAGTTATTCCAGTAAATGGAAAATTCCCCTGTTATCTATGGCAAGTTGTAAAGTCTCCCACATCCACAGTGCACATGAGGGGGAGGGACGGAAGATAACAGCAAACAAGGCTCTGAGGCCTCGAGGCAATAGCCAAGCTCTATGGCTCCAGACAGGCAGGCTCTTAGGCAACAGCAGGGCTCTATGGCTCTGGACAGATACAAGAGACTCAGATGACACAACAAAATAAGAAAAAGTATCTGGTATATGAAGGAGGAAATTTACAAAGATATGGATACTTTAAAAAAGAATGCAGAAGAACTCTTAGAACTGAAAGATTATTCAATGAAATAAAAAATACAACCAAGATCTTAACCAGCAGGCTAGATCAAGCAAAAAAACAATTTCCAATCTTGAAGATAGTGTTTTTGAAATAACCCAGGAAGACAAAAAAGAAAAAAGAAGTTTAAAATTAAACAAGACAAACAAGGCCATTATATAATGATAAAGGAATCTTTATATCAAGAATATATAACAGTAATAAATATGTACACACCCGACACCAGAGCACCCAGATATATAAAGCAAACACTGCTACACCTAAAGAGAGAAAAAGAGTCCCAAAACAGTAAGAGTGGGGGACGTCACACCCCTCTCTCAGCATTGGACAGATCATCTAAGCAACAAATCAACAGAGAAACATAGGATTTAAACTACATTTTAGACCAATTGAAATTGGCAGACATCAACAGAACATTTCACCCAACAACTACAAAATATATTTTCTTTTCTTCAGCACATGGAACATTCTCCAGGATAGACTACATGTTAGATATGAATCAAGTCTCAACAAATTTTTAAAAATTGGAATCATTTCAAGTATCTTTTCATACCACAGTGGATTAAATGACAAAGACTGTATGAATAAGTCTTCAAAAGCACAGCAACAAAAGAAAAAATAAATAAAAGGGATTATATCAAACTAAAATGCTTCTGCACAGCAAAGGAAACAATCAGCAGAGTAAAAAGACAATCTACAGAATGGGAGAAAACATTTGCAAACTATGCATCTGACAAGATATTAATATCCAGAATATACACGGAACTCAAATAACTTAACAATGAAAAAAACAAGTAACCCAATTAGAAAATGTGAAGAAGAGCTGAATAGACATTTCTCAAAGGAAGATGTACAAATGGCCAATAGACACATGAAAAAATGCTCAACATCACTAGGGAAATGCAAATCAAAACCACATTGAGATATCGTCTCACCCCAGTTAGACTAGCTATTATTTAAAAGAGAATAACAAATGCTGGTGAGGATGCAGACAATGGACAACCCTCCTGCACTGTTGATTGGACTGTAAATTAGTGCAGCTGCTATGAAAAACAGCATGGAGGTTTCTCAAACACCTACAGATAGAACTGCCATATGATCCAGCAATACTATTGTTGGGTATATACCCAAAGGAATGGAAATCATCATGTTGAAGGGATACCTGCACTCCCATGGTTATTGCCGCTGTATGTAAAATAGCCAAGAGATGAAACCAACCTAAATGCCCATTGATAAAAGACTGGATAAGGAAAATGTTGTATATACACACAATGGAATACTACTCAGCCATAAAAAAAGAATGAAATTCTGCCATTCACAATAACATGGATGAGCTTGGAGAAAATTATGTTAAGTGATAAGTCAGACACAGAAAGAGAAATACCACATGTCCTCACTCATAAATGGAAGCTAAGAAACAAACAAATAAATAAACAAAAAAGAAAGAAAAGTACAACAATGACAATAATATGTTGAATTTTCAAAAGGAAAGAACAGAAATGTGGTTATTAGAGGTGGGAAAGGGGGAGGGGAAGGGGTGCTAGTGAGAAATTAGTAAAGGGTCACAAAGAATGGTTAGTTTTGTAGATGAATATACTAATTATTCCGATTTGATCATATTGTACATAGGTATTTATATTCCACTCTACACCCACAAATATATATAATAGATTATGTTAACATATACATAACATAAATAAAATTAGTATTATTCCCTATTTTATAGATAAAGAAACTGAGATTCAATTAACTTACTACCATTATTAATTTTGAGTGCTTATTGGGTGCCAAGACATTATGCTACCCATTTTACCAGTGATGCCTAATTTAATTCTTACAATGATCCTATGCAATAGACATTAATATACCTACTTACAGCTGAGCAAACAGGCAAGGAGAAATAAATAACTTTCACTAAACTACTAAGAACCTAGGTTATCTGCTTCCAAATCTCATGTTCTTAACAACTATATTGACCGGGGACTTCTAGTTGTAAACAAACAAACAAAAAAGTCTCTAGATAACTTAAGCAAATGAGGCTTCAGATGGTGGCTATTGAGAGTTTTTATAATCAATAGGAAGAGTAAAGAAAATGGCTTGGCACTGGCAGAAGCCCAGGAAATTCCAGAGGGCTAGAATGAAGGAATTATAAGGATGGACTAATAGCAGCGACAGGCTGGTCAGGGTACCTTTGCTAAGCTAAACTGTAACAGTTCTTCCATTCTTGATAAATCACTCAAAATTCAAAGTCATTGAAAAGTCTGATTACCCAAACAAGAACCAGGCTCCTGTCCAGGAATGGCAGGCTGTGAGAAGGGGGATCTGGCAGAGAAAGTCCTCAGCAACAACCTAGGCTTCTGCGGTGGAAAGGTGGGGAAATGGATTTACTATTTGACCAAGCATAGGGGAAAGATAATCTACCTCCCCCCTACCAAAAGGTGGGAATTAATATTAGATAGGCCCAAAGAGAAAATGTCTCAATACTCACTTTATGTTCAAGAAAAAATTGTCAGAAAGAGAAATAGAATACTAGGTATCAACGAAGAAAAAAGCAACTAATAAGAACCGAACATAAAAAGAAGTCTGCCTAAAATAAATCAGTGATTCCAAATAATCAGTTGTTATATTACTCTTAGATTGACTGGACATATAATTCAGCAATTCTTCAGATTTTTTTTCATGTAAATTTGTTCTTTCCAGTATTACTACTAAATACTCCATTTAGCCTACTATGTGCAAGATACTGTGATGGATACTGAGGGTAGAAGGATAAACAAAGCACAGCCCTGACCTGCCCCCAGGAAATTCGTATCTATTGGAAATATCAACAGGTAAGCAAAACCTCATAAATCAGCACAGTAAGTATCAAAAAGGTTAAGTAATAACGAATGGAGAACCCATTGCTGCCTCTTACCTACCACTCGCACCTCCAGGATAGGTGGGATTGATCTCGCACAGGGATCCAGCTGCTACCACCTAATGCTAATAGGTGATTTTTGATTAAAAAGTCATAACTTAAAGCAAGCATGTTTTTTCTCAGTGAATAGACCAATTTTATTTTTTGTTTGTTTGGTTTTTGTGGGGTTTTTTAGAATGCTTTTTTTAATGAATATTCATGAGTTACAAAGCTAATTGCCACCCCTCGTGCCCATGAGGTGAGGGCCAGATTCATACTGTCAGCATTCCCATTACCAGAAATTACTTTTATAGACCAATTTTTAAACATAATTTGTCTGACCTTTCTTAACTCACCCAACTTTCTTCTATTCTTCATACTTTCATTAGTACATGCATTCTACCATTAGCCTTCTGGGAGAAGAGACTGGCAAGATATTTTTGTCTAAGAGAGAAAAAATTTCTTCTCTATTTTCTTCTTCTAAGCCAACTTCTTAAACTTTAGTATGACTGAAAAATCACTTAATCTTGTTAAAATGCAGATTCTGGCTCAGTAATTCTAGGTGTGGCCTGATATTCTGCATTTCTAAAATGTCCTCAGGTGATGCTGATGCACTTGGTCCACCCACCTCAAGCTAATTAATACTGATAGAACATTACATTTTAACAAGCTTTATCTCTTTTAGGTATTTTTCATTAGTCCTACAAACAACCCTATAAATTTGCTAGCAAAGTGGTTAATGTCAAAATTGTATTGATAAGAACAGTGACTACCAAACAAGTTAAAAGTTTTGCAGAACGTTGCATAGCTTGTTGGCAATGGAGCCAAGGTAAACTCAGGAGCCTGTGTTCTTTGCGCCCTAATGCATACCTTTCTCCAGTCTGAATAGCAGGTGATGGTCTATCTAATTCATTGCTTTCATTTTGTTAGCATTTGTCAATTTATATCAATTCATGCTACTGAAGAAATGATAATACATATCTTCACAGTCTGCCTTTTTAGAAATTTAATGACTACATCATTAGAATTCATTGATATTTATTAAAAGGAAGTTATACTTATTTGTAGTAAAAGTAAGTTAAATTAATTTTTTCTTCCATAATGGATGTTGTATTATTTAAAAAGAAATTTAAAATGTCCTGAATAATCTCCTTTTGTAAGCAGAAGTTTAACAGTGTGATCCAGGCACACATATGCAAGAAGTATAAATTTCATATATTCCTGGGAGAAAATCTAGAAAACTATATTTCCAAGATATGCCTCATATATGAATATTTTCATCTAGTTATTCCTTTTATAGGAATATACATTCAAATAAAATAATTATTTATGTTTATAAAAATTTTAACTAAATGATGTCACAATATAGTTTACAATGTAAGTTTAGAAATAACCAGGGGATCGATAAGTCAACCTTAGTAAAGCCATGCATTAGAATACAGACAAGAAATTATGTTATAGAAAAACGTTCTTTAAAAAGATACTTGTTATTTTAAGCAAATAAAAAAGGTTACAAAACAGTAACATAAAAAAATCACCTTTAAAAATGAATACACACTTACCTATAGATATCTACTTATATAGTGAGTAGAAACAAAAAACAACAAAATATGAGTAATCTATACATTGTGCAGAAATTTTTATTTTCTTATGTAGTTTCCAAATATTCTTTGATAAATTTCTGCTTATTTATGAAGGAAGGAAGGAAGGAAGGGAAGAAAAAAGGAAGAAAGAAAGAGAAGCTTAACTTCAGTTTAGTCCACTGTACTTTACAGCTGCTTAACAACAACAGTTTCACAAGGGTGAGTGAGTGCAAGAGATACAAGACTGATAAGACTGAGATCTGATTCTGCCCTGATGGGTGATTTTGTTTCTCTTAGGAGAGGTAGAGGTAAAGTATAAAAGACAAGGATATACACGTCTCATTTCCGAGCCAGATTAAGAACAAGCCAGCCAAGCAGCTGCCAACTAAGCCAACCTATAAAGAGTACAAAAATATCACTTCAGTAAATCTGAAATCCGTTGCCAGTTAACTCAGCTCTCTACACATAACTTTTTGTATAACTAGTGAAATGTAAAGTGATCAACTTCCCTCCCTCGAATATTCATTGAACTTTCAAAAGGACAACTGGGGCACGGGGGGGGGGGGGGGGGCGGGTAGGAATGGGTGAAGGGCCACGATTAGCAATGATAGTGTGTATTATTGAATATAATAATTATTCTGATGTGAGCGTATTGCATGTGGGTGTTGATGCTGAACTCTGTATCTCACAGGTATGTACAATAAACTTTGTTACAACAAATAAAATAAAATAAAATAAAAAGTAACAAACAGCAAAGCATGCCTTACCCCAGTTTCCTTTAACTCCATTAAATAAATGTTGAACACGTTCTCAAAGGAAATGTTTTGAATGGAAACTAATCGTTAGGCTGCCTACGGGCTTATTTCACTAGTCTTGTTGAGTCTGGTAACTTAGCCTCATTTACTGGAAGACATTTAAGCACAATTATTTCAGCTAGTGGATTAAGTTTGACTTCACAAAAAAGAAAAAAAAAACTTAAATAGGTGTGGAGATTTTAAAATAGGAATTACACACCAATGTGCAGGGTTCAATCCCTATACTGGCCAGCCACCACAAAAAACAGAGAGAGAGAGAGAGAAAGAGAGAGAGAGAAAGAGAGAGAGAGCGAGAGAGAGAGAGAGAGAGAGAGAGAGAGAGATATTACATGCTAGCCACTTTACAGTAAAACTAAATAGCCTGAAAACAGAAACAGTAGAGACTGGTCTGGGGCCTCTCAAAATGATACAGAATCTCCTTTAAATTTGTACCATATTTCTAAAGTGGTTTTGGAGACAATCTTTATTTTTACTTATCTGGACTTCTTTTGATAGTTTATTTATTTTAATTTGTTTTTTATTTTATCATTATACAATGCAAACATTTTTGGTGATCCTTTACCAATTTCTCCTTAACCCCCCTCTCCCACCTCTGGTAGCCTTGGTCCTTTTCTCTCCTTTTGAACGTTCAAGGAATTATTGTGATTGTTGTATCTTTCTTTGTTTGTTTTTCTTTTTTTGTTTGTTTGTTTTTTCAGTTCCCACTTAGGAGTGAGGACATGTGGTATTTCTCTTTCTGTACCTGACTTATTTCACTTAACATAATTTGCTCTAAATTCATCCATGTTGCCACAAAGGGCAGAATTTCATTCTTTTTTATGGCAGAGTAGTATTCCACTGTCTATATATATGACATTTCCATTATCCAGTCATCCATCAAAGGACATTTAGGTTGGTTCCAACTCTTAGTTAGTGTAAGTAGAGCTGTGATAAACATGGGAGCACAGGTATCATTTTGACATGATCATTTCCATTCCTTTGTGTATACACGCAGCAGCAGGATTGCTGGATCATATGGCAGTTCAGTCTGTAGTTGTTTGAAGAACCTCCATACTGTTTTCCACAAGGACTACACTTATTTTCAGTCCCATCAACAGTGCAGAAGGATTTCCCTTTCTCCACAGCCTCATCAGCATTTGGTTTTCTCTTTTTGATACTGACCAGTCTAACTGGCATGAAAGGATATCTCAATGTGGTTTTGATTTACATTTCCCTGATGCTTAGTGATGTTATTTCCCTGATGTTTATATTTCCCTGATGCTTAGTGAGCATTTTTTCATGTGTCTGTTGGCCATTTGTACATCTTCCTTTGAGAAATGCCTATTCAGCTCCTTTGCCCATGCTTTAATCAGGTTACTTATTTTTTCACTGTTAAGTTGTTTAAGTTCCTTTTATATTCTGGATATTGATCCCTTGTCAGATGCATAGTTTGCAAATATTTTCTCCAATTCTGTGGGTTGTTTGTTAACTGTTTCTTTTGCTGTACAGAAGTTTTTTCGTTTGATACAATCCCATTTGTTTACTTTTTCTTTTGTTGCCTGTGCTTTCAGGGTTTTCCTTATAAAGTCCTTGCCAAGTCCTACTTCCTAAAGTGCTTCCCTTTTTTTTTTTATACTAGCTTTATAGTTTCAGGTCTTGTATATAAGTCTTTAATCCATTTGGGGGCGACTTTGGTATATGATGAGAGGTACATGTCTACTTTCATTCTTCCACATTTGGATGTCCAGTTTTTTCAGCACCACTTATTGAAGAGGCAATTCTTTTCCCAATATATGCTCCTCTTGCACTTGCCAAATATCAGTTGTCTGCAAGTATGCGGGTTGATTTCTGGGTTCTTTATTCCATTCCATTGGTCAAAGTGTCTTATTTTTATGCCAGTACCATGCTACCATGCTGTTTTGTTTCCCCCACTCACCCATCCCCAGGATTGCTTGAGGCTATTTGAGGTCTTGTGCTGTTCCACATGAATGTTAGGATTTTTTTTTTTCTATTTCTGTGAAGAATGTCATTGGCATTTTGATGGGGATTGCTTTGAATCTGTAGACCATTTTGGGTAGTATGGATATTTTCACAATGTTAATTTTTCCAATCCAAGACCATGGGATGTCTTTCCATCGTTTTATATCTTCTTTAATTTCTTTCAGCAGTAATTTGTAGTTCTCATTTAGAGACCTTTCACCTCCTTGATGAAATGGGTTCCCAGGTATTTTATTTTTGAGGTGACGATTCTTGATTTCTTCTTCTGCTAGTTCGTTATTGAAGTATAAAAAAGCTACTGATTTTTGTGTGTTGATTTTATATGCTGCAACTTTACTGAGTCATTTACCAGCTCTCAGAGTTTTTTGGTAGAGTCTTTAGGTTTATCTCAAGAGTTGCAGAAAAAGCATTTGACAAAATTCCACATCCTTCATGATAAAAACTATCAGCAAATTTAGTACAGAAGGAAAGTATCTCAACACAATAAAAGCCACATATGACAAACCCATTGCCAATATCATCCCGAATGGAGAAAAGCTGAAAGCTTTTTCCTTATGAATGGGAATAAGACATGGATGCTCATTCTCACAACTTCTATTTAACATAGTATTGGAAGTACCAGCCAGAGCAATCAGGCTAGATAAAGAAATAAAGGGCATCCAAATTGGAAAAGACGAAGTTAAACTGTCCCTGTTTGCAGGTGACATGATCTTATATAGAGATTTTGCTTATTTAATAAAAAGTGAACACATACATCTGTAACTGCCATACTAGTGTATATATATGTGTGGATATATATGCATACATATATACATATGTGTATATATATGATATGTATACATATGTGTGTATGTATGTACATATATATATATATCCTCCTTTGGACTTTGAGCTTCTTCAAAGTAGAAATCTTGTCATTTTCATCTTTGCAATCACATAGCTTAACATGGGACATTATGCATAATCAGCACAAAAAGCATATTAATTATATGGATAAATAAATAGATGGATGGAAAAATGGATAGATGTATGAACATATTCCTAAAGACTCAGGTTTCAGGATTTATCCATTCAGTAAGAAAATAGGATCTTCTCATGGTACCTATCTCAAGCAAAGTAAATAAAGTTCTAAATGCTGTGAGCAGGTTCTGAAGGAAATGTCTTGAGGCTTAGTGTCTAGAAAGACTGACTATCTGTAATTCTGGTCTTGTTTTGTTTCTCCTCACCATCTTAATTGACAAGGCTTCCTAGAAAAGTTCTAGTATAAACTTCTCTCCTTGCCTCATTATTTGCACATCAGGACTAACAATAACAACACATCCTTATATTTAATACAACACTTTCGGTTTACCAAACACTTTCACATACTATCTCATTTTATTCTCACACTGTCCACGTAAAAAAAGAAAGAAAACTGAGGCTGAAGGTTAAACAGTGTTAACCTTCACATTTAGTGAAGTGGCAGATCCTGTTCTCAGACTCAAGTCTTCCTAATGCAAACCCAGCTTTCTTCAATATTCCACGTTCCAGCTCCCTCCAGTGTCAACAGAGTTAAAAGAATGAATTCTAATCACTAGCCCCACTGCTGTCTGCATTCCTTCTTTTCTGCTAATTACCACACTTGCTGTCAACACTGCATATTTCAGGGAAAGTGACAATTCAACTTCCTTCTCTCAGACTTTAGAAAGCTTCCTCTCCAGGAAGACAGCAGGTCTGGAACAAACTACAGAAAGGACCGTGGCAAGGATTTCTCCCAGTTGGCGGCCTGCCCTCCACAAACTTTAAGTGAATTCAAAGGTAGAAGAGGTAAGATGAGCTGGAGAAATTTCCTCTACATAAGACTTAAATGTTCCTCTATGTGCCATCAAAGTTGACATCTTTGGGATTTAGCTGGAATATCGCCCGACTAATAAGGTATGGGAAAAATGCCTTTAAATAAAGAGGATTCTTCGGGCAGTTAAAAGTGTTATCAGACAAACTGAAATTGAGCAGGAAGCGTGAAGGCTTCAGAACCATTCTTGCTGTTTAAGTGGGGGAGTTGCTCCATTACCTCAGCTAATTGAACACTCTGTTATCTCACTTGGATTGTCACTGCACTAGAAAAAGGGGCTGTATTTTTTTGCTCTCCGGAACAGAATCTGAAACTAGTGAAAAGAGGCAAGAGACAGGATATATGCTGATTACTTTATTTTGACATTAGATCTGTGACTAGAATTAGCTGTGCACAGATATAAATATCCTTTTAGACACATCCATCCACAAGCAATCTATATTATAATTGGCAAAACTGGCCAAGAATGAATAAGAATAGAGAAAAAGGAAAGTTTTCCAAAACGTAGGAAGATTAAAATCTGTGTAGCATTTTATTTAATGATGCAAGCATATAAAATAAGATGAGCAGCGGTATTGTACTTAAACATGAATAAGACAAAGGTAAAGGTAGAAGAAAACACTTTTTCTTTTTATAAGTGTGATGTTACCTTTGTGCTCTTAATTTTCTAAAATACTAAAATAGAAGACATCTCATGATTCCAATTGGGTTTAAAGACAGGAGCATACTTCGGCTGGTTATGTGGCTAACTACTGCTGAAAAAATATAAAGCCAGATCCACATTTTACGCCACATACTAATCTATTTCAGCTGCAATATTTTTTTTAAAAAAATAGAAAATGCTAACAATATGAGGTGGGGAGGGATTTCTCACCCAAAATGACAATAACAAAAACTAAAAAATTATTGAAGATTTTGTATGCCAAAATGTCACTTAAAAATCAACTAAACAGGAAATAAAAACCTAAAAAAAAATCACAAATATAATGAAAGTTTGACTTAATAGAGATTCTCAAAATGAGGTGAAAAGCACTGGGACCAAGTTTTAAAAAAATAAGTAATTTCACTAAATAATTAGCAGTAGAAGAAATGTAAACACCCTATGAGTATGTGAAAAATATTTAGCCTAATAAGTAAGTAAATTGAAGAATAAACAATAAGAGACCTCTTTAAAATTATTTTCAATATAAAAAAGCAAAAATTTTCTTTTTAGTTAATGATTAATGAAGCTAAAACACAACTTGAAATGTTTGAAATAGTCAAAAAGTGCTGGTGAGAATTGACACTGGTAAGTTTTCCAAGCAAAAATTTGAAAATAATCATTAAAAATCCTTAAGAACATTTCTTTTTTGGACTTCCATAACTCTACTTTCAGAAATCTATACGAAGGAAATAATATGAGATGTGGATAAATATTTGTATGCCAGGAGAGTTATTACAGCATTACATAAAAAGCAAAAAACAGGAAATAATGTTTTTTCTTTACAAACAGTTCAATTTTATTCAATGCACATAAAGGAAACATACATTATACAAATAACTTTATAAGGCATTTAGATGAAAAAATATGGAACTAGTTTAAAAATACCTTGCTAACATAAAATGAAATACTATGAGTTATTTAAAATATATTGAAAGTACATCCAATGACTGAAAAGTATCCACAATACACTGTTAAGAAAAGTAAGCTACATGGGCCGAGCCCATGGCGCACTCGGGAGAGTGCGGCGCTGGGAGCGCGGTGACGCTCCTGCCGCGGGTTCGGATCCTATATAGGAATGGCCAATGTACTCACTGGCTGAGTGCCGGTCACAAAAAAGAAAAAAAAACTCGGGAAAAGTAAGCTACAAGAGAGCATATATAGTATAAGCATGTATTTGTCATAAAATCAAATGACAACAGTTTCTATAAACAGGCAGTGGAAATTCTTAATTCTCTTTCTCTCATTATCTTTTTTTTTTTTTCTAGTTGCCTAACTCAACATGTATTACTTTTGTAATAAGAAAGTTAAGAAGAGGGGCCGACCCTGTGGCGCACTCAGGAGAGGGCGGCGCTGGGAGCACAGCGGCGCTCCTGCCGTGGGTTCAGATCCTATATAGGGATGGCCGGTGCGCTCACTGGCTGAGCCCGGTGCGGATGACACCAAGCCAAGGGTTGCGATCCCCTTACCAGTCACAAAAAAAAAAAGAAAAAAAAGAAAGTTAAGAAGATATAAAGAATTAAGTTTCTGAAAAAAGCTTAGTAATAGGACAAAATGTTCTTTATGATAACCAGTATTATACATAGGATAAATATGTACATGTGTGTGTGTGTGTGTGTGTGTGTGTGTGTGTGTGTGTGTGTGTGTGTGTGTGTGTGTGACTGAAATAAGATATGTCAAAGTGCTAATAAGTTTTGTAGGTAATAATATAATTTTTACTTTTCTCTACAATCAGAATTACAACACCAAACTTTTATAAATGAGAAAATAAGATATTACATGATTCCCTCTGAATAAATATGCAGCAACTTTCAAAAATTTTAAAAACTAAAATTTCCAAAGTTAAAGAAACATAAAATGAATAACTGACCTAGTGAAAAAGTAAGCACTGACCAGAAACCAAAAATTGAATGACAGCTAGAAACTACCAGATATAGCCAGCTCTGATGCTGGTTTTCACCATGTGGCATATGCCAAAATCCTGCAGAACTTGAGCTTTTGTTTTCATGTGTATACTGTATTTTGAAGGAGAATAAGAGAAACCTAGATCCTGCCCAGTACTGACAACCTAATGGGAAATCCCTACACAATCCTACTTCAAGGGCTATATTCACAGTGTAAAGATGAACTAGAAATCAACCTGCCCTGTAACAGGAAACAAGAAAACTTCTCAGTCTTGAACTTAGCAATTCGTAGAGTGGGAAATTCTCTGATAAAATTTTATGACTACAAGCAAGGTCTCATATGAGTCTGAAGGTTTGTAACCTAAATCCACACTGTGGAAAGTGGAAAACTTGAAGGTAAAAAGTGAATTTTAAAGTTGTCTTCAGGTGCTAGCATACTCAGGCATTTTCAGAGACAAACATAAACCCTATATATGTAAGTAGAGAAATGCAATATACCCAGGCTCCAACATGTTACACAGGTATATCTTATATCTGTGTTAAAACAGGTATAAAACAGTGAGCTAACAGTCCAAATAACAAAAGCAGTAAAAATAAGAGCCAGCAGAAATAATAGACAGAAATGTCACAACCAAAAGGACATATGATTTCCAAATTTTGTTGTTATTGTTACAACTCAGCAAAAATAAAATTCCGGTTTACTGTTGGATAACATTGTTTCACACATACATTAAACAGCCCAAAAAAAAAAAAAAAAAAAAAAAAAACCCAGCAACTTCATAGACAAAAAAAGGAAAAAAAAAAAACCTTTTATCTTTAGACTTTTTAACCATCTTGTACAAACCAACTACATATAGTACAGCATATGTACATACATACATACACAAAAAACATTCCTGGAATGTTAGGAATACGATTGTTTTTTTATGTTATTGTTTTTGCTTTTTTTTACAAGGTTTTTTTTTTTTTTTTTTTTTTTCTCCTTTGAGATTATAATGAACATGGTTACACCTTAAGTAAATTCCGAAATAGGACAGACAACCCTCCCAAAGCTGGTTTGGTCATCCGAGATCGTTAAAACTGGCTGAAACCTAATATTATGTACCAAAGTATAAAATGTCAATAAAAAGTACAAATTTCCCTTTTAAAGTACTTCTAGGAAAAAAACAGGGCCTTTGAAGTTTTGGTTCTTTCTTCCCCCCCTGCTGCAAATTCTTATTGAGGGTCTGGTTGGTGGTGGAGCTCGTGTGTCAACTGCGGGTGGCACTGCCCACGGTGGGCGTGCGGGCGGGCCCCTTGCTAGAAGGTGACCATGTATAGACTCTGAGACGGAAAGTGGAGGGTGAATAGGTCACAGCGGCCCTTTATTTTATTTATTTATTTATTTATTTATTTATTTATTTATTTATTTATTTATTTATTCTCAGTTTAACTTTTCCTTTTGGCTGTCTAGTCAGCCTCTGCTTCTTGGTGTCAGTGTCATCACTTACATCATCCTCAGGGGTCCTCCGTGGACCAGGTACGGAGGTGGTTGCAGCAAGCAGAGAGCCGGACCCAGGAACGATGCAGAGATGGCCTTTCAGAGCAGCAGGCGGGTGGGGGAGATTTTAGAATTTTTGAATAAAGTAAGTATGTTTAACATGTTTTAATATACAGAAGAGATTTTCAGAACTATGAAAAGTACAAAGGTAGTTTTAAATAAGCCAAAAAGAAGCTTTAAAATGCAAACATGTAATAGTTTTAAAAATCCACATAGATTAAATTGTAGGTTAGAAAAAACTGAAAAAACAAATTAACGAACTTGAATTTTTTTCTGAACAAATTACTTGGGATACAAAACAGAGGCAAAGACCTGGAAAATATAAAATAAAGGTTAAGTGACGTGGAGGAAAGAGTAAGAAAGTATAATATGTGTCTAATCAAGTTTCCAGAAGAGAATAACAGAGAAAATGAAGAAGTATTATTTTAAAAGTTAACAATAATGTTTCCCAGAACAAGTAAAAAATATAAATCCTCAGGTCAAAAACTCCAATGTATCCCGGAAAAGATACTTTTTAAAAATCTACAATCAAGGTACATTATAAATAAATTGCAAGAAACCAAAAACAAAGAGAAAATATTAAAAGCCACAGGAGAAAAAGATAATTGCCTTCAAAGGAAAAGCAATTAGACTGAGTTGATTTCTTAATGTGAAAATAAAAGTCAAAATATAGTTGAATAATATTTTAAATGTGGTCTCAGAAAATAATTCTCTATCCAGACTTGTAAGTCCAGCAGATTATATCTTTCAAGAAAAAAGAAAAAAATAAGGATATAAAATGTTAAGCCAAATACTTTTTTCAATGTTACCTGCAGATGTATTACTGAAGGAAATTCCAATGACAATTGATAGATAGAAGGAAAATGATTGTGTGTGGAAAACACAAGATGTGAAAGGAAGGGTAATCAATTTATAAACATTTGAGTAAAAAAAGGGTGGAGGGGGGCAATTGTACAGATAATTTAACAATACCAGTACTGCAACTTTCTTTTGACATACAGAATCCCATGCATAATTAATATATACAACTTGATGACTTTGTAGATAAGAATATATTTGTGAAACCATCACAGCAATCTATTCCATAAACCTAACCATCATTTCTAAGAGTTTCCTCTCAATCTCTTACTATATTTTTAAATTTTTATTTATTTATTTATTGGTAATAAAAACACTTAACACAAGAGCTATTGTCTTAGAAAGTTTTTAAGTATACAATACAGTATTGTTAACTATAGGCACTATACTGTAAAGTAGATCTCTAGGACTTATATCATATAACTGAAAATTTGTACTCTTTGACTAATACTGCCCTGTTTTCCCCTCTTCCCACCCCCTGGAAACCACCATTACACTCTCTGCTCCTATGAGTTTTACTTTTGTAGATTTATATCATGGAATATTTGTCCTTCTGTGTCTGGCTTATTTCACTTAACATAATGTCCTCTGGGTTCATCCATATTGTTGCAAATGGCAGGATTTCCTTCTTTTTTTAAGGATGAATAATATTCCATTTATATACATACTACATTTTCTTTACCCATTCATTCATGTATGGACATTTTGTTTGTTTCCACATCTTGGCTACTGTGAGTAATGCTTCAACGAACATAGTACGGCAAATATTTCTTTGAGATGCTGATTTCATTCCTTTGGATATATACCCAGCAGTGTGATTGCTGGATCACATAGTAGTTCTTTTTTAGTTTTTGAGGATCCTCCATACTGTTTTTCATAGTTGCTGTACCAATTTACATTTCTACCATCAGTATACAAGGGTTCCCTTATCTTCACATTTTCACCAGCATTTGTTATCTTTTGTTTTTGTTGTTGTTGATGATGATGAAAGCCATCCTAAAAGGTATGAGGTAATATATCATTGTGGCTTTAATTTGTATTTCCCTGATTATTAATGATGTTGAACATTTTTTCATATACCTGTTTTCCATTTATACATCTTCTTTTCAGAAGTGTCTATTCAGTTCCTTCGCCCATTTATAAATCAAGTTATTTGTCTTTTTGCTATTGACTTTTGGGAGTTCCTTATACATTTAAGATATTAAGCCTTTATTAGATTTATGGTTTGCTAATATTTTCTCCCATTCTGTAGGTTGTCTCTTCTCTCTGTTGATTGCTTCCTTGACTGTGCAGAAGCTTTGTAGTTGATGCAATCCCATTTGGCTAATTTTGCTTTTGTTGTCTGTGCTTTGGTGTCATATTCAAGAAATCACTGTCAAGGCCAATGTCCAAAAGCTTTTTTGTATGCTTTCTTCTAGGAGTTTTATGGTTTCTGGTCTTATGTTTAAGCCTTGAATTCATTTTGAGTTGATTTTGTATATTATATTATGCAAATGAATAAAATTGGTCTCTGATCAGTATTATATATAATATATATAATATATAATATATATATATATAATATATATATATTATATATTATATATATTATATATATATATATATATTCTTTGGCATGTGGATATCCAGTTTTCTCAACATTGTTTATTGAAAAAACTGTCCTTTCCCCATTGTATGCTCTTGGCACACTTGTTGAAGGTCAGTTGATCATATATGTATGGGTTTATTTCTGAGATCTCTATTCTATTCCATTGGTCTATATGTCTCTTCTTATGCCAATACCATACTGTTTTGATTATTGTAGCTTTGCAATATATTTTGAAATCAGGAAGTGTAAAGTATCTAGCTTATTCTTTTTGTTCAAAATTGCTTTGGCTATTTGGAGCCTTTTGTGCTTTCACATGAAGTTTAGGATTGTTTTTTCTATTTCTGTAAAAAGAAATGGCACTGGATTTTTGACAGGGATTTCAGTGAATCTGTAGATTGCTTTGGGTAGTATGAACATTTTAACAATATTAATTTCTCCAATCCATGAACGTGAAATTTATTTCCAGTACTCCAACTTCTTTCCATATATCCAACCTTAATTAATTAACATTTCAATAATTAATGTGGAAATCTCTTGGTAACCTCTTTTTTTTTTTCTTTTTTCTGCCAAATTCTGTTTCAAATCTGTAGGAGGGTCTATAAATTCCCATTTAGCATGTCCAATTAATACTATCTGAAGACTTATATGCCTTCTCTTTTACAATATTTAAGTAGGGGAGATGTCCTCCTGTTAGACACAATATCCATCCCAATAATACATTCAGGTAAAGGAGACACAACCACTTCATATAATGTCTGTGCAAACATTCCAATTTTCATACAAATGTTTACCTTGATTCCAACAACCAGTGCATCTCTAGATCCTCTCATTATAATTGTAGCTCCTGTTAGGACTTCACCAGCAGGTTTTGGAATCACAGTTCATGGGCTCCCATGTCAAGAAACTCCAGAAGTTCGTTTTCTAGCTCCTGTCCATTCACACATGTTCATTTGGCCTAGGATTCCCCTGAGGGCTGGGCCAAAAGACTCTGTCCCCTTCATCAACCCTTATCCTTATTAATTTGCCTTATTATCACTCTTGGTAATTCGAGGTCAGCTTTGCTATTGTCAACTTTGCTATTGTCAACTTTGCCTTCTGGCTTTTTTTTTTTTTTGTCAGCTAGCCAATACAGGTATAAAACCCCAGATGTTGGTGTTATCAGCACCACACTCTAACCAACTGAGCTAACCAGCCAGCCTGCTTTCTGGCTTTTTAAACTGTTCCAAACTAGGGCAAACAGAGAAGTTTTTTAGGGTCCTGCAATGTTGGGGGACAAGGAGTAGCTCCCATCTGTCCAACAAATCTCTGAAGACCTTTGTTCATTAATGTTTCATCAATGTCTGTCTTATACATCCCCTTCCTCAATAACTATTTAAAGACTTCCAACCTCATGAGATTAATCTGTCTGTCTTTAATTCCCTTTGCTTTTCCTCATTCTCTTGTGAATCATTCTTATATTCTTAACATTTTTATGTCTCATAAGAAGAAGCTGAGACAACAAGTCTGATGTGGTTTCTTGGATCTTTGCTTGATTTTGCAGCAGGTCACATGGAGTGCCCATGCAAAGGGGTGTCTTTAATTACAGCATTTACCTTGACTTGGTTGAGGAGAATATTAAGTGAATACATTCCAATTATCATAAAGCAATCCAGCATTTCTTGCATATGCAGCATATTAGACACATCATGTGGGGAGTTCTATTTGTCATTTAAAGGGAAAAAAAAGAACAATTCCCCTTCCTAGGATAAACAAGCTTTACAGTGTTTTTTTTCAAGCCCACCAGGCTAGCCATTCCTTTAGAAAGAACCTGTTGTGTGTTTGGATAATGCACAGTCATTTTTTAATGTTTAATAGTAAGCTATGGGTTTTGCATCAACCCAAATGTGCTCCTTTATTCTGCAGCATTCAAAACCAAGGAAACTGCTTCAAAGTTATTCTCACAGTTCACTTTAGTAAAGGTTCTTCAGGATGCTGATTATATTAACCTACAAAATGAGGCAATCCCTTCACAACATGACCCCAGTTTCAATCACTTCTTGGTTTTGCAAACTTATACACACCCCTGTAGTCCATCTGGACTACCTTCCTGCTGACTGTAGGTCATAAAGATACTATGTGTTTTTAACAGCATAATATTTCCCATTGGTAACAAGTTGGAGCTAGTGGTCATAGCTCAGGCAGGCCAAAATCTAAGCTTGGCACAATGCCAGGACTCACCCCTACTCTCTCCTGTGTGCTTTCATTTTAGTTATTACAGATATAAAAGTAACAAAGGAATTGCATATTTATCTTCTTTTTATTATTTTTTATTTTTATGTATCTGGTGAGCCAACTCATCAGGTGGTTGGTCAATCCTTTTTAAATTCTACTGGTAACTTTAACCTACAGTAACTGATAGCAACATAGTTGCTGTTTCTTACCATGGGTGAAGTGGTAACCATCTGTATCAATCCATTTCTGTTGCTTGTAACAGAATACCTGAAACGAGTAATTTCTAAAGAAATAAAATTTATTTCTTACAGGTCACAGGCTGGGAATTCCAAAGTCCAGAGAATACAGCTGGAGAGGGCCTTGTTCTTGGTGGTGGCTCTACAGCAATGTAAAGTGTCACATGGCGAATGGCTTGAGCAAGAGAGAGCTGACCTGCTCATTCACTCTCCTTATAAAGCCATCAGAACAATGCCCATTACAATCCATTAAACCATTTAACTTATTACTCTGTGAATGGATCAGTCCATTCACTGGGCCATGGTCCTCACAACATATCACCTCTTAAAGACCTCACCTGTCGATCACCAAAATAGAATTCCCCACCTGCAACACTGTTACAGTGGGGATTAATACATGAAACTTTGGAGAACATAGTTCAACCCATAGCATCATCCAGTTATCAAATATTTGTTTTTCACCATCCCATCTTTTTCCATCTTAATGCTATCACCATGTTTCAGTGAGTCATTGTCATTTCAGTAAATTCTACTTCTGAAGCCAACTGTGTGTCAGAGGTTGCCAAGACCACCCTCAGGCTCGATGATTGGCTAGAAGGACTCACAGGACTTAGAAAAGCTGTAACTCATAACTCCATACTGTGGGTTATGAGTTACTACAGCAAAAAGATACAGAGTAAAGTCAACAAAAGGAAAAGGTACATGGGGTTCATTCCAAGAAAAACCAGGCACAAACTTCTGTTGTTCATGCCCAGTAGAATCTCATGGATGCACTTAATTCTCCCAGCAGTGATATAAAACAACACATGCAAAATGTTACCAACCAGGGAAGCCAAAATAAGCCCTGGTATCCCAAGTATTTATTAGGATCTCTCAGGTAGTCATGCAGCACTTGCACAATTAACTTTAGATACTCAGACTCCAGTGCCCAGATCAAAAACAGGCATTCATCATAAACCATATTGTTAGCATAAACTATCTGATCAGACTGGCACCAATTGCCCAGAGCCTCAGACATATAAAGCATTCTTATCAGGCAGAATATTCCAAGGGCTCATTCATCATTTCCCAGGTGCTGGCCGAGAATTAGTCCAAAGATGTGTTGTTCTTATGAACGTACAGAGATTCAGCAGTCTGGGTCTGCTTTCCTATACCATAACCTTGATATTAAAAATAGAATATAAAATTAGAAAATTAGAAAACTATAGGTCAATCTCACTCATATATTCTATACAGATTAGTAGAAAACTAAATCCAGTGATATATAAAGCCATAATACGTAATGACCAAATTAGTCTTGCCTAGGAATGGTAATCTAATTTATTTTTAAATAAATCAGATGAATATCTCAATAGATGCAGAAAAGGCACTGAATTAACTTCAAAAGGTACTCATGAAAAAATCATATCAATTTGTAAATACAAGAAAACTTCCTTTATCTGAGAAAGGGTGCCTTAATAAAACCTACAGCAAACATGATTTTAATTGTGATATTTTAGATATTTTAGGTCATTCTCTTTTAATTAGTAGACAAACCAAATATCTTCTGGTGCCCTTTGATTCAACATTGTAAGATATATTAAATAAAAAGCAGAATGATTAGAAAATAAGGAATAAAATTGTTTTAGTCACAGATATAACTATATAATCATAAAACCCCCTAAAATAATAAAAGAGTTTAGCAAGTTTGCTGGATATGAAATATATAAATATAAATTTAATTAATTTTATATTGACATAATGGGCAGAATATATGATTTATAAGAATATACTAGTTATAATAGCAAGCAGATATGAAAAAGATCACAAAATACATGTAAAACAGTTAAGGTGAAAATTTTAAAAACCATAGATAAATACTTCTAAAATTCCTAAATAAATATTAACACAATGTTTATTGATAAAAATTTGCAGTGTGTTTAATTATCAGTTTTTCCTAAATTGATGCATATAATTTAATGTAAACAAAATCTCAACAGCATTTTTATGGCAATTTACAATTTTATGGCCTTTCTATATGCCAAGTTTTTTCCTAAAGCTATATTAATTAGAATAGTTTGGTAATTCCTCAGTCAAAGATGAAAAGAGCAATGGCACAGAATAGAGAATCCATTTGCACATCTATATATACAAGGAAACTTGGTCTAAGACACAGCTGATATTATATATTAGTGGGTGAAGAACTATTCAATAAACTAGTGGGTGAAGTACTACTCAATAAATAGTACTAGGAATATTATCTCTACCTGACTATGCAACAAAAACTAAATACAGGTTGCTAAAAGATCTAAATGTGAGTGTTTAAACAATAAACCTTTCTCAAAGTAATCTAAATACATGTATTAGTCAGGATTCCCCCCAAAAATCACAAACAATGGGAGAGAGAATCAGAGAGATGGAGAGATGGATTTCCAGGAATTGGCTCACACAGTTGTGAGGGACTGCCAAGTCTGAAATCCAAAGAGTAAGCCAGCAGGTTGAAAACTTCTGCAGAAGCTGATACTATAGTCCAAAATCTGTAGGGCAGATGAGAAGCTGGAAATTCAGGCAGGACTTAATGCTGCAGTCTTGAGTCAGAATGCTTTCTTCTCTGGAAAGAAAACCCATTTTTGCTCTTAAGGCCTTCAACTGATTGGCTGAGTTCCACCCACATTATCAAGGATAACCTCCTTTACTTAAAGTCACCTGATTGTAGATGTTAATTACAAAATACCTCGATAGCAATACCTGCATTAGTGTTTGATTAAATAACTGGGTCCTATAGCCTAGTAAGGTTGACACATAAAGCTATCACAGCACATATCTGAGAGACGTGAGAGTAAAGGAATTCTAAAATAAGACATGATATACGATATAATCATGCACTGTTTAATGACAGGAATACTTTCTGAGAAATCTGTCATGAGACAGTTTCGTTGTGCAAACATGATAGAGTGTACTTACACAAACCTAGGTGGTATAGCCTACTACACACCTGGTATATAGCCTATTGCTCCTACCTGAGTATTGTATTGCGCTACAACATTAAGGTGGCTATGATGTCACTAGGTGATAGGAATTTTTCAGCTCCATTATAGCCTTATGGGACCACAATTTTATATGTGGTACTCATTGACTGAAACATCGTTATGTGGCACATGACTATACAGGAAATATAATAAAAGAAAAGATTAATAAACTTGACTACTTGAAACCAAGAATTTCAGTTCATCAGTATGCACTATAAAATAAAAATATTTTGCTACATGTATAACTGACAAATATTTAGTATTGAAAGTATATAACGAACTTCTGCAAATCAATAAGAATAAGTCAAGCAGCACAATAGGAAGTGAATGGAAAAATATGAATAGATCCAACACGTAAAAAGAAAACAAATGACCAATACACATATCTTTTTGTATGTATAAAACCTCATTAATAATGAGGGAATATAGATAAAAATCTTCAAAGATAATATTGTATATACACTTCATGAATAAAAATTAAATTGTTTGATAATGCCAAGTTCATAGAAATATGGATTAAGAACATTTATAGACTGCTGATGGGACTATAACCACTATGGAATACAATTTGGCATATTTAGTTAACTGAATATTATTAACACAGTAATTTTACTCCTGGTGACCCAGAATTCTATTCCTGTTCACATACAGTGGAGAAAACTCTTCCCTCTGTGTACCAGAAGGCACATCCAAGAATGTTCATAGCAACATTGTTTTGTAATAGGAGAAAAAAAAAATTAAAACAACCCAAATGTCCACAATAGAAGCTTGGCTTAATAAATGTTTGGATATTCATAGACTGTAATACAGTATGACATTGTACAACCTATAGAAACTCAGATGGATGAAACTTAGAAATTTGTTGTCAATGATTTTAAAAAACAATCTTCAGAAGAATATGTAATTTTACATGACATTAAAGATGAACTCATAGAAACACAGAATGGAACGGTGGTTGCCAGAGGCTGGGCACACAGGAAATGGGGAGATATTGGTCAAAGGGCACAAACATTTAGTTTTGAGATGAACAAGTTCTGGGGATCTAAGGTACAGCATGGGTGGTGATGGATGTGTTAATTTGATTTTGATAATCATTACATAAGGTATACATATATCAAATCATCACATTTTATACCTTAAATTATCAAATCATCACATTATACATCTGAAATATATATAATCTTTATTTGTTAATTAAGTATTTTAAAATTTAAAGAAGCATGAAAAGTTAAAATTATAAAAATGAGCGAAAGAATTATGTAAATTCAATTGAGAACACAGTTACTAATAGGTGAAGAAAGGAGGACCGAGAATCAAGGAATCTCAAGCTTTCTGGTAATGCTCTTTCTTAAACTGAGCATTGATATACTAGTGTCTGTTATGTGTGTATTCATTTTAACCTACCTACGTTATAAATATTATTCTGTATACCCTTAATGTTAAAACAAAATTTTATTCTTGAAATCTTTCAAATTTATAACATTTAAATACCTTTAGGGCATTTAAAATAAAAAGAGTACGTTCATCCACACCTAATAATACCCTTTCCAAAAAAAGCAGGATCAGTAACAAACTACAAGCTTTTTTAAAAATGTGTAAATGAAGAGGCTTCTAAGTGTCTCAAGATCACCCCTTTCTTCCGAATTTTCTAACTTCTCTTCCTCTATATCACCTACCTATTTTTTATTTTTATTTTGAAGGAATGGAAATTAGCTAAATGTCCATACTTTAGAAGTTCACAGTGTGAACTTTATTCATTACTCTCTTCTATAAGAGGTGCCCTAATCCTATAGCCTCAGTAGCTCTTTGTTTTCTGGTTGAGCATAGTGTTTCATTTTCCCCTTTTAATATTTAACAATAAAAAATAAAGAATTCTTGAACTTAAATTTAGACCTTTCCAATTTGGCCATTTGAAAAAGTCTAGTGACAATCTATTAAAAATAAAAAATCGTGTTTTATTTTGAGCACCCCCCCCCACCTTTAGTTCATATTTTGATTCTAATAATGCC
Source organism: Cynocephalus volans (assembly GCF_027409185.1). Lineage (NCBI taxonomy): Eukaryota > Metazoa > Chordata > Mammalia > Dermoptera > Cynocephalidae > Cynocephalus > Cynocephalus volans. Next base: position 49,812,049 of record NC_084473.1, read on the forward strand.
TGTGTAACTATCCTTAAAGGACATGAAGGTCGATACATGGCTTCAGGTTCTTTGTCTTGTTTTGTTTTGTTTTCCTTCATATCCTCTTATTTCTTTGACCTTTAGAAGATTTGCAATGGTGAATCTACTTTTTGGAAAATGATTGAATACTCACAGGGTACTTTACTGCCATTGTTTTTGGCCAGATGAATCTGAGATATATTATATTTTGGTTGATGAAAATGTAGCTGCCTTTATAATCTTTTTTTTTTTTTTTTTCTTTTTCAAACAGTGACAGACTTTCAGCTAGTATGGTATTCAGAGCTTGGATAAATAAATATTTTCCCTGTTAACGAGCAAATACAAATATACTTTAAATGAGAATGACCAGAGGTTTCTGTTTTGATGAACTATGCAGAAGATAAAGATCAATATTAAGCACTTTTAGCCAATAGCTCTTTGAGGCTAACATATATCTTAAAAGAAATAAATAAGGGTGCCAATTCTATACTTTATTCATATATTAAGTATACTTGGGGTCAAAATTAGAGAAACAATGCATATAAAACATGGCTCATCTGTATCTTTGACAAACATTGTGTCATATTCTTTTCTTAACAGCTCCAAAAAATTAGGTCCACTTAAGTAATGAAAAGAAAGGCATTTATATGATTCCCTGTGTGGGGATAGAGGACAGAGTTAATTAATTAATCCTTCTTCCTTTGCAAAAATCTACAATAACTTTATATTTTTTATTTTCCCAGTTAGCAGGTTAGTAATCATTTTAATTAAAAACGTACTGCTTTTTGGCACATTTTCAAACACTGAAAACATCATTGTTATACTGTTAAGTGAGTTGCAGATAACACAACAAAACCGGAAGACACTATTATTGAAACATAAGTCATCCAAACGTCAAAGCCATTGTATCGTAACACTGATTCTGAAATTCAGTTCTCGTATTTTTCTGAGATTTAAAAAATAGGTGGTAATGACAGATCAGCATATTTATATCCCACTTATAATGAAAAGCAAATGTAGTTATATATACAATTTTCATCCATGGAAGGCTTCGAGGGAAAATTTTTACAATCAGCTGGTTTGGTAGGCAAAATAATTGCCTCCCAAAGATATCCACATTCTAATCCCTGAAACCTGTGAATATGTTATTTCACACGTTGACAATGACTTTCCACATGTGATTAAGAATCTTGAGATGAGGAGATTATCCCGAATTATTTGAGCGTGCCCAGTGTAATTACAAAGACCCATATAACTGAAAGAGGGAGACAGGAGAGTCGGAGACAGGAGATCCGATGACAGAAGCAGAAGTCAGAGAGAAAGAGAGAGGTCCAGAAGGATCTCCTCCCCTCAGCAATGACCGCAACAAAACAAAATTATGAATTTTTAAAATCTATAAGATGAAGCCCAAGGTTACACAAATGGAAGTTATATTTAGATGAAATTTCTTATCCTTGCCAAATATGAGTGCCATGCAAAGGCAGAAAATAAACAAAACATTCAACTCAAGATATTATAAAAAGGAAAATTAAGGAAAGGAAAAGAAACAAAATTAAATAAATAATAAAATATTAAGTGATGTAAGCTGAAATAGATTATTTAGGAACTGGAACAATAACAGCAATTGCTTATAAACCAAACGTTGGCTTTTTTAAAAAAAATTAGACATACCTATGAAAAATCTCATAAAAATAGTGAATATGAAAATTGTAATAGTGTAAATTAAAAGGGGATGTAATAGTGTATTAGTTCAGTCTGCCATAACAAAATATCATAGACTGGGTAGCTTAAACAAAAGAAATGTACTTGTCACAGTTCTAAAGGCTGGAAGACCAAGATCAGAGTGCCAGCATGGTGAGGGCTTGCAGACAGGCACCTTCCTGCTGTGTGCTCAGTGGCCTTTCCTAAATGTGCGTGCATAGAAAGAGAGATATGTCTCTCTCTCTTCCGCTTCTTATAAAGCCACCAATTCTGCGACCCCACACTTATGACCTCATTGTATTGTAATTACCTCCTAAGAGCACTATTTCCAAATACAGTCACATTGGAGGTTAGGGCTTCAACATGTGAATTTTGGAGGAACACAGTTCAGTCCATAGCATTTCACCCCTGGTTCCCCCAAATTCATGATCTTCTCACATCCAACCCAATAGCCTCCAATGTCTTCATTCATTCCAGCATCAACTCTAAAGTCTAAATTCTGAAGTCTTATCTAAACATCACCTAAATGAGATACGGACGTGACTCGTGCTTCCAAAACACGATGATGGGACAAACATAGAATTAAACACTCCTATTTCAAAAAGGGCAAATGGAAAGTGAGAAAGGAGTGAAGGGTCTCAAGCAAGTTCAAAACCTAGCAAGGCAAATTCTATTAGATTTTAAGACTCAAAAATAATAATCTTCAGTTCAATACTCTGCCCTCCAGTTCCACTGGGGCAGCAGCATCACCCAAAGCTCTGGGTGGGGGTTCTCATGGCTCTGCCAGGCCAGGTCCTGCCCCAAGGCTTCAGGCAGAGAACTGTTGAAACTGAAGTAGTGGCTCTGATAATCTCTGAATTACCTTCACGGTCATCTTTTCCCTCTTCTTTAATAATAGTGCATATTTACAGCCAAATAGCTCTATCATCTCATCCTGTCAAATCCAAGAAGACAGACAGCCTTCCTTCATTTTATCTCTTCTCTGTCCCCTTCAGTTCAAACTTGCAGTGTTTCTCTCTGTACAATCCCATGAACTCTCTATCAAGTGACAGCCCAGCCACACCCTGGTGTTCCCCTCAGGACATGCTTTCTCAATTTTTGCAATGCAGATAGGCTGAGAATTTTCCTAATCTTCAAGTTCTGGTTCTCTTTGGCTTACCAATTCCTTCTTCAACTCTTCTCTCTCTCTTCTCCTTATTATAAGCAGTCGGGGGGAACCAAGCCACTTTTTCAACACTTTGCTTAGAAATCTTCTCACTAAATATCGAATGTCAGTACTCACAAGTTCTCTTCCACAAACACTGGAACACAGTTCAGCCAAGTACTTAGCAACTGTATAACAAGGATCACCTTTCCTCTGGTTTCCAATAACATGTTCCTCGTTTCTGTCTGAGACCTCACTGAATCTTACTTAGCATCCACATGTGTAGCATGCACCTCAAAACTCTTCTAGCCTCTACCCATTTACACATTTCCAAAGATGCTTCCACATGTTTAGGTGTTTGTTACCTCAAAGAGATTTATATAAGGAATTGTCTCATAAATATGGAAACTGAGAAGTCCCATGATCTGTAGTAAGCAATCTGGAGACCCAGGAGAGCTGATGGTGTAGTTCCAGTACAAAAGTTGGCAAGCATGAGACCCAGGAACAGCCAGTTTTTCAGTTCAAGTCCAAAGGCAAGAAAATGTCCCAGCTCAAGCAGTCAGAAAGGAGGAGTTCCCTCTTACTCAGACTTTTTGTTCTATTCAGGTCTACAATTGACAAGATGAGGCCCACCCACATGAGATAGGGCAACCTGCTTTAAGGGGTCTTCCAATTCAAATATTAATCTCATCCAGTATCACCCTCACAGATACACTCAGAATAATGTTTGACCAAATGTCTGGGCACTTTCTGGCTCAATCAAGTTGGCACCTAAAATTAGCCGTCACAAATAGCAAAGACAAAAGGACATATAAAATATTAAGAGACTTTTTCTTCAATTCTACATTAGCAGGAAATAGCACACACAAATTAAGATGATTCAAGGAGGATTTAGAAAAGGTATGTGCAGGGTATAGGGAAACCACAAAGCCTGCTGCAATGCCCTAGAAGAGTGTTGAGTACAAGGAAACCATCCTTGACAGCCTGAGCTGAACTGCAGCAAGGAAACCAGGGTAATAAGTACCTAGCCTCTCTATTTTCCAAAATAATGATGGGAATCCCCATTAGCTGAAGCCAACAAGAAGCCAAAGAGTAAGAGATCTCATTGATGTAGTCCATACAGGTCTCCTGGGGTGCAAAGCTAGATGAAAGTTGGATATGAAGGGGCAAGTAGAAAGATTACAACAAAAATCTGTGATAGTGAAATTTATACCTCAGTAAAATGGATAATTTATCTGGAAAAATATAAATTACAAAAATTGACTCTAGGTCTGGCCAGTTAGCTCAGTTGGTTAGAGCACCACCTTATAACACCAAAGTCAAGGGTTCAGATGCCCTTACTGGCCACCTGCCAAAAAATAGATGAACAAAAAATTGACTCTAGAAGTACAAAAACTAAAAAACCCACAATCATGGGAGAACCAAAGACAGTATCAGAATATTACATTTTAAAAAATGGCTTCTCGTCTAGATGGTTTTATTGTAATTTTTCCAAGATTTCAAAGGATAATATTACATCTTTACGTAAGAAAAAATGTTGAAAGTATACTTAATTAATTTTGTAAAGATACCATGTTTTAGTCCATTTTGTGTTGCTATAACAGAATCACCTGAGACTGGGTAATTTATAAAGGAAAGAGGTTTATTTGGCTTACGATTCTGGGACAGCTGCATCTGGCACGGGCCTCAGGCTGCTTCCACTCATGGTGGAAAGTGACAGGCAGCTGGCGGGTCCGAGCAGATCACATGGTGAGAGGAAGCAAGAGAGAGAGAGAGAAGGTGCCAGGGTCTTTTTAAGCAACGAGCTCTTGCGGGAACTAAAAGAGCGAGAACTCACTCATTAATCCCCCCTGCCCCAGGGAGAGCATTAATCCATTCATGAGGGACCCGCCCCCATGACTCAATCACTTTCCAACACTGCCACATTGGAGATCAAATTTCCACATGAGTTTTGGAGGGAACAACACATCCAAACTCCATCATATCATAACCTAATTCCAACCTCAAACAAAAGAAAAAAGAAAGAAAATAATTTTGGCAAATCTCACTTATGAATATAAACCTTTTAAATTACTAATAAACCAAAATTGACTTTTTATTTTAAAAAATCAAACTTTTGTTTATCCATCAAGGCATAGTAATGTTTACCCTACTCACAAGAATGAGAAAAATGATTTATTAAATGAATTTCTATTGTCATAAATATAACACTGATAAGGCAATTAAGAAAAGCCACATGGTTATTTCCATATATGCAATAAAGTTTTTAAAATAAAACTAAACAGTGCTTCCTACAAATTTGCTTACAATAATTGAAAAGGATACATGTGTATAGGATGAACCAAATCTAATACATCTTATTATAAGTTTCCTCACTAAAATTTGGGGCGAAACAATGAAACCTAAACCCTGCCACTATTATTTTGGCATTATTATTGTTTTTTTTTGCCATCTTAGCTGGATGCCAGACATGTCAGTGAAAAAAGCATCCTGGACATTCAAGCTCCTATAGTCACCAAGTGAATGAGAGATGAGCCATCCCCCTGTGCCCTGTGTGAATTCCTAACTCACAGAATCATGAAAAAATATAAAATAGCTGTTTTAAGCCACTAGGCTGGAATAGTTTGTTAGGCTGACCAGATGTGAATCAAGTAGAGGATGAGGGTGAGGCCAACACAGAGAAAAAGAGAGTTAGGGGAGGGGGGAGGAGAAAAGACTCAAATGAACAGCCCCATGACCTCACTGATATCCATATAGGACTTCCCACTTATTAGAGTCAATAAACTACCTACTTTGCTTAAGTCAGGCTGAGGTGGATTTCCATCACAATACGGAGTGCTGACTAAAAACCTCCTCCAGATAGAGAGCCTGGTCTGGCTATTTACAGAACTCGGCACAGCAGGATAACCACTTGGCCATTAACCTTCTTAAAATATTGATGTGGATTAAAGTGAATACTGGGAAGGTGAAGTTCACTTTATCTCACACAGGTTTGTTTTGCTTTCCTGGGAGAATGAATTATATGACAAAACTAGGTCATTGTGTTTTATAATTGGTCTAAGTACAAACAGAGGAAATTAAAAGGAAGTTTATGTTTCTTCAGAAATGAAAGGTTACCAGCAACGAATATATATCACATAATCAATTACTACTATTTGCATTTTAGTTCTTTTTCTGACCATATTATCATTCCTAGATCCATTTTCAGGAATGAGATTTACAACTTGTAATACCTAAGAGATTTGCTGGGTTTGATTCTGCTAGAGCTATAGAGGGAAAAAAGTCTTAATTATTTTGACGTAACGAGGCTACCAGTATTCCTTCCATACATAGCTTTTCTCTAGCCATTTCCTAAATTTAAGAAATAAAATAAAATTTCCTTTGAACTCTACTCTTTTATTAATAATTTTCATCTGCCATATTTTTGCAAACTCTGTTGTGAACACCCACATGACTATCTCATTCGTCCTTCTACAAATCTAAAGAAATAATAGCCTAGTGGACACAGTATTGTACTGTACTGTATTACAATGAAAAAAAAAAAACAAAAAACAGGCTCTAAACAAGGCTGACTGCATAAGAGACAGAAGGAAGAAAGAAATCACCTTGTTGCTCAGTCATTTTGAAGTCAGCTGGATGTCAGATCAATGGCCAGCAAAGAATGTGGCAAGTGCATAGAGACCATGATCAAATGGATCAATGTAAAGATTTCCTCCTTTCTTTCAACAACAAAGCCACTAAAATTTAAATGAGAATTTAATTAAGAGTAGATTTACTCCTAAAAATTAATCCATTTGTAAGTCATTGAGAAAAATTGGGTTACAAAATAACAACTTCAATCTGAGGAAGATTTTTCAAACTTTCTCATGTACATGACCCATTTTTGAGAATAATAGAAAGTAAAAGAATCTTAAAATGCTGAAATGTATTCAAAGTTTCAAAATATTACAGATAGCATGCCTCATAATAAGATAACCAAATCTGGAAAAAAAGATTTTTCTAAAAGTAGAAACTGATATAAATATATAAGATTATGTATATTAATATGACAGCTATTGAGTTAAAAGAGAAGAGGTAAAGGTATACATAAGAAATCACAGTCTCTCTGCCTATAGGCCTTCACTTTACCTGTGGATTACCAGTTAAATTTCACTTTAGTAAGAGAGAAAACGTGCACACACACACACAGACACACACATTAAACCCGATGTTTACAAACAGCAGATGGGACTCTATTTAAAGTGATGGGATATTGTGATTTCAACTATTTTTCAAAAGATTAGCTAATGTCTTCCTATGGAATCAATGCCCATGACCATAGTTGGTATATAAATACCCCAGCTCTTTTGTCCCTTTGCCAGGATAACTTGCAGAGGCCAAATTCTTGATAACATTCCTTTATATTTTTTTCTCTTTTTTTTCATTATGAATATTCATGAGATACAAAGCTAATTGTCACTCCTCGTGCCCATGATGTGAGGGTCAGATTCATACTGGGGGCATACCCATTACCAGAAATTACTTTTGTACCCTGTGTCCCCACCCAATTAACCCCCAACCTCCCTCTCCCTCCCCCTCGCCCCCTCACTCTGCTTTGTGGCCCTAGGAATATTCCCTCCCTCTGTAAGACCACTGCACTACTGTGGTCTCTTTCCTCCCTTCCTTTCTCTCTTAGCTCCCACATATGTGTGAGCACATGCGGTATTTATCCTTCTGTGCTTTGCTTATTTCACTCAACATAAGTTTCTCCAGGTGCATCCATGTCGTTGCAAATGGGAGTATTTCATTCTTTTTTATGGCGCAGTAGTATGCCATGGTGTATATATACCACAGTTTCCTTACCCAATCAACCTTCGATGGACATTTAGGTTGGTTACATATCTCGGCTATTGTAAACAGAGCTGCAATGAACATGGGAGTGCAGGTATCTCTTCGACATGATGATTTTCATTCCTCTGAGTATATACTCAGAAGAGGGATTGCTGGATCATATGGAAGATGTATCTGTAGTTGTTTGAGAAACCTCCACACTGTTTCCCATAGTGGTTGTACTAATTACAGTCCCACCAACAGTGCAGTAGTGTTCCCTTCTCTCTACACCCTCGCCAGCATTTGTTATTCACCATTTTTTTGATTACAGCCAGTCTAACTGGGGTGAGGTGGTATCTCAATGAAGTTTTAATTTGCCTTTCCCTGATGACTAGTGATGTTGAGCATTTTCTCATATACCTGTTGGCCATTTGTATGTCTTCTTTTGAAAAATGCCTATTCAGCTCCTTTGCCCATTTTTTAATTGGGTTATTTGGTTTTTTTTTACTGTATAATTGCTTGAGTGCTATGTATATTCGGGATATTAATCCCTTGTCGGATGCATAGTTAGCAAAAATTTTCTCCCACTCTGTAGGTTTTCATTTCACTATATTCATTGTTTCCTTTGCTGTGCAGAAGCTTTTTAGTTTGATATAGTCCTACCTGTTTATTTTTTCTTTTGCTGCTTGTGCTTTTGGGCTCATGTTCATAAAGCCTGTGCCCAGACCTAATTGCTGAAGTGTTTCAACTATATTTTCCCTTAGTAATTTTACAGTTTCAGGTCTTATACTTAAGTCTTTAATCCATTTTGAGTTGATTTTTGTGTATGGTGAGGGATGCATGCCTAGTTTCATTCTTCTGGGTATGGATGTCCAGTTTCCCCAGCATCACTTGTTGAAGAGGCAATCTTTTCCCTGATGTAGATTTTTGTTGCCTTTGTCCAATATCAGATGGCTATAAGCCTGAAATGTGATTTTTGGGTTCTCAATTCTACTCCACTGGATAACTTTAAATGACTGCCTTCCCTTTCCTGTTTCACTTCTCTATTCCCATACTAGAATTTTTAGTATCACTTCCCAAATAAACTACTTGAGCACAAATCTTTATTTTGGTGTTTGATTTTGAAGAACCCAAAGTAAGAAGTGTGTTAAGAACATCTTTTTATTCTTCTGAATGTCTAATATTTTATAATTCTCTATATGTTCAATTGTGTTCTTTCTATTTTCATTGTACTTAACTTTTTAATTGCAAAAGTAATGCATGAATAATTTTAAAAGTTAAACATACTGAAAAAGTAAATAATCTCATCTCCATTTTTATTTCAACTTCATTGAAGTAAACTCATTTCTCCAAGTTATGATATATACCCTTCCACAACTTACTCTATGCTTATAAAAATATACATAATCTTATATATAGTTGTCATTTTTTTAAATCTTACTTTCCTCTTTTATGTCATTAATAGGTAAAATCAGTCTCACCTTGAATTTTAATTCATATTTTCTTGACTGTTACTGAGGTTGTGGCAATTCTTCCTCTGTGACTTATCAGTTTGTATACCTTATCTATTTATCCATTTAATTTGTAAAATCTTTTTATGCTATTCTTTAGTGATTCTTCTATACTATTCACATCGATGTGTTAGTGGAAGACCTGTCCTATGTGATATTTAAATTGACCACAAATTTGTGATCAAAATAGTACAGTGCTGAAATGAGAATGGAAGTAATAAGTCCATAAAGAATATATGTACATATGTGTGTGTGTGTGTGTGTGTGTGTGTGTGTGTGTGTGTGTGTGTGTGTATGCCTGTATACATACACATGTATGTACTCAAATGCATGGGAGAAAGTAATACATGATAAAAGTGTTATTACAACTTCAAGAGGAAAGATGGTTTATTTAATAAGTGGCACTGGCATAATGAATAATTTCTAAGAAAATAAATTTAGACTCTTGCCTCACATCGTATAATTGAATACTAAATTAGAAAAAAAAAAGGAGAAAGTAAAAAGGAAATAAAAAAATCTTCAATTCTCCAACTCCAATTTCTTAGCTGAAAAGCAAGGATATATACTCTCAGAGGGAAGCTGTGACAATGAATGTGGAAGCTCTTATCAGCAAAACAGTATAATCTATAAATACAAAACAGAAATATTATTATGTTTTAACCAATGAGTTGCTCCACTTTAGAGAGTACTTTGCAGCTAGAGCATGCTGTTTAGTAGTGAGGGGTTGGCCACTGAGGACTATATGCTTCTCTCAAGAGAAGGAATTAACAATAAAAGGGAGGAAAAGTTGCTATACCTCTGTGACCACAGTACAGACTATTTACAGGAAAGGAATATGAATGAAAAATTTAACCAGCAGATTGTAAGATATAAAGTGAAGCAGAGGAAGTTTGCTTTCTTCTGATTAAATCAGAAGGAAATTATTCATCTCCATGAATGCAAATGAAAGCTTTCCAAATGGTGTGGTTATAGCATGGTAATTAAATGCCTGAGTGCCAGCCAGATTCCTTCATTTTTCTAAATTATAATAATTACAATTGACCATTACTGATAATTGTAGTGATCAGTGTCAAATTCCAATTTTTCATTCTCTTTTCTGTAATAAATGTATACCTTCCTTTCAGTTAACCCCCCAAGTTTTCTTTTTCCTGACCCAAATCCTTTCTGCCCTTTTGCCCCATCCCTGCATAAAACTGTCTTCTTTATCTTCTTATTTCTTTACTTACTTACTTACTTACTTACTTTATTTATTTATTTATTTATTTATTTATTTATTTATTTATTTATTTATTTATTTATTATTTTGTGTGTGTGTGGTTGGCTGGTGCAGGGATCCGATTCTTCTTTATTTTTATTTACCTCATAATGATGGTCCTTTTCTGGATTTCCCCCAGGGACTAATCAGGAGATGTCTGGCTATAAAAGCATTATATTAAGGTAGAATTAAAAGATTAAATATGTAAATTACTGTTTCAGAAAGAGTTCTATGTATTCCGATTGCCTAAATCATTTCATACCTTTTTATTGTCCCAGTAATTAAAATAGAAACAAGCAATCAAAGGTCCTAACAAATTCCTTGAGGAAAGCATACAAGTTATAACGGAAATGATTAGCTAACACTTCCAATTTGGTACTAACACCAGGTTTCTCAGCCCACATAGATGTGTCAGTTTCCTAGTGGGGTGGCATAAATGGTGGTTTCTGTTGTGGGACTTTTGAAGTATTCCCTACAAATATCTTTAATGTTTCTTTCCTTTTGAATTAATGCATTCTGTTCTCCACATATCTTTCTCAAAAAATGAACATGCCTCTCAGTTAGTTAAGCTGCCCTTAGTCATCCATGGCATAAGTTTATCAACTTGCTTATTTTTAGGAGTGCTAATTCAGAAAAAGTGTTTAGGGGATTTTGGAGGTCATTCTGGCAATCTGAATCAAAATGTCAATGCATAGAAATTTTGGCTCTACAGCAACAGCTATGAAAAGGCATAGCTAAATGAGTGATTATTGCAATGTGATTTATTTCAGTAAAAAAAATAATCATAAACAACTTGTGTGTCCATCAGGTACAAATATGCAATGGAAAATTACTCAGATGTTATAAAATGATTACACACACACTTATTGACATCAGAAGGTCTTCAAGACATATTATTCCACTTAATTTAATGTGTGTATGTGTGTGAACATAGAAAAAGGACTGAAAGATTCGTATGTTAGCAGCTATTTTATTTCAGTGTCAGGATCTCAAGTAAGTTTAATCTTTGATTCTTTATATAACCTTCCTGTCCCTGATTCTAAGTTGTATATCTGTTACCATTTATCATCACGTTTGGTGATTTTTTTTTTTATTGTAGAGTTAAGAGTAAAGTGAAATATATATATATATTTGAAATACTTTTGCATGTACTCTGGCTGTTTCTCTCATTTACTCTGTCTGCCTGGCCCTTCAAAGCATTTGTGTTTGTCATCCCTGCTATAGGGCAACAACACTGAAGAGGCAGGGAGAAGTTCAGGTTCTGCCCCGTGTCGGCTATGTGACTCTGCACTTAACATTTAGTCTCCACTGGTTTCAGTTTCCTCATCTACAAAATAATGATCATAATGTCTACTTCACACGTTTGTTATGGAAATTAAGTGAGAAAGTATTAAGTGAGGTAACGATAAATGAATTAATACCACTACTTGTAAAAAGGTCAAGTGGTTTCTAATTATGGTTCCTATGACCCTAATCTTTCCTTTCAAGCCCCAGAGATAATCACAGAGTTCTGTGTATTATTCTGTATACACACTCCAATTTTTGCCCTAACTTTAGAAAATATGTTGATTTCAGTAGAGACTACCTAATGGCTTGCTACTTACAAAGATAAGGGCAAAGTATTATGACAAAAGGTTACTGTCACAAAACACCCTACTCATATTGGCAATCATCTATCAAATGTGGTTAGTAGCAATTGTGAAAATTTTTTTAAATAAAATGTACCAATAATCCAAGATTCATGTATCGTTAAAGTCGTTCCTGTATCCTCATTAAGTGAAAACACAAGAATACCAAATTAGATTAGCTATTCTGTTTACCGTGTTTTCTCAAAGCGAAACACTGAGTATTAAGCTTATAGAGAGCACTAACATTTATGGAGCAAATGTATTTCACAGCGCCTATTTTCCGGGGCCCTGTGGCTTCAGGTTTAGCCTAACCTTTTAAAATTACATGTAGAAATATTAACCTTGAGGAGGACAGGAAACTTTCTTCAGGCTAGGGTCTCTGATGTGGATGGAGAGTTGTGGCACAGCAAGGTTGCTGGCTCAAGGACAGACAAGTTACTGATTGATAGGTAAAGATACTGGGAAATTTCTGTAGGGAAAAACAATGTATGCGTAGATCAAGCTTTTGTTGGTGGATCGACTTAACCTTTTGCAAATTGCGTTATGGAATGCCACCTTGTGTATTTCAATGATGTTACTAGTTTTCCATTTGTTGGCCATAATTCTGCCGATATCCTTGTGTCTTTGTAATGGTTAAATCAACTGAATTTTCTTGTAAAACTTCCTTGTCTTTACAATAAAAGGAAAGGCTAACTTTGGAAGTGGCTGCCACATTCAGCTTTGCTCCTCCTAATGGAGAAATTACTGAAGTGCAGTCCATCCGGGCCTCAATGCATGCATAGTGCTTGAGTATTCACATAATTCTTTTCTTCATATCCATTACACAGGAAAAAGAGGTGTAACATAAGTTACCTCAAAGTTTGCAAAGAGCACAAATGAGAGACCCTGCATAGCATGTGAAACAGTTTCTAAGATTATTATAAATCTTTGTCTTTGTATTAGCATGAAAATTAGTTCATGCTCCAGGGATATTACCTCAACAACACAACACACATAAAAAAATCCTTGTATATTAAAGCCTATGCCTTAATTCAGTAGGCAAGATCTACTCTCCTTGCCTCAGAGCAATCACTTCCTCAATGTTTTTCTACGTTGATTATGATTCAATTTTTTTAAAAAAGGTTTGATATACAATAAGTAGTCTAGCCAATTTTTAAAAATATCCAGCTCCTTATCAGAAAACAGATTATACAAATGACTGAACTGATGTCTTCTCTAGGGTAGATTGAACTGCTAAAATAAAAGAGTAAATATATATTCTAATAGCTGGTATGTTTTTTAGGATCATTCACTGATTTTTAAATGCTGTAAGAACAAAGAAATTTCTTGACCTCCTCCAGTACCCCATAAAAATTAACAGTAAATTCATAAACTACTTGATGTCTATATTGAAGGCTGTTATGAAGATTGATGCTTCCAATAAAGAATGTACTATAGAACCAAGAAAGACTTGTTTTAGTGAATTGTCTCACATGATTGTGAAGGCTGGCAAGTTCAAAATCTGCAGGGTAGGTGCTATGGACTGAATGATTCCCCAAGCTCATTGAAATTTAATCCCCACTGTGACAGTGTTAAGGGGGTAGAAAATCTTATTTTGGTATTTGAGAGGTGGGACTTTGAAGAGGCTGTTAGATTGTGAGGACTATGCTCTTGTTAATGGATTGATTCCTTCGTGGAGTAATGGTTGTGGTTCCTATGGCTTTAAAAGGAGAGCAAGTGAGGAGCTACTTTGTTTTGTTTACCCATTTTGCCATGTGATACCCTACGTGCTATAGGGTCACCACCAAGAACAAAGCCTTCTCCAGATGTATTCCCTGGACTTTGGACTTCCCAGCCTCTGAAACTGCAGGCAATAAATACTGTTTCTTTATACACTACCCAGTTTCAGGAATTTTGTATTAAGTGACAGACACAGACTAATATAGTAGGCCTGCTAGAGACTCAGGAAGAGTTGGTGCTGCAGCTCAAGTCCAAAGGTAGTCTGCCAGCAGAAGTCCCTCTTTCTCAGAGAAGGGTAATCTTTCCTAAGGCCTTCAACCAGTTGGATGAGCCTTCACATTATGGAATGTAATCTCCTGTATTCAAAATCTACTGATTTAAATTTTAATTTGTTTTTAAAATATCTCCACAGATATATCCAGACATGGTTGACTAAATATCTGAATGCCATGGCCTAGCCAAATTGATACACAAAATTAACCATCAGAAGTATTCTAACATTTCACCCATACTATGGAAATGATTTTTAAAAACATAGGAGTTTCAAGATGGCAGTGGCTGCGGCGGCTGGCGGGGAGTAGCTGAGGTGGAAAAGGTGGCCACTGGGCCTCAGGCAGCCAGGAAACTTGTGGTCCTTCCTCTTGCCATCTCTTAAGGGAGGACCACAGCTGCTGGCCGGTCGTGGGGGCTGAACGCCACTTTGCCCCTGGCAGGAGAGGCTGCCTCATTTACAGGCAACAGCTTTGAAGTGTGGAGCAGGAAAAGAACTGTTTCTTAGCTGCAAAAGCGAGTCTCGAAACAGGGAACACGGCGCCAGGGCTGCTGTGGATGCAGCCAGGATCCCGGAGGCCAGGGCCGCGCTGAAGGCGGCCAACTGCCCTATTCAGGATTCGAGGTTTCAGGCCGGCATTAAAGAAGATTCCTGGGAGTGCCCGAGCCGCACCACGACTGAACAGCCCGAGGCGGCAGCGGCTGAGAACAGGGAAGGCGACAAACCAGAGACAGAGAGTGAACACCCGACCTGGCACAACCCTGTGAGTGACCCCTGGTCTAGCTCTGTTCGGGGGGATTATGCCCACCTGACTCCCGCCTGCATCACCAGGCCACTCACCGCCCCAGGGCGGCCTCCATTTTCCCAGGTGCGGGCAGCTCCGCCCGGCTCCACCCTCACTGAGCCTTCCCACTTGCTTGGCCCTGCGCGGGGCTTTCTGGAGCCTGCGGGCTGGCCTCCCATCCCACTCCCTCCACGGTTCTCTGGCGGGGCTGGTGTCGGGGTGCGTCCCCGGCCAGTGTTGGGAGGGCAAGGAAGTACGGGTGGGCCAACTGTCACTCCCCCACACCCTGGGCTCCGGCCCCCAGTAAACTTCCTGTTACTGGGAGGCAGATACCATCTCTGCAGCCACCAGTTCGGAAAAAAGCCTAACCAATGTCTGGTTGGGAATAGCGTGGTAGGAGAGTTCCCAGGTCCACTTGAACCTGCCGGAGAGCAGGCTGCAGGTGGGCGCTAGATTCAGTCTATGCCAGGGGGATACAAAGGTGAACAAGACCTGAGAAAGATCTACACAGTGCTACAAAGGCACCCAGAGAGACCGGTCGTCTGTGCCTACCAGAAACCTGGTAGACTTCCTGGGCGAGGCAGTGCCGAGCAGGGTCTTGAAGGCCCAGCTGATAGAAGAGGGGCGCAGAAGACACGCCCCAGCCCAGCACAGTGTGCACAGAGTGGGGAGATGTGAGACTTGGGAGGCGGAGACTCGACAGAAACCACACACCCGGTGGGGTCGCCACTGCACGATCCAACAGCCTGGGCCAGAGCACACGGAACAGGGAGAAGTCCTGCTCAGGAAGTGAAAGCTCAACAGAGATCACACACCCTGTGGTACGTGATCCACCAGCCCAGCAGAGTCCAAGCTGACCAGAAAGGTGGCTCCCCGGAGAAGCCCAAGACCCGAGGCAACCACACACACAAGGCACTAGAGGCCAACTGAGCAGTCACAGAGGGAGCCATACGAAATTGGCAACCACAGCAACATCCTAGATAGTCATTAGTCTCAAACCGGTGGTCTGTGAAACCCCCTGCCACAATGAATAAACACCAAAAGAAAGATACCAGAAATACAAAAAATCAAGAAAGTACACCACCAAAAGTTAATAAATTTCAAACTCTAGATCCTATAGAACAAGAAGCCCTTGAAATGACTGACAAGGAATTTCGAGTGATAATTCTAAGGAAACTGTACGAGATACAAGAAAACTCAGCTAGACATCATGATGAAACGAGGAAAAGTATACAGGATCTGAAAGAGGAAATGTACAAGGAAATCAATGTCCTGAAAAAAAATGTAGCAGAACTTGCTGAACTGAAGAAGTTATTCAGCGAAATAAAAAACACAACGGAGAGTTTAACCAGCAGGCTTGTTGAAGTTGAAGAGAGAACCTCTGAACTTAAAGATAGGCTGTTTGAAATAACACAAGCAGACAAAAAGAAAGAAAAAAGAATCAAGGACATTGAAGAAAATCTGAGAGAGATATCAGACAACCTCAAGCGCTCAAATATCCGAGTCATGGGTATTCCAGAAGGGGAGGAAAATGGAGATTCCATTGAAAACATATTCAACAAATTAGTGGCAGAAAACTTCCCAGGTATAGGAAAAATCACAGATCTTCAGATCCAGGAAGCTCAACGATCTCCAAACGTATTCAACCCGAAAAGGCCTTCTCCAAGACATGTCATAGTCAAATTGGCAAAACTCAGAGACAAAGAGAATCTTAAAAGCTGCAAGAGAGAGGCGTCAAATCACCTATAAGGGAGCCCCAATCAGGCTAACATCAGACTTCTCATCACAAACCCTAAAAGCTAGAAAGGAATGGAATGATATTTTCAAAATACTAAAAGACAAAGATTGCCAGCCAAGAATACTCTACCCTGCAAGGCTATCCTTCTGAAATGTAGGGCAAATAGTATATTTCTCAGACAAACAAAAACTGCGGGAGTTCACTACCACATGACCACCCTTACAAGAAATCCTCAAGGGAGTACTGGGTTTGGTTCCTGAAAAATAACTACCACTGCCATAAAAACCCAAGAAAAATCAATACCCACTAGTATAATAAAAATGGCATTCATGAAGAGAAAACAAACAAACAAAAACGCTATCTGCAACCTAAGGAACCAACAAACACAGAAACCAAACAGTAAATCAGAAAGCAAGGAACAAAAGACACCTAAGACAACCAAACAACCAATAAAATGCTAGGAATAAATCAACACCTTTCAATAACAACTCTTAATGTAAAAGGCTTAAATTCCCCAATCAAAAGACACAGATTGGCTGACTGGATCAAAAAGGAGGACCCAACAATATGCTGCCTACAAGAGACCCACCTCACCCATAAAGATTCACACAGACTAAGAGTGAAAGGATGGAAGAAGATTTACCATGCAAACAGAAAAGAAAAATGAGCTGGAGTAGCTATTCTTATATCTGACAAAATAGACTTTAAACTAAAAACCATAAAAAGAGACAATGAGGGACACTAATTAATGATAAAAGGACCGATTCATCAAGAAGACATAACAATCATAAATATGTACGCACCCAGTGTTGGAGCAGCCAGATATATAAAACAAACGCTATTAGACCTAAAGAAGGAAATAGACACTAATACCATAATAGCAGGGGACCTGAACACCACACTGTCAATATTAGACAGATCATCTAGGCAAAGAATCAGCAGAGAAACACAAGATCTAAACAAGACTCTAGACCAATTGGAATTGGCAGATATCTACAGAACATTCCATCCAACAACCTCAGAATATTCATTCTTCTCAGCAGCACATGGATCATTCTCCAGGATAGATCACATATTAGGTCACAAATCAAGTCTCAAAAATGGGGGGGAGGGAGAAGGGAGGGAGGGAGGTTTTGGTGATGGGGAGCAATAATCAGCCACAATGTATATCGACAAAATAAAATAAAAAAATAATAAAATAAAATAAAATAAATAAATAAATAAATAAAAACATAAAAATACTTTAGAAGTACAGTGCTATAGAAATACTTCAGTTGATGATCAAACTAAAAAAAAAAAACTGCTTCAATATTAGTGCATGTCTTAGTCCATTTGTGCTGCTATAACAGAATATGACAGACTGAGTAATTCATAAAGAACAGAAATTTATTTTCTCACAGTTCTAGAGGCTGGGAAGCCCAAGATTAAGGGACCAGTATTTAGTGTTCAGTGAGGACCTTCTTGCTGTGTCCTCATGCAGCAGAAGGGCAGGACGGCTGACTGCTGCATGCAGCCTGTTTTATAAGAGCCTTAATCTCATCCATAAGGGAGGAGCCTTCATGATCTAATTATCTCTTAAAGTACCCACCTCTCAATACTATCATGTTGGCAACACCTGAATTTTAGAGGGGACACATTCAAACCATAGCAGTCCACATACAAGAACCTCATATAAAACAATAATTAATAATAATAAATCCATGGAAAAAATTCAGGAATTCTATCATAGCTACAAAAAAAATCTGCCCCTCGGTAAATTCTGGGGAAAAAAATTGGGAATAATAAAAAACAGAGGATAAAACCTGGTAAAACCAGAATAAGCACCTCATAGTACCAAATAGAACCTCAAATAAATTTGCCATGATCCTTAATGAAACAACCTACCACATTAGGAACAAATTGGCCAGAATACTAAACACTAATGGGAAAACTATTTGGATAACACAAAACATGGCCAATTCATGCCTCATCTGAACTAAATTAATCTGGAAATTAATAAAGGTGCAACATGAATTAAATTCATTCCATAGGATCCTTTGGAGATCGTCACATGGGTTCTATATAACTGCTTCGATCTATGCTTTATAAATATGTATCTATTGCTTATTTTCTAGATTGGTTGAATTATGTCCCTAACAAAAGCCACAACATTCACAGGGACAAACACAAAACAAAACAAAACAAAAGAACTGTTAAATTTTATGTTCCCTATCTAGAACATTCTAAGATATTTATCTAGTGATACAAGACATATTTTACTGGAATGCTTACTTATTCATGATTTTTAAATGGTGTAAAGCTTTGCTCCTTACTCAGAAACACTATTTTCTTTGTCTCTCCCAATTCTCTGGGGAAAATATGGAAAGAACCTGTAGCAGAACTGGATAGTTAATCTCTAGCTAAACAGAGGTTTCAGAGGGCTCCAGAAGCAGCTGAGAAAATTTACCGGTAATTTGTGATTCTTGGACTAAGCCACTGAAGACATGAAGTAGATAGCTTCCTCCCAAAACCACTGGAACAAGATTATTCTTTTTGTCACAAAATCCTGTACATAATCTTCTTTGTTTTTTCTTCATACTTTTTATATGTTTCAAGAGTTTGCTCTTCCAGTTTAGCCTATAAAGTTCCTCTTTCTAAGTCTAGACTTTGCTAGAGACACTCATCTCTCTACACCAATAGTTTTTTACTGGTGGTGATCTTGTCCCCTCTCCCTATCCCAAGACATTTTGCAAAGTCAGGAGATATTTTTGGTTGTCAAGACTGGGGAAAGGTGGTGCCACTGGAATCTATTAGGTAAAGGGCAAGAATGTTGCTTAACCCTCTACAATGCACACAACAACGTCCCGGTGACAAACACATGTAACAAAGAATGATCTGATCCAAAATGTCACTAATGCTGAGATTGGAAAGCCCTTCTCTTGATGTTCAGTACTGCAACTTTGACTGAATGAGAATAAAAATGGAGGACTGAGAAGGTTCCCATACTCTTAGGAAATGACTGTTCTGCAGCTATATTAACAAGTAGCCACCAGAACCAGTTTTAAACCCATTCATCAATCAATCAGGACACTGTGAATACACTTTTGTAAGCCAAACTATCTGTGACAGACTTTCGTTTTTAAAGTCAGACAATCAGGAATGAACTGAATCCAGTAAGCACACTACTCAACCCCAACCAATCAACAACAGTTATTACACATCTATCAATGTGATCAGACAACATACACCTCTGAAAAGCTACCAATCCCTGAGCTCTGTGCTTTTCAAAACCCTATATAAAATTAGCAGGTTTCTTTCCTTAGGGAGACTACCTGACCAACAGTCTTGCCTTACAATAGTAAGCAATAAATTTATCTTTGTCTTTATATTACAATATATCTTTGTCTTTATATTATCTCTGTCTTTATATTTGCCAGATATTGGCAAATCCAGAACTGTCAAAGAATTATGAGATCATTCAACATCTGAAATAAAAAGCAAAGATGAATTTACTGATTTTTATAATTAGAGAGAGCTATGTTGATACAGGCACAACAGACTACTGACTGATAGTGATTTGAGGAAGTAAGAAGTTCTTCCAATAGAAGAGTTTTGTGTCTGTGACACAGACAAACCAAAAACAGACAAGAAATAAAGGCCACTATGAATGGTTAATAGTATGCACTTGCAAGCTATGTCTCGTGTTCTCAAACTAAGCAGAAGCTAGGAAGGGCCATATGACAATATGAATGCTGAAATGCAGATTAAACAAAGCCTTCTTTCACAAATTCACAAAATAAGAAGAGTTCTCATGAAAGATTTATAAGGCCCCCAGGGCAAAGTTTGACCAATTAATTTTTCATGGATTGGCCACGAGTGTAATAAAGTCCTCAGAGCTGAGTTGTATTAGAAATTGAAATTTATTTCCCTATTCCTCCACTCATTCCCTATGAAAGATTCCCTTATATATTCAACAGAAATAAGAAAATTAATGAAAAAGCAAAAAACAAAAATAAAACCAAACTAAACACAGACACAGACAATAGCAAAAGCAAAGCAAGCAGCAGAATAAACAGGTTAATGGCAAAAAATAAATTTACCAAATGTATATAAAATAATATATTTATATAATACCATTATACCATGAGTAGACTTAATTATGCCAAAACCTTGGTATAACAACCTTATACAAAGCCTTATTTGATTACAAACCCTAGGACAACAAAGTAAACAAAAAGAGCTCAGTGGAACTCATAGTCAGAACTCATATTGTTGTTGAGACTGAGTAGCCTGGCCCAAAATACAGAGTTCGGGCACAGAGGGCCCAGTGAGAACACCTGTTGCTCTCAGCATCTTTCGTAATCCTGGTAGGCCGTGGTCTTCAAAACAATTTTGGTAGAACCTAGTAGATGCTGGTACAGTTCGGAGAAAACTGTGACTGTCAAAACTCAAAAAGGAAATTGTGCCTTCATCTGTTGCTACACCAAGAGCATGAGATATTTCACTTCAGTTTTAAAGCCTTGACTTTCAGGCCGAGCTCGTGGCGCACTCGGGAGAGTGTGGCGCTGGGAGTGCGGCGACGCTCCCGCCACCGCAGGTTCGGATCCTATATAGGTATGGCCGGTGCACTCACTGGCTGAGTGCTGGTCACGAAAAAGACAAAAAAAAAAAAAAGCCTTGACTTTCAACCCAGAGTTTCTAGGAAATGAATTTTTTCCTTTCTGGTCACTTTGCTATAGTTAATCGCAGACCCTATAATGAGGCTGCCCAGATTTCATGGCACATTTCTTGGGAAACATTTTAGTGCTTAATTTATAGTGTATTCCAAAAATATTTATTGAGTAGTAATTATGTACCAGACATAATTTTGGGTGTTGGATATTCAGCAATATTTGTTCATCTGTGGGTCACTATTTGTCTGTGATTGGACTATGTAATTGTAAAGTTTTAAAATTAATTCTTACTATCATCTTTAATTTGTAGTTGATTAAACCCCAAACTATAAACATGCAAGATTTTATTTTATTCATGTAAACAGTGGAAAATTCTGGCATCCAACTTTTTGAAGAAAAATAAATGTTAGAAGAAGAAAAAAGGCATTCAAAGCTTTAGGAAATGTTTGCCATTAAAATGGTCCTTTGGAACAGAGAAAAAAAAATTAAAACCTTAATAAGGCCATTTTTAGTACCTACATTTACAGAACGGTCAATTGTAAGTAAAATAATTTCATTACTAAAATAAAATTATTTTCTTCTGTAATGGCAAAAACATCCATCCAGCAAGCCAAAAATTTAAAAATAAAATTCTTTATTTCCTCATTCACTTCCAATCCATCAGTCTGTTCAGACTGACTGCTACTCCTTAAAATGTATCCCAATTCACCCCTCATTTCCACTGCTATAGCTAGTTCCCGAATCCTTACCCAGATTACTGTCACAGCCTACCACATCCTCTCATCTATTCTACTCTTGCCTTTCTATAATCCACTTCCCAAAGGGCAGCCAAGACAAATTACTTTAAAATGTATGCCATATCGCATAACATCCCAGCTTAAGACCCTCCATTGACTGCCCATCGTGTTTAAAGCAAAATTCGAACTGCTTACTACAGCCTACCGTGGCTATTCCCAATTTGCTGACATTATTTTCTACTTCCTTCTTCTTGTTCAATATAATCATGCCTGACTGGCTTCCTTTCTATTCCTGGAAAACACCAAGCTCTTGCTTGTCTCAGAGCTTCTGCACCTACTATTCCATATGCTGGAATTGATTCTTCCACATTTTATATGGAAGGCTGCTATAGTCTATCAAATCTTATGACAAATGTCACCTATCCAGACAGGCCTTTCCTGCCTATTCATAGTCTCTTCATACTGCTTAGCTTTATATGCTGAGCATATATTCTTCATAGGATACATCAAATATGACATTGTCTTCTTGAATAGTTTATTTCTTATGCTCCTTTATTGTCTTCTTCATCTATTGGAATATGAGCCCTAAAAATGCTAGTCTGTCTTGTTCGTTTATGTAACCTCAGCACCTACAACAGTGCCTAGCAGATAGTTGGTGCTCAATAAACATGTGTTGAGTGAATACAGTTACAATAAATGGACTCATGAAATCATGCATGTTTAGGGAGACAGGTTCAGGGAAATATCTTACATGTATGAACTGCAGAGCCCCAAAGAAGCAATGGCTGGGTCCCCATTTCTGGCCTTTATTAAAGTTCTTTCCTGGCACCTTTTAAAATGATATTTAAGTTTGGCTAATCTGGAATTATTTCATATCTTTTCCTTTAAAGGTCATATCAATTTCTAGATCAGTTATTGTCTGGAGGCAAAAGAGACTGGTGCATGTCCCATAGTGTGTCTTCTTTAGGATCTTTGATAAAATCTTGAACTAAACTTGTTCATGGTAGTTTCTTAAGCCAGGAAGCATTTGAAGACCAGCATGTTCTTGAAATCCTGGAATTTTAGAGGTAGAGGACACCAGACTCTTTAAAACTCAGAATTTGGTGCCAGTAAGTAGTTTATCTCCCTTGATAAGCTGTTACCTTTCCTTTTTGCATCAGTGATAGGCAAGGCTCATATGTTATTTTTGCAATTATATCACTCACATACAATGTTGACATAATATTATTTTTTCCCCATTATATCACCACATCTTCACTAAATGGATTTTGATCTTTAATTTGTATAGAGGTTTGTACTATGTAGAGGGTAGCATAGTAGTGAAAGAGAACAAAATTAGACCAGTATGGGTTCAAATTCTGACACTACCATTCACTAGCTGTGTGACCTGGGGAAAATGTCATGACCTCATAACCTCTCTAAGTCTCTTTGCTCATCAGTAACACTTAAAATATTTCAGAACATTATTATAAGTAATAAATTTTATAAAGAATGCATTCAGGACAATGCCTGACACCATAGAAACAAAATAAGTGTAATTTATCTCTTATAGTTTCTACTGTCTATCCTTAATGGCAAGTTGTCTTGAATGTTTCGGGAACATTGGAAAGGTATACACAGTAAATTTTGAACATAAAAAATATAACCTCTTAAATATAAAATGAAAATACAAAAATATAACTGTAGGAAAATAATATACAAACACTAGAACCTTTGAGATGCCAAGTGTTGCAAATACAATTACACATATTAACTTTATCGAGATTGCAGGTTGAAAATATACTCTTTTAAATGTTTAAGAGAGGGTTAGAAAAATGAACTCAGCTAGAAGGCTGTTCCTGGAGGGGAAATCAGGTACCACACGCACCGGAGAAGCCAGCTGTCTCCGAGAAGGATTCAACACAGAGGGTCGGGTTTTTAACTTTTTATTTTGGAATAGTTTGAAACTTAAAGAAAAGTCACAAAATAGTTCACAAACATTCTTGCGCCCTTTACCATTATTTTAAATATCTTTCCACATTTACTTTTTCTTTCTCTCATTCTTCCTCTCCACACACACCCGCCCCCCACCCCCTGCCACCACCTCCATCATGTTCATTTTTTTTCCTGAACTGTTTGAGAATAAGTTGTAGGCATCTTCCCCATTTACTTCTAAATGCTTCAGTGTAAATTTTCTAACAACAGGACATTCTCTTACAAAATCATAATTATCAAAGTAATGTAACTTTGATACAGTATAATATGTAATCTGTAGACCTTTTTCAGAGCCCACAAATGGTCTCAATAATGCGCTTCATAAGCAAAAGACAATCTTGGATCACTCAGTTGTTCTATCTCTTTTCTTTAATCTATACAACCCTCAGCCTTTCTTGGTCTTTTAGGTTATTGATAGTCTTTGGGGTACAGGTCAGTTATTTTTGAAGAATGTCCCTCAGTTTGGGCTTGTCTGCTGGTTCCTGGTGATTAGATGAAATGATGACCCAGGCTGTGTGATCTATCATGGTAAAGAACACACATGTACACACTAGAAATTAATAATAAATGTTTTACTTGAAAAGAAAACATGAGTGGTTATCAATGAGGGAAGGCAGGCAAACTACTTAAATTCTTCTTATCTTGGTCATGATTGGATTAGGAGATCCAAAGGAGACAATGACCCTGCAGTTGGTCCTGGAATTATGACAGAAATGAAAAGACAATTAATTTAATTGGGTATCCATAAAAGTGGAAGAGAAAATTAGTAATTTACTCATGTCTTCTTTTATATTTTTTTCAACTAAAGCAAAACATTTATTGCTAAGTTCTAGTCTAGTGTGTATGTGTGTCTTTTACCACAGTAGAATGAACAGCCTGGACCACTCAGCACCCCAGAGTGTCCTGTAAGCTGGAAATTGACTTGTGTTACTCCAGTTTATGAGACTTCAGATTTGGAGCTATTTCTCTCATCTCCATTTGCTGGGCTTCCTATGGCTTCTGAAGTGTTACCATAAAGAAACCTGTGTTCCAGGAAGCCCTTTCGTTAGGGAGCAATTAGGATCAGCTGTTCTCCATTCATAGCAGTTAGGGGCCCACTGAAATTAAGAGTTTAGGGACTTGGTGACTCTACTGTGGCCAACTTTTTGCAATGAGAGTTGAAAACAAGACTATGATCAAGATCCATTGTGCACTAAAAGCTTAAAGAATCGAGAAAATATCTAGAATCTACAAAATCTTTAAAAACAAAACAGTTCATATACTAAAAAATGTATAAAGAAACTAGAAGACAACATAATGCCAGCTGAGACATCATTAGATTTTATGGATACTCACTCAAAGCACTTAAATTTACAATTAAAAAGACACTGGGGAAGAAGGTAATGTTCCATTTTGGTACTTTAAACCTGTTGTTTATGTTTCACTGAGTGAGTTCTCAAAATTTTCAGCTGCTCCTGCTTAAAACCAGAGGTGCAAATATTTGAGATCTGCAACAAGATTATGAATCAAGATAAACACTCAAATGACTTTAAAGAAACAGGAGAACTCTCAAAATTTCAGTCAGCTGATAGGGAAAAAAATTGTAAGCAATGATTCATACCATGGAACATATGACAATTTATCAGAAGATACAATATCACCAATATGCAAACTTGAAGATGCCATCCTTTAAAAGAATAATTCAAAATGCAACTTTCAGAAGAAAAGTAGAATGATGCCTACTTCTATTTCTTTGGAGTACATTCTCTTTATTAGCCCCACCAAATCTCATAAACATAATGGCATTATATTTTCTTATATATAGATTATTGGGCTCAAACACAGAATATTTTTAAATTATAATAATAAATTTATAAAGAAAGCAACATGAAAATCTAGTCATTCAATCTTTTCAGCAAGATAACACTTTCCCTTTCAGTATATCAAGTACACTATTAATACCAGAAAGTATCTGGTAGGCACATGACCTCATAGTAGACAATATATAAATAAATTAATCTGACATAATCACTATTTATTGGTAAATTACAAAAGAAAAGAAACAAGTACTTAAAACTCTGCTCTCTATTTATATTCAGTTCTGGTCTGTTTCCACATTCTCTGTCTACCATATGTACCTATCAAACTAAATGAAAGCAAATGTTAAAAAAAAAAAAGTAATAAAATGAAATCTTTACAGCAAAGATAGCATTAGCTCAATGTGTTAACTTTGGCTGTATATGTTCTAGGACTGCATAAAGAGAAGATATTAGTTTAAATATTTTGTTAACTATGACCAGTGAGTGTTACAAAAGCCATTCATGTAAATAATACTTAAGTAAGGCTGGCCGGTTAGCTCACTTGGTTAGAGTATGGAGCTGATAACACCAAAGTCAAGGGTTTGGATCCCTGTAAAGGCCAGCCACACACACACACACACACACACACACACACACACACACACACACACACACACACACACACACACACAAAAAGCAATAATAATAATAATAGCAATATTTAAGTCACTCTCACATACATGTACTATAATTATGCTGGGGATACAACAGTGAACCAGATGGTGAAGATTCTCACTTATCACTTATCTCAATATTGTAGTAAAAGCTATGAGAAAAATAAACCAGGATGACATGAGAAGAACTGGCCACTGGGAAGGAACCAGTAGTGTTTGGGTGGTCAGGGAAAGCCTTTCCAAGGAGGTGACTTTCGAGTTAAAAGCTGACTGGTAAGAGCTCCAACCACGAATTGACCTGCTAGCAGAGCATCCTGGTAGAGAGAAAAGCAGGTGCAAAGGCTCAGCTGATTGAGGGAAGAGGAAGAAGAGTGGTTTAGTTCAGTGAACACATGCCCCTAAATTCACTGGTACGTGCCTTCTGGCAATTCAATCAAAACAGTCCAATTGGGGTTTCCTCCCCTTGGAGTACAACATGGATATAGGACAGGAAACTTGGTCTAGGAAAGGCTTACTTGACAGCTGTGTCCTTTTTGGTAAAATTCTGCCTAGTTCCTCTTTAGAGGGCTTATGGGCTGTTTTTGAATCTTGACTGAAAATAGTATCTTTGTAAAAAGTCTGCAGAGATTAATATCAACACTTGGCATGCCATCTGCATAGAGCTAATTATATACACTTTGTTATTTGTCACTATAAGATATTTCAGAATGAAATGTGCAAACCATCTGCCAACAACTTTATTCACATTTCTTGGATCATCAACAAGAAACCTCATACTTCTTCTCCCCCCAGGGAACACACATTGTAATATGCACAAGGTGGAGAGATGAAAAATTCTAAAAATGGTTTTGGTATGTACCAGAAAGTAAGAGGTATTTTCAGCTGAATATCCTATAATCATTTGTATCCATTACTCTGCCATGTGTCCTTGATACAGTGTTACACAAACTAAACCTAACTCCTCAAGTGTCAGACAGACACCAGGGGTTTTGGCATTGTTTATGTGATTGTTGGGTAAGAAAGAACAAAGAATCCATGTGCTTAAAATAAGTTGCAGTTTGCCATTTGATTATGTAAATATGTGGTTGCATGGTCCCCAAATTCTCCAAATCACATTTTATGCACAAAGGCAAAACCAGCTTTTATGTCTTGAAAAGCAGGTGCACAATTATGCCTGCAAAGAAAAAGAGAGTCATTTGCACTGATTTTTTTGAGGGGGAGATGATTGAGCAATTACAGATATACATGCTAATTTTGTTTCACCCTCTCACCATCTTCTATTTGAAAAATGGATAGGCCTTTTCTCTCTCTTTGATAAGAGAAAGAAGCTGCAGAAACAAAGATAAGGAAGCCGGACAATTTATGCTGCTGCCAGTGGACATCAACCTGGCACCATTTTTTCAAGCATTTCTCACTGAGTACTTGTCATGGTCGGGCATTTAATAAAATGCCCAAGCATTTTAATTCATATCTTACTGATTATGAGTTGTCTGAACACACCCACAGAAATCTGGGGATTCAATATTGTTTGCGACATATATAAATTCTAATTCCACTTTCTAATAGTCCATTTAGAAAGAAATTGACAGGTGAATGTAGAAGATTTGCAAATTTCACTCACTTCCTTGCTACCTGTGGTTTCCTCAAAGGCAAAAGGGCAGATATTCATTGTCATATAAGATTAGAACTTGAATGATTCTAGAAGGCATAAAAGTGAAATTCTCGTCTTCATTACTTGAGCTAGTTGCAAAACTAGCTCAAGAGAAAAATAAACATTTGAATACTGTTTTCACTACTTGAGCTATGTTCAATATTTGAGCTCTGAAAAGTTTCCAGGTTGGGAACTATAATTAATACTATAAACAGTCAAATTTCTATTTCCAAAATTAAAATTTTATAAGTAAATTTGGTTTGAGCATATAGGTCTAAAATTTTTATATATACATACATATGAACATGCACGTGCGTGTATGACTATGTGTACACATGCACATATTTGTCTTTATATTTTTATCTCTATATTTTAAGGATCAGATGAAGAATTACTAATTGTGGGAAACCATTTTACGTAATTCAAAATTAGTGAAATGTCAATTATCTTTAAAACTTATTCCATTGAAACTGCTTGGGAGATATTCAAATATAAATAATTTTACTCTAATAAATAATTGGATAGAGCTACTGGTAAACCATTAGAATATAAACGCTTGGTATAAATGAATTGCAATTAAGTACTAGCAATAGTCTATCATAATAATGTCCTTGATAATAAGACAGAAAAATATATCTGGATACTAACTAATTCTAGATTGCATTAAAAAAGGACAAATGTCCTAACCGAAAGGGCATAGACACATGAATCAATATCACTTGAAGAAAAGGCTCAAATCATATACCATTATCATCCATCCATGGCCGTTTTGTTCATCAAGTCCACGAATGCTTGAATAAGAAAAAGTCTATGCTTATTATTTGCTTATGAAAAGAACTGAGAAGCAACACAAGCGAACACAAGGGATGAATTAGGATTAAGAATAACAGGATGAAATGATGGGCCAAATTTATCAAAAATAAAATGAATCCAATGAATGTAGTCTAGATTTTATCAATACTGGATGAGCACAGCACAGGACAGGAAAATTGAGAATGGAATCCCTGTCTTACCACTTACGCATTGCATACACTGGAGCGAGCTGCTAAACCTCTTTGTGTTTCAATTTCTTCACCTGTAAAATGGGTATAATAAAAAGAGTACTGATCATTGATGAATGCCGTAGGATTAAATAACCTTAGAGGATCATTAGTCAGAGTCGTATCTCAATGAATAGTCAAATTACTGTTATGTTTGTAAAAAGAACAAAAAAGGAATTGTTTTGGCTAAAAGCTTAATGTGAATAAACAGTGTTATGAGATTGCCAAAATATATTGACCTCGGGCTGTTTTAGAAGTAGAAAAATATCAAGAATGAGAGGTGTATGGAAATGCTGACATGTGTGCACCCAGCTCCCGGCTACACTCTTCCTCTGTGGTGCATCTGCCGTCTGCAGTCTCTGTTTCTCTGTATGCATCTCTCTCTCTTTCTCTCCCTGTCTTCCCCCCTCTCTCTCTATGCCACTTCTTTTCTGTCATTTTAAAGGAAATCTCAACATTCTTGAGTGCATTTAAGGGAAAGCAAAGACTAGCTGGTGAAGGCAGGAAGTGGGAAACTAGAATGGCAGCTCTAGTAACAGAGACTTCCAGACCTAGGGAGCACAAGACTGAGTAGCAATACAAGCTGTTTTCAGGATCACCAGAGTCAGACAATTGAAACCAAGTCTGTGAAGCTTAGCACAGAACAGGAAGACTAAATGGAGAAGTTACAGGGAAGAAGATATGTGGATTAAAAATAGAAATAACTTTTTGCATAAAACTGTCTGGAATGAAGAATAGCATCCTCTGGAAGCCTTGAATTTCTTCTCACCCAAAAGTTCAGGAAGGGGCTAGAGAGCTTATGATTATATGTAACCATGACTCGGATATCAGTAAAAAGGCCTGCCAAGTTAACTCTGCTTACAGAAAAAACTGCTGACTTTGTAAATGTTGTGATTCAAAATACAACAGAGGCCCTTTAATAAAACAAATAAGTAAAAACAAACATCATTTTGACCCCAGAATGGAATAAGATTTGGATTGATCCATTGGATCAAGATATTGAAACCTCCTGTCAAAGTGGAAAATATTACCTTGGAGGGTTGATTTTTAATCATTATATTTCTACTGTGAATTTATTTCCCAACTGGACAAAGGAACACAGGTATGAGCTAAAGTGGAATTCATTTTTTTATATAAAATAAGCAACTGGAGAGAAGATATGAATAATAAAATCCAGTGGATTATGTTCTTCCTTCTGCTTTTATGTCTTTCTATTCAGGACGGTATTGCTTATTTATGTGGTAATCAAATGGAAAACCTGTGCAAAATACCCACGCCACAGAAGTGTCACCAATTACTTGACCACACAGATATCTGAAACAACGTGTATAATTAAACTAAAATTTATTTTCAATATGCCTAATGTTATTGCTTTGTGAAGTATGTCAAAAAAAAAAAAAAAACCCACATCACTCTTCACTATTATCTGTAACCTAAGTGCAATTGTCAATGCTATTTAAGAATAAAATATAGATATAAAAGGAAAGGGGACATGTACACTCAGCATCCGAAATGTAACTACTTCTGAAACAAATTTCAAAAGAAATGCTCTTGATATATTTGCATATACATACAATCACCTTGAAATTTTACTACCTACTTGCTAAAGAGGATATAAAGATTACTCATTTTACATGAAACCTTAGGAAACAAGATTTTTTTTAAAAAAAACATGACATTCATCATGAAATCTTCTAGCTGGCTTAAAATTGCATTTTTTTTTTTTTTTTTTCCTCATTTGCCATTTAGAAAACTGAGAGGGCAAACAATTCAGGAGAGAAAGATGCTGCTCTGGATTGGATGTCGCACCAAACTCCCTCAGGCTAGGTCACCACTGTGGCAATGTCAAGAGGGTGGGAAATCCTATTGTAGTAGTTGAAAGGAGGGACCTTGAAAAGATGATTAGATTGTGAGGACCATGCCCTAGTAAATGGATTAATAAATTGATGGTTTAATGGTGGTCATGGGTATGGTTCTGAGGTCCTTAAAAGGAAAGCACCGGAGGAGCGCTCTCTCTTGCTTTTACCTTTCTCTCAGTGTGATACTCTGCATCACTGAAGTCACCACCAAAGAAGGCCCTCACTAGATGTGTTACCTGGACTTTGGACTGCCCAGCCTCCAAAACTGTAAGCAATAAATTCTATTTCTTTATACATTACTCAGTTCCAGGTATTTTGTTATAAGCAACAGAAATGAACTAATACAGATGTTTAAAAGTGGTGACAAAGCTCTTGGACACTCCAAAACTCTCTCCCTATTCCTCTAGAACACTGAGCTACTGGGAAAAAAAGTTTTTCAGGAGGAATTTTGAGAAATCAAGCTTGAAGCTGTGTCTGTGGAGAAGAGAACAGACTAAGCATGAGCCACAAGTTTGCAGTAATGCATATTAAAAAGTCAGAGATGGATATTGAAGATGCACTGAACAGGTAAAAGAAGAGAAAGAGAGGAAGAGAAAGAGACAGAGAGAGACAGTCAGACAGAGACAAGAGAGAGAGAATCCAGAGATGGTTTAAATAGAGAAGAAGAAGTCAAACATATTACCCAGTAATGCCGCTACATTTTACTCTGCCCAGTGTAAAGGTCGTAAGGAACATCTTGAGGAGTTCCCAGGGTTTAGATATTTTTATTCTGTTAGTGCAGCCTATCATTTCATTTTGCTCAAAACAAACAACTGGACTTTTCTAAGATAATTGATGAAGAAATCTTTAAAGCCTTAGAACTTCATTCTATTGCCAAAAGCCTGATCCTGCCTCCTCCACACATGGTGATACTGGAATATATCTTTTATTTCTTTGATCCCAAAGGTCATTCTGCAAATTCAAACATCAAAAAAAAAAAAGAAAGAAGAAACTGGCAGACTCTTTTTCTTACTTTAGCAATTATTTCAAAAGTTCCATTTTGTCTTTTTTCCTCCCACACAAAGATTGGAAAGTACACACTTACTAAGCCTTCTGCTAAGCCAGGAAATCAGTTCTTGCCAAATGGTAAGCTTTTGCATTATAAGAGCTAGTGGTCAAAAATACTAGAAGAGACATGGATATGGCTCCTCTCATCACCAAAACCATGTGATTTGGGGGCAAACTATTTCTTCCTTCTGGGTTTCTGTTTTGTCCACTGAAAAATAAGAATCTTTAATTTAGTGCTTGCTAATGTTCCTTGTACTTATAAAATTATATTACTCTGTAATTAACCATATAACATGGTAATAAAATAATGATTTCTGAATAATAGTCATCTTATTCAATTTTTATTTGACTTAGCACTTTATAATATGCATATTTAATGTATTTAATACATATTTAAATACAGTATATATTATAACCTAAATAACATTTTCCTGACAGTTTTTAATGCACTTAATTTTACTTTGCTGTTATAAGAACAGTTATGGCTTAACTGCTCTACTAAAGTGGAATATATTACAATCTATTGGAAGAATCAAACTCATACACACACGCACACAGTAAACCTATTATTTCTCATCATCAAAATAATTTATTTGATGACAAAGAGATGGAGGGAGATTATATTATCATAATGAGGCAATAATAAAACACATAATTAGGTATGTTATAGTATCAAAACAAATGGAACTCAAAAAATACACAAAAGTTATTAAAAATATATACTGTAAATATTGGCTATTTTTAAAAAGAAAGACTGAGCTTTGGGTTATCTACAAAGGTATAGGAAAAAAGCACAGCATCCCTTTAAATAATGCAATTCTCCCAGCCACAAATTATTATATTGTGAGAAGTGTAAGAATGATCTCATAGCAGTAATCTGTGGAAAATTCCAGCAAACTTCTGGGGCATTGAAATTATGAAAATAGTCAAATGATGTCCCGGTCTTCAAATGATGAAAATGCAAGCTAATCCCTGACTTGATCTCCAGGAAAAATATGGAAAAATTACTAAACACTAAAGTCTATTCACTCTTAGAAAAGACTGTAGTGGTCTGTATGGGCCACCAGAATGATGGCTCCTGCCAAATTAAATTTGCTTCATTTTGTGAAATGTCTATTAAGGTTTTCAAGCCAGATTATATTACACATAATATATTGCAACATCACTTTGGTTTTACTGAATTTAACATTCTTAGCAATGTCCTGAGTGAATACATTGTCATCTGTGGAGAAACATGGTAACTGTTTGAATAGATAAAAAGAATCAAGAATAGACATAATATCCATAGAATCCAAACACATAAAACTGAACATGCAGAAATGTAAGCACTGTATTGAGTTCCAGAATAATTGCACATATATGTAGTCAAAGAGGAATACCTTTAAAGTAATTCTTGTAAAAATTACAGTGAGGAGCAGCTTGAAATAGAGATTGCTCTCTATGTGTTCTATAGAAATGTGTGTGTAGATGAATACAGTCTAAAGAATCAGAGTCAGAGAGAATGAGGTCTTCCTTAATCGAGCTCATTTTCAAATGGCATATGAGACGACATCCTCACAACTAATAGCTGTGATCTATTAGGTATTTAGAGTGGTTGGCAGTGTACTAGGTAGTTCATATGCATAATCTCATTTATCTTTATGTCAATTCTATGAGATAGGCACTGCTCATCCCCATTTAGTAGCCTAGAAAACTGAGGCTTAAAGAAGTTGATTAACATTTCCAATGTCACACATCTAATAAGACGATAAGTCATATCTGATACAATGCCTGTATTCTTATCACTATAATATATAGCCTTCCTTGTATAGAGGTTATAAAGCTAGAAACCCTCAGCAAAATTTTTAGATGAATTGTGTATAACAGCTGATAGGAATATAAACATATTCTTTAGTGTTGATGATATGGCATCAATATCACCCCCACCCCAGAAATGGATTAAAGAAACATTGCCACAGCTATCATAAAGAAATCAATATCAATTAAATCAAGTGAAAATATTTCTTGGCTAATACATTTAAAATCTGGTTAAACAATAACAAAACAATATTACCTCTGGGCCTGATAAATTATATTATAGAATAACTAAATATTGTACATATGAAATCACTAACTCACTTCATTAAGTCAGTGTTGGAGTTTTCTTAAAAAACTGCTAAGAGTAGCAGCATTCAGGAAATGCAAATCAAAACCACACTGAGATACCATCTCACCCCAGTTAGGATGGCTAATATACAAAAGACTGTGAACGATAAATGCTGGCGAGGTTGCGGAGAAAAAGGAACTCTCATACATTGTTGGTGGGACTGCAAAATGGTGCAGCCTCTATGGAAAATGGTATGGAGGTTCCTCAAACAATTGCAGATAGATCTACCATAAGACCCGGCTATCCCACTGCTGGGAATATACCCAGAGGAATGGAAATCATCAAGTCAAAGGTATACCTGTTCCCCAATGTTCATCGCAGCACTCTTTACAATAGCCAACAGTTGGAACCAGCCCAAACGTCCATCATCAGATGAGTAGATATGGAAATGTGGTATAGCTACATAATGGAATACTACTCAGCTATAAAAAAAGAATGAAATACTGCCATTTGCAATGACATGGATGGACCTCGAGAGAATTATATTAAGTGAAACAAGTCAGGCAGAGAAAGAGAAAATACCACGTTCTCACTTATTTGTGGGAGCTAAAAATAAATAAATAAATACACACAAAAAAAACAATGGGGTGGGGGAGGGAAGAAGACATAACAATTACAGTTCCTTGAAGTTGATACGACAAGTGAACGGAAAGGACACTGTTGGGAGGGAGGGGGAAGGAGGGGGAGGGAGGTCTCGGTAATGGGCCACAATAATCAACCACATTGTATATCGACAAAATAAAATGAAATTTGGAAGAAAAAAAACTGCTAAGAGTAGGGTAACTGTAGAAAGCAAACACAGACAAATGTCATTCCGATTTCCAAAAAGGATAAAATTGGGTACATTTCCTGTAATGAAGGACAAAGTAATATAGACCAACCCTCCTGTTGAGAACAAATAGGAAAACTGGAAAAATATGGGGGACAAAGGGAGACTAATAAAATCTACTTTAGAGGAAGAAAAGATCATTCTAGACCTCAAGTTATTTCCATTAAAAATTTTTCAAACATAAGCAAAAATAAAAATTCAATAACATAAAGGAAAATTATCAGTAAAAAAATTAATAATAACAGCTTTAAAGGAAGATTGAATATGTTGTAAATATCAGATTCAGATTTTAAATAACTGTTTATTCTATTTAAGAATTTAAACAAATAAAAATTTTAGCAGAAAACTTGAAACTGTAAAAATCACTTTGCAGATTTGAAAACAAGTTTTCGAATCCTAGAAATTTAAAAATACTGTAGTTAAAATTTTGAACTCAGATGTGTTTAAATGCAATTTAGACAAAGCTGAAGAGATAATTAGAAAACTGGAAGTTAGAAAAAAAATTATTGAGAGTTAAGCACAGTGGAGAGACAAAAGCAAGAATGAGTAGGAGACATTGGATACAGTAAGAAAAATCTAGCATATGTGTATTTATAACTCCACAAGAAGAGAAGCATATGAAACAGAAGCAATATTTGAAGACATAATAGCAAAGATTTTTCTAAAGCTGATTAGAGATATCACTTCATTTATTCAAACATCCAATTAGCCACAAAGCACACTGAATTAGAGAAATCTGCAGAATATAAAAAAAATATATATATATAAAAAGAGCAACCAAAAAAAGACAAACACCCAAAATTTTTTTAAAGCTGATTTCTTAACAGAAACAATGAAACCAAGGAAAATGGATTAATATTTTCAATGTACATAAAGAAAATAACTACCAATGTTAAATTCCATATCCAGTGAATATACAAATAAAAGTGGAAGAAAAAAGCTTTATACAATTAAAAACAGAATTCATTACCAGCAAACACTCAGAAAAAGGAAAATAGTCACACACACATGCATACATGCATTATATGTGTACAAGTGTACTTCAAAAAGTTCGTGGAAAAATAGAATTAAAAGATAATGCCAATCTTTCTGTGAACTTTTTAAAGTACCTTGTATTCACATATATATAAACATACCTATATATGGATGAAATATAGATACATAGATAGATAGATAGATAGATTTAAGGTGTTCTAAGGTCTTTGCATTGTCAGGAAGAAGGATAAAAGTACTAGTTAATATCAGATCTGATAAGGCAAATGTGCTTTTAATGACCTCTACAGTAAACACCACACAAAAAAGCACAATATTGTACAAATTCCAAATATATAGTGAACGAAATGGAGTAATATAAATTAATCTACCAGTGCAAAACAAACAAGGAAGAAAAATAGAACAAAAAACAGGTGTGGGAAATAGATAACACAAAGAAAATGTTAGAATTAAACTCAAAGGGATTAGTAATCACATTGAATATAAATGAACTGGATACTCCAACTAAAAGATAAAGATTGTAAGATTATAATTAAAAAATTACGTTTGCTTCTTACAAAAGATGAATATAAAACACTAAGATACAGAAAGTTCAGTTGAAACTAAAGGTATTAAAAAAGTACCATGTAAAAAATAGCAGAAATTAAAACTGGAATAGCTATATTAATTTAAACTAAGTAAACTTAAGGGCAACAGGCATTCAGAGGAATAAAATGAGACACATCTTAAAAATAAGAAGTTTAATTCACCAGTAGGATAAAACAATTCTAAATTTGCATGCAACTAATATAATCTTTTCAAAATATATAAAACAAAATTAACATAACTACAAGGAGAAATAGACAAATCCACAATTATTGTAGGAGTTTTTAACACAACTTTCTCAATAGCATAGAAAAGACAAGAACAAAATAGTGAAGGTATAGAACATTTGAACAAAATTATTAACAAATATGATCTGATAGACATATGGTTTGCTATACCCCACAATTGTAGAAACCAAATTATTTTCAAGGAAACAGAAACTGTCAAAGTAAATCCCAATACATTTCTAATTACTAAAATCACACAGAAAACGTCTAATCAGTGAAATTAAGACAAAATCAATAACAATAATATATTTTCACAATTTTTGGAAATCAAGAAATATAATTCTTTAGAACCCATATGCCAATGAGTCACAAGAAAATTTAAAAATATTTTAATTAAAAGATAGCTAAAATTCAGCATATTAAAGTTATCAGAAGCATCTAAAGTTGTCCATATAAGGAAATTTATAGCCTTAATTTCATACATGAGAAAAGGAATAGAACTGAAAAATTAATAAACTCTGAGTCTAGTTCAAGATGTTAGAAAAGACATTTTAAAAACACACTAAAAAGTAGATAAATAGAAATAATAACAATAAGAACACAAGTCAATGAAATAGAAATCAACACACAATAGAAAGAATTGGCAAAGCCAGAAGTTGGTTCTTTGAAAGAGAGTAATAAAACTAATAAATTAGTTTCTCCCTAATGAAGAAAATTCTCCCTAAGGAGAATAATGAAGAAGATAAGAAAGAAGAAAGAAATAAAAAAATAATCAGTTTCAGAAAGAGAAGAGGGAATATCATCAAAGATCTTACAAATGTTAAATATATAATGTAATATATGTAACTATATATATCATGACAAACATCATGCTAATTAATGTAAACTTACCAAGATGTAAATAGCTTTATAGCTTTTAAAGAAACTGAATGTACAATTTAAAATATTCAAACAAACAAAACTGGCCCCAGTAGCCTTAAGGGTGAATTCTACCAAATACTTAAGATCAGCTCCACTATCAAGGTACTCTAAAGATATTTCGAGAAAGAAAATTTATCAGCCAATCCCATTCTTAACATAGATAAAAAATCCTAATAAAATGTTTGCAAACTACTTCAGAATATATGTAAAATGAGCAAGAGATATAAGTTTACTTCAGGAATAAAAGGTTAGATTAACATTTCTGGAAAAACAATCACTATAGTGTTAAAAAAGAAATAAAAACCATATCTTCGTCTCAATAGACCAGATAAAGCATTAGATAAAATTTAACATTCATTCATGATTATAACTTTTAGCAAACTAGGAATAGAAAGAAACTTCCTTAATGTAAGGAAGGATAATTACAGAAAACCTGTAATATTTAAAGTTGCTTTTACTTAGTGGTAAAAGTTGAAAACTTTTTCTTTGAAATCAAGTTTAAGACAAGTATGCCTGCTATGACCATTTCCTTTCAATCTTGACCTAACAAGAAAAATAAATTTAAAAAGCATAAGAACTGGAAATGAAGAAATAAATAAACTGCCATTTTTGGTAAAGGACTTGATTCTGTAAGTAGAAAATCCAAAAGAAAGTGTGGGAAATTATTAGACTCACTTAGTGAATTAAGCAAAGTGGCTGAGTTTATTATTCATGTACAAAATTCAAATGTATACCAATATACCAGAAACAAAAACAGAAAATAAAATTAAAAGATTTTGTTTATAAAAGCATGAAAATATCAAACTAAAAATATGTAAGGTCTTTATGCAAAACACTACAAAAGATTGAGAGAAATGTTAAGAAAGCTTATATAACTTGAGAGATATAGCATTTTAATTGACAGAAGACTTAACATTTAAAAACTCAATCTTTCCAAATTGACCTGAAGACTAAATGCAACCACAATGAAAATTGCAACAGATTTTTGTTTTTATCTTTGTGGAAATGGGCAAGCTCTTTCTATAATTTATATGAAAATACAAAAGATCAAGAATAGCCAAGACTATTTCAAATGTTTTGTACTCTTAAAAATTATTGAGGACCTCAAAAAGTTTTAATTTATGTGGATAATATGTTTCAATATTTATTATATTAGATATTAAAACTGGGAACAGTTTAAAAATATTTACAATTAATTTATTTTAAGATAATAATTTTAAGATAACAATTTTAACATATGAGAAAATACTATACCTTCAAAACAAAAATAATTAGTAAAAATCATGGCCCTGTTTTGAATTTTTGCCAACTTCTTTAAAATCTAGCTTAAAGAAGACTGAGTTAAATCTGTTGCATAGGCTATTTGATTGAAGTGTATAAAGAAAATCCAGCTTCATACATACATGTAGTAGGAAATGTCAGGATCATGGACCCTCTGAAAGTGTCTTGGAGACCTGAGAGGTTTCATACACATTTTGAGAACCACTGACAGAAAATCTAAAAATAAAATGACTTGGGGGTGACAACCTGCTCTACTTATTATAAAGTGGCAAGTATTAAAACACTGTGGTGTTGGTGGAAATAGAGAAAAATAGACCAATGGAAAAAAATAAAGATCCCAGAAACAGACATATAGGTACACGGACCCTTAGTTGATAGATGACAAAAGGGACACTGTAGAGTCATGGGGAAAGGAGGGTCTATTCAATAAGTGATACAGGGATAATTGGATATCCATGTGAGAAGAAAATGTAACTTTATTTCTTCCTTCTACCATATGAAAAATTAATGCCAGGTGTGTTCTAGACCAAAATGACATAGCTTTTACAAGAGTAGAAAAAAATATTATAAAGTCTTCAGGAAAGGGAAACATTATTGTTTTTGTTTTTAACAGAAAACCAAAAGCACTAAAAAGATGTATATTTTTGACTAATATTTTTATTAAAATTAAATTATTTTTATCCAAAGTTATTAAGAAAGTTAGAAAGCAAGTCATTGAACTGAGAGGGTGTTTGCAATTTATAGAACCCATAAAGGAAGTGTAAATGCAGAATACAGACACCACACAGTAGAACACA
The DNA here is from genome assembly GCF_027409185.1 of Cynocephalus volans. Taxonomy (NCBI): domain Eukaryota; kingdom Metazoa; phylum Chordata; class Mammalia; order Dermoptera; family Cynocephalidae; genus Cynocephalus; species Cynocephalus volans. The sequence goes on from NC_084473.1 coordinate 49,851,800, forward strand.
TAAAAATGGCCAACAGTCCAATGAAAACTTGGTGCTCTTCATTAATTATCAGAGAAATACAAGTTAAAACCATAATGATATATCACTAAACACCCACCAGAATGTCTAACTTAAAAGACTGACAATGTAAATGCTAGCAAAGGATGAGAAGAAATGGTTAATCTCATAAAATCTGGCATTATCAACTAAAGTTGTGCTCATCCTCTATGACCAGCAGTTTTATTCCTGTGGATACAGACTCAACCAAAATTCATTCACAAGCATCAAGAGTTCAGAGGATTTTCATAGCAGTCTCGCTATTGACAGCCAAAAGCTGAATTCCACCCAAATGTCCATCCACAGTTAATTGGGTAATTTAAATACATTAAATTCATTCAATAGAACACTGTAACAACAAGAACGAACAGATAATAGCTGTATGTAAAGACGTGGATGAATCTTATAAATGTAACGTTAAGCAAAGAAACCATACACAAAAAGAACACATTACAGAAATCAATTTATAGAATTAATTTTTTCTTGTATGTGTTGTATTTTATGGGGAAAGCAGTTTTTTAAAAAGGATAACATTGTTAATGCAATAACATTTATGATCACACACGTGCCAGAAGCCAGCTATATGAACTGTCTCATGTATTTTTTAAAACAATCCCTATTTTATAGATGAATAGCCAGAGGCATAGAAAAGTTAAATAGCATATCATAATCACAAGTGAGAGAACCAAAAATAAACCCAGTTTTGATTTGAGAGCATGCAGATTAGTCTGTCTTACATGCACTATTTCTATCCTATTTGAGAAAAATGAGCCCTGGAGAGGTTCAGTCACCTGCCCAGAGACATAGAGTTAGGAGGAGCCCGTGCTTCTGCCAGCTGCATTTTGCTGCCTTTGTTTAGTAAGACAAACAGACACTTTATTTTTCACTCTATACAAACCCACTGAAATAAATTACCATTTTTGCTTATATCAAGTAATTTGGTGAACAAAACATGCTTTACTGAGCCATTTGACCTGTTCCAAAATCTAAGGTGTGTCCTTACTTTCTAAATAAGAACTTAATAAATAAGAATTTAGAAAATAAGAAGTAATAATTGAGAAGTAATTTGTTTCTGGCTTTCCATGGTAGGATGTGACTGATTTCACATTTGTGATGTTGGACTCCTGGGGCCTAAGCAGGACTAGTTTTGGTAATTAGGAAACCCAGTTTGAAAAAAAATAGTGCAGAATAACTAACCAGAGAGACAATTAACACTGCTTCTAGGATACAAGTGACTAATTCCTTGGAACAGCAGCAGACCTTGCATTGCAGTTTGTGTCTTTATCACAAACTGCAAATGCGACATTGCATCTAAAGGGAAGATGAGGAGGAGACAGTGCAGAGAAAAGTGGAGAAAGGGAGAAGGGGTAGGAAAGACATAAAAATAAAGTATCAAGGCCAAATAGAGAGAACAAAGTTTTAAAACAGAATTTCCATTTCTTGATACATTGAATGGGGGGGCGGGGGGAGAAAACAGAAAGAAGGGAAAATAATTAAATAACACCCCTCCTTCCCAGGGAGGAAAAAATTACCCAGTCAGAGAAAGGGGTGATAATGGGAACCTTCGTTCTGAAATCTGGCAGTTTGTGGAATAAGATCACATTCTCCACGACTCCCAGCATTTAATGACCATTCTTCTCTAACTTTCTCAGCCTGAACTGAAAAACGCCATCCCACATTCAGCATGATGTTACAATAAAAATGACTTCTTCCTGCAACTTGCCTTGTAATTTTGGTGAATTACAACTGGCTCATTCAGTAAAATAATATGATGCCTGTTGGTGGCCTAAACGCTGAAAAGCATCATTCTCTTGCTTCCCTGCCCTGAAAATAAATGGTTAGCCACCAAATTTATTATTTAAGAAGGGCCTGGCTGACACTATTTGAGTCACTACTGCACACAGTCACTCTGGTAATACTGATATCAAAATACTTGTGCAAACTTTAAACACAAGATGAATTTTGTTCAATATTTCTTACCATCTTCTTTTGAGCTCCTTTAACTGCACTAACCCTCTTTTAATGTAGCATATCAGCCAGAAAGGGATGCTCAGTCTCAGTCAACAAATTTATGCAGACTCCTATACTAAGAAATTTCCTCCCATCATTGGCTCTTTGCAAAACTCTATACTGTCACTTGTAAATTTGCATTTCCAAAGGAAAAGAAATGAAGTTCATATTCTCTATTTTTATGAAGTAATGCTGGAAGATCAACTTCTGAAACCTGCAGAATGGTGGAAATATCTTTTTGACACATAAGGAGAAGATACTCCCAATATTCTCCAAGGGAACCCTGGCAATGAAGAAATAAAAATCCTTTAAACCACTGTTATGTTCCGAAACTTATAAATTGTGTAAATTAGGAAGTGGACTTTTAAAAAAATTATTTGCATTGGACATCATAAATGTAAAGGAATGACAGTAAGTGATGCCTCTGATGGTGGTTACAATAAAAGTATTTTCCTGCCTCTGCTTGTCCTCCAATTTTTTTGTATTATTTCCCTATAATTTAGAAAAATGTATTTATATTCTGAGCTAAAATTGTACAAATACTATCAACTAAGGGTCAGTTTAACTGACTCCCAAAATAATCTGTCTAAGCAAAAGGTCAGAAAAAGTCATACCGAAATTCATATCAAACATACCTGCTGATGGAAAGCAAGAGACGTACGTAACTCTTGTCAGGCTGGAAATCACCATCTCCAGAATTAGGAGCAATGGGACACCTAACATTCTTTGTGTCCACCACAAGTAAAGGACTCACATGTATTTCCTGTGTTAAATTCCATTAAAGTAGAAAATGGGAAAGAGATCCAATTGAAGAAATAACTTCATGTGCAGTTTGGAAGTCCACTTACATAGGCATGGGCTCGGCGGGAGGACATCTATCTCTCTCGATAAAGGAAGAACATTATTTTTCTGGCTTTATCATGTTACTTGGAGTTTCAAATCAGGCAGCCTAGGATAGTCAGAACAAGAATTTGTCACACCAGTGAAACAGACTAAGAGACTGGTTCCTAACCAGGGATAACTGTGTCCCACAGAGGATACTTGGCAATGTCTGGAGACATTTTTGACTGTTGCAACTAAAAGATTCTACTGGGGTCTAGTAGAGAGAGGCCAGGGATGCCATTAGACATCTTACAATGAGGATAGCCCCCACGACAGAGAATTAGACAGCCATAAATGACAATAGTACAAAAGCTGAGAAACTCTAGCCTAGGGGGATGAGTACGTGTATAATTAATAGGCTACTTAAAATTAGATACACAATATACTAATCAAGTTGAATGAAGTTTGTTTAGAAGTCAAAGGTACTAAACACTAAGTGGGCCACTAAGTTTAATTCTTGATTTGTATATTTCTAGTTAAAGTGTACCTTAAAGAAATCATTCTAAATACATGTCATTTTAAGATGAAAAATATTGTTCAGATAAAATATCAAAAACAAGATTCAAAAATATTTAATTGATAAATTGGACCTCATCAAAATTAAAACTTCTGCTCTTCAAAAAACACTGTTAAGAAAATGGAAAGACAATCCCAGACTGGAAGAAAATATTTGCAAAGCATACATCTTATTAAAAAAACTTGTTTCCAGATTCTATAAACAACTCTCAAAATTCAATGATAAGGGAAAAAACTCAATTGAAAATGTGCAAAAAATTTGAAAAAATATTTCACCAAAAAAGGCACATGAAACAATGTTCAATATCATTAATAATTAGGAAGATGCAAATTAAAATCATAATGAAGTACCTTTTATAATGTCTGAAGTGTTGAATAGAATGTGGAACTCTCACACATTGCTGGTAGAAATGTAAAATGGTACAACCACTTCAGAGAACAGTTTGATTTATGTCCACAGAAAGATTTAAACACAAGTACACAAATAAATAGATTTATTTGCAAAAGCCAAAAACTGGAAACAACCCAAATGTTCATCAACTAGTAAATGGAAAAACAAATTATGGCATATTTATGCAATGGAATATCACACAGCAATCAAAAGGGGTTGATACGGACAACAACATGGATGAATTTCAAAATAGTTTTGCTGAGTGAATGAAACCAGTCAGAAGAGTATATGCAATATAATTCCATCTATATAAAACCCCAAATAATGCAGCCTAATCTATAGTAACAGAAAGCATATCAGTGGTTCCTGGGGACCAGGGAGCAGAGGGACATTAAGGAAGAGATAAAAGGAGGGATAACAAAGAGACATAAGGAAACGTTGGGAGGTTATGGATATGTGTACCATCTCCATTCTGGTGAAGATTTTACAGATGTATACATATGTCAAAACTAATAAAATTGTACACTTTAAATATGTGAAGTTTATTGTATATCAATTATAATTCAATAAAGTAGTTTTAAAAATAAAAAAGAACATTTTACTGCAAAAGACACATCAAAGCATTTATTATGTGTTGATCTGAGATTTTTAAGAGCAAACCTAGAACCATTATTTGAACCCTTAAGTGCCTTATAGTAACAAAACCTCTTGATCAGCCAACAAGGCCAACTCAAGTCCTATATAAGCAAACCTCTTCAAGAAAAGATTGAGGTAGTTTAGTTTTTAATGTGATAGCCAAATAGGTCATCTATAAAGAAGTTTATATACCTGCATATTAAAATATAATTCAACTGGTCCTTAATGTGTGAGCTTCAAAATCAATCAACAAATAATTACTGAACCCCATAACCCATTCTAAAGTTTGAACTATTGTTCCTGCTCTCAAGAAGAAATAAAGAAATAAAACTACATATATTTATATGTAAATTCGTAAGATGAAAGGGAAACTGGAAAAGGAAATGGTGTCAATAGAATTTTCATGACATGAGACATTTTCATGGGTTTGGGTAATAAGTCTGTAACAAGGAACTAAGGCCTAGCTGAGATGTATTCAGTCATTTATTCGACATATATTTGTTGTGTGTCTAGTCAGTGAAGGTTATTATCTAGGTGCTAGATACAGCAGGCAATTGAACAGCTCTCATGGAGCCGTGCTTCATGACGTTTATGTTTAAGTGGGAGCAATGGACAAAAGATTTGAAAAATAAAGTTATATAGGCTGTTAGATGATGACAAGTGCTAAGAACAAAAGTAGAGCAAAGAAAAGGAATAGCTGAGTGGGAAAGAGAAGGAAAAGGTCACAATTTTAAATAGGGGCTAAGGGTTATAGTAAGTCCTCACTGAGATGGCAGTGTTCAGGCAAAGACTTGAAAGAGGCCAGAGAGTAATACATATGGACAACTAGGAAAGAACACCCGAGACAGGGAAAGCCAATTCCCTCTGAAGATAAGATCAGAGAGGTAGAAGTTCACATCTTGTATGACCTTGCAAAGATGTGGCCTTTTACTGTAATTGAAATAAAAAGTCATTTAAGGTTTTGAGCCCAAGATGTTCTATGGCTTAATTTTTTAAAAGATCATTATAGCTGTTGAATGACGGTAGGAGAGGGACAAAGCAGGAATGAGTTAGGAGGCTATTTCAGAAACCCAGGTAAGAGATGACAGTGGTGGCAGACAGTCCCTAAGATGACTCAATGATCCTTGGCTCCTGGTGTTTACAGCTCCTCCCCTTGGGTGTGGGACATGTGACTTGCTTCTAACCAATAAAATGTGGCAAAGGTGAGGAGATGTCACCCCATTATTAGATTGGATTAGAGGCAAAGGTGCTAGGAGGTCACTACTGCAATTACTTACCATATATACAGGACTTCATCTTGCTAGCAGAGCCACTGGAAGGACCACACTGCAGTGAGCTGCATGTTGGAGAAGCCCTCGTGGCATGAATCAACAGAAGCCTCAAGTACTGAGGGCAGTCTCCAGCAGGAAACTGAACAACTTGAAGACACTTGGAAGAAAATCTGTCCTCAGTCCAGCCTCCAAAGAGACTGTACTAAGAAGCCAACGCCTGGACTGAAGCCGGCAGAAGGGAAACTCTGAAGCTGACAACCCGGCACCCAGACTTCTGAACTACAAACTGTGAGAAAGGAAATGTATGTTGTTTTAAACTGCAAACTTAGTAGTAATTTGTCATGCAGCAATAAAAAATTAATACAACAGTGGCTCAGATTGTGTTAGTAGAGGTGGTTTAAAAGTAGATGCAACAAGATTTAATAACTAATACAACAAGATAAGGTGAAATAAACTCCAAGGATTTTTGCCTGGAAAAATGGAAAAGCAAAATCCATTTACTGGAAAGGAAAAATCCATGGAAGAAGCAAGTTTGGAAGAGATGAAATCAAGGGCCTATTTTTGGACCATTTGATTTTGAGAGGTATGTTATGAGAAGAAATAACAAGTAGGGAATAGGACATTGCATACATGAATCTGGAGTTCAGTGAAAATAACAGGCCAGAGATTAACATTTGGGAGTGGTTAGTGTATACCATATATATCAAGGTATCTCAAAGTTGTAGGTGGAGGGAGATACTGAAAGCCAGAAATCTAATAGGAGAAAAAGAAGTTACTCAGAAGAGGGTACACAACATAAGCGGAAGTTTAGAGGAAGGAGTGATTTAAGGAGATTGACTATGAGTGGCTTAAAGGCAGTTTGCTTATTTCATTCATCTTCAAGAACCTGGTATAACACCTGGAAACCAGAAATCCCTAGAAAATGACAGGTAGCAAATAATCAAGGCACATGAAGACAGCAAAGTAAAATTGTCTTTAAAGGGAGGTGAGAGGGTGGAAGGAGAGATTAGTGACTTTTGTGACTTTCCTTCTGAGATACCTGACCTTCAAATGGCATGCATATCTCATTTCATATTGTGAGAGAATTCCTCTGAAAATGAAGCAGAAGGAATTTTGCAAATGCCCTTGTTCAGAATGAGTAGATGCCTTCAGTTCTAGACTGAGCTACAGGACAAAGCGGTGACTGGAGAGCCACCTAAAATTCATTCTGGCACAATAGTTGGGGTTGAGAGTAAGCTCAAAGGCAGAAAATAGGTTAACAAAAGAGTGCTCAGGTCAACTAATGGGTCACTGTGCCCTCCAGATATTTTTTAAGTTTTATATTAAAATCTTTTCTTACTTAAAAAATCCTTTTAGAGTCTTTTCTCGAAAACATGCTCTGCCAGATATTGTGGAAGATATTAAAAAGAAAAAAATAAAAACAAATAGTTTTTGCTCTCAGAAATTTATAGCTACTGGATAAAAAGAAAAAAGAAAATATCTGCAAGAAACCATAAAAGAATCAGGAGCCAGCACATATTTACATTCTGAAGGGATTATTTAAATTTATAAAAATAATGTGTTAATACTACTATAAATTATTTAGAAGTACAGTATTTTCCAACACTTTCAATAAATTGCCCTGCTATATTCCCTACTACAGTAGCTTAAACCAAATAATATATGTCTATACATTTAAAGTATAAAAAGGACGTTTTGATCAAATTCACTGAAATACCAGGTAATTAAATGTCAGGAGTTACATTAATTGAGTGCCTATTATGTGCTCAGCACTTTCATCTATGTTCACATGGCTATTAAATGGCAGGGTATGGAATAGAACACAGGATGGAGGATCTAAAACCCAGCTTTCTCCCTCCTCTCAGCCCCACCATCTCTGTCCCAGGGCTCCTTCCCTTTCACTCTACGTGTGTCAATCAGATTGACTAATTTATACATTCATCTCTTCACTTTAGAGAAAAGCTAAAAATAAAAATAAAATAAGTCACCCTGACACATGACAATTTAGCAAGAGCACTGGAAGTTTTTCCAAGTGTGTTATGAGACAAATTATACATTAAATTAATGCACTGTCAGTACATTCTTCCCTTGCTGTTTGGATGGAAGTAATAACATAGTCAGTTCTTTCCACCTCTAATTTACTGATGGCATAAGATTTGTCATTTTTTCTGGGTGAAATTATGTATCTATAGAGAATTTTCAATGGATTAAGCTAATTTGAGTTATTTTAAACTTTCAGCAAGTCTGGGAGATTTTTAGAAAAGACAAACACTGTCAACCAATGAGTCAAGTAACTATATTTTAGTTTGAATTTTTTGCTAGCACAGAGGTTAAAAGACTGTCAAGTATATCACAAAAAAGGGGGGGGGCAAATGACAGGTGTTATTTCTTTCAATGAAACACAGATTAAAATATTCTCTTACTAAGACATTGAGTAAACCCAAAGATTTAGAAACATACTAAGAAAATTCAACAAAATCAACAATACTTTTTCCCTCCTCTGTGTGGAAAGGACTTCAGCTGTGATTATAGGCACCTCCAAATGAAGACGAAAAACGTTAACCAGAGAGTCTACTACTTCATTTTCCTGATATCTAAGCTTTGTGATTACCCAGTTCTTTTGCTGAATTTTTCACCTTTTCAGCCAGACATTGGGCACTGTGTACACATAAACACAATGTGTATTTATGTTTAAGGAGACCTGAGCAGACTAACACGGGCATGCTTCCCTTTGCTGTCACAGATGTGTGATGGTTCACAACTGTGTTACCAGAGCTAAAACAAAACAAAACGTTCCCTGACTAACATGGCTTTTTATAAAGGATTGTGTTCTGTGACTGCTCACACTCCTTATTGGCTAGTATATCGCATCCCTTATCAGGCTTTTATTAATAACAATAAAACTAATGTATTGAGCTGTATTATGGGTTGTAAATGCTTCTTCTCACTTAATACCCACAAAAATCTTATAAATTGGGATTTACATCCAGATTTTAAAGATAACCAACCAAGGTATAAAAATTAAAACTAACTTGCCCTTAAAGAGGCAAAGCAGGATTTTTTAAAATTTTACTTTGAATTGACAAATAATAATTATATATTTATTGAGTACAGTGTGATTTTTTATTTTATTTTATTTTATTTTGTCAATATACAATGTGGTTGATTATTGTGACCCATTACCAAAACCTCTCTCCCTCCTTCCTCTCTCCACTCACTCCCAAAATCTCCTTTCTGTTCACTTGTCGTATCAACTTCAAGGAATTGCAATTGTTATGTCTTCTTCCCCCACCCCATTTTTTTGTGTGTATTTCTTTATTTATTTATTTTTAGCTCCCACAAATAGGTGAGAACATGTGATATTTCTCTTTCTGTGCCTGACTTGTTTCACTTAATATAATTCTCTCTAGGTCCATCCATGTTGTTGCAAATGGCAGTATTTCATTCTTTTCTGTAGCTGAGTAGTATTCCACTGTGTAGATATGCCACATTTTCCGTATCCACTCATCTGATGTTGGACATTTGGACTGGTTCCAACTCTAAGCTATTGTAAAGAGTGCTGCGATGAACATTGGGGAACAGGTATACCTTTGACTTGATGATTTCCATTCCTCTGGATATATTCCCAGCAGTGGGATAGCTGGGTCATATGGTAGATCTATCTGCAATTGTTTGAGGAACTTCCATACCATTTTCCATAGAGGCTGCACCATTTTGCAGTCCCACCAACAATGTATGAGAGTTCCTTTTTCTCCACAACCTCGCCAGCATTTATCGTTCACAGTCTTTTGTATATTAGACATCCTAACTGGGGTGAGATGGCTTCTCAGTGTGGTTTTGATTTGCATTTCCTGAATGCTGAGTGATGTTGAGCATTTTTTCATATGTCTGTTGGCCGTTTGTATATCTTCCTTAGAGAAATGCCTACTTAGCTCTTTTGCCCATTTTTTAATGGGGTTGCTTGTTTTTTTGTTGTAAAGTTGTTTGAGTTCCTTGTATATTCTGGATATTAATCCTTTGTCTGATGTATATTTTGCAAATATTTTCTCCCACTCTGTTGGTTGTCTTTTAACTCTGTTAATTGTTTCTTTTACAGTGCAGAAGCTTTTTAGTTTGATATAATCCCATTTGTTTATTTTTCCTTTGGTTGCCTGTGCTTTTGGGGTCATATTAATGAAGTCTGTGTCCAGTCCTACTTCCTAAAGTGTTTCTCCTAAGTATTTTTTAAGAAGTTTTATTGTTTCAGGGTGCATATTTAATTCTTTAATCCATTTTGAATTGACTTCAGTGTATGGTGAAAAGTATGGGTCTTGTTTCATTCTCCTGCATATGGATATCCAGTTATCCCAGAACCATTTGCTGAAGAGGCAGTCCCTTCCCCAGTGAATAGGCTTGGTGCCTTTGTCAAAGATCAGATGGCTGTAAGTGTGTGGGTTGATTTTTGAATTCTCTATTCTATTCCATTGATCAGTGTGTCTGTTTTGGGGCCAGTACCATACTGTTTTGGTTATTATAGCTTTGTAGTATAGCTAGTGTTATGCCTCCAGCTTTATTTTTTTTTTTTTTTTGCTCAGCATTGCTTTGGCTATGTGTGGTCTTTTGTTATTCCATATAAATGTCTGGACAGTTCTTTCCATTTCTGAGAAAAATGTCATTGGAATTTTTATGGGGATTGCATTGAATTTGTATATCACTTTGGGTAGTATGGACATTTTCACTATGTTGATTCTTCCAATCCAAGAGCATGGGATATCTTTCCATCTTCTTGTATCCTCTCTCATTTCTCTCAGCAGTGGTTTGTAGTTCTCATTATAGAGATTTTTCACCTCCTTGGTTAACTCAATTCCTAAGTGTTTTATTTTGTTGGTGGCTATTGTAAATGGGCAGGCTTTCTTGATTTCTCTTTCTGCATGTTCACTATTGGAGAAAAGAAATGCTACTGATTTTTGTGCATTGATTTTGTATCCAGCTACTTTGCTGAAATCCTTTATCAACTTCAAGAGTTTTTTTGTAGAGGCTGTTCAAAATATAGGATCATGTCATCTGCAAACAGGGACAGTTTGACTTCATCTTTTCCAATCTGGATGCCCTTTATTTCCTTCTCTACTCTAATTGCTCTGGCTAGTACTTCCAACACTATGTTGAATAGGAGTGGTGAGAGTGGGCATCCTTGTCTAGTTCCTGTTCTTAAAGGAAAAGCTTTGAGCTTTTCCCCATTCTAGATGATATCGGCAGTGGGTTTATCATATAGGGCTTTAAGTATGTTGAGATAGTTTCCATCTATACCTAACTTATAGAAGGTCTTTGTCATGAATGAATGTTGAAATTTATCAAATGCTTTTTCAGCATATAAGAGATGACCATATGGTCCCTGTGTTTGATTTTATTAATATGGTGTATCACATTTATTGATTTGCATATGTTGAACCAACCTTACATCCCTGGGATGAATCCCACTTGATCGTGGTGAATAATTTTACATATGTGTTGCTGTATTCTAGTGTATTTTAGTGAGGGTTTTTGCATCTATATTCATCAAGGATATCGGCCTGTAGTTTTCTTTTTTGTTGTATCTTTACCTGGTTTTGGTATAAGGATGATGTTTGCTTCATAGAATGAGTTTGGGAGATTTGCATCTGTTTCAATCTTTTGGAAGAGGTTGTAAAGAATTGGTGTCAATTCCTCTTGAATGTTTGGTAAAATTCTGCTGTGAATCCATCTGGTCCTGGGCTTTTCTTTGTTGGGAGCCTTCTGATAACAGCTTCAATCTCCTTTATTTTTATTGGTCTGTTCAGATTTTCTACGTCTTCTTGGCTCAGTTTTGGGAGCTTGTGTGTGTCCAGAAATTTATCCATCTCCTCCAGATTTTCAAATTTGTTGGCATATAGTTGTTTATAGTAATCTTGAATGATTCCTTGTATTTCAGATGTATCAGTTATAATATCACCTTTTTCATTTCTAATTTGTGTTTTTTGGATCTTCTCTCTTCTTTTTTCAGTTAGCCATGCTAATGGTTTGTCGATTTTATTTATCTTTTCAAAAAACCAACTTTTTGATTCATTGATCTTTTGTATTGTTTTTGGTTTTCAATTTCATTAAGTTCTGCTCTGATCTTAATGATTTCTTTCCATCTGCTAACTTTAGGTTTGGATTGTTCTTGTTTTTCTAGTTCTTTAAGGTGAAATGTTAGGTTGTTCACTTGCCATCTTTCCATTCTTCTGAAGTAAGCATTTAATGTGATAAATTTCCCCCTTAGCACTGTTTTTGCAGTATCCCACAGGTTTTGGTATGATGTATCATTATTTTCATTAATTTCAATAAATTTTTTGATTTCCTGGTTGATTTCTTCCTGGACCCATATGTCATTAAGTAGAATGCTATTTAATTTCCATGTGTTTGTATAGTTTCCAGAAATTCATTTGTTATTGATTTCTAATTTTAATCCATTGTGGCCTGAGAAAATACATGGGATAATTCCAATTTTTTTGTGTTTGTTGAGACTTGATTTGTGACCTAATATGTGATCTATCCTGGAGAATGATCCATGTGCTGATGAGAAGAATGAATATTCTGAGGTTGTTGGATGGAATGTTCTGTAGATATGCCAAGTCCAATTGGTCTTGAGTGTTGTTTAGATCTTGTGTTTCTCTGCTGATTCTTTGCCTAGATGATCTGTCCAATATTGACAGTGGGGTGTTCAGGTCCCCTGCTATTATGGTATCAGTGTCTTTTTCCTTCTTTAGGTCTAATAGAGTTTGTTTTATAAATCTGGCTGCTCCAACTTTAGGTGCATATATATTTATGATTGTTATGTCTTCTTGATGGATCAATCCTTTTATCATTACGTAGTGTCCCTCATTGTCTCTTTTTATGGTTTTTAGTTTAAAGTCTATTTTGTCAGATATAAGAATAGCTACTCCAGCTCGTTTTTCTTTTCTGTTTGCATGGTAAATCTTTTTCCAACCTTTCACTCTTAGTGTATGTGAGTCTTTATGGGTGAGGTGGGTCTCTTGAAGGCAGCATATAGTTGGGTCCTCCTTTTTAATCCAGTCAGCCAATCTGTGTCTTTTGATTGGGGGATTTAAGCCTTTTACATTAAGAGTTGTTATTGAAAAGCGTTGATTTATTCCTAGCATTTTATTGATTATTGTTTGGATGTCTTAGGTATCTTTTGTTCCTTTCTTTCTGATATACTGTTTGTTTTCTGTATTTGTTGGTTCCTTGGGTTGTAGATAGCCTTTTTGTTTGTTTGTTTTCTCTTCATGAATGCCATTTTTATTATACTAGTGGGTTTTGATTTTTCTTGGGTTTTTATGGCAGTGGTAGTTATTTTTCAGGTACCAAACCCAGTACTCCCTTGAGAATTTATTTTAAGGTTGGTTATGTGGTGGTGAACTCCCACAGTTTTTGTTTGTCTGAGAAATATCCTATTTGCCCTTCATTTTGGAAGGATAGCTTTGCGGGGTAGAGTATTCTGGCTGGCAATCTCTGTCTCTTAGTATTTTGAATATTTCATCCCATTCCTTTCTAGCTTTTAGGGTTTGTGATGAAAAGTCTGATGTTAGTCTGATTGGGGCTCCCTTACAGGTGATTTGATGCTTCTCTCTTGCAGCTTTTAAGATTCTCTCTTTGTCTGTGAGTTTTGCAAATTTGAGTACAGTGTGATGTTCTGAGACATGTTTACAATGTAAAATGATTAAATCAGGCTAATTAACAAATACGTCATCTCACATAGTTACATTTTTTGTGGGGAAAATATTTAAAATCTACTTTTAGCAATTTTGAAATATACAAGTACAATGCATTGTCACCATTCTGTACAATTGATCGCTAAAGCTTCTTTCTCCTCTCTAACTGAAACTATGTACACTTAGATCAACCTCTCCTCATTCCCCATCAACCTCTGTCTTCCAGACTCTTGTAACCATTGTTCTACCCTTTACTTCCATGAGTTCCACTTCTTTAAACTCCACATATAACTGAGATTGTGTGGCATTTGTCTTTCAGTGCCTGGGTGATTTCACTTAGCATACTGTCCTCCAGGTTCATACACATTGCCAGAAATGACAGGATTTTCCCCCTTTCTAAGGCTGAATAATATTCCATTGCATATATTTAACACATTTCATTTGTCCATTCATTTTATGATGAACAACTAGGTTGCTTTCATATCTTAGCTACTGTGAATAATGCTGCAATGAACATGGGAGTGCAGATATCTCCTTGGCATACTGATTTCAATTCCTTTGGATATAAGCCCAGAAGCGGAATTACTGAATCATATAGTAATTTTATTTTTAGTTTTCTGGAGAACCTCCATATTTTCCATAGTGTCTATGTTAATTTACATTCCCACCAACAGTGCCAAGGATTCCCTTTTCTCCACACCCTTGCCAATACTTGTTATCTTTTTAATTTTGGTAATAGCCATTCTAACAGGTGTGAGGTGGCATTTAATATTGGTTTTAATTTGCATTTCCCAAATAATCAGTGATCATGAGCATTTTTAAAATATATCTGTTGGCCATTTGTATGTCTTCTTTTGAGAATGGTCTATTTAAGTCCTTTGCCCATTTTTTTAATTGTGTTATTTGTTTTCTTGCTGTCGAATTGTTTGAATTCTTTGTATATTTGAATATTAGCCCCATATTAGATGTATCATTTGCCAATATTTTCTCCTGTGCATTGTTTCTTCATTCTATTACTTGTTTACTTTGTTGTATAGAAGCTTTAATGTTTGATGCAATCCCATTTGTTTACTTTTGCTTTCATTGCCTGTGCTTTTGGGGCCACAGAACTGGAATTTGAACCCAGTTCTGATTCCATAAACAATGACCTTTTAATTACTAAACACTTACATAGCTTTAATGCTTAAAATAACTAAAAATTCTACCTCCAGAAGAGAGGATGACCTGGAAGTTGAGGCCCTTAAATATGATTTTTGTGGTAGTGCTATTTTCATGTAATGATGGAAACAAATATATTTTCTCCACTTTATTGTCTACTATTTCTCTGCTGTTGACCACGACCTCCACCTCACTGACTACACTGGGGGGAAAAAAACAGAAAATAGATGGAGGAAAAGGAAGAGGAAAGAAATAAGAAAAAGAGGAAGATATTTGGCAAAGTTCTCAATAGTTTAAAAACTGGATTGTAATAAGAGATTTGAAATCATAAATTGAAAATTACAGTTACTTTTAAGTAAACAGTGGATGAATAAATATCAGTTGATATGCCCAGATTTACCAGATAAAATCTACCACTGAAATCCAAAAGAATGCAAGGGCTTTATAGTAGGCTAAAGGTCTCAGCTTACTCCCTATTAATTTTACATATTCTACTACCTTAAAAGTGTTAAGTGTTACCATCTTTGGAGCTGTAAAAACAGAATAGATGCTTTTAATCACTGACTACTTCAAGGCACATAATTTTGTATTTATGCTCCCATCCTTTTGACCAACTTTCTTGAATTCTGTTCCACATGTACAAACAACAGGAATTAGATTCAAAACCTGCTCTTTCTGGGTAATATCAATAGAAGCCATAAACAGAGGCAAAATCTGGCATTTTAAATTGTGTACTGTGTAATGAAATAAGGTATAATGTGGGGGAATGAAAGTCTTATGCCAAAAAGTGAAATTTCTATAATTTAAAAGTAAGTACAAGGAAAAGGAAAAAAATGTGTCCCTTGAAGAATTTTGATAACTGCAAAATTCAACAGGTTTAAATAAAAATTAAGATGTTCACTTAAACACATAGCCTATTTACCTACAAATGGAAAAATATTCTGTCATTCATTTTACCATTTTAACTGGTTGTTTTTGAGTATGTAGAGGATTGGGATCCCCAGATAATGTTTTCCCTTTTTAACCTAATGTTTCAGAATGTAGCCTCTTCTCTCCTCAGTGTAATATTAAGCATTCTTTTCCTTCCTGTTCTTCTACCCTCTCTCACCTCTAAATTTGCACTGCTGAACATCTCAATCTGAAAGTGCAAAATAGAGAAACAAGAAGGATTTAAATTCTAGCAGTGAGAACTCTCCAGTCCAAGGTTTTTAATGGGTAAAGCTCAAACAATTCCTAAAGATACTTTATCTTAA
Source organism: Cynocephalus volans (assembly GCF_027409185.1). Lineage (NCBI taxonomy): Eukaryota > Metazoa > Chordata > Mammalia > Dermoptera > Cynocephalidae > Cynocephalus > Cynocephalus volans. The sequence continues at coordinate 49,867,641 of NC_084473.1, forward strand.
ATAATTGCAAATTCTTATTTAATAAAAATGAAATTAAATGTCAGTGAACTTCTTAGATGACAGAAGAGAAATAGATTTCAGGTCAGGAAACCTGTCAGTATGATTTTACCAAAACTATGCAAAATGCTTCACCTGAAATTGCTACACCAACAGCTACAAGAGCCTATATTTCCAACATGAGGCATTCTTCCCTATAAATATCCAGTGACTTTCTCTACAGGTTTTAACACCTTCTACCACTGCATAGCAAGAATTTATCTCAAAGTTTTTTCTGCATCTAAAATCCACACCAGGTTGTTGAGTGCTGCTAAATTAGGATATGTTTTTGGACAATAGGCAGAAAAATAAAAATATGATAGAAAATACTTAGCCACAGCTAATATCACCAAGTTACACAGTTGTTTCCATATCAACAAGAAGCAACAGCAAGTATTAGATCCAGAGTGGTTTTCAAGGAAAATACTGATAATTTAATTTTTCCTAGCAAAGGAAAAACATTAAAAACATTTCCCTGCAAAGAAGTTAAATAGACAAATCAATTCTGATTTACCCATCAAAGAATATTCTGTGGGTATACAAATACACCTACGATGTTCTTATTGTGGTAGGCCTAAAATAATGAAGCACGTGATATTTACTGTTAATCATGCAAATAGATTACAGACTTGCAAATTGATGCTTCTGTGTTTATTATTTTAACAATGTTTTCTTTTTCCAAGTATTTATATTCCCTTACTTGAAATCCTTACCAATTCCACAAAAAGTACAATGAAAATAAAGAAAGCACACCAAGCCATTTTTCCAGATAAATGAAAGCCAATGGGGGGGGGGAATACACATACATATATATTATAGATATACATGTAGATATAAACATACTAATTCATAATGCTTATTGCATTATTAGGCTTGGAGGAGATAAGGGATATATCAAGGAAACAAAAGCAAAAGCAAAACAGAGAACTAAAGCCAGAGCAGAAAGTGGTAAGCAAATGTGAAAGACAGAATTGTTCTGAAGATAAATGCCAATATTAGCATTGCAATAAACATGCTGAATCTCTGTACAGAAACAAAAAAGGCGAGCCGAATGCAAGATTTCTCGATTAAGCCAGGGATCCTGGAAAAGGGCTAAAGATTTCTAACATTCCTTGCTGCCAGGTTGAAATAAATGTAAATCTTTCCTGAGGAAAGCTTCTGCAGTGTAGATTTATGGGCTTTATATGTATATATATGCATATATATTCATTTATATATCATGAATCATATATAAATATATAGATATATAGATATCCACAATAAAAATCACCAAACATAAAGGAATAAAAGCCAACATGAATATAAATCAACAAAAGTATTGGCAACAGTTTTAGATATCCAAGAATTTGGGGGTTTACAATTATCACCTAGAAAATACAAAATGAGACATTTAAATAAAGAAATAATTGAACTTTTAAAACAAGCAAGCAACAAGATACTATCCAAAGTGGTCAGGCAAACATTAAAAAAAAAAAAAAACCTAAATATAAAGTTTAGAAATAAAAATATATATATTGTTAAAATAAAAATATTAATGAGTAAGTTAAATCTTAGATTAAGCAAAATGGAAAAGTAAATTTATGAATTCAGAGACATCATTGAAGAAATTATTCCAGATGCAGCACAGAGAGGAAAGCAAATGGAAACTTTGAAAAAGAAGTTAAGAGATATGGAGGATAGAAAGAGAAGAGCTAACATTTATTAAATTCATTCTATAAACATTCAAAAAATATTCAATAAGTATCTATTGTGTATTGTGCACTGTCTAGGCCCTGAAGAAAAAGTAGAAGGAAAAAAATACAAAGCAAGTAAGAAGTAGGTAGTAGGTCAAATGATGATGGGTACTAAGTAAAATAACAAATGAAAAGAGGATAGACTCAGAGAGGTGAGAAGAGAGAGAACAGAAGCAAAGCTACATTTAAAGCAATATTAACAGGCTACAGATTTTCTAGAGCTAAGGAAAAAACTGAATCCAGAGGTAAGGAGGTATAGCCTATATTAAGCAGAATACATATTTTGCAGTGAAACTGCAGAAATTCTACAAGAACATCTTTAAAATTGGCAAAGAGAAAGTACTTTTATTCATGAATGAAAACAATCAAACTGACAGATTTCTCAACAGCAAAAATGGAAGCCATAAGATGTTTATTTATTTACTCAACAAATATCTATTGACTATTTACTATGTGTTATGGATAAAGGAGGAAACAAAATAAACAAAAATTTCTGCCTTCACAGAACTTACATTGTATACTGGTTGGAGATTGACAACAAGCAAACTGATAAATAAAATGTATATTAGTGATAAGTGATGTGGAAAAAAATTTTAAAGAGATGGAAAGAGAGTGACATTGTGTTAAGTGGGAAAGAATGTTAGGAGGAGTTGCAATTTTAAATAAAATGTCAGGAAAGCCTTAATAAGAAGGAAACCTTTGATCAAAACCCTAAAATGAGAGAGTGAGCTTGGAGTTTCGAGCAAAAAAAGAGTCCATTAAGTTCATTGCCTGAGGAGAACAGACTGCTATGCTCCAAAATCAAAGGATGCCAATTGCCTGGGGCAGAAAGAAAAAAAGGAAAGAAAGAAAATTAGTTATGAGGTCAAAGAAAAAAGTGGATAGAGAGCACACTGTATAAGAACTTGCAGTTCATTGCAAGAACTTTGCCTTTTGCCCTGAGTCAGAAATGAAGCCATCGGAGGGTTTTAAACATAGAAGTAGTATAGTAGGCTGAATGATGGCCTCCTCAAAATATTCCCAAGCCCTAATCCCCAGAGCCTGTGAATGTTAGCTTGTATGGCAAAAGATGTGATGATGTTAATTATCTTGAGAGAAGGTGCCCATCTTAAATCATACAGATGGGCCCTAAATGCTATTTTATGTATCCTTATAAGAAGGATGGGGAGGGAGTTTGGGGCAGAAGAGGAAGAGAGGGCAATGTCACCACAAAGGCAGAGATTGGAGTAAATGTGGCCACAAGCCAAGAAACACCTGGAGCCACCAGGAGCTGGAAGAGGCAAGAAACAGGTTCTCTCTTACAGAGTTTGGAAGAGTGCAGTTCTGACAAATACCATGATTTCATACTTCTGGTCTCCAGAACCATGAGAGAATAAATCTTTGCTGTTGTAAATTACAAAGTTTGTGGTAATTTGTTACAACAGCTACAGGAAACTAGTACAACTAACTTACATTTTATAGAGTCACTCTGGCTTTATGTTGAAATTAGATCCCAGCAGCACAAGGGTTCAAGCACAGAAATCATTTAAGAGGTTACTGCAGATGGGAGAATATAGTGGCTTGGACCAAGATGGCAGAAGCAGAAGTGAGAAATATTAATCAGATTTTAACTTATAACTACATACACTGCAAGGCTATCTTTCAAAACTAAGATCAAAATTAATACTTTCAAATTTAGAGACCATGAATAGACCTTCTCCTGAAGAATATGCTTTAAGAAGAGAGAATGAAAGTATGAAATACAAAAAGAAACAGTGAGTGTAAAAACGAAAACAAAACTGAGAAATAAAACCATCTAAATTTAAAACTTCTGTACTTCTGTCATTAAAATGTGCTTTATAAATTATTAGTTAGCAAACCACAAACTAAAAAAAAAATTGTAATATATGCATCTGTGAAAGGACTTATACCCAGAATACATAAAGAACTCTGATAGAAAAAGAAAGCAACCAAAATCTTGAATAGGCACTTTATTTAAAAAGTATATGAGGATTTAATAAATACATGAAAAGTTGCTCAAAACCATGAATCACAGGGGGAAATTCAAAATAAAACCACAATGAGATACCACTACTTTCCTACCAATACGGCCAATATTAAAGAGATGCACAAAACATAGGTAATGATGTGGAGCAAATGGAGCCTTCTTACAATGCTGTTTTGGTTATAAAATGTTATAGACACTTTGCAGTTTTTTGAAAGTTAAACATGCACTTATGCTATGGCACAATAATTACACTCATAGGGTTTTATTCAAAGTGAAAATATGTCTATAAAAAGATGTGTACAAGGATGTTAACAGGTGCTTTATTTATAATATCCAAAAACTAGAAACAAGCCAAATGTCCAACAGCAGGAGGGTGAACAAACAATTGTGGTATACCCATACTAAAAATACTACTCATAATACTCAGCAATAAAGAGAAATGAACCCCACATAAACGTATCACATTCAATCTCTGAAAACAAGGGATAACTTTTAAAAGCAGAGAAAAAAATTTTAATCAAAATAACAAATTTCAATTGATTTCTCATCTGAAACAGTGGAGGTCAAATGATGATGGAAAAGCGTCTTTAAAGTACTAACAAAAAAAGAACTGTCAATTCAGAAGTATATTACAACAAAAATACTTTTCTCAAAAATGAAATAAAAATAAAGCTATTTGCAAATAAAGGAAAGCAATAAGAATTTGTCACCGGTATATACCAAGTATATTCAGAGTACAAGAAAATCTTAAGGATGTTCTTCATACTGAACAGAAATAGTATCAGATGGTCACTTGGCTAAACAGGAAAGAATGAAAAGTACTGGGAATGATAAACATGTGGGTAAATATTAAGTAGATTTTTTCTTTATTTATTTGAAAGAGAATTGTGTAAAGCAAAAGTAATAACACTATTTTTACATCATAACATACGTAGAAGAAAATATATAAAAGCAGCACAAGTGCTGGGAAGGGATGAATGGAATTACACTGTTTTCAGGTTGCTGTATTATACATAAAGTGGTGCGACATTAAACTAAAGTAAACTGTGATAAGTTACGTGTGATATTATGATCCCTAGACTGACAACTTAAAATTTCAAAAAGATACAACAGAAAGGCCAATAGGTAAAATAAAATTAAATTCTCAAAATTATTTCTTTACCCCTAAAGAAAGGAGAAACAAAAGGACAAGAACAAATAGAAAATAAATAGGAAGATAGTGGAATTAAAGATAACTGTATTACATTCAATGTTAATGAAATATACATCCCACTTAAAATTATCAGACTGGATAAAAACAAGATTTGATTTTATAAATATACAAGAAGTTGAGAATAAAAGAATGGACAAAGATATCCTGTGCATACCTGTCCTCGTCTTAGTACTGGGTATGCAGTTATAAAAAGACATCCATGAAACAAGTCAGGCACAGAAAGAGAAATACCACATGTTCTCACTTATTGGAGGGAGCTAAAAATTAATATATAAATTCACACACACACATACACACACACACACACAAACGGGGGGGGGGAGAAGATATAACAACCACAATTATTTGAAGTTGATACAACAAGCAAACAGAAAGGACATTGTTGGGGGGGAGGGGGGGAGGGAGAAGGGAGGGAGGTTTTGGTGATGGGGAGCAATAATCAGCTACAATGTATATCGACAAAATAAAATTAAAAAAAAAAAAAAAAAGACATCCATGCCTACAAATTTATTAAATACATGGCTAGTTTTATATTTTCAGGATGTAGCCAAAAAATAACTTGTTCTATAATTTTGAGAAGCAAATGTTAAGGGATGTCTTTCTGTAACTAGGACAGAGTATAATTTGGAACCATATCCAAGGTCTATATGTGGTGAGTTAAATACAGTAAGTTAGTCTTTAGTTTCTTGTTTATATTTACTCTACAGCAAAAAGTTGTGGTCCATTGCCTATCCCAGTTGTTCATTCCAAGGCTTTATTTCATATTAGGTAATCATGGCTGGGTTTTCAATTGTCCCTTGTTAGTGTTCGGATTGTATCATCCAATATGAGATATAGCCTCTTGTGCTAATATATGAGTGAAGATTTACAGTGAGCATCTAAGCCAGATGGAAAGAGTTAAAGAAATGCTTTTTATATAAATAGGAGACAGTGAAAAATCAATAATATTCTCCGCATCATAATGTCTTTATCTACAAGATCCAAGGCAAATCCTGAAAACAAGGAAACAAATATAACTTCAAAAACTGAGTCTTTGTTCCTGCCACTTTCAGTAGGAAACAGATCTCAACTCGTATTCATTTTATTATGCCGCACAAACACAAAAGCCCCAAAGAGTTAAGTCAAGGAAAAAAAGTTGGACCTGGTCATGGGTTCATAATTTTTCATTTCTGAATAATTCTGAATGCAAGATTAGCAGCCTGAAATTGAAATGCCAGATAATAAAATAGTGAGATGTTAAATTCCCATTTAATTAAAGTTATAATGTGCATTATAAACTTTCATGTAATCCAAGCAAATTTATAGGTTATTTTGTTTCTCTGCATTTTCAAAATCCTGACAAGAGACAATGTGATTAAATTGAGAAAGTCCTAAACAAAGAGAGAAGATGAATTTAGAAATGAAAAACGAGATAAAAATATAATTGGCTTATGTAGTTCCTCACAGTTCATTTGGTGATATGAACTAAGTATCTTTAAAGAAAAAAACGTAATCGTTATAGAAATGATATAAAGCAAGAAGTACATCTATGCAAACAAATGCAGAAATGAATTATTATAATTCGTTAATGTGAATTTGTATGAAATTTTAAAAATCCTATGTATGAAGTCGCTTACTGGAACCATCAATCCCAGATTCCAATGCAATTTTTCCAGATGACTAAGAGCAAGTTTCTTAAAATTTCATAGCTTCAATTTCCACATATGAAAACAAATGGACTAGATTAGATGGTCCCTAAATTTTAAGCGCAAAGTGTTCTGATATGTACTTAGCATGAAAGGCAAAATTTATGTTTCTTAGAAAAAATCTTTTGCCACTGTTATTAAAGACAAAATTTTAATTTATAAAACACTTTACATTTGGCAAGGCACTTTGACATATATTACTTTATTTGATTCTTACAACCAACCAGCAATAAATATTACTCTAAATCTGAGACTTGGAAAGGCAATGGCTTGTTCAATATGCGGGAACTTTAAAGATACCTAATTATAAGTTCATTTTTGCATATGTAGATTATTGGAAGGCCAGCTTAATATCACACACACACACACACACACAGTTCATTCTCAAACTGGTATGGACACTTATCAAAATGCTATGTTCTCACTGACGGGCTTGTTGCCGGATGAAAGCTAGACTTCTAATAATCATCTTATCTTTGAGAAATACAACTCTAGAGAAGATCGAATGAAATAATACATAGTAAACAAATGTGAACAAGTTTCTGTGTCTTGCTTAGCAGCATTTATTGGATTTTAGAGCTGAATGAAATTTGTGATTACCAATCTTGTTATGGTCTGAATTGTGTCTCCTCCCCCAATCCCCAGAATTTATATGTTGAGGTCTTCACCCTAAGTACCTCAGAATATGAATGTATTTGGAGACAGGATCCTTAAAGAGGTAAATAAGTTAAAATGAAGTAATTAAGGTGGACCCCAATCCAATATGACTGTGTCCTTAAGAGAAGAAGAGATTAGGACACAGACACATGCAAAGGGAAGACCGTGTGAAGACTCAGGGAGAAGACAATTGTCTACAAGCCAAGAGAGAGGTCTCAGAAGAAACCAACCCTGCCTACACCTTGATCTTGCACTGCTGGCCTCAAAAATTGTGAGAAAATAAACTTCTGTTGTTTAAGCCACCCAATCCGTAGTACCTTGTTATGGCAGCTTTAGCAAATGAATACAAATCCCACCTTCTTATTATCTGGTGTTGTTGCTGTTGCTAAAATTGGTGTCCAGAGAGCACAAATGATTTAGCCAAAGTAAAAAGCAAACTACTAGAAGAGCTGAGCATGAAACCAATTTCATTTTTAAATATAAATCTAAATCAGGAAAAAAATCCAAACAGGTAAAAAAAAGAAGATGGATGATCTGCTGAATGGCAGAAAGGAAATCTCATTGTTTATTAAACCCCTGAGATGCTCCTAAAAATCCACAGAGCACCATTGATAATCAGTGCATTGAGAAGGCATTAGCAGAGAAGCTTGTGAAATAAGCTGCTTTTGAACCTTCTCTTTTGACCTTAGATAAGTCAACTCTGCCTATAAAAAATGAACACACATAGGGGGAGAAATATTTTCTGTAGTTGATAAAATAAGATATAGAGGTTTTCATTATACCAGCTAAAGATAGAAAAGTAACCAATAGAGAAACTAAAATGTTCTATAACTACAGCAAGAGAAAGAGAGAGAAGTAATAGAGGTATGATTAAGCTAAATCCTCAGCATAGTAGGAAGCTTAATGTCTAAGTCTAGAAATGGCTACATAAACATTCATTAATGAGGCAAAAGAAACCACCAGAAGAAACAAAAACTACCTAGAAGTCATTGCCTCTAGAGCTCTGGGAGTAGAAGTGAAGAGGCATGGCCCAGGAGACCATATATCCGTGATTAGCACTCCTGTAGCACTGCGTGTGATGGTGTATGTGTGTGTATGCATGTACGTATGCATCTATTTCTTCAAAAGAAGAAAAAGAAAACTGTGAAGAGGAAACTTTCATGGAGTTTATCTTTCTCTTCCAATATCCACCAAAAAGAATAGTAAAGTCTCTTAATATACACTAAAAAATACATTTCAAAAAAGAAAACTAGACCAAATAGGATAAAAATCACTAAACTGTTCCATGTAAGACACATAAACCATCAAGCCCCTTCCTAGTCTACCATAAAGTGAATTTTACTAAATCAGGCAGAGGATCACACTCTTTGGCCCTGTTGTGGATAAAGTCAAATCAAATCCATCCCCTGCTGTCACCCCTGCACCTCCATCCTCCCCCTGCCAAAAAAAAAAAAAAAATGTTTTAAAGGCACACAAACGAAGCATTCTATATACTAGGGTGGAATCTGTCTGTCTTCCAAAGCGGAAGATATTGAATTTCTACAAAATTTAATTTTCATTCTAGAAATTCAATTCCAGACCACTGCATCCTTTATTTTACTTTCCTGGGTTGTTGAAGAAGTGAAACGAAGTATGTATTTTGTTTTCCCCTTAAATATCAAAATAAAAAAGAATTGACAGTTTTGCTCTCTAAAAAGGATGTGTCAAATATCATAAAATAACCCCCAAATCTATCTCACCTTTAAGGATATTAAGATCAGCTGTAAAAAGTTTTCTTGAGAATTACATGCCAAAACAAAATAAAATAAAGCTTTGATAAATTTTCTGTCATAAATTGATAGAATAGAAAATATCTTTTTATAATATTTGCCTCTCTAGAATAACATCATCATACAATGGAAATGTAGTTGTTACATTTCAATGTCAAAATCTCAGTTAAGGATCATAATTGTATTTGCCAAAACAATGTATACCATGTAAGACCAATACATCTAATCATAAGCCACCTAATTTTAATAACATTGAAGGAAAATATTAAAGTTATTTTCAGACTAGGAAACTGAAAGGGTTAGAAGTGTATTATGTTTATGTAACTGAATTAAAGTTGTCAATATGCAGTACAAGTTTGGTTCATAACAAAAGACCACAAAACATGTGCTCTCTCTGGCCTTGATACATAAGGAAAACACAATACGTATTGTCCTGTCATGCTCCACTATATTACAACTGTCTGAGCAGTACATTTTCCATGACATTTCCATTTGGCTTCCTTCTTTCTGAAGCACTGCCAATTTTGTCAGACTATTTGGAAGATTTCACTCCATTACTTTCAAAGCCACCAAGTTTATGCGATCCAAAGTAATTTTAAAAAAACCTTGGAGCCACCTGAAATTTTTAGATGCAAAGTATGTGTCTTAGTCTGTTTTCAGCTGCTGTAATAGAATACTACAGACTGGGTAATTTATAAAGAAAAGAAATTTATTTCTTACCAGTCCAGAGGCTGGGAAATCCAGGGTCAAGGTGTTGCATCCTCTGAGGGCCTTCTTCCCACATCATAACACAGTGAGAGGGCAAGAGCATGTCAGCTCAGGTCTCTCTCCTTCTTCTTATAAACCCACCAGTTCCATCATGGGGGCCCCAACATGTTGACTTTATTTAATTCTAATTACCTCCTAAAGGTCCTAGTTCCAAATGCCATCAAAATACAAATTTTTGGATTAAGTCTCCAACACATAAAATATGGGGGACACATTCAAACCACAGCAATATGTTTCTAAAGTGGTGAGTTTTCTTAAGGTACCACATTTTATAAAATACATTTTAAATCACTAAAATAAAAAGTCTTTACTGTAGTAGCTCTCTGAGTAGTTAAATCATAATGGCAAAGACGAGTACCAAAATTTGCAGACACAAATGCTATAGAAACAGTCTGGATAGCATGAGGGACAGCACACTCCTGAAGGTTCCAGCTGTTCATTTAGACACAAATTCTGAAATCATTTCCAGTAGAAATTGTGTTCTCTGTCCCTGCTGAAATTTTAAAAATTAAAAAATTAAAAAAATAAAACCACCCCCTAATACCATCAAGCAAAACAAGTAGGCCTCTTTGTAGACCTTTTGAGTATAAGGACTAAATTCTCAGGCACTCCAAAAATTATTTGTTTCTTATTTAGAGTTCACTTTTTAGTATTTAATGACATCCACCCCCCTCCCACCACCTTACCTTACCACTGTTTTTATATGTTTTCTGATTTAAACAGGCTTTGTTTCAAGCTTATACCTACTTAATTACATAGCTGTCATCTGGAGATATGAGCTGTAGAATAGACACTTCTTCTGAATCACTTAAATTAAAGGGGAATTGACCAACTGGGTCACATTGTTATATCCCTCCACGTAAAAGCTAGAATCCAATTATATGGTTTCTTGTTTTTGCTACGAGATATTATCAGAATAATTACACAAGACCTTAATAGATGATTTTAGTTGTTTTTTTTTGTTTGTTTGTTTGTTTTTTAGAATTCTCCATCTACCACTCATTCACTGAAAAAAAGCTGTTTGGTTTTTTCTAGGTATAAAAGTACAAGGAACTTTTATCTCATCAGATAAAAAGTTAATGTAGGCTATAGTTGCAGGTTCAGAAAACATGACAATATTCCTTAAGAGAGATTTATTACCTTTTTGAGTTACTTCCATTGATTTTTCTTGGCTACACACCTATGTTTTCTGCTGCACCACAATATTCTATTTTCTATTTGGATACTTATATTTTCCATCTGCCTACTACTAACTCAAGTCTTTAATAAATTTTTAATGGATTTTTGGGGTGACCTTAGCAGACCATGCCTTTGTTTCCTGCTTTAAGATGAACACTCCTTTCAAGTAATCTTTAAAGATAGGGGCCAAGGTCAGCTTCTCTATTTCTACCACAAATAGGATAATAAATTGCAGGTTAAACTACAAGCAAGTTTAGGTTTTATACTTTTATCCTTAAAACAATGCCATAATATTGATATTACTGATTTTTAAAATACCGTTAAATAACTTTACTTCAGTGACTAGAGAACAGTACAAATGGATTGAAACTGAATGTCTGACTTTTAAAAACCTTATTTTTTCAATCTAAGAAAATGACTTAGACAAAGCTTAGAATAACAGAATAGTAATATATGATAAGGCACTCAGTAAGTGCTTGTTAAATGTTATTGAATAAATAGTTATAATTCTATCGGACATTTTTTAAAACAAAAATCTGCTCAGAAAGAAAGAATAATCTTTAGCTGCTGCAAAGCCTGACCCAAACTTAAGACCAAATTTTATAAAAATATAGAAATTTTTATATAGTCACAGAATAATGACTATTCGTGTAGATAGAGATGACCTTAAAACACTATAAGGAGTGCCTGTTTAATCAGCAAAAAAAAATTTTGATTATTTTTATTAGCAGTTATTGGAAGAAACCTTACTACTAATCTCATTTACTCTTGTATTCAAAATACCACCCCACCCACCCCAAATAGACTGTGGTCTACCAGCTCTTTATGCATAATTCCAAAAGCAAGGAGGTCACTTCCCCTCCATTAGCCCATCCAATTTGGACAACTGCATTTTCTCTTTTTTGATTCCCAAACCTATTATCAACGGAGGTGACTGCATTTATCTTTGTTTTGGTCTCTGGAGATTTGCAATTGATAAACACCAACTTTTTCACATGAATTTTTATGCCGTCCAGTCTCTCGGATCTACTTTTGTAAACTAGTTTGAAACTTTGCCTTGTTTCCCATTATATTTTGGGTCAATGTTATAATAAATTTACAATATATTTTTATTGAGAAATATTTAAACATACAGAAAAGCCTTAAATAATAAAATAAATACTCATGTACCAATGAACTTTAACAACCTTTGCTACGTTTGCTTTAAATATTAAAACAAAGCAAACTAGAGCAAAACAAACCAAAACAACCAGCCAAAAATTTCTCAAATACAGTTGAATCACCTTGTGTGACCCAAATCCTATCTCATTCTCTCCTCAGAACTCACCGCCATATCGAATTTGCTTTAATTCATTTCTCTGCATTTTATAGTCTTACTCATGAGTATGTATCTAAAAACAATGAAGTAATACTTAATAGCTCTTAAATTCTGTAAAATGATAGTCTCTTTCTCTGTGTATGTGTGTGGTGTGTGTCCCTTTCTACAACTTGCTTTATATACTTAATTTCTGAGATTTGTCTGGATTGATACATATAGCTCCAGGTAACTTATTTTAACCACTGAATAACACACAAAAAAATGCTACAATGAGGAGATCTAAATACTTGATACACATGGGAGAGTTTATCTAGGGGATAAACTAGACACGAAATTACTTAGCTTTAGGAAAGTGGCATCTGAACAATTAGCACTCCAAAGAGATTGAATCAATTTATATACACCAGTAGTATATATGAGTCCCCATTCCTTCACTTTCATAACAACACTTAGTATGAGACTATACTTTTTGCCAATCTGATGCAAATTATATTTCATTGCAGTTTTATTTGCATTTCCTTAATTACCAACAGGGCTGAGTGCCTTTGCTTATGGTCCTTGGCAATTAAGCATTCTTTATCTGTGAATTGCCTGTTTATAATAGTTTGTCTTTTGTTTCTCTTGAGTTTCCGGTCTGTTTTCCTTTTCTTATTTTTACTTTTATTTTTATATTCTGATAGAAATCATTCAAACCTCCCCAAAGTGGGGCTTATCTTATAACTTTATTTATAGCTGTACAGACATTTTTAGTGCTAATGTATTCAAATTTATGAATACTAGCCTTTATGGTTTGTGCTTATTGTGTCTACTCTAAACAATTTTCTGCTGCTGTGGGGCCGTTAAAATAATCTATATTTTTTTCTAAAAGTCTTAAAATCCTGGTTTTCACATTTATGTTTTTAATCTTCTTGGGAGATAACCTTGTGTAGATGCGATAGAAACCTTATGTTATTTTTTATCCACAAAAATGAGCTTTGCCCCAGTATCATTTATTAAACACCACAGTCTTTCTCCATTAATTTATAATGTCAGCTCTGTCATTTATCACATTTTTATATTTAAATGGTTCATTTCAGGACTTTCTGTTATAATCCATTATTCTATTTAATCCTTGAAATAAAACCACTTTTTTTCACACTGTTTGATTGCTGTATTTTATAATTAGTCTTGACATCTGGTAAAGAAGAACCCTCATCATGTTCCTCGCCTTCAAAATTATCTTAATTGTACTTGGTTTTTTGTTCTTCAATGTGCATTTTAGGATCAGTTTGTCCAGCAAAACTCCTACTGGGGTTTAGGTAGAAATTGTGTTAAATTTATAGGTTAAGTGAAATTTTTCACATTAAGTGAACCTAGCATGACAATTTCATATCTTTCCACTTAATCAGATTTTAAAATCTTCTTCAATATCATCTCATATTTTTCTCAATAAAAATATTGAATACTTTTATTAGAGTTATTCTACTTATTCAGGTTTTTATTCTATGAGTACATGAAAAGAATATATATTCTGTATATATGGGTTATAGAATTTAAATATATTTTAAATCGAATGTGCTAGCTTTCTTGTTAAAACATTCTAACTTCAATTTTTTAATGCTTTACTTTTCAGTGTCATAGAGGTGTGATTAAGTCGCCCACTCCATTTTTGGATTTTCAAATTTGCCTGTGCTTCTGCCCATGAAGACAGGGATTTTTGACTCTTTGTTCCCTTTTCCTCTCCAATGTCCAGAATGATACCCAGCATCTAGCAGACGTTAAATAAATAATTGTTTTTAAAAAAAACAATTGTTTTATATTCTTGGTGGATTATTTCTTAAAATATAGTATCCCTATTTATTCCTGTATGAGATTTTCACCTTAAGTTTTGATTTGTCTGATGTTAATTTTAACATGACAGCTTTCTTTTAACTCATACTTCATGATATATCCTTTTCCATTTCTCTATGTTCAAACTTTCTGTGTGGTTTTGTTTTAGGTCTTTCTCTTGTTAGTATCATGTGGTAGGATATTTTAAAATCATACCTGATAATCTCTGTATTGTAATGTGTTGATATTTACCTTCCCAACTTCTACCATCCTAATTTATCTTCTATATATTAACTTTTCTCTTTGTTTGTTTTTATTTTCCATTTTTATTTCCTCTATTGGAATTGATAAAGTATTATATTTTCCTTTTTCTGGTAGGATGCTGTAAATAATTATATATAGACACACACACACATACACTTTTAGTAATTATCTTTAATTTTTTATTGTGGTAAAATACACACAACATACCATTTACCATCATAACCATTTTTAGGTGTACAGTTCAGTGATATTAAGTACATTCATATTGCTGTGCAGCCATCATTACCATCTATCTTCAGACTTCTTTTCATTTTGCAAAACTACTCTTTAAGCAGTGACTCTCTATTCCTTCTCACCCCAGCCCCTGGCAACCACCATTCTACTTTCTGTCTCTATAAATGTGACTGTTCTAAGTACCTCATGTAAACAAAATCATACAATATTTGTCTTTTTGTGATTGGCTTATTTCACTTAGCATAACATCTTCAGGTCGGTTCATCTACGTTGTATCATGTGTCAGAATTCCCTTCCTTTTTAAGGTGGAATAATATTTCATTCTATGTATATCCCATATTTTGCTTATTCATTCGTTTGTACAGGGACACTTGGTTTGCTTCCCACCTTTTAGCTATTGTGAATAATACTTCTGTGAATATGGACATACAAAGACTTGAGATCCTGTTTTCAATTCACTGGGGTATATACCCAGGAGGGGAATTGCTGGATCATATGGTTATTCTATTTTTAACATTTTGAGGAACCACCCATACTGTTTTCCATAGCAGTTGCACTATTTTACATTCCCACTAACAGTGCACAAAGGTTTAAATTTCTCCATATTCTGACCAACACTTGTTATTTTCTCTATTTTTTTCCCCTTTAATAGTAGTCATCCTAAAGGGGTTGAGGTGGTAATTGTCCTTAGATTTTTGATGATCATACTTAACTATAAATTGATTTAGCAAAGCAAAGGTTATTATAAATTTCCATCTCATCCTAAATATGTCACAGATCCAAGAACAGTTTATCTACCCATTGAGGATTATCTTCCCGCTTCTTTTAATTCTTGGCCAGTGTTTTACATTTATCTTTTTAAAAGGTTATTTTATAGTCAGTATACATTTTACGCGTTATTAATTTCTGTGCTAACAACATTTTTTCCTTCTAAAGTAGTTTTAATGAAAGTTTAAAGGTCTGAATAAAAACTTGAATGACAACAGGTTGAAAATAAAATTCTAGGCTGAATATCATCTCATTGCAGCACTTCAAAGCCATCACTTTGCTTTGTTCTAGTATCTACTGGTTTTGAGAAGTCAGCTGTCCATCGAAACGGCATTCTTGTGAAAGAAGCCTATCTTGTCTTTTGGTTTCTTTTATAATCTTCTCCTTGTTATTAATATTCTATAGTTTCACAATAATCTATCAAGCTATAGACTTATTTTATTTATCCTTTCAGTCTCAGAATGCAGGGATTTAATTCTTTATTAAGAATTTTAAAATTTGGGGTCCCATGTATAAGGGTAATAATCCCGTTCATGGGGCTTTATTCCTTATTAAGAATTAAAGAATTCTCAATGAAGAATTAAACTTGTAGATATTATCTTTCCAAATATTGCTGTTCCACAGTTCTTGCCATTCTCCTGTAAAGCTCCTTTAGTCTACCTTCAGTCTACTTTATGTATCTTTTAACTACTCAGTTGTGTGTTTTGTCTCCCTGTGTATTGATTTGAGTGAATTTTTCAGCATTACCTTCTGGTTCACAAACTTGCCCACCATGTACAGTCTACAGTTATCTAATTTGTTGCAATTTTTCATATTTCAATAGCTATTTTTTTCTAATGCTTTTTTTAAACATAAGCACCTGCCCTTGTTTAATTCTGCTTATACATTTTATAACATCATGCTTTTTATCTTTTTTTGTATTCCCCCATGCCCCTCCCCCTGCACTACTCCCCTGCTGCTCTATGCCAACCAAATCCCAGGAGCAGCAAGGCTCTCTCCTGAGAAACAATCCCATCCCAAAATATTATGGCTGGGAGTATAACATCATGTTTTTTAACAAAAATTGTATTAGAGTATTCTACATAAACATATTTTAAATCCATTGTGCTACTTTTTCTTAGGGAATAAATTCATGTTCTGAGCATTGATGGTTTGTCTTCTAGAGCATTACATTTATTCACATGTTTTGGAATTTTGTTTTGCAAACTCATTTTGAATATTTAGTTTTTGTTTTCTGACTTTTTTTTTTTTTTTTTTACATCTTTCACTGAGTTCCCCCCTCCATCTTGAGGGTAGAACCTCATGAATAGGATTATTACCCTTGTAAAAGGGACCCCCAAAGACCTCTCTGTCTTTCTGCCTTGTCCACAACCCAGAAGATGGCCCCCATCAGAGCACAACCATGCTACCATCCTAATCTCAGACTTCCTGCCCCTAAAACTGTAAGGAATAAATTTCTGTTCTTTGTAAGCCGCCCAGTCTATGGTATTTTGGTACAGCAGCCCAAGCTGACTAAACACATCTGATGTCCCATATAATGGCAGGTTTTATTTGGGGTATTTTTGTTTGTTTTCTCCCAGCCTACTTTCATAAGCCTGCCCAGTCCCTGGATTCAAGCAAGGAGACTTCTTCGGGGTCCCATCCCCCATGGAGTACTTTAGTCCCCTTTCTCTCTCAAGGGCCATACAAAACCACAATTTTCTGCTTGAAGTCCCAGGTTAGCAGGTGTATGGTCCAGCTTCATTCTCTATTTTTTATTCCTCTTCTGTTTCAGATCCATGAAGTTCCTTTCTTTTGTTAAATTTTTGCTTTGTTTTGTTTTTTAGTCCAGAAATGAATTTTCTTATTTTTCTTATTTCTTATTTCTTTACGTTGTCACAGTTTACTCATGTTTTTGAAGCAGAGGAGACACATTACATCTTTAACTCATGGTGTCTTCTTGACCAGAAATCCATATTATGATAATTTTAAAAGGTGAGTCTACCATCCCACTTACTTTATTTTCTAATTATATTTGCATTTAAACTTCTTTGAATACAGTTGTGTTGCCAGTTACAACTTTACCAAAATATGATATTGTCATGCTCACATTACTATGCTTGCTACTGTAAACATCACGAGAAATTTTGTCAAATGCTCTACTGATATCCAAATGCCTAGATTATTCCACTTCTGTATCAAGGGGTGCCAATCAGCTTTGTTTCTCATGAATATTCATAGCCAATGAAAATAAATTAATTAAATAAAATAAATTCTAAAAAAAAACTTTGGCCTGAGTTACTTTTAGTGAATTCCGTGGTCAGTTAGTAAGCTTTTCCAAAATTTGCTGGGAAGGAATATCAACTTTGTAAGTTGACTTTTATGATCATTTAAAAATAGTACAATAAATATTATTTGTTATGCCAGGAATTCTGCAAGGACTATTTTTTTCTAGCACCTCTCTTAAATTCTGCACTTCTTTAAAATTAGCAAGTGGCTGTTTTCCCATCTCTGTACCTTCATTAAATTTCCCTCCCCAAAAGTATTCATTTGGTTCTGAAGAAATGACTTCATTTAAAAGACCAAGGTGCAAAAAAATAAAAAATAAAAAATAAAAAAATAAAAGACCAAGGTGCCCACAGTTATCTCTCTTGAGCTTCCGTTTTCTCTTAATTATGTTTGTTTATTCTATACTTGTCACTTTCAAAGTTATTCTTGATAAGAAAGGACAAAGCATAAGAGATTGAATAATTGTTTGCCCACACCTTTAAGTAATACAGCATCTTCCTCCAGTGGTATCCTTATCCCTTTTCTAGTCTCAGCCAGACTGAAAGTATCCCACTCATCCTTTCGCAATTTTACCTCTTTTTTATATCTCATATTTATATTTTTATATGGGCTAAGTCAAGAGCTTCTAATAGAGTTAGTTAGTTTTTATCAAAATCAGGCAAGAGAAAAAAATAGGCAAGAGAATTATGAAAGATTCTCTGCAAGTGATCTTTAACATATGTAACTATTTCATGACAAAAGAAAAGTTCACAAAATCTTGATAACTATTGGCTTTTATAGAGGATAGCTGTCTTTTGAAAAATCTGAGCTTCTGATTTTAAAAAATATTGAACAAGCCTGACAAAAAGGCTAAACCCTCAAATTTTGCATACATGATTCCTTGAACATGCCAGGGAAACTTTTCAAATAGTAGTAGTAGTGATAATAATATCAATATCTAATAGTTGTGAGCATTTACCACGTGCCAAAGCACTTCATTAAGCACATTTCATAGATTATCTTACTAAATCCTTAAAACATCTCTGAGGCAGTGTGCTGGGTTAAATAGTGTCCCCCCAAAATTTATGTCCACCTTGAACCCCAGAACAAGACCTTATTTAGAAATACGGTCTTTGCAGATGTAATTAGTGAAGATGAGGTCATACTGGATTAGGATTACCTAATCCTATGACTAGCACCCTTACAGAGAAACAGAAACACAGAGACACACAGGGAGAAAGCCATGTGAAGATGGAGGCAGAGATCAGAGTGATGCCAAAACAAGACAAGGAACACCAAAGATTTCCCGAAACCACCAGAAGCTAGGAAGAAGCAAGGCAGGATCTTCCCATAGAGACTTCAGAGGGACCATGGCCCTGGTGACACCTTGACTTCTAACTTTTACTATCCAGAACTGTGAGGGAATGAATATCTGTTGTTTTAAGCCACCACGTTTGTTTGTGTTATCTTGTTATGGCAGCTCTAGGAAACTGATACAGATAGGTAGTCTTTGTTAACCTGCTTTACAGATGAAAAAACTGAAGTTCAGGAAGGTTAGGTAATTCATCCAAGATCAAATGGCTTGTAAACAGCAAAATGAGGATAAAAACTCAGGAAGCCTGACCTCAAACCCAGGCGTGTGTGTGTGTGTGTGTGTGTGTGTGTGTGTGTGTGTGTGTGTGTGTGTGTGTGTGTGTGTGTGTGTGTGTGTGTGTACAAGAGAGAAAGAGAGAGGCATATGTATTAATGTGTATGTATGTGTACATACATAAACATCCACATAAAAACATAAATATACACACACACAAACACATGCAACCACAAATCACCATAATGCTGTATATATATAGATAGGAGTGCTATAAACATTTATAGATTGGCAAAAGCATTGCAGGATAGTCTCCTCAAAGTTTTTCTATCAGTAAGGTAGAACTTGTGTTGAGCCTTAGATTTTGATAGAATTAAATGAAGCCAATACAAACCGGAGTGAGGGGGATGAAGGATGGATCATAAGGTGGAATGTTATGGCTGTTAAAACATTTTGGATCTAGCATAGAATCCAGGAAAGATTAAAATGAAAATACACTTGGAATATGAATGGAGGGAAATGGTGAAGCACCGTGTACCTTACGGAAAAAAAGTGGGTCTTTACCAAAAAGGTATAAATTGATATTATAAATGCAAATAAAGGAGTATTTGATTTTGCAAAAGAAGACAATGAAAACTGTACATTCGGAAGATTAATCTGGTGGTGATATAGAATATGACCTATAGGGAAACAATATTAATGAGACAGAAGCTATTTTAGAGAACAAAGCAATAATCTAAGCATGAGGAAGTAAAGGTCTAGGTTTAATGGTGGCAAAAGAAAATGAAAAGGTAAGAGAGATATTCAAGAAATGTTAAAAAGAAATTAGAGTCACTGGTTTCTAATTGACTTGCTTACTGGGGATATAAAGAGAAAAGGGAGAAAGCAATCAGAAGGAATTAAATTGCCATTTATCTTTTTTTTAAGATAAAGATAGAAAGGGAAATGGGATTAGAAAAGAGGTGATTACTTTAACAAATTCAATTTAATTTCTTACATCAAAGATCATCTTAAATATTATCCTTTTCTATCTTGAAAATGGATTGAATCAATTTTGTTTGAAAATCACCCTCTAAAACACTATAAAATTGTTTTTATTGTACGTTTTGTTCTCCTGTGTTTACATTATATCCGAAAAGATATAAACCTTTTCAATAAGATAATATAGAAAGAGAGAGAGAGACAGAAATAAGATAATATTGGGATAGACAGAGTCTCAAAACTATTTCCAACTCATAACATTTAACTCGTAAATAGTCACATAACACTTTTTCCTAGAAAAAATAGCAATTGGATCAGCTAAAGAAAAACAAACTAGTTTTTGTTTTAGACTCCTTAGTGTCTCCATATATTTATCTAATTTATTACTAATGAAAAATGAGACTGGTATATTTTTCACATTTTGCTCAGCAAACTGATTTTTCATGTGTATGCACGTGGCAAATCAGGAAGGTGTTTACTTGATTTCAGGAAGAAACATTTACCTAGTCAGCAAAAACCAAGATGTCATATATTACACAATGCTCTCTTGTCTAAAGGCATGAAAAAGATCAGGTTTGTTCAATTTATTAGTACAGCTCTCACATATACAAAATAAAATACAGTTTCATTGAGATTCTACTCCAAGAACTTTAATTTTTTCTCAAAATCATTCCATAGCTTCATCCAAATGTCTAACTGAACTTGACTAGCTAAGTAGAAAGAGCAACTGCCAATATATATTTCATCAACATAAGAAATCTTTTTCTCTTAGTTCCTTTCTCCTAAAGTCATGAGGCCAATGTAATTAGGGCCTTATTACATTGGACAATATCTGGCTTATGAGATATTTGAAACATTTATTGACCTCATGAGACATGCCAGAATGATGGGAGCGGGCAGTGTGATACGTCAATCCCACACCAGAAGGCTTTCCCAGAAGGCTTTATGATCCAGATCCCTCATTATATAATGATGTATAACTCTCATCCCCATCTTATCACTATAACAACCATATCCTTTTTTTTTTTTTTTTTTTACTCTGTAATTCGTTAATTACTATAACAGGACGTTGAGTTATAGTAATTATTTTTTTTTCTTTTTTTTTTAATTTTATTTTGTCGATATACATTGTAGCTGATTATTGCTCCCCATCACCAAAACCTCCCTCCCTTCTCCCTCCCCCCCTCCCCCCCAACAATGTCCTTTCTGTTTGCTTGTTGTATCAACTTCAAATAATTGTGGTTGTTATATCTTCTTCCCCCGCCCCGTTTGTGTGTGTGTGTGAATTTATATATTAATTTTTAGCTCCCTCCAATAAGTGAGAACATGTGGTATTTCTCTTTCTGTGCCTGACTTGTTTCACTTAATATAATTCTCTCAGGGTCCATCCCTGTTGTTGCAAATGGCAGTATTTCATTCGTTTTTATAGCTGAGTAGTATTCTATTGTGTAGATGTACCACATTTTCCGTATCCACTCATCTGATGATGGGCATTTGGGCTGGTTCCAACTCTTGGCTATTGTAAAGAGTGCTGCGATGAACATTGGGGAACAGGTATACCTTCGACTTGATGATTTCCATTCCTCTGGGTATATTCCCAACAGTGGGATGGCTGGGTCGTATGGTAGATCTATTTGCAATTGTTTAAGGAACCTCCATACCATTTTCCATAGAGGCTGCACCATTATGCAGTCCCACCAACAATGTATGAGAGTTCCTTTTTCTCCGCAGCCTCGCCAGCATTTATCGTTCATAGTCTTTTGGATTTTAGCCATCCTAACTGGGGTTAGATGGTATCTCAATGTGGTTTTGATTTGCATTTCCCGGATGCTGAGTGATGTTGAGCATTTTTTCATATGTCTGTTGGCCATTTGGATATCTTCCTTAGAGAAATGCCTACTTAGCTCTTTTGCCCATTTTTTAATTGGGTTGCTTGTTTTCTTCTTGTAAAGTTGTTTGAGTTCCTTATATATTCTGGATATTAATCCTTTGTCAGATGTATATTTTGCAAATATTTTCTCCCACTCTGTTGGTTGTCTTTTAACTCTTTTAATTGTTTCTTTTGCTGTGCAGAAGCTTTTTAGTTTGATATAATCCCATTTGTTTATTTTTCCTTTGGTTGCCCATGCTTTTGGGGTCGTATTCATGAAGTCTGTGCCCAGTCCTATTTCCTGAAGTGTTTCTCCTATGTTTTCTTTAAGAAGTTTTATTGTCTCAGGGTGTATATTTAAATCCTTAATCCATTTTGAGTTGATTTTAGTATACGGTGAGAGGTATGGATCTAGTTTCATTCTCCTGCATATCGATATCCAGTTATCCCAGCACCACTTGCTGAAGAGGCAGTCCCTTCCCCAGTGAATAGGCTTGGTGCCTTTGTCAAAGATCAGATGGCAGTAAGTGTGTGGGTTGATTTCTGGATTCTCTATTCTATTCCATTGGTCAGTGTGTCTGTTTTTATGCCAGTACCATACTGTTTTGGTTATTATAGCTTTGTAGTATAGCTTAAAGTCAGGTAGTGTTATGCCTCCAGCTTTATTTTTTTTACTGAGCATTGCTTTGGCTATTCGTGGTCTTTTATTGTTCCATATAAATGTCTGAATAGTTTTTTCCATTTCTGAGAAAAATGTCTTTGGAATTTTGATGGGGATTGCATTGAATTTGTATATCACTTTGGGTAGTATGGACATTTTCACTATGTTGATTCTTCCAATCCAAGAGCATGGAATATCTTTCCATCTTCTTGTATCCTCTCTCATTTCTCTCAGCAGTGGTTTGTAGTTCTCATTATAGAGATTTTTCACCTCCTTGGTTAACTCAATTCCTAAGTATTTTATTTTTTTGGTGGCTATTGTAAATGGGCAGGCTTTCTTGATTTCTCCTTCTGCATGTTCACTATTGGAGAAAAGAAATGCTACTGATTTTTGTGTGTTGATTTTGTATCCTGCTACTGTGCTGAAATAATTTATCAATTCCAAGAGTTTTTTTGTAGAGGTTTTAGGCTGTTCGATATATAGGATCATGTCATCTGCAAACAGGGACAGTGTGACTTCATCTTTTCCAATCTGGATGCCCTTTATTTCCTTCTCTTCTCTGATTGCTCTGGCTAGTACTTCCAACACTATGTTGAATAGGAGTGGTGAGAGTGGGCATCCTTGTCTAGTGCCTGTTCTTAAAGGAAAAGCTTTTAGCTTTTCCCCATTCAGGATGATATTGGCTGTGGGTTTGGCATATATGGCTTTAATTATGTTGAGATACTTTCCCTCTATACCTAACTTATAGAGGGTCTTTGTCATGAATGAGTGCTGAACTTTATCAAATGCTTTTTCAGCATCTATAGAGATGATCATATGGTCCTTGTGTTTGAGTTTATTAATATGGTGTATCACATTTATTGATTTGCGTATGTTGAACCAACCTTGCATCCCTGGGATGAATCCCACTTGATCGTGATGAATAATTTTTCGTATGTGATGCTGTATTCTGTTTGCTAGTATTTTAGTGAGGATTTTTGCATCTATATTCATCAAGGATATCGGCCTGTAGTTTTCTTTTTTGGTTATATCTTTACCTGGTTTTGGTATCAGGATGATGTTTGCTTCATAGAATGAGTTTGGGAGATTTGCGTCCATTTCAATCTTTTGGAATAGTTTGTAAAGAATCGGTGTCAATTCCTCTTTGAATGTTTGGTAAAATTCTGCTGTGAATCCATCTGGTCCTGGGCTTTTCTTTGTTGGGAGCCTTCTGATAACAGCTTCAATCTCCTTTATTGTTATTGGTCTGTTCAAATTTTCTACGTCTTCACGGTTCAGTTTTAGGAGCTTGTGTGTGTCCAGAAATTTATCCATTTCCTCCAGATTTTCAAATTTGTTGGCGTATAGTTGTTTATAGTAGTCTCGAATGATTCCTTGTATTTCAGATGAATCAGTTGTAATATCGCCTTTTTCATTTCTAATTTTTGTTATTTGAGTCTTCTCTCTTCTTTTTTTTTGTTAGCCATGCTAATGGTTTGTCAATTTTATTTATCTTTTCGAAAAACCAACTTTTTGATTCGTTGATCTTTTGAATTGTTTTTTGGTTTTCAATTTCATTCAGTTCTGCTCTGATCTTAATGATTTCTTTCCGTCTGCTAACTTTAGGATTGGATTGTTCTTGTTTTTCTAGTTCTTTAAGGTGAAGTGTTAGGTTGTTCACTTGCCATCTTTCCATTCTTCTGAAGTGAGCATTTAATGCAATAAATTTTCCCCTCAATACTGCTTTTGCAGTATCCCACAGGTTTTGGTATGATGTATCATTGTTTTCATTAGTTTCAATAAACTTTTTGATTTCCTGCTTGATTTCTTCTTGGGCCCATATGTCATTGAGTAGAATGCTGTTTAATTTCCATGTGTTTGTATAGTTTCCAGAGTTTTGTTTGTTATTAATTTCTAGTTTTAATCCATTGTGGTCTGAGAAGATACATGGCATAATTCCAATATTTTTTAATTTATTGAGACTTGATTTGTGACCTAATATGTGATCTATCCTGGAGAATGATCCATGTGCTGATGAGAAGAATGAATATTCTGAGGTTGTTGGGTGGAATGTTCTGTAGATATCTGCCAATTCCAATTGGTCTAGAGTCTTGTTTAGATCTTGTGTTTCTCTACTGATTCTTTGCCTAGATGATCTGTCTAATATTGACAGTGGAGTGTTCAGGTCCCCTGCTATTATGGTATTAGTGTCTATTTCCTTCTTTAGGTCTAATAGAGTTTGTTTTATAAATCTGGCTGCTCCAACATTGGGTGTGTACATATTTATGATTGTTATGTCTTCTTGATGGATCAGTCCTTTTATCATTAAGTAGTGTCCCTCATTGTCTCTTTTTATGGTTTTTAGTTTAAAGTCTATTTTGTCAGATATAAGAATAGCCACTCCAGCTCGTTTTTCTTTTCTGTTTGCATGGTAAATCTTTTTCCATCCTTTCACTCTTAGTCTGTGTGAATCTTTATGGGTGAGGTGGGTCTCTTGTAGGCAGCATATAGTTGCGTCCTGCTTTTTGATCCAGTCAGCCAGTCTGTGTCTTTTAATTGGGGAATTTAAGCCTTTAACATTAAGAGTTGTTATTGAAAGGTGTTGATTTATTCCTAGCATTTTATTGGTTGTTTGGTTGTCTTAGGTGTCTTTTGTTCCTTGCTTTCTGATTTACTGTTTGGTTTTTGTGTTTGTTGGTTCCTTAGGTTGTAGATAGTGTTTTTGTTAGCTTGTTTTCTCTTCATGAATGCCATTTTTATTGTACTAGCGGGTTTAGATTTTTCTTGGGTTTTTATGGCAGTGGTAGTTATTTTTCAGGAACCAAACCCAGTACTCCCTTGAGGATTTCTTGTAAGGGTGGTCGTGTGGTAGTGAACTCCCGCAGTTTTTGTTTGTCTGAGAAATATACTATTTGCCCCTCATTTCGGAAGGATAGCCTTGCAGGGTAGAGTATTCTTGGCTGGCAATCTTTGTCTTTTAGTATTTTGAAAATATCATCCCATTCCTTTCTAGCTTTTAGGGTTTGTGATGAAAAGTCTGATGTTAACCTGATTGGGGCTCCCTTATAGGTGATTTGACGCTTCTCTCTTGCAGCTTTTAAGATTCTCTCTTTATCTCTGAGTTTTGCCAATTTGACTATGGCATGTCTTGGAGAAGGCCTTTTTGGGTTGAATACGTTTGGAGATCGTTGAGCTTCCTGGATCTGAAGATCTGTGATTTTTCCTATACCTGGGAAGTTTTCTGCCACTATTTTGTTGAATATGTTTTCAATGGAATCTCCATTTTCCTCCCCTCTGGAATACCCATGACTCGGATATTTGAGCGCTTGAGGTTGTCTGATATCTCTCTCAGATTTTCTTCCATGTCCTTGATTCCTTTTTCTTTCTTTTTGTCTGCTTGTGTTATTTCAAACAGCCCATCTTCAAGTTCAGAGGTTCTCTCTTCAACTTCGACAAGCCTGCTGGTTAAACTCTCCGTTGTGTTTTTTATTTCGCTGAATAACTTCTTCAGTTCAGCAAGTTCTGCTACCTTTTTTTTCAGGACATTGATTTCCTTGTATATTTCCTCTTTCAGATCCTGTATACTTTTCTTCATTTCATCATGATGTCTAGCTGAGTTTTCTTGTATCTCATTCAGTTTCCTTAGAATTATCACTCGAAATTCCTTGTCAGTTATTTCAAGGGCTTCTTGTTCTATAGGATCTAGAGTATGAGATTTATTAACTTTTGGTGGTGTACTTTCTTGATTTTTTGTATTTCTGGTGTCTTTTTTTTGGTGTTTATTCATTGTGGCAGGGGGTTTCACAGTCCACCGGTTTGAGACTAATGACTAACTAGGATGTTGCTGTGGTTGCCAATTTGGTATGGCTCCCACCGTGACTGCTCAGTTGGCCTCTAGTGTCTTGTGTGTGTGGTTGCCTCGGGTCTTGGGCTTCTCCGGGGATCCACCTTTCTGGTCAGCTTGGACTCTGCTGGGCTGGTGGATCACGTACCACAGGGTGTGTTATCTCTGTTGAGCTTTCACTTTCTGTACAGGACTTCTCCCCGTTCCGTGTGCTCTGGCCCAGGCTGTTAGATCGTGCAGTGGCGACCCCACCGGGTGTGTGGTTTCTGTTGAGTCTCCGCCTCCCTGGCCGCACGTCTCCCCCCTCTGTGCACACTGTGCTGGGCTGGGGTGTGTCTTCTGCACCCTTCGTCTATCAGCTGGGCCTTCAAGACCCTGCTCAGCACTGCCTCGCCCAGGAAGTCTACCAGGTTTCTGCTAGGCACAGACGACCGGTCTCTCTGGGTGCCTTTGTAGCACTGTGTAGATCTTTCTCAGGTCTTGTTCACCTTTGTATCCCCCTGGTATAAACCGAGTCTAGTGCCCGCCAGCAGCCTGCTCTCCAGCAGGTTCAAGCGGACCTGGGAACTCTCCTACCACACTATTCCCAACCAGAAATTCGTTAGGCTTTTTTCCAAACTGGTGGTCGCAGAGATGGTATCTGCCTCCCAGTAACCGGAAGTTTACCGGGGCCGGAGTCCAGGGTGTGGTTGATTGACAGTTGGCCCGCCTGTACTTCCTTGCCCTCCCAACACTGGTCGGGACGCCCCACACCCCCAGCCCCGCCAGAGAACCGCGGAGGGAGTGGGAGAGGAGGCCAGCCCGCAGGGTCCGGAAAGCCCCACGCCAGGCCAAGCAAATGGGCTCAGTGATGGCCGAGCAGGGCGGAGCTGCCCGCACCTGGGAAAATGGAGGCAGCACCGGGACAGTGGGTGGCCTGGTGGTGCAGGCGGGAGCCGCGTGGGCATCCACCCCCCGAACAGAGCTGTGCCAGGGATCACTCACAGTGCTGTGCCAGGTCGGGCGCTCTCTCTGTCTCTGGTTTGTTGCCTTCCGTGTTCTCGGCACTGCCGCCTCGGGGCTGTTCAGTCGCGGCGCCGCTCGGGCGCTCCCAGGAATCTTCTTTAATGCCGGCCTGAAACCTCGAATCCTGAATAGGGCAGCTGGCCGCCTTCAGTGCCGCCCCGGCCTCCGGGATCCTGGCTGCATCCACCGCAGCCCTGGCGCCGTGTTCCCTGTTTCAAGACTCGCTTTTGCAGCTAAGAATCAGTTCTTTTCCTGCTCCACACTTCAAAGCTGTTGCCTGTAAATGAGGCAGCCTCTCCTGCTGGGGGCAAAGTGGCGTTGAGCCCCCTCGACCGGCCAGCAGCAGCAGTCCTCCCTTAAGAGATGGCCAGAGGAAGGTCCACAAGTTTCCCGGCTGCCTGAGGCCCAGTGGCCACCTTTTCCACCTCAGCTACTCCGCGCCAGCCGCCGCAGCCGCCGCCATCTTGAAACTCCCAGTTATAGTAATTCTATAACAACCATATCCTGATGCTTTGTCTAATATCTAGTATCAACCAAGCTTGCATACATAGTTTTACTGAGAGATTATAAGGAAGGTGAAAAATCCAAACTGTGACTCTGACTAAGAGTCTATACAAAGTTTTAAAACGAAAGATTAGAAGGTGACACTATTTTCTGTAATGACATAATTTTGAGATGTTGCTTGCATATATTTCTTCATAAACTACTCTTTGTCTCATTTGTGTTTCTCTGATCCATACGTGCCACCACAACCCCCAACATACCTACAATAATACTTTTAATAAAACCTTTCAATAAGTCTACCAACGTTAAAATGAAACTTTCAATTGTCAAAAGGTTGCTACTCAGGAGGAATCTTTTAGTTTTCTCCTAGACTATGTCCTTGTATTACTGAGACATAGGCTACTTGATAAATTGATACCACACACTGGGAATTGAAACCATTGTCATCACATCAGTTTTTAATTTTTATTTGGGGATATCAGTGTGTTGCTCTAATCAAATAAAAATATCCCAATATAAACTTTTTACACAGTGAAGAGAAAATTCACTTGTGGAGTTCACACTTGAGGTTTTCCTCTTCCTGCTCTTCAAAACCTGCCGAAACTAACATATACTTATTTTAATAATTACTTCAAGCCCAACTAGAGTGTAGACTTCTTGGAGTCAAGAACAATATCTCAAGTATATATTCTCCATAATATCAAGCACAGTGTTGAATACACAATGGAATCAGAGTAGATATTCACTAAATAAAAGGAGGAAATTGTTATTTCACTTTTAGGTCTGTTTAACAATTGGCCTGGTATTGCTCAAAATTAGGGAAAAATATATCGTGACCTCTAAATAAGGACTTCTAAAGGGAAGAATTTGAACATAATTTCCGTGTCTTCCTGATAAACCAACCATTCTCTCTTCACTTTGTAATTTAGAAATTCTCAGCAATAGTTTGATTTGAAATACCATCCTAAATGACAACCCCATCATTCAAACTCCGAGTGCAGATGGCTGACATTCTAATCAGGCTGGGAGAAAGAGCCCTGCATTTGTTCAATTTGTAAAGGTCTTTATTAAATAGTTCCTTTATTAAAAGATCTACTGTTCTAAAAAAAGACTAAGTGCCATCAAAATATTTTATGTTCCAATTATTGTTTTAATTATGAAAGTAGAAGCATCCAACTGAATTCTGAAAATAATTACTCATCTTCACATGCCCCACTTTTCTACAAATTTATTTTGAAAAATAATCTCTCAGAAAGCCAAACCAACATTAGAGATGTCATAGCCATAAACAGCCCTCAAAACAAGTTTAGTGCCATGATTTCCAAAACCTTTGGAACTTGTAAATTAACTTAAAATCTTTTAAAGAGATAATGAGGAAGCAATAAAAGAGAATGGATTTTGTATGGTTCATCTACCTACCAGCTCTAAACTTTTAGGCAGGTCACTCTGGACTCTATTTTTCTCATGGGTAAAATGTGAGGTAATTGATTCTACTCCATTAGGGTGGCTGTGGGAGTTGATGTGATAATATACATTCAGTGTATTAGTGCAGGACCTCGCACATATCTGCTCAACTTTAGGGAGGAGAGGAGGGAGAGGGAACATGAAGAAGAAAGGGAAAAGTGGGAGGAAAAGGGATTTTCAGCAAAGGCATACCTCGTTTTCTTCCTTAAAGAAATGGCGTAGCTGATTTGGTCACAAGTAGCTCACAGAGGCGCTCGATACCTGGTCAATCTCATATGTGATTGGATTGATTAAGCAAATGAAAAAATAAAAAAGAAAAGAACTAAAAGACAAAGAAAAGGCAAAGGAAAGAGACAGGGAAAATAAGGTAAGAAGAAGGTAGAATTACACCCTTTAACCCAGGCACAAGAAACAACTTAAAATGTATAAACTACAAACCAGTGGAGCAGTGTCACCAACGTCGGTAAACGTTAGCAAATGTAGATTGAGTCAAATGTAATTTAAAAGACTAAACTGGAAAAATGTGATTCTGATGATGCCTGAGAACCATTTCCAAACTAAAGCAACTTGTCCACCTTTATAGAGCCACATGTGAGGTAAGGTAGCTGCACATCTGAGTACCAGAACATATTATCCCTTTCCACAGATGTGCAAGTACTTAATCCATGGTATACCAGGCCTAAATCTCAGATCTGGGAAAGTAAGGGGAAAATAGTCATTTTATCCTATTTTTATTTTACCTATTTTCTTCCAGTTAAAAATTGTCATTTGTGAGCCCATATACTCATTATGCCAATCATGTAAACATGGATCTAGAGAAGAAAAATAGATCATCCAAAAGTGAGCTGTAAAATGTACACTCAAAACAGAGTGGTTTGGGAAGAATAAAAGAAAAAATAACATTTACAATTTCTAGAAACCCAGGTTACCATGACCATACATTCTCAATTACCACTCTGCCCTTAAGCAATGAAGTTAATATACAAGTTGATTATGTTTTTGGTCACTGGAACCTAAATTGAGTCTTATTATCTCAGAATATTGAGATGCTTGTGTCTTAGGCAACAGCTGCAACTCATAGATGATTTTCAAATGAGCTAAATACAGAGAGTTGGGGAAAATGAATTATGAACACATGCAAATACAGACAGACAATTCAGCTCACCAGGTTTTAGATGATGCTTGATTTTTCTAAAATGTTTTCTTTAATTGTATCTCATTTATTTAATGAATTAAGTCTAATTTTCTGAGGAACTTATCATTACACCAGTTCGTGTTATATAACTTCATAATGAACATGAGAAAATATTGTTTTGTCACCGTATTAATTAGAACAAAGCTCTTGTTAAAGTAGTATAACTTACCCATTTCATAGGAATGAACCCGTTATTGTTGCTACTGTTTTAGGCTAACCAATTTTCTTCTAGACACTCATGTAAGCACATTCATATAGAAATGACAATTCATGTAGAGATACTGGGAAAGGGAACCTCAGAGTACGTACAATACAGTAAATACAAGAGAATCTACAGGTACAGCTTCTTGACTACAACAAATGTAACATATGGAAGGTCATTACTGATGTGTTCCCTTAGATCATTACCAATCTGATGTTTTTCAAGGTCTTTAGCTATAGGATTTTGCTTTTATTCTCAGCTTATTAGTTTAACCAAAGTTTTTGATAACTATGAGCCATGCAGTGGAGTTCTAGAGTCTAGTGCTGCCAAGAGAAATAGGACAAACATTGCCATCAGTCAGGAATTTATAGTCTAGTCAAAGAAGATAGACAAGTAAAGGAGGAAGTGTTATGTTTGCAATGACAGACATCTGAATACAGCATGGGGACAAAAGGAGAATGCTTGGATGGAGATCTATCTAGCTATAATTTAGATGTAGATATAGGTATAGGTATAGGTATAGGTATGGGTGTAGATCGAGACAGGTCAAAATGGCTTTGGAAAGGAGTTTATTCTTCAGCTGATTCTTGAAAAAAAAGAAGGTATTTCTTATGTAAACATATGGAAAGAATGAGGAGTCCATACCAGAATGAGCACTATTACAAAAAATAAATGACATATGGACAAATTTGGAGATTTCAAGTAGCGATGTTTGCCTTCAGAATAGTATGCAAGACAAAACCATAATGACCTTATAGGCCATTCTAAAAAGTTGGGAGCCTTAGAGTGTTCTGAAAGGGGGAATAGTATATCACATTACTTATTTTTAAAAAGCTTTCTCTGGTGGCACTGGAAAATTTGGACTAAAGAGGTGTAAGACTGCAGATAGGGAGACCAGCAATACAACACTGAAATAATCCAGTGAGAAAAGCCATAGCCCTTGAAATAAAGCACTAGTTGTAGGAATATGAAGAGGAGGCAGATAAGAAAAAGTTAGAGAATAGAAATTTAGGATAAAAACCTGTGTTCAGAGCTTGGTAGATTGGATGGAGGCTTATGACATTCACAGAAATAGGGAACAATGAAACAACTATCAGGATATGAAAGAAAATTTCTTCAGTTTTTGGCTTCTTGAATTTTTTTTGTTTGTTTGTTTTTTGTCTTTTTTTTTTTTTTTTTTTTTTTTTCGTGACCGGCACTCAGCCAGTGAGTGCACCGGCCATTCCTATATACGATCCGAACCCGTGGCGGGAGCGTCGCTGCGCTCCCAGCGCCGCACTCTCCCGAGTGCACCACGGGATCGGCCCTGGCTTCTTGAATTTGAGGTTCCTATAGAATATCCACACAGAAATGTCCAGTAGACAATTTGCTCTATGGAAGTAACACCTACTTTTCATGCATTTGAACCTTTTCAATTATTTCTGTAATGGTATATGTCTCTGGGAGGCAAATATAGGCAATGGTTAGGAAGCTCTCTCAAATTTATGCTAAACAACAACAAAAAGATAGTTCTAAATGGATCCTGCTGGGAGAGAAGACAATTGTGATGTGCGGAAGGTAATTTATCCTGTCCACCACAAAGAGAACAGAGATACTGGAAAGAGCTGGATGTTACAGTCAGCTCTAGGTTGAATTGGGTCAAATTCCAGCCCTGGTATTTACCAACTGTGTGAACTTAGGCAACTTATGCAGTTTCAATCACTTTGTCTGTAGAAAAGGTAGTGATGTCAAACAAATGTTTTGTTGGAACATTTTTGATCGTGGACATAAAGTACCAATTCAGTGCCTTCCACTTTCAAAAATGCTACCTGAATTTAATGATTGTGATTAATTTACTATTTCAGCCAGTGGTTTGCTTCGAAGAAGGCTGCGCACTGGACATGTCCATCTTTTAAATAATGTCTGGAATGTGCATGGTGCTGGGAGGCAAAAGGTTGAGATACGATGGGGTGAGTGATAAAAGCAGATAGCTGACAGATTTCTCTCCTTGTTCTCACTATTTCCACTTCTGAGCTTTTCACAGAACTCCAATTTCTATGTTTAAGTTAGAAAAAAAGCAGAAGAATAATTCTCTCCCTGACACAGCCCAAAAGCAGTATGAATCTGCACTGTCACCCTTCATCTTTCTTCGTTAAGTAAATGAAAACATTATCGTACAAGATTATGTGGTATTTTTAAATACCTTTCTAATTAGAGAATTTTATCATTCCTCCTTTCACATACAAGGTGGGAACCACTTCTACCAGGACCATACACAGAGCTAGCCCAACATCTCTTACCCAAAATGTAAGAGAGGGATTGTTTGGAGGTGAGGGGAAGAAAGAGTCTCATAAGCCCATCATCTGTGTGCCA
Organism: Cynocephalus volans; assembly: GCF_027409185.1. Classification (NCBI taxonomy): domain Eukaryota; kingdom Metazoa; phylum Chordata; class Mammalia; order Dermoptera; family Cynocephalidae; genus Cynocephalus; species Cynocephalus volans. The sequence goes on from NC_084473.1 coordinate 49,900,953, forward strand.
GAGTGTGCCATTGAGACCTCCTCATGAAAGCACAAACTTTGGCTTTTACAGCTCTCCTGCTTCTCAGTCTTTGTATTCTCTTCTTTAGTTGACCTATTCTTCTTGGAAAATGAATGTAGAAAAGGGAAGGATATTTACCTACCTTTTATGCTCGACCAAAATAAAGAGTGTAGCATATGGGATCCAGGGTGGGGTTCAAACATGTCACTTGGATAAATTTCTATCAGTTTTTAAAGCCTTAGTTCTAACAAGCTTGTGTTCCCACTCTCACCACTTCTATTTAATATAGTACTGGAGGTACTAGCCAGAGCAATCAGGCAAGAGAAAGATATAAAGGGCATCCAGGTCAGAAAAAAGTCAAACTAACAAGTCTATGTTGCATTAGACCACATCACTAATGTATCTAGCCCTTTGAATTTCTTTGTAACAAAATAATTGTAAATAAATTTGTCTAGGATGAAATATGTGAATCATTTTAACACCAAAATACTGAAAAATGAGGGTACTCTAGATGTCCCCACTTATTATAATCATAATCCAATGATAAACCATAAATCCAGTTTTTGGCTTTTTTGGGTGGGTGATTTTACAGCTCTGTTTTTATGCTCTAGAATACACTCCCTGGAGTTCTTGGAAACTAGCTCAGACCTCTTGACTGCCACCTGCAGGAACTCTGGGAGGAAACACTTCTGAAGTTTAGACCTTTTCTATATGGATGTCTGTTGTCCACTTGTAAGAAGCACCAGTTCTGAAGATACCAAAAGAGGTTCCAAAGAAAGCATATGGACATCAGGACATTATGTTGCCTTTTGATCCTGAACAAGTCATCTGCAAGTGTCCCTTGAGAGATGAGATTGGTCGAGGGCTTCATTTTCAAAGAGAATTGATGGAGCATTAAAGCCAAAAGAGTCTGGGACCAACTAGACAACCCAATCAGCTTATCTTTGCATGAACTATGACAGACACCAAATGTAACTCCAAAAAATTTCAAAGCAATTGCCTTTGGATTCTGCCAATAGAGGAAAATGCTGCCAGTGAAAAAGAGCATTCCCATCGCTTCTCGGCCTTTTGGCTAAGATCAAGTGTAGAAAAAGAGCATTCCTGGCTTACCAGCTGGAGCCTCAAACTGCTTTTTAAACATGAGCAAAAAATAGGAATACAAAGAAGTGATGGTCAGCAGTAGTCTGAGGAGCATAAAATGAGAATATTCAATAAAAAAGTCTTTGTTAGTTATATTATAAACTTATCCATCAGAAATGCCTCTGTATTAGTTAGCACATCCTACTCTATTTAATTTTTCTCCAATATGCTTTCTTTAAGAGTCAAGGGAAGACAGTGATTAGTGAAAAGGAGTATGTGCTAGAGGCTTAGAGACATTAACTTCTTCACTTTCTGTGCTTACCTCAAGAAGAAACACCAATCTCTTCAAAAAAGGAAAACCTTAGAACTAAAATAGTTGAAAAGATCAAAGCCACTGATAACTACAGTCACAGGAAGGACCTTAGAAGTCCTCTGATGGCGTTCCCCATTCCAGGCAGGTCCCAGTCTCTTCTTGCACACTTGTAGAAGTGGGAACTCCCCTTCTTATAAGGGTGCCCATATCATTACTGCATAGCCCTCAGTGTTTCATGTGCTCATCCTAACTCTGCTACCTCATGTGGCAAAGACCAAGTTCACTGTTTCTTCGATGTTGTGCCCCTTCCTTCAACTATGACCTCCCAATTTTCCTTTTTTTTTTTTCCAGGACAAACCTTCAGTTTATGCAATCATACCTTGAATAACTTTTGACTCTGTATCATCCTGTTTAATCCTTTTCCATATGTGAGGATTTAGTGAGGGTTCAAGTTTAGCTTGGATGACTAAATATAATAATTATGCAAGTATTATATATATATAAATATAAATACACACACACAATACATATAGTAGGAAAGTTCAGGTACAGTGTGTTAAAGTTGACTATGCCTGTTAGGTTGACTGCATCTTGAGGTGCTTTATTATGTTGACTAGCATGTCCTGTTCCCTATACCCACTAGAATATATCAATATGCTATGCAACCTTCAGAGTGTTCCTTGTGCCTCTCCTGACAAATTAATGATTTCTCCCCAACCCCACAATACCCTAAATTTGCCCCAAGCTCACCCCATGCTTATCTCAAAATCACCTCAGCACACCTGAGCTCATTCCAACCTCATTCTCACCTCATTCTAATGTCAACCCAATCTCGTGCCAATCTTACCCTAAGAACTCCATCAGAAAGTCTTCTCCAAATATCTTTTGATCCCTTTTAGTAAACCCTACAATATCCTTAAGGTTAAGCAAACAATACATCTTTTTTACCAATACATGTATAAATTTGATTTTTTGTTATTTGCCTGTGTGTGTATTTGTATATGCATAATTAGAAAAAAGCCTTGGGTATGTAATTATTGAGACTTTGTGTGCATGTGTGTGTGTGTGAGTGTGAGTGTGGCTGGATGGTACAGGGATCCAAACCCTCAACCTTGGTGTTATAACACCGTGCCCTAACGAACTGAGCTAATGATTTTTAGTTTGTAGTCCACCTGAAATGGTCCAATACTCAAGTCATAAAGGGTGATATCTAGAAGTGAACTCAATACTCCAGATATAGTAGGATCAGCACAGAAAGCAAACAAAATATTACTACCTTTGATCAGGACAATATTTTTATGAGTATAATCCAAATTTGCATTAGCTTTCTGAGCAGTGGTATGACATAGCCATGTTGAATCAGCTAAAATAATGAAGCTATTTTCACAATAACATGTTAAGACATTCAGTCAGTGAGTGTATGATGAATGATATTGAACGATGGTAACATAAATACTTCAGGATAATGTTATAGACCAGATCTAAATTTACATAAGAATAGAAAGGCCAATTCAACCATGTTCATAATTTCAAGGTTAATCAATTCAGTCTGCTGTTTCCCAACACATCTCTCACTTAGCCAATGATCATTACTTCATTTCTGAGTTTAAGGTTTTGATTCCCATTGTATTGCTTGAGAAGAATAGCACATTAAGCTGTCAGCCATAACTAGGAAAAGAAGGTTTGACAGAGAATGAGAACGAAACATAAGAAAGAACACTAAACATCCATAGTAAAATGAACAGAAAGGCTACTGAACAAGGAGGCTGAGCATGCTAAGGAAAGCTTCACTAGATACACAGTGTTCATTAAAGTTCATTCTGTCGATGACAGTGGTAAAACCTCCATCCAACCCTCCTAAAGCTTCCCAGATAGATGCAGATAGATGATAATTTCCAAATTCTTGAAAGACAGCATACCTTTCCAGTGGCAAAACCTTCAGAGTCTAATGACAGGAGAGGAAATATGACCACCTCTCAATACTGTAGGTTTCCTCAGTACTATTGGGGTGCAACAAAAGGAACTATTTGGATAATATAAACTATCGTTAATTTTCAAGGATCTTGATTCATTCAGATTAGTTTTCCTTTTTACTAGCTTCTGATGTAAGAAAGGCTTAAGAATGGGGGAGCAAGGTGGCAGGGTTCAAGAACTTATATTCAGGATCTAAGTTTCTAATCAAGCCAAGATTAAAAGTCAGAAGCATTCAGTGCTACTGGCTATGGATTTATACTCCAGACTTATCCGGCAACAGAAACCTAAGGTATCAGGTTGGATTGATTTTATTGTGGGGAGACTTTGAAATGATAACTCAACAGCCTAGTCTAGCTCTCATTGAATAGACTTATTTTGATTGTCACGTTGCAAATCCTTGATAACTATCATATAACTCATTTCATTGATAAACTCCTTTAGATTAATACCGGGTTTCAGGAATTAAATCTTGCCAACAACAATAATAAACAGAGGAGGGGCACTGCCTCACCATTGTAAGAAAAATGCAGAGAGACAACTCCTGTCTCAAACAGGTTCTTTGTTTTCACTGAGATATTAATACATGTATATGCACAACCTCCAACAGGGGTAGGGGTCATTGTATGTGGAGAAGATAGAAAATGGAAAGGTCAATCTTCTCTATTTCCTATTTCTGAAAGCACTGCTCAGAGTACTGTGAAAGCTTACTTCCCATTTACTTCCAGATACTCAGAAGCGAGCTGTGTGTCTATGTCAAGCCTGATGTGATATGACATGATGAGAGAGTCTGACCTCATGGTGTGACATGATGCCATAACCATCATCAGAGATGCACTTAATGATACACACATGCCCTCTGCATTCCACGATCCAGCAAGCAAAAGAGCAGAGTCAAATGTCCCTGAGTTTTGCAATCTCCGTGGTAAATAAATGAGGGGGGAGAGGGTGGTATAAGACTGAATCACTCAAAGCTTAACACAGAAAATCACCATCACCAAGAAGCAACCACGCAAGTTAACTGGAAAGAAATTGGCTTTACCTGAAGCTCTGCAGAATGGCTACTGAGAATAACAGTAACTTATGACACTGCAAATCTGTGCCCTCCTGCTATTCTTTAACTGTAGAGCATTTGTAAGCAAAAGCATGTTTATGTGTAGAGAGAATACTTGCAGAGTCCTTGAGTGCTACACCTAGGGAATTTTTAGCCCTTGGGTTCCTAGAGAATTTAGGGTGCCTTAAATAACACATTTCAAGAGTTTTCATTTCAGATCCCTTTGCAGATTGGTTTCAGTAAATGGCCAAGTCTTGGTTACTATAGTTTATCTCATGATACACAATGATGAAGGCAAGCCCTGTATTCATTGGATAGTGTACCTTAGTGGTGCAGACTTCTCCCCCTAGGCCAAGACATTTTAATGGGAAACAGAACTATAGTTCTTAGTTCTGCTCACTGAATAAAGCTGAATGATGAGGAGTTCTATGTGTTGAGAGCTACTGAGTTGGTGCAATTTTCCCAGCGTGATCTATCTCCAAGAACTTTAGAAAAGATCAGTCAAAAGTATCACAGATAGAAGTGACGATTTTTTTTTCTTTTTCTCTGCCAAGTCTTCTTCAAAGTGCTGGAAAGACTTATCCACAAATCTCAGTTTTAAAAACAGCACTTTGCTTTTCCCATTGAAATTTACCATTTGCATCACATTATTATAGCTGTTTATTCTCCTTGTCTTTTGAGGTTTCTAGACTGTCTTATTTGTACTTGATTTTGATGCTTCTTTCTGCCCAAGAGTTTGAAAATGCATTTCTCTCCCTTGGGCTGTTTTCTCATGGGATTTTGGAAATTGGTCAGCTTTATTGGTCCGTTTACAGGCTGAGGTTTTTACCTTTAAGATTTTTAGATACAAACAATAGGACTATTGATGGTAACTTCCCATCATGTCAGGCAAGCTGGTGAAATCTTCACTTGGGTCTTTATTTTACATAAGTACAAGTACTTTCCATGATCTACTTAGAGGGTCCTCAACTTTATAAAATTTGGAAGTCAATCTGTGGCATCCAAAAGGGTAATATTCTAGCACCATGAATCTGGGAATCAAACATTTCATACTGTTCTCTGATTGAAAAGTCCTGCTCCAACTTGCTGTGGTGTATCTCAGGTGTGTGACGGTTAACAGTAGTTACCGAAGGCACAACTTATTATACCCCAAATGCAGTTGGCAGATTCTTCCACACGAATTAACATCAAAGAAACTTCTTTGTTTTCATTTGAAGGTCAGATATATGCTTGTAATAAGGAGAGAAAAATAAATAGACTCAATTGATTTCTTCATATTCATTATGTGTGACTGTTTCTTTTGGAAAAGTACTTAAGCTTGCTTCATTGATCAAGGCTCAAAATAAAATTACGCAATGTAGTCTTTTCCGTGGGGTGCCTCCAATAATGAAATACAAAAACCCACTGAAGATAAACAATCAAGTTCTTCAAATACTTTGAAATAAAAATAAAAATTATTTCTCTCTTCCTCTTACATCACAAATTTTGAGGTAGACCCTTTATCCATAGAAATCAAACACAGTCTGAACAGCACAGTCAGTAAATGGTCCCAAAATAGGAAAGCAAATGAAAGATGACAACAAATGTAAAATTAGAGGTATCCTGTTGAATCATGAAAGCTTTCCTTTTAGTTTAAGAATTACCGGCATCCCAAAATACTACAGTGCCAAGCCACTGCGATCTACCTTGATCATCCTCTTCACACAAATTGTATTTTTATTTTAAAAGTTATGTATGCACAGCAAGCCCGTGGAAAGCTCAGCAATGCTCATGAGTTTCAAAGGAGAATGACAAGCTTCCATTTTCTCTTCAGTGGTTACATCGGAAATAAATTGTATTGAATGATTCACTGGACTTTTGATTTCAGTTGGTGGGTTGGCCCTTGCCCAAAGCGGTGAAGTATATTTTCCATTAGCTACTACACCACTTTGTAGGAAACAAACTTGAAATTCAGTTCTAAAAAAAAGTCATGCTTATATTTCACCAGCTAACAAGGGTAAGACAACACCATAGGTCCCTTGGGTTTCCAGATGCCTATAAAAAAAATTTTCTAGGAAAAAGTTAACTGCAATAATATATTACCCATAAATGGGACTAAAGGATTGGGTAAAAGGAGTAATAATCTATTGTGAATTTAACATGTCCTGAACACTGTGCTAGGCACTTAATGCATAATTACCCACCTCTTCTCTCAATGATATGAAGTAATAAGCATAATATGTACTGTATAGATATAAAAATTAATGTTCTTAGAATAAAAGCAGTTTATTCAGATAGCAAGTAGCAGAGCTGGTTGGGATTTGTCTGAAAATCCATTTCTTTAGATTAAAACTCTTTTCCTCTAAAGATTAAAACATTAAATGCTACTCAGGTGGGCATCATGAGACCTGAGTGTGAATCCATGCTTTATTGATAGGTGAGAGACATTGGGCAATTGTTCCTGACCTTCCATCCCTCATCCATAAAGTGGAAAACATAAATATACCTACCTCATAGAAGTGCAGTTCAAATGATTTCATATAAATAACAATCCTTGACAAATAACCAAGAACATGCTAGTGTTTTCAGCTATTATTTTTTATGGGCTGTCATTTTGTCATTTATAAATTAAAACATCCAAGAGTGTTTCAACTATAATTATATGATATTCTCCCTTGAAATTTAGCAATTTCTGTATTTCTGTTCGGCTTTGAATAGCTCACGGCCCCCATGACTAATCCAGGAGTGACCCAGAAAAGAGGCTGGCTTTTTAACGAGTCATTAACACCAGGTCAAGTTCAGCAAAAAGAAATGCCATGGAGCAAATCAAGGTCATTGTACCAGCATCAAACACCTGCACACAGAAATGGCTGTTGCAATCACTATTGTCTTTATTTAGTTATTTATTTATTTTTAATTTAATTTTGTGTGTGTGTGTGTGACCAGTAAGGGGATCGCAACCCTTGGCTTGGTGTCGTCCGCACCGCACTCAGCCAGTGAGCGCACCGGCCATCCCCTATATAGGATCCAAACCCACGGCCTCGGCGCTCCCAGCGCCGCACTCTCCCGAGTGAGCCACAGGGTCGGCCCATTATTGTCTTTATTAATTATTGCAGCAAGTATTATTTAGTTCCCACTATGTGCTAGCATTATTCATAGGATAGTAAAATAGCTATACCTTCATTTAGTTTGCATTCTAGTAGAAAACAACCCTCAGTAAAAAAATAAATAAATAAATAAGAATATAATTTCAGGTAATAACTAGTTGTATTGCAGGAGCCCCAAATCTGAGAGGGCACTTACATAGTGTTTGCCTATTCCAAAAAACTTACCCAGGCAAATAGGTAGATAGGTTTATTAGACTTGCGGGAGTCACTGACAGCGGCCAATCAGCTAGAAATCCATGCCACCGTGGGGTACATACAACAATTACATTGTGAACAGTTCAAAGTAGAGGAGTAAATCCTTTACAAGCCTATGCACAGACCCTCACCCAACTCAGAGTGCACAGGAGATCTGGTTGAGTAGATAAGTTAATCTACTCGCTATTTTCCTAGCACCAGATTGTTGTGGCAGGAGCATACTAATTTACTTAGGGTCCCAGCTTCCCCAGGTCTTCCTTTAGTCTTAAAGGGGGCGTGCCTTTTCTTGGGTAACTACCTTGGCCAGGGGTAGTTTTCCAGGGAGGAGAGGGAACTCTGGTATGCACAGGGAAGAGGAATAGGTGTATGTCCAGCATTTACCCTACATAAGTGTTACAAACAAAAGTAATAAAGCATCAGGGTAAAGAAAAAGAGAGACTGGACCTATATTCAAAAGTATGAACAAGCAAACAAGCTCCACCAAAAGAGAGAATATTTGAGCAGAGAACTGGAAAAAGTGATCTTTAGTGCCACTTGAAAATCTAGGAAAAAAGCATTTGGCACCGAGGAAATAGCAAACACAAAAGCCCTGGTGTTTGAATCAGATTGGTGTGCTCAAGGAACAGCAGGAACAGAGAGGCTGGACTGGAAGATGTGTGGAGAAGGTGAGAATAAAATGTGGCTGTGATAGACCTGGGCTAGTTCATGTGGGGCCTTATAGACCAAGCTTTGTGCTTAGGAGTAGGGAATCTTACTTTAACCGTGACCTTCATCTGAAGGAGAGGTTTGAGCCACTCATCTCTGCAGCACATGGAAGGAGAACATGTGGCAGCTGATACCGTCTACGTGCCTGGGCTGCCCCAGCTATGTGCCTTCTCTCCTGTTATTAGCTAAATCTGCTCAGTCGGTCTCTTATCTACTGGGCTTTCTCCAAATTCCCAATTCTCCATGAAAGAAAGTGAGCCAAAATGCCAGGTACCGATCAAGCTTTATTAAAGGAAAAGAATCTGCCCGGCTGCACTCAAAATAGAGAGCAGCAGCCAGCATCAGGGTGGGAGGGCTTATATGGGCTGTAGGGAAGGCTGATGTAATCAGGAAGGGGTTTGGTGCTGGTATGGAAGATAAGGCTGGCTGATGCAATCAGGTGGAAGGTTGCACCCATGTGCAAGTAGAGGAGTTTCTGTTTCTCAGAAACCATGAGGTTTCTCATAAGGAAAAGGCTGGCGGTCATTTTGTGCTCAGTGTGTGTAAAATGGCACCAATCAGGTCCAAGATGGCACCAGTCACATCCAAGATCCATCACTCCAAGGAGGCCAGATTTTACCTCTTTCTCATATGACTCCATGATCAGAGTACAGGTTGAAAGAGTAGAGACACCATAGAAAAAAATAGCCTGTAGATCCAAAAACAATCATTGTAGCTCTGTATATAGAGAATGCCCTCAAAGCTGACTAAAGGGAACAATCGAAAGATATTAACTGAGTATCTACTATGTGCCTTCGCCTGTTTTCTGAGCCATAGGAAACTTAACCACCCAGGAATTAAAATTTACTTGGAAAGCCAAACAGTATGTATAGTACAATTGCAAGCAAAATAAAATCTCATAATCACATGATTATATCTGTATCTGAAAAAGCTAATATGAGAAATTGGAATTTTAATTGTAGGAAAAACTAATATGACTTCCTATCTGACAGTACCTCACAATATGACTGGCATACAATACCCTCAATGATTTTTTAATTATAAGTGAGTTAATTAGTTAATTCATTAATAGAACCAAATTAGTTGGGATTGACATTATGTAAGAGGGGCACTTCAGGAAAAAATTAAATTTATGCAGCAAATTATTTTGTACAAAAAAAAGAAGTGTACAAAATAGGCCAACTATCGGAATAATAATGAGGCCCAGAAAAGGGCATCATACTATTTAATTAAAGAAACAATACATAAGAACCATTCTTGCCCTTTCTATTCATATACCACCTTATCAACATATAGTTTTATCTTTTCTACACTGTTCAGCTCCTCTCATGAGATAGCTTTTCCATGAGAGGAAACAGAGCCCCTCTGGAATTTCCGTAAGCAGAAAAACAAACAGCAGCATGCACTGGCCTCCCTCCACACCCTGGGCCTTGCTGCCACCAGCCCAGAGAAGCCCGGGTTCTGCTGCTGAGATCTCAGGCAGACATCAGTCCTCCGCAAGTCTCCCTGGGAGCATGTAAGCCTAGTTGGCAATTCCATCTGGTTGACAGCTTTGAATATTCAAGACCATCTGAGATAATAGTAGAAAACTTATCTCCTGGAGAAGTACTGAGTATTACTCACTGCTTTGACCCTTAGTATCTCTTCTATTGCCTGAAAGAGTAAAGCCACAGCTATTTACCAGATTGTCAACTTTCTCTCTAAGCCAATTTTATCTTCACCCTCAGCTTTAAACCAAATAACAGAGGAAATGGACCATAAATGGATTGGCTTAAAGGTGAACCTGAGATACGAAATGGTTTAGCTGACAGGAAGAATTCACACACATAATCTCTGCCACATTGCACATTACAATTTTGAAGTAGATCCATTGTCACCTATGCAAATAGCAGTTTCTTTTTGACACTTTCTACCGAAAGGCAGGGTTTACTCCACATTTCTTTCCCCTTGTCCCCATCATATCTTAGGCATGCTGTCAATATTAATTTGATTTTTAAAAGACTGGCTCCCTTACCTGTCTGCTTTCATTCCTTCAAACAGAGCACCTTACCACCAAGTTTTCTGTTTAAATGTCACCAAATTAGGCTCTTGGGTCCAAAACTCATAGAAATGAACAATGTACCAGTAGTAAAACAAGCAATGCTTTATTAAAAGAGGGGATAGACTTATGCATGAGGTGGGTAGGTACAGGAAAGCTAACCCACCGAGAGGAGCTGTTCAGGGTCTTTTATAGGAAAAGAGGTTAAGGGGTGCAGGCCAGCATCATCATTCTGCACCTCTGGAGGTAGTCCATTCTGTTCTTCCTGGTTATGCCATGGGCACATGCTCAGTTAGGGTTTTGGTCCATGTGCCTGCTCAGTAGGTCCAAGATGGTGGTGGTCTTCATTATTGTCACTCCAGGAGGGTGGTACAGCAATCACTTTGAAGCTTTGTGCACATGCAGGAATTCCTAAAGGGGTCTTAAAGTTAATCTGTAACTTAATTTCTACAGTTATGGTAAACAGCCTTGGGGAGGGGTTTTGCAACTCAGTAAATATCTGTTCCACTCTTATCTCAGTCTATTTTACAGAACAGGCCATAGGGTAATCGTGTGCTGGGGTGGGGGGGGGGGGAATCTCATGACGGAGGAGTGGAAAAGTAACAAAGTGTCCTCTGCAGGGAAAATGGAGTCAGTTTGGTTCACAGGTCTAGCTCTATTCTGTCTCATAAAGAGAGGCCCAAAACAGTGTCATTGCCAGGGACCCATTGACCGGCCTCACATTCTACCCCATTCATATGTTTAGAATCAAAATTTAATCCTCACAATATATCTGAACAATTTAAGGAAATCCATTTGTTTATCATAGGAAAGCAAGAAGCTAAAGAAAATACTTTTCACACATCAGATAAACAATTTTAAATTTCTCTGGATGACCAGATGATGTAATAAAAACCTCACTGTCCCTTCTTTATTTACTAGAACAGACACTTTTTTCAGACATCTCCTCTTCTCTCTGTGCTCCACACCCTGTCCCCCAAATTACCATTTGTGAATACACCAAGGAGTTCTCCAGAGAAGGCCCAGCTATAATCTCTGAAGGCATTTTAAGGTGTGAGTCTTTGGTGGGATATTTTTTCTTTTTCCTTTATGATTGAAAATTAGGAAAGCTGTTGCCTGCACACACAGCAGCCTCTCCAAGCAGTCAGATCATAGTCAAGTTTGGTGAGAAAGCCTTCGATTAAGCCAGCTTTCTCTTCACTACTGTGACAGACAGGCTCAGGAAGAAGATGTCTGCCTTGCTGGAATGGCTGTGAACAGGTGCTCTAGGGTTGGAACAGAGCTGGCTTATCTGAACTAGGGTCTCAGATTAGAGAAAGAACGAATACAGGAAACGGCCCCCAAAGGGGAAAAAAAAAAGTCAAAAAATTCATAATTTTTCATAGCGATCTTTCTGGCACTCAAGTCCCAGCTTGGAAATGCACACACATTCACTTAGTCTGATATTAAATGCAATACAAAAGTTGCAAGTTCTCCAAAATGAGATAGGCTTTTAAAAACTAGTTGCAAAAAGCCAATACCTATGTTTCTCATGATGCAAAATCACTCTAAGACATACATGTTGGCAGGTGGTGTGGTGACTGTTAAAGAAAAATTACACGGGAGAAGACGAGCAAACAGAAGTTGGTTTTATTCTGACCCTGTCAACAGCTTTAGGGGAGAGAACCCTCACTAAGTGAGACTGTCGGGCTCTGCTGAAACAAAAGATGGGACGGGGCAGGGGTGAGCTAGTGAAAAAGTATTGGAAGACGTTAGTGGGAAAGTTGATCAATAGGATGTGGACAGTAGTTCAATTATTCCCGAGCTTGCAAAAGTTTTTCTCTGTGACTAGGTTATCTGTGTTTGCTAATTGGCATCCATTGAATTCAGACTCCTACCCTCGCAGAGACTGGGTGATAGGCACACAATCTCCCAAATGTAAAATGAAATGTTTACATTTCAAAGAGCTGATTGACAAAGACATTTCCTGGGTCATAAATTTGCAAGAGGCCAGGAGAAGATTTACATCTCAAAGGAACAGAGAACGTGTTTACAATTGCATGTTTTCTAAAGTAAATGCTCTAGGAAAAGAGAGATAAGGGACCTAACGCCAGGAGAAACCCTGTCTAAAGTTTAGTCAAGCTGAGGGGAATGTTAAAGCAGTGTTGGTCGTTATCAATTCCATCTGTTCCTAGAAAGTCCCCGATGTGGTCACTTCTTTCAGCAGGACGGAAAACACATTTAGAGGATCCAGTGTAAGCCATACGCTCTCATGCTTTTTCCGTTGTCCTGAGTTATGTCAGCTTCCAGCTAGAATACCCCTTCCCTCTCCACATTCTTAACAAAATTTTTATCTTCGTTTTGTTAACATTATCTTCAGTGTAGTATTACAACATTTAGCATAATTTATAGACATTTCTCTGGCCCATAAAAAAAATCTGTGACTGTCAGACTACATCAGGCCACACAGTTAAGGTCTGGGAATTTCAGTAGCATCAGAAATAAAATAATCTAATTTTGGGGGGGCTAAAATGAAGTATCATGGTTTGTAACTTTAAATATAATTAGTTAGGAAGGTGGTACTGAGTTTACTAAACCCAACAACAAAATCATTGACACTAGCAATCCAGCTTTGGATTTAAATTTGTTTTCACTGGGGGAAGGGGTGATATTTCAGGTTCCAGGTTTAATCAGTATATATATTGAATCGCTGCATGTGTCAGGCGCGATGATTCTTTCACACAGAATCAGATACTTACATGATTCTTTTGTTCCCTCTCCCTCATTTCTTTTCTGGTTCCTTTCAGAGTTTTCAAGTCTTTCCCCAATTCAAGTGTTGATGGTTCATATATACCTAAGTAAATTTAAGTTAATACCTACTGTCATCAGAGGCACTAATTTCTGAAAGGAATACCCATTACTCAATCAAAAATAGTTTTTAAAAAATTTTAAAAATTGGTCCTCCCCGACCATACCAGAGGAGTACCTACCCCCAACTCCCAACATTAGCTTAAATTAATTTTCTTAGCACAACTTCATAGCCATTTTTCAATGTTTGTTTTCTTTTTATTCCCTAAGGTTACACTGACACCCTACCCCATCCGCTGATGGGCAACTTCCTGAGAGTTTGGGGTGACATACTCAGGGAGAGTAGGGAAACAGGTTGATCTTAAAGGTCACTGGAATCAAACCGTGGGCCTGCAGCTCCTTCTGCCTCGCCTCATTCTGCCCACCTGAGTGCCAATCTCCGCTGAATCCCAGACCTTGTTGCTAATGCTGAGGGTTGCCTTGCCGAGGCAGCCTGCTGAAGGTGTGGCCACCTGGGAGAAAACTGAAGAAAACTTCTGGGGCTGGGAGTTGGGGAAGGGGAGTGTTGTGGCCCTTCAACTTGATCCATCCTGATATTCCTTTCCAAGAACTTCAGTGAGTTACAAGTCAGAAGGACACATTTTAAGACAATTTTAAAACTTTATTAAGTCATTTTCTGACACTGACTAAAAGTAACCACTGAAAACTTAGTTGTTAGATTTTGAGAATTCATCTCTGACTCCAAAATAGTTAAATGTATTAAAATGGACAAGACCACCAAGGGAATAGACTCAGAAAAATACATCGTGAGGAAGCCATTTTTCCTTAGGTCCTGTTTGAATGAAAAAGGCTTTCACCAAATCACTTAGCAAGTTTTTCTTTCCTCTTACAAAGCCAGCAGAAGGTTCAGGCAAAAAAAAAAAAAAAGAAAGAAAAGAAATCTGTTAATTGGGTTTTGATAGGTTTTGAATTCAGGTCAGTGCTTTTGAACACCTACCACGGGAGAGGCATTGTGCTGAGAGATATGAGGAATGACGTACAATCCTTCCTGCCTAAATTCTGACACAATGGATGAAAACAGAATTCTAATAACTACAATTAAAGACAGAAAGGTATTAAAAGGCCTGAAAGTGACAAACAGGTGTCACGGGGCTCAGAAAATTAAGAGACCTTGGAAGTAAGAAAGCTTCATAAAAAATATGGCATTTGAGTTGGTCTTTAAGAAAACCTCTGGTGCCCAATCCACAGGGTGCATGCCTGTAATCCCCCCAGGGACTCAGAAGTGTCCCTAAAGCTGTGTTGAGACTCCACCTGGAACGTTTAGTCCAAACACAATTATCCTGAGCCTGTGGGGACACTCACACAGATTAATTGGTGAGGCATTCATGAATTAACCGTCTGTCACAAACTGTTATGCCAACAGGATTGTTGTTAAACCAGCTATGACAGTAACAGAACTTGGGTACTGAAGAAACATGCCCCAAGTTTTTTCTTGACCACATTTCATTTTTTCAGCTAGTCTTCAATCATTTCCATGAGGAAAACTTCCTTTTTAAAAACTGCGTAGAGTACAGTACTTGGAATGCACTGGAAGGTCAATTCAATAAAGCCATAAAAAACACACGTACAGTGATCTAGATAATGCAATCAGGGGTCACAAACCATGGCCTGTGGGCCAAATACATAAACAGAGAAGACCATGTGTGGCCTAAAATGTTTACTATCTGACCCTGGCCCTTGAGAGAAATTATTTGCCAATCCTAGTCTAGAAGGTGAACACCTGAGGTTTGATAGAAGAGAGATCTTCAGTGATTTGATATTTACATATTAGTACTAAGATGCTTAAAAACAAGTAGTGCTAAATGCCTTCAAATGTATTTCTATGTAGTCATACTTGAAAATACTCAAAATGGTACATATGGAAGGAAACAAGGATGCAGAGAGAAAGAAGGATAAGAATATATGATAAAAGCCAGATCTCCAAACCCAAATTCTTTTATTCTAATTCTAGGTGAGGCATGCTGATGATAGTTTATTTGATTAACAATCATTTACTAACACCATATATATGTGTGTGTGGAGAGAGAGAGGGAGAGAGTCAGCACTGTTTTAAGGGGTAGGATGTGGAAAATAGCAGCCCCTTTGAAACTTATAATCTACAGAAGCAAACCCCAGGAAAGCACAGCAAGCATAGGCAACACCAGAGCACACATGGGAGGGCTAAGGGGACAAACAGAGCAGTTACTGCCAAATTGGCCAAGCAGTGTAGACTCGTGGCAGGGCACCAGTCTTCAGCTGTCTTCAACAAAATTATGTAATATATTAGGAAAAGGAAAGGAGGATTTCCATATAGAGGAAACAAGGACAAGAGGCAGGAAGACAACAAGGAAGAAAAGAAGCCAATGGCCAATTTCAGAGGTAGCAAGAGAGAAACTGAGATTGTAAAAAGTCAAGTGACCCTATATAGAACAGGTCAAACTGAAAGATTTTGGAAGCTATTTAAACTGTTTACAGAAACTTTTTAAATTAAAATTTGCTTTCTATTTGTTAAATATTACTAATAATAGCTATCAATAATGTGAGGTCAAATAACACCACAGTCATGGGTCAGATCCCTGTACCAGCCCCTGCCAAAAAATAAAAATAAAAAATGTGAGGCCAAGCATGGTGCTCAGGACATGCATCACATAATGCTCATAGTAATCCTGTGAGGTATGAAACATGAAATATTAATAACATCCCTTTTCAGATGAGACCCTGATGCTCAGCGAGGGGAGGTGAAGGCAGGCGTTAAGTGCAGATCCTCTTGCCTCTAAAGCGAATGCTCTGGGCTCCCTCCCTGCTCAAAGGGGACTTGGAAGAAAATGACAAAACTAAGGCAGAAACAGCAAGCCCTATAAGGAAAAAATTATTGCCAACAGTGGTTCCTGAGTCTTTTATTCAAGTTCAATGTGCATGCCTGGGAAAGGGTTTGGGATAAGCATCCATTTTGTGAGTTGAGGCTAGATGCTGAAGAGGAAAAAGAATTGCAATCCTAACCATATAATACATGAAAAAAATTTTTTAAACCTCTTATCACAAAATTAGACACTTGTAAAGGCCACAGACTTTTGTTTCCCCAAATGGAAAAAGGCAGGAAGCAATACATGTGTAGAATCATGTATTTCAATGTGTCCGTCATCACTCTTGTCCCTGCCACATGCGCTCATCTGTATCCTTTGCCTGTATTTTCTGACACATAAGGAAAAGGAACATTTCATCAGGCATACAAAATGCAACTGATCAGTCAAGCCTTTAGACAAATATTTCAGTACCAGAATGTTTAAAGCATGTGTTTTGATGTTTCTAAATTACCATATGCTTTTATTGTAAACAGGGACTGCTTCATTTGTTGAACAGCAATGATGCATTATGTTGACTATTTCTGACATTATATTGAGTCTGAAACTTAAGAGGGGAAAGTAATCTCTAAAATATTCCAAACTCAACTGCCCTGTTTCAGAGACAGAAGCTGTTTGCATTCTACCACCTACCATTACTGTACTGCCTTTCTCAAATGCATTCCAACCACCACTGGGCAAAATCAAAGAGATAAGTAAAGTAATTTGCTTCCACCTATGAATATTGATTAATAAAGTAAAAAAAAAAATTCCCATGTTGCTGAATGGCTAAGAAAAATATTGTTAGAATCATAAATGCATAATATTCCTAGTTTTCATCTCAGAGTGCAAACCATCTTACTTTAAAAGCTCTAAAGCAACCATCTTACTTTAAAAGCTTGAAAACAATCCTTCACGCAACTGAATCCTGGCTGGTGTTGTGTGGGATGATGCAGCAAAGGCTGTAATGAATGACTCTGACACCCCAGAACAGTATCTGCCTGACAGAGCAATGCATACAAACTCATTCCTGGCTTTTATTGGACTGCACCAAGTGTGGCATTCTCCAGTGAGCCCAGGAGTCAGAAGCTGTCAATTACAAAGAACTGGTTGGCAGACTGAATGAATATTTGTGTGCAATTATCACAGCATCCACCAGCAGCAAAGACTCCAGAATGGTGCACACAAATGTTAGTGTCCTTACCCTGCATAAAACACCCATTTTTACACTGCATGGTATCAATGCCTAATAGAGGTGATGAGGCAGGATGCAGGCAATTTATTTTGCCAGCCCCACGTGACCCAAGATGCTACTCATCACTGAGCAACAACTGCTTTTGCCAAAAGAATTATTTTAAAAAATTTAAGGGAGTCTCAGCTTTACTTTGGCTATCCTAGAGCCCCTTTCTCCTCTAGCTTTATAGTCCAAAAGGAGAATAGTCAGAACATGCTTCTAAATAGTTACAAACTCTGGAGCCATAGGCTTTTGTAGAGGTCTTTTCCTCATCTACAAAAATAAAGGAGTTGATAGATATTCTAGCTCAGATGTTTTATAATATTGTCACACCCGTATTTCCTTTCACTGAAGCCTTCAGAAGAGTGGTTCCCAGACTTGACCACTCTGTGAATGCATTGTGAGTAGAACCAGGAATCCACTTGTTCTGTATTCTCTGTAGGCTGTTGAAAGAAGAAAGTAATAAGAACATTACTATCTTCCCTGCAGAGTGGTGAGTTCCTTTTCTGAGCTATGATTCTTCTAAATAACACAGTATCTTTTCTTCTTTTGGTGAAGTTAAGCACTCCTTTGAAAATCTAAAAAAGAGCTAGATCCTCTTGCCAGGAAAAGAAAAAAATTGTAACAAATATCACAATGCATATCTTTGTATGGGAATACACACACACACACACACACACACACAGAAGCCAATTTTATTGGGCATGTGATCTATGTAGTTGCAAGGGTCCCTTACTTAGAAGGTTCCCATGTTTATTTTAATACTATGCTATTGTCATCTTGAAATTTTTAATGATTTTATTTTTTAACTCATGCTCAGTAAGAGAAGCCCAATGGGATAATAGAGCGTGAGGAGAATATGTGAAAACTCATGTCCCTAGTCCTTGCCACTCTATTTGCATACAGCATTCATAAAGTCTCATGATCATAGAATTCTAATGAGACCCACAATGTGTGGGAGTTCAGCAAGTCTCAAAGCAAGGACAAGGTAATCGTGTTACAGCTATTACTGAGCAAGCAGGGGTGCCAACAGCCCCAAGAGGCCATGCTTTCAATTCAAACCAGAATTTTCTTCCAATGTAGAAAGAAGACAATGATGTTCTAAAAAAACATCATATCCTCTCTTGTTTCTGTTACTTCCCTGTATTAGCCGACCACCTCTGCTGAAAATGACGACATGGAAGGTAAAGAAAAGATAGGGCAACCCACAGTTCCTTTTCTTTTAAGCTCTTCCTTTCACATCAGAAAGCCATGGATAGTGAGTGTTCATAAAATATGTGTGTACCAAGAAGGGAAATAAAAACAGTTGAGTTAGTTTTGTGCAGTGTTTCCACAGTTCTGGTAAGAAAAATAATACATATGAACAAATCATGAAATAGGAATTACGCAATTTTGGTGATTTCACCTTCAGGTTAAATGCACTTATATTTGCATTTAAAAGCGGCTTTGCAAAATATAAATATAAATGGTAAAATTAATACTAATAATTTTTAATGTTTTTATTTTCTTTACTTAGAAATTTAAAATGACAAGTCAAAAAGACCATGCAGGGAAGGAAAAAGCTTTATATTTTCGTACCTTAATGATTCTACAGTTTACTTTTTTAAAAAGGTACTTTTTTCCCACTTTTTGAACAAAAGGCCCCATATTTCATTGTTCCCTAGAACTGAGAAATTATGTAGCCAACCTCTTCCCTGCAAATACTTTGTATACAATTTCACGAGATGCTCAGATACGTACAAAGTGGGAAAAAGTTAAAAGGATCTATGTGTTTGTGTAAGTGTGTAATTTTTAATATAATTAAATCTTAATACTACAGATATGATTATATGTTGTTATACTATATATGTTTTTAATAAGAGAGGATCACAGGGTAGCAAAGTATTCACAACAGGAAGATACTTAGGCAGAGATCAATTATTGATAATGTCAAAATGCAAAGATTCTGCTACTGAGTTAATTCCTTTCTTTAATTCTCTTACTATGTCTCCATCTGAAGGGTCTCTTGAAGTATGCTGTGACTTAAGACAGCCTTTATTCTTTTTTAAAAGAATAATTTTATAATATAACATAGTCAGTTACCAGGAGAAAATGAATTTAAAGACTTATATGCTAATAAACTGATTGCTCTTTAATTATCCAGAGCTTTCAAAACAATAATTGTCTATGCTTCAATGTTCTGCATTGTTTTATAATGAATACACATGAAGAAAACATTATATGTATCTAGTTGATTCCATAAAGTAAACTCCATTAATGTGTCTAAATACTTTCTCGTCCTTATCTAAAATTAATCCCTAATAGAATTTAGAGCCTTTAAATTATTTCTGTTCTCAGAAACCTATAAAGTCCTCATCAACCATGTTCCCAGAAATTGACCAAAGAAGAGGAAACTAGAGCTACAGTTTTGAGAAGAAGCACACACATCAGGCAGGGTGGCACCATCATTTCTTGCCCCTGTTAATTTCTGAATAGCAGAGTGCCTTCAAGAGCCAACACATTTAAAGTCACGTCTATGCCATGCAACAGTGGCATCCTTTTAACACATGGATGGCATATATTTTATGCCCATGCCCACCTGACTCAGGGAGAAGTGAACTAAGATCAGAAGACCTGGGTTTTAGTACAATTTCTGACACTGAGTAAGTCCATGGCGCATTTTACGTTAGCCACCCACCTCCATCGCTTCCTCTGTAAAGGGAGAGCGGTGACATGGATCCCTCCCAGCTGTTAGACGGGTTATAAGAACCAAGAGAATGTTTGAAAGCCTCTGAAGATGTAACCATAAGTCATACAACAATTCATAACACCTCTTTAAAATATTATTTCACAGGCTCTGATTTTCCAGCTAATATTTTGCTTGCTTCAGTCAACTTCAAAATATTTCTCCATGCACATATTTTAATGCTGAACTAAGCAGTAATACCCCTAATACACAGGTTAATTTGTGCATGCCTTGGGTACACTGTTGACACATAATTTGATATTTCTCATAAATACATAAGAATGGAATTGAGCATAAACATGATATTTTGTATGTGAGTAGGTAAAAGTTTAAAAAGTTTAAAACCCACTTGTTTGGAATTGAATAAAGGCCATTAATTAAGATTCTATTTTACTAAATAAGTTCTTTGTCCGGATAGGTTTACAGTAGATTTTGTATTCAGATTCCCTTTCAAGCCCTAGTACCAAAGAGAGGACAGTAAAGAAAAGCCGTAAGACTCTGGAAGCCAAAAGTCATTCAGTCAGAACTGCTATGCTTTGCCAGGGTCTCCTGCTTTCAGTTGCATATGCTAGCCAAACAAAAAGGCACTTCATTCCAGACAGATATACAGAGTTCAATGCCGAACAAAAAGATGCAGGGGGATACAGTAAGATTTGTCACTTTTTGAATCTATATTTTGTGTATCAAGACCAATTAATGTCATATTGCATAATTCAACACTCAGTCAGAAGTTTATGTGAAGAAATTATGAATTTTGTTGATTTACAACCACTTAGAGTTTTACCTTAACTCAATGGCCTGTCCTCAAATCTCTCTAAACATCATTTGAGCATTAGAAAAACAGTTTTTTTGATCCTGCCACAGGCCTGCTGAATCAAAGTCTGCTGAAGTGTGCCCCAGGAATCTACATATTTCAAGGTCCCATGTGTTTCTGAAATCATGTCAGCTTAGGAGTTCATATTTTAACTCATAATACTGAGTGCAGAGCGTGTACTTGATGTAACCAAAGTACACACATGACCTTCCTGCTGTCAGTGGGTAGTTTCTTGCTCGTTCTGTCTGCTTGTTTTCAGCCAAAAACTAACATGTCGGTAAACTTGAGGGTTAGATGTCACTGACAGATGTTTTTATTTAATTCATTTCACTTCCACTAACTTTAATTTAGCAGGGTACATTGGTTCTCAGTCTTTACTTGCATTAGAATCACCCAGGGTTTTGTTAAAATGTAGATTCCTGGCCCGATCAGAAACTATAACTCAGTTAGTCTTATGTAGGAAAAAGGAACTGACATTTTTAACAACATCCTGGATGCTTTGAAGAGCCAGTCGAAGTAACGCTGCTATAGTATGTGCGGTGTGTTCTAAGATCCCACCTTATATTTGTGTGGTGATTTGTACTTTGTGAAGAACACTCACATTCAAGCTGTCATTTAACCTTCATAGGCTGGGAGATAGGCATCATTATTCCCACATTACAGACGAAGTTCAAAAAATCTGACAAATATTAAGTATCAGATCCAGAAATCAAAACTCACACTATGTTCAATGCTTTTCCTAGAGATAAATACAACAAAGAAAAAAAAAAACATAAAAATGATAATGTGCCGACCAAATCCTAAATTAGATATTTACTTGACTAACGATCTTCAGAAATTAATTTCAAAGAAAATCTAAAGAAAAGTAGAACATGTTGAGTGTCTTAAACAAAATCCAAATCCAAATTCTCTCCCTCAATTCAATTCAACAAATAATTTTAGAGAAACTATTTTGTGCTAGACTCCATGGCAGGTACTAGTAATATTTCAAGATTCAATCTATCATAAAAGAAACAGGTTTTAATCAAGTATTAAAAGTGTGAGGAGTATTGAAAAATATGAGGAGAGGTGTTATGGACTGAATGTTTGTGTCTCCCCAAAACGTGTATATGGAAAACCTTATACCCAGTGTGGCTGTATTTGAAGATGGCACCTCTAAGAAAATGTTTAGGCTTAAAGGAGGTCATGAGGGTGAGGCCCTAAACTAATAGAATCCATGTCCTTATAAGAAGAGACACGAGAGAGCATGCGCTCTCTCTCTCTCTCTCATTCTCTCTCAATACTCTCTCTCTGCATACACACCACACTGAGGACATACCAAGAAAGTGGCTATCTACAAGCCAGTAGAAGAGCCTTCACAAGACACTGAATTTGCCAGCATCTTGATCATGGACTTCTAGCCTCCAGAACTGTGACAAAATAAATTTCTGTTGTTTAAGCCACCCAGTCTGTGATGTTCTGTGTTAGCAGCCCTAGCAGACTAATACAATGATACTTCAAAAAGTTCATGGAAAGATGCATATTATCTTTCAATTCTATCTTTCCAAGAACTTGTTGAAGTACCCTTGTACAGGAAGAAAGGCCTCGACACTAGGTGGTATGCTTGAATTCAGCAGTGTGTCATGTTAGGCCTAAATTTTTTTTTTTTTTTTTTTTTTTTATTTATAACATTACCTCTCCTTAAGACTTCTATATGGTATACATTTCAAATATTTAAGTGAATTAAAAGTAATTTTGTTTGGAAGCTAAGAATTGTAGCTTTAAAAAGACATATGAAAGAATGAAACAGAAAAAGAAAGAAAGAAAGAAAAAGAAAAAAAGGGCTCTGGGGCTGGCTGGAATGCTCAGTTGATTAGAGTAAGGTGCTGATAACACCAAGGTCCATGGTTCGATCCCTGTACCAGCCAGCCACCAAGGCCTAAAATTAAGACCCAATAGTACGTTCTGCCTTAGCATCTGCAATAACCAAAAAGGCCTTAAATGGTCTAACTGCAAGTTTCTCTCCCCACTCCACTCCCACAGATAAGGTCCCACAGCCAAACAACCCTATTTATCAAAAGACCAGGTGCAATTCCTGCTTATTCCTGAGAAGTGGGTTTCAGTTCCCGCCCACCCCATGGAATTATTCAGACAAGCCAATCACATCCTCCCTGGAAAACAGAAGTCACTCCAATCTCTTGATTCTACAAAGCCTGCTTCCTACTGCCCTTGCTTGTTTGTTCTCCCCAAGTGCAACCCCCATCTGGCCCTGCACAGCCTGTAGCATCGTACTCCCTGGGCTGTAAGTATGTGGGATTGATAAACTGCTGTCAGTCTCATCTCTCCAGTGTTGGGTGTAATGTTCAGCTATCTCCATAACCACAGGATGAAAATCCCTCCTTCACCAGTGGGATGAAGAGGATGAGAAAACAGTGATAGTGCTGGATCTGCCCACCATAGATACTCAAAAGGTTCAATTTAATAGAACTGTTATCACTGGTTTAATTAGAATATTTTTTAAAATATTACTAAAAATCAGATTCTCCAGCCTGATTGTTAGAGCAGATGGCCTGAACCAGTGGAGGTATACCTCCCTTCACACATTAAAGGAGGTCTTCCAAATGAAATGCTGATGAATTATACTAAAATTGGTCAGCGTCATGCTTTACTTTCATTTCTGAGTGATTTTGACTAACCTGTTAACCATACATTTCTCTTTCAACTTTTAATCTATATGACTCTTAAAAACCACTATAAGCTGTAAACAAGGATGAACAAATACCAGGAAATCTGTATATTAAAGAAAACCATGTAGCAAATAATTTAAAACTAAAACATCATTTAGAATGCATAGAGAAACCTACTCATAATGTGTTAAAGGATTGTGCTTTTGTATTTTTAATTCTATCAAAAAGGAGCCCATCTGTGCAGCGTTCTTCTGTTTCCCCACCTATTCATTCACATATGGCCCAGGGGCCGCTTAAAATTGACACATTCAAGTGCCACCAGCAAGGCATGAATGAGAAAGGCTTTGTAATTCAGCTTCTGTGATCTATTATATGAACATTGCTTTGAGTTGGGCAGTGGAAAAGCTCAGGGTAGCACTGTCATGCCAACTTGACAGACAGTTTACATCCTCTGCCTGTATCATACTATTTCAGAATTTTGCTTAAGCATGGAAAAAGAATGTTCCAGAAATCATTTAAGGTGATGAAGTGCTCCCTAAAGAGATTTAGAGTCGATTTTCCAGCTATTAAGTACTTCTCCACCTTTCCATTAGCCCTACTGAAGATGAGAATGCAGAGAAGGGACCATTCTACAAGGAAGTACTCTGATTCCTCTAGGACAGCAGCGTGTTGTTGCCTGGGCTCTGGGCTCTTGAGATCTCACTGGCTTGAGATCTCTGCTCCACCCTTTACTAGCTGCAAGACCTTCAGCAAGTTTCTGTATGTCTCTGTGCCTTAGCTTCTTCATTTTTAAATAGGGACTATTTTAATAATGCAGTGCTGTATAAGGAATCAATCAGTGCATATAGGCTAAGCCCTTAAAACAGTTCTTGGCTTATAGGAAATGCTC
This sequence comes from Cynocephalus volans, assembly GCF_027409185.1. Classification (NCBI taxonomy): domain Eukaryota; kingdom Metazoa; phylum Chordata; class Mammalia; order Dermoptera; family Cynocephalidae; genus Cynocephalus; species Cynocephalus volans. The sequence continues at coordinate 49,925,449 of NC_084473.1, forward strand.
AATAAATATTAGTCACTTTTATTACTATCATTTTAGATTGGTTTAGTCTCCTTCAATCTAGTAAAGCTGGTCTGGGCCATTTTTTGCTTAGAATAGAATATAATCATCTACTTGCTGAAGATGATTTAGCCCAATCTTTTCTTCCTTCTATTTTTTGGTTGAGGAAACAAACACAGAGGTAATTTGCCCAGAATAATGGTAGTGTCAAAAATAGAACTCAGAACTCTGGATTCCCAGAATTTTAAGAGCAGAAATGCTCATTCATAAAGAACTCTCGGGAGTTCTCACCTACTTATCTACCTAGAAATTAGCCATATGCAACCTATGCCTTAGTGGACATCTCAGGCTCAAGTGTGTCTCCTACTTCAGTTTTCCTTTTATTCACATGGATTCTAATTTTTTAATAATTTTTGTAATGAGAAGCATCTGAGTTATACAGACCACAAATAGCTTTAAGTTTCTATACCAATTCCATTGGCCCAACAGTTAAAACCTACAGCATTATTTTAAATGTGAAAAGTCTTAAAAATTTTATTTTAAAAAACATCCTAATCAAGTCTGTAGGTTGGCATTTACTGAACATTAGTCAAAAGCTCAAACTAAAATCTAATTTTTTCAAAAAAATTCAAAGTTTGTATTATTCAGACAGATTCAGTACTGTTTAAAAATATGCACAATAACCACAACGATACAATACAATTTCCTTTAAAAAATTAAAGAGCAGGCCTAAACAGAATATTATGGTTTATAATGCATAGTCAAAGATTGGTAGCTGACTGGAGTATTTAACAGCACCAAACTGATTTGACAGTTTACCACAAGGAGAAAAATTAATTAATTCAATATTATTATGAACCCATAACATTATATTGACATCCTCAGTAAATCTACAAAAACTCTTCCATTTTTCTCAAGCTAAAATACATCAGTTCTGTCAAGATATGAGTCTACACCCTGATACATGAATCCTGGTCTACCTTAGCCAGGATGATTAGTTGCTATAAATGCTTTTTTTAAAAGGACATGAAGCAATAAGACTGGATGATATATGTCTTAGTTTTCTCATCCAGAGAATGAGATAATACAAATTTAACTCACTGATTTGTTTTAATGATGTAATACCTGCTAAGAGACTAGAACAGTACCTTACGCATAGGTAGCACTCAAATAATAGTGATTATTAGTATTTTTATTGTCCTGAGAGCACCTCAGAAGTATATCACAAATAGAAGAGCAAATATTAATATTCTTGGTAGATGTGGCTCTACTACAGAGCATTATCAGGGCCCAAGTTGGTACTCCCAGGGCCTCTCTAGCTTGTGTTATCTAGCTCTGTAATGAAAGCAATCTAGGAAACTGATCTTCGTCTGGAAAGACTGGATTTTTTTGCTTCGGTAGTGATAACAGGAAGTTCCCAATCTAAAGCCCTGTATGAAGAAAATCACTGATAACACTGAATCTAACTTAGATCTAATTGAGATACTTTACAGGTGATTTTTACATCTGTAATATACATCTTCCTACACCTATAATATAAAACTGGAATTTCCATATGCATTTACACTTGGATCTTAGAAAACTGTTTCAGATTTGAATCAGAAGTATAGTAGTAGCATTTGTACTCATGTGCTACTTTTGCATGGGGGTGTTGGGTCAATGGGAGAGAAAAGTATGCATTGACATTAAAAAATGGAAATGGAAATTGCCCTTATTCTTATAGGTGCTGGTCATGATTTTTAATGATAAAAGTATGTTCCAAAGGGATTAAGCTACAATACAAAGACATACATTACATGCCACAGCAAGGTAATACATTACGTGCCACCGCAATGTAATTCTGGGTTGTTTTTTTTAACCAAAATGTAATTTTATGTTTAGCCTTTTTAGTTTTAAATACTTGACAGTAGAGTGGGCTGTGACATTTATGCCATAAGTATTTATTTACCAATTCTTAAGTTCAGTTTACTTTGATTCTGTTGGTGATAGGAAGGTGAACAAAAGCATGGTCTTTGTTCTCACATCTGAGAGGGTCTCCAAAAATTTCATGCAAAGATTTGTATTATTCATTAATTCTATTTTACCATGAATTTTTTGAAGTACCCTCATTTTAAGTGGCAGATGTCACTTACCATAAAAGGTGCTAAGTGTTAGGAGTCTAAGAGAAGAAACTACTTCTATAAAATGATGACCTCTGTGAAAAGGGTGGCCATATCTTCACTAATATTGGAAGTTAAATTATTTTGCAACTTCATATTACAACCAAGTAGATACTGTACAAATCAACATTAAAAGTTACTGTCATCTGCCCTAATTTAAATGACATCATAGAATTCTTAAAACAAAGTTTCTAAAGGTTCACAATAATTTTCTCAAGTCATCAATATACAAGGGTACTTCAAAAAGTTTGTGGAAAAATAGAATTAAAAGATAACACAAATCCTTCCCTGAACTTCCATGTTCCCTTATATATAACAAATGGATGTGAAATCTGCATAGATTTTCTGCACATAATGAATTTTGATAAAACGGTCAAGGTTGGGAACACAAATAAGGTGATCAGACAATCCAATAGCTCACTGCATTATATAATGGGATAGTCAACATAGAGGATACTAGAAGATTTAGTTTGAAACTTTCCACATAATGGAAAGTCATTCTTTTTTTTTTTCCCCACAAACCCAAATTATAGTTACTCTGTGGGTATTTCTGAAGTAAATGAATATATCAATTTCTGAGAATAAAATAATATGAATTGTAAAAGAAACCCTTAGAAGCACACTTATTCTCATTTTGTAAAATGCTGAGGTCATCTTAACATGGGAAAACAGAAAGGTGGCCTTAACCTCTAAAAAACATAAAAACATTAAAAGTATTAAAATAATAGGTTTAAAATACAGTTGTTATGGAAAAATTTGTTTCTAGTATTGAAAGGTCTTCGCTTATTCAATGTAATGTCATTTGAAAAGATTTAACACATATGTAACCCTTCAAGAAGGAAATTACATTGGAGATACTAAGAAAACCTTAATTAAAGCAACATTATCTACATCTCTTTCTCCTCCTATTCCAAAAGAGGATTATATCAGTTTTTAAGAGTCTTTCCTTTTGAGTTCTATTTAATTGCTCTTCATACCATATTTTGAGCCAACACCACAACAGTAAGATCAGCAGCAGTTTCAGTTTCTCAAATCTTGACAAGATACATAGAGTAGCCAAGTATGATCTTTTATTTTTTGTTGTTGTTTAGCATGCATCTTCACATTGATTCATATTCAAGAAGATATGCAAGCTCAAGGTCTAGTAGTAAAACAGATAACCAAAAAAAAAAAAAAATAGAAAGAGAGGGGACAGAGTTAAATGGTGGGGAAGGATTATGAAGAGAATATAAAAGAGGGGCTAGGTGGCGGATCACAGCCAACACAGAGAAAGAGAAGAGCTGCATGTACTCAGGAAAATATTTCTACTCCTTCAGTCTACAGTCTCAGCAGAGAGGAGGAATGAGGGTAAGAAGTCATATTAGCCTTATCCCTAGTAATTCCCAGTCCTCAGTCCTGGGTCCTAGACAAATTGGTTTCCCTGTCACCCTTGCACCTTGCCCATCTCTGTGTTTTTCTATAGGTCCTCTCCCTCCTTAAAAGACCTTCCTCCTGACTCGTCACTGGCTGGCCACATCTCATCCTTCAAAGAATTGAGTGTCAATTCCACCTTCTCAATAAAATGTGCTCCATCATACTTGCTGAGTGATCTTTCCTCCATAAGTTCCCAGAGCCTTTAAATCTAGCCCCCAAATCTGTCACGTGATTACCTCTCAAGGAAACGGCCTTTCTTCCTTTATGCAACATCCTTTTCCTCCTTTTCTTTGTAATTCCTACTGCCCACCAAAATTTTGTTACAGAGTGGGGGATTGTATTTGAGATGGATCCTGAGTGTTGGCCAGATTTTGTACATATAGCGAGGGAATTCCAAGTCAAGGATAAATGTTCAACCAAGAACTTTGATGCAGGCCTGCGCGGGGCTTGCACAGGGTAAAACAAGTATCCAAGACTAATTGTAGAGGGTGGTTCCTGCACAGCACAAGTTCTCACTCTTATTCAGGTGACAGAATGTCATAAACTGACACATACAATATCACATACACTATCAGTAATGCAAAACATTTTTTTAATATGATTAAATTGCAGACAGCATGAAAACCACAAACATATGTCTTCAAAAATACAAATCTATACAATTAAGCTGATCCTCTTTCCAACATTTCCTGTTTGCCATTTGTTGACTGATCTTGTCATGTCCTGAAGAAGTTTCCAAAGTTCATGGAGAGAGGATGGTGTGTGGAAAGAAAAAATTAATTTGAGAAAGTTGATTCATTAACTTTATTGATTTCTGAGAATTTTACCAAGACTCCCTTTGTTTCCTATTCCAGGAGCTTTGTTGAGAATCACTAATTTGGGGCATTAGTGGAAAGTGAGATTACATAGGCAGGGAGAGGTCAGCTTACTTACACTAGTCTGGCTCCAGCCACATATACTCAGGAAAGTATTTACAGCTTCTCTCTGCCTGAAGTCTCGGCAGAATTTAACGTGCTTGAACGCTGAATTCAGATATGCTGCTTTAAAATATATATTTCCTCCATTTTTCCCTGAACCATTTTCTTCTTGCCTAGTTGATTGGTGTAACTGTGTAAGCATTTGGCATTCTAGCTGAATGAAAACGAGCTGAAATGGCAGCTCTCCCAGCCCTCTTATTTCACAACATAGAAGTAAAACTGGCAATGCAGAGAATGTCATAATTCAGATGTGTCAGTCCTGAGATGTTTGAAAGTGGTTGGGAGTGGGAATAACACAGCCTATTCTGAACCACAGATAAGAACAGAGATAGTCTATCCTGCTGCCCAGAGTGACATCTACTGGTATCAAGTTCAAGGCATCACTGTAAAACATTTCTCCCCTTTTTCTTCAATAAAAGCAGAAGGTGGTGGGTCAAAGATATGTAAGAGATTGAAAAGCCAGTTAATCCTAAAAGAATCCACCAGCTTCTCGAAAGGACAGTCTTCACCCACTGGAAGAGAAAATATTTCAGAACAGATGAAATGGAGTGAAACTGGGATAATGTCACATTTTTTCCTTTGGTAGAGAGAACACCCTCTTATGAACCAAACTGTGCAGTTACCAATCCCTTAATCTTGCCAAAAATATAGGCAAATTTTTCTATTGAAAGACAGGTAACAATGTTCAAATCTGCCAAAACCAAATGGACCAATTCAAGTGTGCAACTACGTGCCACCTGCACAGCAGGAGGCCTGAGCTGACTGCTAATAGATCTGTGGCGCTGCTTCAACACTGAGTCTAAAAACAGAGAATTAAGGGATTATCCAGACAGTTGCCTCCAAATAGTTTCTTATAACAGTGATATTAAATGGCTATATCAAGCAATAATAGCCATATACACATGCCATGTATTGTTTAATGAGGAGGTACAAATTGTGACTCCTACCTCCTAACAACTGATGGCCTTCTTGGGGATCAATGACATACAGACACACGAAAGCAACCAACATCAGGCAGTGAATATTCAGTGTCACGGGAGAGATCCTTCCCTCTGCTTTCCATTCTGTACTGTCTTTTCTTTCTCAGTCCCCTCCATCCCCCACACAATTGTCAAACATGAATGCTTACTGGTAAATAATATTTTTACCCTTTACCTTATAAATGCCATCTTATTCCTTTCACAGCGCAATTTCTTCAAAAACTAATATATCTTCCCGTCTTCTCTTGGTGTGGCATAACTCCCTCAACCCATAGCAATATGTCTCTGCCTCCACCATCTCATTAAAACACAGACTCTTGCTAAGGTAGAAAATGACTTTCTAAGTGTCGAATCTGAAGGACACATCTCCTCTGAGTTTAATTTAATGTCGTCTTCCTGCTTGCATTTCTCTCTACCTTTGGTTTCCAGGTCACTAGTTCTGATTTCACTTCTTCATTCCTGAATTCTCCTTTCAACCTCACACAGTCCCTCCATAAGCATTTGTGTGAAAGACTGTCTTAGACACTGGGGTCATAGCAATGCATGAGATGCGTTCCCTACCGCTGATTCTTCCTCGTCCAGTCGTCTCTCAAACACTGTGGTCCGTGGGTTTTTCTGTCCTCAGACCTCTTCTTACGCAGTTCTCCGAAAGGAGCTTATCCAATTTCACTGGCTGCAGCCCCTACACAGACTATTGTTAGATCTGTGTACCCATGTCTCCTCTTTGTTGCTCACCAGTCCTTGGTTTCCAAATACCAACAAAATATCTCTATCTGAATATCCCACAGGCAAACAAATACCAATATCCAAAGCTGGATTCAATGTCTTCTCCCCTAAAACCTGCTCTTATGCTTAAAAGAGAACTTTGCTGTCAACTCCTCTTTCTTTTATCTGTCACATCCAACTGAATAGTGTGTCCATTAATTCTATTAAAAATTGTTTAGATGTTGTTTCCACTGCCATAAATTTAAGTTCAATAGTCTCAATTGGTTCCCCCTTCTCCTGTCTCTCCTCGTTGCAATCTTCTTCAAAACTTCCACTAAAGATTTTTTTTTCTCTGAAATGCAGATATCATTATGGCACTCCCCTAACTAAAATTACTTCATTGATTTCCTTCAGCACAGAATGAATTTCAAATTCCTTGACAAAATGCTTTACTTTCTTCATAATCTCCTTTGTCCCGCACAATCCACCTATCCAGAATCATTTTTTCATTACTCCCTCAGACACTCCCCAAAATGCAGACATGCTGAACTATTTACTGCTCCCCAAACATGAGTGGTTAACCACACATGGATGCCTCTGAATAAGGCTTTCCTGCACAGCTCATTTCCGAGTAGCAGGTCATTATGAATATGTGGAAAACTCCAAAATTAAGTCTAGAAGCCTGAACCTTGATTAAAGTGCTAGAGAGGCAGTGCATACAGAGGAAGAAGCTGAAGTATCACGCTCAAGGTGCAAAAGTCTGCCTAATTTATTTTTCCAAGGAGTTTTCCAGAAGAAGAAAACCCTTGAGAAGTCAGGTTCACAGCTGGCTAGTCTGGTGCATTAGGCCAGAATAGTGAGAGATGGAGAATGTACATTAGCAAAAACTCAACCAATACTATTTGTGATTGCCATAGTGAGCTGGTCTTTGAAGCCAAACAGAAAGTCAAGACTGATTCTAAAATGACCCACGGCAGTCTCAAGTTAGACATCAAATCAAACTCAATAATCTACAAAAAGAAAGACTTTCTTAGTTGCTGTTATATTTTCAATCTCTGTAAATTAATTTTATAAATATGCTCCTGGAAGAGGTTAACAATATGATGAATTTCTCTCTTCCATTAACAGCCATGATGAAAAATAATTGGAAACGGCAAGCCAAACAAAACAAAAAGTTACACAAAAAAACCGTGGTCCAAATGTGAAGTAAACTAATATCTAATATATAACAGGACAATGAGTAAGTAATGGCATGCACAGAAGATAAAAAGAACTATTTGATTACTAGAACATTTTCCCTTGAGCAAAATAGATTGAGTGACACATCTATTTGTAGTACTGGGCTCTCCAAGAAATAATATTACTGAGCACTTACTATGTGCCATGCTTTGTCTAGGGACGTTACAAGTACTCACTTATTTAATGCTCATAACAGCACTATTATGACTGTTTTACATAGGAAACACAGAGAAGTTAAGTAATTTATTGAAAATTACAAAAGTGCAGCCAGAAAGTGGTATAGTTCCAGGGCCTGCACTTTCACCAAGCACACTATTTCACTGGTTTTCAATTTTTTCTAATCAACGTTAAAACCAAGCACAGAAAACACAATTATGGTTACAGGACAAAATATCAATGTTATATGCCTTAATAATGTAAGACTAATGAAGAGGGGAGAAGACTGAAGGAAAATGGCATGTGCTCTTTCCTCATGTTACACCGGAGAGAGCCATTGTATATTTTCCAAAGATGATTTATTATGTAATGTAATTTTAAGTACTGTATAAATTATAGTTATGTGGGCCCACTAAATGACAAAAGATAGTCATAATATAACTTTAAAAATGAGAAAGTAGAGGGAAGAGAAAGAAAGGTAGAAATTTAGTTCTAAATTTCTCATCTTCTATTAGCATGGTGTCCATAGAAACTGAGGATAAAATTAAAAAACAGATGCTTAAAAATATTAATTGGAGTACCTAAAACCAAAATAGTTCAAAGCAATTATCTAGAGAGAGTAGAACTTTGAATGAAAACAGGAGGGTAAGAAATGATTTTAATTTTTTCATATGCTCTGGTTAGTTTCTGTGTTGTTTGCATTTTTCTCTTAAGATAAAAACAATTTGAATGACTCTGAAATGATAATTTTTTTTTTCTTGGCAGCTGGCTGATACAGTGATCCAGACCCTTGAACTTGGTGTTATAACACTGCACTGTAAACAACTGAGCAAACTCACCAGCCCCTGAAATGATAAACTATTAAGTGATAGAGCAAGTTTTTTAAAAATGGTACTCATACTTGTGTATATATATGTGTATGGGCATATGTGTGTGTGGATACACAGGTGTATATGTGTGTGTCCCATACACAAACACACACAAGATAGAGAAAAAATATAGACATATAGATATAATGAAAGTTGTTAATGCTAACAATGGTTAATGTTGGCGGGTGATTTTAATTTTTTTCTGTAGGCTTTTCTTCATTTTCATTTTTCTTACAATAAATATGAACATTATTTTGTTATTAGAAATACAATTATTTTTTTAAACAGTGTGGCGGTGTTCAAACATTATCGAGATGATGGGAATGGGAAAGGATTGTTTATCTGATTAAAAGAAATTTTTTCTGTTAAAAAATAAAAAATTATTTGAACTTTTTAGAACCTCTAATTCTTTAGGAAGCCAGACTTTCTTTGATGAGTTCAGCAATGCCAAGATCTCTTCAAGTTAATGAAAATTATATTTTTCTGACAATTCTACTACTATGTAATATTCAAATACCATTCACCCTTATGCATTTCAGATCTTAAGGAAAAATCTCCTTTTACCATTCAATCCTTTTATTAAAATATAAGGACTATCTGATTATCTGGATTTTTTTTTTTTTTTTTTTTTTGGTGGCTGGCTGGTACAAACTGTAGTTTTTTAATGCTACAAACAAAAAAGTCTTTTCCAAGATGGCCATGATTAGGGCCAAATAACCTATGTGGTCTATGTGACAACTACCATGATCTTTGACAATAAAGTAACTTAACCAATAGAATCTTAAGAAAATACACATAAACCAACACAATACAGAATTTCCAGGGAGATATAATGGATATTATAGTAGCTAAAGAACTCAACAAATCACTCAGCACAACCCTTCAGGCAGATAAAGTGCCATTATTACCATATTACAGACAAATCAACTGAGATCCAGTGAGAGTTAGTGACTTCACCCAAGTCATACAGATAATGTGTGAAAGGAAAGGAATTAAAACTCCAACCACCTGCCTCCCCTTGAAAGACCTTCTCCTGACCCAACACACTGTATCACTGGGTAATGGTGAGAGAGAAATGCCAGTGTCACATACTCAGAGACACTCTTCTTGTTGACTTGTGTCCAGGAGAGTGTTAACAACATGGTCCATGCATAGTTCATCTCTCACCTGGATCTCCAACGGTTTCTTCCTGAGACTCCAGAGAGCCCCAGTTCTAGTTGCAACTTCTCCAGACATATTTTTTCCCCAAGTGGGCTTTGACACTCCAAGTCACACCATTTGTATTTAAAGAGTAGTGACAGTGTCTTCACCTCAGCTTCTAAGCCTTTCACCAGAAAAGCCTGAACTCCCCTTACCCTCTCAGAATGTCTCCTTGTTCACAGAGGTCTATCATGTTACCCTTCCAAATATATTCTTTTGTTTCCTCGGTTGTTAAGCCTTATCATTCCCTCTGTTTATGAATCTCAAGAGATTCTGACTTGTTTCACAAAAAAATTCCAAAGCAGACAGCTAGTCACCTCCCCTTAGTTTCAACACCTTCATTCTTTGGCCCTATGTAAATACTTGTATCCAATGGTACAATACTTGAGGGTAGTATGAACTGTGAGACCAGTGTGCAAAAGCACCAGTTACATTTATTCATTTGTTTAATAAATATCTTTAAGTGACAATTATGTATCAAACTCCGGACTACATGTTGGAGATTTGAGAATCAGTAAGGTAAGAGAAAGAGTCCCTAACCTTAAGCATCTCATAGTCTTGGGTGGGAAGAGCAGATGTGGCAGGTTGTTAGGTATACATAAAATTAGTCATTCTATCATGCACTATTACCCTATAGTACTACAATCAACATATGCATATAAGTGCTATGGTAACAGAGAAGAAAACAGTATCAATTCCATATGACATTTGAGCTAGGTTTTAAAGGGTCAGTATAAAATAACCAGGATGCAGAGCAAGAACCTTCTAAAGATACGGAATATAAATTTGAGATAAGAGAAGCCCAGTGGGGAGAGAATATTATTAGTAGTAGTATCATCATTATTTAATTCAGTTTGCAAAGGTAGTATATGAATGACACAGTGTGCTAGATGGCAGTAAAGAAATGCTGCTGCCTGCAATGAAGACACAGCCTGAAGTTAAAATTAAACCTGAGTAAACTTGGCTCCCTATGTGAACTTCCACCCTTGGATAAACCAACTCTGTCTGGCTCCTGTGACATCGTCTCTGGGCACAAAATTTCATCTTAAAGGACATTGGGAAGCCAATCATGAAGCGGCAGGGACAAAAGCTGTCTACATTCCCCTGCTACAGAAACTCTCCTTTAGAGGAGATGTTGTAGCGAAGAAAATAAATAAAAGTTGTTCTGAAAGGAAAGGCAATTAAATTTTTGCCAACATGACAGGAAGCTGAGAACTGAAGCAGACAGAGTAATGTCTCTCTTTGGCACACCAGACAGGGAGGAGGAATGTGTGTGTCTTTGATGGCAGACTTTATTTTAAGGGTGATGACTGACATTTTGAAAGGACATAAAAACGTGGAGAGAAAGAGAGCTCTTCAGACTCCTACTGTCTGGGCTGCAGAAGCTCCCAAGTGCCCCAGGGTTTTCATTTTCCCAGTCTAAGGCTAAGGGGAGATAAGGCGCAGGAAAGAAAAGGAGAAAAACAAAACAAGTCTCTACCTTAAAGTGGTCACACAAATCCACATGATGTATTTAAGCTGAAACTATAAAGAGAAAGTTCCTGGTTCCTGAAAGAGCCTCACAGAAGGGGTCCTCAGTGGTTATGGAAGAGCAGAGTTATGTCATCATCTGACTAGTCAGCAAAGCACAGACATGTTTTTATAGGGAAGCCTGTGCCAACAGCAGAACAGGCACAAAAGCTCATTCTAAGGTCACCAGTTACTTGAGTCTGGAAGCCCCCCTGTAGCTTTCCCAAAGGTTCTCTTACAACTGAACAGAAGTCAATGGTCAGGAATGGAGCATACTGAGGCACCTCGGTCTTCAACTCATTTCTCTTACTTCTCTCCTTGCTTCCCTACCATCCTGCTCACTGAAGGCACAACCTATGTTTATTATCTCCTGATCCTGCTAAAGCATTCCATCCCATCAAAGAAGTTTAGACTTGAATATGTCATACATCTTCATTGTGCTTTGGACTTCTCATAATCCAATTTCTCCCTCCATCTCAGGGTCATGTAGACATTTCACTATATCTTTAAAATGAGGAGAGTAGTAGTCTCCTCCACATTTAGGATTTATATCATTCTGGTAAGAGGAATAAAGAAAAGAAACTGGAAAGTTGGTTAGCTAATGAGACTATAATTCAGAGGATGGTCTATTTCCAGTTCTACACTGACCAACACTTACTTAAGCTAAATATAAATAAATACAGAAGAGGAAGAGGAGAGGAAATGTAAAGAAAAATATCCTGAGTGCCTACTTCATCCTTTTTGGCTTCTCATAGTAGGATTCCTTACAAATTTTCAACAACCCAGCATTTCCAACTCACCTTCAACAAACTCACCATGTGCTGCACCAATACTATCATTCAGCAATATTTACTAAGTCCCCACTCTGGGTAAGATTCTACAATAGAGGATATAGAATGAAGAAGATACTGTGTTAGCCTTAGCAAAAATTGTATAGGGAGCACCAGGACAGGGCTAGCAAACAGGTTTAGAGAGGAAGTCAGTTAGATAAGACATCCGACAGAGTAAGTTGACCCAAATAGATAATTCCCAAGGTCACAGAGGTGAGTCAGGGAATCAGAAATAACAGTCCTTGCAAAGAGAAGACAGTGACATGAGTGCAAATCCCAGGATAAAGATTATTGCCTCTTTAAGCCATTCTAGACTTCTTGCTATCTATAAAGACCCAGGACCTGGGGAAATAAATCTATCCAGAAAGTGGTCCAAGGTTTCCAGGAAAAGCCCACTGCTGAGAAAGTAATGGAACAAACTACTAAATTACTCCATAACCTTAAAAGTATGTGTTGTTATTTAAATGACTAAAACAGAAGTATATTTGTCTATACACCAAAATAGCTCATGTTAGCTCTGGCATGATTTCAAGAGGATAATTAGAAAGGTAAGAAAAGGGAAGGAAAAAGAGAAAATTGAGTTCTTTATTTCTTAAATCACTAATGTATACACAAATGCTCAAGGAAAACAAAAGTTTTGCCCAGATTACAAAAAGCCTTTTCAATTGTTTTCAGAAGTGCTATTTAACCATGAGTAAAATCCCCCTAATTTTCCAAGATAATGAAAGAGAAGGCCATTTTCTTAATTGCCTGGTTTCTTATCACATTAGGAAATGGATGAACTATCAAGATTGAGATTCTAGCCAAAACTACCTTTTGTATTTCTAATTTGTTTCAAAAAAATAGAATGACTATAGAAAATATGGAGCTGTTTATTAGGAAGCCAAATGGAAAAGAAATTACAGCTGAAAGAAACAATCATTAAAAAATGACAGATAAAGAGTAGTAATTAGGAACCTAAACACCTGAAGATAGTTCTTCAAAACTAAAATGAAATAAAATTAAAACATGCATTTTCAATTTATTATTGGGGAATCACTGCAAGAAGCAGATAGTTAATATTGTGTCTTTCCATTATTTTGCAAAGCAAAGAGAGTTTTCCAGACAATTTCAGCACTTTAAAAAATGCCCAGCAGCATCAGATCTCTGCAGAAGAGGTCACACATTCATAGGTTCAAGATAGAAAGCAGACAGAATCAAGTCAATAGGAACATCAAATTAGTTTGCTGGTTATTGAGTGGAGAGGGCACTTTTATGCCCTGGTCCCTGAACTAGTGCCTCAGCCACACAGCACAAGTATGATATCAATCTAGAGGAAATATCAATTCAGTCAAAAAAAATTTCAAAATGATCCAGATTGGCCATCTGTGTGTTTTAACTTTCTGAAGGTTAAAAACAAATAAGTGAAGGAAATGTCCAGCATTTTTTTCAGTATAAAGTGCTGCAATGTTTAGCTTCTTAGATGCTTGTGAATTTCTTTTTCTTTCCTTGGTTACTGACAGGATGAAAAGTATTTATATCATAAGTGTATATGAGGTGATTCCTATTTTTAAAATGAGTAGCACATGAGAAAGGGAGTTGACCAAATGACTTCTGTGGATCCTTCCAGTTCTGAAATATTATAATTTAATGGCATTCATAACTGTTACTTTAAATGGTCTGGCTTTGAAAAAATATTAAACATTCACCAGTTTTTAAAGGGCACATATTAGGTCCTCAAATAATTGATGAATGAATGAATAAAAGCTTTCTTTGCAAAAAATATTTACAACAAGAAATATACATATATGATACATATGTAATATATGTGTATATATATTCACATATATACATATATATTTTATATATATAGGAAATTTTATATAGGATGGTACTTCAAAAAGTTCATGGAGAAATTTACTTTATCTTTTGATTCTATCTTTCCATGAACTCTTTTGAAGTACCCTCATATTACTACATTTATTTTCTATATATTTTATATGCTTGTATATAGGAAATAAATACACACACTCACAAATACATATAGATAATTATATATTATTTGTGTTTGTGTATTTTTTACTAGCTAACATTCTTCCATAAAGAAAACTCTCATGAATTGGGCCATTTATTTTGCCAGAACTATTGTTCCCACTGAAGAGTTAGATTAAACATATAATTCTTTCTCCATAATTGCCAATCTTCAGAATTAGTTGACTTAGTCACTTTCAATGGTGGACAATAATTCATTTTTAAAACTTTCTCTTTTTTTATATCATTGCAGGCTCTTGGATATTTATTTACCCCATAGGTTTTGATCAATTATAGTCATTATTCTTTTGGATGCTCAAAATGTTTCAAATTTGGCCAATGAGAACCTGTCAAAGCTTGCCCCTGTGACTCAGTGATCCAACCCCATTAGTCTGTGAGGATTTCCTTGCTTTTCACCTTGTACTTTACTTGCCCCAAACCTGCAATCAACTATCTCTCCAAGTAACCCTGATTCCTTTTGGTGAATAATGGTTTTTAGAAAGCAAAATTTGGGCAGTAGACTGGTGATTCCTAAGAAAGTGCCATTGCTCCTGTGTCCTTCCATTGGACAACAATAAGAAATATAGCATGTATTAATGAATTATATTGAGATTCCCAAAGCAATTAACATTTTAAGATTTTCATTTCTTCATGCAATACTTGTATCTGTTTTCCCATGCACTGAAAATTTTGTTTAATTATTGGATTTCTCTACAATATACACAAAACACAAAATAATACCAATATCACTACTAATAACTACTGAGTGATGTTTATAACTTCTTTGCAGTTCTTTTCATCCTTAGATCATATGATGCTACATAAGTACAGAGTACTGTTTGAAAGTCACTTGAAGAAATACTTTTCTCAGCATATCTTTATTGCCTATACCTTCTTAAGCTTATTTGTTTCAGGATTTTTTAGTCTACACTTCATGTATCAGTCATTTCTGTTGCTTATAGCAAAATGCTTGAAACTGGGTAATTTATAAAGAAAGAAAATTTATTCCTCACAGTTTTGGAGGCTGGAAAACCCAAAGTCCAGGGAACACATCTGGTGAGGAACTTGGTGGTGGTGGCTCTACAGTGGCACAGGTATCACATGGCAAATGGTTTGAGCAAGAGAAAGAGCAAAGCTTCTCACTCAGTCTCTTTATAAAGCCATCAGAATCACTCCCATTTCTCCATGAATGGATTTATTCATTAACAAGGGTACAGTACTCACAATCTAATCATTTCTTAAAGGCCCCACCTTTCAATCACCATGATAGGATATCCCACCCTCTTAACACTGTCACGGTGGGGATTAAGTTTCTATACATGAAACTTTGGGGGACACAGTCAACCCATATCAGTTTGATTTGGTGTTCTGTTCTCACTGTGTAACAGATGCAAAAAAGATTAGTCAAAGCAACATGAATGCAATGAGAAACCCCAAGGGACTGCACTCTCCTTATAACACAGCAACTCCTGTGTTATAAGGAGAAACTGGGTAGAGCCCCAATTCAAAGTTAGCTTCTGTTTTTATTGTAAAGACAAGGAAGTTTTGCAAGATAAATCAGTTGATTCAATCATTTCAAAAGGACACAATGACATGGGCAACATGACAAGTTATCCATTGCTAAGTATAGCTTAAAAAATGGAACATAGTAACATCATTAAAACTAACAGCATGATATTCCAAAGTATAATTAGTGAAATGTTAAGCTAATTACACTGTGATAATTATCTTTAACTTAAGATCTAACTATTTTTATAAAAGCTAAAACAATCATTACATTCCTATGTGTGAGTGTATCTTAAGTATCCATTAACAAAATGTTTTCCCTTCAGCAAACATTTCTCACATATTTTCCTACAGCAATTCTTTAAAATCTCTTAACAATATTGGTAGGTCAACCACCTGTTAACTCTAAAATAATTTAAGTATACAATCCCATACCTAAACAGTGATTAGAGTTCTAGGCTTTTGTCTCCTAGCTAAGGACTTTTGTCCCATAAGTTTGTCAGTTAAAAACCCTATACTAAGAATCAACTGAAAATCAACATTTACTTGATTAGAATTGATGAGATAGGCTTTTGCTCCACTAGCTGTAGGCTATTGCCTCCTAGCTAAGGATTTTTATCCCATAAGTTTTTTAGCTAAAGAGCCCTGTCTAAAAATCAAACAAGATTTCTAACCCTCTACAGTTTTTCTTTTTTGATGAGTATGTAAAACATTCACATGGTTCAAAAATCAAAACTAACAAAAACATACTCAGAGAAGTTGCAATTCCAACCCTATTTCAACTGCTTCCTCCCCTCCTTTTATAAGTAATCACTTTTATTAGTTTCTGATTTTAAGTTTCTCATATTTCTTATTGTAAATATAATGCAAATAATTATGCATATTTTAATTTTTCATTTATACACATTTTGTACAGTCTTTTACTGAGTGGTCTGTTTCCTTTTTTCTTTTTTTGTTTTATTTTGTTGTGTTCTTTTGTTTCTTAGGAATTTGAAATTTTGTTCTGTTAATTATGTTTATATTTATATTTTTAGCAATGCCCTTGGCCCCTCTTTCCCTTCAGACAATACATATTTTGTCACCACTATGAGCCTTTTCATTCTTTTCTCTTTTCTACCACGAACTTTTAGTTAATACTAAAACCCTTCATATTTAAGACTTAGTGTACTTAAGGTTCAATTATTTGTTTATCAGCTTTAAATGATATCCAGTGATACCATCCATCTCCCCTCTCTCATGCTTTTTCCCCATGTTTTAGTTGTGTTATTTTTACCTGGGTATAGCATGTAACACCAACAAACTCTTCTTAGCCCTTGTTCATAACTTTGTTTCAGATCTTCAATCTAGAATAAAATATGTAAAATACTCACCACAAATCCCTTTGTCAAAGTCTTCACTATCATTTTTTTGTGAAGCTCATTCTCTAGTAGTTTACTTAAGAAGAGCTTCTAGGTATAATATTCCCTGAGTTTTTGTATATTCCATAATTTTTCTATAGGCTTTAGACTTGAAGGACAACCTGAATGGAATAACATCCTTCACTCCCTTTCATTTTGTGAGTATCTTTAAAATGTTGCCCCTTTATTTTCCTGTGTTGAATGTTTCTGTCAAGACATCTGATATCAACCCACTTGCTTTGCTTTCCTTTATAAATGATTTAACCTTTTGGGGGGTCTGTTTCAGAGGTAATCATCCTGGGTAAATGTTTATGGGTAAAAAATGAAAAATGAACCTTGTGATATAAGATTCAGGCCTTTATTTCAATATATTTTCTTGAATAGGATTTTCAACATTACTTTCTCCTCATTTTTGCTTTTCTACATGTGGGACATTAAAAATATGTATTTCATTTTTTGTGCTTGTTTTGTGTATCTATAATTTTCTCCTTGATTCTTATTAATCTCTTCTCCTATTTTCTCTTCTTGGCTTTTCCCCAAGTGTATCCTTCATGCTCCCTGCAGGAATTACAGTCATATATATTTACTTTTGGCCCCAGCTATGTACAGAATTATGTTTTCCTCTCTTCTAAAATTCATATGTTGAAGACCCCAATGTGACTATATTTGGAAAGCGGGTCTTTAGGAAGGAATTAAGGTTAAATGAGGTCACAAGGGTGGGGCCCTAATCCAATAGGACTCTTATACAAGAAAGAGAGCGAGAGAGAGACTCTCTCCATAGGCAAGCACCAAGGAAAGGCAATGTGAACATTCAATATCTGCAAGCCAGAAAGAGAGCCCTCACCAGAAACCAAAAGATCTGCCAGATTTTGATCTTAGACTTTCCAGCCTCTAGAATGGTGAGAAAATAGATTTCTGTTGTTTAAGCCACACAGTCAATGGTATTTTGTTATGGCAGCCTGAGCAGCTAAAACAACTGACTTGTAATTTATTTTTAATTTCTGAGATCATTTTGTCATTTTCTTCATTTCTTTCCTGCATTCTGACCATTTTTATTACATAGTTTTCTAGTGCATTTGCTTGTATCCTCAGTTTTAAATTCTAATTCGTGATATTCTTTTGTAACTGCAATTGCTTTTTAAATTTTTTTTAATTAATTTTGAAGTGCTTTTTTATAGTTTTCTTTTGTTGTATGCTTGTAATTTTTCAAATGTTTTAATGTTTCTAATAGTTTTCACTCTTACTCTCCTGCTTTCTCTTACAGTATCTCTGTATGGATTCTGGATTCCTGTTTTTATCTTTTTGTACTTATTTGTGTTAGATTTTCCCAGTCCAGCAAGAGCTGGGGGAGACAAGTGTTTTGGTTGGCCTCCCCGTTTCCCAAATCATTGCTTCCCTCTTTATTGTTACAGTAAAGGGCTTTTTAAAAAACCGTGGCATCTTTTTTTCCTTCTTTAAATTCTTCTGGATTATATTATCTCAGTAATACTCATATCTTCAGCCCCTTCCTTCTTTCCCTTAACCACCAAACCTCCAAGGAGACCCTCCACCTTCCAATGTACAAGTATTTTCCTCTTCCCCAAAGGTGTTATCTTCTTCATACTGCCAATTTTCATCTTAGTCACCTTCCAAGGCCTTTTCATTGACTCCTTAGTAGCCAGTGCCCTGACCCACAAGTCCTTAGACATGTTCTTAGTATTTCCACTCAGGGTAGAGCCCTCTTCTTCTTTATATAATTAATATTATATAATCTCTCTGTGTTCAGAGAGATTATATAATAGTAACTCACCACCAACTCAACCTCCATATTTAACTCTCTTTCACACACCCCTTCTGACTTGGCTTGTCTATAGTGTTTATTTCCCCCACTTACTTATACATTATTTTTCTTCATTTCATCAAACTAATTTATTTATTCAGAGTACAGAAGGGAAAAGATCTTTTTCTTCACTGCTAGCCTAAGTATTACATCAGCCAAGTCACCTGCTTTGTTACTGGCTTGGGGATAATGGTAGGGCATATGGGGAAAAGCATGACTCCCTGTTTTTTATTATAAAGTATTAATTGTACATTATACACCAACAGGTAAGAATAGGGTAGTGGAACTGTCCACCATAGCTGGGGTCAGAGGAGGAAAAAATTAGGAAAAATGTAGCAATTGTTAAAACTTTTTTTTTATTATACATACATGTGGGGTACAATGTTGATTTTCAATAATTGTGTAAAGTGTGTGCTGGTTAGCTTATTCATCATTACAATATGCAATCATTCTTTGTGTCCATTGACCAGTTCCTCATTAGCCCACCTCCCTCTCCTCCTCCACTCCCCTTTTCCACCTCTAGTTTCCTAAAAGTTCGACATATTACTGTGATTGTTGTTTCCTTCTTTCTTTCCCTCTGTCTCTCTTTATTGTTCAATTGCTTATTTATGGATTCAGTTCCCAGTTATGAGTGAGAACATACGGTATTTCTCTTTCTGTACCTGGGTTATTTCACTTAGGATAATTTTCTCCAGGCTCATCCATGTTGTTGTAAGTGGTAGGATTTCATTCTTTTTTACAGCTGAGTAGTATTCCATTGTGTATATATGCCACAATTTCCTTATCCAGTCATCCATCGATGGACATTTAGGTTGGTTCCATCCTCACCTAGCTATTGTAAATAGAGCTGCAATAAACATGGGAGTGCAGGTATCCCTTCTACATGTTGCTTCCCAATCCTCTGGATATAACGCTAGGAGTGGAATTGCTGGATCATGTGGAAGTTCTATCTGTAGTTGTTTAAGGAACCTCCATACTGTTCTCCATAATGGCTGTACTAATTTACAGTCCCACCAAGAGTGCAGGAGGGTTCCTCACTCTCCACATCTTTGCCAGCATTTGTTATCCTGTCTTTTTTATAATAACCAGTCGGATTGGGGTGAGGTGATATCTCAAAGTGGTTTTGATTTGCATTTCCCTGGTGATTAGTGATGTTGAGCATTTTTTCATATACCTATTGGCCATTTACTTACTTATAAATTGAAGAAATATTTTCTATAGGTGTTCTTACTGGATCTTCCTGTTGATACATATGATTCTCAGGAGAAAGTGTGGGTAGGTCAGTAGATAGGCATCCATCATTCTTTCACAGAAACACAGAAGTATAACATACTTATAAATTAAACTTTGAATAACTTTTCAGATAGCCTTTAGTTACAGAATTGAAACGCACCTACCTAATTCTTCTGTTGAGTGACAGGAAAAATGAGAAATGCCTCTGAATCAAGCTACCTGAATTGGGTATGTCCTTTGATTTCTGACCTCACTTCTCTTCCAGATTGGTGCCAGAACCACATATTGGTGTCCATCACATGCTGCTACTCATTTCCTCTTCTGAATGTGAACCACAGTATTTTAATTGCATCATATCTGAGTAAGTTTTTCAGGATTGCCAACTGATTCTGCACAAGCTCTTTTCATGGCCTCTCTACTCCCTTGCCAAAAGTTCTGACTGATGTGGGCAGGCCAATAGCTACCATGTGCCCCCTTCTGTAGTTTCAACATGAGGTAGAGGCACATTAGTTATTATTCACAGTAAAATTATTTATGTTGAGAGTCCTTTTGCTCCTGCATCTCTATAATTCTAAATCTTTGTCCATACATTACAGATAAGCCTCACACCAAATTCCATATTAGGAATGATTATTAGGTACCTAGTGTATGAAAGACAGTACACAAAGAAATGGTACAATGAAGATTACACCATTATTCCTCTCAAGAAGATTTAAGTCATTCTTCCTCTCTCTCCCCCCATTCATATATAGATAAATATGCACATAATATATAAATAATACACATATATATGAATATGTATATGTGTGTATACATATACATAAAATACATTGGCAATTTAGGCAAAAGAGAGATGAATTACAGTAGTGGAGATTCTGGGAAGATTTTGTAAAACTAGTGGCCTTTCAGTGTTGAAGTAGAAAGCCTTTGGATGTAAGAATATCAGAGAAAGTACATTTAACAAAATAGAGAGTGCATTTAAAGAAAGGGCTTGGAAATGAGAAAGTTTGTGCTGGGTGTGACAAATAGTAGTAGTTTCATTGATCGAAACAGAACTGATAAAAGAAGTTAATAAATATAAAATTATATTAATAAGGTGGACTGAATACTTTAGAATATCAGGATAAAATATTTGACTCTTGTTCATGTCTAGAAACAACAAGAGGCCACAGTTTTGAGCAGATGATAGAAGAGTTTCCCAAAGATTAACCTAATAGCAGATTGCAAAATTAATTGGAATAAGGAGAAATTAGAGGCAGCAAAACCTGTTAGGGCAATTCCAATTGCCCAGACAAGAAAGAATAAAATATATCTCTATATACAAACACAAAACTTAACAACCAGTCTTTCAAGATTATACCCCTTTTCCCTAAAAGAAATGTTTGATCAGAAGGCTTTATTGAGTATATGTGCTTTAGTCCGTTTTGTGTTGCTATAACAGAAATACCTGAGACGGGGTAATTTATAAGGAAAAGAGGTTTATTTGGCTTACAATTCTGGGACAGTTGCGTCTGGCATGGACCTCAGGCTGCTTCTACTCATGGCAGAAAGTGGCAGGCAGCTGGCGGGTACAAGCAGATCACATGGCAACAGGAAGCAAGAGAGAGAGAGAGAGAAGGTGCCAGGGTCTTTTTAAGCCATGAGCTTTCACGGGAACTAATCGAGCGAGAACTCAATCATTACTCCCCCCGCCCCCAGGAAGAGCATTAATCCATTCATGAGGGATCTGCCCCCATGACTCAATCAGTTTCCAACACTGCCACATTGGGGATCAAATTTCCACATGAGTTTTGGAGGGGACAACATATCCAAACTCCATCAATATGTTATTTAGCATCTGTAAGAAAGGAAATTTATTTCTGATGCAGTAATAAAACCTGAGACTTTTGATTTGCCCAAATACTATTCCCCTGCTCAGTCATGTATAGAATAAATAATGCAGTCTGCATCATGCCAAACCAGTCTGACATACTGTATTCATGAAATCTGAATTTAGCATCTCCAATAAAAAAACTAAAAATAAAATCTATTCTAAAGCTCTTTCTTCCTCCTTTCCTCCCTCACTTATTCTAGCTAATTATATCTCTTTTCCCTCTAAAACCAATTTCAAGAGGTTAACATTGATGAATAATTATATTTTATCTTATGCAAGGATGGTCACTGACAAATCTAAGCTAATCCAGGATTTTGTGTTAAATAAAAAGTCCAAATAGGGTCACTTATGTTGAATAGAATGATTTTATCCTTTCTTCAAATCAAATATGAGGGACTCACATCTGCTAAATTTACCTCTGTAGGTCTTTGCCTACAGTGTGATGAAGGTCACTGAATTGATTAAAGAGTTTGTGGCAATAACGGGGTCTTCTGCAGATGCAATCTGAAATGATCAAAAAATTGAGAGCAAAAAGGGGCTTAAATGGTTCAATGGAGATAATACACCTGAAAAAAAATCCAGCCCCTGTGTGGAATGATTATTCTTCCAAGCAGAAAAGAGTCTGTAATAATAGAGTGACTAGATATTTTTCCCTTTGAAACTATGAAAGAATATGAGAATGAAGTTTAAAAATGAAAGGCAAAAGATGAAAGGAAGGGAGGAATTCTAGGTGTAGAAATCTAAGTTGCTAGAAGAATTAGGAAGCTCCATCCATGGAGTGTATGAGAGAGACATGCATTTGTCTGGAACACAGAGGAAAGGACATGGTGAGCAGCATTCATTTGTCACCCTACAAGGCCTTACACTACTGGATATCTAGTCATGTGTGTAGGTCTTGCCCTCTAATTGGTCTGTGAGGCAGGATTGATCATTAATTTTCTTTGTACCTCTAGCATCACGCATAGGGCCATGTTTTGGGAATGCTTAATATAACATGTATAATATCAATAAATATATAATATCATTAAATGTACTTAGAAGCTTCCTTCTCATCCTATGATATCTGAGTTTCTTGAGGGCAAAGACTATCTCTTATTCACCATTGTATCCCACAGAACTTAAAGCCTGAGGGACCCATAATAAGTATCTGTCACTTTCTGCAGGCATGTGTACTTAGGCAATTATATGAAAAACAATGAATGAAAAAAAATTGACAATGTCTATGGTCAGCTAATCCAAACATATTTATTGAATGTTTGTTAGGTATGCAGCACTACACTAGCTGAATCTTTTGAAAAACACTACTGCTAGGATTATTTGCTATTTGGATTTATACCAAATAACTGAAGAAGCCACAATTTGTATATTTAAAATGATTAAGCATGAGAAACATTCTTTTTCTAGGGTTAGTCAGGTAAAATTCAATCCTAAATAGCTAAAATAATTTATTATGTCACTCTCTAGAATCATGATTTCTTTAAAGGTATTTATATTTTTAATTTTTTTTTAATCTCTAAGAAGAAAAGTCCTAGGAGAGTATGAAAGATTAGACACTTCTAGAAGCAAAAAGAAGCAAAAAGGAAAAACCAATTATACACTGCTCAGACATGTGCATGTGCTTGTGAACGTGGGTACACAGACACACACACACACAAAACACAACTCTTAACTCAGAGAAGGCAATGACCATCCGTGAACCACAGCATATATTCTCTTCTAATTTCCATGATTGTGATCTTGCAAGCATTCTGATAATTTTTCAGTGGGAGTGGCAGAAAACAGTCTCTGAAGACATCTGTGATTACACATTGTAAAAATCATCTCTATAATGCAATGTGCATGTAAGAGAGATGAAGCAGCTTGTTGCATTAACAAAGGCTTATTTCATACACAATTAACCTGCTTGCCAAACCGCAATGCTACTAATCCCAACCCAAGTGTGCCTGGTACCATGAAATTAGGTGTACAAAAAAATGAAAATTCCAATTTATTAATTAGAAAGTTTAGGGGGGGTATTTTTCATTAAATAGAAGAGCTTCCAGGATGTGTGGTGTTTGAAACAGGTACTTGCTGAATTACACATGTGCACCTTCATTCACCCACAAATGTCTTATGTGCAGCAGAACATACTAGAGCTGAATGATGCAAAAAGAATTAATCACTGCAGCTGAATCCAAATCAATAGCTCAGAGAGAACCAGCTGCTCTTCCCCCTTCAGGAGAAAACAAAACAAAACAGAACAAAAACTTTTAAAAGAAAGATCTGTGAAAAGAAATGGGAGACCCAGAGCTTCTATTATGAGGATTTTGTGATATGGTCAATATCTTAAGAAATCAATGCCATTCCAATGTTCATCACTTAAAGGGAAATGAACAGAAAAGGGGACTATTTTTCAAATTTCCCAGCTACAACTTATGAACTGAGTTTAAAACAGGCCTCTAATGACCACCACTGCAGTGGTGGTACCAGGAGGAAGTAGAGTATTACAAAAAAAAATTCTATTGGGAAAAAAATATGGGTTTAGTGCTAGGTCTTCACAATATTATTTTGATCAAGCTTAGCAAAGTTTTGGGAGTCATTACATTTCCTCCTTATACAGAGAGATTTGAACCATATTGTTTCTAGGGTAATTTTCAACTTTAACATTAATGTCTAGGTCATCAGTTACCTAAGCCAAACACACGCAAGTCCATGGACAAGAAACACTCACTTGCTCCATGGGCTCAAGTCCTCCGAGGAAGGTCTTATCCTGCTTGAGTTTCTACTCTTAACTCAGCAAACATCAGAGTAAAGAAAGCAGTAGTCCCAATTTACATGCTCATAGGGAATGTTGCTCCTTCACCAGCCTTCACTTTTAAAAACAAGCGTTTACCTTCTTTCTATTCCAGGTCTTTACTTAAGAATCACCTCCTCAATAAGTACTTCCCTAGCCAACCTAAAGTTGCCGTCTCTAAGCCAATACTTGTATCCCCTTTTCTCCTTTACACTTATCACTCTGCATTTTATTTATTAATCTGGCTTATTGTCATAGAGAATATGAGTTCATTGAGGACAAAGACTTGGTCTCTGTTTTTCAAGTTGTATCCCCAGTACCTAAAATAATGCTTGGCACACAATACGTGTTCAATAAATATTTGTTAAATTAATGAATTAATAAATTAATGACTCTATATTTTGCTGCTAGACAATTGCAAACTAAATTTCCAGTTCATACTGCTAGGATTTCACCCTCCAGTCTTTTTTCCAATTATACATCTTCAAAATTTTACCTGCTACACAGATTGTGAAAGAACTTTTAAAACTCTGATTCTAAATCCTGACATTGGATACTTCTAATTTGAACTGTCATACACATTTTCAAGTAAATATTAGAAATCAACAAATACAACATCAATGACACATTTAAAATATACCTAAAAAATCTAATCAAATTTAAAAACTCAGAAATGTAAAAAGTGTGTTAAAATACTTCATAGCAACATTGGTTGAATATAAACATAGAACCAAGACTAAACAAGTTTATTATAGATGCTTCTTCTTACATTATCCCTCAAAAGCACCAACTGTAGTTGAAAAACAGCTTGGACAGCAGTCAATCAGAAATGCTTCAAATCCACAACCATGTTATAATTGTAACACTGTGGTTTACCTTGAAAGATAAAAGGAGTTTAATGTGGAAGAAAATTGAGGGCGTCAAATGGTTTCAAAGATGGTTCCAAAATCTCCTCAGGTGAGAAGTAGTAGGCAAGGTTACTTAACAGAAGATGGGGAAGTAAAGGCCGGATATGTGTGAGAAAAGTTTAGAACAGTAAATTTGAAAAAACCATTATGGAGTTAAGAAGATGACAATCACTTTAGGGCCATGCCTAGAGCTCTGTAATGCACCAACTCAGAATTATTTTACTACTCCCACACATATGAGCTTCAGGGGTCCTTACTTCCAATCAACTTATCTATCTCACAAACAAACAGCAAAAATTAAGGTAACGAAATTAGTAATATCTTGATATCAAGACTGAGAGAGTTGTAAGAGCTCATTTATAATCTGCACAGCATGGCAGAACATCAAAGATATACACCTGTTTCACTTTAATAGAAAATACAGACAAATGCAGTCTCTCACACTTCATGTCTGCATATAGAAAGGAAATCTACGAAATGATAAATGAGATTGTGGAGGGGTGGGGAAGCTTTACTCCCGGAAAAAAGTCTCTAATGTATTACCTCTGATTTGGGGCTTTAAGGATCAGATATATTATCTCTTTAAAGACTATCTGGAAAATTTCTTTGCTTTGCAAAATTAATGTTTGGATAATAAAAAAGTAAATCAACCAACTAAATTCAGTCCTTTTGACAGGAAAGAAATGAAAGCAGAGATCCTCATCTTTGGCATTTGTGAAAATGAAGAGATTGCAATCTTAAATTTATAATGTGGACTCTGTAAAGGTTCTACCTATTCTCATGCCTTGTGGATTGACTCTATACAGCAATTATTTTCACGAACAGCAGTAGGAAGTAAAAAGAAAAGATGGGAAGCAAGGTTCTGCATTTTAAGCAGCTGTTTTAGACAGGAGAAAATCTTACACAGGCTGTGAACACAAAGAGACTCCATGAAGGAAACAGACCACATGATGGAAAAGCAGAGAGAATTTTAAATGTCATTGCAAATGACAGCAGCCACTAGGATCCCAAGAGCATCAGTCGGGTAAACAGGATTTCTCTCTACCTACTCTTCTCTGTTCACATTAATTAATGGTGACCCCCCTGAAGCAGTAAGCAGGTGCTGCCTGGTTGCTGCCAATGTCCTCCAGGGGGAAAAATCAGATGAAAATCCTTAGTCTTTCCAGTAAAACTGATTTTACATTATTAACCCAAGAAAAATACTTTTCAGCTTTCATAGGCCAATATGCCCAAATAAAAGAGGCTTATGATAAACACATAAGTTTTTATAAGCAATGATCAGAATGAAGAGATGGGATTCTGGACTGGTTGGAGTATTCATAATTGTAAAAAAGTCATTGTATAGGACAGACAACATTCTTCAGCACAGACAATATTCCTTGAATGTTGTCTACTCTAATTTTGGACCTATGAGTAAGTAAAGCTGGACAACCTCTGTCACACCACAGGGACCTCTCCAAAGCTCAGATGTAACAACTTCCTGCAATCCCTGCTCCACCCACCCATCTCCAAGCAACCTTCAAATTGCCTGATTCCCACACTCTCCTTTGCTCTCTTCCCTCCAGTCTCAGATCCCTTGACTATGTGCCTCACACTTTGCCCCAGCACTGCCTCATTGCGATGTCCCAATTGTACCCACTTCTCCAGTTCATTGATTTAGCTGATGCCTTCCAACTATCAATTTTGTATACCCTCCAGGTTTCAATGTCCCTGAAGTTCCAGATAAAGGATAATCTCAGTGGACTAACTCAGCACAGGATTTTTCCCCTGCCTTTCAGTTAGGGAAGGGGGATAAGACAATATAATAAATAATATTATTTAAATATTATTGTGGTCATCTACAGAACTCTTGGAACACACCCTTCATTCCTTGAAGAATTTAGCATTTTCTTCACTGTAATCCTCTCCAACACCACTCCTGAAATAACTCTTGGTGATTTCAGTATCCACTTACTAATTAGGCAATAATATTCTGGTTCCTTGACTCTTGAACTTCTCTGTCCTAATGATCTTGTCCTTGACCTAAACCTCAGCATCTACTGCCATGGTCAAACTTGGCATTACCAATAGTGATACCTCTCCACCAACTTCAAGTTTAATCATCCCACTTATCCATGCTCCTATCTAACTCCAAGCTTCCACTTTTGTACTGGATCACGTGTTATGCTTAATCAAGAATTCCTCTCCTGATGTTTCCCTCTATTCCCTGCATCTTCCATTTTTCCCTCTCTTTTAGCTCACCCTAATCAGTATTCAAATGCTGCAATAGCTTTCATTCAAAAAGGAAGATTTTTGATCCCGCATTCTCCACAAACTTCATAAAATGAAACCTCTCTCTCCCTCTCACACCCTTTTCCATCTATTCTACTTTATTTTTCTGCATTGTTCATATTATACTGTGGAGAAAGAGTTGTATATTTGTTTATCATCTGTCTATCATCACTAGAATATAAATTTTATGCTGGGAGTGACTGTGTCTGTTTTGCTTTATTAGATACATCTAGTGCCTAGATGGGGGCCTAAACCATGGAAGGCATTCAATTAATAATTGATGAGTGAATGAATGAATGAATTGATGGATCTTTCTTAAAAGACTCAAGACATCTTAATGAGTGTCTCCCCTGTGACAACCACAATGGGGCAAGGCTGTTCTCTTACATCCCCACTTCTATAGTATCTTCAGATGTCTTTATCAAGATCATTTATTATTTTCCTTTAAGCTGCCTCTATAGCATGAAAGATTCAACAAACTTTTCTCTGGACCCCTAGTTCTTCTAAAAATCATCTATAATGTGTGTTCCTCTTTTTCCAAACAGTCCATACTGTCAGTTTTCCTCTGTTTTGTTGTACATCTGAAACCCACATTCACATTATGGCTTTGTCTTAGTTCACTCAGGCTGTTATAACAGAATGCCATAGACTGGGTGGCTTATAAACAACCAGAAATTTATTTCTCACAGTTCTGGGGGCTGGGAAGTCCAAGATAAAGACGCCAGCAGATTCCGTGTCTGGTGAGGGCCCACTTCCTGGTTCAAAGGTGACATCTTTTCTCAGAGTCCTCACAGGGTGGAAGGGAGAAGAGAGCTATCTGGGTCCTCTTCTTTAAAGGCAGTAATCCCATTTATGAGAACTCTCATTACCTAATCTTTTCCCAAAGGCCTCACCTTCAAATTCCATCACACTGGGGATTAAGTTTCAACATATGAATTTGGGAAGACACAAACATTCGATCTATAGCAGGCAGTTTGTGCTTTGTTCTGATTCACAAGATAACATAGTCATAGACAATATCAAAAATCTTCCCAGCCATGCTACTCAACAATGGAAAACTAACCTTTCCGAGTACAAGGAGGCAGTGAGATACTGAGATTCAGATGTTACTTGAGTACTGTAGCATGACTTCACATCTCTTTAAATACCCATTAATTGCAAAATCTAGATGAATCATCTGATAACCAGGCCTTATGTGACAAACTGAGTGTATTACAAATTGCCAAGGTGCTGGGTGGGTAGAATAGAGGACATTGATAATACTAATTGGTACCATAGAGAAGTCTAACTGGTATAGGATGAAATGCATGTATCTACCCAAACTGTACGGATCGTTTTTCCAAAACATACTACAACTAGTCTATTACTCAATTATGAATAACAGTGGCTAACAAGTTGATGTGAAACCTCAGGCATTAGTCTATAATAATTTGTCTCCTTATCAAGCAAACACATGAAGCTAGTATGTCACTCCATGATGATACAACAAATAACATAATTCATACTCTTTATTTGTCTTACTTCTCTTGAGAAGTGTAATAGAAGTAATAGCCTCTTTACTAAAGGTATTTATTCAAACACTGCTGTCATGAAGTCAATGCCATTTCCATTGATAAGCTCTTTGATGTGAAAGGGAAAAGTGACACAAATATTTACGGTGCTGTTATATATACACAATTCCAATTGTCCTTAGAAATATTTCTGCGAAAGCAAACGGCAAGAAAAGTCATGCTGGTAGCTTCAAGACAGCAATATTCAATACTCACTGTTATACTGCATTTAATGTCAGCCATGAATCATTTGGAAGCCTGATTAAAACTATAAATAGAAAGCAACTATCTAGGATTTTAATCAAAAGAATCCCTTTAATACTACCTTATAGCCTTTGAAATAAAAAGGCAGCTAATAAGAAAAAAGCAATCTTGTGAGGATAACTTATTAAAACCAAAACAAACTACTTAGCCTCAGTTCTGCAAAAAAACTGTTAACTCCTAAACAGTGCTTCTGCTAACATGCTTAAATTACGATTGTAAAAACTGAGAATATTGAAGTGTCACCCTCCATCTCCCCTGGACTATGAGAAAATTTAAATTGTTTTTGTCAATTTGGTGTGGCACTGTATTAGTCCCTTTCTGTTACTTGTAAAAAAAATTGAAACTGGGTAATTTAGGAAAAAACTGAAATTTATCACTTACAGTTTCAGAGGCTAGGAAGTTCAAAGGCCAGGGAACATATCTAGTGAAAGCATTTTTTGGTGGTAACTTCAGTGGTGGCAGGCTATCACATTGTGAAATGGTGGAGCAGAGAGAGGAGACTTTCTCATTCAATCTCTTTTTACAGCCCTCCAAACCACGCGATGACCACCATTTTTAATCCATTCTCTAAGGCATGGTTGGTCCTACAATCTAACCACCTCTTCAAGGCCCCACCTTTCAATTACCATAACAAGATTTCACAACCTCTTAACACTGTCACAGTGGGATCCAAGTTTTTGGGGGACACTCAATCCAAGGCAAGCACTGAATATTATATAATTAATACATTTTTCTCCCAGAACTAAATGCTTGTTGCTTTGCCCCCCTTGGATGTGTCACCCCACTTCCCCTGGATGATGAAGCTGCAAAGGATTATTCAAAGCCTATCTCTTCTGAGCAGTGAGAAGCCCTGAAGTGGTTAACTTCCCCAGAACCCTCAAGTGAAAGGCATCCCTTCCTTGGGAAATTAACCCCAAATTGGGGTTCTCTTCCTGCATTTATTTTCCAGACCAGGAAGTTACAGGAAGAGAACATAGGTGGGGTTATAGTTTAACAATATAGTCTGGTAACTTTCAGTGAAACAAAGTCAGATGACATTCCATTAGACAATTAAGTGATCCACCAACAAAAGCTTGATCTTAGCAAACATTTCTTCTCCCTCCAGCAATTTTCCAGTATCTTTACATATCAATCAATAATTAGTCTGTCCTTGAGCCTGCAACCTTGCAGTGCCACAAATCTTTATCTTACAACAGAGACTTTATAACCTGAGGAAAATTTCCTGTCCTTAGCAAGGTCAATATTTGAAACTGCAAGGCTTTGGAAAACCAGGCCCTGTGAAGTACATTTGCCTTAAGAATCCTCTACAAATGTTCAAATAATTCATGATATAGACATATGCACTTCATTCTTGTAGGGCTGGATAATGGGGGTGGTGCTGTGCTATTCACAGACCACAGATCACTAGGACAGGAAACCTCCTTAAGATAACCAGATATGCAGCTACATTCCTTCTAGTGTTGAAAATACAAGGATATAAAATAATTCTTTACTGTGCCTTTTTTATTTGATAGACAAGTAATAACAGAATTAGAGTTTTATGAATAATATTGACCAAAGGCCACACATAAGAAACTTTAAGGATTCAAGCGAACTGCAGTTACAGAAGAATAGATGGAAATCAACACCTTTTTCACCATGAGCCCAAATCCGATTATATTGTCTCCTTAATCCATACTATAGCATCAAAATTTCCAAATATTTGACTTCTGATATCTTATTTATAGTAATGTAGGACAAACCACTCTGCATCCCCAAACAGGAAATTCATACTCTCTTGTTCTACATTTGGCTCATGTCATTCCCACCTTCCAAAACGTCCTGCACCTTCACCCTCATACCAAAATATTAAACTCCCTAAGATTTGGTTCAATTCTTCCTTCATTGGGAAAAGGACAGTCTCTTCAATAAGTGTGCAGGGAAAACTGGATATACATATGCAGAAGAATGAAACTAGATCCCTGTCTCTCACCATATAAAAGAATCAAATCAAAATGGATTGAAAACTTAAATGTAAGACCAAAATCTATGAAACTACTGAGAAAAAAACACAAAGGAAATGCTTCAGGACATTGCTCAAGATGGATACTTTATGAAAAGTACCTCAAAAGCACAGGCAACTAAAGCAAAAATAAATGGGAGTATATCAAACTAAAAAGCTTAGCACAGCAAAGGAAAAAATCAACAGAATGAAGAGAAAAAACACAGAATGTGGAAAAAAATTATAAATTATGCATTTAACAAGAGATTAATACCCACAGTACGTAAGGAAGTCAAACAACTCAACAGCAAAAATAAATAAATAATCTGATTTTAAAATGGGTAAATGACCTGAATAGACATTTCTCAAAAGAAGAAATACAAATGGCTAGCAGGTACATGAAAACAGTGCTCACCGTCATGAATCATCACAGAGATGCAAATCAAACCACAATCAGATGTCATCTCACCCCAGTCAGAGTGGCTATTATCAAAAAGACAGAAAATAACAAATGTTGTCAAGGATGTGGAGAAAGAGGAACTCATATACTGTTGGTGGGAATGTATATTAGCACAGCCATTATAGAAAACAGCATGGAAGTTCCTCAGAAAATTAAAACTAGAACTACCATATGATCTAGCAAACCCACTACTGGGTATGTATTTAAAGGAAAGGAATTTCACATATCAAAGAAATACTTGCATTCCCATGTTTATTGCAGCACTAGTCACAATACTCAAGATATGGAATCAACCTAAGTGTTCATCAGTGGATGAATGGATAAAGAAAATGTGATATATGTACACAATGGAATACTATTCAGCCACAAAAAATAATGAAATACTGTGATTCATGGCGACATGGATGAGTATGGAGGACATTATGCTAAGTGAAGTAAGCCAGGAGCAGAAAGAGAAATACACATATTCTCACTCACATATGAGAGCTAAGAAAGTTGATGGCATAAAAGTAGAGAGTAGAACAGTGGTTACCAGAGGCTGGGAGGGGGAGAAGTAGGGAGGTTAGTGAGAACTTGGTTAATGGATTTAAAATTACAGCTATCTAGGAGGACTAAAAATCTAGTGTTCTATAGCACTGTAGGGTGACTATAGTTAACTACAATTTATTGTATACTTTTGATTAGCTAGAAGACAGGATTTTGAATGTTCCCAACAAAAAGAAATGATAAATCTTTGAGGTAACAGAAAAAAATCAATTGTTTTCAGGGTTTCAGGGAGAAGAGAAGAAAAGAGGAATAAGTAGGTGGAGCACAGAGGATTTTTAGGGGAATGAAACTACTCAGTATCATACTGTAACGGTGAATACATGAAATAATGCATTTGGCAAATCCCACAGAACAGTACAACACAAAGAGAGAACCCTAATGTAAAATTTAGTTAATGTATACATTGTTAATTTAACAATGTATCAATATTGGTTTGTAATTATAACAAATGTATCACACTAATGTAAGATGTCAATAATAGGAGAAACTGTTGGAGTGGGATGTAAACTGTCTGTACTTTCTACTTAATTTTTGTGTAAACCAAAAACTGATATAAAGACAAAGTTCATTACTTAAAAAAAAATAAGCAAACTAGTTGAATAAATTTACACAAAGTAGGTCAATATTTTACCCCTATGATTTGTTTGCCATTGGTTACTACAGCTCTCCAAGGAGAAAAGCCAAAATGCAAGGTATTTTTTAAATAGATAAGCAGTAAGTATCATGCTTTGCCTCAGAATTTATCATGAACCAGAAGCTGAGATCTCTCCAACTCGTTGCTGTCTGATGTGAAATACGAAGATGAGGCAGTATAACTGAGGGTTCATTTCTTCAGTCCTGAAACCACCCTAGGATCCTAGTGGTACAAATGGGCAGAAACAAACACTCGGGGAATGTCCCACAGGGTACCAGATGGGCCCCTCACAGAAACGAACAGGCAATGGATCCAGATTCTAAACTTTGCTAAAACTGCTTACTAGATATGATTTGCTTATTGTTCCTCACATGTTGTTAATGTCTAGACTATGCTAAGTCCCAAAGACAGCTGCCCTTAACCTCCATTTGAGGCACAGCAGTCATTGTTATTTTTAACTGCTTGATTCAGAGCCCATAGACAGACTGATGGTGACAAGAAGCCACACTGGTATCTGTGATAAATCACTGCTTTGGGGGATTTGTTTTATGAATAGAGGTTTTTACTGCTGTTTGGGTAACATTGTCAGTAATGCAAAAGTACTCCTAGAACTTGGCTACTTCTGAATTATAACATGAGAATGGCGTGTATGCAGATTTAGGAGGAAGAAGGAAAGAAAAAAATTAAAGCAAAATCTCCAACTGCTCTCCTTATAAAGGCACCCTTCTCCTTAACTACGTTTACATTCTCTGGAAGCACATAATTAGTGCTGCCTCTCAATGATGACCAGTCAGCCACATCTGTCATAACCCAGGCTGCCCTGCTAACTATTATCTAAATCAGACAGTTTAGACACAGTAGTAAATCATGGCTTCTGACATGTTTGCCATAGAAGTGTATTCTTTGCAATTAATTTTCCCTTAATTCCTGACCATCGTTCATGGTAGAATATGGCATGTATTAATGGTCCTCTACTCAACCACGACTTCATTAATAAGAAGTTAAAAAATAGAATTTCTTTCATCTGCAAAAATGAGGACAGTTTTCATCTAAAAAGGAACAAAAATGCAATATTTAATTGGGTAGGTAGTAAATGTGGAGGAAAAGAGAGATAATAAGTAGCCAACAAATATGTGAGTTACCCAGGATACCAAAACACACAATATATTTTTGGAGAAAGTTAAACATTACTGAAAAACATTAGAGGAGATAATTTAAAAATTGAGAGAAGTATCAGTTTTAAGTGTAGGAAAACTCAATGTCACAGAAGTACCAATTCTCCCTAAATTGTCAGAGCAGTAGAACTGATGTCATTCCCAATAAAATATCAACACATTTTAATTAAATTTGATAAGCTCCTTTTAAAATTTATTGGAAAGAATAAAAGACCAGGAATAGACAAAATATTACTGAAGATTGAGGTAGAGAGATATGCCCATGTAAATATACTATAAAACAATAGTAATTAAGACAGTGGAGTCTTTTCCTTAGTGATAAATAGGACAAATAGAATAGTGTGCATATGTTTTAAATTTACATAAATAGTATCATAGTATATGCAATATTTGACAATTTTCATTTTTATTGAACATTATGTTTTCAAGATTTACCCATGTTGATGCATTTAGACCCTTTTAATTCTCTTAATCTACATAGTACACCATCATATGAGCAAACCTTAATTTTTCCAGTCCTCTATTGATGTTTATTTAGGTTACTTTCAGTTTCCCACTAATATAATAACATGATGAACATTCTTGCTCTATGTACACCTATACAAAGGCATGTCTAGAATAATACTGTTGTTTGTACATGAGATATACTCATCTTCAAAGTTGCATATTAACAAGTTATTTTACAGAGGAATTATAGTAATTTGAACTCCCATCAGAGGCTATCTTAACCTATGCCTTCACCAATTTTTTTCTCTTTTTTTGGTTGATTGTTTATTATTACTACTGTTGCTGTTGTTGTGTTGATTTTACTTATATTATTGTACATACTTATTGGGTACAGAGTGATATTTCAATACATGTATACAATGTGTCATGTTAAAATCAGGATAATTAGCATATCCATCATCACAAACAGTTATTTTTCTGTTGAGAACATTTAAACGCCTCTCTTCTAGCCACTTGAAAATATACAATAAATTGTTGTTAAGAATGTACTCTTCCTATCTAGCTTTAATTTTATGTACGTTAATCAACCTCTCCCTGTTTCTCCACCAACCCTTCCCAGCCTCTAGTGACCACCATTCTACTCTATATTTGTATGAGCTTGATTTTTTTAGCTCCTACATGTAAATGAGAACAGGTAGTATTTATCTTTCTGTGCCTGACTTATTTCACCTACCATAATGACTTCCAGGCTTATCTATGTTGTCACAAATGTCAGGATTTCATTCTCTTTTACGGCTGAGTAGTATTCCATTGTGTATATATAAACCACATTTCCTTTTCCATTCATCTGTTGATGAACACTTAAGTTGATTCCATGTCTTGGCTTTTGTGAATAGTGCTGCAATGAACATAGGGGAGCAGATCTCTCCTTGGTATGCTAATTTTGTATTTTCAAATTTTTTCATTTGTGCCTATTTCATAAAATGAGCTTATATTTTATTTTAGTTTTAATTTTATTTTACCTTGTTACAGTTATGATTGAGTATACTTATTGGTCACTCATACTTCCTCTTTAGTGAATTACTTACTGCTATCTTTTGCCCTTTTTAAAAATTTTTCCCTAAGAATTTTTACTACCCAACTTTAACAAAAAAAAATTTTTTTGGTAAATTTCTTTCACATTCTTTTAATAAAAACATTCCGAATAAGCTTCATATCCATGCATGCCTTCTTCTTATCTCATTTTGGTAGTGTATTGCATGCTTTTAAACTTTATAAAAATGTTATCACAGTATTGGTAGCACTTTGCAAATTTCTTTTTTTTTTCTCAACATCGTGTTTAGAGATATTTCATGCTGATATATATAACACAATATTATTCATTTTATATTTATAGTATTCTATTGCATGAGTATACTATGATCTGTTCATTAATTTTCCTCTAACGGA
This sequence comes from Cynocephalus volans, assembly GCF_027409185.1. NCBI lineage: Eukaryota > Metazoa > Chordata > Mammalia > Dermoptera > Cynocephalidae > Cynocephalus > Cynocephalus volans. The sequence goes on from NC_084473.1 coordinate 49,961,779, forward strand.
CATTCAGATTGTTTTCAGTTTTTCACCACTGTGAGCAATTAAGCATTGAACATTCTTACTCACATTTCTCTGTGCAGCTGTACACCTAGCATAGCCATTCAGATTCACTAGATATTGTCAAATTGCTCTCCAAAAGAGTTTTAATTTCCATCTCCTTGAGCAGTGGATAAGGCTCCTATTTCCCCACATCCGCAATTATGTTATACCAAGTCTTCATACATATACAGGTATGTCATAAATTTTAGCATTGTCATAAATTTTATTTCTGCAGTTATATTAGTGTAAGATTATATTTTCTTGTTTTGATTGCACTTCCTGATGACTACTTAAGTTGAACTTTGTTGTTGATCTATGGAGTCCATTTAGGTTTCCTCTTCTGTGAATTGTCTTTTCATATATATATAATTTTTTTTTTTACCATGTATCATCATGTTTTCACATACTTGAGTGTGTATTTCTGAGCTTTCTATTGTGTTCAGCTTGAGACAAAGGAAACCCCATACACTGTAACCTTTTCTTCTTGACAATATGTATGGTGATTACTGTTACATTTGCAGTTATTTCTACCATCCTATCATTCGTATCTTTGCTTCTCTTAGTCTCCTTTTCCTGCCTTTTCCTCTCTTTCTTGTTATATATTTTTTGAAAGCTAAAGATTGAATTTTTCTCTTAATCCTCTCTTAAAATGTTAACAAATACTGCTACATATGAATTTTTCTAAAAGTTTGTTCTTCAACTTTATATACTCCTCCTGAAAATATGACTTAATCACCCTTGAACTTCACGACATATATTGTTATTGTGTTAAAATTTATTTTTTACTTTATTTGGATCGGGGGTGGGATGAAGCAACACTGATGGTTAAATTTTGTGACTTTTTTAAAAAGTTTCTCCCCACCGTATTTTTATTTATAACTCATGCCTTCCCTTTCGGTTCACTTTTCTTCTTGGTGAACTAAATCTCCTTCCTGAATAAAGCACTGTGGATAGTAAATTTTCCTAGTCTTTGTCTGATTTTCTTTTTCATTTTGCCCTCATTCTTAGAAGTGTTGGGCTAGGTGTGAAATTCTAGGTTGACTGTTATTTTCCCTTAGTTCTCTTCCCAGTGATGAGGAGGTTACAGGACCAGAGGTGCCCCCAAACAAGAAATGGAGAAGATTTGCTGGGTCCTAAACCCTTTTCCTTTCTAGAAAGCTTTCTTTCTTTTGGCCAGCTAGACATTTGCTAGGCTGCATGGATATCCATCCCTTTCTCTCCCCTCACCAACATATACAGAGACCCTTCTCTGGGCCAGGCTCTGAGCTAATCATTTCAAACACAGCCTGACAATCACTGATAATCCCATCATAACCCAAGTAACAGTGACAACCTCTAGGGAAATTTAACTCTTCAAACCTTATTGCAGACTTCAGTTGACATCAGCATGGTTGACTGAGCTAAAAGACACCATGATCTTACCAAAAATGCTAACAAATGCTGGACAAAATATAACAAGCATTTAAATGCATAATCTAAACAAGTAATAACATAAAGAAGGACCCCCAAAGAACTAAGCAGGCTGAGCAAGGTGGTCCATGAGTGAGAGGTCTCTGCAAATGTCTCCAGGAAGCTGATTCCACAAGGCAAGGTGAGCCAGTGGCTTCCTTTTCCTGAAGTCATCCAACCCAAGGCTTGCATGCAGACTTCCATGTTCCCAGAAATTTGGGAGCATGGCCCCATGCTGACTTGAGGGTGTGCCACAGCTAGCCCATCTTTGTACTTGCAAGCCTGGGTGGTCAGGGCCAGTCTCCAGGCTGCGCTCCACTGCCCTAGGCATGGGATAGAGCAGGTGTGGATACTGCCACGTTCCCCTAGGACCATTAAGAAATTGAAACTTAGATTTGTCTTCATTGCAGAGGCACAATATGGAAAACGATTATTTATCCCAGAAAACATAAAAGAACTTGGATTACTTTGTCAGGATTTTTATTTCAGAACTTCCAGATTGATTCTTTATACATACGTACTTCTAGGCATAAGTTTTAGCAATCTTATTTGGAAAGAAATTATATTTAGAGAGACAAAAAAAAAAAAAAAAATCCCTGCCTCTGAAATTGGCTATGAAGGAATGAAGATATACTTTATTTTAAACCCTGCTACTCTTGCAACTCATGGATTTCCTGTTCAAAAATTCTGTGCATGTTATGATTAGGATTCTTTTAGTTGCAAATGACAGAAGAACCAATTCAAACTGGCGTGAATGAACAGGGTAACTTCTTGGGAGAATTAACTAAAAAATCTAGGTTATTTTCCCCAGGGTTTCAAAAGGTCACTGGGACTTGTCCTTTCTGCTGGTTTTTATTCTACTCTTCTCCATGTTAACTTCGTTCTCACAGTACTTAGAGTGTGACAAAATAGCTGTGTTTGTATACCCAACCCTGAGCCAACCACTGGAAATTCGTGTTTTGTCTGGCCAGATCTGAGTCACATGCTCACCAATAAAGAATAGGGGATAAATGGTTCCCCAGAGGAAAAATGTGGTGATTTTATCCAAAGACCAGTGTGTAGTTGCTGCATAATCAAAACAATAGATGCCCACTCCAACCCTAAATGAAATTAAATAATAATGATAATTAACATACTTGTGTTTCACATACAGGTTCATGGGTACCAGAATCATTTTTCAGTGTAAGAGTTTATTTAATCTGCATTAAATATTTTTAAAATGTAAAGACCTGTATTGACATAAAGCATTCTAGGCATTCCCCAATCAATTTTAGTACAATGAATAGGACAAACAAATGAAATCTCATAGGCTTTATGAACAGCTTGCTGCTGATGTTGTTTTAGGAAAGAAGGAGAGAGTACGCATTAAAAATCCAGTATACAAATTCAGCTTGATCCAAGAATTCCGGTTACGAAAAACAAAAAGCCAGTAAGTCAGCATTACTGTAATATTCATCTCTGTTCTTAGTTGTCTTATTTTTTCCATTAAAAATTTATGTGTGGCTCCTAAGAGAGCTTAAAGTAATTAGAGATGAAAAATCTTTAATTCTCAGTGATTCATAGTCCTTCCCTTCTCTGTAGGATTTCATGGGAAACTGCTTTGACATATCATCAGCTGTAAATGACTTTAATGACTTCTCTACCACATTTAACTCCTACCTATGAAAGTGATTTAGTTCCTTAATTTGTGCAACACCTGAACACATAAACATCAATACCATTCAGAGATCCAGAAGAATGTCATTTGCTATAGTACTTAAAAGCAAATTAAATTTGTCTCCAAAAAATATTAGTCATTTTAACATTCATCTCCATGTAATCAAATAGTTTCAATTAGATTAATAGCATTAAAATCTCTGTAGGCATTTTCATAGATAAGAATTTTATTAAACATGAAAATAGATATTGCTAAAATGAAACTATTTCAAGTATGTTGACTTCTAATATATCTGAAAATTAAGGCTAATGCTTGCTAAGTATTTTTGTGTGCAGAGACAATATTATATTCTCTAAAAGCATTTGAATACACTGACAATAGGAGTTGATTTTGAAAACATTAGCTAAAGAGGATTTTATTACACATTATTAGTCTATTCAAAATGTTTATTTCCCTCAAAGTAACAGAAATTGGATATGTTACCTTTATCAATTCAAATTTCAAGTATCCTAGGTTCAAGACTTTGAAGAGTTATGCCTAAGTTTTAAAAGAAAGAGGGTCATAGGCCTCTACTTTAATAAAAATGATGGCTCTGAAGAAATAGAGCATTTTTTCTTATGAGTCATGTTACTGGTTAGTCATTGCCATATTGTTACTTCTGTCCCCTAGTTTTCTGAATATCTCACAAAACACTCTGGAAGCTGGGAAAATGTTTTTTACTTAAAACTGTCTCACATTTGCAAAATGTTAATATACATATATGTACACACATGCAAACACAGTTATATACAAATGCCACAAGTTTATTGTTTTAGAGTGGCATGGTAGACTGAAATAGGCACTATTTAATTAAAATTGAAAATACAAAATAGAATTTAGTAGCAAGTTACATGTGAAGCAACACTGTGTATAAAATAAAAAATGCTCAATAAAAGTGGCTAACAGAAAGTATAAGTATCTTGGAAATATTTGCTATAAAATAAAATTGGACAGAAAAAATAGAAGATCTTAGATTTGAACATACATATGAGAAAAAAAGAGTAAATTGGAATGTATTTTTAATTAAAAACTGTATTCATTAGTTAAATTATGGCATTAATAAATCCACATTGGAAGACTAGCTAGTTGAAGAAAAGAGATGCAAAATAGTCACTAAAAATATTTTTTGATGTCAAGAAAAGAAAGTCTTTAAAAAGTTGAACCCATGAAGGTAAATAATACAAGCACTCTCGACAGCCTCTCTCCACCACCTTCTGCACTCACATGCCTTCCGTGTTCCTCCGAAGATCCTTCTCATCCCAGCCCCACTTAGCACAGAGTACATTTTCTTTCCAGAACATCTCGTCATTTTTCATAGTTCCCTTCTCCGTGCTCCCAAGTGCTTTGTTCAAACGGTGTTTTTAATAGTAACAAATTAATCATGATTTACATTTATGCAGCACTTATTGGCATCCTACTAAGTCCTCAACATACTCATGACAACCATATGACGCGGTAGTATTTAACTTAAAACTGTAATCTGAGGCCTACAGTGGTGCAGTGATTGATCATGGTCACAAGGCTAATATGTAATCAGCACCAAGTTTACACCCAGCAGGTCTCACTTCAGATCACACCCTATCATCTTGCTTCCGCAATACTCAATCTGACTGAGCATGCTGGGTTATGTAAAGTCTATTTCCTATACTTAAAGGCAGGCTTTTGAGGAGAGATCACTTCTTACTCATATTTTTACATCAGAGACTAACAAAGGCCCTAGCACATCATAGGTACTCAAATGTCTGCTAAATGAATGAATGAATGAATGAATGCTTGTTAAACTACTTACACATTAAACTGTCCTGGTAAAAATAAGACAATACTTATTAAGTTCTAAACAAAAACTAGGTGGCTTGGGATTCTGTTGGGTTTTTTTTTTTTTTTTTTTACTATATTGTGTATGTGTGTGTGTTTGTATGTACATATATGTATACGTATGCATCTATATACATATACATCAGAGCTTATTAAAAGTAAATGGAAATTGGGCCAGCCCGTGGCTCACTTTGGAGAGTGCAGTGTTGATAACACCAAGGCCACGGGTTCAGATCCCTATATAGGGATGGCCGGTTCACTCACTTGGGAGAGCGTGGTGCTGACAACACCAAGGCAAGGGTTAAGATCCCCTTACCGGTCATCTTTAAAAAAAAAAAAATGGAAATTTATCCAATTTGCAATCAAATAAATTTCATCAATTTTTCTTAGTCCTCAAAATTCAATCTGTAAGGTTCTTTTAAGTGCCTTTCTATTTAACTTTTGAAAAGAAGGATTTGCCTTCTGGTGTGAAATCTGCATTTCATCATAAAGATAAAACACAATGTGCTCAACTTATTCTGACTTCTAGAAGGTTCTTTTTTCATGAATGCTTGGCTAGTAGAAAATGATAGATTCCAAAAGAAAATATATTTCAGGCATGAGAGATCAGAGCTACACTAGACTAAAAAAAAAGAAAGAAAATGAAATGGAGGTTTCATTTCCACTGTATTAAAAGACATTCTTTGCAAATGCTTCATTATCACTGAACTTCTGTTTCAGACTGCAAGAGAGCAGACAAGTAAAGAACGTCCATATCTACAAAAAAATCACTTCTGAGTTTAGTGAAAGTTTTCTTTCTCCCAGTCCCTCCTTAGATCCCATCCACTGAGAAGAGCTGAGGACTTTCTCCCTCCTCAGTCCTTTTCTATGCAGGAAGCATTCTGAAAGACAAGGGCACAATGGAGACCTCAAGAAAACACAAAAAAGCCATGTCACTACATGGTAGAACCTTTAGCAGGAAGCAGTATCAATAGAATTGGTTTGGGGCAAATTTTCCCTCTGTCTCTTGAACTGTCTTCTGAAAGATTCAGTTCTTCATTCAACAAATATTAACTGAGTTCCTCCTCTGGGTCTTCACTGTCCTCAAGAGTCCCTCAAAAGTCCAGGGAGGACCTGGACATAAAGAGTGAAGTGGACTGCCAGGGCCTGTCTGCATCTGGAAGAAAGGGTCCTCCTGACCAGCACATCTTGCCAGCGTGAACAAACAGACAGGCTGTAAAGCCTAAGTCTTTACCAGCAATAGAATGTGCATGTGCCTGTATATTCATGGTGTGTAAATGCCAATAAATCTGATAGAGCAGCAGATGTGGAAGGCCCTCATACCCTGATAGAACATACCCTGGCCAAATCAATGATGACAGTAATGATCTTGGCAAATTTTCAATTCAAACATTACAGATAGTTCTAAATTGTGTTTATTCACAAATGATGGAATCCCTAAGGTTATTTAATTTGTGTCTGGTCAGCATTCATGAGAAAAGCTATTCCATACAGTTGTTGGTATTGTGAAATAATGCAATTTATAAAAATGTTTTTGAAGGCTACCCAACTTAGGGAGCAACAAAAATTAAAAGTGGCTCATTAGATTTGCACAATGATTAAAATAAAAATGATCTACCTGGGAGTTATGTGCATGTTATTTGGGAGTATTTCCTTTTTTTTTTTTTTTTTTTTTTTTTTTTTTTAGTATTTCCTTTTTTTAAGATAAGGAATGTTTAGCATGCACACACAGAATTGTAGAACAATCCCTTCACTTGGGAGAAACGAGATAGTCCACAGAGGAAGCCTTGAAAAGACTAATCAGGTTTCCTAGCTGCTCATTTGCCTTGGCTTATGTAAAAATTAATGTTAGGAAATCTAAAGGTACAGCACAGCTGGAATCTGGCAGTTCAATTGCTCTGCACCAGAGACCAATGGTCCTGCAGGGTCTTAGGTGTGCCCATATGTGCACCAAGGAAAGGGGCAAAGCCCTTGCAAAGCTCTTTGCCCTTGACTGCTGTGAATAGTCAACCAAGAGAATTGTGTCTAAGAGGAAGGGGTATAGTTTTTGCTGAATAGGAATCTATTTTTAGATCTATTTATTTGCCTTTTTGTAGATTCATTATAATTTTAATTCATATACCAGAACATTGTTTCCAAGGAAGCACTGATTAATGTTCTCCGTGGACAAATAGAACAGAAACAAGGCACATTCCAGATGATTAACTCTACTTTTAGCCACGCTTACAATGGGAGGTAGCCCTTTCTTATAAACTGCAGCCCTGTGAATAAATGTATACCCCTTTAGACACTTCAGCAGAGGTTCTGCAAAGATAGACTTGAGCAAATTCAGGCAGGTTCAAATGAAAGTGATTTTTCTGGGCTCTGTTTTATTTCCACAGTATGGCTGAATCTCGAACATATGCTGAATATTTTTAACATATTACTGTATAATACAGTGTGGTCCAAGATAAAGAAATGCCATTCAGTTTTAGCAGAAGTGTTATTTTAAGTTAAATGGATCTTGTTAAATGATAATCAAATTGCATGGACTTATCCAAAGTGCTTCATGCTGGTTAGAATCTGTATTCACTATCTCAGAGAATAATGAGCCCCATTTCTGAAACTTTATAGGATCTCTCTATCTTGGGCCATACTAAATGTATGGAAGTCCTTTGCATACGTAAGAAATTGAATCAAATTCAGCTAATCAAATACCTAATCTTGCATTTAAAAAAAAGTCCTACAATTAAGGTGAGAAATGGGGATTTGAGTAATGAATACTTCTAACCAGCTAGAGATGTTTGGACAAATAACGGATCCTTTACTTTCTCACTTTACTAAATTAGGGTAGTATTACCTGAGTCTCTGAGATAACAGAAGTAAAACAGTGTTTACCACGCTGTAGAAAAGAATTTGCATTATGAATTAACACATTAGTGAAATACTAGAGTCTTTTCATTTACATATAACATTAAAATGTACAATGGGCTCATCGCCTCAAGAGAGTTTCCTGTTTACCTCTTGCATGTTAGAAAAGGAGGAAATGAAACTGATTCTGTCCTGTGATTCTTCTCAGCATCTCATGGCAAAATTTAAGTTAGCATACCTAGCTCTGGAAAGATGTTCTCTTTCCATTATCCTAATACTATCAGGAGAAAAATAGAACATGTGAATAGAAGAAGCTAACTTCAGACCAGCGCATTCGGAGGCAGATGCTGTCTTAATCATATTTTACTTCCCAGCAGAGGAGATGTCTTTCTGAATCCCCAAAGAAGGTGGAGGTGGGGAGTGGGTCAAAGGAGCTGCCTAGATGGTAATTAATAATGACCATTACTATAAGATTTGTTGGAGGGAATTCTTTTCACTCTAAGCACTGGGAGCAATCTCATCTCTTTATTCACCACTCCAAAATACTGTCAAATGGGTTTTAACGTTGGTAGAAAATCTAATTTCCTTTGCTGTACCAGGCAGTAAGTATATTTATTAAGGTGGAGAGGATGAAAGAAATTGAAGTACAAAGAAAAGTCAGCTATCTCTGGATGTCCAAGAAAACCTGATGATTTATTTTCTGATGTTTGGGAGAAAAGATTTATGTTCACTCTACCTCATCTGTATCAGTTATCTATTGCTGTATAACAAATTATCCCCAAAATTTAACAGAATAAAACAACAAGCATTTATTATCTCCAAAAGTTTCTAAGAGTCAAGAATCTGAGAGGAGCTTGGCTGAATGGTTCAAGCTCAGGTTTTCTCACTAGGTTGCAGTCAAGCTGTCAGATGGGGCAGCAATCATCTCAAGACTCAACTGGAGCTACAGAACCTTCTTCCAAGCTCATCTAAGTGAGGCCAAGTAGGCCTCACTTTCTTACCAACTGCTGGCCAGAGGTGTCAACTCCTTGCTGCGTAGGCCTCTGGACAGGGCTGCTCACAGCACGGTAGCCTACCTTCTCCAGAGTGAGAGATCAAAACAAGAGAGAGAGACATAGACAGAGAGAGTTGACACCCAAGATGAAAGCCACAATCAGCTATAGTCTAAGTGAGTTACCATCATTTCTGCCCTGTGCTATAGACCAACCCTGGTACAATGTGGCAGAGGACTGTACAAGGGTACAACTACCAGCAGGTTGGGACCATCAGGGGTCATCTTAGAGGTTGGCACCACATCATCTAAATTACAAGAGGCCTGTAAGAAAGCAACACTGGTCAGTCACAAAAATGGCTAGAGGCCTACCTGGAAGGATCTGGGCACAAATTAACTAATGCTCCATTTTTCACCCAGTTTTATCTGTTTTAGTCATAAGATAAATATGTTTCCTCTCTCTAGTTGTAAAGTCTACATAACTGCATTAGCTAAGCTTTTCCAATTTCTAATTCGCATTCACCAAACAGGTAGTGTGGTGAGAAAGACAAGACACGATTTCTTTAAAACTGCTTGCCTTTCAGAGAACATTCTCCGTCTGGCATTCTGACTTTCCCCAGGCAGTATGAAGCTGTTTACCTGGGGAAAGTAGTCAAAGAAAGGAAAATGAAACCTTCTTAGGATGATTAGGAGTGACGTTAGAAAAAGAATAATCCAATTAATGCTTTTCCCAGAAGGAAAGAGACACTTCCTATAGCAGGCTTGCACCTGGCTTCTCCAGCCAAGAAGATACCCACCTCAGCCCAAGAACAATTCTTTAGATCAACACTTGGAACTTGAACTGCAGTAAGGTAACTTGATACTCTGAGAAGAGGGGACCCTCCCTTTTCTTAAAAATTTGCATATGAGATTTTTTAAATGCTGTGAGAAGATGAAGAAAGGATAGAGCTATGATGATACTGCAGCGAAGGGATGCATCGCTATTCAAATGCAATGGTACCAGAGAAGGGTATGTAGGGAGGTGAATCCTACCATCCTCTCTTCCTCTTTCCCTGAACATTCTCATAAGCCTTCCTATGGGCTCAGTTCAGGCTCCTAAGCTGAGAATCACTACCAAATTGAGTTATTGTTAACGCTGGGTGTTTCATCTCTCAAGGAGTTTAAGGAAGAGTATCTTTGTTGATTAATGGACTCAATGATAACTATTTCCATGAGATATACCTCTAAGTAAAGGAGTTTGTTTACTTATTTACTTAATTCCTCTTGCTCCAAAAAAAAATAAAATTAAAATTATTGGGATTTATAAAGATTCATCAAACACAACAAAAATAACCTGAACAGGTTGTGAAAGAAACAATATAGGGAAACCAAGTCTATGGGGCATAAAATTGAGCAAGGAATGTTGTTGCTACTAATAGGGAACAAATTTGGCTCTAAAACTTCTAGCAGTCTGCCAACTTGAAAAGGAATACTTGGTCTCTACTCAGTTTTGATAAAATAGCAACAATTTTCCGATGAGTCACAACTATTCTTAAACTAAGATAACACCCAGAGCTCCAGTGGAAATTCATGTGAGAAGGCCACTATTCAATGACATATATTATACAATAAAAATAAGATAATGCAGCATTGAACTCCTTATATTGACTTGCTCAGAGCCCTATAAAAAATGAGTCTGCAGGACCATATGTAATGCAGAATGTGTTAACCTCATTTTCTCTTCTTGTACACACAGAAACTACATTTCACAGCCTCCCTTGAGATTAAGCTGGAGCCATGTGACTAGATTCTGACCAATGCAAAGTGATGTACCCTCCCCCTGGGTCTTCTACAGTGACGATGCAGGCCTGTGTTTAAGATGGTGGTGTTATAAAATGAAAGGAGATTATAGCCTTAGCTCAGAGGAGTATCTCCAAAGAGAGCAATTCAACCTGAATTAGACCATGACATGAGCAAGAAACAACTTTAGTGTGTTAATTTCCCTACTAAAACAATGAACTCATCAATACAGGGTCCACAATTCTAGCTCTCTGCAGATATGATTTGATCAACAGAGCATAGTTTAGGATATCTAGAAGAATGGATAGATTCCACATCTTTCACACAGTCCTCCCTCAGTATTACTTTGCTCAATAGGATGTTAACAAATCTTGGAGAAGATGATGATATAATAACAACAATAACAATAATAATAGCTAACACTTGGATGTCATTTACTATGTGACAGCCACTATTGTAAGCCCTTTTAATATACTAACACACTTAATTCTCAAAATATGTTAGTTCATTTAATCTTCACCATTATGTATAATTTTCAAATGAGAAAACCAGGGAAGAGAGAAGCTAAGTGACTTGTCCAAGGTCACTTAGTAAGGATGGCACCAGAATTAGATTCAAGGAGTCTAACTCCAGAATTGATGCTCTTAACCTCTACATTATACTTTATTTTAATATGATGATGATGAGATTGGTATTGTGCTCCCTGAAGAGCTATTAATTACTTCCAGTTGTTTAAAGGCCCAAAGATCTCAAAATACATACCAGGTGAGGAGCCTAATGATTAATAGGCTAATCTTAATAGATGTCCATCTCATCTCAAAAGAATTATCCTAGATGGAGCCAAGATTATCTTTTGAAAGGAGCTTCCAATATAATTTAATTGTATGATACCTTTCTAGGTTGTTGGAGCAATCTGTGTAATTTACTTTAAAATAGCTTAACATAGACTATAATATTACACACATGCTAATTAGCTTAAGTTTTAACTTTAGGGGAGGTCAGTTGCCCTAATTTAACTTCACAACAAAACACTACAAAAACCTGTTTTCTTGGTGCAGATAAAATACACATTGATATTTCTTGGTCACACTAATTTCATTATATACATTCTTAGGGGATCTAGTCATTGACCATATATGGTATCCTGGAAAAAAAATCAATACAACACACTAGGGCTCCGTGGTTAGTTCTCCTTGCTATAATTAATCTTTTGGAAAACAAATTTAACCTTCCTGCTAACTCAAATGTCAATCCTGTTAGCTTATGCATTTTTTTTTTTTTTTGCCAAAATGCATAATAAGTCTTCCAGTTTCATGTAAAATTCCTTTCACATACTCCTAATATATAGAAATCATAAAACTGTAGATTGAGAAGGCAACATTTAACATCACCTAGTCCAGTTCTTTTTTCCATCAAGGAAAAACAAAGACCCAGACAGGGTCAGGGTGACTTGTGCCAGGTTCCATGCCCGGCTTCCTCCTCCAAGCCCTTCCATAGCTTCATACTATGCTTAAGTAGTTCTCAGGGGTACATTTAAACACTGAGCCCAAAAACATGCTCAGCCAAGAGGCATCGGTAAAGCAAAACCATAACTTTTTAAGTATTTGTCATAGTAAAACTGAAGCAGTCTCAGTTGAGGTGGGAAACATTTGCTGCTGAGATAAAGGTAACAATTTAATTCTGAGGGAAAAGGTGGCTCAAAATCTTCTTCCAGCATGGACTTTCCTATCTAACAGCACAACTGAATTTTTGGATGCCATCGTGTCATCTCAAGGCCTGGGTGTATCCATCATTGATCACTCAGACATTATGGATTTGCCAGCAACAAGCTTGGAAAACATTCTGCATTTGGAGCTACTATGTGTGTCACTAGGTAGCCCGAGGTACTGCTCTCCCAAATGCCAACTCGACCTTTGTGGGGGGTCTTTTCCAGCTCCCCAGTTGCCCCCAGACATTTCAATAGTTCAGCTATTTAGAAGGCTGTTTTGACACCTGACAACAGATTGAAGAACAGCTTTGTAAAGAAACAACAAGTGAGCAGTATCCAATAAAATCCTTGCTTCTGATTTTAGGAAATATTTCCTGAAGAAAAGATCCCTGTGAGCGCATAGCAAAAATTTTAAAAAGAGAGAAAAAGAAATGCCCCAAAAGTAGGAGGTAGACTTAGAAATCTTGGGGATTACAAAGAAACACGTGTTTATTATTGTCGTTTAATCTGTTAGGCATACACAAGCATATATTTTATGATGTCTTTTTTAAGTCCGAGAAGAAAGGTTTGGCCACTTAAAAGGACAAATGGGTGTCCATCTAGATTTTTCAAATAAAGTACAGTAATTTTTTTTAAAATATAAAACTATCTGAACGCTTTTGAATAAATATAGGTTACCGGTTCTGATTTAACTGGATAATGTAAAAGCATAAAGGAGCAGGAGTCATCCCAAATGAAACTAGTCTTCTGGTATCACAGGGCATCATGGACTGAATGTTTGTGTCCCCCCAAAATTCATATATTGAACCCCTAACCCCCAATGTAATGGTTTTTGGAGGTGGGGCCTTTGGGAGGCAATTAGACTGAAATGAGGCCACATGGGTGGTGTCCTCATAATGGGATTAGTGCCCTTATAAGAAGAGAGCTCTCTCAATCTCTCTCTCTCTGCCATGTGAGGAGGACACAGCAAGAAGACAGCCACCTACAAGCCAGAAAGGGTTTCCTCACTAGAATCCAACCATGCTGACACTCTGAACTCAGACCTCCCAGCCTCCAGAACTGTGAGAAGTCTGTTGTTTAAGTCCACCAATCTATTCTGTTACAGCAGCCTGAGCTGACTAAGACAGAGTTTCCTGTATCAGGTCAACATAAAAGGGTCCAGGGCAAACTGAGTGAGGGATATGAGGTCATTTCTTTGCAGCACCTGCTCCTCATAAATGTCTGTTGATTTCATTTAAACCTGTAGCATAAATGGCCAATGCAATTTCTCTTGACTATAACCAAATCCATGTTCAAATGCCTATCCTCTAGCCCAAAAGCAGAAACTCTGGCACAGACTGAAATTAAAAATCTGGACATCCTTTCTAGACACAGAGTTTCACAAATTTTTAAGATTTGCTTGCTATAACTCTTTTGATATATTGAGTAACTTAACCAAAATTTCATATCATCAATCTTTAAATGGTTAAATTTGTATGTGTACAGTACTTACCTCTCTCAAAGTGCTTTTATGTCTGTGGGAGTGTATTAGTCCATTTCTACTGCTTATAACAAAATACACGGAATTTATTTTATAAAGAAAACAAAATTTATTACTTACAGTTTCAGAGACTAGGAAGTCCAAAGTCCAGGGAACACGGGTGGTGAAGGCTTTCTTCTTTGGTGGTGACTTCAGTCACAGCAGGGTATCACATTGCAAAAATGGCATAGCATAGGGAAAGAGACTAGCCTCCTCATTCACTCTCCTTTTAAAGTCCTCTAAACCACATGCATGACGACCATTTTTAATCCATTCTCTAAGGCATGGTCCTACAGTTTAATCACCCCTTCAAGGCCCCACCTTTCAATTACCGTGATTGGATTTCCCATCCTCTTTACAATGTCACTGTGGGGGTCAATTTTGGGGCAGGACATTCAATCCAAGGCAGGGGGAAATATCTCAACTTTCTCTTCTTCTACAAACTTGCCTGAGTCTAAACCTTCCTAATTCTTTTCCTTCTTTCTTCTTCCCACAGCTGACCTTCTACCTGCTTCCCAGACACATCCTCCCATTTCAGTCGCCTTTCTCTCTTTCCTCTTTACCCTACTGATACTGTTCACCTAGCCTCTAAACATGATCTCATCTTTCCCATTAAGAATAAAAACTAAACAAAACAAAACACTACTCCCAACATACATCCCAAACCTCAGGTCATCCTTGGTCCCAAGTCTCCTATCTCTCTCCTTTCTTTCAGGACTAAGCTCCTAGAAAGCAGGTTACACCACCATCTCCACTCTGTTATCTGTAGTCTCACTTTAACTCACTGAAAAGTGGCTTCCACTCTTGCCATGTTCACTAATATTGCCTCAACCATCAAAAACATTTAGGCATTTTACCTTCCTTGACATCTCCACAGCACCTGGAACCTTTTACCATATAATCCTTCTCTCACTGAGTTTTCTTTGAGAGTCTTTTCTCCCCTGGCTTCTGGTACATGTTTCTCATCCAGATTCTCTCCTATCCCCGGTTCACACCTTCTTTGTTGTTTTCATGGCTCACTCCCTAAGTGCGGTGATTAAACTTTCTGATTCTGGAACCAGGTCACTTGAGTTTGAGTCCCAACTCTACCAATGACCAGTTCCATGACCTTGGGCAACTTACCTCCCCGGGATTCTGTTTTCTTCTCTAGAAAACAAGTATAATAGCAGTAACTCTCATACAGGATGTAGTTAAAATTAAATAAAATAATGCATATAATCTCTTGGTACAGTGTCTAGTACATAGCAGATACTCAATAAAAGTCAGCTGTTAAATGTGATTACATATTTATGTTCCCCATGACTTCACCCCGGCCCTGTACTTTATCACTCTCTTTAGAGAACCTCAACAAAATCCAGACTTCATCTGTTTCCTAGAGTCATTAGAAGATAGTGACTCCAATATCTAGGATTCCTTCTCAATCTAGAAGCAAGTCTTTAAAGCCAATTGCTCACTGAATTTTTCATCTTATATGACACCCATGAAAATAGGAAACTCCACAGTGGCAACATTGAACACACTATCTTTCCCTCAAAATCTTCTTCCTGTATTCCATCCTCAGTATGTAGAATCATGACCTCTCATCCACCCTACCTACACTGGAGATTTCAGAGTCAATCAGTCCCCAAATCCTGATGGTTTTATTTCCTAAATATCTCTCAAATATTTCCCATTCTCTTTATCCCCATTGCTACCTTATTACTTTGGTAAATGTCTACCCAGTAATATCTGCCCCTCTAAACCACCCTCCACTGTTACTGGTACTTCTAAAAAGGGAAATTTTTTCTGTTTCTCTCCATATTTAAAATTCTTCAATGATTCATAAAATGATTTAGAAAAGGTCTAATTCCCTGAATTGACACAGAAGAAATCTGTTCTCCCCCCTACCCCTCCAACATTACCCACCACCACCACCCCAGAAGTACTTATTGGTTCCCTACTTCATACTGTCTTCCATCATTCTTGCTGTGGCCTCTGCCCAGACATAACACTCAGGTATTCTTCAAAATTCAAGGCACATCACCTCTCTCCTCAAGCAATTATTATTTGACAGCTTCCTTCCCAATTCTGAGACAGCCAATCTTTCTTTCTGAGCCAAAAGTCCACTATCCTTAATGATCACACAGTATTTTTAATTTTCTGACTCTATAAGAAAACTCCAGGTTTGATTTCCTAAAGCCTAAGACAAGCTTAGCACATGAAAGATATTAAACAAATGTATTCTAGTGAACAAATCCATGATTTTCATAATTCTCTGATGGAATGCACTGGACAAGTATAATTAATCCCATTTTACAGGAAAAGAAAAAGACAAGAGGTTAAAGTCAGTATATCTGTCTTGGAAGCCCAAGGACTCAATGGTTTAGAAAAAAATAATGTTTATTTCTTGTTCTCACTGTCCAACAAAGGTTAGCAAAGGACTCTGTTCACAATAATCTTTTGCTGCTAAGCTATTTTGTCCAATTGAAAGGATTTACTTGGGACCATATCTTTAGTTGGACATTGAAGGAGATACTTTTATTCATTCAGAACATTTAACAGAAAATGTAATGGCTGCACATTTAGTTTAATCGGATTTTCTTGACCAAAAGAAAAATTTCTCAATTTTATTTTTACTCTTTGATATTGAGAGGAAGTTGCTTCTTCCAGCCTACAATTCTTTGAATATGTGGACTCTATTCCTTTTATCCGTGCTTGCAAACTGGGCAATTTTTACTTGAATTCATCTTTCTTAAAGTATTTTATCAAAGTAAACAGCAACCAACACACATTAGTAACATTTTATTTTTTAACCTCTTCCTCTAATGATACAAATTTTACAGGTTTTTTAACTCCCTTTCAAATTATCACAAGAGACAGTTTACCATTTGTCTAGCCTCTAATAATAGTTTCCTATCAACCAGCATCCAACCAATAACCCAATGCCACATGTTATAGACTTTAATGCAGCAACCACATTTCAATGTATAGTTTCTGTGGGCTATGCAGTAACAAATAAGTTTAAAATGGCTATTTTAAATTTTATTTCTCATTTACATTATAGACAACATGGGCCTAAAGGGTAAGCTCTATTTATCATAGTCACTGAGGGATCCAAGCTGTCCAATTTCCATCTTAACATATACTTCCAAGGTCACCATGGCAGGGGTAAAGACATAGCAAATGAAACTTTAGCTCTTAAAGTTTCCACTCATATTTTATTAGTCAAAGCAAGTCACAGGCCTTTGGGACCGGGAGGTGCAATCCTACTATGTCACTGGAAGGAGAAACAATATATTTGTAAACAGTCCTAATTTAATGACTGTTGCAGTCACAAAGTTACTTGGTGATGAGGTAATATTAAAATCCACGTCCCTAACTCCTCATTTTTTCATTACTCCAAGTATCCATATTAAAAACTGCAATGAAACTAATCAAAATATGTAACACAAAAAGTGGCAGAAATCCTAGAATAATTTATGCTTGACATTATATGACTGTTTTGCTATATCTTTACTTTCTTAAGAGGGACTTAAGTTAGAGAAGCTGAAAAGTTAATTATTTTCAACCCTGATCAGAGTAAAGCATGCAAATGAAATTCTCAAAACCTCTCTGAAAGTGACTTTCTTCTGTTTTCTGCCACTTCATTTATCAGAACAGATAGTCACATTCTGTTACTGTTGGTTTCTACACACCATGAAATCAAATCTGCTTGCATGCCTTCCCAGGTAGGGTCACCAGATGCAGCAAAGAAAAATACAACTAGTTAAATTTAAATTTAGATAAACAACAGATAACTTTTAGTGTAAGTATGTTCCATATTTATATGGAACAAATATGTCTGAAATATTGCATGGGACATACACTAAAAATTGTTTGCTATTTAGCGGATAGTCAGATTTAAATAGGCATTCTGTATTTTATCTGGCAAGCCTATCCCCAGAGCCAGGACATCAAAGGAGCTAACCTAAATTAATTACACAAAAATATTTATACTAAATATACCAAATTTAAACAAAAACAAGTTACATTTGGTCAATGTAACTTCTCAAGAGCCTTGGAAAAACAACTGTTATTTCAAGTATCTTTTGTATGAATGGATGGACTGAGCATTTCAAAATATAATTTAGAAATTGAATTACTCTCACCATATCAGTGCGCTGACATAACTCAGCCACTGGATGGAGTATCTTTGGAATGAATTTGGGGGTGCGGGCAGGCATGTTGACCATATTGTCCTTGAGAGGCAGTTCTAGTGACGGTAAAATGTCAGAAGAGTTTACTGCCTCTAAATGAAAAACATGGCAAATCATTGAAAAGGAAGACTTGGGTAGCAAAACTATTTGAAAATCTATCAGCAAAAGAATCAGCTTAAAAACTAAATGAAGTACAAAAACAATGGTCGCCAGATACAAGATCAAGCAAAAGTCCATAGTGTTCTTATACACCACCTATGATCAATTTGAAAATGTAATAGGAAAAAAAAATGTCACTTATAATATTAACTGCTATGAAATACCTAGAGAGGAATCAAACTACACATATACGTCCAAAATCTTTATGTACCAAAACAAAAAAGCTCAAAAATATATTTTCTAGATATTAAAAAAAGACCTGAATGCATAGAGAAACATTCCATGCTCAATAAAATAAAGATGTCAACAGTCTCCAAACAATGTTATCCATATAGAGGACCTTACAGGATTCTTCACGAAGTCTGATAAACTGATTCTAAACTTCATGGAGAAAACTAAATGTGCAACAATAAGCAAGGCCCCTTGTTTTAACCCCAAGTGTTACCTCTGAAGAACAGATGGATACTTGAGGTTGGTCAGAAATGTTGTAACATTTTACAGAGGAAATAAATGTATGTATTACCTAGTAATTAAAAGTAAATGTTAGAAACATAATACTAGCAGATTAGCGTACATTGGTTGCTAAATCCTGATTAGTGTGTAAAGTTTGGGTAGCTTTGGTCTAATTTCCTTTTTAATTTCTACAGTATTACAAAGAATTTGGCTTGTAAACAAATACCAACCATTAATACCAAAGACACTTTCTTATCTTAAAAAAAAATCAATAGCTCCTTCAATGGCTCTTGCTATATCCTTGAATAATTAGGGCTGCCCTCTCTGATAATGTGCATGCTGTTTAGGGAAGCACGCACACAATTTGCTGTGCTTTAATTTGTTTATCTACTGAATGTGGTTTAACTTTAATTACCTAGCAGCCATTAGCATGCACTTCTTTGCAGAGAGGAAAGGCAGGTTTAAATGTGCTCTATCTGAATATCATTGTTTATTACAATTTGCCAGTGGGTAAAATAACTTTATAACCTTTACAGGAGTTTATAAATGTAAATGAAAACATTCCAGCTCCTTTTGTGTCAAGATTGTGGATGTAGATATGTATCGTGAGCATTTCAGAATCTCAAATCAGTGGAGCAAAGTACTCTGAAGTCATCCTTTTAAGGAAGTAAAGCAGGTGGTTGCCTTTAGGCCTGCTTTTTCCAGGGTATCCCAGTATGACACCTATTTCAAATGTTCCATTCTGCTGTCTCTATGGGCCATTAAAGTGCTCATAGAAATTCCAACAACTTGGGCTGCAAACGACATCACATTTAGTAACCATACTTTCTGAATCCCTGATGTAGAGATGTTGTTCACCATTGTCTAAGTCCTAGACATGATGAGCCTGGGTCTGAGAAGGGTTTTCTGCTAAGGTACCGAGAATCTCACCAGCTATGGAAAGGCAGCAGGGAAAGTTACATCATATGTGAGAGATGTTACGTTTCTGGAGAAAAGTCAGACTCTCTAGTGATGTTACCAGGAATTTGGTCATGAGAGGCAAGAAAGCAGGAAGATGAGAGTATTGTCACCCCACTCCACTGGCTACCTCTCCCTCAGCCTCACCCCTGTGAAGCTCATGGTTTACACACCTATTTGCATCTGTTTACTTCCTCCCACATCCTCATATTTATAGAAAAGCAATCACTTCTGAACAAAAAAGATCCTTTCAACTGTGCCCTGGATTTTATCTCCCTCCTGATCTTCTCAGAGACTTTACTCTAGACATTTTCTCTCTTTTGCCTGGTCTTCAAATATCCTCTACTAGCCTCTCTATTTATTTATTTCTCTATTTATTTATTTTTTATTGGTTATATTGATTACAAATATTTGTGGGGTATAGAGTTGGCTATTGGTGTTGTGTACAATATGTGATGATCAAATCAGGATAATTACCATTTTCATCATTGCAAAATGTAATCATTCTTTGTGTCCATTAACCAATTTCTCCCTAACCTCCCTCCCCCTCCCACTTTCTCACCTCTAATAACCACAGTTCGGTTCTCTCCTGAAAGTTCAATGTATTATTGTGATGTTCTCTTTCTTTCTTTCTTTCTTTCTTTTTCTTTCTTTCTTTTTTAGCCCCCACTTATGTGTGAGGACACACAGTATTTCCCTTTCTGTGCCTGACTTATTTCACTTAACATAATATTCTCCAAGCTCATCCATGTTGCTACAAATGGCAGAATTTCATTCTTTTTTATTAGCCTCTCTATTTATGACACAAACGTGTTCAGCCTTGCCCCCACTCCTGTGTTCCCTTCTAGCCGTCATCAGCTCTCCTGACTCCCCTCAGTAGCCAGAGACACAGAACCCGGCACTGATGGTTTCCATCTCCTCACCACCCATTTGTTCCCTAAGGCATCTGCTCCAGCTTCATCCTCTCACCCAAACACCTCTGAAAAAGGTCATTGTTGAAGTCAGAGATGTTAAGTCCTAAAAACACCTTTAAGTTCCTGCCTCATTAGACCTCTCTGGAGCAGTTGAGTCTGATGGCCTCTCCCTCTTAAGAATCCTCTTGCTGGTTTCCGTGACACCCTTCTGCTTTCTCTCCTGTCTTCTGGCCACTTCTTCTTGATGGGGTTTTAGGGATCCCAGTACGTAGTGCCATTCTCTTCTTCATCTATTCATCAAAATCTTTAGCCAGCCAGAGACAAACTCAAGAGCCAAACAACTGGAGATAGAAATTTTACCTTTTCGCTAATATATACTATGGAAGAATATGATTTAGACCAGAGTTTCTCAACCTCAGCACTATTGACATGTTGGGCAGAAAAATTCTTTGTTAGGAGAGTAGGGATGGTCCAGTGCACAGTAGGATGTTTAGCAGCATACCTGGCCTCTACCCACTAGATGCCAGTAGCATCCTGTCCCTCCCTTAATTATAACAACCAAAAATATCTTCAGGCATTGCCAAATGTACCTCCTGGGGAGCAGGGGCACAAAATCTACCCCAGCTGAGAACCACTGATTAGATATGCAGAGTGGAGCAGGTCTACTGATACTCTACATGCAATTAACATATTTACTCATAAGGCTCCAGCACAATTAGACAGCCTCAGGGTGTACCACAGGGACAGGCTTCTTACCACAGGGCACAGAGTGAACAGAAACACTGACGGCAGAAAAGCAGATCCCAAAATTAGACAAAGGGGACAGGGACAAGGTCAATTCATCTGAGATGAACAAGTCGGGGGCAAAGGGAAATGATGGGGCACAGGGGTGAGGGTGCCTCACTGCACTGGTACTGCCAGTGTCCTTCAGCCTTCACTTCCTCATCCTTCTCCTCATGTGCTGGTGACTCTCAGGATCCCATTCTTCGCCCTCGTTTCACAGTATCACTTGGCAATCTCACCCTCACCAGTGGCTTCAACTATAACCTAAATCCTGACAAATCCATATCTTTACCCAAATTTACCTCTCTCTTGAGCTCTAGTCCCATATGGCCGACTGCCAGCTGTATGTCTCCACTTGGATGTCCTTCTCGACACACATCCAAAGCTGAACTCATTGTCATTCCCCCAAAGTAATATCCTGCGTTGATGAGTGGCAACGCCATTCATTCAGTTGTTCAAATTCTATGTCTGGGGGGCAGCCCGTGGCTCACTCAGGAGAGTGTGGTGCTGATAACACCAAGGCCACGGGTTCGGATCCCATATAGGGATGGCCGGTTAGTTCACTGGGTGAGCGTGATGCTGACAACACCAAGTCAAGGGTTAAGATCCCCTTACCGGTCATCTTTAAAAAAAAAAAAAAAAATTCTATGTCTGGTAATCTGACTGAACCCTTTCCTGGACCCCTCACGTCCTACTGGTGTCTATGTCTCATCTATTCACACATAAAAGTATCATGAAAATTCATCTTATTTTCTCCATCCTTAATTTATGGCCTCATCATTTCCAAATGGCATTACTGCTGTAGTCTCAAATCTCATCACTTCATTACCTAGCATGCCATTTCTCTGTATGTAAATACATAAATATCACATGTCATCTGATCATTACCTTACACCTTCCGTGTTTCTCCATTGTCTTTAGGCGATGAACCTGGCCTCATCTGACTTGCCCCTCACATGGTCTGTTCTTCTAACAATTTCTCTAAGCACCCCTTCATGCCTCAGTGCCTGCCCCTAGCCCAAGCCATTCTCTGGAATACTTCCCATACCCACCATTTGCCTCAGTAATTCCTTCTTAGTCTTTAAGATATTATCTCAGTCTTTAAGGAATTATTGGTTCTAGAAGTCATCTTTGTCACCTCCAGGTTTAAGATGAATATGCCTTTTCTCTACACTCACAGTACCTTATGTTTTCCTTTTTCATATATTTTTGTAGTCCAATTATTTCTGGGTTCCCACTTCTCTGTGAGCCTTTTAAAAATAGTGACCATGTGATAAACATTTTTGTAGAGTAAGCACTCAATAAATGTTGGCCAAATGAATAAAAAATTTTATATTCATTGCTCCATTTTTCCTGTTTTTAAGATATCAAATTTAAGGTTTCTTCCACCAGTTTACTTCTTATTGCAGTGTTTATCAACACAGAAGCCAAAGGGCAAAGAATAAAACCTACCTACAGGGCACATCTCACCCAAACAAATCAAGAACCTCTTACGTGCACTTATGTAAGGAATACATTGAGAAAAAACACACACCATGAGTCATCCACGGTTTTCTCTCAAAATGGAAAAACTTTTGTGTCTCAGTAGTTCTGCAAAGTTCTCAGAAAAGCTTTCCTCTCATTACTAAATTCTTCCTGGGAAGGAGGAGAGAGAAAAAAAAATTTCCAACCAACATGGATATTAGAATTAGTCTTTACTTGAAGTATTTCTAAGTCATAAGATCATAACACTGAAAATTTCTTTTAAAGTGGTTCTTTATAAATGATATGCTAAAGTTTAAATACAATAAAAAGTGATTTTGGGGCCTGCCCCATGGCTCACTCAGGAGAGTGCGGCATTGGTAGCACCAAGGCCGTGGGTTCGGATCCTATATAGGGATGGTCGGTGCGCACACTGGCTGAGCATGGTGCAGACAACACCGTGCCAAGGGTTGTGATCCCCTTACCGGTCAAAAAAAAAAACAAAACTGATTTTCAATCACAGGACCCTAAACTCAACACTATAATAACTAACAATCAGCAACACAAGAAAGTTGCATAAGTTCCCAAGTTCAAATATGATAAGGCGGTGTAGACCTTTTGTTATTCTTTTTCACAACATAGTGCCTTTGAACACTTTTCTTATGTTTAATGAATTTGTTGCCTCATGATTCTTGGTGGGAGGCAGAGAACACCTCCCACTACAGAAGTCAGGTACTTCTTTCCCTGCCTGTCATGTAGGTTGGTGCAGATTATGACCAAGCTCCAACAATAAGATAAAACAGGCTAGACTTTGAATCGACCCAGCAAAGCAAGACCCATGTGGCAGGGACACCAGGAGTAGAACTTCTGGTGGTAGCATCTAGTGCCTACAATTGGAGGTATTGTCTGTATAAGCCACAGCATCTGAGCCCAGGCATTCAGCAATGATTTGTCCTCTGGAGCAGCTCTGAGGTAGATTTTAGATATTGTTCCTGGTTGCTTAGTCTCTATGCCTGATTCTCCAGCCTGCCCAGAGGTACTCTGAGCTACCTAATTTCCTTTAATAAATTTATTTTCTGCCTCAAACAGCCATAGTTAATTTTTTATTGTTTGTAACTAAGAGCCCAGATACATAAATAAATATTTTCTATATTAAATACCTCCAAATTTACTTCCAGTAGACTAGAACAGGAGGCGAAAGGAGGGGAGGGTGACAGAATAAGACAGGTGCATGTGATCCTGTCAGCCAGCATTTAGCCAGATGTTGTCTGTAGGTCACCTGCATCACAGTCATGTGACACATGCTTGCTAAAGTATAGATTCCTGCCCCAGACCCACTGGATTCAAATCTCTGCAGGTAACCTGAGAAACCACATTTCTAACAAGCAGTCCCAGGGATTATAGTAAACAGTACAGTTTAGGAACCACTACCATAACTGAAATCCTCAAGTGTCAGGACCACTATTTTATTTCTGCAGGCACCAATCCTGTCCATTAATAATTAGAGGACTATCTGTTATTACACAGTAGAAAATTATTAAACATTGGAAAAGTCACTTGATACCTCTGGCTTTTAGTTTTCTTAAAGCAATTTCAACTTATATATTAATGGTCCAAAGAAACCTTTGAAAGGTAAATGGCCAATGTTAATTATTCCATAATCTGATCAACTGATGAAATTACAGCAGTAATGACAAGTGCCTGTATAGATAAAATTATAAACTAATACTTGATGTAGAGTGATTTAAATTTAAATAGATAAGATGAACAAATGTAATGATGAGATCTCAAGATTCCTTTATGACTAGATCAAAATAAAATATCTACAGGCTCTCACGTGTAAGACAAGAAAAACACAGGAATCTATATGACAAAAGATGAAGCATCTTTGCCATAATGTTTTATCACAACTCCATTTCTAGAGATTTGAACCTAAAAGTTTACAATCAATCTTCTACATCTTTAACAAAATCTTCAAGTACCACAATATCCCCTTAACAAACTTACAAAACACTAATGCTCCAGTTCCTACCTATCTCACCATCTGCCTCATTCACATTGTAAAAAGTAGTCTCCCACTGGTGATGCTTTAGAAGAAAACTTTATGGCAGACATACTTACCAAATACTCCATTTGATTCCCATGGTCCCCTATAGTTTCTAGTCTTCTTGCAATTAGGGGAATGATTTCTCACCAATGAAGTGGAGGTGAAGTGGAAGTGCTGCTTCCAGTCCAAGGCAATGAAAAACCCACATGAAATTCTACAATCCTCCCTTTTCCCCTGCCATGGTGACTAAGGAATGAAGGAGGCTGACTGTTTCAGATGGGACACCTAGAAGGTGGTAAAGCCACAGCCCCTAAGTGATAATGCAGGACTCAGACCCTAACAACTCTGCCAGAACCCAGAGTGTGAATGAAAAATAAGGTTTTAATATGTCAAACCCCTGAGCATTTAGATTATTGGTTCTTGCATTGCAACTAAACTAGTGTAAATATTTTGTAGTATAAATATTTTATAATATAAACATTTTCTAATACAAACACTTTCTCCATTCTATAACTTATGAGAACACAGAGTTGCAGGGATTAGAGTGAAGAAAGGAGAACAGACATGTTCAGGCTAATTGTGCTCCTTCCATCATGAAGACTGGCAGCGCCTGCTCGCCTCTACTGCAGTGGAAGCAGAAGAATCAGCCCACACAAATGGGTGCACTGTCCACTCTGGAAACATACCCAGCTTTCTGCACCTCAGAAACTGAAACCATCCAGGAACTGATGTAATAATAATCCCTTTAGAAAAGCACCGGACTGGTCAATGATTTTTTTTTTTTTAGCTGCAAACCCAAAAGCACAGGCAACAAAAGCAAAAGTAGACAAATGGGATTACAGAAAACTAAAAAGCTTCTGCACAAAAAACTGAAACAATTTACAGAGTGACAAGACAACTCACAAAATGGGAGAAAATATTTGCAAACCCTACATCTGGTAAGGGGTTAATATCCAAAATATACAAGGAACACAAACAACTCAATAATGAGAAAACAAATAAGCTGATTTAAAAATGGATAAAGGATCTGAATAGACATTCCCTGAAGGAAAATATAGAAATGGCAAAGAGGCATGTAAAAAAACATGCCCAACATCACTAATTATCAGAGAAAGGCAAATCAAAACCACCATGAAAGATCACCTCACACCTTTCAAAATGGCTATCACCAAAAAGATGAAAGATAGGTGTTGGAGAGAATGCAGAGAAAAGGAAACCCTGTACACTGTTAATGAAAATGTAGACTGGAAGACATTATGGAAAACAGTATGGAGGTTACCCTAAAATTAAAAATAGAATTATATGGCCCAGCAAACCCAGTGCTGGGTAAGTATCCAAAGGAAATGAAATCAGTACATCGAAGAGATATCTGCATTCCTGTGTTTATTGCAGTACTATTCACAATAGCCAAGATATGTAATCAACCTAAGTGTCCATCAACAGATGAATGGATAAAGAAGATATTGGATACAGAATAAAATGTAGTATTACTCAGCCATCAAAGAGGAAATCCTGTTATTTGCTACAACATGGATGAACTTGGATGACGTTATATTAAGTAAAATAAGCCAGGCATAAAAAGACAAATACCACATGATCTTGCTTACATGTTGAATCTAAAAATGTTGAACTCACAGAAGTAGACAGTAGAATGGTGTGGTGGCCAGCGAGGGGGGGAGGGCGGATTTAGGGAGGGGGTGTTCAAAGGATACAAAATTTCAGACAGGAGGAACAAGTTCAAGAGATCTATTGTACAACAAGATGACTGTAGTTAATAACAATGTATTGTTTTCTTGAAAATCACTGACAAAGTAGATTTTTAAGTGTTTTCACCACAAAAAAATGGTAAGTATATGAGGTAACGCATATATTAATTTGCTTAATTTAGCCATTTCATAATATACACATATTTCAAGCATCATGTTATACACAACAAATATACACATTTTTTGTCAATTAAAAATAATGAATTATTTTTTTATTAAAAGTAAATAAATAATGATTCTGTTAGGGTATTTGAAAAGAAGAAAGTTAAGGAATGGCTCATATTTCCTCCTGGAAATATGGTAAAACCAGAATCCTAGCCTCATATGCCTGATTTTAATGCTATTGTTTAAAAGCCCAGGTGAGAATAAAAACATACTTGTAAAGAAATCATAAACCTTTTATTGACTAAACCAGATTCGCTTGGAATACATTGTATCTAAAGTTTTATATACCCATAAAAGTTTTATCACATATACAGAGTCAGCTATTTTCTCTGTTGAGACTGATTATCTGGAGCACTATGGGTAATAAGTATTATGAAGAAAAGAGGTTTTTCTTTTGTTAATCACACAATTAAGTATAAAATTGCAAATGTCCCATGTACTAAATACCATGAAGGAAAAACATGGTCGTGTGACGGTGTAAAATCAGAGACATGACCTGGCCAGGGACATCAAGGAGGGATTCCCAGAAGCGGCCATGATTGGCCTCAGATCTCAAGTCGCTTAGGGGGTAGGGGGTGTGGAGTGGGGGAACATGTTCCAGTCAGACGAAATGGCTCGTAGCAGAAGAAACATGTAATAATTTTAGAATTTAGAGAAGACCAGTGTGAGTATGATCACAGAGAAAAGTGAAAGCTTATCCACACTCCGCATACCACGAGTAAATACCATGGTTGTCCCTAAATATTCAGAAGGACAGGCAGAGTATTTCCTAAGAACCTTTTTTCACTCTTTTTCTTCTCTTTTGTTACTTTAAGTTGAAATACATCCTCTTTAAGTGGGGGGCGGGGGGGAGGCAAACTGCCAAAGAGTATGCAGAATGTGATTCCATTTCTAAATATTCCTGGAAGGATACATGCAGTAGTTATTTCATTCTGCGTAACAATATTATCACAGCTTAGCAGTTTTTGACCACCCTCATTTATTGGCTCACCATTTCTGTGGGTCAGGAATTCTGACTTGGCTTAGCTGAATCTTCTGCTTTAATGTCTCTCACTAGGCTCCAATCAAGTTGTCATTCAGAACTGGGGTCTCATTTGAAGCTCGATTGAGGAAGGATCTGTCTCCAAGTTCACATGGCTGTTGGCAGGATTCAATTCTTCACCGTTCTTTGGCATGAAGGTTTCAGTTCCTTGATGACTGTTGGCAAGAGGTCACCTTCATTTTCTCCCACATGGGCCTCTCTACAGGGCAGCTTACTTCATCAAAGAGAGCTAGCGGAGAATCTGTTGAGTGAGTCTATTAGCACAACAGAAGTTACAATCTTATATAACATTATCATAAAAGTGGCATTCTATTACCTTTGCCATATTCTACTGTTTAGAAGTAAGTCACAGATGCTTCCCACACTCAAGGGAAAGAGATTAAGCAAAGTTATGAATGCTGGGAGCTGGAAATCATTGGGTGCCATCTTAGAGTCTGTCTACCATAAAACACAAAACATTATTAATAGGGCACACTTCTGGGTAGAGGGCTGCAGGTTCTGGGGAGGATGGTTTTCCTTCTTATTTCACATCTTTTCAAATTGCATTTTGGTCCCTTGTGTGCATTACTTTTTATTTTTCACAAATATTTCACACTGTTCCTGCTTTGACAGGAGAAGATGAAATTATCACTTTCTCATATAGACAGAAGTTATCACCTTTCTTGACATAAGGTGAAGACATACATAAAGCACTTGTTTCTCCACCACCAAAACAACAAATGAATGACATATGGGAGAACACAGGTATTTGTTTTAACTCAGTTATTTGGATAATGGCCTAAATTCTTTAGGATATGCTGATTATAAAAGCCAGTCTAATGACAATTGAAAAGAGTTTGATAATTTGGAACAATTATTTTCTGATTAAATATAATTCATACACTTTTGTTCATTCATTCCACAAATATTTTGGGTGCTTAATACATGCCTGACATTGCAGCATTCTTTCTAATGAACTAAACAGGAGTTAAAGAAAATTCTGGTACAATTTTTCAATTTGGTCTTTGACAAGAATATTAAAATAAATGTTGTAGTCGAATAAAGAAAAAATGATGCCAAAAATGGTTAATAAGAAACTAAGGTTCAAAACCACTTTCTTCCGCAGGGCATTTTGATCCCATCTACTACTACATTGTTGGCCTAGAACAAAGGACCCCAACCTTTCTTGGTTCAGCACCCATTGTTTCTCAGTAATTATTTCATGGCACCCCTAGTTCAAAAGAGATACCCAATCATTCTGTTTATTAAGATTACGTCCAAATAACAAGTATTTATGTTCTAACAAGTTAGTAGACATTTGAAAAAATAATACGTATAACTTGAAAGAAAAATTATATTTTCACATTTACCAATGTGAGGTATGTACTTTGTGAGCACTACACAACTTCTTAAACTTTGGAATCAGATCAGACTCAGCCACCCTCTTTTGATATTCCTCATTGATTTTCCTGAAACGCTTGCTTTTTATCACAGCAACCATTGATTTGCAAAGATATGATATAATTAAAAAGAATGCAGCGCAATCTAAAGTTGAACTGTGAACTGTGAACCTTGGTCTAGTAGCCCAGGCAGTATCCAACAAGTGTTGACTATTATGGTTTTCTTCAAAGATTTTCAATATACTGAGGTGCCCTTGTGACTTACTTTAGTATCTTTGGCCACCTAGGCACCCAGTTAGTGAATCTGAGGCAGAGATGTAATAAATATTTAGAAAAAACAAAAATTCATGATCCACATATTTATTTGCTATTTTCTACAAGAATCTTTCTACTAAAGTAAACATCAACTAAATCCAATTTGACCACTGATATATTAAGACCCCAAACCAGTGTGAAGCTGGAAAATTAACAAAGAAATTAAAGTGTAAAGCTTCCAATAAATTTACTTTTTATTAGTGGGAGACACTAATCATGTATAATATACAGGAAACCTCCTGTGCCCCTAAAAATTCTGTTGCATTAATAAAAGTAATTTATTATTCTGGTTCCAATCTTTTATTATTTGGAATAAAACTAAAACTACAAATATTCTAAGCAGTAGGTTCTAAGTTAATCAATACTTAAAGAAAATTTGATTCTGTTACTTGAAAATCAATATAAGAAAAGACATGATGTTTGAATTCTTATTGCGGGTATACAGAAGCGAGGGCGAAGGCTTCTCTCATCTTCTCATCTTGCTGTACACTCAGTGATGGAATTTCCCCATTAAAGCACGTGCATAGGCATTAATCTTTTCTGAACATAACTGACTATTGTCCTCTTGACCTCCCTCAGTCTATGGATGGAAATTTCTCCTGCCAGACAAAAAGTTGGTGAGGCTACAAAAGTGTTCCTTCCAGAACTCCCTCCCTGAGGAGAATGAAATTAGGCAAGGCCTGTGGAGTGAGAAACAAATTGAATTCATTTGATTGAATTGCTATCTAACCAATAAGCCTCATCTCAAAGCATAAGCACAAGTTTAAAGACAGAAATAGCATCAACAAGATAAATTGTGCCTTCAGTCTGCATCACAGACCTAGATGCTGACTATGCGATTACCCGAAGGTGAACAGTTGAGTCAACTTCTTTTTTGAACTGTCTTAGTCTCCATCTCATATTCTCTGAAAAATAGCTTGTCTTTGTCTAAACAGTTCTATACATCTCTGTACTAGATTTTCTATTGTGCAATTGCATGATTAGAATAATAAATCTTTTGGTGGATGAAGAGTCTGTAGAAAACCGTTCTTCACAGTGACATTTTCAAAGCATTGGTGTCTATATTATCTGTCAAGTGTAAAGTCACTTCACAGAAATAAGTTAGGAAGTATTTTCACACAAAATTCAGAACAAATTAGGCCACATTTTCTAGAATGTAACACAATCTGGGTATCAATCTGTCACATTATGATATCTCTCCCTGCCTCAGAATGGAATCAGCACCAACTCATGCACCAAGTCCTGGTTGGCAGATGTACTGGTTTCTAAGGATCTTCTCCATGCATAAATACAAACCCATGCTTTCATTTAACAATACCGTTGACCGTGCAAGCACATTCACAGTCAACCTAGCCTCCAAAGAGGAAGCCTGCCCTGTTGTGATAATACACAGCGTTAGCTCACAGGCATCTACTACTCTCATTTGCATCCCTCCTTTTTTTCACAAATGAGAAGTAGCATGTAAATACACACGAGATTTGGACTCAGTTCAACCTGGGTTTGATTGCAATTCTGCTGCTCTCTAGCTGTGAAACCATGAACAGTACACTTAATCACTCTGAGCATCAGTCTTCTTGTCCATAAAATACTTACCTCACAAAGTTATTTGTAGAACTAAGTGTATAGTATGCCTGGTAGTCAACACCTATTAATGATATATTAGCAAATAGGTCTTACCTATCTTGTCTACAAGTTTAACGACTATGGAAGTATAAGAAACTTTTCTGACCCAATCCTGACCTTGAGGAGTCCTCTTCTTCCAGACATCTTTTAAGATGACAAGAAACAATCATCAAACAATCATCTGGAAGGATCCAGACCTAGTTTATTCAAGCCAAGGTTTGGAAATATGAAATCTGCCCTGAGTTGACAACTACGATGTACTCAGGAAGCACTCAGAACAGTAGCTCAGAGGTGAGTGTAAATTCAACAACTTTAAAAAGCACACACAAAAGTCATGCCCATTTGAGATCCAGACAGACCTCAATAATTGGCACTCTCAAAAACTGAATCTCCGTTTATCTTTAAAATGGCACATCTACATAAATGACAGATTTTTCCTTGCAGATATTAAAACAAAGCAGGGAATATTTCCCAAATCTAAAATATTAAAACAGGAAAAGAAACTGTTAATTTTATATTTTAGCAAAATCATTTTTGTCTAAACAATTTTCTTTTATTATTAATTTGATGCATTTGTTTTTTACTGATACTTTCTAGTTTTATGCTTAATCTCTTACAATATTTTCCTAGTTTCCAAATATTTCAGAAACATGTTAGCTAAAAGATTTCAGTAGTTAATCTACACTGAGCTATGTACTGTCTCTCAGAGACCCTGTTAGTAAAGAGTATTACTGATGAAGTGTCAAACAATTAGAAGGTGAATGCCAAGTAGAGATTAAGTTCATTGTAGTCAGTCACTATCCCAGGGTTATATCTGTAAACTTATCATGAAATATTTAACAACAATTATGTAGAATTATGCAATGCTGAAATTTTAAAAACAGTATTTTGCCTCAATTTAGTCCTATTCACATTTAGCAGAATAGGATAATTTTCTCACATTCAATTAATCACAATAAATTAATAATACTATTAACTTATTGATGTATTATTCATAAATTAATATTATTGAGTTTTTGATATATTAATAAGTTAATAAGTGACATCATGAATTTACTCAGAATTTTCATAATAAGCATCAGTCTTGACAACTATGAAAACAAAAATACATATAGTTATTTGTCTTTTTACAGAAAAAGGATTTATAGACACGAGATACACTTGATCATGTTCATTTCCTTTGCTCTTCATATAATCCGTCTTTAATGGAAAGAGACAGCATCTTCATCTTTTATGAAGTTGCACGATTTCCTTAATCGGTAGAATCCAGGCAAATGATAAAAAAACCAATTTAGACTGTAATACAAAATGTTGTCTGTGAACAAAGAGCCCTTCAGAATGAAGGAATTTCAATATTAATATGAGGAATGCATAAGACTGTTTACACTGAATAGAGGAAGTTAGTGAGCATGTTCTTTTAAATAAAGTAAGACAGAATAAATGTTTAAATGCAATACATTGCCCCAATAATTCTTCAGTGATGTTATTACCAATACAGGCCTTCCTGCCTGCCAACCTCAAAGCATTTCACTCCAGCCTGCATAGCTAGGACTATGGGTACAGAGTTCATCTTCTCTGTATATTCACCTCTTCTAGATATTCTATTTTACTTCAGAGTACATAAAGACCAAAGATCCCAGTGGATGGTGAGCCTTCTTTTTTTTGACTCCTTGAAGAATGGTGGAAATGTCGTAGGTACTAACCTTACATTGACACCATATACTTAGTCTCTAAATGAGTTCTTAATTGACTCATTTAATGTCATCCCCATCTTAGAAATGTAGGGAACAATCTATACTGCAAATTCAAAAAGCAACAGATTCCTGAACTAAAGAAGTCTGCTCTTTGGAATATGATCTCATTTTTTTAAAGATAAATATTTATATATGCCCATAAAATTTTGGAAGACTCCAAAATCTCAATAAGTATTACTTATTTGGAAAGGAAACTGGTACTTTTCCTTTTCTCAGTTTTGCTTTTTTCTGTTTCCTAATTTTACTATAATAAACATGTATTAATAACTAGTTAAAAACCTTTCAGAAAAAAATAAGATTTTTTTCATGTTTGTGATAACAATGAGACATTTCCAGAAGAATAAGAGACCAAGAGATTTCTGTTTAGAAATTAAAGTAGTTCATGTAATACCAAAAAAAGTATCATTCTCTCCATCACCGCCATTAACACCTAAGGATAAAAATAAGGTAGTAAACTGTAAAAAACATTCTAAATTAAACCAGATTAACTTCCAGATGCTCACTATAATACTATCAAAGATCACCCAGCATTCTAGAAAGCATTCTCTCTTAAAAGTCTACAAAAAAAATGATTATACGATTTGGAGGTATATCTTTATTAATGAGGAAAGAAAAAAAGAAACAAGATTTCTCCTTACCCAGACTGTTGAACAGTCAGAGGGTCAGACCTCTAATTACAACTAGAAATGGACGAGATGTGACGTCCAAGTTGATGAGCTCAGACAGCCAAAATTTATAATTTTGCAGTTTTAAAAGATGAGTGTCTGCAGAAAGAGCAATAACATGAGAAATGCTGGACTTTGGAGGAAGGGCATTTGAAGAAAAGTGAAATTTATAATAGAAAACTGGATGAAGCTTAACAGAATAGCCTAACTTGCAATAAGTAATTGAGAGGGGATAAGTGAAGTAGAAAAATTAAAACTGTTTCTTATAAAACTGAAAATACAATAGAATATGCACTCTGACTTGTATAATGTGGAGGACACATAAATATTGAATTGTGCTACTTGTTAATAATAAATTTAAAGGATCTTAAGGTCCATAAAAGAAACTTGTAAAGAAGAAAATGCAACATAGGCAGAGACATTGGAGTATCCCCTAAAGAAATCAAAAGGTAGAATCATAACCAAAAGTAAAAAAGAAATAGTGCTTCCTATTTAGTGTATAGTATAAAATATGAGCCACACTCCTTCCCCTCAATTCATTTTTTTTTTTTTTTTGTATAAATTGGGTCTAAGTTTACATGTTACACTCTTCTGGAGTATTCAGAGATTTTAAAATGATAAGAAAACAAACAAAACCTTCAAGGCAAAATATACAAGGCATTTTCAACTTATGCATAACTCATAAAAATGGCTCTGTCCATCTCCACTTAAGCCTCTCAAAGATTGCCAAAGAGTATGGAATCTAAACTTGTATGAGTTACAATAAAGAGAGGAAGAAGTTTAAAAACTTGCAGTAAACTTCGAGGTAAAAGTAAAATGTTGAAGAGTATAAGGGCTCTGGAACCCCAAGTAACATTCCAGGATAGTGTACCCAAAGTGACAGAAAAATAAACATTTTGTCAGAAATGTGAAAATAGCTGTATAACACAAGGTTCTATTCTTCATGAAAAGTAGAAACAAAGAAGGAATATGAAAGATATCTTGTTAAGAAATCTACTGCTATTATATTCAAATTACCTAAGCCCCA
Organism: Cynocephalus volans; assembly: GCF_027409185.1. NCBI lineage: Eukaryota > Metazoa > Chordata > Mammalia > Dermoptera > Cynocephalidae > Cynocephalus > Cynocephalus volans. The sequence continues at coordinate 49,996,307 of NC_084473.1, forward strand.
CCTCCTCCCACACACAGTCATTTTTTCCATCCTGATTCTATGTTCCACACAAGAATGTGGAAAGGGTGTCTAAAAAATGATAACCCCCATTCATCATAATATCTTCCCCCCCACCACACACAAAATTTTTAAACTTTTCACTTTGTTATACTATGAATACAATGAGAATTAACATTTAGGAAGTTTCTGGCACTGTACTCAATACTTTATGTATATTCTGTCATTTAATTTATTGATTTAAACTTCCACTAAATAAACATGCATTTGAGCTATAAAACATCTTTTTAAAATGCAAACCACTCTGAAAAAGTTGAGCCTTTATCACCCACTCACACTGCCTTACAAATGTAAGGTAAGTTTTGTGAAGGAAGGAGGATAGGGAAAAGGAAATAAGGAAGGTGACGATATGGAGAAAAGGAAACCCTTGTACACTGTTGGTGTAATGTAAATTAGGACCACCATGACAAAAAACTGCATGGAGTGTCTATTTTTATGCCAGTACCGTGCTGTTTTGGTTACTATAGCTTTGTAGTATAATTTGAAGTCAGGTAGTGGTATGCCTCTGGCTTTATTTGTTTTGCTCAGGATTGCTTTGGCTATTTGGGGTCTTTTGTTGTTCCATATGAATGTTAAGGTTGTTTTTTTCCATTTCTGTGAAGAATGTCATTGGTGTTTTGATGGGGATACATTGAATCTGTAGATTGCTTTGGGTAGTATAGACATTTTCACAATGTTAGGTCTTCCAATCAAAGAGCATGGAAAGTCTTTCCATCTTTTTGTATCTTCTTTAATTTCTTTCAGGAGTAGTTTGCAGTTTTCATTGTAGAAATCTTTCACTTCCTTGTTTAAATTGATTCCCAGGTATTTTTGTGTGTGTGTGACTGTTGTAAATGGGCTTACTTTCTTTTCTTTTCTTTTTTTTTTTTTTTTTTTTTTGTCTTTTTGTGACCAGTAAGGGGATCGCAACCCTTGGCTTGGCGTCACCCACACCGTGCTCAGCCAGTGAGCGCACCGGCCATTCCTATATAGGATCTGAACCCGCGGTAGGAGCGCCGCTGCGCTCCCAAGTGCTGCACTCTCCTGAGTGCACCACGGGGCCGGCCCTAAATGGGCTTACTTTCTTAATTTCTCTTTCTGTTAGCTCATTATTGGAGAATGTAAATGCAACTGATTCGGGGGCATTTATTCCGAATCCTGCAACATTGCTAAAATCATTAACCAGCTCTAGGAGTTTTTTGATAAAGTCTTTGGGTTTTTCTACATATAGTATCATGTCATCTGCAAATAGGGACAGTTTGACTTCATCTTTTCCAATCTGGATACCCTTTATTTCTTTCTCTTGCTTGATTGCTCTGGCTAGTACCTCCAGTACTATGTTAAATAGAAGTGGTGAAGGTGGGCATCTTTGTCTTGTTCCTGTTCTTAAGGGAAAAGCCTTCAGTTTTTCCCCATTCAGAATGATACTGGTAGTAGGTTTGTCATAGATGACTTTTATTGTGTTGAGATACTTTCCTTCTATACATAATTTGTTGAGAGTCTTTACCATGAAGGGATATTGAATTTTGTCAAATGCTTACCAATGGAGCAGAATAGAGAACCCAGAAATCACCTCTCAGGCTTACAACCATCTGATATTTGATAAAGGCAACAAAAACATACATTGGGGAAAAGACTGCCTCTTCAATAAGTGGTGCTGGGAAAACTGGATATCCACATGCAGAAGAATGAAACTAGACATGCACCTCTCATCATGTACTAAAATCAACTCAAAATGGATTAAAGACTTAAGTTTAAGACCTGAAACTGCAAAATTATGGAGGGAAAATACAGGCAAAACACCTCAGGAACTAGGTCTAGGAAGAGACTTTATGAACATGAGCCCAAAAGCACAAGCAACAAAAGAAAATAGAACAAATGGGACTACATCAAACTAAAAATCTCCTACATAGCAAAGGCAAAAATTAATAGAGTGAAATGACAACCTACAAAGTGGGAGAAAATTTTTGCTAACTATGCATCCAACATGGGATTCATATCCATAATATACAAGAAACTCAAGCAATTACACAGTTAAAGAAACAAATAACCCAATTAAAAAATGGGCAAAGGAGCTGAGTAGACATTTTTCAAAGGAAGACCTACAAATGGCCAACAGGTACATGAAAAAATGCTCAACACCACTAGACATCAGTAAAATGCAAATTAAAACCACATTGAGATATCACCTCACCCCAGTTAGACTGGCTATAATCAAAAAGACAGAGAATAACAAATGCTGGCAAGGATGTGGAGAGTGGAGGGAAGGGAATGATGCTACACTGTCGATGGGACTTAAATTAGTACAACCACTATGGAAAACAGTACAGAGGTTTCTCAAACAACTACAGATAGATCTTCCATACAGTCCAGCAATCCCACTTTTGGGTATATACCCAAAGGAATGGAAATCATCATGCCAAAGGATACCTGCACTCCCATGTTTATTGCAGCTCTGTTTACAATAGCCAAGATATGGAACCAACCTAAATGTCCATTGATGGACCATTGGATAAGGAAAATGTGGTATATATATACCATGGAATACTACTCTGCCACAAAAAAGAATGAAATTCTCCCATTTGCAGCAACATGGATGAGCTTGGAGAAACTTATGTTGAGTGAAATAAGCAAGGCACAGATGGATAAATACTGCATGTACTCACTCGTAAGTGGGAGCTAAGAGATAAAGAAGGAAGGAAAGAAAGACCACAGTGGTGTGTTGCACTTGCAGAGGGAGAGAACATACCTAGGGGTACAGTCAGATGGAGTGGGGGGAAAGGGGGATGGGGAGGGAGGTTTGAGAATAATTGGGTTGGGGACACAGGGTATAATCACAATTTGTAGTAATGGGCATGCTGCCAGTATGGATCTGGCCATCACATCTTGGGCAACAGTGGTGACCATCAGGTTTGTACCCCACGAATATTCATAACCAATTTTTAAAAAAAGAAAAACTGTATGGAGCTTCCTCAAAAAGCTAAAAATAGAATTACCATATGATCCAGCAATCCCATTTCTGGGTATTTATCCCCAAAATCTGAAATCACTATGTCAGAAAGATGTCTGCACTCCTGTGTTCACTGCATCATTATTTATAATAGCCAAGTTATGGAATTGACATGTGTCCATCAACAGATGAATGGATAAAGAAAATATGGTATATATATATTATATATATATATATATATACACACAAAAAAAAAACGTAATACTATTCAGCCTTTAAAAATGAAGAAATTTCGTCATTTGCAACAACACTGATGGAATTAGAGAACATTATGCTAAGTGAAATAAGCCAAATACAGAAAGACAAATATAGCATGTTCTCACAAATATGTGGAATCTCAAACAATTGAACTCAAAGAAACAGAGAACAGAGTGGTGGTTACCAGAGACTGTGATGTGGGGGAGAATAGGGAGATGATAACCAAAGAGTACAAAGTTTCAGTCAGATAGGAGGAATAGGTTTGATTTTTTTTTTTTTTGAGGTCTATTGCACAGATTGGTAAATATCGTGAATTACTGAGTCCTGTACATTTCAATATTATTAAGAGAGTAAATCTTAAGTGTTCCATCACAAAAGATGTCAAATATTTGAGGTGATGGATAGGTCAATTAGCTTAATCATTCCACATTGTATTTTAAAATCATAACATCAGTTTGTACCCCAAATAAATTTATACTACTATAATTCATCAATATATAATAAAAAGTTCTTTAAATTTAAAATTTTATTTAAAAAGATCGTAGCATCACATGATAAAAGGAGCTTGAGTCCCTAAAAGACACGTGGAGTAAAGCCTTCCCTCACCAAACTTACCAGCCTATGAAGTGAATTGTTGTGTTAACCCACTGAGATTTGCAGGCTGCTTGTTACAATAGTTAGCATGTTCTTACTAATACACTTTCCTTGATGTCCTACAATCCATCCCCACAGAGCAACCAAAATTAACATCTTCAAAAAGAAATTATCAAATCACGTCACTTCCCTATAGTTCACCATCACAGTTAAAATCAAATTGGATTTCTTTCCAGCCTATGAGACCTTGTGCAGTCTTACCCCTGCTTATACCTTTAACCTTATTTCATGCCTTTCTCCATTTTATGCATTATAATCCAGCCAAGCAGGCCTTTCTCCTGGGCCTTAAACATGCTAAACCAGCTCATTCCCATGTCCAGACTTCTATACCAGTATTTCCTATCCAGGTCTCAGATCAAATTTCACCTCTCAAAGAGGCCTGGTTTCTCTACTTTAACCTATTTTTGTCCCCACTTCTTGCCTACTGCCCAGAGCTGTCTATCATATTACTCCATTTTATGGGTTTTTTTCTCATAATACTAATCCCCATCTGCAGTTATCATATTTATTTCAATACTTGTTGGCTGTTCCTTAACTCAAGGTTAATTTGAATGACAGCAATGACTTGACAGTCTTACTCCAGCTATCTTCACAGCACCACAACAGTGTTTGTAACATCATGAATGAGTGAATAAACAAATGAATCAATGAACACATTTATCTAAATGTTGATATATATGTAAGCCTGGAAAAAAATATGCCAAAATATTAATAATTGGGTGACAGATTAACTTATGCCTTTTATTTACTGGTGTGTCCCAACTTTCAAAATTTACTGTAATGAGCATACTTTTAAAATAACTTAAAAGATTTTATTTGTAAAAATAATTTATATCTTACGTAAACATTTTCCAAAGTGGCACTTGCATAAAGTAGTTGTGTTCAAAGAGTAGAAAGAAAAGGAACTTTGGAATGAGGAAAACTAGGCACTGCAGGAAATTGGTTCCTCTTAGCAGGGTGGCCTGATGCTGCAGATAGCAGACTTTCCTGTTGAGTCTGGGACTACCATAAGCTGAGTTATAAGTAATGTATAGCTCTGACATTTTCTAATCAGTGAGACAAAGTTGAGCAGTGGGTCTCAGTTAACCTAAGACTGACAAGGAGAAGTTCTAGATTCAGGTAGGTAACTTTTATACTGAATTGTTTGTAAAAGTTCTTTGAATTCAGGAAAAGTGAAGAACTTGTTTCTGTTACTTGAAGATCCAAAGCATTCTTCACTGAGATTCCTGAAGATCTTTGGCTCATATTGCCACGATGTCTAGGTATTTTTGAAATAAAATACATTTCATTTTTCATTTCAAAAATATATTAGTTAAAAAGAATATTAATGTAAAGTACAAATAAAGAAAAATAACTTAAAATAATATGTATTTTGATATACATAGATGTCTGTGCATGTCTACTGGAACTCAAAATGAGGTAACTGTCAGATGTTTAAACTGACTTTAATTAGTAAGTTTTAATTTTTAAAAAGAAAGAAAATTGAAAGCTATTCTGTACATTGACAAATAGGAAAATAAAACAGCCTTACCAGTAAGAATGAGAATAAAGTCTAGTGGTAGAATAAGTTATAACAGGCAGACTTATTTGTGTGTGATAAAAGGTCAAAATAAACTTAACTGAAATAGGAATAACGTTACACTTCTCTGTGTAAGGGAGATGCAAAAAAGGATTACTCAAAGCAACATGAATGCAATGAGAAGCCCGAAGGGACCGCACCTCAGCAACTCCTCTGTTAGGAGAAACTGGGTACAGCCCCAATTCAAAGTTAGCTTCCGTTTTTTATTGTAAAGACAAGGAAGTTTCACAAGGAAAATCAGTTGATTCAATCACTTCAAAAGGACACAAAGCATGGGCAGTGTGACCAAAGAATCTAAGGCTAAGTATAGCTTAATCAATGGAAACTAGTAACATCAGTAACAACATGACATTCCAAAGTACAATTTATGAAAAGCTAAGTTGGTCAAACTGCAATTGTTATCTAAAACATAACCTCTCAAATGATTTAAGCAAAAGTTACATTCTTATGATTAAATCTAAGTATAATTGTCTCTAAAGTTTCCACCAACAGAGAGCTTGCCCTTAGCAAATGTTTTTTCACATTTTTCCCTACAGCAATTCTTTAAAATCTCTTAACGGGATTGGTATGTCAACCACCTGTTAGCTCTAATTATTAAAGTATATAATCCCATGCTAAAACAGGGATTAGAGTTGATTAGATGGGCCGTTGCCACACTATCTGTGGGCTTTTGCCCCTTAACCAAGAGCTTTTGCTGTATACATGCATTACCTAAAAACCCTATTCTAAAAATCAACTGAGAATCAAGGTTTCTAGCCCTCTACAAATAATATGCCAAACAAACTGTAGATTGTCAGAGGAGAGGAAAAAGGCGTATGACATTCTTTCAGAGAAATCATAGGGCCTACATGAAAATCCCTGGAATTTTTTGAATCTGTGTGGAGTGCAGGATTATTCTTTAATGTGCAGAAGTGTCCCATGCGTGGCAAGATATTCAGCACATTTGGCTCGCTCACACAAACTGCTAGAGCATCCCTGATCACAGTGACAATCTCAAACTCTATCAGATCTAATTTTCCCTTTTTATAAGTATTCTGTAATGCTCCCTTTGCTCAACTATTTTGTAATACCCCCATTGCTCTGGAACAAAAGTCAGAGATCATATACAACCTATGAATTTTTAAAATTCAATGTATTATCTGTGCCCAAGGTCTAATATAAGGGAAAAACAAAAGGACAGTAATTTTAATAAAATATTACATATTTCTATACGTAAATGCTTGAGCATGGCTATGCTGGAAGCTATCATGACCTAATCTGATATTTAGTCCTACCATTAATGAGCGAATTTAAATATAAGAGGTTACTTGTAGTGGGGAAATGAAAGAGCAAAGATAACAGTGTACACTCAAATAAAAACCTGTATTAGGGTAAGTCATAACAGAGTATACTTAGTTATATATAATGAAAGCAAAATAATACTAATTAAGATGGGATAACAAGCCAAGATAAATACAGATTATTAAAGTAGAAAATCTGAGTAGTAGGGTATTCTTACAGACAAGCTACTCAATGTATACAAAAATGTCTGGTGGGGGCCGAGCCCGTGGCACACTCGGGAGAGTGCGGCGCTGGGAGCGCGGTGACACTCCCGCCGTGGGTTCGGATCCTATATAGGAAAGGCCGGTGCACTCACTGGCTGAGTGCCAGTCACGAAAAAGACAAAAGAAAAAAAAAAAATGTCTGGTGGGACTGTAGAAAGTTATACAGAGTAGGAACTGGTTCTGTGTTGTATGGAACCATCCCACACATTCCAGCACATCTATTATCCTGGGATGCACACAGCAAGTGCTAGTAGCAATCCTCAGTGTCATGACAACCTGGAACACTCCCACCAATTTTCAAAACAGCCCTGCGGAGAGCCACGGACCTAGTTAATGCCTGTTATCCACAGATAAAATATAATTACCTTCCTCCTTAAGGATGGCTTCTGTAGACGGGCTTCAGTCCCGCCCCCACCTTCACCCCTCTCTCAGTTCAGCTCCCTTGAAAACCAGGCTTTCTCAGCCACAGTCCTTCACTGATTGTAATTGGTTTTTCAAAGTCTTGTTCCCAGTTAGAATGGAAGCCTCATGAAAAAAAGGACTAACTTGTTCACTGTCATATCCAGTGCCTAGCACAGTGCCTGACACATTATGCGCATTTGATAAATTTTCTTGAGTTAGTTAAATTTATGTTACTTACTTCAACAGTACAGGTGTATTCATTCTTGTTCTTTAAGCCAAATTTTGATGATCTAATTAAAATAAGTAAAAATTTTAAATAATGTAAAAACAGTGCAAAACATTAAAAATAAGATTTATCCACTGGAAAAAAAAAATTGAGATAGAACATTTAGATAGCTGGTAACTTGCAAAAATATTTAACTATAAAGAAAATATAGGATATGAGTGTGTAGTAGCAACCTGGTTCTGCTACATTATTTTTAAGTCCATATACTATCATTAGATAAAGTCCATACTTTATTCAGATTTCCTTAGTTTTTACCTAATACTCCTTTTCTTTTCCAGGATTCTATCCAGGATACCACATTACATTTAGTTATAATGCTTCATTAGGCACCTTTAGACTGGGACAATTTCTCAGTTTCTTTGTTTCTGATGACCTTGGCAATTTTGAGGAGTGATGCTGAGCATTTTGTACAATGTCCCTTTATTTGGATTTGTCTGGTATTTTTCTCATCATTAGACTGGGGTTATTGGTTTGGGGGAGGAAGTCCACAGAGGTAAAGTGCATTCATCACATTATATCAAGAGCACATACTATGAACATGATTTCTGACTGTTGGTGTTGACCTTGGTCACCTGGCTAAGGTAGTGTTTGTCATGTTTCTCCACTGTAAAGTTTCTCTCCCCACCCCCGCCCTTTCCTTACTTTACTCTTGGAAAGGAAGTCACTATGCACATCTCACACTTACATGACAGGGAATTATGTTCCACATCCTTAAGTACAAAGTTATTTACATAAATTACTTGGAAATCTGCACAGATTTGCCAATTCTCCCTCATTTGTTTATTTATTTATGCAACCATTTATCTATATTAGTATAAACCCACAGATATTTATTTTATACTTTGGAGTATAATCCAATATTTCTTGATTTTGTCATGCAATTGCTTCAGCTTTGGACATTGGGAGCTTTTTCAGTTGACTCCTGTGACCCTTTGACATGCTTGCATTGGTGTGGTTTTGTTTTTTGTTTGTTTGACTTTTTTTTTTTTTTTTTTTTTTAGCATTCCTTACTTTCTGGTATTACAAGTTGCCCCAGGCTCATCTTGTATATTCCTTTTCTAGCCCTAGAATCAGCCATTTCTCCAAGAACTCTTGGTTCCTTTTATTGGAGAATGGTATTAGAAACCAAGATCTGGTTACTGGGTATGCTCATCACTACTGCAGTGTCACTGCCTCTAGGGCCTCTTAGCTGACAGATCAAAGAAATATTTGTACGCATACCACACTATACATATACACATATCTATATGTCCACGTGTATCTAATATTAAGCAAAACGAGTTCATTCTAATGTCTCTAACTCTAATGTGTTACCACCTGTTTCATTCTAGTTTTCCTTTGTTGCTTGTCTGCAGCCTCCCGCTCCAACAGGGAGAAACTAGCCACCAGCCACAGAAGTGCTCGATTCCAGTATATAAGTATAGTCATTGCACAATTGTTAACTTATACCCAAAATGTATTATCAAAGAGCTACAACTTAGATAAAAGCTCACAGCTGAAAGTTTAAATGACCAATAAATATATAAATTAGTAGCCTGTTTATACTTTGCTCAACAAATCTAAGGATTCATTTTAAGTAACACTCTTATACTTTGATTCAATCTTCAGTGATCATCTATTTATATTAATGTGCCCGAATTTTACTTGTCACCCAAGACCTAGAATCAGTCAATATTTTTATGTAACAATGATTGTAATCACTAAACAAGATCTCATTTAAATTAACAAAAACATGTTTCCCATAGTAGATTGCATTCTGACACATCAAGCCACTAAATACTTTTTCCCAGCTTAAAATGTTAGCTTCAGATACTTGAAAAGGGTAAGGAAATATAACATTTCTGTGTGCTTCAACCATTTTTTCTGTTACCATAGTGTAATCATTTCAATTAAAGAAAAAAAAAAAACTTCAGAAAAAAATTAACGTTTTTTACTACTATAAGCTCAATGCCACTTTATAAAGTTAGTCTCTTTAAAAATATCAACATTCCTTTACTGATCACAAACTATTGACCAGATACTGATCAGATGCTTTATTTTTATTAAGTACAATCCTCTCACCAGAACTACAAGGTAAGTAATATGATCTCTATTTTAGAGGTGAGGAAAATGAAGCTCTGAGAAATTAAATGATTTATCCAAGATTGAACAGCCAGTAAAAATCAAAACAAGACTCTCTTATTTCAAAGGCTGTACTCTTTCCAATACGCAGGTGGAGCATTGCAAAGAATGTCCTGGGAAACCAATGTCTACACACGCATACCCAATTGCTATTTGTAAAAGCATACTTCAAAAAGTTTGTGGAAAACATAGAATTCCAAGATAACACAAATCTTTCCACAAACTTTTTGAAGTACACTTATATAAACAAAGAGACAAATTTAGAATGAAAAAAATAATAGGTTCACTCTTTCCCTAGTTTTACTTGGGACCTTGTGCAAGAATAAGCTCAGGTCCCAAAACGAGAGTAATTCTAACCAATGGCTTTGGCAAAATCAGTGACCATATCAATATCCAGTTAGGTCATCTCTAATTCATAATGGAAAATAAATCTGGCAACACAATACAATGATTTCCACTAAGAGTAGAGACTTCATAATTCATTAGCACTTTTCTTAGTGACGCTTTCTGAAAAACTCTACAAGGGAATGTGAGAAGATAAAGGATGATTTCAAAAATTTTTTTAAAGTACAAATAAGTTAGACAGACAGGTATTTTTAAATTAGTATTTGTTTACAATGCAAGTTAATTTTAATTTCCTTGCTTTTTTATCCCTTGACAAATGGCTTGTGTTTTGTTTGGGCCAAACCAAAATATAAAGTATTTCAATAAATTAAAATTGTTTTTCTTCATACATTTAGTCTGAATGATCTCATGTGCTAAAAATTTGGGAGGAGGAAGGAGAAAAGCACATCAGCTATAAAACATAAACTCTTCTGCAAGTTAACTCAAAGGCTTTTTGAATTTTCTTGTTTTGTGAAGATAATTTAATAATAAATTGGCTTTAATACTACAACTCGATCTTTTTCTTGATATGAGGAAGAACAATAAAGGAGTCGCAATCTTGGACAAAGAAGACAGGATTTGGCTGCCTGGATGTAGTGAGAGTGCCAGTATCTGTTTAGAAGCCCACTGCTTGTTCACACACGTAATTAGGAAAGAAGCCTTTGCCAAGTAAACTTTCACTCTTGGGTCTTTTTGACTAGATCCAACATGACTAAATCTATAATTTAAAATGTCTAACCCAGGGTGGAAAAAAAAACATATATTTTATATGTATATAAGTAAGACACATTTAAAATTGGGTAACTATATCCTGGATATTAATCCTTTGTGGGATGCATATTTTGCATCCCATTTGTTTATTTTAGCTCTTGTTGCCTGTACCTTTGGGGTGTATTCATAAACTCTATGCCCAGTCCTACTTCCTGAAGTGTTTCCCCTGTTTTCTTTTTGGAGTTTTATAGTTTCAGGTCTTATATTTCATTCTTTAATCCATTTTGAGTTGATTTTGGTATATGGTGAGTGGTACAGGTCTAGTTACATCCTTCTACATATGGATGTCCAATTTCCCCGCACCATTTGTTGAAGAGGCAGTATTTTCCCTAGTGTGTGTTCTTGATGCCTTTGTTGAAGACCAGATGGCTGTAGGTATATGGGCTGATTTAGAAGGTTCTCTATTCTGTTCCATTGGTCCGTGTGTCTGTTTTTATGCCAGTACCATGTTGTTTTGGTTACTATAGCTCTGTAGTAAAGTTTGAAGTCAGGTAATATTATGAATCTGGCTTTTTTTTCCCCTCAGGATTGCTTCTGGCTATTCAGGGTCAAACAACTTAACAGCAAAGAATACAAGTAACCCAATTAAAAAATGGGCAAAAGAGCTGAATAGGCATTTCTCAAAGAAAGATATAAGAATGGCCAACATACACATTAAAAAATGCTCAATAGCACTCAGCATCCAGGAAATGCAAATCAAAACCAATTGAAATTTCATCTCACTCCAGTTAGGCTGGCTAATATCAAAAAGACCAAGAATAACAAATGCTGGTGAGGATGTGCAGAAATAGAAACCCTCCTACACTGTTTTGGGACTGTAAAGTGGTGCAGCCATTATAGAAAATGGTATGGAGGTTCCTCAAATAACTACGGATAGATATGCCATATGACCGAGCTATCCACTGCTGGGTATATACCCAAAGGAATGGAAATCATCATGCCAAAGGGAAACCTGTACTTCCATATTTATTGCAGCTCTATTTACAATAGCCAAGAGTTGGAACCAGCCTAAATGCCCATCATCAGACAAGTGAATAGGAAAATGTGGCATGTATACACAATGGAATACTACTCTGCTATAAAAAAGAATGAAATTCTGCCATTTGCAGCAACATGGATGAACTTAGAGAAAATTGTGTTAAGTGAAATAAACCAGGCACAGAAAGAAAAATATCTCATGTTCTCACTTATATGTGGGAGCTAATCAAAATACATAAACAAACAAATAAATAGGGGGGAAAAGACATAATAATCACAATAATTCTTCGAACTTATTAAGAGAAATGAACAGAACTGAGGTTGCTGGGGGTGGGAAAGGAGGAGAGAGAAGGGGAAAAGGGAGGAGTAGGAAAAAGGCCATGAAAATCAATTACATTGTATAATGATAAATAAAAAACTAAAATAAAATAAAATAAAAATAAAATTGGGTAACTATAAAAGACCGCACATGAAAAGAACCCCATACTAGAGGATTCAATGAGCCCTATGAACTCAGATTCTAGATTCCCACAATATTTAAAGAGCTCAGCCTCTTCTGAGATTTTACTAGACTCTTAGAAGGGGTAGGTGGTGGCAGAATTTAAAGAATATTCACAGTAGACAGGTACTTACGAGAAAAAACTGGCTAGATAAGATAGAACAGAAAAATGGTAGAAAGACCAATACCTTTGTGTTAGTAATGTAAATGATTATAAATAACAGACTTATCAGTCTTTATCATTCCTTCCTTCCTTAAATAGATACTCATTGGGCATCTGCTATGTAAGTTGATGGCTAGGTACTCAGTGTTGCTTTGTGTTCCTTCGCCCCCCACGGATTTGTCACCCCACTTCCCCTGGGTGATGGAGATTCAAAGGATTACTCAAAGCCCATCTCTTCTGAGCAGTGAGAGGCCCCGAAGAAGTTAACTTCCCTGGGACCCTCCAGAAAGATGCAACCCTTCCTCGGGAAATTAACACTGAATTGGGGTTCTCTTCCTGCATTTATTTTCCAGACCAGGAAGTTACAGGAAGATAACATAGGTGGGGTTATAGTTTAACAGTATAGGCTGGTAACTTTCAATGAAACAAGCCAGATGACATTTCAGTAAGGCTATCAACAAAAGTTTGATCTTAGCAAACATTCCTTCTTACAGCAATTTCTCAGTATCTTTACATAACAGTCCTTGAGCCAGCAACCTTGCTGTGCCACAAATCTTTATCTTACAACAGAGACTTATAGCCTGAAGAAAATTTCCAGTCCTCTGTAAGGTCAATATCTGAAACTGTAAGGCTTTGGAAAACCAGGCCCTGTGAAGTACATATGCTTTATAGTATATTCCACAACTCAGATCATTTTATTTAAAGGAGTGAAAGAACTTACAAAGATTAAATTTCAAAAATATGTTGATTAGGTGATTGAAAGAAATGCAGGATATGCTATCAATACTATTAAAATACTGATTAAGACAGAAAACTTTCTCATTAATTCCATATATGTCAATTGTTCTCTTTACAGACTCTGTGGCCTTTCTCCAAATAAATGTTATTGTTTCACAAAATTTTACTGCTCCAACAGCAAGCACTGGTGATCACATCTATGTTTCTATGTGTAGGTTGCCATTAAAATGATTGAAAGGCAGCCACACAGTAGCTCCACATCCATCCAGTCTAAAAGAGACTCATAAGCAGCCCTTCTGGATTTCTATCATCTTTTGAAACACAAATATAAAATGTTAAAGAGAACTTCTCCACCAACAGATTTACTTCTCTCTTCTAGCAGGTAACTACAGTAAATAAAATTCCAGGCTCTGTCTAAGTGATGGCCTCAGTATATATACATGCTACAGTGAATGGAACTTTTTCAGTGAGACATGTACTCAGCAGTATAGACAAAAAACCTGAGAGATCTTGGCTGTGAGTTTTGGGGGGTTTTTTTAATGGAAGCATAATTAATTATACATATTTGTGGGGTACAAAGTTGACTATCAATTGTTGTGTACAATATGTGATGGTCAAATCAGAAGAGTTAGCTTATTCATCATTACAATATGCAATCATTCTTTGTGTCCATTAACCATTTTCATTAATTTCTCCTCCCTTTCACCCTCCACCTCCTACTTTCCACTTCTAGTAACCACAGTTCTGTTCTCTCCTCCTAAAAGTTCAACTTATTATTGTGATTGTTGTTGTCTTCCTCTCCCTCTTTCTTTATTATTTATTTGTTTATTTATTAATTCAGCTCCCACTTATGAGTGAGGACATGTGGTACTTCTCTTTCCATGCCTGGGTTGTTTCATTTAACATAATTTTGTCCAGGCTCATCCATGTGGCTGTGAATGGCAGAATTTCATTCTTTTTTATGGCTGAGTTGTTTTCATTGTTTATATATACTACCCCCTTTTCCTTGTCTAGTCATCCACTAATGGACATTTAGGTTGGTTCCAACTCTTAGCTATTGTAAATAGAGCTGTGATAAAATAAGATGGCAGGTATCCTTTTGACATGATTTCCATTCCTTTGGATACATACACAGTTATGAGATTCCTGGATTGTATGGTAGTTCTATCTGTAGTTGTTTAAGGAACCTCCATACTGTTTTCCATAATGGCTGTACTAATTTGCAGTCCCACCAGCAGTGCAGGAGAGTTCCCCTTTCTCCGCATCCTCGCCTACATTTGTTAGTCTCTGCCTTTTTTATAATAGCTAGTCTAACTGGGGTGAGATAATATCTCACAACAGTTTTGATTTGCATTTCCCTGGTGATGGTAAGCATTTTGTCATATACCTGTAAGCCATTTGTATGTCCTTTTTGAGAGACAGCTCCTTTGCCCACTTTTAATTGGATTTTTTTTTTTTTTATTGTACAGTTGTTTGAGTTCGTATATTCTGGATATTCATCCCTTGTCAGATGTATAGTTTGCAAATATTTTCTCCTATTCTGTACGTTGTCTTTTGACTGGTGATTGTCTCCTTTGCTGTGCAGAAACTTTTTAGTTTGATATAATCCCATTTGTTTATTTTTTATTTTGTTGTTTGTGCCTTTGCAGTCTTATTCATTTTTTTTTTTTTTTTTTTTTCGTGACCGGCGCTCAGCCAGGGAGTGCACCGGTCATTCTTATATAGGATCCGAACCCGCGGCGGGAGCATCGCCGCGCTGCTAGCACAGCACACTACCGAGTGCGCCACGGGCTCAGCCCTGCAGTCTTATTCATAAAGCCTTTGCAAAGCCTTACATACCGAAGTCTTACCCCTATGTTTTCTTCAAGGACTTTAAAAATTTCAGGTCTTATATTTAAGTCTTTAATCCATTTCAAGTTGATTTTTGTATAAGGTTAGAGGTATGGTACACCAATGTTGGGATCATATATATTTATGATTGTTGTGTCTTCTTGGTGGATAGATCTGTTTATCATTATATAATGGTATTTTTTGTCTTTTTAAATATTTTTTGGTTTGAAATCTGTTTCATCTGACACAAGAATAGCTACCTATGCTCATTTTGGCTTCTATTTGTATGTTATACCTTTTTCCATTCTTTCATTAGTTTTGTGAGTCTTTATTGGTGGAGTGAGTTTCTTGTAGGCAGCATATAGTTGGGTCTAGTTTATTAATCCATCTGACCACTCTATGTCTTGTGAGTGGGAAGTTCAGTCCATTTACATTTAGGGTTGTTATTGAAAGGTGTTATCTAACTCCTGTCATTCAACTGCTTTCATGTGGTTGCTTTAAGTATCTTTTGTTCCTTTCTTTCCCTATCGTTGTTTGTCTTTAGAGTTCATTGTTTTTTGAAATGGTATGGTATAGTTTTTTTCTCTTTTTTGTTTGCCTATATGCTGCACTGGTAGTATTTGTTTTTTCTCGTCTATTCATAGTGTTGATTTTTGTTTTTTAGATTCCAGATGCAGAATTCCCTTGAAGATTTCTTGCAGGGCTAGTCATGTGGTGCTGAATTCCCACAGTTTTTGTTTGTCTGGGAAATAAACTATTTCCCCTTCATATCTGAAGGATATCCTTGCAGGGTATAGCATTCTTGGCTGACAGTTTTTTAATTTTAGGACTTTAAATATTATCATCCCATTCTCTTCTGGATGTAGGGTTTCTGCTGAGAAGTCTGCTGTTAAGTCTGATGAGTACTTGCTTATGGGTGACTTGATGTTTTTCCCTTGCTGTTTTTAGGTTTCTTTCTTTGTCTCTGACTTTTGCCAGTTTGACTACGACGTGTCTCAGAGAGGATCTTCTCAGATTGAATCTGTTTGGAAATCTCTGAGCCTCTTGAATCTGGAAGTCCATTTCTCTATTCCCATACATGGGAATTTTTCTGCTGTTACTTTGCCAAATAGGTTTTCAATGCTTTTTCCTTTTTCCTCCCCTTACAGACCACCCATGATTCAAATGCTTATGTGCCTGATGTTGTCTGATAGGTCTTGAAGATTTTCTTCATTTTCCTTAAATTCTTTTTTTTTTTTTTAATCTGCTTTGGTTATTTCAAAAACACTGTCTGTGAAACCAAAAATTCTTTCTTCTGTTTAATCTAGCCTGCTGCTTAAACTTTTGAATGCAGTTTTTATTGCATGGAATGAGTCCTTCAGTTCCAAGAGTTGTGCTATATCCTTTTTTTATGGCATTTATCTCTTTGTAGATATCCTCCTTCACGTCTTGGGTTGTTTTTCTGACTTCATTGTGTCATCTGTCTGACTATTCTTGAATCTCACTGAGTTTCCTTAAGATTGTTGCCCAGGATTCTTTTTTAGATATCTCAAGGGATTCTTGTAGTTTGGGGGCTGATATGTGAGAGTTATTGCATTCCTTTAAGGGGGGAATGGTCATATTTTCTTGCTTTTTCATATTTCTATTATCTTACATTGATGTCTGGTCATCTGGTGGAGCAGTTGCTTCTTCAGTTACTCAAGTGGCTTTTGAGGAGAGAGACTCCCTCTGCAGGTTTGTTTTATGTTGCCTGTTGGGTGGAATGTTTTAGTTTTGGTTCTGGGTAGACTCTATAGTCTCAGTAGTTTCAGGTAGACTCAGTTGTTCCAGGTAGACTCAGCAGTCTGGGGAGGCATTGACAAGCATGGCTGTAGCTGAGGGTGACCAGTGCCATGCAGTCCAGGGCTCCAGGGGCTGTGGCCAGGTGGCACTGGATTCTGGTAGTGGAAGCCATGAGGGGTGGGGGCTCCAGAGGCTGTGGTCTGGTAGTGCAGTTTTCCTGTCATGTAGTCATTCAGGACAGGACGATGGAGGGTGCACTGGGTGGAAGCCACATGTGGCAGGACTACAGAGGCTGCTGCTGGGTGGCTCAAGGCTCCTATGGTGGAAGCTGCAAGGCTTAGGGCTCTAGGGCTGCTGGTTGTATAATCTAACTACACCTATACTCTTTTTGACTCCTGAAAAACCTTTCTGACCCTAAATGTTCTCATCTCCAAAACAATCTTATCCAGCAATCCCACTTCAGAGACTTCAGCATAAGGAGTAACCACCTAAAAGCAAAATGTAATTTTAGGATAGAGGAACTTACAGAAGCCCCACATGCATACACTATCAAAAATTGGAAACAATGTACATACCAATGAAATGTTATGCTTCATTTAAAATTACCTATATGTATTGCCATAGAAAGGAGCCCATGACATATTGTTGATTGAGAAAAAGTAGGACATAAAGAATGTGGAGAGAGAGTTCCAAAACAATGTTCGTCAAAATAGCAGCAGTGGTTATCACAGATTTGTGATATTTAGAGTGTTTTTTACTACTTTGTTTTTACTTCTCTGTATTATTTGAATTTTTATATCAAGTATAAACTATTTTCTTTAAAAACTGTAATACTGTGTTTACAAATAAGAAAAATTGAAACAAGCTTTTGGTTGCATTAAGAGGGTTCTCCAAAGAAGCAGAACTAACAGGATGTGTGTGTGTGTGTGTGTGTGTGTGTGTGTGTGTGTGTGTGCGCGCGCGCGCATGCGCACGCAAAAACAGAGAAAGAGATTTTAAGAAAATGGGTCACATGACAGTGAGGCTTGATAAATTCAAAATCTGTGAGGCAGACTGTCAGGTTGGAGAGTTGCAGTTCAAGTTCAAAGGCAGTCTGCTAACAGAATTCCTTCTTGGTTGGGGGAGGTCAATCTTTATTCTATTAAAGGCTTCTACTAATTAGATGAAGCCTACCCATTTTATTGAGGGTAATCTGCATTACTCAAAGCCTGCCAATTTAAATGTTAATCTTATCCAAAAGACCCCTTCACAGAAACATCCAAGAATAATGTGACTAAATATCTGGGCACCATAGCCCAGCCAAATTGACACATAAAATTAACATCACATCAGTTCAAACTCTATATTATTACAGTGGAATATGTTAGAGTAATATAAAAATATTAAATTTAAAATTTTGCACAATACCATAGATACTTAGGAGAAAAGTCAGTTTGAACTAGTGAAGTCTTATTCAAATATTTTATTAAGGAAATATAAAACTGATTTTCCTTCATTCCCTCTCCTCTCTCTTTAAACCCCCAACTCTGCCTCACCTCCATCCCCTTTACGTTCAGAGTATGCTCTTACCTTAAATTTTACAGAGAAAATGAAAACCATAAGACATTGTATTAATTTCCTAGGATTGCTGTAACAAAGTACCATAAACTGAGTGGCTTAATAACAGAAATGTATTGTTGCACAGTTCTAGAGGCTAAAAGTCCAAAATCAACGTGTCAGAAGGGTGATCCATGAATTAGAAGCTTAATCCCCACTGTAACTGTTAAGGGTGGGAAGTCCTATTATGGTAATTAAAAGGTGGGGCTATGAGAGGTGATTAGATTGTGAGGACCATGCTCAAGTGAATGGATTAATCCATTGGATGGTTTAATGGAGGTCATGGGTGTGGTTCTGAGGGGCTTAAAAGGAGAGCGCATGAGAAGCTCTCTCTCTCGGCTCTGCCATTCTGCCACGTGAGATCCCTGTATCACTGTCACCAACAAAAAGGCCTTCACCAGAAGTCTTCCCTGGACTTTGCACTTCCCAGCCTCTGAAACTGTAAGCCATAAATATTGTTTCTTTATAAATTACCCAGTTTCAGGTATTTTTGTTATAAGCAATAGAAATGGACTATTACAAGGAGCAAGCCCAGTCTCAGTGACATCAAAATTTAGGGGGTGAGGGGAAGTATGTCTAGAATCAGTGAATTATTATATATACATTTTAGAGATATATATTAATAAAATTTTATGGCAGTACAGCAAGTAAGTTCATTTACTACACATTGCTAAAACCAAGATATAAAAGGCATATTGTCTTTGTTTTCTGAACATTATTTCCTTATATTCCGTATGAGCTTTAATACTGTGAGATAGGAGGATACCATCTTTTGAGTGAGCCACTTGAACAGGTATTAGGGATATGGGATTTCCTGTAATCAGCCAACAATAACCTGTCTCATCTTGAAATATCTTTAAGTACAAACAAGTTTTCTCTGCATAGTCTTGATGATGTAGAAAGAGCATAGAGTTTGGCATTTGAGGTCTAAATTCTGGCTATGTAGCTCACTAGATCTTTCTACATGAAAAATGTATTTAAATGCTCTGAGCCACAATTTTGATTATCTCTAAAATGGGTTTAATATTCGTCATTTGACGCTGCTGGTGGCCGGTAGTGGGGTGTGACCGCCACTTTGCCCCGAGCAGGAGAGGCTGCCTCATTTACAGGCAACAGCTTTGAAGTGTGGAGCAGGAAAAGTACTGTTTCTTAGCTGCAAAAGCGAGTCTGGAAACAGGGAACACGGCGCCAGGGCTGCTGTGGATGCAGACAGGATCCCGGAGGCCGGAGCCGCGCTGAAGGCGACCAGCTGCCCTATTCAGGATTCGAGGTTTCAGGCTGGCATTAAAGAAGATTCCTGGCAGCACCCGAGCCACGCCGCGACTGAACAGCCTGAGGTGGCAGCGGCCGAGAACAGGGAAGGCAACAAACCAAAGACATAGAGTGAACACCCGACCTGGCACAACCCTGTGAGTGACCCCTGGCCCAGCTCTGTTCGGGGGCTGATGCCCACCCGGCTCCCGTCTGCATCACCAGGCCACTCACCGCCCCGGGGCTACCTCCATTTTCCCAGGTGCTGGCAGCTCCACCCGGCTCAGCCGTCAATGAGCCTTCCCACTTGCTTGGCCCAGCGCGAGGCTTACTGGAGCCTGCGGGCAGGCCTCCGCTCCCACTCCCTCTGTGGTTCTCTGGCGGGGCTGGTGGCAGGGGGTGTCCCCGGCCAGTGTCGCGAGGGCAAGGAAGTACAGGCAGGCCAACTGTCACTCCACCACACCCTGGAATCCGGCCCCCAGTAAACTTCCTGTTACTGGGAGGCAGATACCATCTCTGCAGCCACCAGTTTGGAAAAAAGCCTAACCAATTTCTGGTTGGGAATAGTGTGATAGGAGAGTTCCCAGGTCCGCTTGAACCGGCCGGAGAGCAGGCTGCAGGTGGGCGCTAGATTCGGTCTATGCTGGGGGGATACAAAGGTGAACAAGACCCGAGAAAAATCTACACAGTGCTACAAAGGCACCCAGAGAGATCGGTCGTCTGTGCCTAGCAGAAACCTGGTAGACTTCCTGGGCGAGGCGGTGCCAAGCAGGGTCTTGAAGGCCCAGCTGATAGACGAGGGGTGCAGAAGACACTCCCCAGCCCAGCACAGTGCGCACAGAGTGGGGAGACGTGCGGCCAGGGAGGCGGAGACTCGACAGAAACCACACACCCGGTGGGGTCGCCACTGCACAATCCAACAGCCTGGGCCAGAGCACACGGAACAGGGAGAAGTCCTGCACAGGAAGTGAAAGCTCAACAGAGATCACACACCTTGTGGTACGTGATCCACCAGCCCAGCAGAGTCCAAGCTGACCAGAAAGGTGGCTCCCCGGAGAAGCCCAAGACCCGAGACAACCACATATACAAGGCACTAGAGGCCAACTGACCAGTCACGGAGGGAGACATACAAAATTGGCAACCACAGCAACATCTTAGTTAGTCATTAGTCTCAAACCGGTGGTCTGTGAAACCCCCGGCCACAATGAATAAACACCAAAAAAAAGATACCAGAAATACAAAAAATCAAGAAAGTACACCACCAAAAGTTAATAAATTTCAAACTCTAGATCCTATAGAACAAGAAGCCCTTGAAATGACTGACAAGGAATTTCGAGTGATAATTCTAAGGAAACTGAATGAGATACAAGAAAACTCAGCTAGACATCATGATGAAATGAGGAAAAGTATACAGGATCTGAAAGAGGAAATGAACAAGGAAATCAATGTCCTGAAAAAAAAGGTAGCAGAACTTGCTGAACTGAAGAAGTTATTCAGCGAAATAAAAAACACAACGGAGAGTTTAACCAGCAGGCTTGTCAAAGTTGAAGAGAGAACCTCTGAACTTGAAGATGGGCTGTTTGAAATAACACAAGCAGACAAAAAGAAAGAAAAAAGAATCAAGGACGTTGAAGAAAATCTGAGAGAGATATCAGACAAGCTTAAGCGCTCAAATATCCGAGTCATGGGTATTCCAGAAGGGGAGGAAAATGGAGAATCCATTGAAAACATATTCAACAAAATAGTGGCAGAAAACTTCCCAGGTATAGGAAAAATCACAGATCTTCAGATCCAGGAAGCTCAACGATCTCCAAATGTATTCAACCCAAAAAGGCCTTCTCCAAGACAGGTCATAGTCAAATTCACAAAACTCAGAGACAAAGAGAGAATTTTAAAAGCTGCATGAGAGAAGCATCAAATCACCTATAAGGGAGCCCCAATCAGACTAACATCAGACTTTTCATCACAAACCCTAAAAGCTAGAAAGGAATGGGATGATATTTTCAAAATACTAAAAGACAAAGATTGCCAGCCAAGAATACTCTACCCTGCAAGGCTATCCTTCCAAAATGAAGGGCAAATAGTATATTTCTCAGACAAACAAAAACTGCAGGAGTTCACTACCACACGACCACCCTTACAAGAAATCCTCAAGGGAGTACTGGGTTTGGTTCCTGAAAAATAACTACCACTGCCATAAAAACCCAAGAAAAATCAATACCCACTAGCATAATAAAAATGGCATTCATGAAGAGAAAACAAGCAAACAAAAACGCTGTCTACAACCTAAGGAACCAACAAACACAGAAACCAAACAGTAAATCAGAAAGCAAGGAACAAAAGACACCTAAGACAACCAAACAACCAATAAAATGCTAGGAATAAATCAACACCTTTCAATAACAACTCTTAATGTAAAAGGCTTAAATTCCCCTATCAAAAGAAACAGACTGGCTGACTGGATCAAAAAGCAGGACCCAACTATATGCTGCCTACAAGAGACCCACCTCACCCATAAAGATTCACATAGACTAAGAGTGAAAGGATGGAAAAAGATTTACCATGCAAACAGAAAAGAAAAACGAGCTGGAGTGGCTATTCTTATATCTGACAAAATAGACTTTAAACCAAAAACCATAAAAAGAGACAATGAGGGATACTACTTAATGATAAAAGGACTGATCCATCAAGAAGACATAACAATCATAAATATGTACACACCCAATGTTGGAGCAGCCAGATTTATAAAACAAACTCTATTAGACCTAAAGAAGGAAATAGACACCAATACCATAATAACAGGGGACCTGAACATCCCACTGTCAATATTAGACAGATCATCTAGGCAAAGAATCAGTAGAGAAACACAAGATCTAAACAAGACTCTAGACCAATTGGAATTGGAAGATATCTACAAAACATTCCACCCAACAACCTCAGAATATTCATTCTGCTCATTAGCACATGGATCATTCTCCAGGATAGATCACATATTAGGTCGCAAATCAAGTCTCAATAAATTGAAAAAAATGGGAATTATCCCATGTATCTTCTCAGACCACAATGGATTAAAACTAGAAAATAATAACAAACGAAACTCTGGAAACTATACAAACACTTGGAAATTAAACAGCATTCTACTTAATGACAAATGGGTCCAAGAAGAAATCAAGCAGGAAATCAAAAAATTATTGAAACTAATGAAAACAATGATACATCATATGAAAACCTGTGGGATACTGCAAAAGCAGTATTGAGGGGAAAATTTATCGCATTAAACGCTCACTTCAGAAGAATGGAAAGATGGCAAGTGAACAACCTAACACTTCACCTTAAAGAACTAGAAAAACAAGAACAATCCAAACCTAAAGTTAGCAGACGGAAAGAAATCATTAAGATCAGAGCAGAACTGAATGAAATTGAAAACCAAAAAACAATTCAAAAGATCAACGAATCAAAAAGTTGGTTTTTTGAAAAGATAAATAAAATTGACAAACCATTAGCATGGCTAACAAAAAAAAGAAGAGAGAAGACTCAAATAACAAAAATTAGAAATGAAAAAGGCGATATTACAACTGATTCATCTGAAATACAAGGAATCATTCGAGACTACTATAAACAACTATACGCCAACAAATTTGAAAATCTGGAGGAAATGGATAAATTTCTGGACACACACAAGCTCCCAAAACTGAACCATGAAGACGTAGAAAATTTGAACAGACCAATAACAATAAAGGAGATTGAAGCTGTTATCAGAAGGCTCCCAACAAAGAAAAGCCCAGGACCAGATGGATTCACAGCAGAATTTTACCAAACATTCAAACAGGAATTGACACCGATTCTTTACAAACTATTCCACAAGATTGAAACGGACACAAATCTCCCAAACTCATTCTATGAAGCAAACATCATCCTGATACCAAAACCAGGTAAAGATATAACCAAAAAAGAAAACTACAGGCCAATATCCTTGATGAATATAGATGCAAAAATCCTCACTAAAATACTAGCAAACAGAATACAGCAACACATACGTAAAATTATTCATCACGATCAAGTGGGATTCATCCCAGGGATACAAGGTTGGTTCAACATACACAAATCAATAAATGTGATACACCATATTAATAAACCCCAACACAAGGACCATATGATCATCTCTATAGATGCTGAAAAAGCATTTGATAAAGTTCAGCACTCATTCATGACAAAGACCCTCTATAAGTTAGGTATACAGGGAAAATATCTCAACATAATTAAAGCCATATATGCCAAACCCACAGCCAATATCATCCTGAATGGGGAAAAGCTGAAAGCTTTTCCCTTAAGAACAGGAACTAGACAAGGATGCCCACTCTCACCACTCCTATTCAACATAGTGTTGGAAGTACTAGCCAGAGCCATCAGAGAAGAGAAGGAAATAAAGGGCATCCAGATTGGAAAAGATGAAGTCAAACTGTCCCTGTTTGCAGATGACATGATCCTATATATCGAACAGCCTAAAACCTCTACAAAAAAACTGTTGGAATTGATCAATGATTTCAGCACAGTAGCAGGATACAAAATCAACACACAAAAATCAGTAGCATTTCTTTTCTCCAATAGTGAACATGCAGAAGGAGAAATCAAGAAAGCCTGCCCATTTACAATAGCCACCAAAAAAATAAAATACTTCGGAATAGAGTTAACCAAGAAGGTGAAAAATCTCTATAATGAGAACTACAAACCACTGCTGAGAGAAATTAGAGAGGATACAAGAAGATGGAAAGATATCCCATGCCCTTGGATTGGAAGAATCAACATAGTGAAAATGTCCATACTACCCAAAGTGATATACAAATTCAATGCAATCCCCATCAAAATTCCAATGACATTTTTCTCAGAAATGGAAAAAACTCTCCAGACATTTATATGGAACAATAAAAGACCATGCATAGCCAAAGCAATGCTGAGCAAAAAAAATAAAGCTGGAGGCATAACACTACCTGACTTTAAGCTATACTACAAAGCTATAATAACCAAAACAGTATGGTACTGGCATAAAAACAGACACACTGACCAATGGAATAGAATAGAGAATCCAGAAATCAACCCACACACTTACTGCCATCTGATCTTTGACAAAGGCACCAAGCCTATTCACTGGGGAAGGGACTGCCTCTTCAGCAAATGGTGCTGGGAGAACTGGATATCCATATGCAGGAGAATGAACCTAGATCCATACCTCTCACCGTATACTAAAATCAACTCAAAATGGATTAACGATTTAAATATACACCCTGAAACAATAAAACTTCTTAAAGAAAACATAGGAGAAACACTTCAGGAAATAGGACTGGGCACAGACTTCATGAATACGACCCCAAAAGCATGGGCAACCAAAGGAAAAATAAACAAATGGGATTATATCAAACTAAAAAGCTTCTGCACAGCAAAAGAAACAATTAACAGAGTTAAAAGACAACCAACAGAGTGGGAGAAAATATTTGCAAAATATACATCTGACAAAGGATTAATATCCAGAATATATAAGGAACTCAAACAACTTTACAAGAAGAAAACAAGCAATCCAATTAAAAAATGGGCAAAAGAGCTAAGTAGGCATTTCTCTAAGGAAGATATACAAATGGCCAACAGACATATGAAAAAATGCTCAACATCACTCAGCATCCGGGAAATGCAAATCAAAACCACACTGAGATACCATCTAACCCCAGTTAGGATGGCCAAAATCCAAAAGACTATGAACGATAAATGCTGGCGAGGCTGCGGAGAAAAAGGAACTCTCATACATTGCTGGTGGGACTGCAAAATGGTGCAGCCTCTATGGAAAATGGTATGGAGGCTCCTCAAACAATTGCAGATAGATCTACCATACGACCCAGCTATCCCACTGCTGGGAATATACTCAGAGGAATGGAAATCATCAAGTCGAAGGTATACCTGTTCCCCAATGTTCTTCGCAGCACTCTTTACAATAGCCAAGAGTTGGAACCAGCCCAAATGTCCATCATCAGATGAGTGGATACGGAAAATGTGGTACATCTACACAATGGAATACTACTCAGCTATAAAAACGAATGAAATACTGCCATTTGCAACAACATGGATGGACCTCGAGAGAATTATATTAAGTGAGACAAGTCAGGCACAGAAAGAGAAATACCACATGTTCTCACTTATTGGTGGGAGCTAAAAATTAATATATAAATTCACACACACACACACACAAAAAAAAAAAAAAACTGGGGGCGGGGGGAGAAGATATAACAACCACAATTACTTGAAGTTGATACAACAAGCAAACAGAAAGGACATTGTTGGGGGGGAGGGGGGGAGGGAGAAGGGAGGGAGGTTTTGGTGATGGGGAGCAATAATCAGCCACAATGTATATTGACAAAATAAAATTTTTTTAAAAAAAATTCGTCCTTTGAAAGTTTTTCAATTTGTTGCAAATATCTTACTTTGTGAGATCAATTAGTTTGAGAAATTAACACTTCAATGAGTTTTACCAAAATTTGTCTTCCTTTGTCATTGATAGTTTGGTCTTCTTAAGAGTTTCAGTGGACACTATCGAGTTGTCTGACTAGCTTCATTTCTCTGGAAATTATCACAACTTTCAATAAAGAGGACTGTGCCGTAGACATATTTCTATTCTATGACTTTCCCCTGCCCATACTGGTTTGGTTCAAAGCCACTTACCCAACCTGGAAGAATCTCCAGATTCAAACTCCTCAGGATTTGGAATTTTGCACTAAGATATTGTAGGTAGCAGAGTCATCAGAATGTCAAGAATCTGGAATAAAAACCTGAAGTTTCCTTGGTTTCTAGAGATGTCTTGTTCAAATACTACTTGGATTTCATGTGATTCACCACTATCAGTAGTATATATTTTTTGTCTTAAGGTAGTGGTGGTGTTGCTTTGGGTGACATGAATTGATTAAGAATTTTACTTAGTACAATTGGAAACAAGCCAAGGAGAAGTGATCCTCTGTTTTATATGTACCAACAATATGAAGAAATGGACCAGTAAAGGATAAATACTTCATGGTAATGAAAAAAACATAAGACATGAACACACTATAAAAAGACTAAATCCTTAATTCCCCTACCTCATTCAAAAGATATAAAAACAATATTACCTCATGGGTTTTTATGAGAATTAAAGAAAACAATATGTGGAAAGTGTTTCATTACCCCCTCCCTCAAAAAAACTAAGAAGTCCTTAAAACTCCACCAAAAAAAACCCCCAAAAAAACCCAGAACTAATAAACAAGTTCAGTAAAGTTGCAGGATACAAAATCAACATACAAAAATCGGTAGCATTTCTATATGCTAACAAACTATACTAGAAAGAACCAAGAAACAATCCCATTTAAAATAGCTATGAAAAAAGATAAAATACTTAGGAATAAATTTAATGAAGGAGATGAAAGAACTCTACACTGAAAACTCTAAAACATTGATGAAAGAAATTGAAGAAGACACAAATAAATGGAACGATATCTTGTGTTCACAGATTGCAATAATTAGTATTGTTAAAATGTCCATACTACCCAAAGTGATCTACAGATTCAATGTAATCCCTATCAAAATTCCAATGACATTTTTCACAGAAATAGAAAAAGATATTCTAAACCAGAAAAGACCCTAAATATTCAAACAAAGAGAAACAAAAAGAACAAAGTTGGATGTATCACACTACCTGACTTCAAAATATATTAAAAGTTATAGTAATAAAAACAGCATGGTAATGGCATACAAACAGACACTTAGACCAATGGAACAAAATAGAGAACACAGAAATAAATTCATATATTTCCATTAAATTGATTTTCAACAAAGGTGCCAAGAATGCACAATGTGGAAACGATAGTGCCTTCAATTAGTGGTGCTGGGAAAACTGGATATCCACAGGCAGAAGAATAAAATTAAATCCTTATCTCACATCATATACAAAAATCAATACAAAATGAGTTAAAGACTCAAACATAAGACATGAAACTATAAAACCACTAGAAGAAAACATAAAGGAAATTTCCATGACATTGGTCTGGGCAATAATTTTTTTGGATATGACAACAAAATCGCAGGAAACAAAAACCAAAAATAGACAAATGGGGTTACATTAAACTAAAAGCTTCTGCACCACAAAAGAAACTATCAACAGACTGAAGAGACAATCTACAGGATGGGAGAAAAAAATTGCAAACCATACATCCAATAAGGGGTTAGTACCCAAAATATATAAGGAACCCAGACAATTCACTAGTAAGAAAACAAATAATCCAATTAATAAATGGGTAAAGGACCTGAACACACATTTCTCAAAAGAAGACATACAATGGCCAACAGGTATATGAAAAAAAGGCTCAACATCACTATCCACCAGTGAAATGCAAATCAAAAACTCCCTGAGATATCACCCCAACCCTGCTAAAATGGCTATCATGAAAAAGAGAAAAGATAAGTTTCGGCAAGGATGTGGAGAAAAGAGGATCCTGGTACACTGTTGGAAGGAATGTAAATTAGTACAGCCATTATGGAAAACTGCACAGAGGTTCCTCAAAAAAT
Organism: Cynocephalus volans; assembly: GCF_027409185.1. Taxonomy (NCBI): domain Eukaryota; kingdom Metazoa; phylum Chordata; class Mammalia; order Dermoptera; family Cynocephalidae; genus Cynocephalus; species Cynocephalus volans. The sequence continues at coordinate 50,024,685 of NC_084473.1, forward strand.
TAAAAATAGAACTACCATATGACCCAACAATCTTACTACTGGGTATATGTCTAAAGGAAATGAAATCAGAATGTCAAAGAGATGTCTGCACTCCCCTGATTATTGTAGCATTATTCACAATAGCCAAGATATAGAATCAACCTGCCTATCAACAAATGAGCAAGTAAAGAAAAAGTGCTATATATGTACAATGGAATAGTGTTTAGCCATAAAAAAGAAAATATGACAAAAAAAGGAGATCTTGCCATTTGTGACAGCATGAATGAACCTGGAGGACATTATGTTAAGTGAAATAAGCCAAGCCTGAAATGACAAATACTGCATGATCTCACTTATATGTGGAATCTAAAAAAATAGAACTCATAGAAGCAGAGAGATGGTGGTTACCAGGGGCAGGGGGTGGGGGTGTTAGGAGATGGGGTGATGTTGGCCAAAGGATACAAAATTTCAGTTAGATAAGAGGAATAAGTTTAAGAGATCTATCATACAATATGGTGACTATAGTTAAATACAACATATTGTATTCTTAAAAATCACTAAGGAGTATATTTTAAATGTTCTCACCACAAAAAAGTATGTGAAGTAGTGCATATGTTAATTAGCTTCATTTCGCCATTCCGCAATGTATACATATTTTAAAACATCATGTTGTACACAATAAGCATATGCAATTTTTATTTGTCAATTTAAAAAATTAATTTAAAAAGCATTCTGAATATGGTAGTTATTGGTGTTATTTCTTTCTTTCACAGTTGTGTACAATAATACGTTAAGAAAACCTTCCAAAAAATGATGCCTTTTCATCTTCTACCATCATCTAAAGATGACAAGGGAGTAGCAGTAGAGTATAGACTAAAAATATAAATTTATTGATTCAGTACATCTTTATTAACCTCTTACTATGTGTTAGGCACTCAACTGTGCACAAGAGAACAGAGTACCTAAAATGTGGTTCCTGCCATCAAAGAGTTTATAGTCTTGGTGAAAACAATGTACAATTACTACACAGAATAATAGATGCCATGATAGGACATGAGTTCAATGGGAGCCTAAAGAAGGGGTGTGTAATTCTATCTTTGAGGTATCACAGATAGTTTCCCAGAAAAGATAATGCTTCTGCTGAGACATGAAGGAGTCATGGTTGTTAGCCCAGCTTAGGGTCGGGAAGAAACTTCTAGGAAATTATATTCTCACCAACCTTTTGGATTCTTTAATGAAATGGTCCAAATTTTACTGTCTCTCTCCATTTTCTCACACAGGATACTAACCTCCTGCAAAGTCCTCCCAATCCAGCATATTTCTGAACATTTTCTCTCACTTGTGTTCATAAAAACATGGAGTCCACTTCCTTGTATATTGTAGAATAAATTCTTGCCCTTTTTACTTGCAAATTGACAGATCGCTCTCTCACTTGCTCTCTCTCTCTCTCTCTTTCACATGTGCGCACGCGTGCGCACACACACACACACACACACACACACACACACACTGCCACTCACCACATACAGTGATGAGTTTAGCATGGGCCAGTCTTGAGAACAATCCAAGGATGTCCCCTCCCTTCTTATGGCTAAGACTAGCTGGTAAATGGCTCCTCTGTCCTCTAGTAAGAGTGGTCTATTTGCAGGCTGTATAGAGCCTAAAAATATATAGTTATAGAAGTTACTGACTCTTCTAGCCCCACGTGCCCCCCCTCCAAAAAATAAGAAAGAGTATAAACTCCATGAAAATAAGGATTTTTTTTTTCTGTTTTGGTCACTGCTTTATCCCAAATGCCTAGAACAATGTGTCTGGCACATAGTAGGCACCCAGATACTGATAGAATGAATGAATGATGGGACCAGTCCAGCAGTTTCCCAGTTATATATACCACGATATGATTAAATCTGGCTTGAGCTCAAGCTAGTACCCCTACTACACTAAGATACAAGGAACCCATAACTACAAACAAGAAGCAGCCAATTAAGGGATCTAAATTGAAAGAAAAACAGCTATAGTAAATACAGAATTGCATTGCTGTTTATACATAAAAATAATTAGGCAAACATTTACAGTGATCAAAAATGAGTTAGTTGGCATGTTTTTATGTTAGGAGAAAAATTGCTATTTATGACTTATTCTTCACACTTTTTAAAGGACTCCATACTTGAATACATAATTCAACATTCTGCTTTCTGGAGAATTAGTTGATTTGGTTAAATTGTCTAATGTGACTGATAAAATGCTGTGAATTAAGTTGATCTTGCTGACTTGATAGGTTACTATGGGAGAAGAGACCACAAGCATTGTTAAGAAAATAGGAGCCAAGCATTCTTCCCAATCCAAGGAATCAAAGCAATGTATTTAATTGATACAAAAGAAGTGAGGCACTGAAATCCTGAAAGTAAAATGGAAATAGATGAACAATTGCAAAGGAAAAATTGGAAATAGTATTCCTGATAGCCACGGATACCTGTGAACTGATCCCCACAAGAGGCTGAGTGTTCTGTGCAAGCATTAGCAAAACAAGTCAGCATTGATTCTCAGAGAGCATTTGCTGGCTTTCATTTTACAGCATTTTGAAACCCCCCAAAACACCTTCACACATACCACCCGATTAAATTCTCCCAATAATTTAGGTATTCAGACACAAAATATGTGATGACCCCACCAGACCACAGCTATGTTTGTCTTGGGCTTTGTGAGTCTTACTGCTGTGACCTGTCACAGCATGGCAATCTTCCAAACATTCCAATCACCAAAATACATCCCAACACTATACAATAGGTAAATCTTTCTGAAATACATCACAAACAATAATCCTACATTTCTGTATGTTGACCTGGGTCAACAATAAGAAAACACTGAAAAGGTTCAATAAAAATTGAAGGTATCCAGGGCATGCCAGTCTCATATAACGTGCTTTCGCTGGTAAAATTGAGAGCAAAGAAGGTGATAAATCGTTTGAAGAACAAATAGCTCCAAATACGAAGTCCAGCAATAAGATATTTTTAAATAAGCCTCAAATGAGAACCTTTTGAGAAGGTGAATCACCTGTCACAGCATTCCAGGGAAACCTAAAAGATAAAGAGATTGCAGAGAAACTGATGAGAATGCATGGTTTATATGAAGTTAGGCTCTCAGTGGTCTTTTGATACAGTCCTTCAGATGAGACAAACAAGTGGGTATGTTACAGAAATTTGTGAATTTCTTTAACAAATTAAGCACTGGTTTAAGAGATTTTTAAAAAGTATATCAAAAGTAAATAAATCAAATTGCAGAAATAAAAAGTAAAATTCAAAGAAAAGGCAAGGGTGCTGGAAGTTGAAGAAGGATAGTTCTCCAAAAGAAACTAATTCATTCTGGTTAATTAGAAGTGGAACAGATGAGGTACTGTTTTATGAGTAATGCTGAATATTTAGACAAATGTTTTAACAAGTGCACATTTAATAAAAATGTCAAAGAAGTAAGCATAACCTTTAGAACTGTACATGGTTCCTATCTGCAGGACTTACAGCCTAAAAAAGCAAACTAAATGAGGCTACAATTGACTTAGGGACAAGGTTCACAGAACAACACCCAGGTAGGAGTCCATGCCGATTAGCAATGATGAGTCCTTTTCAAATGTTCAGGACTACAATAGTAAAACTAATGACAACATTTGGAAAACCACTCCAAGGAGACTCAGGTCCTTCCTAAAATCATTAAGGCTGACTGCCAAAAACTTACATTAATGAATAGAAAATTCATTCAGCAGGGAATTTGTCCCCCATTATTCATTCTTCCCTTCTTTCTTGACCATAAAATCCCCACTGACCACATTTCCCTAAGTCTCTGTCATAGCTTGATGAGGCCATGTAACCAAATTATGGTCAATGCACTTATGGCATAATAAAATAATAAATATTTGGTCTTTGTCCTCAGTTCCTGACAGAAAGTTCCTAAAACTCTTGAAATTTCCTGAGTGATAGGAATATTTTTGTTATTCATAATGAGCCCCTTTCAATCACATTTAAGTTTATGCTAATGGGGTGACTTAGGGTGGTGTCCCTAGATAGCCTCAGGATGGAGTTGCTCACCAGAAAGACCAAACCTGTGATTAAAAGTTTGGAACTTTCAGCAGCCTGGATTCCTTGGGAAGAGAAGAGGGGATCTGAAGATTGAGCTGTATAAAAACTCTTCAGTAACAAGATTCAGGGAGTTTCCTGGTTGGTGAACACATCCACGTGCCGGGAAGTTGCAACTCTGTGGGGACAGAGGCTCCTGCACGTGGGACCAGACCTTGCTCTGGTACTTCCTCCAGACCTTGCCCTACATACCTCTTCATCTGGCTGTTCATTTGAATCCTTTATAATAATAAAGTAAATGTAAGTAAAGTGTTTGCCTGAGTTCTGTGAGTCTACAGCAAATTATCAAAACTGAGGGATCCCTGAATTAGAAGTCAGCGGGTCAGAGGTGTGGATAAAATGGGCACCTGTTTTGCTGAAAGTTTTTACTTTCGTTTAGGCTCAAAGGATTCATTGGTAAAACAAATCACTTGTCACACTAATAAGCCAGTTTATGATATTTATTGAGATACAGCAATAAGCAAGTAAGCAAAGAAAGCGAAATTATGCAGTCATATTAAAAAGAAGACAAAAAAAAAGAATTAAACTGTTTACATCACCGAATTGGGGAAACACATACATCCAGATCCAAGCAGCGCTGGGAAGTCCCATGAACAGTGATCTGGAGTCCCAGTTGGGATAGTCCCGGGCAGTGCGTCTACTCCGCAGGGGAGACTTCAGAGAGTAGTTCGGGGAAATCCTGCTTATATCACCCAGCCACAGACTGATAACATTGGTCTGCATGCACACATGCAGCTGTGGTTATTTAATTAATGCTTGAATCTTTTCTCACAAGTCTTCAAGATGTTCTTCGGCCCTGAGAACTGGCCAGGTTCCCAAGGTCCAAGAAGCTCCAGGACTTACTTTCCTTCTTCTCTGATGGTTACCAAGCACCTATCCAGTAGGCCTGCACACAGTTTCTGAGAGTCTGGCACACAACCTATGCAGGGTCATTCTTTGGTCAGAGGCCTAGCAATGCCTCTGAAGCCTGAACAAGACTATAAACATTAGTTTTCCCAACAGCACCCCATTTGTAGCTGGCATCATTTGTGGGACTGAGCCCTTTTACTTGTGGGGTCTGACACTAACTCCAATGATTGGACACCCAGTAGGTGTCAGAGAGTAGGAAAGACACCACAATTTGATGTGCAAAGACACCACATATTTGGTGTCAGAAAGAACCTCAGAGGGCTGTAAACAAAAGTGTCATTGGAATCCTACAGAAAATATCTCTAAAGTGGGAAGACATACTCTCTCTCCTCCTGTATTAGTCCATTTTTGTTGCTTATCACAAAGTACACTGAACTGGGTGATTTATAAAGAAAATGAAATTTATTGCTTACAGTTTCTGAGGCTAGGAAGTCCAATGTCCATCTGGTGGTGGTGATAATGACCCAGGGGTCTCACATTGCACGATGGTGGAAGGAGAGCAGAGAGAGCAAAAAACTCCCCTCCCTCTTCTTTTAAAGCTCTCAGAACCACACCCCTGACCACCATTTTTAATCCATTCACTATGGCATGGCCCTATAATCTAATCACCTCTTTAAGGCCCCACCTTTAATTACCATAATAGGATTTCCCACCCTCTTTACAGTCACAGTGGGGGCTAAGTTTCTAATACGTAAAACTTGGAGGACACAATTCAAGCTTCAGTGAGTTTTGGGGGAACATAATTCAATCCACTATACTTCCCTTCCTCTTTCCTGATAGTAGAAAAGCAATTGTAATGTCTGGAGCTCCAGAAGTCACCCCAGATCCTGTCCTTAGGAATGGAAGTTACAAATGACATAGCCACAAAATGGAAAAAACCTGGGCCCATAAACTATAAGCTGTCACATAAGCTTTGGACTGATCATCCCCAGATTCTACATGAAATGGAAAGAATCTTCTATCTTGCTTAAGCCTGTGTATTTATAGGTCTGTGTTACCCACAGCAAATTCTAAACCCTAATGATACAAGAAACTCTAGAATAAAAGCTTTGTGATCCTAATATGGAATTTTTTAGTGCCCATGCTATGCTCAGAACATTACTATAGAAAAAGTCTATGACATAATTTACATTGGAAGAAAAAAAGAAAGGCATACATAAAATCTGCCTGAAACAAACAAGTGCACTTTGTTTTGGTTGGGTTGGGTTGGGTTTTGTTTCTTAATATATTGATCCATTGTTTCCATCTCTCTACTCTATTCTATTGATCAAAGAGTCCCTGTAGTCCAATTCTCTCATGCTCTTCAATTTTTTACTATGGAAATCAAGAGAACAAAATCTAACCAACAACAAAAAAGAATCACTGAAAAGCACAGATCCACTCATTTTCAATAGCTCATCCCCTAAGTATCTATTTTTCTTAAGGTAATACCTATTACCAGTGAGACTCAGTAGTTCAAATAAATTCATCAATATTAATAATTGTAGTTAACATGTATTCAGTGATACCAGGTGCCATGCTCTGTGCTGAATTCTTTACTTCGTTTTCTTGTTTAATTCTCAAAACAAACTGCTGAAATGGGAGACATTATTATCTCCAGGTAGAGAGTAAGAAAAATGAGAAATAAAAAGTAGACAAATTAAGACATATGCCTACATAGCTAATAAGACTTAGCACTTGGCTTTGAACACCAGGCAGTTTACTTACAGAGAACCCACTAACCATTATGCTATCCTGCTTATCTAGTAGGGCTGGAGATCATTTTATATGTTTTTAATTGGCACTTGTACTCAGAAATTTTTGGAATTTTTTAGGGACCAACCTCATTTTCTAGACAAATTGTTTCTCAAAATGTGGTTGTCCATGGAGTACTGGTGGTCCCAAACAGTCCACATGCAATTTATTTCAGAGATAAAAACAATGGAACGATTTGTTTACATTCATTTAACAAATTTCACAATGTGGATTAAAGATAGCTACAACATGTTTAAATTAAAAGATAGTCTAATTCCCCTGTCCTTAAAGACAGCCTTGTCTTAATGATTCACTTGATTGATAGAATGTAAAAGTGATTTTCTGGGACCTCCAAGGCTACATTACAAAAAGCCTTAAAACTTCCACCTGGGTCTCTTGGGACAGTCACTCTTGATCTCTAAACTGTTAGAAATCCACCCACCCTGTTTAACACACCACAAGGAGAGACCTTAAGACTACCTGGAGAAATGGACCCCAGGTGATTCCAGACTTCCGGTCATTCCCACTAAGTCAGCAGACATGTGAATGGAGCATCTTGGAACCTCCAGCTCAGTCAAGGAATACCACTAATACCAGTCAATGCCATGTTGAGCAGAAAAATCAACCAACCAAGCCCTGTCCAAATTCCAAAGCACAGAACTGTGAGATATAGCTTAGTGGTACTGTTTTAAGCCACTGAGTCTTTGGGTGGTTTTTCACACAGCAGTATGTAACCAGACCAATAAGAGTAATTATGATTTTCACAGAACCCCTATGAGATTCTTACTAATCATTGTCTATAAAGGTCACATAAGTGGCTTTGAAGACAACATTGGTCTGTTTATTTTGGCTGATATTTGTTAACAGCATGCAGTCAGTCTGAGCCAACATATTCACATTTCTGTGTAGTCGTTTAAAGTTGTTAAATTTATTCTTTTGTTGGTATAGTCTATCATAATGTCACCAATTTCCCAAAATGAAGGGATGGCTCTAATATCATGAATACATGAATAAAAATAAATCTGAAAACTATAATGAAAAAATTGCAACCCAAAAGAATGTCATAAACATACTTAAACCTGACTCCAGAAAGACTACAGAAAATGAACTTTATACATGCTTGCTGTACATTGGATGCCCACCCCCAACCCCCACCTCACTGGAGCTTAAATCCCCACAGTAACTGTTGAGAAGGTGTGAGATCCTATTATGGTAACTGATAGGTGGACCATTGAAGAGGTGATTAGATTGCAGGACCATGCCGTAATGAATAGATTAAAAATGGTGGTCATGGGCATAGTCTGGAGGGCTTTAAAAAGAGAGTGAATGAGGAGGTTAGGCTCTCTGCTCACTTTTGCTTTTTGCAATGTGAGGGGTCACCGTTGCCACCACCATATGTGTTCCTTGGACTTTGGAGTTCCCAGCCTCAGAAACTGTAAGTAATAAATTTTGTTTTCTTTATAAAATACCCAGTTCCGTGTATTTTGTTATAAGCAACAGAAGCAGGCTAATATAATGCTCATCCAAGTGAATCTGCAAATGTCAGGATTTAGCATAAACAGTCAAAACAGCAGAGTAGGAATACAAAGTACAATGATAATTATCTAAAACTTGGGTTTTCCTGCACTGTTGATTCATTCCCCTGTGCATTGTTTATAATGAAATATCAAAGAGCAACATGCAACCATTTTCAAGCAAAGCCTGATGACCTTTCTGTAAGACCAATGAAGTTTGTCCAGAACAAAGATCAAATGATTGTATTGGTTACAGTGCTTGGTTTAAAGCAACTGCATCGGACTCTATCTACAATAAGAAAAATGGGGATTTATTTAAAGGACAATTCGGTGCTTATACAGAATCAGGACAAGGCTGAGGAACTGAGTTTGAAAATAGGTAGAAACAGAGGCATCTCTGAGGGTTCTACAATGGAAGCCAAGGCTGGAACACTCTCCTTCACCACCTGGGTCAGAGACCTGAGAGCAAACTATCAGTGATTGAAAAGGCTGGATTGGAGATAATGGTTTTAGATAGAACAGTCTACCTGAATTAGACGTACCACCCTTCTTATGCCACAGATGGCCACAGGCCTCCCTCAACAGAGTACAGAGGAAATGCCATTACTGTAAGGCAGGAGCCCTTCTGAAGACAGGCAGATGTGAAGGAGAAGAGAAGAGGAGTCTGAGCTGAGCATACCCCTGCCTTCTTCCAAACTCACAAATCATATGGTTCTCTCCTTCCCAGCAGGAGTGGGAGTAAATCCAGCGCAATAAGAAACTCCAGGAAGCTTTCTCCACATGAACCATGAGACGTGCGACTGAGTGTTCCCTATTACAAAGGCCACACTATAGATGAGCCAGGACTCCTGCAAATGCTGCCACAGCCACTGCCATGGATCCTACCATCACACCTAACATCGTCCCTTACATCCCTATTTGCTCAGGCCATCTCTCCTCACCTGGACTCTCACCCCTATTCAGCTCTGTACACTGTCCGAGATGAACCAGGCACCCAACCCACCCACACTAAAAGCCCTTGACCACCAGAGTAATCATCCACTGTCAGCAAAGTACCTTCTATCATAACCCTTCTCTCCAAGTATTCTCCTCACCTTCTTGCTCCAAACAAAATCTTATTTTTTTTCTTAACTTAGTTAAGTAGCTACTATTTTTTTTCCAAACTCAAATAAGTGCGGCCTCATAATTTTCTAAGACCTTTATACAGTTAATCCTCCTAGAAGCTCATGCCATCAGATCTGAGCACTACTGAGCCTTCGGTGTTGCTGTTCACTATAGACGTCCGAGTCATACTCCCTTACTCACTACTGTCACTCTCCACCACTACTCCTGTCATAATCCTGATTATTTTGGTATCCACATAAGTTGTGCTTCTGATAATATACTGCCAAGTTCATAGACCTTCTCATTTCCAATAATTCTGTCCTCCACCCCACCTCAGTCACCTACTTTGTGATTATATCTTTATCCTTGTTATACTGATAACAACATCCTCCACAATCTCAATTTCAAAATCCCACAGCATAAGCAGCTTCCCCTACCAATCCACTTCATTCATTCCCTCAAGGACCCAAACTATTCTTTTGGAACAACAACCCATTGATCCCACTACCTTTCACCGTCCATCACTTCCTTAAGACCCCATTTACTCCTACATCAGTTTTGATTCCATGGCCTGTTGTTACTTTACTCTTTGTGTACATCTTCAATGTCCTTCTCTCCTTTTATCCCACAGGACTGGCAAATCCTGCCCTTAGCTAAATCCATCTCTCTGTCCTTTTTATCCCTGCCCAAGGAGTTGCAAGTGCCTTAAGAAAAACAACTATATTGGCTGGACTCACCCTGAATTCATGACTAGAAACCTCCACTGAGCCTCTGTGCTGCCTAATAGACCTGCTATGTTTTTCTACTTATTTGTCTTTCCTACCTCTTTCCCCCTTTCAAACTCTAATGCTCCCTTTCCTCTACTGATGACCTTGTCTCTTCAATAAGAAAAATAGAATTAAAAGGCAAATTACTTAGGTTCTCATGACCAAATATGCCCTCCTATCATCCACGTCTCATAGTTTCCTGGCCTTTCTTGCTACACTGAGCTTACTCCCGTGTCTATTGAGGAGAGGACCAGATGACGCCATCCATATTCTTGGCCTTATTTCCTGTTATGAAGGATGGTCCATCCACCACTCAAATACAGTGTAGTATCCCTTATATCTAAAAAAAATCTCTCCCTTGACCTACATCCCTCTCCAACTACCTCCCTATTTCTCTTTCCTTTTATAGCAAAACTCTTCAAAATTACCACCTGCATTTGCTGTGTTCACTCTTCATTTTCTCTTGCACTTACCACAAACAGGCCTTTGTTCCTTCACTCAAAAATAAATGTACCTATGAAAGCCACCAATGACCTCCTTCTTGCCTGATCCATTGGTCAGTTCTAGGTTCTCATCTTATTTGATCTATTAACAGGATTTGACACAGTCAATACTGCCCTACTTCTTTCTCTACTCTTTCACCCTGCTTTCTCCTCTCGGTTCCAGGATATCACGCTCTTGGTTTTTATTCTGACTCACTGGTCCTTCCTTACTGTTTTCTTTGTTAGTTTTTCCTCATCTTTCTCATCTCCATATGTGAGCATTTCCCAGGTTCCAGCCTCCAAGCTTCTTCTTTGCACTCTTTTCTTCACTCAGTCCCTAGGTTATCTCATCCACTCCTGTAGCTTTATATGGCATTCGTGTGCTACAGACTCCTTGTATCTTAGCTGTGACCTCTCGGCTGAATATCAGACACGTTTTCCAAGTCCCTATTTGAAATCTGGGTTTGGAAGTCCAATAGGGGTCTCAAAACTTAACATATCCAAATCTAAATGCCTTGTTTCAACCTTACAAAATAAAATCTGTTTCTGCTCACCTCCCTTCTTCAGTTTCTTGGGCAAAAAAACCTGGTGTCATCTTCGGCTCTCTTATCTCACACCCCACATGTAATCAATCATCCAATATTGCTGGTTCTACTTTTGATATATAACCTGAATCTAATCACTTTTCAACACTTCCATCAGTAACCACTATTGAATAGTTCTCAAAGTGTGGTGCCCAGACAAGCAGTATTAGCATCACCTGGGAATTTGTTAGAAATGTAAATTCTTAGGCCCTACCCGACTTACTGAATCAAAAATCTGGAGATGGAGATCAGCTTTCTCTTTCAACAAGCCCTCCAGGTGATTCTGAAGCTAAAGTTTAAGAACCACTGCCCTAGACCAAACCACCACCAACCTGAGTCCAGACTGTGCCCAGTAGACTTCTAAGGCACCACCCTACTTTCACTCTGGCCCTTTATAGACTATTCTTCACACAACATTTAGAGTGTTCTTTTTTAAAGGTTAGTCAGATTATGTGACTCTTCTCCTCATCCTCCAAGAGATTCCCTTTACACTTAGAATAAAATCCTGTATAAATTTTTTACGATTGTCTACCAAACCCTATATAATCTGGCCCCCATTACACCTCTGACTCGATCTCCTACCCTAGCCTCTCCTTCTATTCTGTCCCCACAGCTGTCCCATGAGCAAGTCAAATCACATATGCATTTAAACTCTTCATTCTGATTATTTTCTTTCCTTATAGCACTCTGCCTCCAGATACATGAACGCCCAGGTCCTTCATTTGTTTTAGGTCTCTGCTTGAATACCACTCATAAGAAAGGCCTTCCCTGTCTACCTTATCTTAAAAACCTTCTGCCAGTCACTCTAATGCCTTTATTTTTCTTCACAGCATTTATCACCATCTGACATATATGACATTTTTTTTACTATTTTATAATCTGTATCCTCCCACTGAAATGTAAACTTCATTAGAACTAGGACTTTATTTTGTTTACTGCTGTATTCTTACTGCTTAGAGCAGTATATAGTACAATGAATGTTTTTGGATGAATGCAAGAACATAGTTCAGTAAAAATTCAAAATCCTAAGAGATAGCACCTGATTGATTGGCCTAAGATATGCACCTGCTCCTAGGTATGCTAAGGTGGTGTATAAGAATATCTGACCCCTCCAGCTTTCTTGGAGGAAGGTGGAACTGTATGTACCAGCAAGTCTATATTAAACGAGAGAACCTCCAAAAGGGACACCGTCTCCTAATAGCAAGGAGTGGAGTGCTTACAGATCTGGACAACTAAAAGCAACAAACCATTACTATAAAAAATCCTTGTAGTAAGACATGATTAATAAGTAAAGATTAATAGGTAAAGTCAAAGAATAGACCAAAACTCTGGATATATTTTTCAAAGATGTGTTCCATAGAGCAAAAACAGATATCAGTCACATCATTGCCAACAAGCTTTTAAAAGCAGCCCAAAAATTAGTGGAAAATATTATGCACAGATTATGCTGATCAACACTAGATTATGCTGACTGTTGAGTGAAAAGTTCCTCATGTGAGTTTGTAAAATTAGAGAAGAGATTGAAATATTTCTTGTTGCTATTGATAAGTAAAGAACAGTTCTATTATTTTGTGTGACTTAATTAAGCAGCATATCTCAGTAACATATTAAGAATATTTGGCAGCCTGAATCTAAGTATTATAAATTACTATGATATTTTTTAAATATAGAGGATAGGATTCTAGGCCTTCTTAAAAAGATCAAACTGTGACATAAATGGCTCAATCTAAGATAATTTTATTCTTTCCTAACACTTGCTTTTCTTTGCCCATTAGGGAAGTAGATAATAACGCATTATTAAACATATTTTTAAGTACAACCAAATATTTCAGTAGAATGTGAAATATTACAAAGCTGAATGAAACCAAAGACTGAATATCAGCCACAATTTATTCTAAGAACCATTCAATTTTCTGCTCTCAAGGGTGATGTGCTCATTCAGATAAACGCTCAAGCATCTGACCAAAATCTGAAGTCTTTGCTGAAAGAGCACTCCATTTTGGATTCATATTCCATCTAAAAATTTGAACTGTTCAATGTTGAAAATAATTAAAACTGAAAAAAAGTAAACATTTCCTTCTGATATTTTTGGACTTAGATGTTCAATTTTAAACTTCGTTTATTAAAAACATCTGTTCTGGGAATAAATAAATAAATGAAGGAATGAATGAATAAATAAATAAATAAATAAATAGTTGAACTGTTCAACAATGCCACTATAGGACATTTACCTTTTTCAGTGATCTATAATAGTTGGTGTTTTCTGATGTAGAAGCGTAAAAGGAATAAGTGAAGAAATCAATGGATTTGAGATGTGACTTCTGGCCTCAGGTCGCTATAATTTAATCATATACACATTATCCAAAGACTAAAATTATATCATCCCACTAATTGATAAAGCAAAAAAAATTTAATTGTGTAAATATTATGTTTGCATTTTTATTACTTTTTTTTATTACCTTTTTTAAACCTTTTTTTTTTTTTTTTAATCTTAAGTTGGTTGTTTGCTGATCAGGGACAAGAGGGCAGACTAGAGGTGCCCAGGGCATGTTCCTCCCACAGAAAAGGATCAGAACAACTAACAGACAACTAAATAACAGACAGGATCAAAAAGCCAGGATGGCAGCATACAGAGGCACGGGGCCTCAGCCACCATATCTCCAACACTGAGATCAGTGCAGAAAGAATTTTCCCTTTCAGGGAAAAGATAAGCAGAGGATCCACACCAACCCCCTCTTCACCACAAAGGTCTGCATATCCTTTGGCAAGATAAGCCTAGAGCCAAATGTGGGGAGTGCCTTAGAAAACACACAGCATCACTGTAGAACAGTAACACAAACAGTGCACTCCCTGCCCCCCCAACCGCAGGACCCAAGCTCATGTAGGATGGTGCCATCCTGAAACTGGAGCTATCATGGGAACACACCTTGCCCTTGGTCTAGTAGCACTTTCCCAGACTTAAGTCTCTGCTGTACCCCCAGCACACTCACAGGAGAGGCTGTATATAACACCCTGATCCTGGCAGCATGAAGTCTGGGCTCACGGTGGCTGTGACTCTGTTTTGCAGTCTGGGAAGCCAACCCTAGTCCTGCTGAACTGATGCACCTCCATGTCCCCAAACAGAGATCAGACAGGCAGACCCTCATCAGGCAGACCATACCCATCCCTCCCTATACCCCCACCCCACCAGCTGACTGAGTTGTGTGCATCTGAGCCCCCAAGCCAGAAAAACAGTTAACAAATATACCTTCAGGCTAGTAGAAATAAAGTGCATCCTCTCCTCCCCAGAGAAGCACCCAAGCAATTCCAACCTGAACAGTCCCTCCTATCAGCCCTTCTGATAGTCCCAGAAGTGGCTACACTAGCCCTTTCACTTCAGGACTGTCTAGCAGCCCTGTCTACTGCCCAGAGGCAGCTGGACAGGTCACATCACTGCAGGCTTGCCTAGCAGATCCATCCATCACACAAGAAGCAGCTGCATGGGCCCTTTCACTGCAGTCCTGCCTGCAGTCCTAGTGGTTTCACCGACTTCCTGAGAAGTGGCTCAGCAGCTCTACCCTTGGCAGTCCAGGAAAGCATGACTTTGCAGCTGCCACTGTCACCACCATCCAGCCCCAGAGCATTGTCACTGCTGCCGCCCTTCTTCCTGCACAATAGTTCATCCCACTCCCTGCTGATTCCCAGCCTGGGTGCCATCAGCTCCATCTCATCAGCCGTTCTCCCAAATTCATTTTATAAGACTAGCTTGACCCTGATACAAAAACCAGACAGAGATAGAACAAAAAAAGAAAACTACAGGCCAATATCCTTGATGAATATAGATACAAAAATCCTCAAGAAAATATTAGCAAACAGAATACATAAACACATCAAAAAAATTACACACCATGATCTAGTGGGATTCATCCCAGGGATGCAAGGACGGTTCAATATATGCAAATAAACAAGAGTGATATACCACATCGACAGAATCAAAGACAAAAACCATATGATTATTTCAACAGACTCAGAAAAAGCATTTAATAAAATTCAACATCCCTCATGATAAAGGCTCAAAAAAGGATCTCAACACAATAAAAGCCATATGTAAAAAACCCACCACCAATATCATCCTGAATGGGATGAAGAGGATGATAGGATGTTTCTTAAGATCAGGAACAACACAAGGATGCCCACCCTCACCATTCCTATTTAACATAGTATTGGAAGTACTAACCAAGCAATCAGGCAAGAGAAATAAATAAAGGGCATCCAGATTGGAAAAGACAAAGTCAAACTGTCCCTGTTTGCAGATGACATGATCCTATATATAGAAAAACTTAAAGACTACAAAAAAAAATCTTAGAGCTGATAAACAATTTCAATAAATTTGCAAGATACAAAAATCAGTAGAGTTTTCATACTCTAATGACAAACTAGCAGAAAAATAAATCAAGAAAACAAGCTCATTTACCAGAAAGCTCATAGTCACCAGAAAAATAAAATACCTAGGAATCAATTTAACTGAAGAGGTAAAAGTTCTCTACAATGAGAACTACAAATCACTGCTGAAAGAAATTAAAGAGAACACAAAAAGATAGAAAGACATTCTATGCTCTTGGATTGGAAGAATTAAAATTGTCAGAATGTCCATACTACACAAAGCAATCTACAGATTCAATACATTCCCTATCAAAATATCAATGACATTCTTCACAGAGATAGAAAAAACAATCCTAACATTCATATGGAACAATAAAAGACCCCAAAGAGCCAAAGCAATCCTGAGCAAAAAAATAAAACCAGAGGCATAGCACTACCTTACTTCAAATTATACTACAAAGTTATAATAACCAAAACAGCATGATATTGTCATTAAAACAGACACTCAGATTAATGGAACAGAGTAGAGAACCAGGAACCAATCCACATAGTTACAACAAGAACATGGGGAAGAGACTGTCTCTTTGATAAATGGTGCTGGGAAACTGGACATCCATATGTAGAAGAATCAAATTAGACCTGTATTTCTCATCATATACCAAAAATCAACTCAAAATGGATTAAAGACTTAAATATAAGACGTGAAAATATAAAACTCCCAAAATAAAACATAGGGGAAGCACTTCAGAAAGTAGGACTGGGAAAGACATTATGAATAAGACCTAAAAGCACAGGCAACAAAAGAAAAAATAAACAAATGGGATTATATCAAACTACAAAGCTTCCACACAACAAAAGAAACAATTAACAGAGTGAAAAGACAATCTACAGAATAGGAGAAAATATTCACAAACTATGCCTCTGACAAGGGATTAATATCCAGAATATACAAGGAATTCAAACAACTTTTTTTTTAAATTATTTTTTACATTCTACTATGTTGTTATAGAGCAGTTGGGAGGGAGATGGAGAAGCGGAAGGGGAAGGAAATAGGGTAGAAGGAGGAGGGAGGAGAGAGGGTGGGATTGAGGCTTGTGGCACCCCCCACATTCCCAGAGGGGAGACACATGGGCTTCCAGCAGTGGCTTGTTTATTGCCAGGCTGGGTGCAGATGTCAATGGGGTGTGGCAATAGACCTTACCCCCCACCACCCCAGCTCAGGAACCTGGGGCCCTTCTTGCTGAGGCTTGCTGGTCATCACTGGTCTGGTTGAGCAGGGTGGTGTGGCCAAGAACCCTACTGCCCCAGCTCAGGAGAGCCCGGGACACCTCCTATGGTGGCTGGGTGATCACCACTGGGCTGGTTGCTCATGCTGGGGGAGGGGGCGTGGATGAGGCCATTGGCCCCCTCACTGCCCCAGCTCAGGAGAGCCCAGAGTGCCTCCTGTGGTGGCTTGGTGGTTGCCGCTGGGCTGGTTGCTTGTGCAGTGGGGGCATGGCTGAGGCCCCCAGCCCTCCCCCCTTTCTGGCTCGGTAGTCCAGGGGACTTCTGGTCCTTCTAGGTGTTATAGGTGTTCTTTGATGAAATGAGACCTTTACTAGTTATTAAACTTTGGTTGTGGGTACTTTGTTTTCTCTTTCGGTTCTTTGTTGGATTATTTGCTATTCCCACCACCTAAATTCTGCACTGGAACTAATTTGGGGGAATTTCCTTTGGAGACCAGTACTTGAGCTCTGTGGTTGAGCTAAATTGCTGCTTTGCTACTGATTCTCTAGGGAAGACTTAGTGCAGTTTGGGTTATAATGGTTGACTTTATAGGTACTTCTGGATCTGGTGAAATCTGGCACATCTGGGTTGTATAGAAAATCAGGTCTGGGCCTGAGTCTTTCCCTCAAACTTCACCCCTTGCAATTCTATATTCCTGACCAGTGTTCTCTGAGTCGTCTTGCACTGATTGGGGGTAAGATCATCTCTCCTTGCCATGCCCTAGCATTCCCCCAGTGGGCCTGTCTCCCCCACTACCCATGCTGCAAACACTTCCCATGGGATGGGCCATGCTCCAGTCCCTCGTGATGACTCACCAGCTTCTGAGTGCCTCCTTTTTTTCAGGTGTTATGGCTCCTTGGTACTATGTGGGTCCATGGGAACCCTGTTGGTGGTTCTGCTGGCCTGGGGGCCATCAAGGCCCTCTTCTCTCCTGCCGCCTCCAAGCAACTTCATCTGAAGGGCACAGCTGCAGCTTTTTGCCAGTTCCTGCTCCATGCACTCAGCAGCTCCAGCCTTAAAGTGGCCACAGCACAAAACAGTCGGAGCAGTTTTTTCATTCTCTCATTGTGGCATCTCCCACCTTCGTGCACTCCATAGGTCTCTCCCCTTCTTCCCCTGAGCTCTAGCAGCCCCAGCTTGGCTGTCATTGCTTTTTAATAGTCGTAAATTGGTTGATTTAGGGGAGAGAGAGAGACGCTGGGCACCGTCTATTCTGCTATCTTGACCAGAGGCCCTCAAACAACTTAACAGTAAAAAAAAAAAAAAAGTAACCTGATTAAAAGATGAGCAAAGGAGCTAAACAGGCATTTCTCAGAGGAAGATATACAAATGGCGAACAGACACATGAAAAAATGCTCAACATACTAGGCATCAGGGAAATGTAAATCAAAACCACATTGAGATATCATCTCTACGCATTAGACTGGCCATTAGCAAAGAGACAGAAAATAACAAATGCTGGTGAGGATGCAGAGAAAGGGGGAGCCTTGCTACACTGTTGGTGGAACTGTAAATTCATGCAGCCATTATGGAAAACAGTACAGATGTTCTTCAGACAACTTCAGATAGAACTGCCACATGATCCAGCAATCCCAATACTGGGTATAAACCCAGAGAAATGTAAAACATCATGTTAAAGGGATACCTGCACTCCCATGTTTAGTGCAGCTCTATTTATAATAGCTAAGAGTGAGAAACAACCTAAATGTCCATTAACAAATGACTGGATAAGGAAAATGTGTGTATAAACACAATGGAATACTACTCTGCCATAGAAAAGAATGAAATTTTGCCATTTGCAGCAACATGGATGACCTTAGAGAAAATTATATTAAGTGAAATAAGCCGGGTACAGAAAGGGAAATGCTGCATGTCCTCACTCATAAATGGGAGCTTTAAAAAAAATAAACAACTAAATTTTAAAAAGAAACGAAGATCAACAATCTCAATAATTTGTTGAACTTTCAGAAGGAGAGAAAGAACTGAGGTCACTAGAGGTGGGAAAGAGGGAGGGGGTTAAAGGCCACAAAAAATGATTATTTTCTGTAAGGTTGAATATACTAATTATCCAGCTTGAGCATCACATATTGCACACAAGTATGGATATTTAATGCTGTACCCACAGATATGTACAATCAATTACGTTTTCATAACAATGACCAAAAAAATTGTAAAACAATCCAGGCACAGAAAGAGAAATTCCACATGTCTTCACTGATAAGTGGGAGAGGAAGGAAGGAAGGAAGGAAGGAAGGAAGGAAGGAAGGAAGGAAGGAAGGAAGGAAGGAAGGAAGGAAGGAAGGAAGGAAGGAAGGAAGGAAGGAAGGAAGGAAGGAAGGAAGGAAGGAAGGAAGGAAGGAAGGAGGGAGGGAAGGAGGGAAGAGTGAGAGAGAGAAAGAAAGAGCAATCACAATAATGTGTTGAACTTTCAGAAGGAGAGAACAGAACTGTAGTTGCCAGAGTTTGGAATGGGGGAAGGGGAGGGGAGTTAGCGAGAAATTGGTTAATGGACACAAAGAATGACTTCATTTTGTAATGATAAAGATGCTAATTATCCTGATTTGATCATCCCATATTGTACACAAGCATTGATAGTCAACTCTGTACCCCACAAATATGTATAATCAACTGTGTTTCAATTTAAAAAATAATAAAAAATAAATAAATAAAATAAAAGGGATGCTTTGGTTGTATATTAAAACATATATTTTGATCCATTGTGACCACTATGTAGTCTGTGGATGGCAGAGGTTTGAGAAATATTATTCTAGATCCTGGGCCAATTTTGTGATTCTGTTCCACCCTGTTACTTCTTTTCAGAAAGAATAAGCAGCATAATAATGTTCACAATGAAATGATTTCTCACAAAATGAACACCTGGAGACCAGCAAATGCTTGTAGAATTTATCCCAGAAGCTCCCATCTTCCTCACCTTTTACTTCCTGATTTTTCATGGTATCCTGCCATGCATTCTCACTGAGGTGTTAGTTCCATAACTTCTCATTTGCTTGAAGCATCGATTGGTTACCTGCCCACTCTGACCTTTGTCTTTGTTCTCTTAATTCCAGATGGTCTTTCTCCTCTATATTTTCCCCTAATGCTATTGGTTGAATGTGTCCCCCAAAAGTTCATGTATTGGAAACTTGACCCCAATCATTAACAGTATTAAAAGGGCAGGAAATCCAATTATGATAATTGAATGGTGGGGCCTTTAAGGGGTGATTAGATTGTGAGGACTGTGCCTTCATGGATGGATTAATCCCTGGCTCCAATGACTTCAAAAGGAGAGCGAGTGAGGAGGATAGCTCTCTTGCTCAGCCCATTCTCAGCATGTGATACCCTGTGTCACTGTAGAAGGCCCTCACCAGGTTCTCCCCCTGACTGTGGACTTCTCAGCCTCTGAAACTGTAAAAAATAAAGCTCATTCCTTCATAAATTACCCAGTTTCAGGTATGCTGTTTGAAACAACAGAAATGGGCTAACATAGCAATATTTTCAGTTCTACATGCTTTTCTAGAACGTTATCAATCCCTGACAAGAGAGGTAGTCTATTTCTACTCTCCTTGAAATTGGGTGGGATCCTCATTGAATAAAAATGTGTCATAAATGATGCTGCATGACTTCCAAGGTCATGTCATAAGAGATGATTTGGCTTCCACCTGTTTGTTGTTTTGGGATGCTTGCTCTTAGAGAGCTCAGCCATCATTCTCTGAGAAAGTCCAAACTAGCCCACACAGAGAAACCACATGAAGAGACCAATACAAGGATGATCTAAGACCCCAGTCAATAGTTATCATCAAGCACTAGACATGTGAGTGAGCAATACTTTAGATGATTCCAGCCCCTAACCTTTGAGCTATCCCAGCTGACATAAAGTGCAGCAGAAATAAACTATCTCCACTGAGCCTTGACTAAATAAAATTCCCAATTCAAAAGTGAGAAAAAAAAATGTAAATCAAAAGCAGATATTATTGAGATGGAAAACTATTTATTTTTAAAAATCAACAAAATAGCTGCCACAGGAAGTGCCCTGGGCTCTTCCAAGCTGGGCAGTGGGCTGAGGGCCTCAGCCACACACCCCTGACACCCAAAACCAGCCCAGTGGCAACCACTGAGCCACCACAGGAAGTGCCCCAGGCTCCCAAGCTGGGGCAGTGGGGATCCAAGGGCCTTGGCCACACACCCCCGGCACCCGCAACCAGCACAGTAACAAGCACCAAGCCACCACAAAAAACACCCTGGGCTCCCAAACCAGGACAGTGGGGGCTGAGGGCTTCAGCCACACCCCCCTGACATCTGCACCCAACCCAGCAATGACCAAGCCACTGCTGGAAGCCCCCTGGTCTCCCCTATAGGAATGAGGGGGGTGCCACTGAAATCAACCCCACACCTCCTCCTTCCTCCTTCTCCCACCCCTTCCTTCCCCCTTCCCCTTTTCTCCCTCCCCCCAACTGCTTCACAACATCACAGAATGTAAAAAATAATAATAATGTTAATAAATAAGCTTAAATAAAAAATAAAAATAAAAATAAATTTTATTACATGAATTTTTAGTCATTTATTGAAATGTTTTTTTCTATAATACATTGATGATATATCAATATATTTAATAATATCAATGTATCCTTGAATTACTGTAAATAACTAAATAACTCTAAGTGGTCAGGATGGTAAATAGTTTACTGAGATTTTTAATCAATTCTATAGGCTCTTTCATTGTACATATTCATAAGCAGTTTTGCATAAATGAGAGAGAGAGAAATTTTTACTAGGTTTTGATCTCAGAAGTATGCTAACTTTGAAAATGATAGAAAAAAACCTTCCTTTTTTTATTCTATGGAAGTTTATATAGCATTAGATGTATCTGCAACAAAATCATTAAGGGAAGAATTCTTTAATAAATTAAATACATTCTTTGATAATTTTTTTTCATAGTTTTTTTCTTATTTTATTTTAATTTATCAATATACGATATAGTTGATTTTCATGACCCTTTATCAATTCCTCCTTTTCCTCCCTCCCTCTTCCTCATCTCCCCACCCCCATCCATACCATATCTGTTCACATGTCTTAACAAAATCAAGGAATTGTTGTGATTGTTGTTTCTTCTTTCCCTATGCCACCCCCATTCGTTTATTTATTTATTTATTTTATTAGCTCCCACAAATAAGTGAGAACATATGGTATTTCTCTTTCTGTGCCTGGTTTATTTCATGTAATGTAATTCTCTCTAAGTCTATCCATGTTGCTGCAAATGGTAGTATTTCATTTTTTTTTTAATAGCAGTGTAGTATTCCCATGTGTAGATATACCAGAGTTTCCTTATCCATCCATCTGATGATGGGCATTTAGGCTGTTTCCAGCTCTTGGTTATTGTAAATAGTGCTGCAATAAACATTGGAGTACAGGTATCCCTTCAACATGATGATTTCCATTCCTCTGGGTATATAACCAGCCGCAGAATAACTAGGTCATACGCTAGATCTATCTGTAGTTGAGAAATCTCCATACTGTTTTCAATAAAGCCTGAACCATTTTGTAGTCCCACCAACAGTGTAGGAGGGTTCCTTTTTCTCTGCATCCTTGCCAGCATTTATCATTCTCAGTCTTTTGCATATTAGCCATCCCAACTGGGGTGAGATGGTATCTCAAAGTGGTTTTGATTTGCATTCCCGAATGCTGAGTGATGTTGAGCATTTTTTCATGTCTGTTGGCCGTTCATATATCTTCCTTTGAGAAAAGCCTATTCAGCTCCTTTGAACATTTTTTAATTGGGTTACTTGGTTTTTTGCTGTTAAGTTGTTTGAGTTCCTTGTATATTCTGGTTATTAGTCCTCTGTCAGATGTATACTTTGCAATATTTTCTCCCATTCTGTTCAATGTCTTTTTGCTCTGTTAATTGTTTCTTTTGCTGTGCAGAAGCTTTTTAGTTTGATATAATCCCATTTGTTTCTTTTTCCTTTGGTTGCCTATGCTTTTGGGGTCATATTCATGAAGTCTGTACCCACTCCTACTTCCTGGAGTGTTTCCCCTATGTTTTCTTTAAGGAGTTTTATTGTTTCGGGATGTATGTTTAATTCTTTAATCCATTTTGAGTTGATTTTGGTATATGGTGAGAGGTACGGGTCTAGTTTCATTCTTCTACATATGAAAGTCCAGTTTTCCCAGCACCGTTTGCTGAAGAGGCAGTCTCTTCCCCCGTGTAG
Organism: Cynocephalus volans; assembly: GCF_027409185.1. Lineage (NCBI taxonomy): Eukaryota > Metazoa > Chordata > Mammalia > Dermoptera > Cynocephalidae > Cynocephalus > Cynocephalus volans. Next base: position 50,047,719 of record NC_084473.1, read on the forward strand.
GGTCTTGGAGCCTTTGTCAAAGATCAGAGGGCTGAAGGTGCATGGATTGATTTCTGGATTCTCTATTCTGTTCCATTGGTCCATGTGTCTGGTTTTATGCCAGTACAATGCTGTTTTGCTTAGTGTTGCTTTGTAGGACAGCTTAAAGTCAGGTAGTGTTATGCCTTGGGCTTTATTTTTTTGGCTCAGGATTGCTTTGGCTATTCGTGCTCTTTTGTCCTTCCAGCTAAATGTCAGGATTGTTTTTTCCAATTCTGAGAAAAATGTCATTGGAATTTTGATGGGGATTGCATTGAATTTGTAGATCATTTTGGGTAGTATGGACATTTTCACAGTGTTAATTCTTCCAATCCAAGAGCATGAGATATCTTTCCATCTTCTTGTGTCCTCTTTAATTTCTCTCAACAGTGGTTTGTAGTTCTCATCATATAGATTTGTCACTTCCTAGGTTAAATTTATTCCTAAGTATTTTATTTTTTGGGTGACTATTGTAAATGGGCAAGCTATCTTGATTTCTTTTTCTGCATGTTCATTGTTAGAATATAGAAATGCTACTGATTTTTGTGTGTTGATTTTGTATCCTGCAACTTTGCTAAAATCATTTATTACCTCTAAGAGTTTTTTTGTAGAGGCTTTAGGCTGTTCTATACATAGGATCAAGTCATCTGCAAACAGGGACAGTTTGGCCTCATCTTTTCCAATCTGGATGCCCTTTATTTCCTTCTCTTCTCCAATTGCTCTGGCTAGTACTTCCAACACCATGTTGAATAGGAGTGGTGAGAGTGGGCATCCTTGTCTAGTTCCTGTTACAGGAAAGTCTTTCAATTTTTCCCCATTCAGGATGATACTGGCAGTGGGTTTGTAATATATGGCTTTAATTGTGTTGAGATACTTTCCTTCCATACCCAATTTATAGAGAGTCTTTATCATGAACAAATGTTGAATTTTGTCAAATGCTCTTTCAGCATCTATAGAGAGGGTCATACGGTTTTTGTGTTTGATTTTATTGATGTGGTGTATCACATTTATTGATTTGCATATGTTGAACCAACCATGCATCCTTGGGATGAATCCCACTTGATCATGGTGTATAAGTTCATGTAGGTGTTGCTGTATTCTATAGCAAGTATTTTATTGAGGATTTTTGCATCTATATTCATCAACAATATTGGCCTGTAGTTTTCTTTTTTTGTTGTATCTTTGTCTGGTTTGGGTATCAGGGTGATGTTTGCCTCATAGAAGGAGATTGGGAGAGTGGCCTCTGTTTCAATTTTTTGGAATAGTTTTTAGAGAATTGGTATTAATTCTTCTTTAAAGGTTTGATAGAATTCTGCAGTGAAGCCATTTGGTCCTTGGCTTTTCTTTGTTAGGAGACTGCTAATAACTGCTTCAATCTCTTTGATTGTTATTGGTCTGTACAGATTTTCTATGTCTTCTTGGCTCAATCCTGGTAGTTTGTGTGTGCCCAAAAATGTATCCATTTCCTCTAGATTTTCAAATTTGTTGGTGTATATTTGTTTATAGTAGTCTCTAATGATTCCTTGTATTTCTGAAGTATTGGTTGTAATATCACCATTTTCATTTCTTATTTTTGTTATTTATGTCTTCTCTCTTCTTATTTTAGTTAGCCTTGCTAATGCTTTGTCAATTTTATTTATCTTTTCAAAAAAACAACTTTTTCTTTCATTGATCTGTTGTGTCATTTTGGGGGCTTCTATTTCATTTAGTTCTGCTCTGATCTTAATTATTTCTGTCTGTCTACTAAATTCAGATTTGGATTGTTCTTGTTTTTCTAATTCTTTAAGGTGAAGCTTTAGGTTGTTCACTTGCCATCTTTCCATTCTTCTGAGGTAAGCATTTAGTGCAATAAATTTCCCCCTTATTACTCCTTTTGCAGTATCCCACAGGTTTTGATATGATGTGTCATTATTTTCATTAGTTTCAATAAATTTTCTGATTTCCTGTTTAATTTCTTCTTGGACCCACATGTCATTAAGTAGAATGTTGTTTAATTTCCATGTGTTTGTATAGTTTTCAGAGTTTCATTTGTTATTGATTTCTAGTTTTAATCTGTTGTGGTCAGAAAAAATACATGGAATAATCCCAATTTTTTTGAATTTGTTGAGACTTGATTTGTGACCTAACATGTGGTCTATCCTGTAGAATGTTCCATGTGCTGAAGAGAAGAATGAATATTCTGATGTTGTTGGATGAAATGTTCTGTATATACCTGCCAAGTCCAATTGGTCTAAAGTGTTATTTAGGTCTTGTGTTTCTCTGTTGATTTTTGCCTACATGATCTGTCCAATGTGGAGAGTGGGGTATTCAGATCCCCAACTATTATGGTGTTAGTGTCTATCTCTTTCTTTAGGTCTAATAGTGTTTGCTTTATGAATCTGGCTGCTTTGAGGTTGGGTGCATAAATATTTATGATTGTTATGTCTTCTTGTCGGGTAGATCTTTTTATCGTTATATAGTAGCCTTTTTTATCTTTTTTTATGGTTTTTGGTTTAAAGTCTATTTTGTTTAAGAATAGCTTCTCCAGTTCTTTTTTCACTTCTGTTTGCATAGTATAGATTTTTCCATCCTTTCACTCTTAGTCTATGTGTGAGGTGGGTCTCTTGAAGGCAGCATATTGTTGGGTCCATCTTTTTAATCCAATTAGTCAGTCTGTGTCTTTTGAGTGGGGAATTTAAAGCTTTCACATTGAGTTATTATTGAAAGATATTGATTTACTCTTGGCATTATATTGATTTTTGTTTGGATGTTTTAAATATCTTTTGTTCCTTTCTTTCTGACTTATTGATTGACTTCTGTGTTTGTTGGTTTCTTGGAATAGTGGATAAACATTTTTTTTCTCTTTATTAACATTTCATTTTACTGGTGGGTTTTGTTCTATCTTGAGTATTCATGGTAGTGATGGCTGTTTTTCAGGTACCAGACCCAGTACTCCTTTGAGAATTTCTTGTAAGGCTGGTCATGTGGTAGTGAACTCCTGCAGTTTTTGCTTGTCTGGGAAATACATGATTTGTCCTTCATTTCGGAAGGATAGCCTTGCTTGGTACAGTATTATTGGCTGCTAATTTTTGTGTTTTAGTGTTTTGAATATATCACCCCATTCTCTTCTGGATTTTAGGGTTTCTGATGAAGTTTGATGTTATTCTAATAGGGGTTCCCTTATAGGTGACTTAACACTTCTCTCTTGCAGTTTTTAAGATTCTCTCTTTTGTCTTTGAGTTTTGCTAGTTTGACTATAAAATGTCTTGGACAGAACCCTTTTGGGTTGAATATGTTGTGAGATCTTTGAGCTTCCTGTGTCTGAAGATCTGTATCTCTCCCTATACCTGGGAAGTTTTCTGCTGTTATTTCATTGAATATATTGTCAATGCCATTTCTTTTTTCCTTTCTCTCTGGAATATACATGATTTGGATATTGCAGTGCTTGAGGTTGTCTGTTATCTCTCTTAGATTTTCTTCAAGTTTTTTAATTCTTTTTGGGGTTTTTTGTCCACCTGTGTTATTTCAAACAAGCCATCCTCAAGGTCAGATATTCTCTCTTCTGCTTGATCTAGCCTGTTGGTTAAGTTCTCTATTGTGTTTTTTATTTCGTTAAATGAATTTTCAGCTCCACAAGCTCTGCTACATTCTTTTTCAGGGCATTGATTTCTTTGTACATTTCCTCTTTCAGGTCCGGCATACTTTTTTTCATTTTATTGTGTTGTCTAACTGAGTCTTCTTGTATCTCATTTAGTTTCCTTAGGACTGTTGCTCAAAATTCCTGGTTAGTCATTTCAAGGACTTCCTGTTCTATAGGGTCTAGAACTTGAGAATTGTTGTATTCCTTTGGAGGTGTCATACTTTCTTGGTTTTTCATATTTCTAGTATCTCTCCAATGGTGTTTAGTCATTGTGGGTAAGGCTATCGCTGTCTACTTTTTCCACCCTGGTGTCTGGAGCAATATCAGGGAGTTTTGCTGAGGCTCAGCTGCCTGTTGCTGCCTTGGTCTGGGGGTCTGCAGTGGCTGCATTCTCTCTCAGGGGGCGGGGACTCACCTAGCTAGTGGCCTGGGGGTCCCACAGGGGCAGAGGGCAGTGGGAACTCTGTGGTTCAGCTGCTGCCTTGGGTCCTGGGGATCAGTGGAAGCTGCAGCCTCTCTCCATTCTTTGACAGTTTTAATCATCTATTTTTATTTTCTCAGTGATTATTAGTTCGTTCAGAATTTTTTTTTTATTCCTGGAGTCAATATTGGTTATTTTTCAGAAAATTATTTCAATAATATTTTAAAATATATTAGTAGGTCTATTAAGGTGTATATAATTAAGAATAATTTATTGTATGTTTTCAAGTGGATAGAAGAGAGGAGCTCAAATACCCTCATCACAAAGAAATGGTAAATTTTTGCAATGATGAATATGTTAATTACCCTGATTTGATCACTATACATTGTATACCTGTACTGAAATTATAACTCTGTACCCCATAATTATGTACAATCAATATGTGTCAATTTTTTTTAACTAAAAATAAAAATAAAAATCAACAAAATAAATGACCAGAAAGCTTAATTTAAAAAATAAAGCATAGACACAGGAGATTTAAAATGATCATAAAGGGAGAAATAACCATCAAACAAATGAACTATTTTTAATTACAAATTCTGCTTTGAACATCTCTAAAGCAAAATAATTTGAAAACCTAAGTGGAATGAATAATTCCTTTTAAAAAAGTACAATTTACCTCTTTCACCCTACTGGAGATAAAAAGTTTAAAGACATAATACCCTCAAGAAATACCAAAAAAGAATATTTACAAAACTAAAACAATAAATAGGCAAATCATAACAGGAAATTATAACACATTTTTTGAGACTTAGTAGAACAAGCTGAAAAAAGTGTCAGTGAGAATACAATATATTTGAACATTATGAAAATTGAGCTAATGAACAAATATTGAACATCCCACCCCAAGAATTTCAAATACATATTTTTTGTGCACACCTGAAATGTTTGCAGAAATCGACTACATAATGATCAATGAAGGAATGTCAAAAATTTTAAAGAACTAAACCTAAAAGAACATATTTTTTAACCACAATGCCCTAATTTGAGGATACAATAACAAAAAGCTAACTAGAAATCCCTGTGTTTTGAAATTTTTACAGAAAGCTCAAAAAAGAAATAACAAAAAATAGAAAATATTCTGAAATAAATATTCTGGAACAAAAAGATACGTAATAAAATTTGTGGATATTTCCAAAGCAGTACTCAGAGAGAAAATACTATCTTAAATATGTATACTGCTTTAAAAAAAAAAAAAAAAGTCAATGAGCCAAGCATCCCTCTTAAAAAGTTAGAAAAAAATACTAAAATATACCCAAAGAAACTAGAAGGAAATAATGAAATGCAGTGGAATTTAATGAAATAAAAAACAAAAATATTATAGAGACAAGAAACAAAGCTGAAAGTTCTGTGAAGAGACTAATAAAATTGACAAACATCTGGCAAGATCAGCCAAGTTAAAGGAAAAATAATATCAGGAATAAAAAAGGAGGCATACTACAGATGCTGCAGACATAGGAGATGTAATAAAATAATTTTATGAGCAACTACACAGAAAATTTAAATGAAATGGACTAATTTACATAAAAATACCACTTACCAAATGAACTCAAAAAGAAATAGAAAATCAAAACAGTCTTAAAATAAAAGTATTAAAGAAATTGAATCAGTAGTTTAAAGTGTTCCCATAAAGACAATTTCAGGCTCAAAGAAGTTTACCAGCAAATTCAACCAGCATTGAAAGTACAAAAAATTCTAAGTTTATACAAGCTCTTTCAGAGAAAAGATAAAGAGGAAACTCCCATACTCATTTTACCAGATTAGGATAATTTTTATGCCAAAATTCTAAAGCAAATAGTAACAAAACTAATCCAGCACTATATAGAGTGGGTAATATATCCTAACCAAGTTAGGTTTATCAAAGGAAATGTAAGTTTGCTTTAATAGGGAAAAAATAAACAGATTTTAAAATCACATAATTATCTCAATAAGTACAAAACAACTATTTGATAAGAAATTCACATCAATTGATGATTTAAAAAAATAAATACTAGTCCTTTACCCGATAATGGGCATCTACAACAGAAGAAAACTACAGAAAACATAACATTTAATGGTGAAATACTAATGTTCAACCTTTAAGATCAAGAAAGTGCCCCAGAACTCTTCTCTTTACTGATTTCACCCAGTCTCACAACATCTATAAACCAACGGTGCCAAACATATATCTATAATCCAGACTCCTGCCTTGGCTCCAATACTGGTTTATCCAACTACCTACTTGAAACACACTTGATGTCAATTTTGACGTGTCTGAAATTTGACTTCAGTTCCCGCCGCCACCACCACCACCACCAACACCTGCAGTCTACAGAATCAGACCTCTCCTCCTCACCTCCTTGACTACCACCTGGGTCCAAGCCAACACCCTCTCTCATCTGTATTGCAATAGCCTCTTCAATGGTCTCTTTGCTTCTGGCATTGCCCCCCTGCAGTAACGCAGCAAAGTGATCCTAGAAAATGTCAGTTACAGCATGTCCTGTGGCTCCCCATTTTTATTCAGAGTAAAAGCCAAAGGAAAATTTATCCCACCAGACCACACACAATATCCCTTCCTTCCCCGCAACACACCTTCAATCTAACCTCCTACCACTCTATCCACTTGTTCACTCTGCTGCAACCACACTAACCTCCTCAAACATGCCTGGCATGCTTCCATCGTGGGACTTTTCAGGGCTTCTCTCTGCCTAGATGGTGCTTTTCCCTGGATATTCAAATGTGTCACTTCTCAAGTGTTTGCCCAAATGTCATCTAAGTGAGGCCTATCCTGACCTCTCTATTTAACATTTCAACCCACTCCAGGTCCCCAACACCCTGTTCTATTTTTGTCTAAGCAACTATCACTTTCTAAAATACTATAAAATGTATTTATTTGCTATGGTTATTTTATTCCTCACCTCACTAGAATGTAAGTTTCATAAAGGGAGGTACTTTTTTCTCTTATTTAGAGGTATATTTGCAGTTCCTAGAACTTTTGGAGCACATAATAGGCACACAATAAATATTTATAAAATGAAAACATGAATTAATGAGTGAGACAGAGATGCCTTTGGTCATGTACAAAAATTATTTCACCTAAACTTCTGAGTCAAGGTTTTTAAGTCTCTGATAATCCTTGATATTCATTTGGTTACATTACTGACATCTGAAGTGCATCCCAAAAGTTGCACTAATAGAATGCTGAGGTAATAAATATCTGTATTGATTGTAAGGCTTTTAAAAATTGAGTTCAATACTAAATCCATGTGTCATAAAAGATAAATGAAAATAATACATTTAAAAAATGAAGAGTTTAAAGAGCATTCTAAGCAAACCTCAAAGATATTATTGCTCTTTAGAGATATTATTCCCTTTTACTTCTATTAGTTATTAGTGGGGAAAAAACTTTCTAAGACATTAAGTGTTCTAAAATTTAGTGTCCTACAGAATTCCCCTCGGTGGAGATTAAATCTTTTTCTCTCTTTAAAAGAAAAGTAATATCTCCCTGTTTAATGTTATAGGAGATTTTATTAAGTTGTTATTTATAAACAGTAAAATGCACAGATTTTAACTGAATAGTTCAGGCAGTGTTCAAAATGTAAACATATGTGTAACCCAAACCCCTATCAAAATATAGCTCTTCAACCATTCCAGAAAGCTCCCTAGTATACCCTCCTGCTCAATCCCTATCCCTGTTCTGATTTCTTCCACCAATGTTTAGCTTCGCCTATTCCAGACTTCATATACATGAAATCATCAGTATGTACCTTTCTGTATCTGCCATTTTTCACTCGGCATGTTTTTGAAATTCATCCATATTGTTACACGTATGAGTAGAACATTCATTTTTTTTGGTCACTAGAATTCATTGTATGAATATTTTATGACTACCTATTCTCTTGATAGTTTTTGTTTCCAGTTTTGGGCTATTTTAAATAAAGCTGCTAGTGCATTCTTTCTTTTTTAATAAAGATTTTTTAATAGTTTTATAAAGATATGTCACACCACCATGCGATTCACCTATTTAATAGTGAATTTGCACCTAGCTTGCAATTCAATGGTTTTCAGTATACTCAGAGTTATAGAATCATAACAATTATTTTTAGAACATTTCATCATTCAAAAAAAAAAAAACCCACAGAAAACTCCATACCTATCAGCAGTCACTTCCAGTTCCCCTCCACACCACCCCCACTGTATCAGCCCTAGGCAACCACTAATCCACTTTTTTGTCTATTTATTTACCTATTTTTGATACTTTATATAAATGTAATCAGATAATATGTATGTAATCTGTTGTGACTTGTTTCTTTCACTTAGAATAATGTTTTCAAGGTTCATTCATATTACAGCATGTATCAGTATTTTGTTCCTTTTTATGGTCAAATAATATTCCATTGTATGGATATACCAATTTATTCATCAACAAATGCTGAATGGTATTTCCAGTTCCAGTTTTTGACTATTATGAATAATGCTGCTTACAAGTTTTTGTGTGGAACTATCTTTTCATTTCTCTTAAGAAGATACCTAACAGCAGAATTACTGTGCCACGTGGTAACTCTAAGTTTAACATTTTGAGAAACTACTATACTGTTTCCAAGTGGCTGGACCATTTTACATTTCCACCAGCAATGTATGATGGTTCTCATTTATGCACATTCTTATTATTGTCTGTCTGACTGACCATAGCCATATTAATGGGTACGAAATTGAATCTCATTATGGTTTTGATTTGCACTTTCCCTAATGACTAATGATATTGAGCAGCTTTTTATGTGCTTGTTAGCCATCTGTATGTGGTCTTTGAAGAAATTTCTTTTCAGATCCTTTGCCTATTTCTAATGGGTTTACTTATCTTTTTATTAATGTGTTGTATGAGTTCTTTATATATTCTTTATAAAAGCCCCTTATAAGATATAAAATTTGCAATATTTTCTCTCATTCTGTGGTTGTCATTTTATTTTCCTGATACCATTTGAGCAAAAAGTTTTTAATTTTGATGAGTTCAATTTATGTCTTTTTTTTTGCTGTGCTTTTAGCATCATATTTAAGAAACCATTTCCTAACTGAAATTCCTAATTTACTACTGCAAATAGAAATAGTTTTACTTCTTCCTTCCCAGTTTGGATACTAGGTACATTTTTTGTACAAGTCTATGTGTGGGCATATACATTCATTGTTCTTGGATAAATACTTGAAAACAGACTGCTGAATATGTTTAACTTTATAAGTTACTGCCAAACTAGTTTCCAAAATGTATTCTGTTTTGTTTAGTTTTTATTTTATACCAGCAACATGTGAGAGTTCTGGTTGCTTGACATGCTCCCCAACATTTGATATTGTCTTTTTGGTTGCTGTTAACCATTCCAATGGCTGTATGTAGTGATATCTCATTGACGTTTTAATTTGAATTTCTCTGATGATCGATAATGTTGAACACTTGTTAATGGATTCATTGACCATTTCTTTACCATCTCTTTGAGGTTTCTGTTGAAATCTTTTGCCCATTTTTAATTGAAGTGTACATATTTTTTATTATAAATTATAGTTTTTAATATCATCGGAAAACAAGTTCTTTGTCATATTTCTATATTGTAGGTACTTTCTCCTAATCTGTGGCTTTCGTGTTCATCTTAATGATGACTTTTGATGAGCAAAATTTTTTAATGTTAATGAAGTCCAATTTATCACTTTTATCCTTTAAGGTTAGTGCTTTCTGAGTCCTTCCCATGAAATTTCTAAGATCATTAAAATATTCTCCTATGCAAAAAGAGAATGCTTGCATACTGTTGGTGGGAATGTAAATTGGTACAACTATTATGGAAAACTGTATGGAGTTTCTTCAAAAAAATTAAAAATAGAACAATCTTACGATCCGGCAATCTCACTCCTGGGTATGTATCCAAAGGGCAATAAGTTAATATTTTGAAGAGATATCTGCACTCCCATGTTTGTTGAAGCACTGTTCACAATAGCCAAGATACGGAATCAACCTTTGTCCATTAATGGATGAATGAATGAAGAAAATGTGGTGCATATACACAACTGAATACTATTCAATCTTTAAAAAAAGACAGAAATCTTGTCATTTATGACAAAATGGATGAACCTGGAGTACATCATGTTAAGTGATATAAGCCAGCCACAGGAAAACAAATATCACATGATCTCATTCACAAGTAGAATCTTTAAAAAGTTGATTTGATAGAAATAGAAAGTAGAACCAGTGGTTACCAGAGGTTGGGGTAGTTAAGGGGGGTGGGGGGGAAGATGCTGGTCAAAGTATACAAAATTACGATTAGATAGGAAAAACAAGTTCAAGAAATCTATTATGCAGCATGGTGACTAATAGTTAGTGACAATATATTGTATTCTTGAAAAATGCAAAGATAGTGGATGTTAAGTGTTTTTACCACAAAAATGATAACTATACAAGGTAATGCATATGTTAGGTAGCTGCATCAAACCATTCAACAATGTGTATATACTTAAACACATCATGTTGTACATGATAAATACATACAATTTTATGTGCCAATTTAAATAAATAAATGAAAGATACTAAAAACTATTCTCCTGTGTTTTATTTTATGAACTTCTAGTTTTGCACTGCATGTTAGGTTTATGATTTATATCAAATTAATTCTTGTAAATGATAAGAGGTAAGGATTGTGGATGGTTTTTTTATATATATGGATATGGATACCCAGTTATTCCTTCACTGTTTGTTGAAAACTGTCTTTTCTCCTGTTGAATTGATTTGGGGCTTTTTCCAAAAGTCATTTCAGCGTAAATTCAGATTCTCTATTCTGTTTCAATGATCTCTTCAATTGTTTTTACATCAATACTGTATGATTATTATAACTTAGCAGTAAATCTAAAACAAGGTAGTGAAAATATTAAAAATAGTTTCAGATATTCTAGTTTTATGTATTTGCAAATGTCAAATTTTTACAAATAGTGCTTATTTCATTATTCATAGGCCAAAGCTGCCCTCGCAGTGTCACATCCACCTCTAACCTGGATATTGAGTCCAAATCAAGCAACACATACGAAAAGTCGGGTGATCCTTTCTGAATCAGACCACATCAAGTGTTCTTGACAACACACACTGCCATAAATTGTCACATTAGAGAAACTTGGACACACATCCCACTGCAAAGGAAATTCCTATACAGTCTATAACCTAGTGGACAGACACTTTCTTTTCATAATGAAGTGAACATCATAACACTGACAACAAATCATTTGACAAAGCTCCTCTATAATTTGCTTAAATGGAGATCTTATCTCTTCTTGGAAAGCCAACACTTGAAAGAGGTACACCGTGAACTTCACCTTTGCTAAAAGATTTATATCTTTTCATACTACACTGGTCTTTTAGGATTAAGATGGTGTTTACATTGAGTCAAAAATGGCCAACAGAAATGTGAAAAAACTGCCTATCGGTGCATGCCAAACACACTGTGTGTGGGATAGGCTGAACAATGCTGAGTTAATCTTGTCGGTTAAGAGATTAATGTACTTGATTGTATTTGTATCCATTATCCTCTGTAGCTTCAATTGTGATCTTTCCCTGTTACTTTGTTCTATAATATCTCTCCTAATATGTCCCAGCCAAGCCTTGACTGCGAATAGCCCAGGTTCCCAAACACAGTGAAAGGCTGATTGGACCCAACTGAGCTGGTCCAGAACAAATATTGTATTTCCAGATCTGATTGCCACCCAAAGTGTTATCCTGCCCACCCTATCACTAAAAGCATTGTACAACTTCATTAATATCCTATTATCAACTTGAGTATGCTTCCCAAAATATTCCAAAGCGGATCTTCAGTAAAGCAAGCTTCTCACTAACCGAGAACACACCTTTCATTTCAAGACTCAATCAACAACAACTCACAAACATAAATTGGGATTAGTCCCAAATTACCGTTAATCTTGATCAAAATATATTAGATCCTAACTAATATATTAGATCCTAATAAAGTCAATTGAATAATTTGAACTAAATCATGGACCCTTCAGGGTTGTTCTTCCTAACTCTGCTCATAACTGAAAGGGAAGGAAAATGTACAACTTCTTCCTCAAACTGACCCAGACCACTACCCCCTTAGAAAATGGATGGCCCTGTGCCCATGGCCCAGCCAATGGAGATAAGGCATGCATCTCACCAGCATTCCAGTCATATCTCTCATCTTGGCTCAAATTCATCTTGATTACGTAAATGTATTATTTCAGAATAAGTCTCTCCATAAATACAGTATAATCTCACTTATATTCTACGTGAATCTAAAAAAGTTAAACTCATAGATATGGAGAGTAGAATGGTGGTTACTAGAGGCTGGGGGAGGGGGGAAGGTGGACCTGCAAAAGGGAACCATTGGTCAATGGGTACAAAGTTACGGTTACAGGGAATAAGTTCTGGTGTTCTATTGCACAGCAAGGTGACTATAGTTAATAACAATGTATTGTATATTTCAAAATAGCTAAAACAGAAGATTTTAATGTTCTCACCACAAAGAAATGATGTATATTTGAGGTGATGGATATGCTAATTACCTTATATGATCATTTGCTCATTTCATAATATATACATGTATCAAAAGATCACATTGTACCCCATAAATATATACAATTTTTATTTGTCAATTAAAAACAAAACTGTCTTAAAAGTTTCCCCATTTATATGTTCAAACTAGTGCTCACCCTCATAATGAGGTCCACCAACTGAGAATCTGATAATAGCAGTGTACTTACATATATATGTTGATAGAATAATTTCTCTTATTTTAAATGGAACAAAAAGAGAAGCTGCTGTGTAAATTTTCCTCCTGCTTTGACTTATACTATACATGTAAATGAGCCCTATATAAACTATCATGTTTTATGTAATATGTAATATTATATTTACATGTAGTCCTACTCAAAGGTGATATAGTCTATATAATCTAACATTAAAGACTGTCACTGTTCAAAAGTCAAAACCATACAATTAGACCCTGATCATTGGGAATGTACCCCTAAAAATATACTTTCTTTATGTGGCTGTCCTCAATATTTTACATGAAAAGTTTATGCATCCAGCTGTTCTTTGGATTCCTCACACCAAAAGGGCATCTCCAGTTTAAAAAACGATAATATGAAAATTTGAAGGTAATGGTCTGGTGAGACTGAGCATAAGAGTCTCTGAATTGGGGGACATTGAGTATAGCTAAGGAGGAATGAGGCCACTGACTGAAAATAGGATAAATGATTAAAATTCTGCATTTGGTGCAGTGAACACTCCAGTTTTCTGACTCCTTTGAATCCTAGGAAACTGTCTTCAAGGTTTATGCCATCATCTCAGAAAGGAGGTTGAGGGATCTTCTCTAGGAAAATTGACTAAACTAAAAGAAAATATATTGAGATTAAAATTTGGAAACCCCCTAACAAAATAACATGAGTAACATGAACCACCCCATTCACCCTGTGAGAGATATCTGTCATCGAGCTCTGCCCAAACATTGTTGAGCTTTTCATTCTTAAGTGTAAATAGAGACAAGTCATGAAATATTTGATGCATGACTCTCACATAAAGTAGACATCAAGACAAACCCACAAAAGGGATGTGGATAACACAGAGGCAATGAAGATAGGAGAAGAAAACTAAAAAAAAAAAATTTAAAAAAAACAAAATGCAAAAACCTGTGATTATTGTAACCAGGAAGAAAAGAACAAAATGCTATTAAATGAGAAACAGACAGACAGACAGAGAGAAGATTCAAAGACACAAAAGAAAAGCCCAGAGAAATGTTTAAAATGTGATGGCAGATAATTACAAAAACAAAAGTAATAAAGGTGTAAATATAACACTGAAAAAAATCTCCAATACAGAAGAATACAAAAACAAAGTATTAGTAAATAATAGAGAAATGGTATGAACACAAGAGGATATTGCAAGGTGGTCCAACCTTTGAATAACAAGAGTTACAGAAAAAACAGGGAAAGAATTTACCAAAGAAATAAATAATTTGAGAAAGTTAAACAGAACATAAAGTCATGAATTTACAGATTGGAAGGACACACAACATTACCAAAAATACAATTTGAAAAGACATACATCAGGGCATATGATTGCAAAATATCAAGACACCAGCAATAAAGAATATTCTGACAGCTTCCAGAGAAAAGTTGTAGAGTGTATACACAGGATTGGAAATCAATATGGCAAAAGAAATTTCAGCAACAACGCTGGAAGCTAGAAGACAATGGAAAAATAACTTCCCAATTAAGAGGAAAAAATTATTTCCAACATTTTTCTTTAACAAGTCAAACCAGCTATCAAAATGTCAGCACAAATAAAAATATTTTCAATCGTGAAATCCTTTCAGAAATTTATTTTCTCTGAATCATTTCTTAGGAAATTACGGTAGGACAAACTCCACCCAAAAAAGTAGAATAAAGCAATAAAGATAAAAACATAGGATCCAGGAAATAAGGAATCTAACTCAGGGTTTAAGCAAAGAGGATTTCTAGAATAAACATGAAAGACAATGGTATACAGAAGCCTAGAAGAATGTATCCTAGAAAAAAGTCATAACTAATAAATTTTCTCAAGTATCTGACTATATTAAAGGTATTTTAGAGTTCTAACCATGAGTCTATGATTAAAATAATAAGTTTATTCATAGAAATATAACCAAATTAGTTTTAAAAATCAAGAAATAGGAATAGAAGGGCATATTAACTAATATAGGCATAGTAATTAGAGCTATAAATACCAGATGAAACACTAAAACTATCTTAAGTAATTACTTTTGTCAAATGAGCATTGAGAAAAGTAGAATTCTACGATTATTTGACTTTAAACTATACACTTTAGTAACCTTAAAAAGGGAATATTAATGTGCACATGAAACAGAAAAGTTTAAATTCAAGTGAGTTTATTTGAGCAAAAAAACCCAAAACAAAGCAAACAAAGCAAACAAAACAAAAATTATTCATGAATTGGGTAGCCCTCCAAACCAGAGCAGATTCAGAGAATTTCTACCAACAACATGATGTGACAGCATTTACAGCAAATGGAAGTGCAGTGCAGAGACAATTTAATTGGTTACAGTTTAACTGGTTGATTGGTTACAAAGTCTCCTGCTATTAACTAAAACTCGGCCCCTGTAGTTAAGCTTCATATTACTTGGATCTGGTAGGCTTAGTGCAGGAGCCTAGTACAAATCAATAGTCACCATATATTTTATGTAACATACATAAACTTTAAAGTTTATGCCCACTTCCTGAAAATTATCTCAGGGAAAAAAATATCAAGGATAAACACAAAAGTACAGCTACAACCAAATTTATTATAGCATTTTTCACTATACTAGGAAATTGAAAATAATCAAGTGTCTAGAAATAGGTGATTAGTTCAATTCGTTCCGGTATATATTATTGAATACTAGTACTAAATATGAAGCTACAAGTAAATTTTGATATTAAACAATTTTCACATTATTAAGTGAAAATGTCTGTTAAAATGATATCGACATGATCCTATCTTTTGTAAATAAGAAAAAGACACAGAGAAAAAGTCTATGTGTTCATGAACTAGAAGTATTCAAGAAATAGGAATATAAGCATATTAACTAATGGACCTTAATGAACACACAATAACATGAACTATTATTAATTCTGGGTACAAGGAATATAGGTGCTTTTTTTTTTAAGCAATTTTGTTTATTCTATTCTCCCACTGAAATATGATGATATATTGGGAAAACAAGAACATTTTGTAGCTCTTTTAGTCAAGAAGCGAAGTCTATTTCCTCATCCTTTGAATCCAAGCTGACCTTGTGACTTGCTTTGACCATCTGAAGGTGACAAAGCAATGCTGTGTTTGTTCTAAACCTAGGCCTTATCGGGAGGAAAACTTTTCTTCTACAGTTTAGGTCTGAGTGCCCAGGGTCCCGTGAATTAATTGACAACAGACAGATTAACAGGAGAAAAGTCTGAATCACATGCAAGTGGGAGCATTCAACAGAGTGATTCCCCAGACAGCTAGGGATAGAGGTTTAATACCAGCTGCATAGCGGAAGGACGGGGGATATAGAGCTTCTATGGGAAACAAATGGAAGGTATGGAAGCTTCTGATAAAGTTTGTTTACACAGTTTCTCATATCAGTGATAATGGTCAGTCTCCATCCTGGCTAGAAGCTCCCCCAGAGAGGGGATTTATGGCAGCTTCATTCTCAGAAAGCTCTCTCTTTAATTAGATAAGATATGCTCAGAAAAGGTGTCTTTCTATATCTATGATATCTCAAATGTCTTCAATTTAAAGTAATCTTTATGGGGATTGCATTGAATTTGTATATCACTTTGGGTAGTATGGACATTTTCACTATGTTGATTCTTCCAATCCAAGAGCATGGGATATCTTTCCATCTTCTTGTATCCTCTCTCATTTCTCTCAGCAGTGGTTTGTAGTTCTCATTATAGAGATTTTTCACCTCCTTGGTTAACTCAATTCCTAAGTATTTTATTTTTTTGGTGGCTATTGTAAATGGGCAGGCTTTCTTGATTTCTCCTTCTGCATGTTCACTATTGGAGAATAGAAATGCTACTGATTTTTGTGTGTTGATTTTGTATCCTGCTACTGTGCTGAAATCATTTATCAATTCCAACAGTTTTTTTGTAGAGGTTTTAGGCTGTTCGATATATAGGATCATGTCATCTGCAAACAGGGACAGTTTGACTTCATCTTTTCCAGTCTGGATGCCCTTTATTTCCTTCTCTCCTCTGATTGCTCTGGCTAGTACTTCCAACACTATGTTGAATAGGAGTGGTGAGAGTGGGCATCCTTGTCTAGTTCCTGTTCTTAAAGGAAAAGCTTTTAATTTTTCCCCATTCAGGATGATATTGGCAGTGGGTTTGGCATATATGGCTTTAATTATGTTCAGATACTTTCCCTCTATACCTAACTTATAGAGGGTCTTTGTCATGAATGAGTGCTGAACTTTATCAAATGCTTTTTCAGCATCTATAGAGATGATCATATGGCCCTTGTGTTTGAGTTTATTAATACGGTGTATCACATTTATTGATTTGCGTATTTTGAACCAACCTTGCATCACTGGGATGAATCCCACTTGATCGTGATGAATAATTTTTCGTATGTGTTGCTGTATTCTGTTTGCTAGTATTTTAGTGAGGATTTTTGCATCTATATTCATCAAGGATATCGGCCTGTAGTTTTCTTTTTTGGTTATATCTTTACCTGGTTTTGGTATCAGGATGATGTTTGCTTCATAGAATTAGTGTGGGAGATTTGCGTCCGTTTCAATCTTTTGGAATAGTTTGTAAAGAATCGGTGTCAATTCCTCTTTGAATGTTTGGTAAAATTCTGCTGTGAATCCATCTGGTCCTGGGCTTTTCTTTGTTGGGAGCCTTCTGATAACAGCTTCAATCTCCTTTATTGTTATTGGTTTGTTCAAATTTTCTATGTCTTCATGGTTCAGTTTTGGGAGCTTGTGTGTGTCCAGAAATTTATCCATTTCCTCCAGATTTTCAAATTTGTTGGCATATAGTTGTTTATAGTAGTCTCGAATGATTCCTTGTATTTCAGATGAATCAGTTGTAATATCGCCTTTTTCATTTCTAATTTTTGTTATTTGAGTCTTCTCTCTTCTTTTTTTTGTTAGCCATGCTAATGGTTTGTCAATTTTATTTATCTTTTCAAAAAACCAACTTTTTGATTCGTTGATCTTTTGAATTGTTTTTTGGTTTTCAATTTCATGCAATCCCCATCAAAATTCCAAAGACATTTTTCTCAGAAATAGAAAAAACTATCCAGTCATTTATATGGAACAATAAAAGACCACGCATAGCCAAAGCAATGCTGAGCAAAAAAAATAAAGCTGGAGGCATAACACTACCTGACTTTAAGCTATACTACAAAGCTATAATAACCAAAACAGTATGGTACTGGCATAAAAACAGACACACTGACCAATGGAATAGAATAGAGAATCCAGAAATCAACCCACACACTTACTGCCCTCTGATCTTTGACAAAGGCACCAAGCCTATTCACTGGGGAAGGGACTGCCTCTTCAGCAAATGGTGCTGGGATAACTGGATATTCATATGCAGGAGAATGAAACTAGATCCATACCTCTCACCATATACTAAAATCAACTCAAAATGGATTAAGGATTTAAATATACACCCTGAAACAATAAAACTTCTTAAAGAAAACATAAGAGAAACACTTCAGGAAATAGGACTGGGCACAGACTTCATGAATATGACCCCAAAAGCACGGGCAACCAAAGGAAAAATAAACAAATGGGATTATATCAAACTAAAAAGCTTCTGCACAGCAAAAGAAACAATTAACAGAGTTAAAAGACAACCAACAGAGTGGGAGAAAATATTTGCAAAATATACATCTGACAAAGGATTAATATCCAGAATATATAAGGAACTCAAACAACTTTACAAGAAGAAAACAAGCAACCTAATTAAAAAATGGGCAAAAGAGCTAAGTAGGCATTTCTCTAAGGAAGATATGCCAACAGACATATGAAAAAATGCTCAACATCACTCAGCATCCGGGAAATGCAAATCAAAAACACACTGAGATACCATCTAACCCCAGTTAGGATGGCTAAAATCCAAAAGACTCTGAACGATAAATGCTGGCGAGGTTGTGGAGTAAAAGGAACTCTCATACATTGTTGGTGGGACTGCAAAATGGTGCAGCCTCTATGGAAAATGGTATGGAGGTTCCTCAAACAATTGCAGATAGATCTACCATACGACCCAGCTATCCCACTGTTGGGAATATACCCAGAGGAATGGAAATCATCAAGTCGAAGGTGTACCTGTTCCCCAATGTTCATCACAGCACTTTTTACAATAGCCAAGAGTTGGAACCAGCCCAAATGTCCATCATCAGATGAGTGGATATGGAAAATGTGGTACATCTACACAATGGAATACTACTCAGCTATAAAAACGAATGAAATACGGCCATTTGCAACAACATGGATGGACCTCGAGAGAGTTATATTAAGTGAAACAAGTCAGGCACAGAAAGAGAAATACCACATGTTCTCACTTATTGGTGGGAGCTAAAAATTAATATATAAATTCACACACACACACACAAAACCGGGGGGGGGGGAGATATAACAACTACAATTACTTGAAGTTGATACGACAAGCAAACAGAAAGGACATTGTTGGGGGGGGAGGGAGAAGGGAGGGAGGTTTTGGTGATGGGGAGCAATAATCAGCCACAATGTATATTGACAAAATAAAATTTTAAAAAAATAAAAATAAAATAAAGTAATCTTTATGTCATTTTGGTGAGTTGTGGGTTCCTTCAGCCTCAAGAAGCTGTGCAGCTTCTGCTCTCCTATTCCTACTGTTTCCCTCCTGCAAACAGATCACCATGAAGACAAGCCTGGGCTAGCTTCCTAGAGAATGGGACACCACATGTAGAGAGCTGCTGTCATCCCAGCCATCCAAACTGAGGCACTGTAATCCAGCAAGCCCCAGATGCCCCAACTCAGCTGAACTCAGACTCATGAGCCAGACCAGCTGAAGACAGACAAATAAAGCCCAGGCAAGTAGAACCACCAGCTGAACCCAGCCCAATTACCAACCAACAGAATTATCACTGTTTTAAAGTATTAAGTTTGGGGGTCATTTGCTATACTGACAGAGAAATGTACTGTTTTTGAAAAATTAAAGGATAAATTATTTAATATAAAAAACAACTAAAGTTTGTTTAATCATGAAAACTAAATCATTGGTGGCATGAAAAAGTTAATCTCAAAATGCAGAACAAGAAATTTATTAAGCTTTTTCCTAGTTGTTTGTCTCCATATGAAAAGAGTAAGAGATGACATTAAATATGAAGCCAATAAAATGAAACTTTCTTTATATGCAAGTGTGGCACTCGGGCTAACGTCAGAATCTTGCCAACATTGCCAATTGTCGTGCTATTTTACCTGCCCCTAATCCTGCCAACTGGGCCAATTGTCAAGCTAGGACTGGGTCTGGAGCTCACAGACCCCTCGAGCCCATTGTCCAGACTGGGTCACAAACCCTTCACTTGCCAGCCTGGGTCCCTAGACCCCTCACACACAGGTCTATGAGCTGGGTCACTAGCAAACAGGTTCTTGGAAGCCGTAGTTTGGAAAGCATGGCTGCAGGGAGCAGCGAACACCCCAGGTAGACGCTAGCCAAGGTGGCAGCTCCGCTCAGGTGCGCTAACTCCACCCACACACAACCTGCCCACAAAGAATGCTGCACCACCCCCAACCTGCCTCGAGGTGAGGGAGCCTGATTAAATTATTCTATTTTCCCAAAAGCAAGGCATAGTAATTACTGCAAGGACCTGATTACACCTGTTGGGTATCACTGAATTAAACAGGTTAGCAGAAGTCCCAGAAATATGGAACAATGTTTCAGTACAAATTTGGACAATGAATTTGAGAAGTCAAAAGAAGATAAAATTGGGTCTGGCCGGTTAGCTCAGTTGGTCAGAGCTTGGTATTGTAACACTAAAGTCAAGGGTTTGAATCCCCATACCAGCCAGCTGCCACAAAAAAAAAAAAAAAAAAAGATAAAAAGATAAAATTATACTGATACAGGAAAAAATGAAGAAGAGCAGGTGGCAACCATGTGTACTGGGTTTGCACTCAGCTGCTACTAACTCAAAAGTGTTGTTGCTGAGAAAAGATCCTCAGACTTCACGCAGAGACAACTAGCTTTAAAAAAAGAAATTCTTACCACTACATACCCCAGCCATTACTGTTATGTAGGATTGGACAACTGGGTACACTGATGGAGTTTAAGTCTTTCTTCGATGTATCTGGCATTGCACACTGCCAGTTGGGCTAGAAAAGGCAAACCATTTCTCCTCCCCTATTCTCACTCTGAATTACATTATGACTCAATCAAGATCTTAGCAACTAGCTTATTGTTTTAAAAAATAATAATAAAAATAAGGTGAGTTTTCTTTTTTAAACAGAGATGCCCAGAAGCATGTTATGTATGCAATAAACACTGTGTTGCAATATAGGTATTTTTGCTCCTCAGGAGAGCCATTTAGCACTGTTTTGTTTTGTCATTTGTGTATATGACAGTGTGGCGCAACTGCTATGGCTAATATCTGGAATCCTGTCGACATCACCAATTGTAGCACTCTTATCCTGTTCATGACACCAATTGTCTAGCTCCACGACCACGCCAGTTGTCGGGCTCTTTTACCTGCCAGTAATCCTGCACCGACTGGGCCTATTGCCGAGCTAGGGCTGGGTCTGGAGCTCACGGACCCCTCAAGCCCATTCATAGTCTGGGTCACAAACCCTTTATACACCAGACTGAGTCACCAGACCCCTCACATGCAGGCCTATGAGCTAGGTAACTGGCCAAAAGATCCTCGGAGCCATAGGTTGGAAAGCATGGCTGCGCCAGGCGGAGACCCAAGGCAGACGCCCGCCCACCTGCTTCACTAACCCCCCCCAAGAACATAAGAATAGCAACAAAAACTAAAAACTCTCTCTTTCTCTCTCTCTCTCTCTCTCTCTCTCTGCAGAACACAAGGATAGGAACAAAAACTAAAAAGGTACATTGGCGCACATGAGCACTAACTCCACACACACACACACACACACACACACACACACACACACACACACACACACACACTATTTGCTTACAAAGAATGTGCTAAAACCACACCCAACTGGACCCGAGGCAAGGGCCCTGACCAAACTATTCTATTTTCCCAACAGACAGAGATCTAGTAGTTTTATTTTACAGAGATTTATGGCAGGATTAGTCCCAATCATTTCCGTTTCAGTGCAGGGTAGTTGTTGAAAGTCTGCTTGGCCCCTGAAATGGCACACAATATCTTCTAGTGGTAAGGATGAGATACTTTTAATGATGAAGCTCCTCTTACACAGGGATAATTGGGCTGGGTACACAGGGTGTAATCACAATTTGTGGTAATGGGCATGCTGCCGGTATGGATCTGGCCATCACATCTTGGGCACAAGTGGTGACAGTCAGCTTTGTATCCCACGAATATTCATAACCAATAAAAAAAAAAGCTCCTCTTACAATAGAGAAGTAGCTACACAGTAATTAAAAATTTTACTGTGTCAACAATATGAAATACAAAACTGTGTCTACCCTATAATTACATCATGTAAAGATTATATATGGGAGTGTACAAAGGCTGCAAATATTATTTGCATATAAATATGTTAATCTATTAGTGAATAAAATTCATTTTAAAATTCACATTACTGTTTTTATGATACTGTTGGTATAATACATAGTTCTTTCCCCCAAAAAGTAGCCAAATAGTAACAGCATAAAACCTCTCAAATACTTAAATTACACACTTTATTGCCGACTCTGACTTAATGTATCAAATTACTACTTTGAGGCATATTGAAAAACTTGGTATTAGCCTGTTCCTGGAATTCATATGCCTTTATTCTATGCTGAAGCAAACAGATAAATAATTTGTGAAAATCCAAGGATCTCAAATACATGCTACAAGTTTCTCAAATCACTGGCTTCATCTAACTCCTGAAAAAGTAATGAATAGTCAGGATTCAGTGAACAGATATGTAAATTTCACAAATTAGATCAACAGCTTGATTAAGGGTGCTGTTTCTTAAACTGCGAACTTCTGCTGCTGCCTTAAGGCTATAATCCTCTGAGGCCCAGCAATAGCTTAGGAAGCAATGATCTACAAAAAAGAAAGAGTTCTTATAAATGGGTAGCTTTTGATATGGGAATCAAGAAGCTTTATAATTACTTCTACACATATACTTTAATGAACGGTACTGATAATAAGCCTCACCTTAAACCCTTTGTTTACAGCTATATCTTCTTTCTTAAATTATATCACACTCACAGTTCCTGAGTCTTGTGCCCTGACTTACCTTCAAGGTCTGAAAGCATAATATGGAATATTGAGTCCCTAAACCACCTCTTGTAAAAAAATTCACAATAGCAGTAATAACAGATACTATTATTAAATGTGTGTTAAGTACTCTGTCAGGCATGTTACATAATCCTCACTACAACACTGTGAGATAGTTTGTTAACCCTGTATTATATACATGAAAACTAAACCTCGGAAAAATTAAATAATTCACTCAGAGACAAACAAGTAATAAATAGCAAAATCAGGATTTAGCCATCCTAACTGGGGTTAGATGGTATCTCAATGTGGTTTTGATTTGCAT
Organism: Cynocephalus volans; assembly: GCF_027409185.1. NCBI lineage: Eukaryota > Metazoa > Chordata > Mammalia > Dermoptera > Cynocephalidae > Cynocephalus > Cynocephalus volans. Next base: position 50,071,069 of record NC_084473.1, read on the forward strand.
TTCCCTATGGAAAATGGTATGGAGGTTCCTCAAACAATTGCAGATAGATCTACCATACGACCCAGCTATCCCACTGTTGGGAATATACCCAGAGGAATGGAAATCATCAAGTCGAAGGTATACCTGTTTCCCAATGTTCATCGCAGCACTTTTTACAATAGCCAAGAGTTGGAACCAGCCCAAATGTCCATCATCAGATGAGTGGATACGGAAAATGTGGTACATCTACACAATGGAATACTACTCAGCTATAAAAACGAATGAAATACTGCCATTTGCAACAACATGGATGGACCTTGAGAGAATTATATTAAGTGAAACAAGTCAGGCACAGAAAGAGAAATACCACATGTTCTCAATTATTGGTGGGAGCTAAAAATTAATATATAAATTCACACACACACACACACACACACACACACACACACACACACACACACACAAACCGGGGGGGGGGGAGAAGATATAACAACCACAACTACTTGAAGTTGATACGACAAGCAAACAGAAAGGACATTGTTGGGGGGGCGGGGGGGAGGGAGAAGGGAGGGAGGTTTTGGTGATGGGGAGCAATAATCAGCCACAATGTATATTGACAAAATAAAATTTTAAAAAAAAATCAGGATTTAAACCAAGTGTAACTCTAGATTAATCATATTCTATCACCTCTACTGGAAAAACTCCTACCACTTCAAGATGATCGAATCAATAGATTTTGCATTAAATTAAACAGGTGAGAAAATCCATTTACCCATGATCCCATGATGTGACCTATCCATAAGTAGAATAACATTATATCCCGGTTGCCTAGGATATTCTCATATTATGCCTGTGATCCCTACATAATTGTTAATTGTGCATTCTTTTTACTCTCAGAAGTATCCCAATTAGGGTAACAAAATTAATGATCATCTTACTCATAAAGACTACTTTTTATGTGTTAATAAATAGGAGCAGCCCAGCAGAAATTGCTGTCACAATGGTGTTGGCAAAGCTATGTGTAGGGTATTCTGTTTCATATAGCAAGACAGATCAGACATCCTGACTCTCCTGATGAAAAAATAATGCCATATAAAAATAGTTTTAAAGTCTTCCTTCGTGCATCAGTAAGCTGACAAGAAAATAAGGAATGTGTATTAGTCTGTTTCTGTTGCTTATAACAAAATACTTGGACTGGGTACTTTGTAAGAAAACAAAATTTATTGCTTACAGTTTCAGAGGCTGGGAAGTCCAAAGTCCGGGGAACACATCTGGTGAGGGTCTTTGGTGGTGATGCAGGGTATTACATTGTGAGAAAGGCAGAAGCAGAGAGAGATAGAGACTCTCATGTGCTCTCCTTTTAAAGCCCTCAGAACCATGTCCAGGAAGTAGGGCAAGGTCCTTACAATCTAATCACCTCTTCAAGGCTCCACTTTTCAATGATAATAATAGGATTTCCCACCCTTAACAGTTACAGTGGGGATGAAGCATCAGTGACTTTGGGGGGCCACTCAATCCACTACAGAATGCTTTGAGGAACCTAGAAAAATAAGAATAACTAAAGTTGGTGTTGCCTTGAGGGCATTAGCCAAACTTAGAGAATGTGAATTTTCAAAGCCTCACAGAAAACAGAGAACAGAAGACAAAGTGCAGGACCTGCCCAAAAAGGAAATTTAATAGAATAACCCCTTCCCAAAAAGCCAGGGCAACAAATGGCTAGTATTGGGTAGAAATAAACCTGTTCAACCTAGGAATATAAAGGAAACCTAAAAGAAACTTGGTGCTGAGTAATTTTTTTTTGCCTCAAAGTGGTTTTCCCATGGATTTTCAGCCTGAATTCATGATACTTTAATTTAAAATGGTCAAAGGAGTGGAGAAATTAGATAGACAGTGCAAATCTTCTTTGCAGAGAATCACCTCCAAAACAAACTTCAAAAGATAAAGTTCTAAGAAACACAAGCTCAAAGTCAAAAATCATAAAACATGCAAAGAAACAAAGTAGTATGAGTGAAAGCCAACAGAAAAACAACAGAATCAGATGCAAAAATCTTCTAATATTACGACTATCAAACACAGAATACGAACTAAATATTAGTATGTTAAAAAATGATGGACAATATAAGTAAATATTAAAAGACTAAAATAGCGATTAGTAAATTCAAGAACAATTTTTAAAAGAACTAGAAGTGACAAACATAATAGTTGGATTTAAAAACTCAATGACTTGCTTTAATAACGTCAATTCATAAAGCTACAGTGATCAGCACAGTGTAATAGTAACAGTGTTAAAAAAAATAGGAACAGAATAAAGCACTCAGAATATATAGGATAGATAGAGCACACTTACATGGACCTTTAATATATGTAAAAGATGGCGCTGCAAGCAGTGGGAAAGGAACACAGTTTTCCAAAAATGGTGCTGGAACAATTGTGTATACATATAGGGAGGAAAAAAATGAAACCTGACCCCTATCTTACACTATAATTTTTTTAAAAAATCAGTTCCAGGTAGACTAAATACCTAAATGTGAAAGGCAAGACTGTAAAGACTTTGTAAGACAATATGAGAGAATGTCTTTATGACTTCAAGATAAACAAGGTGCTCTTAAATCCAAGAAAGTCTAATCCTAAATTAAAAGATTGATCAATTTGACCACATTAAGAACTTATTATAAAAATAATAACATACTTACAAAAATGAAAAGCCAAGCCACAGAGCAGGAGAAGATATTTGCACTCACCAATAACGAGAAGTTTATACACAGAATATATATAAAGAAGTCCTACAAATCATTGATAAAAGGAAGACAACTCAACTTAAAAATATGGACAAAAGCCTTGTGCATGCCCTTCATAAAAGAATAAATGCAAATAGCATACAAAAAGGCACTGGACATCATTAATCATCAGTGAAACGCAACTGAAACCCCAATAAGTTGCCACTACACACTCATTGGATTGAAAAAAAAATATTCAAGTCTGGAAAACTGAAAAAGCACTTATTGGAGAGAATGCAAAGGCCCAAAAATGCTCATGTACACTGTTGGTGGAAATGTAAGTTGGTACAACTACACAGGAAAATAAGTTTGTTATCTTATCTATTTAAAGCAAGTCTACCAATTGTTTTACTCATAGGATAGAAAACTGTGTATTTTGGAGGCCAGAAGTCCTATATAAAAAGTTCAGCACAACATTGTTCAAAATAACCCGATCCTATCAGAAACACAAATGTCAATCATAAATAGAACAGATAAATTTTGTGTATTATATTCATATATGAGAATGTTATAACACAATAAAAATTAATGAACTAGAGCTACTCATAATCATACAGATGATTCTTACAGACATAAATTTGAGTCATAAAAAAAGGGAGATGCAAAAGAATAAAACAGAATGACTCCATTTTTATAATGTTCAAAACCAGGCAAAATGAAATTCTATTATTTGGGGAGGAATAAAAATAAAACTATGAGAGAAGCAAAAAAAGTGGATACAAATTAGGGATTGAGCTGCCTCTGGGAAGAGAACAGGATTCAACGAGAGTGCAGAAAGGACCTTAAAGGTAATGGTAACGTTCTTCTTGAAATGGGCAGTATACACATAGCTGTTCATTATTCTTTATGCCAAACTCACATTTTGTAAATCTTACTTTTATCTACCCAATATCCTATTTACAAAAGAAACTTTGATGACTTTTTGAGATTGAGAAATTGTGGTGGGACACACTACATGTACGGTATTCATCACAATGTGCCAGCACGCCACCTTCCTGAGGAACATGACCCAGAAGCACAGGTCAAGAACCCTTGTTGATTTCACAGTACTGTGACGGAGGAAGGATATCTGACTTGTGGTAGCTTACTTCTGAGAAGAGATTCAGTATCTCTAGTTCTAAAGATCTGGACTAGTTATTTTCAGTTCATACCTGAACAGATATCATCTTTGATGGTTGTTCCACATTTACATCCTGGGGAGTTTGGGGAGTATTTTAGAGTTTTTAACAAAGGTGATTTAATTGTATCTCATCAGTTCAGAATGCAAAAGATAGATAATGTAAACTGCTAAGAACCCTGGGAAACATATGGTTTAGGGAGGATTGCCAGTGAGATTCACCAAGTTTCTTGTTTAACCTGGCACAATGACTGGGAGGTGTTTAATAGATACTTCTTGAATAAATATAGAAATAATGAGTGAATGGAAGGTTTCCTTCCTTTCTTTTATCATCTCCAAACAGACATTGAAAAGAAATCAAAACCTGGAAACTCTCTGCAAAAAAAAAAAAACCTTAAAATTTTAAAGTGCATATGGAAAGGAGGGGTCTATCTATGACATATATTACTTTTTCTTTATATTTTTATATTTTGTATTTATATTTATACTCATTTTGCATTTTTGTAATTATTTAAATATTAATATTTTAAATACAAATATTTAAATATTTTATATTTATATATTGCTTTTTATTTTATATATTACTTTTTCTAAGTGAGTATTTTATATTTTCTTTGGGACTTACCAGAGTCTCAAAGTGAAGACAGAAATTACTGTCCCCTAATTGCCACTGCTGAAATGGAACAATCCTCTAGTACAACACAGGGATAGTCATACGTTATTTTTTAAAGTTTTATTGGGATATAATGGGCACACTAAAAAATTCACCTACTTAAAGTGTACAGATCAATGGTTTTTTTAGTATATACACAGTTGTGCAACCATGACCACGATCTAAACGTAGAACATTTTTATCACCTCAAAAGGAAATCTCATACCCATCAGCAGTCGTTCCCCATATTTCCCCACAGCCCAAAATAACCACTAATCTACTTTATAGCTCAACAAACTTGCCTACTCTTGACATTTCATACACATGGAATCATAGAATTGTAGAATTGCTGGATCATAAGGTAAGTCTATGTTTGACATTTATAAGGACACATGGGTTGTTTTCCATTTTACATTTCCAAAAGCAGTAAAGAAGTTTCCAATTTCTCCACATGCTTGCTGACACTTGCTATTTTTTGTCTTTTGGGTTATAGCCATCTTTGCAGGTGTTAAGTGGTATCTCCTTGTGGTTTTGATTTGCACTTTCCTAATGACTGAGGATGCTGATCACCTTTTCACTGCTTTTATCAACCATTTGTATTTTTTTTTTTCTTTTTTGGACAAATGTCTGTTCATATCCTTCACCCAGTTTTTAATGGGGTTGTTTTTTCACAATTGAGTTATAATTCTTTATATATCCTGCATATGTCTTTTATCAGATATATAATTTGCAAATATATTCTGCCATTCTATGGCTTGTCTTTTCACTTTCTTGATGATATGGTTTGTAGCACAAAAATTTTTAATTGGAGGTAGGCAATTTAAATATTTCTTCTTTATTGTGCTTTTGGTGTCATAGCTTAAAAGCCATTGCCCAACCCAAGATCACAAAGATTTACTCTTATGTTTTCATTGAAGAGTTTTATAGTTTTAGCTCTTATAATCATAGAATTGTAGAATTACTGGATCATAGGGTAAGTCTATGTTTGACATTTACAAGGACAATTTTGATCCACCAGAGTTAATTTTTGTCCATAGTATCAGGTAGAGATACAACTTCATTCTTTACAAGCAGTATCCACTTGTCCAACACCATTTATTGGAAAGACTATTCTCTCCCCAAATGAGTTGTCTTAGCACCCTTGTTGAAAATTAATTCACCACAAATGTAAAGATTTCTTTCTGGGCACTCAATTTTATTTCATTTATCTATATATCTATCCTTATTCTAGCAGTGCAGTGTCTTGATTACCACAGCTTTGTGGTAAGTTTTGAAATCAGGAATAATTTTGTTTTCAAGATTCTTTGGCTACTCTGGGCCTATTGCATACCAAATGAATTTTATTTTATTTCATTTCTAGTGAAACATAACTGATTATACATATTTGTGGGGCAAACAGTTGGGCTGGCTGGTTAGCTTGGTTTGTTAGAACACAGCCTTATAGCACCATGGTTACAGGTTCAGATCTCCATACCAGCCAGCAGCCAAAAAACAAACAAACAATATTGTGGCTAGCTAGTTAGCTCAGTTGCTTGGTGTACAGCCTTGCAGCACCAAGTGAATTTTAGTATCAGTTTGGCAATATCTGTAAACAAGAGCAGTTGACATTTTGATAGAGATTACATTGAATGTGTAAATCAGTTTTGGAGTATTGCTATGTTAACAATATTAAGTCTGCTAATACATGAACGAGGGATATCTTTTCATTTATTTAGATCTTTCTAAATTTCTTTCAGGAATGTTTTATAGTTTTCTTTTTTTTTTTTTTTAGTTTAATTCATTTAAAATTTTTTTTTTCTTTTTTTTTTTTTTTTTAAATTTTATTTTCTCGATATACATTGTGGCTGATTATTGCTCCCCATCACCAAAACCTCCCTCCCTCTCCCTCCCCCCTCCCCCCCAACAATGTCCTTTCTGTTTGCTTGTCGTATCAACTTCAAGTAATTGTGGTTGTTATATCTTCTTCCCCCCCCCCCGGTTTTGTGTGTGTGTGTGTGTGTGTGTGTGAATTTATATATTAATTTTTAGCTCCCACCAATAAGTGAGAACATGTATAGTTTTCAATGAACAGGTCTTGCCCTTATTTTGTTAAATTTTGTCCTAAGTATTTTATTCTTTTTGATACTATTGTAAATGGAATTGGTTACTTAATTTTTTTTTTTTTTTTCAGATTGTTCATTGATAGTGTGTGGAAATATTTTGGTATATTGATCTTGTATTCTACAACCTCACTGAACTTGTTAATCAGCTCAGTTTTTTAATGGGTTCTTTAGGATTTTCTATGTACAAGACCCTGTCATTTGGAAATAGAAACAGTTTTACTTCTTCCTTTCCAATCTGGATGTCTTTTATTTCCTTTGTTGCCAGATTGCCCTGGCTAGAACCTGCAGTACAATGGTGAATTGAAGTGGTGAGAGCAAATATCCTTGTCTTGCTCTTGATCTTAGGAAGAAAGCATTCAACGCTAGGTATGATGTTAATTGTGGGTTATTCTAGATGTTCTTTATCAGATTAAGGAAGTTATGTTCTATACCTAGTCTGTTGAGTGTTTTTATCATGAAACAATGTTATGTTTTATCAAATACTCTTTCTCCACGTATTGAGATGATCCTATATTTTTTGTCCTTTATTATATTTATGCATCAAACCAAGCTTATGTTAAACCAAGCTTGCATCCCTGGGATAAATCCTACCCATCGTGGTATATAAGCCTTTTAAATTCCCACTCAGAGATCTGGCCATTTAGCTCAGTTGGCTAGAGCATGGTGCTCCTAACAGCAAGGTCACAGGCTCAATCCCTGAACTGGCTAGCTGCCAAAAAAAGAAAGAAAAGTAATTCCCACTCAGACCCTTGTTCACCCCAACTGAAACAACAGCCTTAGGCAGCAGCAATGTTGCCAGAGGATGTCTACTGTTTTCAGTAATGCCTTGGAAGTAGGGCATTTTTACTGAGCTGAGCTTTGAGTCTAATCAAATAACCATTATACCTTAGAAACAGACATTTTCCAGGGAGCTGCATACTTGGACAAAATATTTACTGTGCTCTAGGGTGAGAACATTTAATAGAGCTCCAAAAAATGTTAGCCCTCTTTGGTTACAAAGCTACTGGGAACCACCATGCCACTGAGCTGAGAAATGAGAGGCGATGAGAATAGTCCTAAATTAGAACCTCAAAGACACCACCGTCTTACCTGAGTTCAGTCATTGCTCTTGGAGAGATGATTTTCACTTTGTTCCGTGTCTTTGGCTAATTTCCAGAGTTTCAACATCATTGGTTTTGTGGGAAAGTAAATTCAATAAGCTCCACACTCCACCAGTCCAGAAGATGATTTCCATCTGTGGACTACTGCCTGACTTAAGAGGATGGTGCGTGTACAACTGGACAGAACAGGTGTTTTATTTTATAGTAGTGACTTCACATAATATTTTGCACAAATTCAGATTAGATCTGGACAGGGCCATTTTTATTAATTCAGCCAACAAATATCTATAGAATATCTACTAAATATCAGTAAATAAGAACGGATTCCTGCCCTCAACAAGAGTATAAAGTCTGGTTGGAGCAGAGGAACTAACTTTTGTTGAGTTTATATTATTTGTCACTACTATACAAGTCACACCACTATCTTAAGCAATGGAAAAAGAAATTAGTAGAATCTTCATCTAAAAATCAATACTTCAGGTTGAGTCATAAAGATTGAGGATACAATTATCAGCTGGACTCAGTATAGGAGACCTATTCCTAGGTAGAAAGAACATGGACTTCAGAGAATTGAAAGATCACATTTCAGTAAGAGATTGTTGTTGAAGGCCTAATGGTTCCTGCCTATTTAGTGTAACTCAACCCAACACCATAAGGAACAAGCATTTTTTTAGAAAACTGAGTAACTAAATCTAAACTTGACTAATATTTTAATCACTGATATCAAAAACTAGGTAAATAAAAGAAACAAAATAACTTTGTCCCTATTACGTAAACCTATGAGTTTCATAACAATTAGGAGGTGATTACTGGTTTTATTAGTTTTGCTGTATAGTCATAGTCAGCTTCAGAGTCTGTAAGTATAAGTGAATCCCTGTTTATTTCTGCAAAGTCAAAAACTCAATTAAAATATATTAAACTCCTTACCGAATGATTAGATCCAATTTTGTTTGAAAAATAATGTGGGAGGAAGAAAAATAAGAAAATCACTTTGGTTTTGACCTTTCATCACACACAGTCTGAGCTGCTCTGATTAATGAAGACACTACCCAATTGGAAGAAAAGGTGAAAGAAGCCCTTGACCTCACAGAGCTGGGGTGACTTCAAGTGGGAGTTGCAAGGAGGATTTTAAAATGCCAAGTGTATCTTTGCCATCAGCTCTCATGGCATGGTGTGCACCTCGGGGAAGAAAAATGGATCTTGCAAAGTGGCATTTGGACCAAAGGAGCCTTTGGTAAAAACAAATTAAAACACATCTTTCACAAGACTTAAAATTCATCTTGCAATATTTTCAAGTGCTGCCAGTGCTACCACCTTCTCACTTCAAATGCGTGAAGTCGATTCCAAATGAGAAGCATTTCAAGGTGTGATAGTGGCTGGTATTAAACAATGTTGTACTAAAATTATATATCTGACAAATATTAACCTAGCTAAGGGGAAAAGTCCAAAGGAAAGAAAGTGCCCACTGTGCCAGTTAGAGTGCTCTTAGTGGCAAGTAACAAAATATATAACTGTATAGGTCTTAAAGTATAAGGGCATTTATCATGTCACATAACAAGAATCCAGAGAGATGTTGATCCAGAGTTAGTTAATATAACAGCACAATGACATAATCAAGGACCTGAAGGCTGTTTCTCTGCACTTTGTCATTCTGAGCATAGCTTTTATCTGCAAATTTGTCTCACTGTGATCACAAGGTGGCTGCCATCACTCTAGGAATCAATTCAACAAACAACCACATCCAAAGTCAAAAATGTGAGTCACTTCACACAAGTCTCTATCGGGAAGGAAACCCAGAGCTGCTGTATATGACTGCACAAGTGAGGGGCAGTCGCACAACCCACAATAAGTATAGCACCCTGCTGAGATGACCATAACCAGCAGCACTAGGATATCCATTTCTAGTTGTTTGCCAGCAGAATTCTCAGTATTGGGGATTGGTCCCATGCTCATGCCTTGGTGGCTGATGATGCTGTGACAGCAAGTATCTTGTTATCATGGGAAGTAGGCTCAGCCAAGCATAGTCTGCCAAGAAAGAAGCAGAAAAGAAACGGCTGTTGCCCAAGTAATCTATGCATCTTCCCTAAACTTGCCTGTGATCTAGTTCTAATCTGACCATTCTTTGGGCATGCCAAATACCCTTATTTTGCCTCAGTTTCATCATTAGTAAATTAAGATTAAAAGTGTTGGACACTTAATCAGATTGCAATTTATAGCAATAAATTGCTATACAATTTACATATGAAATGTAGCAAAAGCTACAAAAATACACCTGGCTTTTGACCTATAATACTACTTCAGAAAAATCAATCCCAAGAAATACTTCAACATATGCAATCAAATCATATATATGCAAGAAGATGTTAATAATTAAATTTTTTCAAAGTACTGAACACTAAATAAGCTGCTTTGAGGACTTTTGGGTCTTGAATAGAAATAATTTTTTTACTTTGCTATGATCAAATAACTCAATTCACTCTTTAGAATTATCAGGTAATATATATTTGTTAGCAATCTCGAAAACAAGAATGTACATATATGGATCCCACCCTGAAGAGACTGACAACTGGTTGGGAAGGCACAACTTTCATGGTGTGACCTCACTTTAGGACAAATTATCACAGTCTGGTCTAGAAAACCTGAAGTACTTATTTCAGAGAGAATGAGATTAAAGCTAAATATTGAGAATGAAAAATGGAAACTCAGTCAAAGACCTTGGAGATAAGAACTGATAGCAAAGTTCAGTAACAATAGCTTACTTTTGTATGGTAAGTTATCGTTACTGAACTTTTACCAAAAAGTTCAGTTTACTGTACAGTTCACCAAATGCATTTACATCCACGGCATGTGAGGGATATTGTGATCCCCATGCTAAAGGTAAAGACACTGCAGCTCAATTGAGTTAAGTAACTTAATTTCTACATAACTAGTTAATAGATAAAATTAGACTCAAATAGACATCTAAGGAAAGGAGTTCAAGCCCAGAAATTATTTTTAAAATGTGGCATACTTACATGAACTTCACATGCAATCTTTCCTTTGTGTCCATGTATTTTATTTCTAGATGTAATCAACAGCCTTTTAAGGGGGCAGGGGGGGAAATGCTTAACTACTGTGTAACTTCTTACAACTAGGCACATAAAAACATAAAAAACTATAACAGATCACAGCAATAGGTACCAAAAGATTGGAACAAATGAAGGAAGATCTGTTTGTTCCTAATCTTATTTATTAATGCTGTCATTGACAGGGATTTAGTATTACTCTCTTCTTTCAAAGAACAGAACTTGATGAATGGACTGACTTGTCCCACCTCACATCATCCAGCAGTTGGGAAGCCAGAGCCCTCAGCATCCCTATCCAGGACCATTCTTTCCTAATATAAAACAAGACTCTGTCATATTCATATGTAGTTATGATAGATATCTTCCCTTGGTCTACAGAGAAAGCTAGGAATTTCTGAGTAAAAGCTCTTGCCCCAGGCAGATCTAACCAACCAGTCCTTGGAAGCATCTACTATTTTTCTTTTACTTAGTGAAATTACTATATCCTAGGTTGAAGTATTTCATCTTTTAGACAATTACTGCATCTTTTGTAAATAGGTACAATAATATTTTTGTAAACAGCTACAATAAGATTTAATTATTGGAAGCTGAATAAATTCTGGTACAACATTAAGCTGGAGGATATCTGAGTATTTTTGAAGGGGTAAATATCATGTGTGAAAATTGCAGGTAGAAATATACGGCAATTGGTCACTTTAATTTTCACATACTGGTTTTCAGTTTTTCTGATCCAATAATTCCAATGCTTGCTTATTTTTTCTTCAGAGGATTCTGAAAGTAACATAATTTGTTCTATAATTTCAAGTCATTTTCTTTTCATAACCATAATCCTGAATAGTATAAGATTAGAGGCTCTGTTTTTCCTAACATGGCATTAAACCACCTTTCTGTCATCGCCCTTAAATCAAAAGTACTTCTAAATGTCAACTCATAAAAATTTGACAAGTTACTCCATTATTTAGGTTGTTCTTAAAGTCATCAGCAGTGGTCTCTATGAGAAAATACACATTTTCTCTCATAAAAACTAGTTTAATGTTCTCAGCCACTCATTTTTTACAAAAGAAAATTTCATTCCTGCTGCTATGTAATTTCAATCACAGCCACCCCCCAAGATTTTAAATTTAAAGGACACGCTGAAATGAACTATGTATTAAACAAAGTATATCATCAACCCTATTCACTCCTTTCCTAAATTACTAATTTGGTGTTACTTCCACGACAGAGCCACATGGCTATTGGTGGCTTATGCAGGACTTCATAAGCACATAAACTTAGACAACCACGGCAACAACTCCAATTTCATAAAATATGATTTTTATGACTGCCATTTAACTATGCCCAGCTCTCAGCATAGATTGCAAACTTACTTAAGAGAGGATGATAACAATCATGCTGTTATAACACACCAGATATTAAGCTGAATATCTGTGCTTTATTCTCAGTAGACATTAATGCCAGGACTAGATATACAGATTTCTGGCATGGACACCTGGCATAGGTTTCCCTACCGATCCAAAAGAGAATAAATTTCAACTCAGGGTTCATTTTTCATTTGTGTTTGTTAGCTTGTTAGTTTCTTTATATTACTTGTTTTTAGCAAGAGAGAGATGTAAGTGAGAGGAGCCATTGATCCTTGTATTAGAATATTGGCGAGAATCTCCAATCCACAGGCAGTACACAACGTTAGTAGACCATTCCATAACAGGAAACCAGAGGAGAAAATTGGAGCAAATGATCCCAACCAGCATGTTAGTTCATTTCATCTTGCAGGGAAGAACTTTTAGAAATACTCTTCTGCTAAATTTATACTCTAAAGCTGGCATTCCCATTTCTCTTCCAACCTGCCCCTGTTCTAAACATATAATCTATCACTTTAAAAATAATGCTGCATTGAAAAAACTTAAGGAAGTCTCCAGTATCTTAAAATAACCGTAACTGTGGAAATTGCCTGATTTTGAAAGGCCTTACTGTACATTATTCTGTGTCATATAATAGCTACATTGCTGTGTTGGTAACAACCCTTTCAGAAACTTAATGGCTTTTTCAAAAACCTCCCTCAGTTTCTGAGCCACCTGGCAAGGATGTACATTTCCTAATGCCTTTTCCTCATGCCCTATCAAGAAACAATAGTTTCTGTGGGATCCCACCAACTTAGAACTCACCTTTCAATGTGAATGCAAGAGTTACGTGGTTTCTACCTAAACACTAGATTTCAGAAGAACTTACTCATGATGCACTCACATGTAGAAAACCCAGTAGTAAAGAGAAGTCCTGAAATGAGGCCAGGAAGAACCTGGTTCTGTGTATACCTCAGATCCAAAATCTTCAGTGTCTTAATAAATACTTTATATACAAGGGTGCTTCAAAAAGTTTACAGAAAGATTTATATTATCTTTTAATTCTATTTTTCCATGAATTTCTTGAAGTATCCTTATACATCTACCAATTGAGTCCTATTGATAGACGTATAAAAATTAGTCAGATATCGCAAAGTTAAATTGGTTTTAACTTTAACTACTGACCTTCCTTTCCACATTGATAAACCAGAGTAATGTCTTCAAATGAGACAATTAAAAATGCCAAGAAAAACAAAAAAAGTACCAAAAAAAATGAGAGATATATATAAAGCAAACTAAAATGTAGTATAATTTTTGAGTAGGTATTAGAGTATTTAAAAAGAGAGAGAGAATCCATTTTTCCTTGATACTAGCACCATGTCCCTTTGGTTAGTGTTAATAGATTACATTTCATTTTCTAAGGGCCCAAACATACTAGTTGATTTTGAAATGAACAACATTTACATAATTATAATACCGTAAAAACTGTTTATTGGATTTTACTTTTTAGAATCAACCTATGAGAAAAGCATAGCAAACTTAAAAATAATCATATTTGAAAAAAAAAACACATAAAAACTCTAGTACCATACACAAAAACAAACTCCAGAAAAAGACAGGGTTGACTATTCAAAATTCAAAAGACACACCTGTAAAATTAAAAACAAGTGGCAGACTGATTTGAATTATATTAAGGACTTCTCTAAATCAAAAAGACTGATAATTGAATGGAAAAGATGGGCAAAGGTTATGAAAAGGCAATAAACAAAAGAAATAAAAGAAGAGAAATATCCTCAAATTTGTTAGCAATCATAAGAAGGCAGATTAAAACAACAATAAGATTCTTTCTGTCCTATCAGGTTGACAAAAATTAGAGTGATTAATAAAATTCAGTATTCGTGAGAATGCAGGGAAAAGGGGAATCTCTCATTCTGTTGTACTAGTGAGCTCTGTCTGTACTATTTTAGCTCATAAAAGAATTAATAGAATATGTTAATAATGAGGGACCACATAGAGACAAGCCTGCAGTACAGTCTATTTGAATTAATTATGACAGTCAGAATTTTTTCTTTACAGCCTTATTTCCTAGGTTTCTCAAATCCCTGGGCCTAGAACTCATGTTAGTCTTTCTGAGCACTTACCTTTTGTGTGTATCTCTCTTTTACCTTGGAATTTTGTTTAAGAGAAATCTGTAAATGATTAAGAGACTATTGGTTACAAAACCTAACGTTAACTTTCCTTTCACATGGGAGTGTGATGCATTTCCTCCTTTCCCTCATAACTTTGTATCTCTGGGTCTTGGACATAATCTGCTTGCCTGGATACTTTGACTTTATGCTGCCCTGTGGGAAAGTGTTTGTCGCTGTTCATAAGAGGTTATATACAGAAAGCTCTTGAGCGTGTTTTGGTTTTTTTCCATTTCTCTTTTTCAAGTTCTTATATATTAACAATATCTTCTGGATAATTCCACTTTGTTTAAATGCATAAAATTGTAAAGAAATTCAAAGGTGAAAAAGCAAATCCCGTTTCAAATCAGATCAGTAATAAAAAAAAAAAAACATATAGCTTGAGGCTATAAAAATGTACATTGGGTTACCTCTTCTACCCTTTTCTTTTAATGTCCTTCTTAACTTTTACTGCCTCATTTGACTATATTACAGAAGTGACTTTAATCTGTGGCTTTGATTAAACTACAAGGACATCCAGAAACAATAACATAAGGCCTGAGAGGGTGAAGCTGCTGAAATCCGAAGCACGTTTATCGTGTTCTGAGATAGATCACCACAATACAGATAAAGCTTAGGAGACATGTCCATCTCCACTTCAGAATTTAATTTAGTGAAACTTGCTTGCTCTTGAGCGCTGTTTACTTTTGCTTTTATGGCACAAATCATGTCAGAAATAAGGTTGCTCTGGAATAATGTTGTATTGATCATTATCTGGCCACTGGAAATCTTTGGTTACATAAAGAGTTTTCTGAAGTGGGACCTGACCTTCGTGTTTTTCAAATCACTGAAAAGTAAAAAAGTATAGTTAAAAAATAATAATTAAGAATATTATATATATATAAAAAATATGGAATATTAATTTTTCAGGATATTTCTATATATATTATCCTTACCAGAATCCCAAGACATGAGTAGATTAAGTATGACCATCTACACTTCACAGACAGGTCTAAGGACACACACAGATGGTGAAAGAAGTGATACTAAAACTCCAGTCTCCAACTATTACATCGTTTTCCCCTCACTTTGGGGGTGGGGGAAGTGGGGAGGGGGAACCCCATGTAACTATTCCTATTTTGGTTTCCAAATTCTTTTTTTTTTTCCCTCTCTTGGCTCCATATTGCTATTCCCTATTTTGGTTCTCATACTTCTATAGCCAGTACAGACCATTTAGGGTTTGTTGACCTAAAGAGAAATTGAGGCCAAATACATGTAGCAAGGATTTACTGAGCCAATATGACAATTGCAACTGGGGAGACACATAGTCAGGGCATCCTGAGAACTGCTTTCCAGAAAGAGCCAGCAGAGCTTAGCATTTTATAAGCACAAGAAGGGGGAATGGTCAAAGAAGAGAGCAAAATAAGGACAACACTGCCTAATTACATTGGCAGGCTTCTCTTGGTTGTACATGCCATATAGAGTTGGGATTGCTACTAGGTTACATCCTACATGCAGGGATCTAAGGTAAGGGTAATAAGAAGCATTCTATGTTATTTTATGGCTTTCTGGTATCATTACACCTTCTTCTAAGTCAAAATGATCTTACATTTTCCAGGACAGGTGGACGTGATTACCAACTTATCCCGGATCTCCCAAGGCACTGTAATTTAGCTGACACAGTCAGAGAACTTTTTGGTTATCAGGTTAAAGGGCCTAATTTAATGCTTAAATAGAAAACACTCAATAAATACAAATAAGATTTAACTGAATTATTCATACAATCAGCAAGATTCATCCTCTTCTGAATATTTTTCATGTGGCCCTACAAGAATATCTCCAACTGTTCATTATTTCTGCCTGTTGTAGGGGCTTTCAGTTGAGTCAGTGAGAAGCTATATAGTTTTTTAAAGAACACAGTGAACAGAAAATCTCAATCCCTCCTTCAAACAGCAGTTTGAAGCAGTTTCAAACCTTCTGAAACTTTTTGAAAATGTCATCTCTTGCCCTTAGGCAATGGGATTGCACTAAAATATACTCAACTTGTCCTACTAGTTTGGGGGTAATAATTTCCATAGCAGGCCAAGGGCAGCCTCCACTGCCCAGCAAAGGCATAAGCACTCATGGGACCCTCAACAGGAGCTGTGGGCAGCCCCCAATGTTTGGCAGAAGGCAGCAGCACACACAGGGTCCTGAGCAGGAGCTGTGGGCAGCACTCCCTGCCCAGCAGAAGGCATGCCAAAAACACCACTTCCATGAAGGTGGTCCACCACAGCCACTGTCACCAAAAGGGCAGCTCACCACCACAGTAGCAGCCACAGCCACCATGCAGGTGGTCTACCACCCATCTGAGTACACTGACACAAGGAGAGTCACCAGTGGAGATTGGAAGAAGAAGAGGAAGTCTCACTCCTCAAAACCCATTCCAGAGTAATAGAAATGAGTGCTCTACCACATGACCAGACATCAGTGTAGAGATACTAGAAATATGAAAACAAAACAAGAAAATATGAAATCACAAAGAATACAGTAATTCTCAAATACAAGACTCTATAGAGTGGAACCTTGAAATGACTAAAAATGAATTCTGAGCAACAATCTTAAGAAAACTCAGTGAGATATGAGAAGACTCAGAAAAAAGAATGAAATGAGAAAAAAATCCAGGATATGAAGGAGGAAATTTACAAAGAGATTAATACCTTAAAAAAGAATGTAGCAAAATTCATGGAACTGAAAGATTCATTCAACAAAATAAAAAGCACAACTGAGAGTTTAAATAGCAGGCTAGAGCAAGAAGAGCAAAGAATTTCTGACCTCAAGGTAATCTTTTTGAAATAACCCAGGCAGACCAAAAAAAAAGGAAAAAAGAATGTTAAAAAATGAAGAAAATCTAAGAGAGCGAGCAGACAAACTTAAGCACACAAACATTTAAATCATGGCTGTTCCAGAAGGAGAGAAGAAAGAAAAAGGCATTGAGAACCTATTCAATGAAATGATAACAGAAAACTTCCCAGGTAAAGAGAGAGACATGGACCTTCAGAACCAAGAGACTCAAAGATCAAAAAAACAGATTCACTCCAAAGAGATCCTCTCTGACACATGGTATTCAAACTGAAAAAACTCAAAGGCAAAGAGATAAGCCTAAAAACAGCAAGAGAAAAGGGTCAAGTCACTTATAAGGGAACCCCTATCAGACTAACAGCAGACATTTCAACAGAAACTCTGCAGGTTGGGAGAAAATGGGGCAACATATTCAAAATACTAAAAGAAAAAAAACACCAGCCAAGAGTAATATACCCAGCAAGGCTATCCTTCAGAAATGAGGGAGAAACAGAGTATATTCCAGATAAAAACTATGGGAATTCATCACCATACTACCAGCCCTTCAAGAAATCCTCAAGGGAGTACTGCATGTGGAATCAAAAATGATAATCACTACCATGAATACACAAGAAAGAATAAAACCCACTGGTAGAACACTAATGTGAACAAGAAGAGAAAGAAACTATCTTCACACCTCAAAAAACTAGTCAACAACAAAGACAAACAATAAAGGGGGAAGAAAAGAACAAAAGATATTTAAACATCCAAACAACAATTTAAAAACATACTTTTAAATGACAACCCTAAATGTAAGCAGATTAAACTCCCCACTTGAAAGAAACAGACTGACTGATTGTATTAAAAAGCTAAACCCACTACATGCTGTCTTCAAGAGACTCACCTCACCTGTAAGGACAGACACAGACTAATAATGAAGATATGCAAAAAATATATACCACCCAAATGGAAACCAAAAATGAGCAGTAGTAGCTATTCTTATATTGGATAAAACACACTTTAAACCAAAAACTATTTTAAAAAGACAAAGAAGGCCACTATATAATGATAAAAGGATCTGTCCAGCAAGAAGACATACCAATCATATATACATGTGCACCCAACACTGGAGCACCCACATACGTAAAGCAAACCCTATTAGGTCTAAAGAAAGAGGTAGGCCCCAATACAATAATAGGAGGGGACCTGAAAACCCCTCTCTCAGCATTGGACAAATCATCTAGGCAACAGATCAACAGAGAAACACAGGATTTAAACTACACTTTAGATGAATTAGACCTGGAAGATACTTACAGAACATTTCATCCAACAACTACAGAATACACTTTCTTCTCATCAGCACATGGAACATTCTCCAGGATAGACCACACGTTAGGTCACAAATCAAGTCTCAACAAATTTTTCAAAATTGAAATAATTTCAAGTATCTTTTCAGACCACAATGGATTAAAACTGGAAATCAACAACAAGCAAAACTCTGGAAACTACACAAATACATGGATATTGTACTAGTTCGATTTTGTTGCTTACAATGAGATACATGGAACTGGGTAATTTATAAAGAAAATGAAATTTATTGCTTACAGTTTCTGAGGCTGGAAAGTCCAATTCCAAAGTCCATCTAGTGGTGACGACAGTGACCCAGGGGTCTCACATTGCAAGATGGTGGAAGAAGAGAGAGCAGAGAAAGACAGACTCTCCTCTTCCTTTAAAGCCCTCACAACCATACTCCTGACCACTATTCTTAATCCATTCACTACGGCATGGTCCTACAATCCAATCACCTCTTTAAGGCTCCACCTTTCAATTATCATAATAGGATTTCCCACCCTCTTAACAGTCACAGTTTCTAATACATAAAATTTTCTAATACATAAAACTAGGGGAACACGAGTTAATTTTCTAATACATAAAACTTGGAGGACACAATTCAAGCATCAGGGAGTTCAGGAGGGACATAATTCAATCCACTACATTCCGCTCCTGGCCCCCCAAAACTCATGTCTTTTCAAATGCAAATGCATTCATTCCAAACCCAAGGTCTCAATTTGTTTCAACTCAAAGGTCCAAAGTTCAAAGTTCCATCTGTGAATTAAAAACAAGTTATCTACTTCCGAGATACAATGGTGGGACAAATATAGGGAACATATTCCCATTCCAAAAGGGAGAAATAGACCAAAAGAAAGGGGTAACAGGTCCCAAACAAGTCTGAAACCCAGCAGGACATGCATTGAATCTCAAAGCTGGCAAATCACATACCTTGACTCCATGTTCGATGCCCTCTGCATGCTGGTGTGGGGGTTGGGTCCCCAAGTCCTCAGGCAGCTCCACTTCTATGGATTTCCTGGTCTCAGGTGATGCCTTAGATCTCGCAGGCTGGTGTTGCACCCTGATAACTCCACAGGTCTGGGTTCTCCATGGTGGTCCCATTCTCACAGCTCCACTGGACATGGTACTGATGGCGTTTCTCTGCTGCAACTCCAACCCCACGTTTCCATTAAGTATTCCTCTAGTGAGGGTTGTCTGCAGTGACTCTGCCCCTACAACAGATCTCTTCCTGGGCTTCCAGACTTCTCCATACATCCTTTGAAATCTGGGTGAAGGCTCCCAAGCCAACACAGCTCTAGCATTCTGTGAGCCTAAAGACTTAATACACCACATGGATGCCACCAAGACTTCTGCCTGAATCTTCCAAATCTACAGGTCCAGCCACACCTGGGACCAATTTAGCCATGGCTGGAGCAGCCAAAAGCAGCTGGGGTGCTGGTGCTAGATGCAACTTCCCAAGGTGGTCCTGAGCAGTGAGCCTGTGGAAGGTGCCTCTGACCATTTTGTCTCCCTAGATCTTTTGGCCTGAAATAGAAGGATTGGCCCAGAGCCTACTGCAATGTCTTCAGGGCCCTTTCCCCTTCTCTTGATAATCCCCTTTCTTCATACTGATCTTCTTATCTAGTGTTCATGGGGCTGCAACATTGCATGCTCTCTTCTTCTCTACCACATGGCCAGGCTGCAAATTTTCTACATTTTTACACTCTGTTTCCCTTTTAAATCCTGGCTTTATGTCATGCTTTTGCTGCCATAACTCAGCATAGGCTGTTGCAAGTAGCCATGCAGCTTCCTTAATGCTTTGCTGCTTAGAAATTTCTTTGGCCAGATGCTCAGGTTCACAATTCCTAAGTTCCAGGTTCCACAAAGTCCTAGGGCATGGACACAACACAGCCAAGTTCCTTGCCAGTTCACAGCAACTGTGATCTTTGCCCCAGTTTCCAATAAACTCCTTCTGATTTCTATCTGAGACCACCTTAGAATGGTCTTTACAGTCCATATTTCAATCAGCATTCTGCTCACTGCCATGTAACCAGTCTCTAAGACATTCCAAACTTTCCCTCATCTTTTTGCCTTCTTCTGAGTCCTCCAAACTCCTCCAACTTTTGCCTAACACCCAGTTCCAAAACTGCTTCCACATTTTCAAGTATTTGCTGTAAGCAGCACTCCACTTCTCTGGTACCAATTTTCTGTATTAGTCCATTTTTGCAGCTTATCACAAAGTACACTGAACTGGGTGATTTATAAAGAAAATGAAATTTATTGCTTACAGTTTCTGAGGCTGGAAAGTCCAATTCCAAAGTCCATCTGGTGATGGCAACAGTGACCCAGGGGTCTCACATTGCAAGATGGTGGAAGGAGAAAGAGAGTGAGAGATAGAGAAAGAGAGAGAGAGAGAGAGGGAGAGAGAGAGATTCACCTCTCCTTTTTTTTTTGTCATTTTTCGTGACTGGTAAGGGGATTGCAACCCTCGGCTTGGTGTCATCCGCACCGTGCTCAGCCAGTGAGCACACAAGCCATCCCTATATAGGATCTGAACCCGTGGCGGGAGCGCCACTGTGCTCCCAGCGCTGCACTCTCCCGAGTGAGCCACAGGGTCAGCCCTCTCCTCTTCTTTTAAAGCCCTCAAAACTATGCCCCTGACCATCATTTTTAATCCATTCACTACGGCATGGTCCTACAATCCAATCACCTCTTTAAGGCTCCACCTTTCAATTATCATAATAGGATTTCCCACCCTCTTAACAGTCACAGTTTCTAATACATAAAATTGTCTAATACATAAAACTTGGAGGACACAAGTTAAGTTTCTAATACATAAAACTTGGGGGACACAATTCAAGCTTCAGGGAGTTTTGGGAGGACATAATTCAATCCACTACAGATATTAAACAACATGCTCCTGAATGACCTATGGGTCCAATAAGAAATTAAACAAGAAATCATAACATTTCTTGAAAATAAAAATAAAAACACATCATACCAAAATCTGTGGGATACTGCAAAAGACTTGCTAAGAGGAAAGTTTATTGCAAAAAACACTTACATCAAAAGAATGAAAAGATTTCAAACAACCTAATGCTATATCTCAAAGAACTGGAAAAACAAGGAAAATCCAGTCCCAAAATACAGAAAGAAATAATTACACTCACAGCAGAACAAAATGAAATAGAGACCCAAAAAGATACAAAAGATCAATGAAATAAAAAAATCGCTTTTTTGAGAAGATAAACAAAATAGATAAGCTATTAGCTAGGCTAACAAAGAAAAAAAGAAGAAGCTAGAAGACCCAAATAACAAAAATCAGAAATGAAAAAGGAAACATTACAACTGATACAACAGAAATATAAAGAATCATTAGAAACTATTACAAACAACTGTATGCCAATGAATTCGAAAGCATAGAGGAAATGGATACATTTCTGGATGCATGCAAACTACCAAGACTGAACTAAAGAAGAAATAGAAAACCTGAACAGACAAATAACAAGCAATGAGATTGAAGCTATAATCAGCAGTATCCCAACAACAAAAGGCCCAGTACCAGATGGCTTCACTGCTGAATTCTATCAAACATTTAAAGAGGAATTAATACCAAGTCTCTTCAAACTATTCCAAAAAATTGAAACACTGGCTATTCTCCCAAATTCATTTTATGAGGCCAGCATCACCCTGATATCAAAACCAGATGAAGATACAATAAAAAAAGAAAACTACAGACGAAAATCTCTGATGAACACAGACACAAAAATCCTCAATAAAATAGCAGTTAAAATACAGCAACACATCAAAAAAAGTTATGCACCATGATGAAGTGATCTCATCCCAGAGATGCAAGGATGGTCCAACATACAAAAGTCAATAAATGTGATACACCACATCAACAAAATCAAGGACAAAAACCAAATGTTTATGTCACAGATGCAGAAAAAGCACTTGACAAAATTGAACATCCTTCATGATAAAGACTCTCAGCAAATTAGGCATATAAGGAAAGTAACACAATAAATAATCTCAACACAATAAAAACCATGTATGACAAACACTGCCTACATCATCTTGAATGGGGAAAAGATGAAACCTTTTCCCTTAAGAAGAGGAACAAGACAAGGATGCCCACTCTCACCACTCACACTTAACACAGAAGGACTAGCCAGATTAATCAGGAAAGAAAAACATATAAAGGGAAGCCAGATTGGAAAAGATGAAGTCAAACTATCCCTGTTTGTGGATGGAATGATCCTACATCTAGTAAAACATAAAGAGTTTACCAAAAAATCTTCTAGAGCTTATAAATTATTTCAGTAAAGTTGCAGGATGCAAAATCACATGTTAAAATCAGTAGCATTTTTATACTCCAACAATGAACTAGCAGGAAAAAAAAATCAAGAAAGCAAGTTCATTTACAATAGTCACCAAAAAAATAAAATACCTAGGAATCAAATTAACCAAGGAGGTAAAAGATCACTACAATGAGAACTACAAATCACTGCAAGAAATTAAAGAAGACACAAAAAGATGGAAAGACATTCCATGCTCTTCGATTGGAAGAATTAACACTATGAAAATATCTATACTACCCAAAGCAATCTACAGATTCAATGCAAACCCCATCAAAATACCAATGACATTCTTCACAGAAATGGGAAAAACAATCTTAACATTCATATGGAACAACAAAGGACCCCAAATAGCCAAAGCAATCCTGAGCAAAACAAGTAAATAAATAAAGCCAGAGGCATTATACTACCTGACTTCAAATTATATTATAAAGCTATAGTAACTAAAACAGTATGATACTGGCATAAAAACAGAAACTCAGGTCAATAGAGCAGAATAGAGAACCCAGAAACAATTCACAAACTTACAGCCAACTGATATTTGACAATGGCAACAGGCTCATACTTTGTGGAAGGGACTGCCTCTTCAATAAATGGTGTTGGTAAAACTGGACATCCATATGTAGAAGAATTCCATAGCACCTGTACATCTTACCATATACCAAAATCAATTCAAAATGCATTAAAGATATATATAAGACCCAAAACTATAAAACTCCAAAGAAAAAGGGGGAGGGGGAACACTTCAGGAAGTAGGACTGGGCAAAGACTTGATGAACAAGACCCCAAAAGCACAGGCAACAAAAGAAAAAATAAACAAATGAGATTGTATTAAAAGAAACAGTACACAGAGCAAAAAGACAATCTATAAAATGGGAGAAAATATTCACAAACAATGCATCTGACAAGGGATTAAGATCCAGAATATACAAGGATATATTTTAACAGTAAAAGAACAAGTAACCTGATGAAAACATGGGCAAAGGAGCTGAATGGGCATTTCTCAAAGGAAGATTTACAAATGGCTAACAGACACATGAAAAAATGCTCAACATCACTAATCATCAGGGAAATGCAAATCACAACCACAATTAGGATATCATCTCACCCCAGTTAGAGTGGCCATTATCATAAAGACAGAATAACAAATGCTGGAGAGGATGCAGAGAAAGGAGAACCCTCCCACTCTATTGGCGGGACTGTAAATTAGTGCACCCATTATGGAAAACAGTATGGAGTATCCTCCAACAACTACAGATAGAACTGCTATACAATCCAGCAACCCCACTGCTGGGAATATACCCAGAGGAATGGAAATCATCATGTCGAAGGGATATCTGCACTCCCATGCTTATCGCAGCTCTATTTACAATAGCTAAGAATTGGAATCAACCTAAATGTCCACCGACAAATGACTATATAAAGAAATGTGATATGTTTACACAATGGAATACTACTCTGCCATAAAAAAGAATGAAATCCTGCCATTTGCAGCAACATGGATGAACTTAGAGAAAGCTATGTTAAGTGAAATAAGCCAGACACAGAAAGAGGAATACCACATGTCCTCAATCATAAGTGGGAGCTGAGGGAGGAAGGAAAGGATGGATGGAGGGAGGGAAGGAAGGAAGAAAGAAAGAATCACAATAATTCCTTGAACCTTGCATATGGAGAGGACAATATTGAGGCCAAAGGTGGGTAAAAGGTGGGGGAGAGGGCTAGAAAGAGACTAGTAAAGAGCCACAAAAAAGGTTAACATTGTGTAATGGTAAAATTAAAATATGAAATTAAAAATAAATAAAACTTTTCCTTAAAAAAAAAATTTCCATGGCAGACGCCATTGAAATATAGACCAGTTTTATCCCAAAGTGGATACCAATTCTATCTACCTTGGGAATTGGAAATGAGAGAGAGAAAGAGAGAGAGAGAGAGAGAGAGAGAGAGAGAGAGAGAAGCTTTAAAAAATATTCAGGATTAAATAATTTACGTGAAATAAAGATAGTTTTATTTATTACAAGTCCCAGTTAAACAAGTGGATTTGCACATGCAATGGTTGTGTCCTAAAACAAATATGTTATTTTAATGAACATGAAAGGAAAGTGTTTTTACCTCTTCTTTTACTTGGAAGTGAAAAACATTTAGTTGAGGAGAGCTGAGGGAGTCACACCTCACTGCCACTGGAATATAGGTGTATGTGCACAAAAATTGGAGATTTACATTACAATTGACTTTATTCTCTTCTTTGATTTAACATTTACTAATTTTTGTGAGGAACCTGAATACTCTTCAGGCATGGAAGGCTCAGAGAAAGTCCCCACGTTGCATCAACACCTACCAGATTTTTAAAATTAAGTACTTTGGATCATTTAAAGGGGTAGGAGTGAGTGGTTGCACCATGAGCAAAACTTCTATATTTTAACAGCACTTTAGTATTTTATTCTCTTAAATCAAAGATTGACCAATTCTAATCAAGTTATATTGAACCACTACAGCCACTACATTGACCATGGCCTTCAAAAACAGGAATTAACTGTGGCTTTTCAGATAATACTTTCTAATTTATGCTCTTATTAAATTTACTATTCATTCCAATATTTTTCCTTTTAGCATTGGCAGAAAGCTCTCACAGGCTTTTCTCTCTTACCACCCCTGGTTTTCCTTCTACTCTTTACACATTCTTATTGAAATATTTTAGTTGCCAAGAGTATCCCCATTAGTGAAGACTTTAATAAAATTAATTATAAATGGTAACTTGGATAAAAGCCTTTTCTTAAAAAAGGTAACATTTTCTGTTTTACTCTGAGTTTAAAGAAATCTGTTTCTGTGACAGCACTTTAGGTTTTTGGCAGCTCATCTTCCAGTTACACTTAAAATTTAAAGGGAGAAATATTCATCTTTAATGAGATAGCATGAAAGCACTTCTGTGTAATCGAAAAGGAATTCATCTGTAAATTTGGAACTTGTTTGACAGAAGGAAAAAACTTAACAAAGCAGCTTTGACCTATAAAGAAGCATTCAGTCCTTCAGAACTATTTTTTTTAAACGCACATACTGCGTTCATTGTAGAGCTCAAACATGCCCTGAGCACAGAAACTGAGAATACTAATCTAACTTACAACTGGAGAGTTTAGGGAAGAAGTTTATACTTTCTGCTGGAAAATTCACTCTAGGGGTCAGAAGGACCAGGTTCTTGTCCCTTCTCTGCTATAAATCTCTGATATTGGGCAAGTCACTTCACCGGGCTAACTCAGTTTCTTTACCAAAAAAAAGAAAGGAAAAGGAGGAGTGGCAGACATTCTTCTCTCTAAAGTTGCTTCCAGCTCTATCATTCTAATATTTAAAAATTGTGATGGGTGTCCAATTGTCTTTGGTTCTTATAATAAATCTACCCAGATCAGATAAGTGATGTTTTTTGCTGAAAAGCAGTTACTCCTTGAAAAGCATCCAGAGCTCTAAGCAAATTTTAAAGCAGGAGAGACACATTTAATGCTTTATTTTTTGTTTTGTTTTGTTTTGTTTTCCAAATTGGCCAATTCATTTTTTCAACAAGAATTCCTTCAGGTAATCTCCTGAAGATATAAAGTTGAATAAAACCCAGTTCCTACTCTTTATAGTTTTCCTGTCTACTGAAAGGGAAATAGACGTGAAAACAAATCATGGTAACGATATAAGAGCTAGAACCAAGCTATGAACCAAGAACAGAGATAAAGGCATTTCTGTGCCCAGAGAGGTCATGGCTTTCCAGGAAAGGTGACTGTACTATATAATGATTAAAACTGTGGACTCTTGGGCCTGCCCGCGGCCCGAGTGCGGCGCTTGGGAGCGCAGCGGCACTCCCGGCACTCCCGTCGAGGGTTCGGATCCTATGTAGGAATGGCCGGTGCACGCACTCACTGGCTGAGTGCCGTGCGGGCGACACCAAGCCAAGTGTTGCGATCCCCTTACCGGTCACAAAAAGACAAAAAAAGAAAGAAAAAAAAAAAAAGCGTGGACTCTAGAGCCAGACAGCTTGGGTTCAAATCATGGCTCCACCATTTACAAGCTGGGTGATCTTGAGCTAGTTACTTAAGCTGTCTGTGGCTCAGCTTCTTCTTTAAAACGGGGCAATAATAGTACCTATCTCATAGAGTAGTTGTAAGAATTAAATGAATTAAAATATATGAGTGCTTAGAACAGTACCTTGTTCACAGTAAGCACTACAGGAGTCTAAGATGTTACTACTATTATTTTGAGAAATGATTAGATGTTGGAAAGGAAGACAAACATGAGAAATATTTTGGGTATAGGGGGCAAGTATGTATAAATTGGGTTTTTATATTAAGAAAAAAGAACAGCATGTTTAGGGAATTTTAAAGAGTTCAACATGGCCGGAATACTGGTACACATGGAGGAATGGGGACAGATGGTGTTGGAGGGACAGAGACAGGGCCATTTCATGAAGACTTTATGTGACATCGTATTGCCCCAAGGTTGTGTTTTAAATCTTAGAAAATTGTGGATAATAGACATGCCCTATGTTTGTTTGCATAAATGTGTCATTCAAACACTAATTATATTTCCCATTCATTTCTCCAAGTTTTTTTCTATGGTAATATGAATGTTAGCTACAGAAATATATCAGGAAATTTCTCAGGAAATTTCAAAAATGGCTATAGGAAAAATTTAAATTTAATCAGATCTTAAATAATGACCCAGATATAGACTTCGTAAAAACTGTGGCTTTGTAAATAGAATTGTGAGATTCATTCTCTATATGCTAGTTATCATCTTATCAATACTTTAAATTTAGGGTTGGAGTAGAACACACACAATTTTATCTCATTTTTACCTAGTCAAGAAAAAAAAGCATGGTTGACCTAATGCCCATGAAACATTCTGAAAATTCTTTTGATGCATCTAAAACATCTTCATTTAGAAAATACTGGTTCACTGAGTTTTGCAGATCTTTCATGTGTTAATACATTTCATCATATATTTTAAAATCACATTCATTAATATTACCACTGATCTCATCAAAAGAATCTCCAACTATTGGGAAAATGTCAAGCTTACAGTGGCAATTACAAGTTTTCCAACACTGTAATATTCAAATGAAGTCTTAAATTTCATCCCTTGTGTCAATTACTGAGTTGCTTATTGATGAAGAAACAGGTTCACTTCATTCATTTTCACAAAAATGACTGTTCACAAAATGCACATGTCTGAATAACCAGTTTGTCTGCAATTCTTTCAAGTAAAATTGGTGCTCCATAAAATGTGGCTAGTTCAGCTTGCAACTCAAACAATCACACAAATGCTTTTTCCTTGGTATGCAACAGAATTGCTCTATGCATATATTCCATTTTTAACACAAAATATTAAAAAGACATATACTCAGTGATCAAAATTCAGTAAAATTAACTGTTTTTGCTCCTTCATTGAGGACAGTCACATTTCCTTTTAATTGTATGACAGTGGAGAATATAGTTTGATACCACTGCCTTAATTTATGTTAAGGCACCAGGAGTTTTACTATTGCTTTTGCACGATCAGTGCAAATATCAGTACAGTGAAAATAGCAAGTAACATCTTAGTATTATGAAGGTAGTTTTGACCTCACAAAGCTTTTGAGAGGGTGTGAGAGACCCTCAAAGGGTCTGCAGACTACAATTTAGGAACCTAGTCCTTCTGTTCTTTGAATGATTCATGTGACCTCAAATATCCCCTTGTTTTCCCCAGTTTCTCTCTTGTCTATTTACAAAGTTCATCAAGATTGAAAATGACAACAGCTAATACTAGCTTTCTCTGTTGCTTGAAATCCGGCTAATAGTTGACTTTACCCTGTTCTGATTGTTAGCAAGTAGAGCATCAGACTGATTAATAAGTAACTGGCCAGGGCTATTTTGATCTGTAACATGCACTCTTACAGAAACTACAAAACTGAACTACACCAAGAAAATTATTAAAGTTTGTAGAATTGGGGACCACAGAACTCTATGTCACATCACCATTAAACTAGCACTATCCTAAGGTAGATATCCTTTCCCTGGTTGAACTACAGTGGTCAGTTATTGAACATTATCCAGGCAGTAGTGATGAAAGAAGTGCTAAAGGAGCCCAGATGACCTGCCACACAGCAGCTGGGATGCTCTCTTCAGACAAGGAATAGACTATCCCTATTGTGATATGTATCCATTTGGTTGAAAGTGCTCAATCTCTTTTAAGTGAACAATGGCTGAAATTGTTTCTTTTCTTTGCAACAAGTGCATAACATTCTGCACCCTCCCTTCTCCCTACAGTTCCACCCCACCACCACCGCTAGAATGTATGCTCCATGAAAGTAGAGAGATTTTTGAGCAGTACTTAGCTCAACAAATATTTGTTTAAATATTAAATAAATGTTATCAAAGAATGTTTACTGTAATGGGTTGAATTGTGTCCCACAAAAAGATATACTGAAGCTCTAGCCCCCAGTATCTCAAAATATGACCTTTATTTGGAAATAGGGCTTTTGTAGATTAGGTTGTTAAGATGTGGTCACTAAGGAGCGGCACTAATTTAATATGATTGGTGTCCTTATAAAAAGGGATATTTGGGTCTCAGAGAGACACACACAGGGAGAAAATCATGTGAGAGAGAAACGTGAGAGATCACGGTGATGCATCTACAAGCCAAGGAAATTGAAGATTGCCAGAAAAACACCAGAAGTTAGGAGAAAAGCATTGAATAGATTCTCCTTCACAGCACCCAGAAGGAACCAACTTTGCTGACACCTCGACCTCAGATTTCTAGCCTCTAAAACAGTCGCACAATAAATTTCTGTGGTTTAAGCCACCCAGTTTGTGGGTACCTCATTATGGCAGCCCTAGGAAACTAATACACCAAGAGACAGTGTCAACCAATATACAACAGAGGGAAGGGAATCGGGAAAAGATTACAATCTAATCCCTAGCCAGGTAGAAGTTCCAAAAGGGGAGCAGGAGGCATGAAAGCATACAAACTCGAATAACTAACTTCTCAAAAATATGTGTTATTTACTGTAGTGTTCTCTTAATTTACCTTTCTTCCCTCAATCATTTCAAAGTGTGAAAGGAAAATACAGCTTTTCCAATTAATTAATTTAAACTTTATTCAGCCATTCTTTTGTCAAAGAGAAAAAAATTCAGGAAAAAGGTATTGCATAATAAAATGGAAGTCCTAAATGAACTTTATCAATTTTATCCTTTCCCATTTTAAAGATTGTTATAAAGAAAAAATAAAACACCTTGAGGATGATTGTTTTGTAATGATGATTATGCTAATTATCCTGATTCAATCACTACATATTGTACACAAATGCTGATGGTCTGCTCTGTACCCCACAAATATGTATAATTAATTATGTTTTAATAAAAAAATAAGCAAATAATTTTAAAAGATTAAAAAAAAAAAAACCTTGAGGTTGGACAAGCACTTGCAGTAATAACAAACTAGATAATTTGGTCAAACCCTCTCATTTAAGATGAACAAAATATTTTAAAACTTTTAAAAACAAAAAAATATCAACAAGAGAGTGAGACAAAATACCAGATGGAGAAGAGGAAAAGACCAGGAATCCAGGGAGCTGAGCCTGGCACTCAGCCAACACTGCCCTTCCCATCAGGAACTGGCTGCTGAGGAGCTAGGGGTGTTTGGGGTGACCTCACAGAGATAAGAGTACAAAAGTCCTAATGAGGGTCTGCAAAGTTTGGAGACCCTGGTAGGCTACTACCCATTAGAGGCTGTGACCCCAAGAGTTTCATTCCAGAATGAAGGCCCTCCCAAAACTTGAATTGGATAAAGGTAATCTTCCATTTCTGTGAGGCACTTTCTGGGGGTAGATAACACAAATGGGTGATTTCTAGGGGAAGATAACATCATTCAAAGTCTCCAAAACACACGCTCTCATAGAACTCAAAGACTTAAAAATCAATAGCATGTTTTAGACAGGAGGTAAAAAGATTTAAAGAATTTTAATGTATCTACATACTTTTGGAAGAGGGTAAAAATATTAATGAACATAAAAAAGAGAGATACCTTGGTAAACATAACAATTTTGGGCTAGGCTAGGGTATTTCCTTCACTGCAAGTGACAAAATTGAGAATCTGACAGAAATAGACTCTATTTGATTGACTTGTAGATAACCATAAAAAAAAAGACTTATCTGGAAGAAAAAAAAAGTGATAAGTCAATGGTGAACTTCTAGCCAAAGAAGTAGGGCACAAAAAAATTATAATTGCAAAAAAGAAATAAATTATTATTATTCATAAATTATATAACTGTGTGGGGCATGTGTGTCTGCTTGTGTGTGTGTGTGAGTGTGTGTGTATTCCAAAGGAATCTACAAAACATATTAGAATTAATATGTCAGTTTAGAAGGGTGACTGCATATGAGATCAATATATAAAAATAAAGTACAGAGAAATGCAAGTTAAAATTATAATGAGATGAGATATCACCTCATATCCATTAGGATGACTACTATCAAAACAATAGAAAATAAAAGTGTTGGCAAGAACGTGGAAAAAAGGAAGCCTGGTGCACTGCTGGGATTGTAAAAAGGTGCAAGCCCTGTGGAAAGCAGTGTCAAGGTTCCTCTAAAATTTAAAAATAGAACTACCATATGATCCAGCAATCTCACTTCTAAGTATCTGAGGGTACTTCAAAAAGTTCATGGAAAGGGCCGAGCCCGTGGCGCACTTGGTAGAGTGCTGCGCTGGGAGCGCGGCAACGCTCCCGCCGCGGGTTCGGATCCTATATAGGACTGACCGGTGCACTCACTGGCTGAGTGCCGGTCACGAAAAAACGACAAAAAAAAAAAAAAAAAAACAAGTTCATGGAAAGATTCATATTATCTTTTCATTCTTTTTTTCACAAACTTTTTGAAGTACTCTCATATATCCAAAAGAATTGATAGCAGGGTCTCGAAGAGATATTTGCACTCCCGTGTTCACAGCAGCACTATTCACAATAGCCAAGATGTGGAAGTAATCCTAATGTCCATAGATAGATGAATGGACACACAAAATGTGATACATATATGTGTGTACGTGTGTGAGTATGTACACACACACTAGAATATTATTTAGCCTTAAAGAGAAGAGAAATCTTGTCACCTGCTGCAACATGGATGAAGCTTGAGATCATTTTGCTAAGTGAAATACTCCAGTCACAAAAAGACAAATTCTGTATGATTCCACTGATGTGACGTATCTAAAGTCGTCAAATTCACAGAAACAGATAATAAAAGGGTAGTTATCAGGGGGTGGAAGAAGAGAAGAAAGGAGAGTTATTGTCTAACACGTATAGAATTTCAGATTTGCAAGATGAAAAAATTCTAGAGATCTGTTTCACAACAATGTTAATATACTTAACAGTACTGGACTGTATACTTAAAAATGGTTAAAACTGTGAATATTATGTTAAGTGTTTACTACCACAATAAAAAAAATCAATTATACTTCTATCTACCAGTCATACACAAACAATGCTCAATATATGTTTTCATTTATATAAAGTACAAAACAGGCAAAACTGATCTAAAAACCTTAAGAATATATCCTTAGATAGTAAAAATATAAAGAAAAGTATAGATGTAATTATCATAAAGGTCAGAATCAAGGTTACCTTTAGAGTTGAAAGAAGGGTGTGATCATGAAAGGACAGAAGAGTGGCTTCTGGCTGCTAGCAATGCTATATTTCCCAGCCAAGCTAGCATCCAGAAATATTTCTGTATTTTGTGGTGGAGACAGGGGAGTGATGTAGACAGGTGTATTTGCATTGTATCAATATGTAAAGGGTAAATCTATGTTTTATGCATTTTTCTATGTGTTACTTTTTATGACAACATAAAAAACAAGAGAAAAACCAAGGCACTGAAACATTATAAGTTTTCTATATTCACACAATTTTTAAGTGGCAAAGCTGGAGAACTCAGGTCTCTGCACCATAAGTCCCATTTTGTACCTACTTTTATAAATAAACCTTGAGTCACGTGCATTTGAGTCTGAAAGTATTAAACTAGAGACAATCCAAAAGGCAATTCACAGAAGCCAAACAACAGCTCAGCTCAGCAAGCATTTGCTGAACATATAAAATGTGTCAGGCCCTATACTAGGTACTAAAAATAGAGAAATAAATAGGACATGTTCCCAGCACTTGAGAGTTTTATAATATAGTAAGTGAGACAGACATATCAATATAGCATTGCAGTATAATGTGGTCAGAGTTATGACAGAAATACAAAGTGAGGCACAGCAGATTTGGGAGTGTGTGGGGGTGAATAGCGGAGAAGGGATTGTGAGGGCTTCAAGGACTCCTATTCTGTGATTCATGTTCGAGTTAAGGAGTTGAATATAGGAAAGAACGGTAAGCTATCTTTCAGCCAACATGACAACATCAGAGGAGCCACCACAAAAACAAAAATCAGTATTATTCAGTATTATGCATATTGTAGCATCATAAAGTGTGAGGCCAGAAATGAAGACAAAGTTGAGGGTAAGCAGAGGCCTCACCATGCAGGACCTCACATCCTAAGCTCAGGAGCTATGGACATTTGTGATGATATATTTCCCCTGACGTCTAACAGGTTACCAACTTGCAGGGAACGGTGACATGCTAACAACTAGCTATGAGGCTTTGGACACGTCATTGGCACCAGCAAGACAAGATTGTTTATTTGTTAAAGGGGGAGCTTGAACTAGATGTCCTCCAAGATCAATCACTCCAAGATCTGATTCTAAAGTTTTATGAATCAGTGTCAGACCTGGCAATAAGCTGGTCATTAAAACACTTTTCTCTATTAAAAAAAAAAAAAAAACTAATAGAGATCTATTTTATACAATTTATAGAAAAATTGAAAAACTCAAACAAGGAGCCATAAATGATATGTATATAAATTTCCTTATGGATTAGAAAGATTACTAAAATGCAAGTCAAACTATGGGTTAATGGATACAAAGTTACAGGTAGATAGGAAGAATAAATTCTCCTGTTCTAGGCTGACAATAACTAACAATATTGTACTGTACTGTATATTTCTAAATAGCTAGGAAAGAGCATCTTGAACAAAATCACTACAAAGAAAAGATAAATGTTTAGGTGATGGATATGCTAACAACACACTGTACTTCACAAATATATACAATTAAAAATAAGTTTTTAAAAAACTATGAAATGTTGAATATGCCTCAGATGTAGTGATAATATTTTTGAGCTCTTTTACTCTATGCCAGATATTTTACCTATA
This sequence comes from Cynocephalus volans, assembly GCF_027409185.1. NCBI lineage: Eukaryota > Metazoa > Chordata > Mammalia > Dermoptera > Cynocephalidae > Cynocephalus > Cynocephalus volans. Next base: position 50,105,116 of record NC_084473.1, read on the forward strand.
GTGTCTCATTTACTCACCAAGAACCTCTGAGATTGCCTTATTCTCTTCATTTTATACATGAAGAATCTGACATTTGGTATATTAAACAACTGACCCCAACTCCATTCCAAGGAGGTGGCAGTACTAGTGTCATGCAATTCTATCTGCCCTAAAGCTGACTTTTCCTCCAGTTTTCAAATACATGAGTATTCCCGTATAAGTAAATAGAAAAAACATACAGTTTCTTGAGAATTCATACACTAAATTTATATAATATTCAGTATTTCCTTTCTCAATTGTATTCAATGTCTGTGCTTCCCTTTACATGCTTATAAAAATGTGAAAATGCGGCAAACAGAGCTTTTAGCAACTGAATTGCTGTTTATCCAGAAATGATCTGCTCAGAATAAGTGAAATTCTATTTACAACTGCCCAGGCTATACCCAAAATACATTTAGGAAGCCCGAAATGCTTTTAAGCAGTCACTCTAAATTTATTCACATGCTGAAATAAGCATTGGAACACCAACAGAAAAAGGATTATAGTAAGATCAAATTAAGAGGCTCCTTAAAATAACAACCCACAAGGCAGTCATAGACACTAACAAATGCTGGTTTCTTTGGGATCATTTCCAAGAAAGGAAAATAAAGATCCTAAGGCTTTGGTTGTTGCTATTAAACAGAAAACAAATAATCAAATGAAATAATCAAGACAATTCCAGTGGGATTCACAAGCGATGTGACTGCTGGGTTCAGCTATTGGTCTTTCCTCCCTTTAGATCTTTCTTCCTATAAGAAAAACCTTTAAAAGTAAAGGTTTTTTTCCTGAATCTAACACAAACATTAATTTCTATGTTGAGCCTTTTAATTCCTAGCCAGCCAAAGGCAACTGATGAGCATGACAGCAAGAAAAACAGTGAAAACAGGAGCAAGAGCCATGAGGCAGAAAATGCATGTACTGTTTCAAACCTTAATCTAACAGTCGTTCTCAAACTTGAATGTGAATCAGAATGTCCTGCAGGGCTTGCAGGTTACTGGACTTCACTCCCAGAAATTCTGGTTCAGTAAGTCAGGAGTAGAGTCCAAGAATTTGCATTTCTATTACTTTTCCTGGTGATGTACTCTGAGAACCTCATCTGTTCTTGGCCTTGGAAGTGAAGCTCTGTGTGCAAATTGTAACCGACAGTTAGCCTCATTGTTTATAGAGGACTATCCTTCAGGTGTGTGGTTGATAGTACATAAAGAAACCTGTTTAGTTGTTTGCCAACTGTAAAACTAATCAAACTTTAATATGTGATAAAAATAGCTGATAAAATCAACTGATAGTGTTAAGCCTAGCTAGAATACTAAATTTGAATTTTTGCTATAAATATACCATTTAAAAAATCACAGCATTTATTGAGAAGTTTCTACATGGCAGGAACTGTGCTATTTTCCTTTCTATGCAGTACTTCATTTAATTTTCATTAAAAATCTATGATATAAACTCCATTATTATTGCTATTCCCAGTCTTTAATAATAAAACATGCTTAAAAAGATCAATTCACTTGCCCAAGTTCACACTGTTGATAAGTGGTAGAAGCAAGCTTCAACCCAGGCAGTCTGCCTCCAGATTGGAGCTCTAGTGCCTCATACTCTATGGCCTGCTGAGTAAATGTCACTGTGACTATCAGCAACAAAGATTACTATCTCAAACTCTAAATCTAAAATGTGAAACAACAATATAACTTATATAACAAACATAGGTACAGGATTGTACAGGTACCAGAGCTTCTGTACCACAAGAATATGTCATGGTTAGGCCACTAAAAATTTAAGAAGGGAAAGCTTGCTTGGTAGAAAATTGATGGAGCCATCCTTACATTAGGGGTTTTTTTTGCAAGGTTTTTTCCATTTTCACTGAAATCTAAAATTCTATGTTAGATGAAAATTAGCTATAACAGCAAAACAATGCCTGGATAGTGGGAATAAGGAAATTTTCAAAGGCCATAGAAAGCTCTCTCATTTTCAGCATACTTTAGAGACTGCAGTATTTCAAAGGAAAAGCTAGGGTCCCAGCAGGTAGATGTAGCACACAGTTATGGAATCCAGAGCTAGGCATGATCAGGAGTCAAGGAAACAGATGGGTATAGTCAGTGAGATGTCTCCACACACATCATGTCTGGGTTGTGGCTAGAGAAAAGAAGAGTAGCAAGACTAAAAAAGAAATCCTGTCTTTGGAACTAGAACACTTACAGATGGTATGAACTGTGACTTAGGTGCAAGGAATGAAAATATCATAGATTATAATTCAAGGGACCAAGTTACAAATAAAATAAGATGCAAAGATATCAACCTGGTAATTTATTGGCCAGCACTAAGGATCCTAACTGGAGTTGGGGAAAACAACAAATTAGAGTTGAATCTTGCCAGATTAGAAAAACAAAACAAAAATCAAATAACTTTCATACTATTAACTTGCAGCAGATCTACTATAGGACTGAATTTATAGGTCCATTTGTGGGACTTCAGAGGGTGGCAGAATCTAGAGAAATGATACAGATGCTGATACTCTAAGCTTCCAGGTAAAACTAAAAAGAATCGCAAATGATTGAGAACCTTCTATGAGACTGGAGTGCAAAAGGATTACCATGGCTATAAGTGTATTTGAAGGTCATAAGGAACTAAATTGAATTCAACTTCCAAGTCTCCCAAATTTTAGATGAAATCTTCTCCAAATCCCAATGCATAGAGACAGCGATATACCAAAGAAGGCAATAACAAAAAACAGGCTTCTGAAGATTTTGAATTCTTAGAACTAAACTCTCCATCTTGGCTTTAGAGTTAGAAAAGAGTAAACTTTTTTTTTTTTAAGAGAAAGCTACAGAAAGGCACTAAAAAAGCATTTCAATGATTTCTACCACACACTTAGAAAGTTGAGCTCATTCAAAAACTCTGTTGTGTCAAAATGGCTGGGACTCACAGATCCACATTTCTAGCCACAGCAGACTTTGTAAACTGTAATACACAAAAATATTTCTCCAGAGTTTTTAAAAATACTTCCAATTATATACCAGTACTCAATTTTTTAAAAAATGCAAGAGATTTGGTCTTTAAATAGAAGAATTTCAATCCAATGATTCTTGTCAAGGCCAAATATATATATATATAAAATGCACATATTGTTGAGCATATGACAAAATCTTCTGGTGAAATTCCATCAAATTACTGATCACCTCAGACCTTCTGACATCAAGATGTAAGGTGATTCTCTGAAAGGTGTAATCAATATGCAACCATCAATGATGGAGTAGGCAGTGATTACCATCCAATTGTCTCTGTAAGATTTGAGAACCCAGAAATTAAAATGGCACCAAAAGCCCAATCCATAAGTCACATTATTGGGACTCAGGCAGAATAGCCACTTAACTTATTAGGCAAGCATACTAATTTAACAGCTATTTGCATTGGGTTATTCAGCATCTTTTTAAGGTACCATACAACATTACACTATTTCCGTATAATATTCTCATAAATGAATCAATGTAAACTAAAAAAGTCTAAACATAGTAATAAAATATCAACTTGATAGCACAACCTGAGAAGCTAGACAGTGCTTCTCCAGAATCATCCAGAGGACTTCTGCTTTTGGGAAGATGGAATAGACATACTTTTCCCTGTTCCGTCTGCCATGTACAACTAAAAGTCCAGATATTGTACATCAAACAGAGGTTAAAATAAATTTCTTAACTCTGAAATGTAAAGAGAAGGTAGACTAGGTAGAAATCTTGGAAGCTGAACAACACAGTAGTAAGTTTCCTGCGGTTTTGTTTTTGCCTCATATTTCCTAGACTTGGAGTTGATAACCCAGAAATATCAGTAGGCAGAGATGGGGGTGGGGGGGGGACCCACAACAAAAGCCTGTTCTATCTAGCCAAAAGACCAAGAGAGAAATAGTACAGCAAGAAAAAAAAAAAAACTTTTACACAATAATGTACCCCATCAGCAAAAACCAAGGGGAAACCTTAGACTTCAACCTTTGTGAGGGTATGATGAAAGACGCCAACATTTCCATTAGAATAATGAAAGTAAAGGCCAAGCAGGGACCCTATAGGCCCAACTATATGCAGTCTAAAAGAGACTCACCTCACCTGTAGAGACACACACACCAATAATGAAGGCATGAAAAAGGATATACCACACAAATGGAAATCAAAAATGAACAAGAGTAGCTAGACTTTTATAACAGATAAAATAGACTTTAAACCAAAAACCATAAAAAGAGACAAATAAGGCCACTATATAATGATAAAGGGATCTATCCAGCAAGAAGACATAACAATCATAAATATATATGCACCCAATATCAGAACAGCCAGATACATAAAGCAAACACTATTAGACCTAAAGAAAGAGACAGACCCAAATACAATAACAGTTGGGGACTTGAAAACCCCTCTCTCAACATTGGAGAGATCATCAAGGCAGCAAATCAACAGAGAAATACTGAATTTCAACCACACCTTAGACCAATTGGACTTGGCAGCCATCTACAGAACATTTCATCCAACAACCACAGAATATACATTCCTCGCATCAGCACATAAAACATTCTCCAGGATAGACTACACATTAGGTCACAAATTAAGCCTGAACAAACTTAAAAACAATGAAATCATTCCAGGCATCTTTCCAGACCACAATGGATTAAAACTAGAAATCAGTAACAAGTGAAACTCTGGAAACTATACAAATACATGAAAATTTAATAACACTCTCCTGAATGACCCAAGAGTCCAATAAGAAATTAAAAAGGAAATCAAAAAATTTCTTGAAATCAATGAAAATAAAGACACATTATACCAACACCTTGGACATTGCAAAAGCAGAACTAAGAGGGAAATTTATTGCAATAAACACTTATATCAAAAAAATAGAAAGATTTCAAACAAACAACCTAAGGTCACATCTCAAAGAACTAGAAAAACAAGAAAAATCCAATCCCAAAATTAGTAGATGGAAAAACAAGTAACTAAAATCACAGAAGAACTAAATGAAATAGAGATCCAAAAGATCAATGAAACAAAAAGTTGGTCTTTTGAGAAGATAAACAAAATGGACAAACCATTAGCAAGGCTAACTAAAAAAAGAAAAGAGAAGACACAAATAACAAAAATCAGAAATGAAAAAAGGAGACATTACAATCAATACCACAGAAATACAAAGAATCATTAGAGATTATTATAAACAACTATACTCCAACAAATTTGAAAACCTGGAGGAAATGAATAGATTTCTGGATATGTACCAACTACCAAGACTGAACCAAGAAGAAATAGAAAACCTGAACAGACCAATAACAAGCAATGAGATTGGAGCAGTAATCAGCAATCTCCCAACAAAGAAAGGCCCAGGACCAGACAGATTTACTGCAGAATTTGACCAAGCCTTTAGAGAAGAATAATACCAATTCTCTTCAAACTATCCCAAAAAATTGAAACAGAGGCTGTTCTCCCTAACTCTTTCTAGGAGACCAGCATCACCCTGATACCAAAACCAGATGAAGATACAACAGAAAAAGAAAACCACAGGCCAATATCTTTGATGAACATAGATAGAAAAATCCTTAATAAAATATTAGCAAACAGAATACAGCAATACATCAAAAAAAAATACACCATGATCAAGTGGGATTAATCTCAGGGATACAAAGATGATTCAACATATGGGTCAATAAATGTAAGACACATCAACAAAATCAAGGACAAAAACCACATGATTATCTCAATAGACACAGAAAAAAACATTTGATGAAATTCAACATCCCTTCATGATAAAGACTCTCAGCAAATTAGATGTGGAAAATATTTCAACACAATAAAAGACAAGGATGGGAACAAGACAAGGATGCCCATTCTCACCACTCCTATTTAACACAGTATTGGAAGTACTAGCCATAGCAATAAGGTAAGAGAAAGACATAAAGGGCATACGGATTGGAAAAGATGATGTCAAATTGTCCCTGTTTGAAGATGACATGACACTGTATATAGAAAAACCTAAATATTCTACGAAAAAACTCTTAGAGTTGTTGAAGTTGCAGGATACAAAATCAACACGCAAAAAATCATTAACATTTTTGTAATCCAACAGGAACTAGCAGAAAAAGAAACTAAGAAAGCTAGCCCATTTACAATAGTCACCAAAAGCATAAAATACCTAGGAATAAATGTCACCAAGGAGGTGAAAGATCTCTACAACTAGAACTACAAATCACTGCTGAAAGACATTAAAGAGGACACAAAAAGAAGGAAAGATGTTCCATGCTCTTGGATTAGAAGAATTAACATTGCAAACAGTTCATACTACCCAAAGCAATCTATAGAATCAATGCAATCCCCATCAAAATACCAATGACATTCTTCACAGAAATAGAAATAACATTCATATAGAACAACAAAAGACCCCTAACAGCCAAAGCAATCCTAAGCAAAAAGAATAACACTGGATGCATTATACTACCTGACTTTAAATCATACTACAAAGCTACAGTAACCAAAACAGCATAGTACTGGCATAAAAACAGACACTCAGACCAATGAAACAGAATAGAGAACCTAGAAATCAATCCACAAACTTATAGACAACTGATCTTTGACAAAAGCAACAAGAACATACATTGGGGAAAAGACTGTCTCCTCAGCAAATGGTGCTGGGAATACTGGACATCCTTGTGTAGAAGAATAAAACTAGGCCTATATCTCTTGCCATATAACAAAATCATCTCAAAATGGTTAAAGATTTAAATATAAGACCTGAAAATATAAACTCCTAAAAGAAAACATAGGGGAAACACTTCAAGAAGTAGGACTGGGCAAAGATTTTATGAAAAAGACTCCAAAAGCACAGACAAGAGAACAAAAAATAAATGGGATCATATCAAACTAAAAAGATTCTGCAGGGCAAAAGAAACAATTAACAGAACAAAAAAAAAACCCACCTACAGAATGGGAGAAAATATTTGCAAACTATGCATCCAACAAAGGATTAATATCCAGAATACACAAGGAACTCAAACAACTTAAAACTAAAAAGACAAGTAACCTGGTTAAAAAATGAGCAAAGAAGCTGAATAGCCATTTCTCAAAGGAAGATGTACAAATGGCCAACAGACACATGAAAGAATGCTTAACATCACTAAGCATCAGGGAAATGCAAATCAAAACTACATTGAGATATCATCTCACCCATTAGACTGGCTATTACCAAAAAGACAGAAAGTAACAAATGCTGGCAAGAGATGTGGAGAAAGGAGAACCCTCCTACACTGTTGGTGGGACTGTAAATTAGTGCAGCCATTATAGAAAACAGTATGGAGGTTCCTCAAACAACTACAGATAGAACTGCTATGTGATCCACTAATCCTTCTGCTGGCTATATACCCAAAGGAATGGAAATCATCACATCGAAGGGATACTCACACTTCCGTGTTTATCACAGCTCTATTTACAATAACCAAGAGTTGGAACCAACCTAAATGTCCATCAATGGACAGTTGGATAAGGAAAATGTGGTGTACATATATACAATGAAATACTACTCTTTCATAAAAAAGAATGAAAATCTGCCATTTGCTGCAACATAGATGAACTTAGAGAAAATTTTGTTAAGTGAAATAAGCCAGGCACAGAAAGAGCAATTCCACATGTCCTTACTCATAAGTGGGAGCTAAAATATAAATAAACAAATTTTAAAAAGAAAGATACAACAATCACAATAATTCTTTGGCATTTCAAAAGGAGAGAACAGAACTGGGGCCACTAATGTTGGGAAAGGGGGAGGGGGAGGAGGGATAGCAAGAAATTGGTAAAGGGTCACAAAAAATGATTACATTGTGTAGTGTTCAATATACTAATTATCCTGATCTGAGCATCACTTACTGGATGCAGTATTGATATTCAGGGCTGTACCCCACAGTTATGTGCAATCAATTATCTTTCAATTTTTAAAAATCTAAAAAGCCCAAAGAGAATGATGCATGCTGAAAAGGAAATGTGTTCAACTTTGTCATCCTTGTTGTTACAAGTAAAAAGGAAGCACTGGGGATAAGTTAATACAGAGGACAATTATCAAGATCATATATGGAAAGATTTGCACTGTAGATTAGAAATTTTAAGAGTGAGTTGTACCAGTGAATTCTGAGAATTGGTGGAGGGGGTCTCTCTCCATTAGCCAGACTATTAATAATATGAATAAATCAGGAGTTCGTGAGTCAAATGGTCTTGTCTGTCCAGCATGGCAGCATCGCCTACCTGAAGATGACAGAGTTAACCATCCTAATGGTTTTTGTAGGTTAAGTTGGGTTGCATTGCTCCTTGTTACCATCAGAAAGTCTATCTGGATGAGAGAAGAAAGGAGAGGAGATAGCATAAGGTAGTACTTTCCAACTTTCTTCATGTAAAAGAACACAGAGACCACCTCACACCCATTACAACGGGTACTATGAGAAAACAGTAAACAAGTCTGGCTGGTTTGCTCAGTTTGTTAGAGTGTGGTATTATATCACCAAGGACGAGGGTTTGGATCCCCATACTGGCCAGCCACACACACACACAAAACAACCCCCAAAATAACAAGTATTGGAAACGATGTGAAGAAATTGGAACTTTGGTGCACTGTCAGAAGGAATATAAAATGGTGCAACTGCTATGGAAAACATTATGGAGGTTCTTCAAAAAGCAGATCACATTATCATATGATCCAGAAATTCCACTTTGGGGTATGTAACTATAAGAACTGAAACCAGAGTCTCCAAGAGATGTTTGTCCATCTATATTCATAATAGCATTATTCACAATGGCCAAGAGGTAAAAGCAAACCAAGTGTCCAACAATAGATGAATGAATAAACAAAATGTGGTGTATATGTACCATGGAATATATTATTCAGCCTCTAAAGGAAAGGAAATTCTGACACATGCTACAACATGGATAAACCTTGAGGACACTATGCTAAGTGAAATAAGCTAGTCCTCAAAAGGCAAATGCTGTATAATTTCACTTATATGAGCCAAATTCATGGAGACAAAACGCAGAATGGTGGTTTCCAGGTGCTAGGGGAGGGATAAATTGGGGGTTATTGTTTAATGTGCATAGAGTTTCAGTTTTACTAAATGAAAATATTTCTGGATATTGACTGCATGACAATGTGAATGTACTCAACACTACTGAACTGTATACTTAAAAATGGCTAAGAAGGTAAATTTTATGTTATGTGTATTTTACCACAATTTTAAGAAAGAACATAAAGAAAATGATAATATTTGTACAGCACCCTGAGGTAAACTGGAAGGGACTGGTTAAAAAAACATTACCCTCTCCTTACATAGTTATAAGAAAAAAAATATATAATGCAGAGAGTTAGGTAAGGTATTAAATATAGAATCTTTATAAAATTTCTAATTAAAATCTATCAACATTTTCAATGAAGCCATTTTCACCATTAAAAAAACTTGATGTAAAAAAGCTATATGCATGGTTAGAGTATTTAAATCATTTTAGATTTTATTCAATTCCTGTTTAAGACATTTTAATGATGATCTCCAGAAAATGTTTTTAAGAATTTCATTTTTTAATTTGTTATTTATTTTTTAATTGAAATATATTGACTGTGCATAATTATGCGGTACAGAGTTATACTTCAATACATGTATACAATGCATAATGATTAAATCAGGGTAGTTAGCAAATTCATCATCACAAAAATTTATCATTTATTTGTGATGAGAACATTTAAGCTCCTCTCTTCTAGCCATTTGAGAACATACAATAAGTTATTGCTAATTATAGGTGCCTAGCACTACTATATACCACTAGAACTTATTTTTCCTATCTGGCTGTAATTTTGCATCTGTTAACCAACCTCTCACTATCCCTCCTCTGCTCGCCCCTTCTCAGCCTCTAGTAACAAAAGTCCTACTCTCTACCTCTGAAAGTTTGACATTTTTTTTGCTCCCATATATAAGTGAGAACGTGCAGTATTTATCTTTCTGTGCCTGACATATCACTTAACGTAATGTCTTCTAGGCTCATCCATGTTGCCGCAAATGACAGGATTTCATGATTTTTTTATGGCTGAATAGTATACCATTGTGAATATATACCACATTTTCTTTATTCATTCATCTGTCAATGGACACTTAGGTTGATTTCATATCATGGCTGTTGTAAATAGCACTGCAATAAACATGGGGGTGCAGATATCTCTTCGGTATGCTAATTTTCTTTCCTTTGGATAAATACCAACAGTGGGATTGCTGGATCATATGGTGGCATACAGTAGTTCTCTTTTTAATTTTTTGAGGAACCTCCATACAGTTTTCTGTAATGGCTGTACTAATTTACATTCCCACACACAGTGTATAAGAGTTCCCCTTTCTCCACATCCTCACATTTATTCTATTCCGTCTTTTTGATAGTAGCCATTCTAACTGGGGAGAGTGATATCTCATTGTAGTTTTGATTTGCATTTCCTTGATGATTAGTGATATTGAGCATTTTTTCATGTACATGTTGGCCATTGCATATCTTCTTTTGATAAATGTCTATTCAGGTCATTTGCCCAGATTTTTAATCAGATTTTTTTACTTAGTTTTTTATTGAAACATAAACATTGTACATAATATGGAGTACAGAGTTATATTTCTATACAGGTATACAATATATGATGATCTAATCAGGGTAATCAGCATATTGATCATTGTGTATCTTAATCATTACTTTGTAATGTACACATTTGATCTCCTCTCCACTAGTCATTTGAGAACATGCAGTAAATCATTGTTAATTATAGATTCCTGGGTTGACTGTACACCAATAAAATGTATTTTTTCTAGCTACCTGTAATTTTGTGTCCATTAACCAGCCTCTCACTATCTTTCCTCCCCCCTCCCCTTCCCCACCTCCAATAATTACAGTTCTTCTCTCTCCTTTTAACAGTTCAACGTATTACTCTTAATCTGTTTGGGGGGTTTTGTTGCTGTTGTTGTTTGTTTGTCTGATTTAGCTGCCACATATGAGTAAGAACATGCAGTATTTCTCTTTCTATGATTGGTTTATTGTTTATATCACTTAACATAATTTTCTCCAAGTTTATCCATGCTTCTGTGAATGGCAGAATTTCTTTTTAATGGCTTTTTTATGGCTAAGCATATTTCAATTGGTATACGTCCTACATTTTCTTTATCCAACCATCTGTCGATGGCCATTTAGGTTGGTTCCATATTTTGGTCATTGTGAGTAGAGTTGTAATAAACACGCGAGTGCAGGTGTCCCTTCAACATGATGATTTCCATTCCTTTGGGTGTATAGACAGTAGTGGGGTTGCCGAGTCATGTGGTAATTCTATCTGTAGTTGTTTTAGAAAACTCCATACTGTTTTCCATAATGGCTGTGCTAATTTACTATCCCATCAACAAAGTATAAGGGTTCTCCCTTCTCCACACTCTCACCAGCACTTGTTATTTTCTCTCTTTTTGACGATAGACGGTCTAACTGGGGTGAGATGATATCTCAGTGTAGTTTTGATTTACATTTCCCTGATGCTTAGTTATGTTGAGCATTTTCTCGTATACCTGTTGGCCATTTGTTTGTCTTCTATTGAGAAATGTCTGTTCAGATACCATTTTTTAATAGGGCAAGCACCTTGCCTGTGCTTTTGAAGTCTCATTCATAAAACTTTTTCCCAAACCAATGTATCGGAGTGTTTCCCCTATGTTTTCTTCTAGCAGTTTTATAGTTTCAGTCTTATATTTAAGTCTTTGATCTATTTTGAGTAGATTTTGGTAATTAGTGAGAGAGAGAGATCTAGTTTTATTCTTCTGCATGTGGATATCCAGTTTTCCCAGCACCATTTATTGAAGAGGCTGTCTTTTCCCCAATGTATGTTCTTGGCACCTTTGTGATCAGTGGCTGTAAATACATGGATTTATTTCTGGGCTCTCTACTCTGTTCCATTGGTCCATATGTCTATTTTTATGCCAGTACTATGCTATTTTGGTTACTGTAGCTTTGTAATATATTTTGAAGTCAGGTATTGTAATGCCTCTAATACTATTCTTTTTGTTTAGGATTGTTATGCCTATTTGGGGTCTTTTGTTTTTCTATATTAATTTTAGGATTGTTTTTCTATTTCTGTGAGGAATATCACTGGTATTTTGATAAGGATTACATTGAATCTGTGGATCACTTTGGGTAGTATGGTCATTTTGACAATATTGGTTCTTCCAATTCATGAAAACAGAATGTATTTTCATCTTTTTTGGTTCTCTTTAATTTCTTTTAGCAGTGTTTTGTAGTTTTCATTGCAGAGATCTTTCACTTCCCTAGTTAAGTTTATTCCTAGGTGGGGATTTTTGTTTGTTTGTTTGTTCGTTTTTTGTTTTTTAGGGGGTAGCTATTGTAAGTAGCATTGCTTTTTAAAATTATTTTTCTGCTAGTTAATGTTGATGTATAGAAAAACTACTGATTTTTGTATATTGATTTGGTCTCCTACAACTTTACTGAATTAGTTATCCATTCTAAGTGTTTTTTGGTGATGTCTTTAGGTTTTTCCGTATATAAGATCATGTCATCTGCAAATAGAAAAAAATTGACTTCCTCTTTTCCTATTTGGATGCCCTTTATTTTTTTCTCTTACCTGATTGTTCTGGCTAGAACTCCCAGTACTGTGTCTAATAGGAGGGGTGAGAGTGGGCATCTTTGTCTTGTTCCTGTTCTTAGAGGAAAAGCTTTCAACTTTTCCCCATTCTGGACGATGTTAGCTGTAAGTTTGTCATATATGATTTTTACTGTGTTGAGAGACTTTCCTTCTATACATAATTTGTTGAGAGTTTTCATTATGAAGTGATATTGAATCTTATTAAATGCTTTTTCTGCATATATTGAAATGATCATATGGTTTTTGTCCTTCCTTCTGTTGATGTGGTTTATGAGAGTTATTGATTTGCATTTGTTGAACCATCCTTGTATCCCTGAGATGAATCCCACTTGATCATGGTATATGATCTTTTTGATGGGTTGTTGAATTCTGTTTGGAAGTATTTTGTTGAGAATTTTTTTATCTATGTTCACCAGGGATATTGGCCTGTAGTTTTTTTGTTGTTGTTGCATCCTTGTCTGATTTTAATATCAGGGTGATGGTTGCCTCATAGAATGAGTTTGGGAGAATACCCTCTGCTTCAGCTTTTTGGAATAGTTTAAGAAGACTGTTATTAATTCTTCTTTAAGAGTTTGGTAGAATTCAGCAGTGAAGCCATCCAGTCCTGTGCTTTTCTTTTTGGGGGGACAGCTGATTACTGATTTAATCTTTTTACATATTACTGGCCTGTTCAGGTCTCCTATTTCTTCTAGATTCATTCTTGGTAGGTTGTATGTGTCCAGGGATTTATCTATTCCCTCCAGATTTTCTGATTTGTTCACATAAAGTTGTTTGTAACAGTCTTTAATGATTCTTTATATTTCTGTGGTGTCAGTTGTAATGTTTCTTTTTTCATCTCTGATTTTTGTTATTTTGGTCTCCTTTCTTTTTTTCTTCATCTAGTTAATGGTTTGTCAGTTTTGTTTATTTTTTCAAAAAAAAACCCAACATTTTGTTTCATCAATCATTTGTATCATGTTTTTGCTCTCTTTTTCCTTTAGCTCTGCTCTGATTTTTATTATTTATTTTTTCTATTAATTTGAGGGTTAGATTCTTCTTGCTTTTCTAGTTCTTGAGGTACAATGTTACTCTGTGTATTTGAAATATTTCTACTTTTTTGATATAAGCACTTATTGCAATAATCTATCCTCTTAGTACTACTTTTGCAGTAGCCCATCAGTTTCAGTATAATGTGCTTCTATTTTCAATTGTTTCAGGAAATATTTTGATTTCCTGCTTAATTTCTTCTTTGACCCATTTGTTGTTCAGGAGAATGTTGTTTAATTTCCATGTATTTGTGTAGTTTCCAAAGTTCCGCTTGTTATTGATTTCTAGTTTTATTCTGTTATGGTCTAAAAAATAATTGGTATAATTTCAATTTTTTTAAATCTGTTGAGACTTGTTTTGTGGCCTAACATGTGATATATTGTGGAGATGTTCCATGCGCTGCTGGAAAGAATTTATGTTCTGTAGTTGTTGGATGGAATGTGTGTAAATGTTTGTCAAGTCCCTTTGGTCCATAGTGCAGCTTAAATCCAATGTTTCTTTGTTGAGTATTTTGTCTGGAGAATCCTTCCCATGCTGAGAGAGTGGTGGTGGTGTCTATTCTCTCCTTTTAGATCCAGTAATATTTTCTTTATATTTCTGGGTGCTCCAATGTTGGGTGCATATATATTTATGATTGTTATGTCCTCTTCCTGAATTGATCCCTTTACCATTATAATGTCCTTCTTTGTCTCATTTTATGGTTTTTGGTTTAAAGTCTATTTTATCTTATATAAGTATAGCTACTCCTGCCTGGTTTTGGTTTCCATTTGCATGGAATATTTTTTTTCAATCCCTTCACTATGAGTCTATGTGTGTCTTTATAGGTAAAGTAAGTTTCTTGTAGGCAGCACATACTTTGATGTTGTTTTTTAATCTGTTTAGCCAGTCTATATCTTTTAAATGGGGAATTTAATCCATTTACATTCAAGATTGTTATTGAAAGGTATTGCCTTACTCCGGACATTTTGTTAATTGATTTATGGTGGTTTTACATACCTTTCATTCTTTTCTTTCTCTTTTATTGTTTGTCTTTGCTGTTTGGTGTTTTTTCATAGTGATAAAATATAATTTTTTTTCTCATCCTCATATGCATGTCAGCTCTAGCAGTAAATTTTATTCTTTCACATGTTATCATGATGGTAGTTACTTCTCTTTTGCATCCAGATGTAGGATTCCCTTAAGGACTTCTTTTGGGGCTGGTCTTGTGGTAATATATTCCCACAGTTTTTGTTTGTCTGGGAAAGACACTATTTCTCCTTCATTTCTGAAGCTTTACTGGGTATTGTATTCTTGGCTGGCAGTTTTTTTCTTTCAGCATTTTGAATATATCATCCCACTTTCTCTTGGCCTGCAATGTTTCTACTGAGAAATCAGCTGTTATTCTGATGGGAATTCCTTTATAGGTGACTTAACACTTTTGCTGTTTTAAGAATCTCTCTTTGTCTTTGACTTTTGACAATTTGACTACAATGTGCTTCAGAAAGGACCTTTTTGGGTTAAATCTGTTTGTGACCTTTGAGCTCTTGGATCTGGAAGTGCATATCTCTCCCAACACTGGAGAAGTTTTCAGGTATTATTTTGTTAAATAGGCTTTAAATGTTTTTTTCCTTCTCTCCCTCCAGAACACTCACAATATGGATATTTGTATGCTTAAAGTTGTTCCATAGATCTCAGGCTTTCTTCATTTTTTTAAATTCCTCTTCCTTTTTTTCTTTTTTCTTTTTCTCCCCCCTGTCTGACTTAGTTATTTCAAAAGGCATATCTTCATGTTCAGAAATTTTTTCTTTTCTTGATCTAGTCTGTTGTTTGAGATCTTCACAGTGTTTTTTATTTAATTTAATGAATTCTTCAATTCCAAGATTTCTGCTTAGCTCTTTTTTATGATATTTATCTCTTTGTTGAATTTCTCCTTCAGAACCTGAATTGTTTTCCTCACTTCATTATGCTGTCTATCTGTATTCTCTTTCATCTTGTTGAGTTTCCTTAAGATTATTATTTGGAATTTTTTTAAGCATTTCATATATTTCCTTTTCTTTGGGGTCTGTTACTGAAGAATTATTGTATTTATTTGGTGGTGTTATGTTTCCTTGTTTTTTTTTTGTTTGTTTCTTGTATCCCTACACTGATGTCTGGGCATCTGGTAGGACAGTTGCTTCTTCTAATATTCTGGAGTAGCTTTGAAGGAATGAACTCTTTCCTGCCAGTGTATTCTACAGTGCTAGTTGGGTAGGGTGTTTTAAGTTTGGTTCCAGGTGAGCAGAGTAGTGTACTCTCTGTGTGATTTTTTTTCAACTGTATTGAACATTTTATTTGTCTGTGAGTGACTCTGGCCTAGGTGTTGAGGTATTTCTCAGCTCCTTGCTGGAGAGGGTTATACTGGGCTGGATCACAAGGGCCATGGATGAGGTCTCAAGGTCTTGGGAGAAGCCTTGAGGTCCTCTGGAGCTCCTCAGATGTCATGGGAGACCCTAGGCAGGCTTACCTGTGTCCTGGCCCATAACCTGTGCCCCTGATATAAGCACTGAGGTGCTCTGCAGCTCCTCAGCCTAAGTGGGCTACCCTGGAAACAATTGCTGGGGTTGTGGGCAGGACCTTGGACTTTGAGAGAGACAGTGAGGTGCTCAGCAGTTCCTCAGCTGAAGTGAGAGACACTTGGGGTCATTGGGGATTTCAGCTAGATTCTGCACCCCCAAAAGAGGTGCTAAGGTGCTATTTAGTCCCTTTACTGAAGTGGGCAACACTGGGCGAGGTTACTGAGGCCGAGTGGGAGCCTGCACCCCCAAGAGAGATGTCAGGGTGCTCTTCATCTTCACCACTGAAGTTAGCCATTCCAGGTGAGGTTGCTGGATTTGTGAGAGGGGCCTTGCCCCCTCAAAAGAAACACTGGGTTACTCTGCAGTACCACTGTTGGAGTGGGCCACTCTGGTCAAGTTTGTTGTGGTTGTGGGCAGAATCCTGTGCCCCCAAGAGGAATTCTGGGTCACTCTAAAGCTGCTCCTGAAGTAGGTCACTCTGGGTGAGGTCACTATGGTCATAGGTGGGCCCCTATCCCCCCAAGAGAGATGCTGAGTCACTCTTCAGCTGCTCAGCTGGAGTGGGCCACTCTGGACAAGGTTTCCAGGACCATAGACAGACCGATGCACACTCAAGAGAGACACTGGTTCACTCTGCATCTTCCCAGCTAGCGTGGTGACCCTGGGTGTGCTCACTGTTGCTGCAGGCAGACAGGGTTCTGTGCCCCTGAGAGAGGTGCAAAGGTTCTCCACATATTCCCAGGTGGAGTGCATGGCTCTGAGTAGGTTTGCTGGAGCCGTGGTTGGACTCTGTGCCCCTGGGTGGGTGCATGGGTGCTGAAGAAAGCAGGGCTGAAGAAAGCAGGGCTGCCAGCACTGGAAGAAGGCTCCAATCAGTTGGCTCTCTGGCTCCAGAAAGTGTGTGCACTGACTCCTCCTCACCCGGGGGTGGCCACTACACTGCTCTGGACCACCTGTTCCCAGGGTGTAGTGCACAGAATGGGCTCAGATGAAAAGAGTCCTGATGTGATGAGGGGTCCTTAGGGCTGTGGAGAAGCCAGAGCCATTGGGCCCCAGGGAAAAATGCACTCATTGGCTCTGATCCTAAAATAGTGACATGCTGCAGCAGCCCGGGACCCGGGGAGTGGGAGTACTCAATGTGAATTCCCTCCCTGGATTAAGGCAGTCAAATGGGTTTCCAGCAGCTCACCACACTGGGATCACAGCCTACAAGGGCTGCACAGCTCCCTTGTAGCTTGGATTGAAGATGTCCACAGTGCATCTTTGGCCTACCTTTTCCCTTCAGGAAGAAGTTCCTCCTGGTTCCCTGCCACTCCTGGCAGGGGAAGTATCTCCACAAATTCTTGATGGGCACCGTCAATAAGAAACTTGGTTCTTACTAGTATTTGATTTTTTTAAAAAAAAAAAAAGAAAAGAAAACCCTTTTATTCAACCATGCAAAAATTTACAATTGAAATTACATTTAATGGATTTAAGATCTCTTCCATTGTCAAATGTAACAGCAATTTCTTATAATAACATGAAGAGATTTTAAATCCAATCAAACTTCTCATACTAAGTATTTCAAAATAATGATGAAGCCCTGATTCATAGAACACATATAGTTGTATTAGTAGAACAAAACCCTGCAGCTAGCTTAAACATAAGCAAAAGGGCTCATCCATAGAGAATGAACAGAAATATCTCTTCCTAGCCCCACCCCCAACCCTACGAGCATCACCTTAACCTGCACCCTTGGCCAGTGCTCTTAGGGCACTTAAAACATGAGATCATCCAGAAGTGCCAGACTTCTTGATGGGCAACAGAATGCCCTGCAGCCAGCTGCTGGAGGAGATGTTGAGGAGGTAGGCATGCCCTAATATAGCAGCAAGGCCAGAAGAGTACGTCCTTCACCACCCGCAGCACACACAGGGAGGGTGCTGCCAGATGCTCTGCTCTTGGCCACTCTCTTAGAAGCCCAGATGAGACTGCTCCCTCAGAGACAGCTGCCTGGGAGTTCCTAAGGGATGAGGGGATCAGTATCTCAGCAAGCCATGGCAAACCCTGTGGAAAGCTCTAGGATAGGGAGTAAACACAATCATTTTAAATAAGTATGACATACAAGTCTATTCTTTCAGTACATATTCTGATATGCTGATGTTCGCTGCTTATAGACACACTTTTCAGTGCCTCACCTTTTCTGTCTGAAATGGGACAGGGTGCCAGACCTAAATAGTTCTTAATTGCATGCCATGAATATCAACTGAGCTTCTGAACCTCACTGAGAAACACAAAGATCTCCAAATAAAACTGTCATAACACAGTATTCACACACTCATTCATTCAAGTACCACTTATTAAGCATTTCTTATGTGCCAGGAAATGTTTTAGACCCTAAGAATAAAGTAATGAACAAAATAGACAAAATGTCTTCCTCCATAGAACTTATTTTCTATGGGAAAGAGAAATACATTTTTAAAATAATAATAAGGAAATTATGTGATATCAAAGTATATTGCTATGGAAAAAAATAAAACAGAAAGGATAGAGTGCTGGAATGGAAGGAAGTTGGCAGAGTTTGCAATTTTAAATTTCATGGTCATAAAAAGGCCTCACTAAGAAGGTAACATCTGAACAAAGACTTGAAGGAACTGAGAAAATCAGCATCTGGAAGAAGATCATTACAGAAAGAGGAACCTAAAGCCCTGGACTGAGAGATCAACCTTGACATGCTCAATTTTAGATACTTATTATCCAAGTAGAGACGTTGTGTGGGCATATAAATATGTGTGTCTGGAGTTCAGGGGAGAGGAGGCAAAAAGAGATCTGTGGAAGCACAGACATGGGAAACCAAGAGAATCTTGCAACTGGAGGTTCATGTTTAGGAAAAGAAACAAAATAATAAGACAAAATGTCTAAACCCCAAAGGCTCAAGAATGGATCCTGCAAGAGTGATGTGATATTAGAAGCTTTTCAATAATCCACCCTTAAGTCCGAGAAGTTTTTCTAAAATGCAGAACTCATTATGTCCCTCCTCTGCTCAGAACTCCAGTACAGCTTTCAGGCCTGAGAAAGCAGCCCAAACTCCTTAGCATGACTTGTGCCTTCATCATCTAACACCTGCTTAACAGTTCACTCAACCTCACCTTTTGCCACATCCTCACTACCCACCTGCCCCCATAAAAGCATTCTTCCCCTCACAGAGGCTGAATGACTTAAAAACCCAACACTTGCAGCTATCTCTGATTTTTCCCTTCCCCACTCTCTTACCCAGAATAACCCATATTGCTCTTTCAAGCTCCTTATTATATATCCTTTCATACTTCATTCTAATTGCCCACTAACCCACTCGATGATAAACTGTGAAAGGCAGTGTATTAGCTTCCTGTGGCTGCTGCAATGAATTACCACAAGTTTAGCTTGCAACAGTAGAGATGTATTCTGTCACTGTTTGAAGACCAAAGGCTGGCAATCGGTCTCACTGGGCTGAAATCAGGTTGTGGATAGGGCCACACTCCCTGTGGATGTTCTAGGAGAAAATCCTTTTCATGGTCTTTCCCCCTTCTGGAGTCCATCTTCCGTCCCAGCCCATGGCTCTGCACCACATTGCCTTTTTCCACCCTGCTTCATCACATCACCTTTTTCTTCTCTCAAATCTTCCTCTGCCTCTCTCCTAAACGGATACCTGTGATTCCATTTAGGGCCCACCCGTATAATCCAGAACAATCTTCCCAACTCAAGGTCCCTGGTTTCACCACATCTGCAAAGTCTCTTTTACCTTATAAGGTAACATATTCACAGGTTCCATGGATTAAGACTTGAATTCAGTCTACCATAGTCAATATTATGGCTTTTTTATTTATCATAATATCCCCAACAGCTAGCACTAAGTCTCTCACATAAAAAGTATCATGTTTGAATGAGTTAATTAATTAATTAAGTGAATTTTTATTACCTGAACAACTCATTAATCTTCCTCTTAGACATAATGAGAGATAAGTCATTATCTCTCATCAACTCATTGTTGATAAACAAAAGGAAGCTTTTAATTGAGCAAACAGAGCTTGTTCTTCTAGTATCAGATTTGACAAAGTTTATTAAGCTGGGGGAAAAAAATCCTTGGTTTGGTTACTGAGATGAAAAGCAGAAAAGAGCACTGGAGTTCTTATCAAATTTAAATCTTACTGTAACCTTCTAATTGCCTCCCCATAACACAAATAATAAATCCTTTGGGGAGGACCAGTGCTCGCTGTGAGAATGGCTAATAAGGGTTGGTGTGGGAGATTTAGTTACCAGGGGTGAATGAGGTCTTAGGATTCCAGATCCCAAGAACACATGCCAGAATTGATTTTCTCACCTTAATCATCCCAAAACGTCCCCTTTCTGATTAAGTCCCAGTGATTTTCCCTCACATAGCACAGTTGATTTAAAAGCTCCAATTCATGGGGAAAAAATTATATTAAAAAAATATGTAAAACAGAGCTATGTGATTTTAAAGAGGAGATGTGAAAAAGGATTACACTGGGCACATGACCACCCAGAATAAAGACATTTCTCATCTTCTTTCACTTTAAGTGCATCCAGGTAACTAATTGCTGTTACATGAGTTATAAACAGAAGCCATGTGTACAATTTCTAATAAGTTCCCTTAAAGGAAGAAGGCATGCTCTTCCCTGCTCCCTTCTTCCTTACTACTGGCTAGAAAGTGGCCACGATGGCGAGAGTTCATGCAGCTATCTTGGATCATGAGGCAGCAGGTTAAGAATATCAGAGCATAAAGACAGAAGAAGCTGAATCCTGATAATCACGTAACTACCATACAAATCCTGGATTGCCTACCTCCAGAGTCCTCTATGTTAGACAGAAATGTACTTCTATCTGCATAAGCCATTGTTACTGTGATTTGTCTGTTACTCATAATTGTTTCTAGTCCAAGTACTTCAGAATGTAGATATATGCAAGTAGATGCTGCCCCACTTTAAAAAAAAAAAAAAAGGGTATTGGCAGATCATTTACTGTTTCTGATGTGTTTTGGGGGGTCTGGGGGCAGAAATTGTATTCCGAAGGCTAGTTATAGAATTCTATTTCCCAAAGATGGGTGTAACAATATCTGCCATCCCACCAGTTTTTCCTAAAATGTGACCTTGTTATTTTCCCATCAAGAAGTAATGTTTGTGCCCTCTCTCCTTGAACCTTGGATCTTTTGACTGCTTCAACCAATAGTGATGCAGAATGGCACCATGTGACTTCCAAGATAAAGTCATTAAAGGTGATGCAACTTCAGCCAGACACTCTGGAGCACTTGCTCTTGAAAACCAGCCACCAAATTATGAGGAAGCCCAGACCACATGCAGAGCTCACATGCAGTGTTCAAGCTTTCAGACTCAGGTGAGATCACAGCCAACAGCCAGCATCAAGCACTAGACCTGTGAGTGAGGAAACCATGAAGGTGATTCCAGCACCAGCCACTGTCTGCAACTTCATGAGAGACCCTAAGTGTGACCCATCTCACTGAGAATAGTCATTTCCCAGAACTGCCAGGGATGATAATAATAGTAATAAAGGATTATTGGTGTCATCCCACTAAGTTTGGAGTGTTTTGTTATGCAGCAAAAGATAACTGATACAAGGTTTTGCAGGCTAGGCATGAAGGTTTTTCCAATAAAATTCCCCTCTCAAAAAAAAAAAAAAAAGTGGGCCTACAATTTAGACTGGCCTCAGAGTGAGATTCTAAAATTCAACTGTTTTTTTGAATCCCTCGCATGCATAACCTTTGGACACAGAGGGCCAACTGTAGAAAAATCCCTGTGTGATCTGGCACCTTTTACCCCTCCAACCCCATTTATTCACTGGGTCCTAGGCCACTGCCTGAGGTCCAGCCACACTGGCCTTTCAGTTCCTGTTACTCAGAACAATAGCTAAAGGCAGCAGATTGTATAATTGCTCCCCTGAGCACATTCTCCAAAATAGGTACCTGTATTACAGCAAAACATTACCATGACAATTATCAAGATTATGATGAATGAAAGCATGCTGTAGTTTGGATGTCCCCCCAACCTCACTGAGGCTTAATCCCTACTGTAACCACTGAGGGTGGGAAATCCTGTTATGGTAATTGCAAGGTGGGGCCTTGAAGAGGCGATTAGATTGTAAGACCATGCCATTGATTAATAATGGTGGTCAGGGGTGTGTTTCTGGGGGCTTTAAAAAGAGAGTGAATGAGGAACAATCTCTCTGCTCCACAATTTCACAATGTGATACTCATCTGTCACTGTCACCCCCACCAAGACCTTCACAAGATGTGTTCCCTGGACCATGGACTTTCCAGCATCTGAAACTGTAAGCAATAAATTTTATTTTCTTTGTAAATTACCCATTTCCATGTATTTTGTTATAAGCAACAGAAATGGACTAATAATACAAAGCAAATCATGATATGCATAAAGGAGATAGTCAAAAGGTGCCTCTACATGTCACCTCCCCAATCACACCTGGTCTACCCCTAGACTTATTCCCCTAATTTGAGAACCTCTCTCTGCCCTTGATCGTACCCACCACGTTACCTTCCACACCATGCTCCTCCATTACCTCTTTATCCAAATGATTTTTATTCATTTTTCATGTATTATATATCTCTGGCAAATTTCCTTTTTATAGTTTCTTCTCATGACCCCTAATTGTCTACAGTTATCTGATAATTAGTCAGTTTTCTCCACAAATCATGTGTACTTGTTTCTATGAATATTTGACAAATGTCAGTTTTCTTCCACTAGACTGTAAGCTCCACAAGTCAGAAAATATGTTGGATTTAGTTCATCAATGCATCCCCAGAGCAGAGCACTGTGCCTAGCAAATTGTAGACTCTTAATAAATACCTATTGAATGAATTATTGAAAGCCCCAGGGCTGAGACCAAAAGAATGAAAAAATTCATAAGCTGAGAAAGAAAAAAAGACAGTCACAGTGGCATGAACATGAATGACAAGTTTAGGGAAGAGCAGGTAATTAATGTGCTAGAATGCACTGTTCTAGGTAACAAAAGAAATATAAAGGAGTATAAAACATGGTACTATCCTTAAGAAATGTACCATCTAAGGAGATCCTTTTTGTTTTCCTGGTTGTGGAGCTCTCCCTGGTTTTGAAGGAAAAGAATTTTCAACATTTAAGTCACGCTGACTCCAGTCCTGCATCCTCCAAACTCAAGGACCTGGTGATTGCTTCACATTCAGGCTTTTGAAGCCAGAAGGAGCATGGGGACCTCAGGAGCCAAGGGCAGCCCCCACCGACAGCAGGCAGGAGTGAAGGACAACAGGAGCCAAGGGCAGTCCCCGCTGATAAATGGCAGCATCATGGGGAACCATTGCAGCGGCGGACTGCCACTGCTGCAGACATGCATACGGGTGGCCTGCCGTAGTCACCACCACCACAAGGGGGCCTGTGGCCACTGCTGCCATAACAGCAGTCCACCACCACAGCAACAGCCACCACTGTTGCAGCAGCCACTGCCACCATGCAGGCAGCCTCCCAATCACTCAACTACATTGAGACAAGGAGGGTTACCAGCAGAACACAGGGAAAGAGAGAAGCAAGTGCAGACCTGTGACCCAGTGGCTCAACCCACAGAGGAATTACACTGTCCCCCGTGGTAGCATACCTGGGGGTGGAAGGTACATGTGAAGCCCACACAACTGCCTTGATCTGTGAAGAAACACATGCAGAACACCCAGAGTATAGAAACCCAGGATACTCAAACAGAGTAAGGAAGAAAATACTCAACGATCACCAATCCATTCCACAACCAGGAGAAGCAAGGACCAAGGAGGAGCCTCTGCCTGCAGGAAACAGGAAATAAAAATCCCACCCAGAATTACCCATTCAAACTGAGAAACTCCAGTATACCCCAATGCACCTATCAGGGTCATGGGACACTAGCTGGCATGCCAGCAAGCATACCCAGGGTTAACCAAAGAGCTAAAGGGCACCCAGGTGCTTCTATCAAGAATTCAAGAGCTTGTCCACATCCTTGATGACCCAACACAGTGTCACTAACCTCATCAAGGAATCACAAAGTGCCACAGTACCTAAGCCATCGAGTCAGTCACACACAAATCCAACACCGAATACAGCCAAAGTATACACACCAAGACTTCATTACTGTGTCTACCCAGAACCAGTACTAAAATACCCTCCTTAGTGGTCATTATAAAACACTCTATACGGGGAAGTCTGTCATCTCAAAGTCAACTCCAGAGTAATAAAAGAAGCAATTTTTCTACCAGATGAACAGACATTAATGTAAAGATACTAGAAATACAAAAAAAAAAAAGAAAGAAAATATGACACCACCAAAGGAGTGGAATAATTCTCTAATACCAGACCCCATAAAGCAGAAAACGCTTGAAATGACTGAAAAGGAATTCTGGGCAACAATCTTAAGGAAACTCAATGAGGTACAAGAAGACTCAGATGACACAACAAAATTTTAAAAACTATCCACGATGTGAAGAAGGAAATTTACAAAGAGGTTAATACCCTAAAAAAGAAGGTAGCAGAACTCCTGCAACTGAAGGATTCATTCAGTGAAATAAAAAACACAACCAAGAGCTTAAGGAGCAGGCTAGAGCAAATGAAAGAAGCTATGATCTAGAAGACAGGCTTTTCAAAATAAAACAGGCAGACAAAAAAAAAAAGAAAAAAAAGAAAGAATTCCAAAAAAAAGTGCAGAAAATCTAAGACAGCTAGCAGACCACAATAAGTGCAGAAACATCTGAATCATGGGTGTTCCAAAAGGGGAGGAGAAAAGAAAAGGCATGCAAAAAATATTCAGTGAAGTAATAGAGGAAAACTTCCCAGGTATAGGAAGAGAAATGAACCTTCAGATCAAGGAGCCTCAAAGATCCCAACACAGATTCAGTTCAAAAATGTGCTCACCAAGACACATTATAGTCAAAACATCAAAACTCAAAGACAAAGAGATAATCCTAAAAACAGAAAGACAAAAGCATCAAATCACCTATGAGGGAGTCCCTGTCAGACTAGCAGCAGACTTCTCAACTATACTACAAAGACTTCTCAATTATACTACAAAGCTATAGTACCCAAAACAGAATATTATTGGAAAAAAACAGACACTTGGACAAATGGAACAGAATAGGGAACCCAGAAATCAACCCACATTCTTGCAGCCAACTGATCTTTGACAAAAGCAACAAGAACATACATACATACAACAGAAACTCTACAGGCCAGAAAAGAATGGGATGATATATTTAAAATACTAAAAGAAAAATATGCCAGCCAAGAATACTATACCCAACAAGGCTATCCATCAAAAATGAAGGAGAAATACTATATTTACTAGACAAACAAAAACTGAAGGAGTTCACCACCAAAACAACCAACCCTATGAGAAATCTTCAAAAGAGTCCCACATCTGGAATCCAAAAAATGATAATCACTACCATGATACACAGGACGGAAAAAAACCCACTGGTAGAACAACTCACCTCACCTGTAAGGACTCACACTGACTAATAGTAAAGGGATGGAACAAAGATATACCACACAAATGGACTCCAAAAACAAGCAGGAGTAGTCATTCTTAAAGATGATAAAATGGGGTTTAAACCAAAAACCATAAAAAGAGACAAAAAAGGCCATTATATAATGATAAAGGGATCTATCCAACAAGTAGACATAACAACTATAAATATACATTCACCCAACACCAGAGCACACAGATATACAAAGCAAACATTATCAGACCTAAAGAAAGAGATGGACTCCAGTACGATAGTAGTTGGGAACCTGAACACCCTTCTCTCAGAACTGGACAGATTGTATAGGCAACAAATCAACAGAGAAACATAGGATTTAAACTACCCATTATACCAATTGGACTTGGCAGACATCTGCAGAACATTTCACCCAACAACTACAGAATATACATTCTTCACATCAACACACGGAACATTCTCCAGGATAAACTACATATTAGATCACAAATCAAGTCTCGATAATTTTTAAAAAACTGAAATCATTCCAAGTATCTTTTCAGACCACAAAGGATTAAAACTAGAAATCACTAACAAGCAAAATCTGTAAACTATACAAATACATGGAAATTAAACAACATTCTCCTGAATGACCTATGGGTCCAAGAAGAAATTAAACAAGGAATCAAAAAATTTCTTGACATTAATTAAAATAAAGATACAGTATACGAAAACCTGTGGGACACTGCAAAACCAGTACTAAGACGGAAGTTTATTGCAATAAATGCTTACATCAAAACAATAGAAAGATTTCAAATAAACAACTTAACACTACACCTCAAAGAACTGGAAAAACAAGAACAGTCCAATCCCAAAATTAGTAGATGGAAAGAAATGATTAAGATCAAAGCAGAACCAAATGAAATAGAGACCCACAAAATGATACTGAAAATCAATAAAACAGAGTCAGTTTTTGAGAAAATAATTAAAGTAGACAAACCTTAAGTGAGGCTAACTGAAAAGAGAAGACACAGATAACAAAAATCAGAAATGAAAAAGGAGACATTACAACTGATGCCACAGAAATATAAAGAATCATTAGAGACTGCTAAAAACAGATACACACCAACAAATTTGAAAACCTGGAGGAAATAGATAAATTTCTGGAAAGATACAATCTACCACGACTGCACCAAGAAGAAACAGAAAACATGAACAGACTGATAAAATTCAACAAGTTTGAAGCTATGATCAGCAGTCTCCCAACAATGAAAGACAAAGGACCAGATGGCTTCACTGCTGAATTCTACCAAACCCTTAGAGAGAAATTAATACTAATTCTCTTCAAACTATTCCAAAAAGTTGAAACAGAGGCCATTCTCCCAAACTCAGTCTATGCGGCCAGCATCTCCCTGATGCCAAAACCAGACAAAGATAGAACAAAAAAAAGAAAACTACAGGCCAGTATACTTGACAAATATAGACTTAAAAACTCTCAACAAAATATTAGCAAACAGAATACGGAAACACATCAAAATATTATACAGTGTGAACAATTGGGATTCATTCCAGGGATACAAGGATGGTTCAACATACACTGGTCAATAAATGTGATACACCACATCAACAAACTCAAGGACAAAACCTATATGATTATCTCAATAGATGCAGAGAAAGCATTTGACAAAATTCAAAATCCCTTCATGTTAAAAACTCTCAGCAAATTAGATATAGAAGGAAAGTCTCAGTACAATAAAAACTACTTATGACAAACCTACCATCAATATCATCTTGAATGAGAAAAAGCTGAAAGCTTTTCTTTTAAGAACAAGAACAAGACCAGGATGCCCACTCTTACCACTCCTATTTAATATAGTATTGGAAGTACTAATCAGAGCAATCAGGCAAGAGAAAAAAATAAAGGGCATTCAGATTGGAAAGATGAAGTTAAATGTCTGTTTGTAGATGACATGATCCTATGTATAGAAAAACCTAAACAGTCTACAAAAAAACACTGAGGCCTGATCAACAATTTCGGTAAAGTTGCAGGATACAAAAACAACATGCAAAAATCAGAAGCATTTTTATACTCCCACAATGAACCAGCAGAAAAAGAAATCAAGAAAGCAAGTCCATTTATAATAGTCACCAAAAAGATAACATATCTAGGAATAAATTTTACCAAGGAGGTGAAAGAGCTAAACAACTAGAACTACAAATCACTGCTGAAAGAAATTAAAGAGGACACAAAATAATGGAAAGACATTCCATGCTCCTGGATTGGAAGAATTAATACTGCGAAAATTTCCATACTATATTACCCAATTTATGTACAAATTCAATGCAATCCCCATCAAAATAGCAATGACATTCTTCACAGAAATAGAATAAAGAATCCTAACATTCAAATGGAACTACAAAAGACCCTGGATAGCCACAGCAATCCTGCGCAAAACTAATAAATCCAGAAGCATCGCACTACCTGACTTCAAATTATACTACAAAGCTACAGTAACCAAAACAGAATATTATTGGATAAAAACAGAAACTTGGACAAATTGAACAGAACAGCGAACCCAGAAATCAACCCACATTCTTGCAGCCAACTGACCTTTGACAAAGGCAACAAGAACATACATTGGGGACAAGACTGCCTCTTCAATAAATGGTGCTGGGTAAACTGGACATCTGTATGTAGAAGGATAAAACTAGACCTGTATCTCTCACTGTATACCAAAATCAACTCAAAATGGTTAAAGACTTAAATATAAGACCTGAAAATATAAAACTTCTAAAAGAAAACATAGTGGCAACACTTCAGGGAGTACAACTGAGCAAAGACTTTATGAATAAGACCCCAAAAGGAAACAAAAGAAAAAATAAACAAGTGGGATTATATCAAACTAAATAGCTTCTGCACAGCAAAAGAAACAATTAACAGAACAAAAAGGTAATCTACAGAATGGAAGAAAATATTTGCAAACTATGCATCTGACAAGGCATTAATATCCAGAATATATAAGAATTCAAACAACTTAAAAGTAAAAAGACAAGTAACCCAACTGAAAAGGAGCAAAGGAGCTGAATAGGCATTTCCTAAAGGAAGAGACACAGATGGCCAACAGACACTGAAAAAAATGCTCAGCATCACTAAGCATTAGGGAAATGCAAATCAAAACCACACTGGATATCATCTCACCCCAGTTAGACTTGTTATTACCAAAAAAGAGAACAACAAATGCTGGCAAGGATGCAGAGAAATGACAACCTCCTACACTGTTGGTGGGACTGTAAATTAGTACAGCCATTATGGAAAACAGTATGGAGTGTCCTCAAACAAATACAGGTAGAAGTGCCATATGGTCCACCAATCCTGCTGCTGGGTATATACCCAAAGGAATGGAAATCATCACTTCAAAGGGATACCTGCACTCCCATGTTTATTACAGCTCTATTTACAAAGCCAAGAGATGGAGCCACCCTAAATGTCCATCAGCAGATGACTGGATAAGGAAAATGTGGTATATATACACAATGTAATACTACTCCGAACTAAAAAAGAATGAATTTCTACTATTATCAGCAACATGGATGAACGTAGAGAAAATTTTGTTAAGTGAAATAAGCTAGGCCCAGAAAGAGAAATATCACGTCTTCACTCATAAGTCAGAGCTAAAAAATATAAAATAAGTAAATAAATGAAATAAAGAAACAACAATCACAACAATTCATTAAACATTCAAAAGGGGAGAACAGAACTGAAGCCACCAGAGGTGGGAAAGAGGGGGGGAAGAGAGGTTAGCAAGTAATTGGTAAAAGACCACAAAAAACAATTACATTGCATAATGCTGAATGTACTAATTACCCTGATTTGAGCAACACATATTGCACACAGGTATTAATATTCAAAGCTATACCCCACAGTTATATGCAATCAACTATGTTTTGATTCAAAAAAAAAAAAAGAAAAGAAAGGAAATGTGCCATCTTGGGCATAATAAGACTTATGCGAAAGAAAGACCAGTCAACAATGAAAGGCAGAAAAAAATGTGGGACCAACATACAACACGTGATAGTATCTCAATGTCAAGAAAATTAATACAGACTAGAAAAAATTAGGAACAATAATAATTTTGAGAGATTGCTTTATACTAGGGACTATGTAAACCACCTGACATTCATTGTATTATGTAATCCTCACAATAACCCATGAGCAAGGTCTTAGTATCCTTATTTTAAAGATGAGGCTCAGAGTTTAAACATGCCTAAGTGATGAAGCTTGTATGTATAATGCCAGAATTTGAACCTTAGTCTTTCCAAATTCAAAACCAGTATACTAACATCTATGTCATACAGGTAAGAGTTCGGTTGGACTGTAAGGAATGTGCAGCAATTATATAAACAGAGGGAAGGTATGGATGACAGACAGGAGTATAAGTGAAGAAACCATAGAAGAAAATCAAAGTATGATGAGTGAATAGCTTGGGGGTCTCTATAGTAGTAGAATCCAAGGTGAAGTTGGGGATAGAATTTGGGTCAGACTGGGCAGAGCCAACTAACAGCAGACCAAGGTATTTTTGGCTTTCATCTTATAGGCAACTGGAAGTTACTATAGGACCCTGAGTTGGCAAATGGAAAAATAAAAATGGTAGTCGAGATGGAGCGGGAAAAGAAAAGAAAGAAATTTCCATGAGAAAACTCAGTACACTTGAGATCAAAGAATGTTAAAATGAATAGAATTGTAATGATCACTTGATATCAGACCTCATTTACAGATGAGGAAATTATAGTCCAGACAATTTACATGACTTCCTAAAAGTTGTTAGAATTGCTAGGAATATAATTGGGTTTTCTGACTATTCTTTTTACTATGACACAAGTACAGAAACAAATAAAAAGAAAATGGAAAACAAATAAGAAGCTGGAATCAAAATTAACTCCATGGTTTTAGGCCAGAATAACTGAAAATAATGACATCATTGTCAGATTAAAAAGTATTCCAAGAAATAATCCTGGTGGTGAACAGACTCTAAGATGGACCCCAGGGATCTTCACCTCCTGGTATTCATACCTTTATGTAATCCTCTCCCCTTGAGCGTGGGCTAGGCATCAACTTGGTTCTGACCAATAGAATACAGTAGCATTTCCACAGTTAGATTACAAGAGATTTTACCTTCTAAATTGCCAGCAGAAGTTCTCCTTTGCTTGCTCCCATGAAGCAAACTGCCACATTGAGAACTGCACTATAGAGAGGCCCACATGGCAAGGAATTGAAAGCTATCTACAGTTGACAGCCAAAGAATGGCAAGGCCCTCAGCTCAACAGCCCCAACTACCTGAGTGCTACCAACAACCATGTGAACTCAGATGCAAATCCTTCCCCAGTTGAACTTTCGGATGGGACACCAGCCCTGGCCAATGACTTCACTGTAGTCTTTGTAAGAGACCCTGAAGAAAGGAACCCAGCTAAGTGGTGCCTAATTTTCTGACTCCCGGAAATGGTAAGACAATAAACGTGTGTTGTTTTAAGCCACTAAATTTGTGATAATTTGTTATGCAATAATAGACAACTGATACAATACCATTTGAGAGAAAAGGCTGAATTTGGTTTGAGGTAATGAAGGAATCACAGGTAGTTTCTGTGGAGCAGCAGGGATGGAATCAGTATTTCCCTGAGGACAATAAATTGGTGGGCAGTGAAAAACTGAGAGAGTGAGTATAAAAACTTCAACCAAGACACATTGTAGTGAAAAAATAAAAATAAAAGTATGCATACTAGAAATGAAAAGAAAAAGCTTTAAAAGAAGTTTGGATGACAAAAATAGGAGTGTTTGGAAATACAGTTTCTCTAAAGAAACAAAAATTTGTGCAATCACAAAGGAGACATTGGCAGTAAGCTGGAAAAAGGAAAATAATTGATTAAAACATTGTGCTATGCATGAAATCAGTGAAAATTCAGCAGCTTTTGGATTTTTGCTCTCAGTGCCTGTCTTTTACTTAAAGCACTATCTAATCAATAAACAGCACAACTCCAATAATCAAAGTATCCTTTGAGAATAACAAATCATGAAGGCTTTATGATTTTAAAATTTTAACATTACCAATTGGAAATAATATAACTAGAAACTTCCAAAACATTTTCAAAGGCACTCTTCCATTTTACTCAACTTTTGTATTCTTGCTTGCTTTTAAACAATTGAGTTTTTATTTAAATACTCCTTTCTCAATAAGAACAAATTTTAATATTCTGGTGGTTACACATGGAATTTTATTTTCCCTTAAAAGAGAGAATTTCAATGAACTATCCTATCCTTATTTTACCTGGTAATTTGAATTTCACCACAGAGAAAAATTACAAAATATAATTGACATCCTAGAACATAGTTATTTTTAAAAGCCATCTTCATTTCAATATGAGGTTTATAAGGTTTCTAGAAAGTCCACTTATTAGTAGTATTTTAGAGAAAGGGAAGTTCTATTCTACACAGGCAGGCATGAAATAATTAACGTGTGAGCAACCTGTCCCACCTCCAACCAACAAAAGGAATCAAAAAGAATCTTGTTTGTTTTTTTGTTGTTTGTTTGCTTGTTTTTAATGTATTTTTTCCAGCTTTATTGGGGTATAATTATAAATTATAATTGCAGATAAAAACTATATATTCAAGTTGTACAACATGATGATTTGAGATACATATACATTATGAGGTGATTACCACAATCAAATTAATTAGCACACCTATCACTACACAGTTACCCTTGTGTGTGTACACGTGTGCTTGTATGTGGTGAGGACACTTAGGATTTACTCTCTTAGCAAATCTCAGGTAAATAATGCATTACTATTAACTATAGTCACCACACTGTACATCCTATCCCCAGAACTTATTCATCTTATAACTGAAAATTTGTACCCTTTGACCAACAATTGGAACTCCACTTCTCCCACCCCCTGCCCCTAGCAACCACCGGTCTATTCTCTGCTTCCATGAGTTCAACATTTTTAGATTTCACAGACAAGTGAGAACATGCAGTGTTTTTCTTTCTGTCCCTGGCTTATTTCACTTAACATAATGTTCTCCAGGTTCGTCCCTGTCAACACAAATGGGAGGACTTCCTTCTTTTTTGTGGCTGAATAATATTACACTGTGTGTGTGTGTGTGTGTATGTAAATATTTCCACATTTCCACATTTTCTTTATCCTTTCATTGATCAACAGACACTAAGGCTGTTTCCATATTTTGGCTATCGTGGCTAATGCTGCAATGACCATGAGAATGCAGATATCTCTTTGAAATCCTGATTTTATTTTCTTTGGATATATACCCAGAAGTGGAACTGCAGCATCATGTGGTAGTTCTGTTTTTAACTTTTTGTGGAAACTTCTTTCTGTTTTCCGTAATGCTGTATCCATTTACATTTCCATCAACGGTGTGTTGGATTCCCTTTTCTCCGTACCCTTGCCAACATTTGTTATCTCTTGTCTTTTTGATAATAGCCTCTTCACAGGTGTGAGATTATATCTCACTGGAGTTGTAATTTGGATTTCCCTAATAATTAGTGATGTTGAGCACTTTTCCATATATACCTGTAGACCATTGTATGTCTTCTTTGAAATAATGTCTATTCAGATCATTTGCCCATTTTTCAGTTGGGTTATTTATGTTTTTTGCTATTGAGGTGTGAGTTCAAAAGGAATCTTGTTAATGTCATTGTCCTAGGAAGAGAGGAATATTGCCCCATCCCAACTCCCTAGCAAAGCACAGAAAAGGCACAAAGCACAGAGAGATCATTTTCTAAGTAATTTGCAGGCATTTAGAAGGCATACTGAAGACCAATATGCCTTCAATTCCAGCAGAGCCTTTATGCAGGAGTTGTGAACATGACAAAGGACTACATCTTTTGTGGACTGAATATGTCCCCCCAAAATGTCTATGTTGAAATCCTTTTCCCCAATGGGACTGTATTTGGTGATAGGGCCTTTAAAGAGGTAATTAAGGTTAAAAGAGGTTGAAAGGTTGGGGCCCTAATTCCAAAGGACTGCAGTCCTTATAAGAAGAGGAAGATGCCCATGCTGGGGGCCCAGGGCATCAAGCCAGGGACTGGATACTCTGCCCACACCCAGGCTCACCACCAGCGCCTCAGGGCCCCTCCCAGGGGCCCAGGGCTTGGAGTCAGGGACTGGACCCCCCGCCACAACCAGGTACACCACCAGCACCAAGGAGCATGCCAAAAACATCACATCCATATGGGTGGCCCACCACAGCCAACACAGTAACCACGGCTGCCATGAAAGTGGCTAGACATCACAACAAATAAGCAGATGGTCCACCAGCCACTGCAGTGCAGTGACACAAGGAGAGTCACCAGTAGAGACCAAAGAAAAGAATAGGGTATCTCTCTCCACAAAGCCCATTCCAGGTGACAGAAGAAGCACCTGCTTTTTGATTATATTGGAGGACCTGAACATATCTCTCAGCATTGGCCAGATCATCTAGGCAACAAATCAACAGAGTAACCATTACTGTTTCAGAGACAAAGAAGAAATCTAGGGTTATCAGTGGTGGGAGGGAGGAGGAGAGGGGGATGGGAAGAGATTGGACAAGGGACATAAAGAATAAATATGATTTGTAACAATATATGTATACTTATAATATTGATTTGATCAACATATGTCAACATTGAATCCCAAAAATATGTATAATCAATTATGATTCAATAAATAAATAAATAAAAAGAAGAGGAAGACACCAGGGACACACACACAGAGGAAGGGCTAGGTGAGGACATAGTGAGAAGGTGGCTATCTGCAAGGCTAAAAGGCCTCCAGAGAAACCAAACTGGCCAGCACCTTGATCTTGTATTTCCAGCCTCCAGTGAGATAATAAATTTGTTGTTTAAGCTGCCAAGTTTGTAGTATTTTGATATGGCAGCCCTAGCAAACTATACAACATCTGTTTTTTTAATCCACTGCCTTGCACAGTATCCAGCACAAGCACTCAGGAAATATTTGAGTAAAGGGGAAAATGTCAATCAGAGATAGCTAGAGAGAGAGAGAGAAAATACAGCTGATATAAACTCTCTATTAAAGGCATTACTTAAGAAACTGCAAACAGAGATGTGAAGAATTATCGACATTTAGTGTAACAATGTATAAGGAAGCAACCTGGGCTATGCAGACAATAAATGCTATGGAAGGTCATAAGAATCAAACACTGATCTGTCCACATACAGAACCAGGACAATGAACGGTGACGGGCTGAACAAGACTAGACCTGAGACAACTCTTCATCCGTTCATTCCCTTACAAGGTTGGAATGTAGACATTAGAACACAAAATATCATGTTTGTAGTTTATCATACATGTGATCTTTTTTTAGCATTATACTATGTAAACATTTTTTGTGGCCCTTTATCAATTTCTCCCGAACCCCCTTCTCCCTCCCCCTTTCCCACCTCTGATGTCCTCAGTTCCCTTATTTCCTTTTAAGAGTTCAAGTCATTATTGTGATTGTACTTATGAGTGAGGACATGCAGTATTTCTCTTTCTGTACCTGGCTCATTTCACTTAATATAATTTTCTCTAAGTTCATCCATGTTCCTGTGAATGGCAGAATTTCATTCCTTTTTATGGCACAGTAGTATTCCATGGGGTATATATATATACCATATTTTCCTTATCCAGTCATTGGTCGATGACATTTAGGCTGGTTCCAACTATTAGATATTGTAAATAGAGCTGCAATGAACATAGGAGTGCAGGTATCCTTTTGACATGATGATTTCCGTTTCCTTGGGTATATACCCAGCAGTGGGATTGCTAGGTCGTATAGCAGTTCTACCTATAGTTGTTTGAAGACACTCCATATTGTTTTCCATAATGGCTACACCAATTTACAGTCCCACCAACAGTGTAGGAGGTTTCCTCTTTCTCCACGTCCTCACCAGCATTTGTTATTCTCTGTCTCTCCAATAATACCCAGTCTAACTGGGGAGAGATGATATCTCAATGTGGTTTCGATTTGTGTTTCCCTGTCGCTTAGTGATGTTGAGCATTTTTTCGTGTGTCTGTCAGCCATTTGTATATTTTCCTTTGAGAAATGCCTATTCAGCTCCCTTGCACATTTTTTAATCAGATTAACCATCCTTTTAGTGTTAAGTTGTTCGAGTTCCTTGTGTAATCTGGATATTAATCCCTTGTTGGATGCACAGTTTGTGAATATTTTCTCCCATTCTGTAGGTTGTCTTTTTGCACTGTTAACTGTATATTTTTGCTGTGCAGAAGACTTTTAGTTTGATATAATCCTATTTATTTATTTTTTCTTTTGTTGCCTGTGCTTTTGGGGTCTTATTCATAAAGTCTTGGCCGAGTCCTACTTCCTGAAGTGTTTCCTCTATGTTTTCTTTTATTAGTTCTATAGTTTTGCATCTTATATATGTCTTTAATCCATTGACCCATTTGGAGTTGATTTGGGTATATTGTGAGAGGTACAGGTCTAGTTTCATCCTACTACATATGGATGTCAGTTTTCCCAGCACCACTTATTTAAGAGGCAGTCCTTTCCCCAGATTGCATTTATTTTTATATATGAATAATATACATGCATTTATGTATTTTATATGTTTATATGTAATAATCATATTCCAGAGTATTGGTGATGTTACTCAATTTATCCTTTTGTTGTCATTGGAAAGCTCTAAATTAAAGAATCCTCAAATATTGCGAAAGAGAAGACAGCTGAGCCAAGAGGATAGGACTGACAATGCCTTCAAGATTCTGGTGCTACTTAAAAAACGATTCTCAAATAAACTTATTCCTGCCTGAGACTCAGCACTCCATACACTGTCCTACAGGGTATGTAGGGGTCAGCATAGCTGTTGCAAAATTTTCAAAACCTACCATAATTTTAGAAATATCTGTGAATTTCAAGGCTGAAGATGCTTAAATACAGCTGAAAGCAAATGTATCAGTCACAGTTCTCCAGAGAAACAGAAACAGTAGAATATATTTGGCAGCTCTAAAATTCGTAGGGCAGGTTAGCAGACTAGGAATGCAGGCAGGATTTCTATGTTACATTCTTGAGGCAAAATTCCTTTTTCTCTGGGAAACCTCACTTCTTGCTCTTAAAGATTTCAAGCGAAATGGATGAGACCCTCCCACTTTATGGAAGGTAATCTCTTTTACTTAAAGTCAATTGATTGTAAGTGTTAATCACATCTACAAAATACTTTCACAACAGCATCTAGACAAGTGACTGACCAGACAACTGGGCACCATGGACTAGTCAAGTTGACATACAGAATTTAATCATTACAGGAACCAAAATAAACCACCAAAGGGTAAAGCCGCCAAGCTAACACCTACCCGTGAAATCCTTAAATTTTTAATAACTCATTGTGCAAATGCAATATTAACTTTATCATCGATGTCTATTATTCTATGAATATAAAGTGCATGGAGGTAAGGCTTTATAAAAATGTCTGCATACATATATTGGTATTCTAAAACATAATCTTCAGATGAACCAAGAGTATAAGTGCTAAAATTGTAATAGTTCTGCACATTAATAGAAAGCCCTGAAATAATCTCTTTTGCAGTTTACTTAAAATATTTTATTGTTAATTAGAATGGAGAATGAAACCACCTGCTAAACTAGCCAGGAAATTTATGAACCTTTAAAAAGCATTTATGCATTTTTCACTGGGTTAAACCAAACTATGGTAGCATTTTAGCCTACCAAAGCTGCCATCTGAAACAGCTCTATTTCCTTATACCTGTAGGTCTAAATAGCACACACTTTGCAAACCTGTCAGTTTGTATAGCTTATATGATAAAAACATTATTTCTTATTATAGTCTTCTCTTTTGCTAGGAAATCTGTATCTTAACCAATTAATTTTTTCAAAGAAGGAATAGTCTAACCTGATAATATCAGGGATTTTTATATACTGATCCCACTCCTGATTAGTATGCTGCATGATCATTTGAATTTCTCTTTCAATCAGTTTATTGCTCCTAGACTTATTGCTTTATGTTTACCTGCATCAAGTTGAAATTTTCAATTATTATCTGAAAACAATGAAGAGAGTATGATCTCTCATGATCAGTTTGCCTTGTTCTCCCAAACCTGGTCTGCAGCACCTTTCATTGTTTTAAAAATATTTAGAATCCCACCTCTCCAGTTCTCCACTAAAAAAGAGTAAGCACTGATCAGCTTCAGTTTATTGCTGATCCATTGATATCATCTTGTCAACTGAGGAGATTGTCATCTTATCACTTCACTCTGGTATACATTTGTAGTGGGATGAATTATGTCTTCCAAAAAGACAGGTTTAAGTTGTAATCCTTGCTGCCTGTCAGTATAACCACATTTGGGAAGAGGATTTTTGCAGATGTGATCAACTTAAGATGAGGTCATATTGGATTCAACTGGAGCCTAAGTCTAATAACTGATGTTATTAGAGGGAGACTTGGAAACACACAGACACACGCAGGGAAGAAGGGAGGATTGAGACAGAGATTGGGGTGACGCAGCTACGAATCAAGGAACATCAAAGATTGCCAGAAGCCACTGTAAGCTAGAAAAAGGCAGGAAAAGATTCTTCCCTGCAGCCTTCAGAGAGAGCGTGGCCCTGCCAGCACCTTGATTTCAGACATGTAGCCCCAAGAACCACGCAGGAATAAATTCTGTTAGTTTAAGTCACAAAGTTTGCAGCAGTTTGTTATGGCAGCCCTAGGTAACTAATACATCATAAAACATTATCCTGCATCCTTACGTGGATTCAACTGTTGAAGTGCTCATTTGCCCCAGTTTTGTTCAACCTATAACTGTATGATGCCTGTTATTTATAAGTCAAGGGCAACATGCTACCATTTACAAAGCTCTTTTCTCTTGCAAAATCTTTTTTTTTTAAAGAAACACCATGTAGTGATGTGTTTTTATTATTTTGTGCAGTTGTTGTTGTTACTATTAGTAATAGTGTTGCTGTTATTTCCATTTTACAGTTTGAGACAAATGGTGCTCAGAAAGATCACACAACTATTAAGGGGGAGAGAAGAGGTTACACGTACCACCCCAAGAAAGAGATCAACTTAAGACAGCATTATGTGTGCCACAAATGGGATTTAAGTAGTGATACTAGCTAGCATGTAAAATGCGCTCAGAAAGTATGTTTGAACAGATCGTCCTGGCACCTTCTAATCAAGTTAGAGGCCATCGCAGGGCTAATTATAACATTGTTTAGGAATTGCCTTCATATCATTTGTCCTCAAATATTGAATTCTATATCTCTATACAGTGCTTAACAACTTTAAAGTAAATTTATTTTAATTGGAGTGTCTACACTTTAATTCTTGGGAGTTTGAAAGAATAAAATGTTTCTTATCTATAAACACACACACACACACACACACACACACACACACGGCATTTTGTAAAAAAGCTAGTGTGCTCTGGTTTTGCACACTTTGAGCATCAGCATTTTGACCTTACTAATTAAGTGTTGCTTACCTAGCTGTGGTATTTACAATCAAGAACTTCATAAAGAAAATCAAAACTTTTTCATTGCAAATGACTGATGAGTCATACTGGAAAAAAAAATACTGAATTTAAATAATATTGAAGTAGATATTGTCATGTTGGCACAATTTTGTGTTAAAGATTTTTGCAGAACTCTCTAAGTCAAGTATTTTACTATATAGCCTTATGCACAAACTATACCATGTAAACAGTTGATCCTGAAACCAATCTCCAATTCCTTCTCACTGAATGTGACTAAAATCTGACAAGTATGGCCAAGAGAATAGCCTCTGGAGCCCCCAAGTTCATCCCACACTGCTCAGGTCCCCTATAATCTACAAATTGTATTCCCTTTGTGCTTCCATTCTTATATTGCTGGGTCCTGGATTTTTGTTTAGACACTTGCTTAGTGTATTTACATACCAAAATTTAGGTTGATTGATTCCTGTATAAAGCTTTTCTTCCTCCCCATACCATCAGCAATCACTGCCTGTGTGATACTTCCTATTCCCTTTTGAACCAGAACATCCAGCTGTCTGCTCTGTGCAGCAAGCCACATGCAGCTTGAGTGAAGACAGGAGGGGATATTTAAATCCTGTGGAAGACGGCATTACTTGTTTGCAATTTGTTCTTTCTTCTTGCCTTTGCCATGGCTTTCCTGACACTGGGCTTGGTCACATGCCTTGCTTTGGCCAATGGAACATGGGCAAAATTTACCTGTGCCAGTTCCAAGCTGAGGGTATAAGAGGTGGCAAGAGTCACCAACCCCCTGCACTCCCATATCCACCTTGAGAAGAGTATGTCTTAGGGAGCCCCTGCTTTCAGAATAAGGGTGATTTTAGACCAGATCTAAACCTGCAGCTTGGAGCTAAACTGAGCCAATCCCAGCTCAGCCCCACCAAGCACAGTGGAGCCCATCAGAACACTGGACCTTCAGACTGATAAGTGAGAAACAAGTGTTGTTGTGAGCCATGAGATTTGGGGGTATATTTGCTACACAACATTATTAGAGGAAAACCTAACAAAAACAAATTCCCTATGGTAGGAGGACTCTTCCTGAATATGGATCAAGCTGAAAACAGATCCACACTGAGAACTAACCTGATGAAAATATTCCTATAAAGCAACAACATTAAAACTACTGAAAGTGGCCATGCTAGATCATTGTTGAATAACTGCCTGCCTAAATTGTTTTCCTCCAAATCCTATTTTCCTTCATCTACAGATACAGATCAGCAGATGGGAGCTGTAAAGCTCCATAATTTCATCACAGAACACACCAAAAAAGCCAGCTAATTTTCTACTGGCACTCTGATAAACTCTGAAATAAAGTATCCAGGGTCTAGAGGTGTCCAAGGTAAAATATAAGCACAGAAATTAAACTGCTGCAGCTGCATGCAGAGGCATAGCAGTTTGCTTAACTTTTAGGGCTCTCTTAACCCAATTTTGGGTATTGGCTGCTTTTTCATTGCCAATCATCTATTTCACATTCTTTCTTTGGGAGAATTACCTTTCTCCCACTGGATCAGATTGTGGGAGTGTTAATCAAAGGCCCTATATTCCCTTCCCCAAATCAGACAAACAGATATTCATTCATCTCCTAGAATGTGAATCGTGTGCCATGTAATGCAAACACTGTAAAGAGCTAGAGAAAATTAATTTGAGAGAGAGCTCAGCCTGGGCAAGAAGGTACAGATGTTTCTGCCACCAAGTCCATCTGGAGCTGCCTGGTTCTTATTTGCTCCAAGCTTAATGACTGGGTCTTCTCTTTAATCCTGTGTACTTACTCCCACCTTCCAAGAAATTCCTTTTTGTTGTAAATAAGCCAAAACTGGTATCTGTTGCTTGCAACCCAAGAGCCCTGAGTGGCACCAGAAAAGATGAAAAGAGATTTGAGGCATTTAGAAGAGATAATAGGGGAGAGGAGAGATGTGGAATACTTCCTCTAGCTAAGAAAGGACCAGCCCTGTGAGGCTTCACTGTCCAGATTTATGTTTACTGACTAGATCCAAAGACGAAGCATCACTGAAAATGATGATGGAAAGATAATGCAGGTATTACTACTCTGGAGAAGTTATAATTATCGAAACTCCCCTTCCAGAAAAAGGGGTCAATTAATATAGAGAAACAGTATGCAGTCATAGTCATTAGTATTTTAGAATATAAGCAGTTAAATACACATTATTTAGTCAGCTCATCATTTGAACAGAATTTAGTCAATGAAATCAAGGACCTGTCTCTTGGACTTCACGCCACAATTGCAGGCCTTTTCCTAAGTCCTGGCAATGGGCCATTCCAGGTGACTTCCCAGTGTGGAAAGTTGCACTACTAGGAACTCCATGAGCCAACTGGGCCTTTTGAGGATCCAAGAAAAAAACTTGTAAGGTCTTCCCCACATCTGGTTTGTGTCCTTTTAAAACTTTGCAATAAAAATTGTTTAAATTAAACGGAATTTTTATATATTTCAATATACCCTTAAGTCATTTTTTAAATTTTAGTTATAACACTCTGAACATGGTATTTTTCTCTATTGCTACTTCATTTCCATTTCCTAAATCTAAAATATTCATTCTCTCCATTTTATCAACTCAGGAAGTTTCTCTGGTCTAATCCTTAATTCCTCTGAGTTCCAGAGACATTTCAACAAAGTATCTGAAGAAGTCGAACCTCACCTACCACTCACACCAACCTTGAGTATGCAAGAGAGATCGGGCTGCCCGGCTGCCCTGAGCCACAGCCTGCCCGGTTTTCAGACATGCTGCCATCCCGCCAAACTGGCTTCCTTCTCATCAATCTCCACCTGCACAAACACTGCAAGCACATCCTTAATTTTCTTGACTAACTTATCAGCAGCCCCATTAATATTCTAAATTATCCTCTCTGGAAGATAAATTGCTTTCCCATTGTCTTCTTTAAACATTTTCTAATCACAAAATATGGCCTCAAGTTTCCTGCTGTCAAGTTTCCTATTCCAATGTCCATCTCTTCCCATAGGTGACTCCGTCCTCACATAGCGGATGAATCCCAACTCTACACATGAAATACAGGTACCCCCGTTGAGGTACTTATCTGTACTTCTGAGAACCTATTGTCAACTTAGCTGGATATCTCACAGCCACCTCACTAACAATAGGTCCGAATCCACACTCATCATCTTTTTTTGCCAAGCGTGCTCCTCTTCCTGTCCCCACCATCCCAGTCACCCCAGTTGGAAACCTTTGATATATCCAAGGCTCATTCCACTTCCCCCCATTCCACTTTCTTCCACTCCATTTGAATTCAGGCAGCTTCAAAACATTCCCCCTTTTATAGGTTTGGTACTGTAGATCCTGAGCACAGACAAGGGTCTAACTCGCAAGGTCTTAGCAAATGTTGTTGACCTCATTTCTGCCTGCCACCTGCCATGGGAGCAGTGTAGAATCCGTCTAAAATCTGACTCAGTAATGTGGCACTGCAGAGATATTATCAATACAGCCTGGTCCATCTCACTCCATCTCTCTCTTTCCAATTAAATACAAACACACATACCACCACCAACAACACCATAACTCATAGCCCATTATAAACACTTAATTCTTAGTAGTAAAGTTTAACCTTTCATAGATCCTTATCCTCTTACGATTTTATGAGATACATGACCAATAACTTATGCTATAAAATTTAAGGAAACTTCAGCCATTCACAGATTTTCGAGAACACATTTAGACCTCCAGCATTGTCAAATCAAAAAACTCAGGTTACATAGACTTTATATTGCAGGTAAGGAAAAAGTGTATATTTATTTCCCTTAATAATAACCTAATCACAGGAGCTGTAATCCATATGACACTTCAGAAAAAGCAATGCTTTCAGAGCATCTCTCCTTGGATGTTACAGAGGCCTGTTATGAGAACTAAGAAAGAAGGTAAGGACTTTTCCCCCTGGATGGGAAGAGCCCAAAGTGAAAGGGGAAAGAAGATTGAAACCCCTTCATCAACATTTCACCCTCCACATCCAGTCTGAGTACTGGGCATTCCCACCATTTGCATAGTAGAGATAGTAATTATCAGCATGGTCAGACTGACTTGGGTCCAAATTCTATCTCCACTGCTTATTAATTTTGGAGTTAAAGAATTCCCCGTAGGAATCTACCCATGACTGGATGTATGATTTACAGACATTTTGATCAAATATTAGAATGTATTCCAAGACCTAATGTATTGACAATAAGAGTCTCACTTTGATTTCTAGGTAGCCCTTTTATACACTTTTAAGAAATTACCTGTACATGGTCTTAGTTAATTATCATCAATACTCTGTGAAACATGAAAGGCAAATAGCAGGGCCAGAATATGAGAAATAGGGAGGTATTGAGAATTAGCTTACACAAAAAATGAAGTTTCCTTACTTAGATATTCTCCAGAGTCATAGAATAATCTCATTTTACAGACAAAAATCCCTAGACCCAGAAAAGTTAAGAGGTGTACCAATTTCACACAGTGTATTATTATAATCCTGCTTAGCAAATGAAGAAACTGAGGCATGAAAAGGGAGAAAGCCTACTTAATAGCAAAGGCAGTCATGGAACCCTTACCTCTTGAACTTTTCCATTTCTACCTGTTATCTTTAAGTCAAAGTTTGAATTGCACATCTGAGAGCTACCACAGTGGCCTAAAACCCCTCTAGCCTGTCATAAAATTCGATTTTCTTCTACAATGCAGTACTTTGGAAAGTCTTATTTAAAAACATAACCCGACTACAAATGAAAACCTTCCCAACAGGGACAAGATGGAACATCTGCCTTCTTTTGCTTAATAGAACACTGCAGAGCTGCTCTCTGCTTGGATAAATGCTATTTGGGTTTTCGTGGTTTCTGAATGAGTTCTTAGTACCGCTCTCTTGAGCTCTCTCTCTCGGTATTGTCATTTCTTCTTGCCCAGAATTTTATGTGTAATCGTCTGTTACACCATTGGCTTTTCTGAAACCAATCTTCCTTGTCTTTTGTAATTATGTAAAGCTGTTCTCTTTCCAGGCCACACACTGTAGATATCTAAAACCTAGAGAGAAAACACCTTAATTGTAATTATAATGGATTTCAAATTCCTATTATTCATGTTGGAGAGAAAACATGCAGTGAGGTTTCATTACCCATTTTCTTTAAAACTCAGGAAAAAAAATAGTACTTGAACTAATTTTTGTTACAGCACAGTCTTTGATTTTTTTTTTAAAAAGTCCTTAATTACTTCTACGGAATTTCTAAAACACAATTCTATTTTTATGCCTACCTATCTGAGTTAAAGAAAATTGAAGTCTTTTAGTTGGACCACACAAATATAAGTAAAATCAACCATAGCCCTACTCAAAATCAACCAATTGACCTCACTCCCCTGGACAGACCAAACGTCAACACCAGCAATTATTTTGAAGTCGTGAATCCCAGTAGCAGCAAGACTACTAACTGTTGATTATTATGCAGGTCTTGCACTAATCTAATTAAGTAAAATGGAAATCCAATTTCAAGCATTGTTGTACACATTTGCATATGACACAAGTAGTCAAAAATCTGTCTGAAGTTAAATGAAGCACATGTACAGTCCCCTTATCAATTTAAATTTGGATTTTCCACTCAGTCCCATTTTGAAATATTGCTTTCTCAACATCTGCAAACCACTCATGGCCCAAATGGCATTGCTAATAGCTGCTTGCTTTTAGCGTTGCCGTCTCTCTTAGTGAGCATAAGCAGCAAGGAGTGGGCACAATTCAACCCTGTATTTCTAAGGAAAGGATCTTC
Source organism: Cynocephalus volans (assembly GCF_027409185.1). Classification (NCBI taxonomy): domain Eukaryota; kingdom Metazoa; phylum Chordata; class Mammalia; order Dermoptera; family Cynocephalidae; genus Cynocephalus; species Cynocephalus volans. The sequence continues at coordinate 50,150,108 of NC_084473.1, forward strand.
TGAGAATTTCTCAGGAAAAGGAGAAGCAAATAAGATGCTCTATTTACTGCCAAGTCAGTTCCTCTGAGACTTTAGGAGGACATTGGCAAAAGAGATAATTTTTAAAAAAAATACTAGTAAGTTAGGCATCAAACAAAAATTCTATTCTAAATTGAACCAATCAAAAAAAACAAGGCATTTTTTTTCCTTTGAAAACGAAGGGAATGTATGAAAATCAAGCAATAAGAGAAAATTCTCTCAGAAGAACTGTCAACCAGTAGTCAGCCATTCCAGCTGGATGGAAAAGCCCTGTAGTCAGTACCCTGCCTCCTTCATCTGATGGTACAGCTCAGTGTGAACACAGGTAGGACAGGTAGGACACAGGAACTCAGGAGAGCTGAGTTCCTGCCACAGCACCAGGTTTTCTCGAAGTCCTGGGGAACAACTAGAGGTTCCATCAACCGAAGTTGTTCAAAAAGTTCATGGAAAAATGGCATTAAAAGATGATACGAATTGTTCCGTGAACTTTTTGAAGACCCTCCTATTCCTCTCAATTTTACATTAAAAATGTTCTGGTTAAAGAGCATGTGTCTAGAACAGAGGAGAAAAATGTTCCACTCACATTCTATCTGTACTCTGTTATTTGTTTTGTTTTGTTTTTAAAGATGACTGGTAAGGGGATCTTAACCCTTGGCTTGGTGTTGTCAGCACCACATTCTCCCAAGTGCGCTAAACGGCCATCCCTGTATAGGGATCGGAACCCTTGGCCTTGGTGTTGTCAGCCCCACACTCTCCCGAGTGAGCCATGGGCTGGCCCTATGGACTTTGTGATTTACCAATAGCATCTAACAAAAGGAAAATAAAGTATAAGAATGAATTAAATGTGTTAGGAGAGAGAATAATGGGAGCAGATGCAATGAACAGCAAGCATTAATAAAGAGCCATCATGCCAGGAAAAAAAATTGATTGCTTTTACACTAGGAGAGAATTCCAAATGAAGTGCTGGAGATACATATTAGCATTTGAAGTTTGACACAGTATCTCAAAAGATAATTAATTCAGAGGAAATTTGGGAACCACTATTGCAGCCTAGTGAACATTTGATTATGATCTCAGCACTGTTCAAGGCACATGGTTTCCAAAAGAATAAGATATGGTCCCTTCCCCCATGAATATTTCATAGCCAGTGAACCAGAATAGTCCAGGAAACCAGACAGATTCGATATTAATATCCCTTTGCCTTAAGGTCGAAATCTAGATTGCAAAGGTTGGCAAAAGCTCACAAATTCTCCTGTGAAGTGTCTTTTTTGCTTTCTCTCCTGCTTCTAAATCATGTAAACTTGTAAAAGTCAGATAATAAAATACACTTCTATGGAAAAATCTATTTACCAGGTCACCCATTACCACAGACAGACTTCAGGTTTAGGCATTTTAATGCAATTGACCTTTAATTTTTGGAGACAACAGTTCAACCTTCTAGCAAATATTTTTAAAGAAACAGCTAGCAATACAGACGTGCTGTGGTTTTTTAAAAAAAAAATCCAAAATGATTCCATCCTTCACTTAAAAATATTTGTGTCTGTCTCTTTTCTATCTCTCCTTTTCCATAACTTGAAGGTAATATGATACTTGCCTGCCTTACTTATCTCACAAGATTTTGAGGGCTCAGATAATTAAAATTTGAGAAAGACATCTGTAAACAGTAAAGTACTGTGTTAACATTAGTGGCCATAGTTATACTCATGAAAGCCGAGGTTGCCAAGCTAGTGAATGCTGTTCTCATTTACAGACCCACAGGGAAGATGTGCATTAGAAAGAACAGCAGAAAGCTCAAATGGAAAGAATTCAGTTAATCATACACCCAAAAGACCAAGTGCTCAAGGCAGCACGGTGGATAGCACAGTGGACTAAAATCAAGATCACTAGGATGTTGTCCTACCTCCTAAATCAGGAATGCAATTTGGGGAGAGCCAAATGATTTATGGTTCACGCCTCATTAGTCATTGCTCAATGTGTTTTGAGCTCTTTCCATGATAAGCCTGCTATATGTTAAAGATATAATCTCCCTAAATTTACATTCAGAAAATTAAATAGTCCACAATATTCAATCTCAGAAAGTGGATTTGTGCCACAAGATCCAAAGTACTCATGGGAGATTTAGTGAGCTTAATAAATGAATTGTTCACTGTTAAACCAGGGTGTTGAGTAAATAATTTCATATCCTTTTGAAAAGGTTCACCTAGCAATAAATATTCAGGTTTTTTTAAACTCAAAATTCTACAGTCTATAATATCCTATTTGCTGTAATTCTGTGTTACTGACCAACCAAATACGAGCTTGTTTAGAAGAATCTAGGGGCTCACTGTGGTGTCAAAGTGGCTAAAGGAATATAAATGAGTTCTTAGCATTTTTAAAGCCTTCATAGTCCATCAGAAATTAGAAACATAAAAGCAAGCAGAACTATAATGCAAAACTATTTTTTGCATAATCTGGGATGGGCATAAAATATTTTTACCATGTTAAAAAAATGATGTTGAGCAATTATATCAGTCAGAGTTTGTATGTAAGAAACTGAAAACATTTAAGCATTTCAAAAAGAAGGAAATTTTATAGGGAATTAGATGTTTTCAAAATTACTGAAAAGGCTGGAGAAGTAAAAGTCAAGGAGAGGCCACTGACTGGATTTTTTTGCTTCAAAGTCACACCCCCTCAGCTGTGAACTATTTCTGTGCCCAACCATCATTCCACACATGTAGGCTGGTGGCCAGAATGAAATGTGGCACCTGGATATTGAAAATACCTTCGTCCTTAGGTGTTCGCTTGTCAGCTGACATCTCTACAGAAAGATGTCCTACACCTCCCTTCCAATCTCATGCATATACATCTCTCAGATTACATAGCAACACCCAAGATAAAAAGGCATCTAACAAATGTAATTTTTAGCCTTCCAGCCTTTTTTGTATGGATTGGTCAGGGGGATAATAAGTAGGAGTGAACGCCAAGTATAATAAATTATATTTAGCCTAGCATGTTATATGCAAAGCAGAATTCTAAGCATTTTAAAAGATTAAAAGATACACAAGACAGGAACTTTTCTCTCAAGAAGCATTTGCTCTAACTAAGAAGACAAGGGACATGGTGAAGAGTTAAACATCAGCAAAAGAGAAGTATTCGTATTCAACACAACAGAAAAGTAGTTATGGGATTGATGTAAAGTTTCGTGGGTATGGCAAGTAGTAAGAAAATTGGCTTTGTGTCAGGTAAGACACAAACTACTTGCTTTCCTTTAACTCCTAAGTTATTTCAGTAATGATGAGAGCATTGCCAGTATACGGGGGATTGAGCGGAGGTTTAAAACTCCTCCAGTGTTAAAGCAGACTCACAACTTCAACTACATCTACCTAGCTCTCGACCTCAGTGAAAGTTTCAGCAGCAACTTTGTGCAAATTGTGCAAATGCATTTCATCATTACAAATTGAATTCTCCTCCTCCACTTGGGTTTAGGGTTATCATAATGAAAAAACCACCACAAAATAAAGATCAATAAGCAAAGTAGTAAGCAAAATTGGGGCTTTAAATAAAGAAAGAATAAGAGAGGAGTCTCAAAGAGAGACAGCAAGGTAAGACACTTATCACAGGCCTCAGGAGAAACAGTAAAAATATAAGGGACTGACTCCAAGCGCATTGACTGTGGTAGGCAGAAGCCAGAGGTCCCATAAACTAAGGCCCCAAAAGCCTATGAAGTCCACACCTTCACTAAGGATTTGCTTCTAGATGGGAAATTACAGAGATGTTTTCTGGTTGGTGAATCTCTCAGTTTTAGTTTGAGCTTGTCCGTTGTTCAAGGTGTCTATGGCCACGTACTCCCCAGTGGCCATCTGCAAAGGTATCTGAGACTCATTCATGATTGACACGTAATATGTGGCACAAACAAAACAGTGGAGGGTCAGAAAAGAGGAATGGTGCTATGAGCTGAAGGCCATGGTGATTGTGCCATGATGTATTGTAAGCTTTAAACGATACTTGATAATTCCACTATCTGCAAAAACAAAGTTAGATTATTTAGAGCACAGTAAAATTTCCTCCAGTTCTAAGTAGCCATTCCTTGGTTGCAAGGAATCATCATAATTTATGAATAAATATTCTGTAGTATGTATGCCTCTATTTCAGAATCAAATACATTATATGAAAAATTTTGATCTATAAACAAATCCCTGTTTTCAGGATTTCTTTCTGGATTTCTTTCTTTAGGATTTCTTCCTTTCAGAATTTCTTTCTTCTAGGATTTCATTCCTTTCAACATTTTTTAAAAATCAACTAGTGTTTACAAGAAATAAAGTTTACAGGATAATCCCATCAATACTTATGGTTGGATGACAAATTTACTTTGGAGCAAAACCAAGGTAAATAAAAGATCTTTTTTTTTTTTTTTTTTTCCATGCTCAGGAAACATTTATTTTGCAAGTTGCATTACAATCACAATTTTTTTATTCAATATACAATGAAGTTGATTTTCATGTCCCTGTACCAATTCATCATCATATTTGTTCACTTGCTAAACAAGTTCAAGGAATTGTGATTGTTTTGTCTTCTTCCCCCTCACCTTGTTTGATTGTGTATTTATTTATTCTAAATAAAAGATCTTTAAAGGAGCTTGTCTAATTTGGTGTATTTAACTACAATTCAATCCTACAAATATTTTCTTAGTTTCTTTTGCACATCAAGCATCAAGGTAGGCCATGGGTACACAGGGATGTGTAACACAGTTTCAACCCTCAAAGAGATCACTTCTGTGGAGGAAACATGCCACAAAAAAAAAAAAAAAAAAAAAGGAAATTACATTTTGGTGGCATGAATGCTACACTAAGCAAGTGCCTGAGGCAGAGGGAGCTCCTACAAGGGGCACTAACCTAGTCAGAAAAAGCTTCTTGGATAAAGTGATGTCTACACTTTTAAATAAAGAGTGCATTTTCAGTATACTAGATTCTCCCCATAAGGAGAGAGGGCAATAATGCATTGAGAAGTTGTAATTGTTCTCCCCTGGATACTGGCTCTGAGATTTGCATATTGACGGTTTACTGAGGAGCACTCTTGGCCAACACTTCTAAGAGGGTAAAGGAAGCAGAACAGGGCAAAAGGCAAAGCTGAAGTATAGAGCAGTTGCAAGAGAGACCTCAGCTGATCCCAAAGGGAGCTCTGAAGCTGGGTGGTTCTTCAAAGCTGCCCTGCCCTGAGGCAAGGGCACCAGGCCTTTGTAACCCCAAAATCTATCAGTCATTGGATGTAGGCATCCCCAAAGGAGGAGGCAAAACTTGGGTGAGGCAGCTCATTCTATCAGTGGCATTTCCTGGGGACGGACTCAACCCTCCCGGAAGCTGTGAGAATGAGTGGTTCCATGGAGACAGAGGGATCTGGACAGTTCACTACAGCATCAACCAAGAGTATGAAAACCATTTCCAACAGGCCATTCTTTGGGCTCACCAACAGGTCCCTCTATTTCTCCATGGTGACCTTCGCAGCTGGATAAGCCACACATTGGCAAAAGTCCTGGGTCTTCCATTAATACAGAGTATTTATTTGGGTCACACATTTCCAAGAGCCAACCTCATTTCCACACTTAAGGCCTTTCTACCAAATGGATGGTTTGCTCTGATGACACGTTCGGGAAGGGCCTTGGTCCAAGAGAGCCACTATCCCTGAAGTTAAAACACTTCCTCCAAATGTCAAATTTTCTTTCACCATTATAGACTTTATAAGAAAATTAGTTTAAAACAATTAAAAATACTGTGGCTAATTTTTGAAGAGAAATACACCAAAATTTTACATCCAGATCAGTGTTGCCCTGTTCAGGGTGGTCAGTTTTGGGCATTTAGCACTTGACACTATTTTGGAAACTCCTCTTTGAGAATTTATTTCAAAGTCTATGACACATTTTTATGGAAGAATATGACAATGTGGTGAAGAGAATGTAGGGCCCAGGTAACAATGGGTTTGAATTCTAACATTTACCACATATTAGCTACTTTTCCCTGGCCAAATTATTTAACTTTCTGAGTATTTTTTTTTCTTCTGTAAGATTGAAATATTAACAACTGCCATGGGGCTATTGTGAGAATTAAATGAGAATATGTATGTAAAATTCTGGAACATAATAGATCCTCAGGAAAGGCGAGATTTTATATAGTTTTATTTCTCATTTCCTCTTCTTTCCTCAGTCAAGGGGAGGTATCATTAAAAGGCAACATCTCTCAAATATGGTTTGTATTTTTTTTAAAATCTTTTTTATTTTGGAATACTTTTACATTTACAAAATTGTTGCAAAGATAGTACAGAGAATTTCCATATATCTCACACCCAGATACCTCTATTATTAATATCTTACATTTCTATGATATCTTCATTACAATTAATGAACCAAACTATGAAACAAAAGGCAATAGTTTTTTCAGATTCCCTCAGTTTTTCCTCATTTTTTATGTTCCAAATTTACCTTTTTAAAATAGCCAAACATCATTTGAAATAAAATTTAGTAAATATTGATATTGATATCAATATAAATAAATAAATGAGGAAGTCTTGTGTGGTTTATAAAGGGACCTTTGCTGCCATTTCCAAAATAGATTTCCAGAAATGTTTTCATCCCTAGCAGCATCACTGGAATTGGAGAATTGGTTCCCAAGCTAACTATACTAGAGGACAGCATGCATTGGCACATTGGACTGCTTTGCAAACAGGCTTAGCGTGTGAGTTCCTAAGCAACCTCTGAAATCATTCTCACCTTCACATCCTACTAACATTAACAGCCTTTCAAACCCAAGCAAAATTACAGCTGGAACAAAGAAAGGGTTACCAAAACATACTTCAGGAGATTGGAATCCCAAGAAACTGCCCTTATCTGGACTCATGATGTAAACTTTGATCTTTCATAGATAAAATGCCCTAGAGAGTACATCTCTACAGTAAATTTATTTGTCTTTTTAAAATTTTTAATAAAATAAACTTAATAAAAAATACACCCCAAAACTTATTGGCAGTGATGGTTACATCCTGAGAGACTTATCTAGGCATATTTGGTTTGAGGTTATAATAAGCCATGGGTTTTACTGAAAGTTTGTGGAGTTGTTTTGACTTAAAAACAATACATCCCTTATGCTGAGACCATGTTTTGAAAACCATTCTCACAGGTCTTCATTTGGCCCCTTGCATAGTTAATGTGGCCTCAGTATAGAATAGGCATGCTACTGGCCAAGGAGCTGGAGTATTCAAATCACTCGAGCATGTTATAACTAAGGATTAACAAAATCTTCCCCTATGCTCCAAAGTAATTAAAATATGCAGTTGTGGGCAGAGCTGAGAATTGGGAATGCACCTGAAATTTCATGAAGACTCATTAACCATCAAAGATAATCCTAAGCAAAACATACTTCTGTGTTTACTCCCTTGGTCTTTGCATGAAAACGGGACTGTTTGCTTGCCCCGTCAAAAGTAAACAGATTGGACTTTCACCTTTTACTTTTATAGTAAAGAATGCATGATTTCTTCTGGATAGACATTGCCTTCAAATTACAAGTTTTGTGTTTCCATATTCTAGAAATACAACAACCCTCAGCTTACAAAGCTATTAAAATCTGGTAGCAAACCTCACGAAGTGGGAAACATTCTGTCTCTCATTTTCTTTTACAGAGAGTTCAGATGGTAACTGAATACTTTTGTGGGAGGAAGAATCTCACAACCTTTATGCTCAAGTCTCTTACGTTGCCTTCTATGGCATGTTGCTAACAAGGCTGGTGCCACCTCTGCAATACTCACATTACATTGTTTTCTGACCACAACTCTATGCTTAACCCCAGTCATATAGCAGATGTGTTGCTGTAGCAGACTCTTATTTGGGAGGAGAGAGAGCTGCATCACTGCACCGTGGTTTCTCTTTACCCGGACACATTGACCACTTCTGTTAAACAACGTGAATTAACCACCTGGTTGAGATATAAAACAAGAGGGTTTATTTGAGAACTTGTTAGGACTGCAGCCTAGGAGACACAGGTTTGAGAAGTCTTGAAACATGTGCTCTGGAGGGCAAAAGAAAGTCAGGGACCTTTCTTTTAAAAAAATGTCTGTGTAAAGGAGAGGGTGGTTACAAAAGTCGTGACTGGTTTTAACATTTGTCAAACAGCCTTGTCCATAACAGATTGGTAGTAACAGTTCTTTAGGTTGGTCTTTGGTTAGGGACCTTCTGGTTTGGCCAAAAGTAGTGAAAAGTAACAGTCGGCAGATTCATGGCAGCCGTTTACCCAGGAAGTTGCAACTTTTGTGATACAGCTGAGTGCAAAGTTTCAGAGTGTTCCCATTTAAGACATGCCTGAAACTCAAGCTGAAATGACCTTCCAGCTCCATTGTAGGTGCCTTAACTGGACTGATGTTACTTTCCCTCATCATTTCCCCATTCTGATTGAAATCTTTCCTCTGGAAAGCACTGACAATCAACCAAATAGTACTGGTTTTGTTGCTCAGAAGTGAGATGAGTCTGTCCCAGGAAGTTATGTCCCTTGGTGAAGGGGACAGATGGGTGCTGGCAGATGGTCAAGGGTATAGACCACATTTGAGCAACTGGGAGGCTACCCAAACTTAGGCATCAAGCAGGTTAATGAGAATTTTGAGGAGCTGGAGTTTATTGTAGATGCTGGAGGAAACATTTTATCAACAGTCTCAAGACAGAGAGACAATGATTCTGGTGCATTTGGTGGTTTTGAAGCATTGAGACAGAGCATTAGTCACAGGGAAAAAAGAGAGCAATCGATGATGATTAATATGAGAATAACCTATAATCCTGATTTTAAGAGTTTCTAATTTTTAGAGCAACCAACTGAATACATTGGAGAGCTTAAAATTAAACCACCCTGGAGTGAAAACAGAGTGACTCTTTAAAGATTTAGCAAGTTTTAAGAGTTTTTCAGTTTCTAATTTAACCTGTGAAGATGAATTAATCTAAATACAGCAGGAGATATTAGTAACAGAACGTTCTCCTCCATGGGCAGCAAGAAGATCATTTAAAGCTATGCAGTTGTTAAGGACAATGCAGGCAAGGGAGTTTAATAATCCCTTTTGGGCTCTGATGGTTTTCCAAAGATTAGGCAGACAACAAGAACAAAGCCCAAAATTATAATACAAGAATAATTATGAACAATACAACAAATTTAATTTGCATAATGGGTTTGAACCAAGAGCCCAAACCTAAGACAACCAACTAAACAAATTAAAGACCAGAGGGGAACTGAGTGCGACCTATTGTAACCATTGAACATCACTCTATAACTGGCTTGAATTAAGACCATCAGGAAGCATCAGTACAAGGGACCATCAGTACAACTTGAACAAAAAGTTGTTTAAGTTACCCCACAGCAGCTACTAACTGTGAAATTTTAACTACAGCATTATTTTGTTAGGTGAAAAAGTAGGCATAAATAAGGAAAAAATAAAAGGGGTAAGAGTCTCATTATGAGTTTAGCAAATTTATTGATTTATTTATTGATTTATTTTTGGCAGCTGACCAGTACAGGAATTAAATCCTGGACCGTGGTGTCATCAGCACCACACTCTAACCAACTGAGCTAACCGGCCATCCGAAGAGTCTCATGGTGATAGGGAGACTTGTCCCGATAGTCTTGGGTGGGGAAAGCTGGACACAGCATGAAGTTGGCAGCTTCTCATCCAGGTTTGTAGTTCGCATGTTTTTGGTTACGGCATCGGGCATTTTGCATGTGTGATCTATCTGTGGGCCCACTCATCAGGAATAAGACTTGTCCCTTGAAATTTACATGAAGTTATTTAGCTTTGGCCCATAGGGCTTCAGGAACAGTACAATTTTCATTCCCCGTTGGAGAGCTGTAATCAGATATTAGAGAAAACTAGAAGAATTCAGAATCAAGTGCAGTTTACTGGTAGATAATAAAAGGCAAGCAATGAACAGGGCTACGGTTTAATAACAGGTGTACTATAGTTTCACTTTTTTTAAAACATGTTTTTCTCTCTACGGTCGCCCCCATTTCTACCAAAGTTAATCACAGTAAGACCAATTTGCCTAGTTACTTACACAAGTGCAACAAGCATAACCACATAGGCCCCTTTAAAAATCATTTTGCTGAAAATTTTGAAAAGAAGCCTCAGATTGCACTTTAAAAACCTTGATGCTGAGAAGCCAAAAAAAAAAGACTCTAGACTTTACCTGCCTTATTTGATATCTTGAGGTTCCTAGTGTTACTGGGCCCAGGTCCGGCTGCCTGCCCCCTAGCAAAAACAAACCACTCAAAAGTCAGATGTTGGTGAAAGTGGAAGTCAGCATTTATTCAAGTACCAGTGACTTGAGAAACGTTAGGTTAACCCATCTCTCCGGTAAACCTGAAGGAGAATGCCCAGACTAAAACCATCTCAAAGACTCAGATTTACTGAAGGACTTTTAAAGAGGGGGCTGAGAGAATGGAACGTGGGAAATGAAAAGCAGGAGGGAGGGAGAAGTGAGCTGTGGGGGCTCCATGCAAGGAGTTAGGTACAAGTCTCACCAATGCTCCTTCTGGTTTCTGTTCCCACCTTTGCTGTTATTTCAGGGTCTGGGTAGTAAGTGCCTTGTGGCAAGTTTGCAGCTTCAGGCTGGCTGGAAAACATTATATTATGTAAATAATGTCATCTTGACCCACAACCAAGGTTCAAAATATCAAATAAACATGGGAAAAGAGGTAACTCAGAGATATGCGTGCCAAGAAAAAAACCATGTCCTTTTATAATCTCTTACAGCCCATGCACATTTAGGTACCAACCTTGCTTCGGTCCTGCTTACTGCAATACTAAACCTGCCAGGAAGTGACAACGTTTTACTTACTGTAAGGACGGGAACCCTTGAAGCCAGGCATTTTATGCACATTTTCAATTATGGCATTCCAAAATTATACCCTGTTAAAGAGTATAGATTCTTATTGAACTTCTGCAAATAACCATATTGCCATAAAAATAAGAATATTCATGAATAATTTCTGAATTCTGGAGGGATCATGTAGAGAGGAAAAGCAAATGTTTTATTTTTATTGTTGTTGTTTACAAGAGTATGCTTTACCAAATTGCTGTAAGCTATAGATAAAGGAAAAAAGTTTCCTTAAATCTGGAAAACAAAACATTAAAATAACAAGCAATGTTCTAAATAAAGAAGCCATAAAAATGTAAAATTCTTTATTAGCTTAGTATTATGTAATTAATTCTTGCTCTGTTTGATAGTGGACCTATTCATTTCTTCATCAGAATATTGGAAATTCAGATTAATGGTATGAACTCAAAGTTATTGAAAACCTGTACTTGTTAGAATTTTTTTCATTCTTTCCATGAACCTTCTGGAAGACACAACACTTTAGGATTATAATTGCTTGCAAAAAGCTTTCAAAAGAAAAGTATTTGATTAATAAAGCAAAACTTAAAATGGCCATGGTTAAAGATTTTATGACAGTTACGAAAATGACAAAGAAATTTGATTATTTCTCTGGCATACAACTTAAAATAACTGATATTATGACTGATAACATCTATACATATACATATCAGATCTCTAGGAACTTTATACAATTTTGGGACACATATTAATAACATATCCATGTAAATATAGCTCAAAAAAGGTTAAACATTTTTTATATTGACAATGCTTCCCGTATAACTTAGCATGTCAGAGAAGCATAATTGGTTTTAATACCTCTTTTTTACTCCTTTTTTCTTAGAGAAGTTCCAGGGCCCTTCGGAACATTCTAAAGTTAGTTAAAGGTTAAAAAAAGACTTAATTTGTGGAATTTGACTTTGGAAACCTTGTTAAATATCAAAGGTCTAAAGCAATTAAATAGGATCAAAGATTATTATGAAGTAAAACCAAAGTGGCAAAAGATTTCAAAGGCCACAAAGCAGAAGAAATTATCCTGATAAAGCACGGAATCCCTGTTGCCTAGGTCAGTTACCTAAAAAAGGTAAAGAAAAACTCACAATTTTCTAATTGACAGCAGATTAATGCTTCAAGAAAAACCTGTTCTTCCAACACAGGGGACCAAATTCTAACTGTACATCAGTGTACTTTTGATATTAATGTATAATTTTTGGAAAAACACAAATAATTTGGCAGTGGTGTTTACAACTAATTGATCTTAACCAGTTATATAGATTTCTGTTTCTTCGGCAATCCCACTGTTTCACTTGACTAGCCTAAAACATAAATAATTTGCTTCTAATATTAGCCAGCTTGATCACACAAAATTCATAAGATTATTTCCTATAATTCACATAAACTTTTAATTTTATCCTGTACTTCCTTTCTTATTTTGTTTTCTTTATTTTGTTTGTTTTTTTGCTTTACCTTAGGACAAAAACTTCTTTTTTTTTCTTATCATTGTTACCACACAAAGTTCTCTTTTATGCAAAAGAATAACTACTTTTTCCTTTTAATTTTCTTTACCTTAAAATATATATCCTTATACTTACAACTTTTTTTTTACATCTCTTCTACTTACTGGTTTCTTCCTGCCTCATTTCTATTTACTTTCTAAATTCATGTTTTGAAACAACCTTTAAATAACCTCTGAATTAGACAAACTATTCTTTTCATTTAACAAAAATATGTTTTCAATTTTTTCACATTTTACCAAAAACACATTTTACCTTTCTTGAACACTTTGCATACAGAATTTCCCCTTATTTCTAGTAGTTTTAATTATATTAATTAGTATTTTTAACTCTCAGCAACCTTAATTTTCTATAAAAACCTAGGAAGTAAGCAATTTTGAACTATTTTATAATATTTGCAGATTAAAACCACTTTCTAATTTTTATAAACTTTTTCAATCATTTCTTTTTTTTTTTTTTTTTTTTTTTAATTTTATTTTGTCGATATACATTGTAGCTGATTAATGCTCCCCATCACCAAAACCTCCCTCCCTTCTCCCTCCCCCCCTCCCCCCCAACCATGTCCTTTCTGTTTGTTTGTTGTATCAACTTCAAATAATTGTGGTTGTTATATCTTCTTCCCCCCCCCCCCGGTTTGTGTGTGTATGTGTGTATGTGTGTGTGTGAATTTATATATTAATTTTTAGCTCCCACCAATAAGTGAGAACATGTGGTATTTCTCTTTCTGTGCCTGACTTGTTTCACTTAATATAATTCTCTCGAGGTCCATCCATGTTGTTGCAATCAATCATTTCTTTTAACAGACCCAAATATATTTAGCTTTTTTATACCACATCTTTAAATAAGATGTTAAAGTATACAAACTTAAACTTATGTATGACAACCAATGTTTTAATATTTTAACTTATTTAGAGATGACTTAGACATTTATGATCAACTATTACTTAACATAACATGACTTTAAGATTTTAAATTACTGAAAAGAACTCTGAAACTATGACAAGTTTATGCACAGACATTTATTCCATTTAACTTACCTAATTTACTCTTTCTAAACAATTATATTTGAATTGCTTAGGGAAAACAAAGCTAGCCATTTAAGTTAATTTTTTTCATTTTGAAAAAAGTAAAACTAAGCTCAACCTGCATTAACCAGTCTATACCAAGGCCTTTGAGATACTGTACACAGGTATCTTCCTTAATGTTTCTCTTAGTTATCCTGGGTCCTAAGTACCCACGTGGCATCCAGGATGGTTATGAAGGGCAAAGCCTGTTTGGATTTACATACCAGGTGCAGAGCCCAGGACAGAGAACACAGCTACAAAGATAATGCTTGGAAGATACAGCCCGTCCAAGCATGGCCAGGAGGCAGAGCTGGGATAGGGACAGTAAGACCGTACTGGGCCCAGCTTTGTCCAGTAGCTGCTAGCGCATGTGCTGTGCACACATATGTTCCCAGGCCTCACCATGCTCACCCCTCTGGACCTCATAATTTAGAGGCTCAGAATCAAAGACATAAACCCAAAACAAGATGTGTACAAGGCATTGGGGGAGCCCAGCAGCCATTCCTCACAGCTTTAGCTTCTAAACAAACTAGCAAGTATTAAAGATATCACAGAGGCAACAGTTTTATGACCCTAGGACATCTAGCAGGGACAGCATAAATTTGTCTGACTAATAGGTAAAGTGTTTAAATTAATTTTGAAAACATTTCACTTTATTTTAACATTTTTTAAGCTAAATTTACCAAGAATTATTAAAGTTACTTGAATTCAGAAAATATTTTGGGCTTATATACTTCATTTATAAGTGTGCATTTATTTATAAGCCAGTTAGTACCATGTAGACAATATGCAAACACATACATGCAGATACAACATACAGCAAACACATAAAAACACAGACAAAAACAAACACCTTACAGCTTTCACTCGAAACTTCAAGCCATGAGACAGATACAATATAAAACTCACTAATTTAAAAAGACAGTTGGATTCAAATCATGCCTCTATGAACAGAACAAGTTAAAACTTCATCTGTTCCACATGGTTGCAGCCCTTATCAATTTGGAGAGAAAACAGGGTAGCAAATTCATATTTCAAAGCACGGAGAAAGAATATAAGCTTTTCCAAGAAGGAGTTTGGGTGTGTCGGTAAACAGCTTTTAAAAGAAGCAAGAAAAATTTTTGAAATCTTTTTTGAAGCTTCTGGGTGGGTCTAATTTGGGTGTCCTTATTTTAAAATGCACTTTAGCCCTTCCATGACCCAGAGCCACTCCCAAAAATAGGCAAAAGAAAGAGAGACTTAGATAATGCATTGAGAGATGGCAACAGTTGGTCTAGCCACAAATAAGGTGCAACCCACTTTTCTGTATGGCCATATTCTTGTGTCTTTCAACTTTTTGACTGGCTGCCTACACACACAGGCTAAAAAATGGCACGCCCCCAAACAGATGGAAAGTCCAGCCAAGTTCTCAGGACAAAGAATGAGACAAATAGGAAAGCAATATCTGTTTCATGGGAGGAAAAGTATCAATCTTAAAGTTCATCTGGGATGTTCTACATATTGGCCATCATAATTCTAAATTATTTTTAGTAAGATTTTGCCACTTTTTGTAAATATTTGCAGCTTCCAGGGCCATAATTACACGTGAATAAAAGCAGGCATACTGGAAGGCAGAGTACTCAGATCTTTACAAATTATACAAATAAGGAATTCCATTTTTATGTAGGGTCTTGGGTCTCTTTGAGCTGAGATTGCTTTTGTTTTTGAGATCTTCTTGACCAACTTAGCCAATGATTTTCCAGTTTTGTCTGACAGAATCATACACTTCAGTTTCCCCTTACCTGAGCAGGTGAGGGAAAATAGAAAAAAAACCCTACATACCTGTGATTCCAAAACCTAGAGTTCACACCCTCTGCAGTAACTACCACTTATTACAATGGCTGTTAGTTACCTATAAAACTGCAGCCCTTTTTGCCAGAGACTCATCAGCCACTGCAAATCCAAAGGTTACATGCCCTGCCACAGCACAAACTAGCCCTAGGTAACTATGGTCAAGAGCTCTCTCACAGCTCAGACTAACCCCGGGTACCCCACAATTGTGAAGCCTCAGGGCCCTTAGACTCTGGAAGTGGAGGAGGAGGTCTAAAGGATAAAAAGGGAGGTTGGATAATGGCAGATAAACGGGAGGGTTTGGAGAGGAAAGAGGCAAGATGGTGGCAGCAGAAGGGATTGGATAGGAAGAAGGAGGGGGAAGCGGAGGAGACTAGATGGTGGAGGGTGGAGGGAAGGAGTCAGCAGAAATTATTGGTGCCTCTGAGGACCCTTTAAATTTTGAAAAATTTTTCCCATTTAGGCTGTTTTCTTCTAAATCCCGTTGTTTTTTTTCCAGTTGTGCACTTGGATAAACTATTTTGACCAATGTAATTTCAAATCACTTTTAGTTAACTGAATCCATTTGGATAGATATTTATATGACAAAGATCCATAGATATTGTATTAGTCTGTTTGTGTTGCTATAACAGAACACCTGAGACTGGGTACTAAATAACAGAGGTTTATTTGGCTTACGATTCTAGGACAGCTGCACCTGGCACGGGCCTCAGGCTGCTTCTACTCATGGTGGAAAGTGGCAGCAGACGGTGGGTACAAGCAGATCACATGGCGAGAGGAAGCAAGAGAGAGAGAGGAGGTGCCAGGGTCTTTTAAACAACCAGCTCTGGCAGGAACTAACAGAGCGAGAACTCACTCATTACTCCCCCGACCTAAGGAGAGCATTAATCCATTCATGAGGGGTCCACCCCCATGACTCAAACTGCCACACTTGGGATCAGATTTCCAAGAGTTCTGGGAGGACAATACATCCAAACTCCATCAGATATTAAACATAAAACTAGCTGGAGTACTAGTTCATCTACTGGGTTCATCTTCCCTAAAGGCTTTACTAGAAGATGCCCCCATGGTAATTATCTATTAGATAAAACTTCAACAATGGGCTCATGGGCCCTACTCACAGTGGGTCTGTAATTCTTTTAAAAGAGAAACAAAGTGTCATTTCACTTAGCATAGTGTCTTCAAGCTTCATTCCATTTTGCAGGATTTCCTTCTTTTTAATGGCTGAATAATTTTCCATTGTATGTACATACCATATTTTCTTTATCTATTCATTCATCAATGGATAGTTAGGTTGCTTCCAGAACTTGGCTATAAGCAAAAAGTGCTGCAAGAAACATGGGAGTGCTAGTATCTCTTCTAGATCCTGATTTCAGCTCTTTTGTATCAGTACCCAGAAAGTAGGATTGCTGGATCACATGGTAGTTCTAATTTTAATTTTTTGAGAAACCTCCATACTGTTTTCCACGGCAGCTGCACCATTTTGCATTCCCACCAGCAGTGTGCAAGAGTTTCCTTTTCTTCACATCCTCACTGACACTTTCTGGTTTTTGTCTTTTTGATAATAGCCGTCCTAACAGGTATGAGATGATACTTCATTGTGGTTGTGATTTGCATTTCCCTAACGACTAGTGATCTTTTCATGTACTTGTTGACCATTTGTATGTCTTCTTTGGAGAAATGTCTATTCAAGCACTTAGCTCATTTTTTAATTGTGTTATTAGCTTTTTGCTAAGTGAAATAAGCCAGTCACAGAAGGACAAATAGTGCATGCTTCCACTTACATGAGGTATATAAAGTAGTCAAAGTCATCCACTTACCAGCCATCCGCCAAAACAAATAAATAAATAAAGTAGTCAAAGTCATAGAAGCAAAGAATAGGATAGTGGTTGCCAGGGGCTGGGGGTGAGGGTAGTGCGGGGAGAGGGAAATAGAGAATTACTAATCAATTGCTAATCAGCAGGTATAAAATTTCAGTTAAGCAAGATGACTAAGTTCTAGAGATCTGCTATCAAGTGCTGTGTCTACAGATAATAATGCTATATTGTACACTTAAAAATCTGCTAGAAGGGTAGAGTTCATGTTAAATGTTTTTAAAACAACAAAATAAAGTATTAAAATATTTTTAAATGCAAAAAAAGAGAGAGAGAAATAAACAACATGAATTTGCTGGTTCCCTCGCCAATGAGAGAGGTGATAGGCAGGGACAGCTGACTGAGTGGAAGTGTGGGCAAGGCCTATGTAAATTCTGCAGGCTAAATCATGTTTTCATATCTTATTTAAATAATTTGTAAGGCTTGTCTCTAATTCTTACAAATAAACATTAAGCAACTTGAACAAAAGCAGTATTTAGCAGAGCTGTTGTCTTATGGAGAAAAGTCATCAGTTCATTAAAAAGGAAAAGAGGAGACACCTTGCAAGGATATATTCTTTCCAAAGGTCAGCTACAGCAGCGCATGCAGAACCTGTTTGCCATATCCATTATCTCTATTGAGGGAGTGTGGCTTTGGCCATATTTGTATGATTAAGGAGCTAATGAATCACCTTGCAGTAGCTGACCTCTGAATTAGACCTCCGTGATAGTTCCTGTCAGAGTCAGTGGTTTGCAAAAAGCAGCTGCTTATCTGCAGTCAGAGCAATAAGCTACATTTACTACATTTACTAGGAGCTTGGACAAGAATGCATTAAAAAAAAACACAACACTTAGTTATCAAACAGTGACAATATTTGTAATTTATTTATAAATGAAGTTTACTCTATAAATAATTTATAGAGTATTTGCCCTCAACATATTGTCTCATAGACATAGGGTGCTTAATAGCAACTTCAATTATTTTTCAACTGCTTTATCATAAAGTTCTTCTTTCCAACATAAGAAACTTTGGCACTAAATTTATAATGTAAGAGTCTTAAAATATGATACTAAAAATACCTTGGCACTATAGGTGCTTATTAACTTAAATGAAATAGACTGTTAATATTTAGAAATCCCATATGCATCTCTCAGTTCTGAACTAAATTGGAAATTAGAAAGGAGAACAGGTTTCCGGTCAAAATTGACTCCTGAGTTTTTCATATTCATAAAAGCGAATTTATAAGCTTTGCTCCATGGAAATGCAACAGTAGTCTGCAATTTTGAGACTGGGCTCAAATATCCTCCAATTCTAGCCATGCAATTTATACAGCATCACACAGCTTCAGGTACCTCAGCAGTGAAATGAGGTTAACATTTTTCTTGTAGGGTCAATTCAAGGATTGGATAGAAAATTGCATGTGAAAGAACCTAGCAATAATGAGCACTCGTTCGATAAAGATTTTTAAATCTAAATTTGTCTGCTCTCAGGTTTTCAACCTGTAAGAACAAATAGAAGCCAAAGAGTTTCTTTTGACCTAGAAAGAGGCAGCCTCTGACCTCAACACCCTTCACGTCTTGAATCCATTTTTCATCTCTTCCTAATCCCACACAACATCCATTGCCACAGATCACTTTATCAAGCATTTCCGCTGTTTGTAGAACTGAGATATCCATTTAATATCAAAGAAAGACAAAAGACTTATTAGGAGTTAAAACAGAAGTTTCCTAAGAGCAGTGGCTGTGACTTGCTTGTCTTTACAACAATGAAGCACATAGAAATACACACATAGGAAAAGCTCGGAGATGTTTGCTGTGAAAAAGATCTCATAATCACTTAGCCTCTCTGAGCTTCATCTTGAAAGTTAAGCTCATAATACCCCTTTCCCAATGCTATTAGAAAGACCAAATGAGAGAATGTGAAAAGGTCTGCAACAGTAGCTGGCCCACATGTGGCATGTTATTTGAATTGTTGACTTGAATCTCAAGCTTTTTCAATGTAGCTAGCAAGCTAAGAAAAACATTCTTCCTCGACATTGTTTCCAAATCAAAATGTGTCTGTCATACATTAAAAGTATTAATACGAGGGATTTACACTATATTCAGGCTTTCATAGATGTATATGTAACATCATCTTGGGCAATAGCTATACCCAAACTATACAAATCCTCTTCGAAAACTTTCAACCTGCCATGAATTTGACCTGCCATTCTGTGACCAAGACAAGGCTTGATTCTGAATCACCAACTACCTACACACATCAGTAAGAACCACTTTATGAAGACATAAACTGCTAATGCTTCATCATTTTCTATATTCAGGACATAACCTTCACTACTTTCACAGGTAAGAGAGAATAAAAGCAGACCTGACAGTTGAGCACAGTCTGTTTGGGGCAGCCTCGCCTCTTTTAAACAAATGTCTTGTGATTAATTCTTCTTTCCAGAAGACTGCTGTGAAATTTGATGTTATTCTCACATTGCTTCTTAGAATTTGTCTGAGTCACAGAACTTTCATTATGGTCTGGTCTTTAAAATATTTGTGTCTATCTGTCCAGATAACTGATTGGTTCGGCCCAGTGCTAATCCCACCCGAAGTTAGTCCTATGTGCAAGGTTAAAGTTCAAAACAGAATGGCATGGGGCAGCAACCAGTCAGAGAGGATGTTGACCCCAGCACCTGAGCTGGGTTTTGGAGACCACCCCACTCTGCTTCCTGTTGTTTAGCTCTAGGGAGGGGGGCACAGGGAAGGTCGCAGAGATAGGGTCAGTGTGGCCAGTGAATGATGAGCATCAAACTCAAGACAGTAGCTATTAAATACTTTGTATTTTGATACCTCAACAACCAGTAAGGCCAGACCAGTGTCTCCTGAGTGAATGTACAGAAAATCAGAGATGTAGAAGACCCTAGTGCATAAGACATTGCCTAAAATTCCTGTCATTAAAAGACAGTTGTAAGGACAGAATTATGGGAGTCTTGAAAATCTCTATTTAAGTGAAGATTACCTAAGAGAGAAACTTCGTAAGGCATTAGGACCTATTATCACATTGGTACCTACTAATTAAAGACACAACTAGTGGACACTGTGAAAAGCTGCGCAAAGCCCTAGGGGACCAGGGACTCTGGACTAGAAGTTTGCAAAGCTGAGCAAAACAAAGGCAGGAGGATTCTGGGGTGGCCTGGAGTCCTCAGGGGCACAGAGAATATATTTGATGTCACCTTTCTGACCAGCATACCCCTTCTTGTCAAAGGATCCATGCAAGGTTGTGCTATCAAAACTCAACCCCAGTCCATAAGCTGAGGCCATTTCTGGGTTGAGTTTTTTCCCCTATTTTTCTAAGTAAAGATGAGTGAGCAAATTAATTCAGTGCTGCCAACCCTTCTCTAACCTTTTCTTAAAAACATATTGATCAACAGTTATTTAAAGGTAGCCCTTTTAATAGCCAAAACCTCTTACAGAACTTTAGATTTCCTTGTAAGCAACCCATCACACCACTTGTTTTAAAGATGTTTAAGGAAGTGGCTCAACTGAACTCGTGTGGAATAACCACAGATGGAAAGCAAAAAGATGAATGGCCAATAGCCCAGTCTTTCAGACCCATATAAATGAACCGCTACTAACAAAAAGTGGATTAGATGGTTTCATAACCCACTTTCTGATTTGAACTAATTTCACATTCACTCAGGGAATAGGAGAGTAAAGGGACCTCTGTAATTCAATAAAGATCGTGAGCATTCTGATCTTTGTGAGTGTATATCTGACAACAAAAATAATTTTATTGTAGAATCACTCCCTGAACAATGTTTTGCATGCCAGTAGGACAGTTTATAAGTTAATTAAATTCAGTTATATTGAAAAACTTTTCTCCCTTGCTTTGCAATGCATTTGATTTTAACATCATATTACAAAGTCTTTAATATTGATTTTTTTAATGGAATTATTGATCCCACCACACAAAAGTGTCATTTTTCCCCAGCTGAAAAATATAAAATCTCATAGCTACATGTCACCTAACACTCAATGTATATGTGGATACTAACATGGTATCTCTGTTTAGAATGCTCTATGTTTGTGTGTACATGTGTATACGTGTGTGTGTATGTGGGTATACATGTGGGTTGGGGGTGAGGTTGTTACAGGATGATTCAGAGTGACTACTAGGAAAAACTGAGAAATCAAAAACAATATAATCTTTCATGTAGTTTTAACGTGCTTTTCTTTCTCTCTTTCAGTTCTACTTTTATTCTCCCACATCAATGAATTGTGAAAGGGCCCAATTATATCATTCCAGAAGAATTGATTGCTGGTGAGCGGGGAAGAAAAGGACAGAGAAGCCTAAGAATTAACATTCAAGAAGCAGGAAAACAGTTTTTTTTTTAACCCAGCCTTGAAAGTTAGGATCTTCTGACAATTCTGGCCAGAACCCACAGAAAGGCTGAATGTAACAGGGACCTGGAGACCAGCACATTAGCTGCCAGTAGATTGAGATTGAAACATCACACTAGAGAGATTTATTTGGAAGGCTGGACTGTGGAGTGAAGGGCATGCATATAAAAAGACATGAAGAAGAATCTGGCTCCTTCCAAATATACACTCCTAAATTCTGATGAAAGAAAAAGTGTTGACAAACCTGGACTCTGGACCCTAGCTTTTTATGTTCAAACCCAACTGAGAAAGTTACTTACTTAACTCTCCTCAAATGTAAAACGAGATTAATTAGAGGTTCTACATAATAGGTTAGGATTAAAGTAGTAAATACTTATAAGTGCTTAGAGCATCCATGGTAGATGCATGAGCCCTGTATATTTTTATTAAATAATAAAATAAAAAGAGATGTATGAGATATATAGGTAAATAGGTATTATCAATTAATTTCATGTGACGCATTACATGAATACCTCTTAGAACATTCCATAAGCCATATACACCTTCTTCTTGCCCTCATTTAGTACGGGAATCTAAAATACTGAAGGTCACAGTCTTCTGAATTCCCAAGACGTTCCCCATCCCTGCCTCCAACAATGGGGGCACAGCTAAACCTAACCTCCAACTCCTCAAGGAAGCAACAGGAACAGCTGGAGCAGGAAATGTGATTAAATTAAGGTCCTGCCAGTACTTCCTCATGCTTATTTTCAGAATGGTTTAATTAAAGTTCCTGACACTATGAGAGCTATTTCTGTTCATCTATTCAGAGATGGTTATGGAGGGGAAAAAACTGAAATAGGCTGTTTTAGTCCATTTGTAACAATATAGTTGTACAATTAAGCTGGAAGGGTACAAAGAAAGTTAGTCTATATAATTTTTCCTTTTATAGAGGTATTCATTAGAGAACAAACTGAGGCCTCAGATGGAATAATGTTCAGACAAATCAGTCAGAGGAGAACATAGTTTCAAATGTTCAATGTCGGCTCAATGTCCAAAATTTTAATAGTGTCCCTATTTTATTAGTAATTCATTCTTAAAAAGCTGCAGAATGGTTAAACTGAACTAATTAATGCACTGCTTATTAATTCCTATTTATTATTACTGACATTATGCTTAAGTATTTCTAGAGATTATAAATATAAATGCATTATTTTTAATAACTAAAATGACAGAAACTAAATAATTATCTGGAAAGGGTTTGGATGTTCCAGTTAATTATTATTTCTATACTGGGAAATGGATACTATATATCAGAAAAAATGTCTAGGTGCCATTGAAGCTTTCTGAAAGAATCTGAAAAATCCATAGCATGGCTATGAATTCCAAACAGTTTTTCTGCCCAGCCTCAAAGAATATGGTCAGGTCACAGAGCTCCTACATCTCTTCCTGCAGCCTGGAGCCAACTATTTATTCAGCCTGCAACGAGCCAACTCCAGTTGTCAGCTGGCCTGAGCAGGTGAACGATGGCAGGACTTGTCGGTCACCTAGAGGGCAGCAGCTGCTCCGAGTTCAGAAGAGGCCCGAGGAGGGAGCTCCAGAAAGCAGCATCTTCCTGCCCACATGGATCTGTATTTGGCCTCCACACACCTGGGCCAGGATGTTGGGCTCCATCCATTATGCCAGTGATCACACAAGTCTCCAGCTTCCTGGGGAGCTAAGGTGAGGAATGCTTAATTGCACTACAAAATAGCTTTTGCAGGAACAGATGTAGCCTTTCACATTCTAGTGACTTTGGTGAGGGGATGGGAAGAAGAAAGAGGAGAGAAGACTGCAAAGGAGAAGGACATAGAGGGTTGGGGGAACCTACAAACCTACTAGAGTTTTGTCTCATTTTTCATCTGTCTCTATCATGTACAAGTGGTGCCTGGAGAATAAAGAAATGGCCTCCATGTAGGGATGCAGCTGTCATTTGACAAATGTTCTACCCATGACTCACTCACAGAATGAAGACAGCATGCACCTTTTTGTTTTTTACGTTATCGAGGTATAACCGACATTCTATAAAATGTCCATATTTTAAATGCACAATTTGATGAGCTGTGATATGTACAAACCATAAAACCATCACCCCAATCAAGATATGAACATATCCATCACCCCCCAAAATGTCCTCAGGCCCCACTGTAATCCCGTCTTCCCTCCCTGCCCCCTTCCCAGGCAAATATCTGCTTCTGGTCACTAAAGATTAATTTGCACTTCCTAGAACCATGTATAAATAGAGCTGCAGTGTACATACCCCTTTTTTACCTGGCTTTGCAGGGAGCATACACTTCTTAAATCAAGCTCTCACATCTACCCTTTCTTGCCCCATCTTTCATTCTTCATCTTTCTCTATCTTTAAACAGTTTTGAATTCCAACATCCACCAGCCAATAGAAAAGGTATTTTTAAGCCATTCACACACACCAGAACTCTAAACAGACCATGTGTTATCACTGGCTTGATGTCCTGATAAAGCCATTACAGATGTGTTTCCTGTCCCAGACTACTTGAAGCCTCCTCCTCACACAGGAATCATGGCAGTCCCTGGTCAGAACAGCAGAGTGTGTGTGATGGTTAATTTTAAGTGTTAACTTGACTAGATCAAGGAATACACTGAAACCTGGTAAAGCATTATTTTGGGGTGTGTCTATGAGGGTGTTTCCAGAAAAGATCAGCATGAGTGGACAGGGTGGTAAAGATTGCTCTGTTTCTGCTGGAGCTGGGATACACTCTTCTCTCCCATCCGTGAGCACCCAAATTCGAAACTCGTCAGCCTTTGGGTTCCAGAACTCACACCAGCAGCACCTCTGGTTCTCAGACCTTTGGCCTCGGACTGAGAATCACACATTGGCTTCCATTGTTGTGAAGCTTCAGGACTTGGACTGAGCCACACTACCAGCATCCAGTTTGCAGATAGGGCCTATCGTGGGACTCCTCAGCCTTCACAATCACATAAGCCTATTCCCCTAATAAATCCCCTCTCATATATTTATATGCATATCCCGTTGGTTCTGTCTCTCTGGGGAACCCTGACTAACATAGTATGCTATCACAGGATATGAATAACAGGGGATATACCTGAATGCTAGAGCCCACCTATTTAATGCATTTACTAGAATCTATCTTGGAAAAATTTTAAACATGGTGCCTGCCATTTTACCATTAGAGCTTCATTCCTCTGGACAATAGAACAGCCCATTTACTAAAACTGCACATAGATTTTGAGATCACTCTGCCTTGAACCTTTCAGTCAGTCAGTTAAAACTGAATGAGACAATCATGAAAAGATAACTGGGAAGTGAGCACAGGACAGAGATAAGGGGAGTCTGTTAAAGAAATTTAGAAAGCTGCTGTCTACCGTTTCCAGAGCTGGCTCTAGCAACCATCTCTGAAAGCTGGTGCCAGCGTTCAAATCTATTAGTTGAGAATGTTCTACAGTGGGCTGGCTCAGGTCCCTAAGGCCTGCACCTGGGTGCCCACACCAAATGCCCCTAGATATCAGAGAATCCACTCCCAGTTCTTTCCCAGTGATGAAGTCACCTCTCTTGAACTGATTATAACTTTAGAGGGGGAAAGTAACCCAACTCTAAAGAAAATGTTTATCATGAAACCTAAACTTATGAACCATAAAAATCTCTAACTTGGGAGAACAGCCATGTAGTTCTGCGGACACAGAAATTCTTGCCTGCATCAGAACCAGTGGACTCAAAATTGTCCTTCTGACTCATAGAAGAAAAGTCACTAGTTACCAAAACCCCACTCCCAAAGAAGAATACCTGTGCCAAAATTAGGTGGATGAAAGAAGAATCAGTTTAGAAAGGATAGAGAGAGGAGACATGAGAGGACAGCCCTGCAACCTAGGAAATGAGAGCAACAGGATGGCCTTGGGTGAGTTGTGTTCCATGTCAGGTCATCAGTCTCCCCTTCGGTGGCATGAGGGGGTCAGTCTAGAAGGCCCTTTCTTCTTTCCCAGCTCTAATGTTCAGCAAGGCACAAGGAGAGTCCGAAAGGTAGAAAGGAACCAAGGATGAGAGGACTAATAAGATGCAGACTGACCACTATATATTTGTGGCTACTTTTATTTTTCTTAAAAGTGCCTTGGGATCTAATCAAGCCCAAAGGCAGAGGACAGCCAGATCAGAAAACACAAATGGGGCACCAATCCAAAGAAGTCACAGAGAAGCCATTCAGAATCTGGGCTCCAAACTCTGAGACTTTCACCGAGAAATTCAAGAGGATGGCTCCAAGAGCAGAGCTGCTTTTTAAACTGGCACCTCCACTCCAAACAGCAAAAAGAGTCCATCTGCCCATTCACTTTGCAGTGAGGGGTTACACTATAAACCTGCTAGCACCCTGGCATTGCTGGCATTTAGACTGCAAGGTCACTGGCCTGTTAAGTACATTCTGTAGTCTCAGTGAAAACAAGGCAAACCACAGGGTGTCCGTGTGTAGCAGAAGCACCAGGGGTTGGATCTCAGGATCACACTTTCTCTGACACTCTGTCACTTTCCTGCTGATAGTTGAAGACAGCAAAGTTTAATGGCTTGCAGGATTTTCTATGCTTTTATTCTTAATTTTTTAAGAAATAAAATTGACTCTTCCTTAGAAAAATTTTTTTCAGAATGAAAGAATAAACATTGCTAAAATGGATAAGGAGATGATAAGGGAATATCTTAGATGCTCCAGAGCAATGGTTCTCAGTCCCTAATGTGCATGAAAATCACCCGGAGGGCTGTTTAAAACACAGAGAGCTTGGCCCCACCCCCAGAGCTTCTAATTCAGTAGGACTGGATTGGGACCCAAGAATTTCTGTACTGATGCTGTTGGTCTGGGGAGTACACTTTGAGAATGAGTGTTCTAAATAACTTCCTTTCTTTGATTGGGATAAATCAGATTCTAGAACAATCAACAACAAGAATAATAATTAACATTTATTGAAGGCTTTTACTATGTGGTAGACACTAAACGCTAAATGATTTATTCACATGAATCAATTCATTTGATCTCCACACCAGCCCTTTAAGGTGTTGTTAGTTATTATTCATACTTTACAAGCAAGGAAACTGAGGTATAAGGAGATTATAAAGAGAATAGCAGAGGAGACTGCCAAGTCCCATATGATTTTGGACAAAACTGAGGGAGCAGGCATGCTGATGAATGGCTGTGTATGTGGGATCTGAAAATCACATCTGAGCAATTGGAAGATGAAAAAGACAGTCAAAAATAGCAGTCCATGTGGAAAATGCATGAGTTATCACAGCCAATGAGCTCAGTAGATTCAACACCACAGTATGGCTACCCAAAAAGCCATCTGATCTCTAACTGCCTTCCCAGTGTCTAAGACAAGAGTCCCAACCTCTACAGCCTGCAGAGGCCGGATAGGTGGCATATTGTTGCTCTGCCAAAGTGTTGTAAGTTTTGATACTATTAGCATCATAATCAGACAACCCAGCTGTGGGGTTACTGAGCATCACTTCTAGTCACTATTGACTAGAATTCATTACATGCCACAGTTAATTACAAAGAAGGCTGAGAAATGTAGTCCATGTGCCCAGGAAGAAGTAGCAATGGGACTGGTGCACAACTAGACAGTGTTTGCTGCAGGAGATGTTCTTCCAAACTATTTTTCATCCTTCTTCCTTCAAAAACCCAAACACATTTGAAGTTCCTAAATTCAGACTTTCTAATTACTCCTACAGACCTCCCCAAATCACTCCCTTTATTTACCAATGAGTTTAGCACCCAGTTTACTGTCTTTTTTTCTATTTCTACACCTGTCACCATTCTTGGTGGTTTCAGTTCATTCGATAGTAAATGAGCCATTCAACATTTTGTCCTCTCTGTTGTTTGGCCTTTTCACCTCTAGTGAGCTTTTCCCCTCCATTTCACTTCTACCTTCAACTCTGTAAGAGCTGAACCACTTCCAAAAATTTCAAGTGTCCCACTTGCTGACCACTATCATTTATCCTTCTGGCACACTCAAACTCTTATTCCCATTTGAAGATTTCTTGACTTCATCAAAACCACCACCAGTCCATTGACCCCAAAATTGTTCTCCACCCTCCTCCCCACACTCTTTCTGCTTACCCAGCTGAGGGTCTAAATAATCACTCCCTTAAAAACACCATTAATTATCTTACCCCCACCATTGTACTCCATTCATTCTACTCACCTGCAAAAACTCCAAACCCAGTTAAACTCAACAAGCTGCCAATCCCATGCTTGCATTCAAGCAGCTGAGCATTAGAACTCACAAATATTCTAGTTCTTCTGGAGAAAATGTCGAATCACATTTCCCACCCCTTTGAAATTATGCCAAGGCCAGAGTTAGCAAACTACAGCCCATGAGACAAATTAATCTCAATTCCTGTTTGTGTAAATAAAAGTTTATTGGAACTCAGCCACAATCAGTTAACAAATCATCTGTTGCTGCTTTCATGCTACAACAGCAGAGCTGAGTAGTGGTGACAGGGACTGTATGTCTCACAAAGTATGTAATATTTACTATACGGCCCTTGATAAAAGACAGTTTACCAACTCCTCACACTATCATGTTCAGTGTCACCTGAGTTTAGTGACCATAAAAAGTGTCACATATTTTTGAAACATTTTCTGTTAAACAGTGGTCATTTTTAAATGTTTGATTTAAAGTCACAGCCTTTGGTTGTCTACAAAAATAATTGGTAAAACCCTGATGCCACAATATGATATAACTGCTGTCGTCTGAATGTTTGTGTCTCCCCAAAATTCATATGTTGAGATCCTAACCTCCAAGGTGATGGTATTGTGAAGTGGGGCCTTTGGGAAGTGATTAGGTCATGAGAGCACAGAGCCAATGAATGGGATTAGTGCCCTTACAAAAGCAGCCCCATAGAGCTCCCTCACCCCTTCTGTCATGTGATGCTGCAGTGAGAAGTTGGCCATCTATAAACAAACAAGCCCTTACCAGACCCCAAATCCGCCGGTGCCTTGGTCTTGGATTTCCCAGCCTCCAGAACTGTGAGAAATAAATGTCTGTTGTTTATTAGACACCCAGTCTTTGCCATTTTTGTCACTGCAGCCCAAAATGACTAAGATAATGACTGAGGTATAAATATTTACCTATGCTAATTACTACTTTACTGCTTGTTTTTTTGTTTTTGTTTTTGTTTTACATTACTTTAAATCATCATGCAGTTGGAACTTTATTCTGTAGTGAAGGTAAGACAGGTATTACTGACTCAATTTTAACCACTAAAGAGAACTGAGACATGAAGATTAAATGACAACCAATGAAATAACTGCACTGGGATGAGACTAAATCCCCAGTCACTTGCTCCTGGCCACTCAAGGCTGCCTCATCCAGCTTTGCTGCCTCTCCCAAGGAAAGGGTGCCTGGTTCTTACGGAAACACTGACTCCTCCTCCCAGTCATCCTCCCATTATAGGACTCTGCACCCAGAAAATGCTGACCCCCAACCAGAAACCAGGATAGTATTACTGACTCAATTTTAACCACTAAAGAGAACTGAGACATGAAGATTAAATGACAACCAATGAAATAACTGCACTGGGATGAGACTAAATCCCCAGTCACTTGCTCCTGGCCACTCAAGGCTGCCTCATCCAGCTTTGCTGCCTCTCCCAAGGAAAGGGTGCCTGGTTCTTACGGAAACACTGACTCCTCCTCCCAGTCATCCTCCCATTATAGGACTCTGCACCCAGAAAATGCTGACCCCCAACCAGAAACCAGGATAGTGGCTCTTGGCACAATGCCCAAGGCCTGGTAAATGTGGTAAATGGCATACACAAAATATCAGAGTGGAGATATTATGACACCCAGGTTCAGCACCATTTTTCTTTATGGAAAGTAAAATATAATTGCCAAAAAAAAAAAAAAATCACTGCCTTCTCTGAGTAGATTTTCTGTGAACTATAAAAATGAAGGTAAACTGTTTTATCAATTTGCCTGGTCTCCTGAGTCCTCATCACACATTTGCATATATGTCTTCCTCCAAAGTAGAATGAAAGCTGACCTTCTGTTGTGTTTATGGCTCTTCTAGTACAACTTCGGCAAAGACTCCTAATTGCTTTCAAAGTGGGCAGTACAACCGGGATCGTGTGACATGTTTAACAGACATAGATCTTATGTTGGGAGATGAAAAAATGACCACGCATGACTTCCATGGAAAGTCATTTAGCCACAGCTAGATAGGGCTTTGGAGCCATTCAGCCAACCTCACTGAACACCCACCTTGCCTCCTTCCTTCTGGAATGAACAGTGCTCATGGTTCTTCCCCAGTCCACATCAATAGGGACTCATCCAGCCAGGTGTGATGCTCTGCATCTTTCAGCTCACTGATCCAAATCCAGCATTCATGCACGTCCCATGCATTTGAGACACTCCAGAGAAAGTCTCTGTCTATGTAAATCAATAAACATGATTCTTAACCTTATGTCACATTTCCATTATGGCAGATGCACAATCTGAGCACAGCTCCTTTCAGCCAGCCATGAATCTCCTCGATTGTCTCCCTTAGCATTTGCCCTGTATTCATTCTCCCTCAAGCCCCCATTTCTTCTTCACTAACGCCAACCTGTGCCTAAGGATATAGGACAGGTATTAACTTATCTAGAAAGTGGACCCCCAAGGCTGTGCTAGATCACCCCCCTCCTAAGTGTTCCTAAAACAACTGAGAGAGGAACTACCATAGACCTGCCCCCCCCCAAAAAAATTCATGTGTTTAAACCTAATCCCCAATGTGATGGTATTAGGAGGTAGGGTCTTTGGGAAGTAATTAGGTCATGAGGGGGTCATAGGATTAACATCCTTGTGAAAGAGGACCCAAAGAGATTCCTTGCCCCTCCTACCATGTGAGGATATAGAGAAAAGAAGAACATCCATGAATCAAGAAGCAGGTCCTCACCAGACACTGAATCTGCTGGCTCCCTGCTCTTGAACTTCCCAGCCTCCAGAACTGTGAGAAATAAATTTCTGTTCTTTGTAAGCTACCCAGTTTATGATATTTTGTTATAGCAGCCTGAACAGACTAAGACAGGAACTAAATACTCAATTCCTATGAGAATTTCCTATTGCAATTTTTAATAGATTTGCAGTAAGACCTGACTCCAAACCATAGTCAAAATAGGCTAACTATATGAATATCGTACTTTAGTTACCTCTTCTCCTATCTGTGTCCTTCCATCCAGTAGATTCTAAGCTTCTTAATCCTAAGTGCAGGGACTTTGTCTTATTTTTAGTAGTATCTCCAGCCCCAGCACAAGCTCCAACACTCAAGGGGCACCCAATCCCACCTGAATGAATATTGTTAGATTGCAGAGAATCTGAAGTTTGTATTGTCTTTGTGCGATTGCAGCTGGAGGTCACATAACAGATGACCAAAATGCAATTCTAGACCAGGTAGATTTTACTTAAATCAATCATCCTAACCAAAAGTCCAATTTATAATAATACTTTCATTCTAACTCAAGGGCTACCAGCTATTGCAATCAAACTTACAAATATTCCACCAAGATACGTGTTGACAACTTTTTGGTACTTTTTGCAATGTGGGATTTCCTTTTTTTTTTTTTTTTTTTTTTTGAATACAGGAAATAACTAAAAATAGAATACATTTTATACTTCAGAGATGGACTTTCACTCACCTAGATGGGCTATTCGCAGTCATGCTACCAGGCAATTCTTACTGTTGTGCTCATGTGGAACTTACGAGGACAGACGCATCGCATCACAAGGTTGAGTGTCCAGGCCAAGTCACAAAGCAGCTCCATATCAGGTCTGCAAATGGAATGAGAATTCTGTTGGTGGTGTAGAAGGTTTCTGCACTGAAAAACACTCTATTGCTGAGCTGTTCTTTTTTTTTTTTTTTTTTTTTTCCTTTTTTATTTATTTATTTATTTATTTATTTTTTTTTAAATTTTATTTTGTCGATATACATTGTAGCTGATTAATGCTCCCCATCACCAAAACCTCCCTCCCTTCTCCCTCCCCCCCTCCCCCCCAACGATGTCCTTTCTGTTTGTTTGTTGTATCAACTTCAAATAATTGTGGTTGCTATATCTTCTTCCCCCCCCCCCCGGTTTGTGTGTGTATGTGTGTATGTGTGTGTGTGAATTTATATATTAATTTTTAGCTCCCACCAATAAGTGAGAACATGTGGTATTTCTCTTTCTGTGCCTGACTTGTTTCACTTAATATAATTCTCTCGAGGTCCATCCATGTTGTTGCAAATGGCAGTATTTCATTCGTTTTTATAGCTGAGTAGTATTCCATTGTGTAGATGTACCACATTTTCCGTATCCACTCATCTGATGATGGGCATTTGGGCTGGTTCCAACTCTTGGCTATTGTAAAGAGTGCTGCGATGAACATTGGGGAACAGGTATACCTTCGACTTGATGATTTCCATTCCTCTGGGTATATTCCCAACAGTGGGATGGCTGGGTCGTATGGTAGATCTATTTGCAATTGTTTAAGGAACCTCCATACCATTTTCCATAGAGGCTGCACCATTTTGCAGTCCCACCAACAATGTATGAGAGTTCCTTTTTCTCGGGAACCTCGCCAGCATTTATCGTTCAGAGTCTTTTGGATTTTAGCCATCCTAACTGGGGTTAGATGGTATCTCAATGTGGTTTTGATTTGCATTTCCCGGATGCTGAGTGATGTTGAGCATTTTTTCATATGTCTGTTGGCCATTTGGATATCTTCCTTCGAGAAATGCCTACTTAGCTCTTTTGCCCATTTTTTAATTGGGTTGCTTGTTTTCTTCTTGTAAAGTTGTTTGAGTTCCTTATATATTCTGGATATTAATCCTTTGTCAGATGTATATTTTGCAAATATTTTCTCCCACTCTGTTGGTTGTCTTTTAACTCTTTTAATTGTTTCTTTTGCTGTGCAGAAGCTTTTTAGTTTGATATAATCCCATTTGTTTATTTTTCCTTTGGTTGCCCGTGCTTTTGGGGTCGTATTCATGAAGTCTGTGCCCAGTCCTATTTCCTGAAGTGTTTCCCCTATGTTTTCTTTAAGAAGTTTTATTGTCTCAGGGTGTATATTTAAATCCTTAATCCATTTTGAGTTGATTTTAGTATACGGTGAGAGGTATGGATCTAGTTTCATTCTCCTGCATATGGATATCCAGTTATCCCAGCACCACTTGCTGAAGAGGCAGTCCCTTCCCCAGTGAATAGGCTTGGTGCCTTTGTCAAAGATCAGATGGCAGTAAGTGTGAGGGTTGATTTCTGGATTCTCTATTCTATTCCATTGGTCAGTGTGTCTGTTTTGATGCCAGTACCATACTGTTTTGGTTATTATAGCTTTGTAGTATAGCTTAAAGTCAGGTAGTGTTATGCCTCCAGCTTTATTTTTTTTGCTGAGCATTGCTTTGGCTATTCGTGGTCTTTTATTGTTCCATATAAATGTCTGAATAGTTTTTTCCATTTCTGAGAAAAATGTCTTTGGAATTTTGATGGGGATTGCATTGAATTTGTATATCACTTTGGGTAGTATGGACATTTTCACTATGTTGATTCTTCCAATCCAAGAGCATGGAATATCTTTCCATCTTCTTGTATCCTCTCTAATTTCTCTCAGCAGTGGTTTGTAGTTCTCATTATAGAGATTTTTCACCTCCTTGGTTAACTCAATTCCTAAGTATTTTATTTTTTTGGTGGCTATTGTAAATGGGCAGGCTTTCTTGATTTCTCCTTCTGCATGTTCACTATTGGAGAAAAGAAATGCTACTGATTTTTGTGTGTTGATTTTGTATCCTGCTACTGTGCTGAAATCATTTATCAATTCCAACAGTTTTTTTGTAGAGGTTTTAGGCTGTTCGATATATAGGATCATGTCATCTGCAAACAGGGACAGTTTGACTTCATCTTTTCCAATCTGGATGCCCTTTATTTCCTTCTCTTCTCTGATTGCTCTGGCTAGTACTTCCAACACTATGTTGAATAGGAGTGGTGAGAGTGGGCATCCTTGTCTAGTGCCTGTTCTTAAAGGAAAAGCTTTCAGCTTTTCCCCATTCAGGATGATATTGGCTGTGGGTTTGGCATATATGGCTTTAATTATGTTGAGATACTTTCCCTCTATACCTAACTTATAGAGGGTCTTTGTCATGAATGAGTGCTGAACTTTATCAAATGCTTTTTCAGCATCTATAGAGATGATCATATGGTCCTTGTGTTTGAGTTTATTAATATGGTGTATCACATTTATTGATTTGCATATGTTGAACCAACCTTGCATCCCTGGGATGAATCCCACTTGATCGTGATGAATAATTTTTCGTATGTGTTGCTGTATTCTGTTTGCTAGTATTTTAGTGAGGATTTTTGCATCTATATTCATCAAGGATATCGGCCTGTAGTTTTCTTTTTTGGTTATATCTTTACCTGGTTTTGGTATCAGGATGATGTTTGCTTCATAGAATGAGTTTGGGAGATTTGCGTCCGTTTCAATCTTTTGGAATAGTTTGTAAAGAATCGGTGTCAATTCCTCTTTGAATGTTTGGTAAAATTCTGCTGTGAATCCATCTGGTCCTGGGCTTTTCTTTGTTGGGAGCCTTCTGATAACAGCTTCAATCTCCTTTATTGTTATTGGTCTGTTCAAATTTTCTACGTCTTCACGGTTCAGTTTTGGGAGCTTGTGTGTGTCCAGAAATTTATCCATTTCCTCCAGATTTTCAAATTTGTTGGCGTATAGTTGTTTATAGTAGTCTCGAATGATTCCTTGTATTTCAGATGAATCAGTTGTAATATCGCCTTTTTCATTTCTAATTTTTGTTATTTGAGTCTTCTCTCTTCTTTTTTTTGTTAGCCATGCTAATGGTTTGTCAATTTTATTTATCTTTTCAAAAAACCAACTTTTTGATTCGTTGATCTTTTGAATTGTTTTTTGGTTTTCAATTTCATTCAGTTCTGCTCTGATCTTAATGATTTCTTTCCGTCTGCTAACTTTAGGATTGGATTGTTCTTGTTTTTCTAGTTCTTTAAGGTGAAGTGTTAGGTTGTTCACTTGCCATCTTTCCATTCTTCTGAAGTGAGCGTTTAATGCAATAAATTTTCCCCTCAATACTGCTTTTGCAGTATCCCACAGGTTTTGGTATGATGTATCATTGTTTTCATTAGTTTCAATAAACTTTTTGATTTCCTGCTTGATTTCTTCTTGGACCCATATGTCATTAAGTAGAATGCTGTTTAATTTCCATGTGTTTGTATAGTTTCCAGAGTTTTGTTTGTTATTAATTTCTAGTTTTAATCCATTGTGGTCTGAGAAGATACATGGGATAATTCCAATTTTTTTGAATTTATTGAGACTTGATTTGTGACCTAATATGTGATCTATCTTGGAGAATGATCCATGTGCTGATGAGAAGAATGAATATTCTGAGGTTGTTGGGTGGAATGTTCTGTAGATATCTGCCAATTCCAATTGGTCTAGAGTCTTGTTTAGATCTTGTGTTTCTCTACTGATTCTTTGCCTAGATGATCTGTCTAATATTGACAGTGGAGTGTTCAGGTCCCCTGCTATTATGGTATTAGTGTCTATTTCCTTCTTTAGGTCTAATAGAGTTTGTTTTATAAATCTGGCTGCTCCAACATTGGGTGCGTACATATTTATGATTGTTATGTCTTCTTGATGGATCAGTCCTTTTATCATTAAGTAGTGTCCCTCATTGTCTCTTTTTATGGTTTTTAGTTTAAAGTCTATTTTGTCAGATATAAGAATAGCCACTCCAGCTCGTTTTTCTTTTCTGTTTGCATGGTAAATCTTTTTCCATCCTTTCACTCTTAGTCTGTGTGAATCTTTATGGGTGAGGTGGGTCTCTTGTAGGCAGCATATAGTTGGGTCCTGCTTTTTGATCCAGTCAGCCAGTCTGTGTCTTTTAATTGGGGAATTTAAGCCTTTAACATTAAGAGTTGTTATTGAAAGGTGTTGATTTATTCTTAGCATTTTATTGGTTGTTTGGTTGTCTTAGGTGTCTTTTGTTCCTTGCTTTCTGATTTACTGTTTGGTTTCTTTGTTTGTTGGTTCCTTAGGTTGTAGATAGTGTTTTTGTAAGCTTGTTTTCTCTTCATGAATGCCATTTTTATTGTACTAGCGGGTTTAGATTTTTCTTAGGTTTTTATGGCAGTGGTAGTTATTTTTCAGGAACCAAACCCAGTACTCCCTTGAGGATTTCTTGTAAGGGTGGTCTTGTGGTAGTGAACTCCCGCAGTTTTTGTTTGTCTGAGAAATATACTATTTGCCCCTCATTTCGGAAGGATAGCCTTGCAGGGTAGAGTATTCTTGGCTGGCAATCTTTGTCTTTTAGTATTTTGAAAATATCATCCCATTCCTTTCTAGCTTTTAGGGTTTGTGATGAAAAGTCTGATGTTAACCTGATTGGGGCTCCTTTATAGGTGATTTGACGCTTCTCTCTTGCAGCTTTTAAGATTCTGTCTTTGTCTCTGAGTTTTGCCAATTTGACTATGACATGTCTTGGAGAAGGCCTTTTTGGGTTGAATACGTTTGGAGATCGTTGAGCTTCCTGGATCTGAAGATCTGTGATTTTTCCTATACCTGGGAAGTTTTCTGCCACTATTTTGTTGAATATGTTTTCAATGGAATCTCCCTTTTCCTCCCCTTCTGGAATACCCATGACTCGGATATTTGAGCGCTTGAGGTTGTCTGATATCTCTCTCAGATTTTCTTCCATGTCCTTGATTCTTTTTTCTTTCTTTTTGTCTGCTTGTGTTATTTCAAACAGCCCATCTTCAAGTTCAGAGGTTCTCTCTTCAACTTCGACAAGCCTGCTGGTTAAACTCTCCGTTGTGTTTTTTATTTCGCTGAATAACTTCTTCAGTTCAGCAAGTTCTGCTACATTTTTTTTCAGGACATTGATTTCCTTGTATATTTCCTCTTTCAGATCCTGTATACTTTTCCTCATTTCATCATGATGTCTAGCTGAGTTTTCTTGTATCTCATTCAGTTTCCTTAGAGTTATCACTCGAAATTCCTTGTCAGTTATTTCAAGGGCTTCTTGTTCTATAGGATCTAGAGTATGAGATTTATTAACTTTTGGTGGTGTACTTTCTTGATTTTTTGTATTTCTGGTGTCTTTTTTTTGGTGTTTATTCATTGTGGCAGGGGGTTTCACAGTCCACCGGTTTAAGACTAATGACTAACAAGGATGTTGCTGTGGTTGCCAATTTGGTATGGCTCCCGCCGTGACTGCTCAGTTGGCCTCTAGTGTCTTGTGTGTGTGGTTGCCTCGGGTCTTGGGCTTCTCCGGGGATCCACCTTTCTGGTCAGCTTGTACTTTGCTGGGCTGGTGGATCACGTACCACAGGGTGTGTGATCTCTGTTGAGCTTTCACTTTCTGTACAGGACTTCTCCCCGTTCCGTGTGCTCTGGCCCAGGCTGTTAGATCGTGCAGTGGCGACCCCACCGGGTGTGTGGTTTCTGTCGAGTCTCCGCCTCCCTGGCCGCACGTCTCCCCCCTCTGTGCACACTGTGCTGGGTTGGGGCGTGTCTTCTGCACCCCTCGCCTATCAGCTGGGCCTTCAAGACCCTGCTCAGCACCGCCTTGCCCAGGAAGTCTACCAGGTTTCTGCTAGGCACAGACGACCGGTCTCTCTGGGTGCCTTTGTAGCACTGTGTAGATCTTTCTCGGGTCTTGTTCACCTTTGTATCCCCCCGGTATAAACCGAGTCTAGTGCCCGCCTGCAGCCTGCTCTCCGGCAGGTTCAAGCGGACCTGGGAACTCTCCTACCACACTATTCCCAACCAGAAATTCGTTAGGCTTTTTTCCAAACTGGTGGTCGCAGAGATGGTATCTGCCTCCCAGTAACAGGAAGTTTACCGGGGCCGGAGTCCAGGGTGTGGTGGAGTGACAGTCGGCCCGCCCGTACTTCCTAGCCCTCCCAAAACTGGTCGGGACGCCCCACACCCCCAGCCCTGCTAGAGAACCGTGGAGGGAGTGGGAGAGGAGGTCAGCCCGCAGGGTCCGGAAAGCCCCTGCGCCAGGCCAAGCAAATGGGCTCAGTGATGGCCGAGCAGGGCGGAGCTGCCCGCACCTGGGAAAATGGAGGCAGCACCAGGGCAGTGAGTGGCCTGGTGGTGCAGGCGGGGAGCCGCGTGGGCATCCACCCCCCGAACAGAGCTGTGCCAGGGATCACTCACAGTGCTGTGCCAGGTCGGGCGCTCGCTCTGTCTCTGGTTTGTTGCCTTCCGTGTTCTCGGCGCTGCCGCCTCGGGCTGTTCAGTCGCGGCGCCGCTCGGGCTCTCCCAGGAGTCTTCTTTAATGCCGGCCTGAAACCTCGAATCCTGGATAGGGCAGCTGGCCGCCTTCAGTGCGGCCCCAGCCTCCGGGATCCTGGCTGCATCCACAGCAGCCCTGGCGCCGTGTTCCCTGTTTCAAGACTCACTTTTGCAGCTAAGAATCAGTTCTTTTCCTGCTCCACACTTCAAAGCTGTTGCCTGTAAATGAGGCAGCCTCTCCTGCCGGGGGCAAAGTGGCGTTGAGCCCCCACGACTGGCCAGCAGCAGCAGTCCTCCCTTAAGAGATGGCCAGAGGAAGGTCCACAAGTTTCCCGGCTGCCTGAGGCCCAGTGGCCACCTTTTCCACCTCAGCTACTCCGCGCCAGCCGCCGCAGCCGCCGCCATCTTGAAACTCTGAGCTGTTCTTTATAGATAGCTTTGCTGGGACACTACCTTTGTCCTTAAAAAAGTATTTTGTTTCTTTTTCCAG
The DNA here is from genome assembly GCF_027409185.1 of Cynocephalus volans. Taxonomy (NCBI): domain Eukaryota; kingdom Metazoa; phylum Chordata; class Mammalia; order Dermoptera; family Cynocephalidae; genus Cynocephalus; species Cynocephalus volans. The sequence continues at coordinate 50,188,397 of NC_084473.1, forward strand.
GAGCACCACTTAGCAGTGTTGCGCTACATGGAAAACCTGAGGTGTCAGCTTCACTAATGTATGTTATAAATGAACATATCTTATAAATGAACACTACTATTTAAGCCACAGATTAAACAATAACAATGCATAAATGAGACTCAGAGGATGACACGCTAGTTAGAGTGCCTCTTATAAAAGGCAGACATACATTTGTATTTTCCATATATTCATTTTTTTCTTTTTTAATAAGATTCCAAATCCCCCCAAGCATAGACACTTTATAATAAATCAAAACAAGAAAAGAAAAGAAGAATTACTGCACACATTTTCACATCCTTTGTAAGCTGCAGGAGAGTGTTTCTGTCTGCCTTGTTTTCATTAGTGTTATTCCTGGTCTACTTTAATAAGAAAGATTTCATTCTGATCTAATTCAAAAGCTACATTGTACCTTCTCTTTGCACATCTTTACCATCCCTTTAATGATTAGGAGTTAGAAAACATGCCAGAAAAGGGCTCTTTAAATAATCAGAGTGTTACTTGCTACTTCAAGTAGTGAACAGGTTCTTTAAGTGAAACAGGGCATTTTTAATTCTCTTGACACTCCCAGAAAACTATCATCCAGGGCAAAATGTTCACCTGTTTTATCATCAACAGTAAACCTTTCTGTGATGCTGTGGGGAAAGAGAATGATAGAATCGAATAAGTTTCTGAAAATATTTCAAATCCTTGCAAGCATATGTTACATACATTATAGACAAAACTCCCTCTGGGTCATGTCTTGGCAATAAATTAGTGGCTTCTTGTGCGTAAGCACGTACATTAAAGGCAGGCTGGTAGAATGACCTCCATGGAACTTTTAATCAAATCTTACACAGAACCAGGGGTCCAAAGGTGATCTTATTTCTTCTCAAAGAAGAGAGGCAGCTCTGTTTCAATTAGTACCTCAATCTCAGAAAACACTGGCAGAAAACTGCATAATCAGAAAAAGAAATTTTAAGGCCTTGGCCAGTTCAAAAAAAAAAAAACTGAAAGTAGGTAATTAAAGATTAAAAATACTCCGAAATCCTAATGTGGCAGTATAAACATGTCCCATGATACCATGGCAACATTCTCTCTTTTTTAATGAAATTGATTAATTAGCCTGTGAGCTTGCAAAATGTCAGAGCAAAAGGATTGCTAATGCTTCTGTCCACAGCTCATGTCTTACCGTGTCTCTTTCTTCCTGAGCTTGTCAATTGGAAACACTAGAGGTCGATCTATGGAAGAAATCTCAAACTACAGCTCTGTTTTAAATGCATGAGGAACGTGGAGGCTTCTATAGCTTGCATACCAAATCAGCTCAGAAGATGCCGAGATGAGAGTGTCTCAGATACATAAAGCTCAAACTGTTTGGGGTGAGGGTGGGAAGGAGAGAATTGGGGAAGTTGTTTTGCAAATCGAACTAGCTAGGAACAAATTTATGTGTGTGTGGAGGGGGGGTCTAGTGATATAGCTATGAAGTAAAGAGACCATTTCCACAATTCATACACGGAAATTTCATGCAATAGTCATATCTCATATTTATATGTAAAGATAGATAGATACAAATATATTAGCATATTTTTACATATGCTATAAATCTCTAGGAAACACTAGGCTTTCCTGCTCATTCAAGGCAAAGCAGGCTATATTCTCTTTTGGAAGCAGAAGCAAGGACTATCTTGGCTACAAGCTTGAGCCTAGTCAGAGTGGATATATAGATTGCTGGCTGCCTCTGTCTTATTTTAGTATTACTGTCCTACCCACGTAAAAAGGCCCCTCCACACGCACCTCTCTATTGCATGGGGACCAGAAATTCCTATCATTACAGCAGGGCAGCTCAGCCTCAGCACTATTAGCATTTTGGATAATTCTTTTTCACTGGAGACTACTTTATACGTTTATATATATTTAGCTGCATTCCTAGCCTCTACATGCTAGATGACAGTAGTATTCCCCAGTTGTGGCACCCAAAATTATCTCCAGACATTTCCCAACATCCCTAGGTTGGGGGTTGGGGGCTGGGGGGAAGAGAATGAAAATTACCCCCAACTAAGAACTACTGCACTAGAATAATCAGTGAGTAAGAAGGGAAAAAAAAGGAGTGTATTATTTCTTGTGTAAATAAATGAAGATAAACAGAGAGAACCAAATGAGAACAGAGGCTATTTATTCTGAGCTTGCAAGGGAGTCAGCCACCATCACTTGTGATTGGCAGAGATGCAAAGGCAGGTAGGGAAGTAGAAAGGCTTTATAGGGAAAAAAAGGGGAAGCTTCAGACAAGTTGTAGGGATAATATAGGAAAATGGTCAGGGATCCTTTGGATGTTCAGAATCTTGCTGAGCATTTGATGTAAATATGTAAATATGCATGTGTACTCAGGTGTTCCTTGGTTATTGTCTAATGTAATTGTGCATGTGCACCCAGGTGTTCCTGGGTTGTCTGAGTCACACCCATGTGTCCTGGGTCATCATACTTAGGTGTAAAGGACAAGTGGCTCTGATCCACAGGGCCCCCCACCCCTGGGGGTCCACAGGGAGGCCACTACTGCTGCTAGAGGTTGTTGCTGCGAGCTGTTGCTGACAGGGCCCCTGGGACCCTCCAGGAGGCCACTACCACTGCTGCTGGAGGCTGCTGCAAGCTGAAAGCTGCTGCTGCTGCTGCTGCTGAGGAAGCTGAGGACTGAGCTCGTGTCATCTGCCAATGGCTCCCGGGATCTTTCCCAATTACCTAGCTTGTGGACATACATGTGAGGGGTCTGGTGACCCAGCCAGGCATATGAGGGGTCTGGTGACCCAGTCTGTACAATGGGTGTGAAGGGTCTGTGGGCCCTAACCCAACAATACAATTGGCTACAACAGCATGATTCTGACAATTGCCCTAGCCAGACACACACTCTGATTGGAGGTTGTTGGCATGGGGAAGCTGGAGGCAGGACCTCTTATGTGACTGGTTTGGGAAGCATATTTGGCTTTCTCTTATTGGTCCTGAGTTGGAAGTGGAGATAAAAAATAAGGAAGCTCACAGTCATTGACCAAATGAGTTTCCACCTTCATTCTCCCTGTACCTACTGCCAGACCCAGAGGATCTGTATCAGTTGCCTTTTCCTACTGTAACAAATTATCACAAACTTAGTGGGTGAAAACAATACAACTTTATTATCTTACAGTTCAGTAAATTAGAACTCTGGCACATGTCCTTGTGGGCTACAATCAAAATGTCAGCAGATCCATGTTCCTTTCTGGAGACTTGGGGAGAATCCATTTCCTTTCCTTTTCCACCTTCTAGAGGCTGCTTGCATTCTTGGCTTGGGGACCCTTCCTCCATCTTCAAAGCCAGTAACATTACTTCTTTCAGTAGTCACATCTCCCTCTGATCCTCCTCTCCTGCATCTCTCTTCTAATTTTAAGGACCCTCGTGATCACATTGGGCTCACCCGAATAATCCAGAATAATTTCCATGTTTTAAGGTCTGTTCTTTAGCAACCTTAACTTATTGATTTATTTATGAATAAGCTAATAATAAATTAATTCCATCTGAAGCCTTAATTCCTCTTTGGCATCTAGCATGACATATTCACAGGCTCTAGGGATTAGGGTGTGGACATCTTTGGGAGCCTTTATTCTTCCTACCACAGCACCCTTGACCAGCAGCTTTGGCATCACCTGGGAACTTGTCAGAAATGCAAATTCTGAGGCCCCACCTCAGATGCTCTGATCCAGAAGCTCTGTGGGTGGATCCCAGCACCCTGTGTTGTAACAAGCCCTTCAGGTGATTCTGATGCAAGCTTATTCTACAGAAACACTGATCTACACCACACATCCTCTTTCTCCACTCTAAAACTATATGATCTACATATGAGGCCTTTGGATACCACAATTAAATTCCTTAAAAATTTACTATTTACAGAGTATGTACAGAGTAACCATTTGAAAATTTAAATTCTAATTATATCACTCCTCTACTAATAATCCTTAAATGCATATGGTAATTAATTTTATGTGTCAGCTTGATTGGGTTAAGTAGTACCCAGGTAGCTGGAAAAACATTATTTTTGGGTTGGTCTGTGAGGGTACTTCTGGAAGAGATTAGCATTTGAATCAGTAGAGCAAATAAAGAAGCTCTGAAGATCAGCTCTCCCCAGTGCAGGTGTGCATTAGCCTATCCCTCAAGGGCTTGAATAGAACACAAAGGCAGAGCAACAACAAATTTGCTCTCTGCTTGAGCTTAGACAGCCAACTTCTCCTGTCCTTGGACATTGGTGCTCCTTGTTCTCAGGCCTTCAGGTTTGAAATGGAATTATACCATTGGTTTTTTGGGGCCTCCATCTTACAGAAGACAAATCAGCCTTCATAATTGCATGAGCCAATTCCTCAAAATAAATCTCTTGCTATATCTCTATCTATATTCTATTGGTTCTGTTTCTCTGGAGAACGCTGACTAATACAATGCACCTCCCCACCCCCATCCTCTATAGATAAAGCCCAAACTCCTCAGCATGGCATAAAATCGTCTTAATCATCTCACCTCTACATGTTTATCCAGCCTCATCTCTCTCCTCCCCCACCCTCACTAAGCTTCTTGGAGCTCTGGGCACTTTCATGTCTTTGATGGTTTACCGTCCTGTTCCCTCCTTATGGAGAGCTCAACTTCTTTGCCTAGAACCTTCATAGTATTACCTCTTCAGAAAAACTGCCCTGGGTTTCACAAAAAAATGGGGGTTGCATCTTCTGTGGCCCACAGTTCCCTGTATAAGCCTCCCCGTAGCACTTTCATGGAATGGTTTTGCATGTTTGTCTCTCTCCCAGACTCTGAAGCTTTCAGGCATCATGCCATGATATCCCAGAACAAGCAAAGGCCTGGAAAATAGGAGAGATCCTCTGTGAATGTTTAAGTGAATGAACAAATGATAACATTTAATGAAACATTATTTCAGCAAAGTTCCTGGTGATAGCCTAAGGAGCAGCTACCATCAGATAAGTTTGTCCAGAAAGAGGTTTCTGGAAGATATGTAAGTATGAATATTCAAGTGATTCTTGGGGTAATCACCTTAATCTTCTATGAGAAAAAAGAAAATCCCTCAGAGGCATGGAAATATTATTAAAACACTCCTCCCCTCTCCCAAACCCATCTCTACATACACCCTTCTACTTCCCCCTGAATAACAATCAAACCTGATCAGAAAGCCATGAAACAACTAATAAGATGTGTGCCAGCTTGGCAAAGAGGCTCCACTGTTCTCCTTTACTTGCATATGGCACAAAGGCAGCCACCAGCCCGGCCTGGGGAAGATACAGGGGAGAAGTTAAGGCCACAAATTGCTATAGAAGGGCCACCAATACTACATAACGTAGACACCAAGAACCACCCCTAGCTATTCCACTGCAGAGATACCGATGATTTCATGAACTTTCTATTCTAGGAGGCTGTGGAGAGGAGAGGAGGGGAAGTGGCACAATGGGGAGTAGCTGAGGATTTTAAGTCAGGCCTTTAAGGTGGTAATTTTCAGATTGTGGGTGTGTGATGGTTCATTTTATGTGTCAGTTTGACTGGGCCACAGGGTGTCCAGATATTTGATTAAACATTACTCTGGGTTTATCTGTGAGGCTGTTTCTGGATATGATTAACATTTGAATCAAAAGACTGAGTAAAGCAGATGGCCCTCCCCAGTGTGGAGTGGGCCTCATCCAATTCACTAAAAGTCTGAATAGAATAAAAGGCTGAGTAAGAAAGAATTTTTTCTCTCTTACTCCCTGTCTTCAAGCCCGGACATCAGTCTTCTCCTGCCTTCAGAATCTGACTCAGACTCAAACTTAACGCCATCAGCTCTGCTAGTGCTCAGGCCTTTGGACTCAAACTGGAACTAAACCATTGGCTCTCCTGGGTCTCCAGCTTGCTGACTGCAGCTCTTAAGACTTCTCAGCCTCCGTAATCTCATGAGTCAATTCCTTAGAGTAAATCATATATGTGTGTGTGTTACATATGTGTGTGTGTGTGTTTACTATCTCTATATATCTCCCATTGGTTCTGTTTCTCTGGAGAACCCAGACTAATGCAGGGTAATAACCAATTAGTGGGAGCATTTAACAATTTTTTGAGACCACAACTAGCATTGTTTTTCATAAAATAGAGTATTTTCATATTAAAAAGTATTTTAAAATGAATGGAATAGAATAGATCAAAGTGCACAGCACATAGAAAGGGTTAAGTATTATTTGGTGAAACTTCATTTCCAGTGATTCACCCCATACATGTGCATGGTTGTGGAATAAAGCACTTTTCTTACTATAACTGAATACTTCCAGTTCAAAAAACACTGCTCAAAGAGTGGTGCTGGACACTTCTGGGCAACTCCTTATCTCCTCAGCTGGAAGCAATTTCACCCTAAAATGATTGCCTTCTTTGCATAGTGCAATTGGTACTTAGCACACATGGATGTTGTGACTCTGTGATTCTGCGTACTTGTACATGTCCTGCCTTCTCAGTCAGACTCTAGGTTCTCTGTGAACCAGGAAAGACTTCATTCTGCTTCACAACCCCCTCTGAGCTTGGCTCAGGATATGGCACACAAAGTAGGTTCTTAATGGATATAGGTTGGTTGGCTGAATCTTACAAACTATCAACTTTATTAAGAGAATCAGATAAAATGTTTAGAGAAAAAAAATCAATGGCCCCTCAAGAACAGTCCAAATGCCAGATGTCCTTTTGAAAATGACAATTAAAAAGCAGTCCAAATAAATGCATTATGCTACCTCTAGCAAGAGACAATGGAGCCACGACCCTGCATTGATGAGAAGAACAGAAACCAAGACAACCTGTTTCACTCTGCTTGGAAATCTATGCTCTTCCCCAGCCATCAAAACTGAGTAAGAAATTGCAGTGGATGTGATCAGTTCCTATTTATTATCAGCATTTCACAGCAGCAAACATTAATAATACATCTCATATTTACAAAGATTTTGTTTTCTAGCTTTCCCTGATATTGAGCCAGCAAGATTTAAGAATGTCTCTGGGATCCAGACATGTTAGTAAAAGAAGAAATTCAAAGATAAAAAAAAAATCAAAATATAAAGCTACTTAAATATTCAGCATCCACATACAATTATTTAATCATACTACTACTTTATGATATATCTGACATGAGGCATTTTAATAAAATCAGAAACAAATGCCACACATAAAACAAGAAAAACCACCTAAATAAGGCCTTGCTATGGACAGAGCTTCCTACCTCAATGCATAATTCATACTGTCTGTAAAGCCAACACCTGGGAACTGCTAATTTAATTAATTTTATTGAACATTTAATTGTAGTAAGCCAAGGTTTTAGACTAGTTTGACAGCTGTTTTCATTACATCTAATTAATCTGGCATTCAGTTCTTTTTCCAACTGTATTAGTCTGCTCAGGCTGCCATAACAAAATACCACAGACTGTGTGGCTTAAACAACAGAAATTTATTTACTCACAATTCTGGACACTAGGAAGTCTGAGATCAAGCTTCCAGCAGGGGTCAGTTTCTGGTGAGGGCTCTCTTCCTAGCTTGCAGACAGCTGCCTTCTAATTCCTCACTTGGCCCTTCCTTTATGTGCACGTGCAGGGAATGAGAGAGAGATTGAAAGAGGGAGATTGAGCTCTCTGGTTTCTCTTCTTATAAGCCTACCAATCTTATCAGATCAAGATCCCACCCTTATAACCTCATTAACCTTAATTACTTCCTAAGAGGACCCATCTCCAAATACTGTCACATTGGGAGTTAGGATGTCAGCATATGAATTTTAGAGGGACAGGAACATTCAGTCCATAACACCCATCTTGTATGGAATGTAAAGATTACTGAGTTTTGTTTGGTCTGAAAAATCAGTTTCACCTGAAGATACCACGTGGATGTTATAATCCCTTAATTTTCCCTAATTCCAACAATTTACATGACAATAGTGAAAAGTGTTGCCTGCTTGAAGACACTCTGTCTGCAGTGTTCTCACTGACCCTACCCAAAGAACAAACATGTGCACCCAGCATCTCTCTCACAAAGTTTTCCTTGACCTCCCCAACCTTCAGAAAGATATTCATTCATTTATACACCATTTGGCACACATTCACTAAGTCACTTATGTCAGGCACTACACAAGGCAACAGAGTTACATTGTCAAGGATGCAGTCCTTGCCCCCAAGGAGTTCCCAGCCCAGTGGAGGACACAGAAAGGAAACCAACATTAGGAACCCTGGACATGTTCAGCCTTAACATTTGCAGGCCTGGGCTGAGGGTAAAAATTAGGGGCTGCATACCATATATTTGAGTGTCTAAATGATATCATTCAAGCTAACAAACAATTAAATAAAATATGTTCTCTTCTACAATCTCAATAAATAAAACCTCAAAATTACCTGTAAGGCAGGTTCAAATGTGGAACAAGCAGAACAGAGAAAAACAGACCCCAGCCTGTAACTCACATCTTTCTCTTCCTTCTCCCAGCCCCATGCTGCCTGGCAAGGGGCCTGGCACACGTGTGTAGACACCCTCGCACATCCAAGGTTCATCCACAGCCTCTGCAAATAACCATCCACTGATGGACCTGAGAAATAGACAACTCAGGGAAGAGGGTTGTAGAGCCTGAGTTTGAAGTGTGTTTAAGGGTGAGGGCACCCCATCCAGAGGGGCATTGCAGAAAGGACAGAACAGTGCCCTCCAAAGCAGTGCTTGGCTAACACTCAGGTGCATGAGCACCACCTGAAGAGCACATTAGAACCCAGATTCCTGGGCCCTATCCCTAGAAATGAGGTTTCAGTAGGTCTGGGGTGACACCCAAGAATTTTCACTTCTAACAGTGCCCACGAGATGCCTGTCAGTGGGCCACACAATGAATAGCAAGCCTAAAGCACAGGGCCCAAGACAGGGGCTCCTCTGGTAAGTCTAATGGTGGCACTGATTTAGTGAGATACATGCTGCCGAAAAATCTATGCACAGAGTGCTAGGGAAGGGCAGCTACGACCACAGTAATAATAAATATATATAAGTGTACATATACTTATATATATATACATATATAAGTACATATTGTGAGCCAACTTTGTACCAAGTACTATATCAACTGTCTCATTAATTCATTCATCAAATAACTATTGAACAAAAAATCATGCAAGTGAAAGAACACATAGAACTACACACCCCAAAAATGTCCATTTTATCTTACATAAATGCAGAAGCTTAAAGTAAAGGCAAAAAAAAAAAAAAAAAATCAATCCATTCAAGAGATTCCCAGTTCTTCTAATGGCAGAGTAGCTTGTATCAGAGTGATACTCCTTATTTCAATTATAAACGCTGGCCAAAATATTTCAAAAACTTCTATTTGGAGGCACTAGAAAGCAACCTACTATGTGCTGGATACAACTCTAGGTATGAAAAAAACTAATGTGAAAAGAAAAAATTTATGCTTTCATTTACATATATGCTTATAGCATACATCCATAATTCTCATACTATTCAAAATTAATTATAGATATCCCCATTTTAAACATGAGGAAACTGTTTCTCTGGGATGATGTTAAGAATTTTGGTACACAGTCAGAATCCAGCAGAGAGAGATTTGAACCCGGGTCTGTTCAACTCTGCCCACCCCTTATGCTCTTTCCACTGTGCAATACCAGGGAAAAATCTGAGGAGGCAAGGAGTTCTAAGGAAACTTTCTGGAAGAGGTAATGAGTTTAAGTAGGAGAAGTTAGCAAGGTAAAGGGAATAAAAGAGAGAAACAATAGAAATAAAGACATTCCAGCCCAGGAAAGGGCTTGTGTGGAGGCAGGAGTGTTACGTATGATGGTGAATTTAGGGAATTAAGAGTGGATTTTTTTATCCTTTCAAGGGTGGGCATAGGAAAGAGGGAAGACGCAGGTGCCTGGGGAACATTTTAAGGATGTATGTGCTAAGCAAAAAGATTGAAGGAAAGACAAAGCAGGCTTGGGAAGAAATGTGAGGTCCATGTTATACACGTTCTTCCTGTGTTTTCACCTTCTGTAGTAACTAATGTCTACAGAGTTCCTTTTGTAATCACTCACATACCTCAGGATGAAATCTCTGTTGATACTTTGAGCATGTATTTAAATAGTCTATCATTATTTCACTATCCACGTGTCTCTATCTTGGCTCCTCAACAGCCTGTGTCCTTTGCAAGCAAGAACTACATGGGTGGGTTTCACAGAACAGCTACTCATTATTTGTTGATTTGGTTCAAAAATGCCTGAAGTGTCAATATACTTTGGAAGGAAGTTATTAGCAACAAAAATGTCAAGTTACTTCTCATTGGTGATGAACAGAACAAACAACATGATATGTCCCTTATGAAGGTGCTTGAGAACATTCATGTTTGTAGAACCAGACTTAATAGGCAGGAAGAGAGAACAGAACAAGCTCCTAATTGGACAGTTTCTTTATTATGTCTTGATCTGAACAAAGCTAATAATTCTGGGCATAATTTCTCATGCGTCTCTTAAGATAGTTACATGGAATTTAAAATAGTCTCTAAAAATCTATCAACCAAATAAACTTCACCAACTCCCTTATATCTTCCTTTAACCATTGAATAAGAACAAATGAGATCTATCACAATATATTTTAATCTATAAATAAAAGAAAATGACATCAAGGTGACTTCTAAGGAAGTAAATTCTACCTGGAGGTGTAGAGGGAACATTGGTGCCAGTTTTTTTATTAACCTACTGCAGAAAACCCACAGAGTAGTCACTGAAAAGAAAAATATTATACACTCCCCAACTTGCAGTTTCACACCTCCTTAAGAAGGTGTAATTTCATAATTCCCTTTGTACCTAAAGCATTGTTTGAAGTATTCACTCCCCACAAAGAAGATTACTACCAAATATTGAACACTAACTTATGCCATGGTCAATTATATTACAAAATTTGCCATAAGTTAGACCTCTGTTGGCCCCTGCCATAGAAAACTCACCCTTAGCTGTGTAGATATAGGGAAAGCTGTCCAGTTGGGGGTGGGGGTGGGGATGGGGGTGGGGATGAGAGAGGGATGAGTTAGAAACTTTCGTGATTATATTGAGGCTATCTGAAGACTGATTCTCAACAAATTGACCTTAACATTCCCCTCAGCTTGATTAAACTTTAGACATACTTTTTTCTTTTTTAAATTGATTTATTTTTAATTCTACATAGTTGTGGGGTACAGTGTGTTGTCAAATGCATAGATTGCACAAAGGAAAGCTTTGTGAAGGTGGAGAAAACGAATTCAATCATATTTGGACAGGTGAAAGTGGAAAGATCTTCAGCAGAAATAATTCCCCAACTCATGTCTTCTCCCTATTGGATATGACTTAGTTTACCATGATAATAAAGTTGAATACAAGCCCTGATCAGGGCCTGGGAAATCTCTAGGAAGCTTCAGCCGTTCACTCAGTTTGACCAAGTTGTTAAAGTAAGCAGCAGCATCAGAAATGGTTCGTGTGAGTTATGTACAAAGGTCCTGTGCTTCAGGTGGAATTCATAAAGTAACCTCAGAATTATGAAACACTAATAGGCTGACTCAACCTACCAGGAATTTTATTTTTAATTTAACAATTCTTACCACACAAATAAGATATCTCCTTTATAGAAAACACAGAAAACAAAAAAATTAAACTTCCCATAATCCCACCACCCATTGATAAGTACTATTAATATTTTAATGTATATATTCCAAACTTTATATAAGTGTATGCTTTTTACAAAGTAGAAGCACAAGGTACATCCGATTTGGTAACTTTTTTTCTCTTAACAAATACATCATAAATCTTTTCATAGACAATAAACATAAATATGCTATATTATATTAGCTGGATACACAGTAGTTAAGGAGAAATTTCTACAGACTAACTCTTTAGCAACTATTCAGATATATACACAGCAACATGCACAATATTTTCATTTCTGTGGTTTATGGAATTTAACTCTCCTTTCTGAAATAGCTGCACCATTTTGTGAGTATGCCCTAAGGATACATATGACAGGGGGAGTTATTATTTCTTTATCTCTTTTATGGCTTATAATTCACCCTCCACTCCCAATCACTGTATCAAGAAGAAAGGAGTAAGGTGTTCTCACGCAAGCATTTAAGTATCCCATCTTTCTACAGTCATGACCAAGAGACATATTCAATGTGACAGCTGATGACATCTCACCCTCTCTATTAGGATGGAGAGGAGAGGATGCCCATTTCCAGCAGGGCTGCCTGCTTGATGTGTGTAACCTATCAACTGATCTTTTGGACCTTGTCTATTACTTTATATTATCTGTGCTCTATTAAATCATTTCAACCCTGCTAGGCAGCCAAGTAATACTTCTACCAAACCTCAGCTTGCTCTCTTCTCTAGCCCCACTTATACTGCTGGGTTGTCTTAAACCTTCTTAAATTGAAAGGCAAGAAAGAATCTTTCACTCCCAGAAGTTGTTAGGCCCTCTGCTGCTTTTCAATGAAGTGTCTTTGGTCCTTATCATAAATACATAAGCAAAGAATGGTTTAAAATCCATTGAGGGGAACATGGTTAGCCGTGAGTCATTTATGCCCTGGCGTAAAATCAGAAGTCATAAGTTAAGGTGAATCAGTTCCAGTGGTGTATCAGAGAAGAGAAAAAATGCGAAAATCGGAGGCTGCCTCATTACTAATATAGGATTTGTCATATGGTGAATAACTCTTCAAAAATGTGGAAGTACAGAGAGCAGGAGAAGCCACTCTCAGAGTAGAGTGGAAATACATTAGCTAGCAATGATTTTGAACGTAATTATTGTGATTCATAACTAAATAGGCAAAAGTGAATGTCTGAAATCACACCCCTTGAACTAAAACTAATTTCAAGCCCCCCTAAAGCTCCTGCATTATTATGTCCATATGACAGATGTGGGGTTGATTATCGGTTCTATGACTATGCCATGCATTACCTAAAATGACCCCAAACTCAAGGTGTCCTTATTCCTTCCAATGCTCAACTGCTATTCACCACCATTTCTTGTGTTGAACAGACTTATTCAATGACATAAGAATCTCATCTCTGGCTGCTGGCCTCTTACACAGTCTTCCTGCCATTCAAAAGTTCTCTTCCTTATTGACCACATTTGCAAAGAAAATCCAAAAATATTACCCTTCTGTTCACTAAAAGTAGACACAGAGCTAATATAAATTGATAGGCAGCCTATATCCCCCTATCAGGGAGCACTGATATGCTACATACCACAAGCACGTATAGTCATTACCTGCCAAACAAAATGGGGGCTCTGGCCCTGCTGAATTCCCTGCACTGCTGTTTTATACTCTTTCCAAAAAAAAAATTATAATACAGATTAATTAAGGCAATTCATTAAATGTAAAATAAATACAATCATGCCTTTTTTTTTTTTTTTACAGTATTGGTTTGCTTTATTTTAGTGTTGACTGAACAGCCACAATAGGAAAGTATGTTATTTTTTTTAAAGATCAACTATCTTTAGTAATAAATTATCACACATATATGTGGGGTACAAAGTTGATTTTCAATAGTTGTGTGCAATGTGTGATGGTTAGATCAGGATAATTAGCTTAGTCATCATTACATTACCTAATCATTCTTTGTGTCCCCTAACCAATATCTCCTGCCTCTCCCCCTCCCCTCCCTTTTCCCACCTCTATTAACCACAGTTCTTTTCTCTCCTCCTAAAAATTTAACGTGTTATTGTGATTATTATTTCATTCTTTCTCTCTCTCTGTCTCTCTTTATTGTTTATCTGTTTATTTACGGATTCAGTTCCTGCTTATGAGTGAGGACATGAGGTGTTTCTCTTTCTGCACCTCAAATGTTTCACTTAGGATAATTTTCTCCAGGCTCATCCGTGTTGCTGCAAATGGTAGAATTTCATTCTTTTTTATGGCAGAGTAGTATTCCATTGTGTATATATACCACATTTTCCTTATCCAGTCATCCAATGGACATTTAAGTTGGTTCCATTGCCTAGCTATTGTAAATAGAGCTGCAATAAACACAGGAAGACAAGTATCCCTTCGACATGATGATTTCCAATTCTCTGGATATATCCCCAGTAGTGGGATTGCTGGATTATACGGTAGTTCTATCTGAAGTTGTCTGAGGAAACTCCACACTGTTCTCCATAATGGCTGTACTAATGTACAGTCCCACCAACAGTGCAGAAGGGTTCCTCTTTCTCCACATCCTCACCAGCATTTGCTATTCTCTCTCTTTTTTATAATAGCAAGTCTGACTAGCAACAGATGATATCTCAAAGTGGTTTTGATTTGCATTCCCCTGATGATTAGTGATGTTGAGCATTTTTTCATATACCTGTTGGCCAGTTGTATGTCCTCCTTTGAGAAATGTCTGTTCAGCTCCTTAGACATTTTTTAATTGGATTATTTGGTTTTTTGCTGTAAAGTTATTTGAGCTCTTTGTATATTCTGGATATTAATCCCTCATCTGATGCACAGTTTGCAAATATTTTCTCCCATTTTGTAGGTTGTCTTTTCACTCTGCTGATTGTTTCATTTGCTGTGCAGAAGCTTTTTAGTTTCATATAATCACACTTGTTTATTTTTCCTTTTGTTGCTTGTAATTTGGGGTCTAATTCATAAAGTCTTTGCCCCATCCTACATCCTGGAATGTTTCTCCTATGTTTTCTTGTAGGAGTTTTAAAGTTTCAGGTCTTATATTTATGTCTTTAATACATTTTGAATTGATTTTGGTACATGGCAAGAGGTACAGATCAAGTTTCATTCTTCTACACATGGATGTCCAGTTTTCCCACACTATTTATTGAAGAGGTTCTCCTTTCCCCATTGTATATTCTTGGTGCCCTTGTCAAAGATCAGTTGGCTGTAAATATGTGGGTTGATTTCTGGGTTGTCTATTCTGTTCCATTTGTCTATGTGTCTGTTTTTACGACAGCACTATGCTGTTTTGTTTACTATAGAACTGTAATATAGTTTGAAGTCAGGAGTGTAATGCTTCCAGCTTTAGTTTTTTTGCTCAGGATGCTTTAGCTATTTGGGGTATTTTGTTGTTCCATATGAATGTTAGGATTGTTTTTTCTATGTTTTGTGAAGAATGTCACTGGTATTTTGATGGGGATTGCATTAGGTAGTATGCAATGGCTTTAGGTAGTATGAGCATTTTCACTACATTGATTCTTCTAGTCCACGAGCAAGGAATGTCTTTCATTTTTTTGTGTCCTCTTTAATGTCTTTCAGCAGTGATTTGTAGTTCTTGTTGTAGAGATCTTTCACCTCTTTCATTAGATTTATTCCTAGATTTTTATTTTATTTTATTTTATTTTATTTGGTGACTATTGTAAATGGGTTTGCTTTCTTGATTTCTTTTTCTTCTAGTTTATTGTTGGAGTATAAAAACAATACTGGTTTTTGTGTATTGATTTTGTATCCTGCAACTTTACTGAATTCATTTATCACCTCTAAGAGTTTTTTGGTACAGTCTCTCAGGTTTTCTATATATAGAATCACGTCATCTGCAAATGGGGACAATTTGATTTTGTCTTTTCCTATTTGGACACAATTTATTTCTTTCTCTTGTCTAATTGTTATGGCAAGTACTTCCAATACTATATTAAATAGGAGTGATGAGAGTGGGCATCCTTGTCTTGTTCCTGTTCTTAAGAGGAAAGCTTTCAGCTTTTCCCCATTCAGGATGATATTGGCAGTGGGTTTTTCCATATATGGCTTTTATTGTGTTGAGATACTTTCCTTCTACACCTAATTTGTTGAGAATCATAATCATGAAGGAATGTTGAACTTTTTCAAATGCCTTTTCTGCATCTATTGATGATCACATGGTTTTTGTTCTTGATTTTGTTGACAGTGTATCACATTTATTGATTTGCATATGTTGAACCGTCCTTGTATCCCTGGGATGAATCTCACTTGATCATGGTGTATAATCTTTCTCATGTGTTGCTGTATTCTGTTTGCTAGTATTTCGTTGAGGATTTTTAGGTCTAAGTTCATCAAGGATATTGGCCTGTAGTTTTCTTTTTTTGTTGTATCTTTGTCTGGTTTAGGTATGAGCGTGATGCTGGCCTCATAGAATGACTTTGGGAGAATGGCCTCTGTTTCTATTTTTTGGAATTGTTTGGAAAGAATCGGTATTAATTCCTCATTAAAGGTTTGGTAGAATTCAGCAGGGAAGCCAACTTGTCCTGGGCTTTTTTTGTTGTTGTTGGAAGATTTCTAATTACCGCTTCAATCTCGTGGCTTGTTATTGGTCTGTTCGGTTTTTCTGTGTCTTCTTGGTTCAGTCTTGGTAGTTTGTATTTGTCCAGAAATTTATCCATTTCCTCCAGGTTTTCAAATTTCTTTGTATATAGGTGTTCATAGTAATCTCTAATGATTCTTTGTGTTTCTGTGGTATTCGTTGTGACATCTTTTTCATTTCTGATTGTTGTTATTTGGTCTTCTCTCTTCTTTTTTTTAGTTAGTCTGGCTAATGGTTTGTTTATTTTGTTTATCTTCTCAAAAAACCAAGTTTTTGTTTCATTGATATTTTGTATCATTTTTGGTCTCTATTTCATTTAGTTCTGCTCTGATTTTAATTGTTTCTTTCCATCTACTAACTTTGGGATCGGATTGTTATTCTTTTTCTAGTTCTTTGAGGTGTAATGTTAGGTTGTTTATTTGAAGTCTTTCTATTCTCTTGATGTAAGCATTTATTGCAAAAAAAAAATTTCTCTTTGTACTGTTTTTATAGTATCCCACAGGTTTGGGTATGATGTGTCATTATTATCATTAGCTTCGAGAAATTTTTTAATTTCCTGTTTGATTTCTTCTTTAACCCATATGCCATTCAGGAGCATGTTATTTAATTTCCATGTATTTGTATGGTTTCCCAAGTTTTGTTTGTTATTGATTTCCAGTTTTAATCCATTGCTGTCTGAGAAGATGCATAAAATTTTTTCAATTTTTAAAAATTTGTTGATACTTGATTTGTGACCTAATATGTGGTCTAAACTTGGAGAATGTTCCAGTGCTGATGAGAAGAATGCATATTCTCTAGTTGTTGGGTGAAATGTTCTAAATATATCCACCAAGTCCTATTGGTCTAAAGTGTAGTTTAAATTCTGTGTTTCTATGTTGGTTTGTTGCCTAGATGATCTGTCCAATGCTGAGTGGACAATGTTCAGGTCCCCAACTATTACTGTGTTGAGGTCTATCTCTCTCTTTAGCTGTAATAATGTTTGCTTTATATATCCGGATGCACCAATGTTGGGATCATATATATTTATGATTGTTATGCCTTTTTGGTGGATCAATCCCTTTATCATTATATAATGGCCTTCTTTGTCTCTTTTTATAGTTTTTGGTTTAAAGTCGATTTTATCCGATGTAATAGCTACTCCAGCTCATGTTTGGTTTCCATTCCGTAGTATATCTTTTTTTGGTTTCCATTTGTGTAGTATATCCTTTCACTATTAGTGTGTGAGTCTTTACAGGTGAGGTGGCTATCTTGCAGGCAGCATATAGTTGGATCTAGTTTTTTAACCCATCTGGCCACTCAATGTCTTTTGAGTGGGGCGTTCAATCCACTAACATTTAGCATTCTTATTGAAAGGTATTGTCTAACTCCTGTTATTTAATTGCTTTTGTGTGGTTGTTTTAAGTATTTTTTGTTCCTTTCTTTTCCTGTTGTTCTTTGGCTTTGGAGTTTGATGGGTTTTTGAGGTAGTGCAGTACAGTGGGATTTGTTCTTTCTTGTATATTCATGGTGGTAGGTTTGTTTGTTTGTTTGTTTGTTTGTTTGTTTTTGAGATTCCAGGTATACAACTCCCTTCAGGGTTTCTTGTATGGCTGGTTGTGTGGCACTAAATTCTCATAGTTTTTGTTTATCTGGGAAATACACTATTTCTCTTTCATATTGAAGGGTATAGTATTCTTGGCTGGCAGTATTTTTCTTTTAGTACTTTAAATATATTGTCCCATTCAATTCTAGCTGTAGGGTTTCTGCTGAGAACTCTGCTGTTAGTCTGATGGGGACTCCCCTACAGGTGACTTGATGTTTTCCTCTTGCTATATTTAGGATTCTCTCTTTGTCTTTGACTTTTGCCAGTTTAACTACAATATGTCTCAGAGAGGACCTTTATGGATTGAATCTGTATGGGGATCTTTGAGTTTCTTGAATCTGGAAATCCATTTCTCTACCACTACCTGGAAAGTCTTCTGCTGTTATTTCGTTGAATAAGCTTTCAATGCCTTTTTCATTTCCTTTCCCTTTGGGAATAGCCTTGATTCTTATGCATTTGAGGGCTGTCTGATAGTTCTCAATGATTTTCTTCATTTTTTTTCATTCTTTTTTCTTTTTTTCTTTCTTTTTTTTGTCTGCTTGGGTTTATCAAAACCATATCTTTGAGATTAGAAATTCTTTCTTCTACTTGCTCTAGCCAAATGTTAAAGATCTCAAATGCAGTTTTTATTTCATTGAATAAGTCCTTCAGTTCCAAGAGTTCTGCCACATCCTTTTTTATGTCATTACTCTCTTTGTAGATTTCCTCCTTCATGTCTTGGATTGTTTTTCTCATTTAATTGTGTTGTCTGTGTGACTCATCTTGTACCTCACTGAGTTTCTTTAAGATTGTTGCTCGAAATTCTTTTTCATACATTTCATGGGTTTCTTATGGATTGGGATCTGTTATTTGAAAGTTACTGCATTCCTTAGAGGGCGTCACGGTTTCTTGTTTTTTCTAGTGTCCCTACATTGATGTCTGGTCATTTGGTGGAGCAGTTGCTTCTTCAGTTACTTGAGTAGCTTTTGAGGAAAGAGAATCCCTCCTCCATATTTGTTTTATGTTGCCTGTTGGGTGGGATGTTTCAGTTTTGATTCCAGGTAGACTCCATAGTCTCAGAAGTTTCAGGCATACTTACATGTTCCTGGTAGAGTCAGCAGACTGGGGGATGCTGACAGGTATGATGCAGCTGAGGGTGACAGAGGCTGTGTGGAGTGGGGGGCTCCTGGTGCTGTGGCCTAGCAGTGCTGGGCTCCCAAAGTGGAAGCTGTGAGGGGTGGGGCTCCCAAGGCTGTGGCCTGGTTGTGTGAATTTCCTGTCACTTAACCACATGGGATGGAACTACAAAGGGTGCAGCTAGGCAGAAGCCATGTGTGGCACTTCTCTGGTGGCTGCTGCCTGGTGGATAAAGGCTCCTGTAGTGAAGAACATGCATGGTGGGGCTCCAGAGACTGTTGCCAGGAGGCTCAAGGCTCTTGCAGTGGAAGACATGCTAGGGGAGGCTCCTGGGAATGCTGTCCAGTGGCTCAATCCTCTCTAGGTGGGAGCCACAATGGGCAGGGCTCCTAGTGCTCTTGCAGAGGCTCTCAAGTCTTGTAGCAAAAGCCATGAGGAGCACAGCTCCTGGGGCTGGGACAGGGCCTTTGGGGCCTCTCTCAGGAGAGCCACAAGTGGCAGGTCTCCTGGGGCTGGTGTAGAGGCACTCAAGTCTCCCACAAGTCTCTCACAATGAAAGCCACAAGGGGAAGGGCTCGGGGAACTGCTGCCCACCATCTCCAGCCCCTCATGATAGAAGCAACATGGGTTAGGGCTCTAGAGGCTGCGGCAGGTGGCATAACTCCCTGTTGTCTGGGGCTAGGGGCCGCAAAGTGGCTGTGGCTGGATCTGCCCAGTCTGCAGTTCCAAAGGCTGGGAATGCAGCTGCAGGTGGCATGGGCCATGCAGCAGTATGTTCCAGTGGCTGCTGCAGAGAGCAGGAGGAAGTCCCATGGGGGAGAAGGATCCCTGCCCTAGGGTTGGACAATGGCACTGACAACCTCAGCAGTGGTAGGGCAGGCTGGGGCAGGAGCAACCAGGGGTTACCACTGGGAAGTGCTTGCAGCTGAGTAGACTCTTCTAGTCTCACAGGAGAATCTCTCTTGTGCTGATTCTGGCTGTCCACTCCCTGCTCTGGACCTCTTCTGCAGGAGAATTGCATGATGCGCACCTCTCGTCCACCATCTTGACCCAGAACTCGGAAACTTTAATATAAAGTTTGTGTCATAGGAAAGCACAGAAGCCACATCATGAGTCTGGGAGTCCATGGCTTTACTCCATCCTCAGCTCCCCAGTTTTGGGTCTTTTGTCTTTTGATCCAGCAGTTCCTACGTAGATGTGGAACCACTTCTGTCCTTAATGCTGATGGCATGGTCAGTGAGGTCCTGGCACAGGGTGTCACACACCTCCAGCAGGGGCCACCTCTCGAGCAGCTGCTGCTGCCAGGCCTCCCCAGTGGCCTCTGGTGTGGCCACCATGTACTGCCGAACCTTCAACCAGAACTGCACCAGTTCATCCACCATGTTGTGCAGTATGGCTACACTGCCGTCACCTGCAACACACTGTTAATTTGTCAGAGAAATTCCAACGATCTCAAAAAACTATTCAACATAGGAGACAATGGCACGAAACACAGCCAGACATTTTAGACCACCAGGTTTCTTAGTGGCCACCCTGAGCTGTTCGTTCCCATGGTTCATGAGGTCCAGGACAGCACGGACAGGTGGAGAATGGCATGGACCACCCCAGGAATGTCAAAGTCATCAGCCAGTGGCACCCTCACGGTCCCCTTGCTGCTGGTGAGTCTCTCCCACAGCACATCCTCCCCAACAGAACTGCAGGCCAGCTGCCCCTTCATGTAGGTGTGTGCATCCTCAGTGAAGGAGGCAAGCCCCAGACGGAGGTGCTCAGCCTCGAGCATGGAGCTGTCACTGTAGTCAACAACTGATCTGTAACTGCTCCACACAGAGAAAAGCCAGAAGATGTCAGGGGGAAACATCTTCAGAAAGTCCTTAACAGTGATGTAGATTTTTAATGATTTGGACATTTTTTCTTCTTTGCCTTTCACGTGCTAGTGACCAGAATGTAGAAAATAATTTCCCCACTGCTTGCACGATGAAAGACCTCACACTGTGCAATTTCATATCCATGGAAAAGCTAAATCTATTCCATCCAAATGGATGTCCAGTTCACTTCCAAACACCATACTTGCTATGGCAGAGAACTCAATATGCCAGCCGGGTCTTCCATTTCCCCAAGGAGAGGCCCAAAAAGCCACCTGGGGCTTGGCTGCCTTCCATAGGCAAAGTCACTGGCATGTCATTTGTCAAAATCAGCTGGCTCTCCTGCTGGGCTGGGGACCACACTGACCAGTTTGCCGTACTCGTCTCCTCTAGACCTCAAGTCAAAGTAGACATTGCCTTTCACTGTTGAATACGCATGCCCATGAGCAATTATTCCTTCAATGAAAGAAATGATCTGGGGAATATTTTTCAGTTACCCTCATATACACTGTGGGTGGGGGAACCTTCAAGGCTGCCATGACTTACTTAAAATCTTCCTCATAAAGACTGGCAAGAGAAGCAAGTGAAATATTCATCTCATTGGCTCTTTTGTTTATTTTATCATCCACATGTGTAATACCCATCATCATGACTATGTTGCATTCAAAAACCCTGGTTAGGATCCTGCAAATTGTATCAAATCTAACATAAAAGCAAGCACAGCCAAGGTGTGCATAATCGTATACAGCTGGTCCACAGCTATACCAGGAGATGGCCTCTGTGGGCACCACAACCAGAGGGTCCTTCCTTCTGGTGCAGCTGTTGTACCTGTCCTGCAGGCTGCAGCCAGGCCCGCACACACCCCCAGCTCACCACCCAGCCCACAGGCCCTCCACACCCACCCCACGCAAGGCTCAGGGCAGCCTAGAGCAGCGGGGCAGCCAGGTAGGGCCTGCGCATCCACAGCATGCCCATGGCCAGCAACAGGGACAGGAACGAGGACATGGATGAGGACAGGGATGGCCCAATGATGCTTTTTAAATGCTTCCCATATAAAGCAATTCACAAATCAGACAAAATACTGTATAAGATTAACTTTCCAGATGAAATTTGACAAGAAACATTTAAATCTGCACATTGAGAACCTCAATGAACTCCAACTAGACAGAAACTACAATGGAGGTTTCAGCCTGTTGAATGTCTGCACTGTCCCATTAGTCTGCAGGCTGATGAGGACTGAAGCATGTCTGAACTGCTTGCTGCTGTAACCCCAGCATCAAGCACAGTGGCACAGAGGGAGTACTTGGCAAATATTTGGTATGGGGAAGGAAGGGAGGGAGGGAAAAGCAAGAATGGAGAGAACCACGTGACTTGGAGAGGATGGCTCCATGCCTCTTGTACCCCTAAACTCCAATTACACAGTAAATGCAAGAAGCTAGGAGTGGTAAGGGAGAAAATCAGGGGTTTGTGCATCATGGAATGATTGCTGTTTGGAAGAGAGAATACTGGGGCAATTTATCCCTTTTCTGCTTCTGTCATTTTGATTTAATCAACCTCCCTCCATACCAGTCAGCTTCCTGATGAAGATGACCAGACTTGAATATATTGAAATGCAATGACCATGGCTCTGTCATGGGGCCCCTCAGGCATGCTGGGGGACATGGGCAGACTGGGTGACACAGCCCAGGACAGTTCCATCATTTCAGCAGCACAGTAAATCTTTAGACTACATTAATGTCACTGACCAGGACAAAATACACGAAGGGTCAAACCAGATTTGCCAGATTTTTTAAAAATTAAATTTGTTTTTTATCTGGTTTTATGTAAAATGATGATGAATAGAATAGCTAACAGTGTGTCTTTCACAATTGAGCACCAATTTCTCCTTTGGGGTCTCCAATTGGGACAACAAAACTAGTACCCTAATTGGAAAGGCTAAGCTGACTGCTGTTGACTCTCTTGGGGTGATCACAAAGTTTAGGGTAGGAAAGGGATCTGGATGTGCTGAGTTCCTCCCTCCTCTCTTCCAGATCTGCCTCCCAGTGAAAATAGTGCTTTGGTCCTCTGTCCCTGAGGCATATGGTACACAGCAGGAAAGATCCTGTCCCATGAGGAGAAGAACACAGTTGCCCAGTGCAGCCTAAAACGAGGTGAGTAATTCAGCCCCAGTGTTCAATAATTAGAAGCTTACACCTTAAGCTATTTTCATACAGCCCTATCAGCAACAAAACGACATTTTGATCTTCATCAGATGCTTTTATCTTGATTGGATTAAAACTTGGGAGGAGAGATAAGAGTGTAACCTATTAGCTTTCCCCACCCCAAAACCCAATAGTATACACCAAATTTTTATCCCATAACTACATTGGCTTGTTTCAATACGTAATCCATAGAACAGACTGGGTACTAGATTAGGAAATCAATTCATATTTATCAATTCATATGTATACATATATGCATGTATGTATGCATATAGACAAACACATTAAATATACAAAGATAAGTCTATAACAATCTGAGTTACTTACACTTTATCAAGTTTAGCAAAATATGCCTGCTTTCTGAGAGTGCAGCAATACTGTCGTACTAACAAAGAACTTGAAGTTAGAAGATGCCATAGATATATATATATACAGTCATGCACCACATAACGTTTCTGTTGTATTTTTACAGTACCTTTTCTATGTTTAGATACACAAATACTTACCATTGTGTTACAATTGTCTATAGCATTCAGTAAAGTAACATGCTATAGAAGTTTGTAGTCAGGAGCTATAGGCTATACCATACAGCCTAGGTGTACAGTAGGCTATACCATCTAGGTTTGTGTAAGTAACAATCTATGATGTTTGCACAACAAAATCACCTAATAATGCATTTCTCAGAATGTATCCCCCTTAAGTGATGCATGACAGTGTGCATACATATATATGAATTTCTGTTTTTCAAACATCGTTTCAAAACTCGCCCTCAGTATTAGTGTACGTTAATATAAGAAGTTTTTAGAACTAGGATTAGCAATATACAAGACAAAGCCAGCCTGTGACCTCTTTTGTACAGGTAGAGAGCTAAAATGATGTGTTTTACATTTTTAAAGTGTTGTAAAGAAAAACAAAGATTATGCAACAGAGACCATATGAGGCCCACAAAATCTGAAATATTCATATCTGGTCCTTCATTGAAAAAGCTTGCCAAACTCTGTTCTAGACCAACCATCTCCCAACACATGCATGTGCGCACACACGCACGCACGCACACACACACACACACACACACACACACACCAAATATTCTTGTCTCCTACCTTGAGGTTAATTCTAGGTCCTGTCAGTAGACTGCAACAATTAGGAGGATAAAGTAAGGCAAACTTGAGTTCAAATCCCAGCTCTGACATTATTTGCTGTGTAACCTTAAGCAAGTCACTTAACTTCCCTGAGCATCACCTTTCTAATCTTTAAAAGGGAATGGCAATAGTACCTAACTGATAGAATTTTTGTGAGGTTTTACTAACATAAGTATAAAAGACTTAGAATAGTGCCAGGCATGTGGAATTACTATCAATCACGTCTAATTATGCTAGTGCACCTCTTGGTCCTGTCCCACACACCCTCAGACTTAGCCATTCCTGGTCCCACAGTCCTTCCCAGAGAGAAATTATTCCTGATGTATCTGAAAACAACTGCTCCCATCAATACAATCCTTTCACCTTTTTCTATAAGAACAAGTATAAAACTATTAAAAAGGCAGCAGTCTAAGAAAGATTTCAGGGAAAAATAACACATCATGGAGCAGCTTGGTCAAGATGCCTGGCAATCCTTCCTAATGGATGTGAAAACTCCACAGAATCCTTTATTGCATGTGGATCTTTGTGTGAAATAATTTAGTGTGAGGATAACCTACTCCTTATCCAAAATAAGGGTGAATGAATAATCATGTTCTCAATTGGGCAACTACAGAGCTGAGTATTTGCAGTTAAAAATAATAATAATAAATATAATAAAAATAAAAATAGTAACCACTGGGGTGGTTTGGCATGTATTTCTATTTTAAGCTCACACAAAAAGTTTTTTTTAATAGTTTGTGCATCTTTTGACCTCGTTGCAGAAGTTTCTAAACCTTTTATCCTTGCCCTCTTTAGCTAGCTCATTTTTAACATTTGTACTCATACTGAACTGCAGAAAATCTTAGCTCTTCCAGAAATATGTTCAATAGATGTAGCTTCCCCTTAACACACTGCCTGACTTCTCTCTTTACCCTTTGACAGGAAAAGCAAAGGAGAGCTGCCACTCAAGTTTAGGCAATATTTGCAGTGATGGGGAGGGGCTTTATCTTTGTCCTAAGCCCAAAGCTTCTCTTGGTTCTACCTTGCAGCATCCTTCACGGTAACACATTATTCTTCAGAATTTGCAAGAACTGAAGAGTCTGAATATAAACAAAACAGATTCCAGAGGCCAATTATTGGGGGTAATAAATTATATTTGTGTAGCAGGTATGACATTCATGTTTTTAACTCAGGTATGTGAAAATACAGCATTTTTATTTTTTATAACTTAACCTCCCGTTTTTATCTCCCACTTTGAAGGAGTGGTGAAATATAATTTCAGTGACCTCTTTCTCAAGGTGACATAAGATTGCAGGAGAGAGGGGCATGTACATCTTCCAAGGGGTGCAGAGGGAGGCTCTGTGACAGTCGGTTGGAGCAGTTGAGAGGAGCAGACTGGTTAGGGCATAGTTGTAGAGCCGGACTGCCTGGGTCTGATTCCTGGCTCTGCCAGTCACTATGACACAGGTGAGTCACTTAACCCTTCTGTGCCTCAGTTTTCTCGCCTCTGAACTGGGAATAATAGTACTGATGTCATAGTATTGTCGCGTAGATTAAGCGAGTAATATTTATAAAACAATTGGATGGCCTGCACTGCTTGGTAAGCATTATGTATTTGTTAAATAAACAACAAATACCTTCTAGTTGTGAAGGCATCTGCTGAGATCCCTACCTGACCATGACTTAGTCTACTATCCAAGCATGCGATGTTCCTTATTCCTGTCAAAATAGTCCCACCAGTCCAGTGGATTTCTCTGCTACTTCTCATTCTTGAGAGCAAGGAAATCACCCAACTACAGAGAGTCCCTGACTTACAATGGTTTGACTTAGGATTTTTCGATTTTACAATGGTGCGAAAGCAATAGGCATTCGGTAGAAACCATATTTCAAGCAACATACAACCACAGTTTTTCAGTTTCAGTACAGTATTTAATAAATTACATGAGATATTCAACACTTTATTATAAATAGGCTTTATGCTAGATGATTTTGCCCAACTGTAGGCTAATGAAAGAACCTTGAGCACATTTAAAGAAGGTAAGGCTAAGCTATGGTATTCAGTAGGTTAGGTGGATTAAATGCATTTTCGACTTAATGATATTTTCAACTTATGATGAATTTATTGGGACATAACCCCATCATCAATTGAGATGTGTCTGTACTTCCATGTCAAATAGGGATGGAGGAAATCCCTGAGAGGCTGTATTTACACCCAATACACTAATGCAAGTACTATAATTACATGAACATATCCAAAATGGAGCAGTTATTCTAGCTGTAATTCCCCAGGTCTCCAAAGAATATCAGTGTTTTTCTGTTTCAGAAGAAAAAAACACCATGCAAATGTTAAATTACAATTCAAAATTTACTGTCTCTAAAGTCAAACAGAAAGAAAAACACTCATTTGTTCAAACACTCGTGATTTTCCTGTGTTCCAAAAAGAAATGCAATTTCAATCAGAAAGTGATTTTAGACTCAATCCCTAAAAATCCTCAAGGTAAAACATTATAAGTCAGATGCTCCTAATTAGGCAAACTTCAAAGAGATATTGGCTGGGAAAATCCCAAAGTATATTTTCAAATTGTAGAAAGAGTTTTTATAAACACATAATAATATTTTACATTAATGGGCATGGTTCTTCTAGATCTGCACTGTCCAATATAGTAGCCAATATCCACATGTGGCTATTGAATACTTCAAATGTGGTAAGTCCAAATTGAGATGTGCTATAAGTATAAAATACATATCAGATTCAAAGACGTAGTATGAAAAAAAGAACGCAAAATACCTGAATTTTTTATATTGATTATATGTTGAAATGATAATGTTTGGATATATTGAAATAAATAAAATATATAACTGATATTAATTTCACCTGTTTCTTTTTACTTTTTCAATGAGGCTACTAGAAAATTTTTAATTACATATGTGACTCACATTATATTTTATTGTACGGCACTGGCCTAGATAATACAAGATTGAATAAACCTTGTGCATTAACTCAGAGTAATCGTACATGTCTAGATAATAAAAATCTGTCAATCAATACCTTCTTTTTTGTCTTAGAAAGAAAAAAAAATACAATATTTGTTGTTTTTTCACTGTGGGAGGGGCCAGATTTAAACTATTTATATCTTTGAGTGGACTAGGATATGCTAAAATTTAGTCTTTCTGGTTTTTTTGTTTTTTCTTTGATTTTCTTTTATTGTTTCATCCCATTTGAGTTCATGTAGTCATTTACTCTAAAAATTTAGAATAATGATTTGTGGTAATTTTAATATCAATTAAATGTATCCAAGCCTTATTCATCCTTTGTTTATTGCTATTCTAACAGCTTTGAAATTCATAATAGATTGAAAACCTAGAACTTCTATGACTAAAATCAATAGCTTCAGTTTGACAGTAACCAAGAGACAAAAGTCCTGATTATCCTATTTCACATGTTCTGGCCCTGGAGAATCACGAGAGATAGTTCTATAACCATTCTGTTGATGACACGCCAAAACCACAGTATCTAAAACTTGTGAAGCCCACAATAGGATGACAATTCTTTAGTCATTTTATTCAGTCAGTGGAACGTCCTGTCCCATTCTTCTCAGCAGCTGTTACAAATCCTTCCCATCTCTACAAGCCCACATTCGCATGTCAGTGGCCCCCTCTCCTGCCAGCC
Source organism: Cynocephalus volans (assembly GCF_027409185.1). Lineage (NCBI taxonomy): Eukaryota > Metazoa > Chordata > Mammalia > Dermoptera > Cynocephalidae > Cynocephalus > Cynocephalus volans. The sequence goes on from NC_084473.1 coordinate 50,216,196, forward strand.
TGCTGGATATCTTCTCCTGGGTGTTTCCTGCATAAAACCCATCCACATTTCCACTCAAAGCATGACTCAATCATCAGGCTCAGCTGTTGGATGCACCGTTCGCTGTTCTTTCAATGATCAATCCAATGAATGATCAGTTAAATCTTCCCCAAAGGCTCCCTTTCTATTTGTTAATAGAATCCCTGCAGTGCAGTCTTCTGGGACAATTTATACATATGGGAGTCGGAAAGAAAAGAAGGCTTCAGCTCTTTCATATGAGCAAAAATCATAAAAACAATTAAATCTCAGGAACATAAGTCAGCATTCTTTTGTAAGTAGGCACAGCCTCTAATTTTAGAAGCTATAGCTTAACTATATGCTAATATTATTGCCAGCACATACCAGTATGTATTGTGGACTCAAGCTGTCTTAGAACAAGTGGAAGTAGGACATGCTTCCGTTACCATTACTGAATCAGCAGATCCCTGAAGAGAGTTATCCATCTTGATAGGTAAGAGGTGTCTACAAGCCTTGCAAGCTGGTCTGTAGCTTGCTTGCTTGCTTGCTTGCTTGCTTGCTTGCTTGCTTGCTTGCTTGCTTGCTTGCTTTCTTTCTTTCTTTCTTTCTTTGTTTATTATTTATTTATTTAAGCAACACTTTAGTAAAAGAGGAGACAGACTTATGCATAAGGTAGGGCAGTTACAGGAAAGCTAGCTCCCCAAGGGGAACTGTTCAGAGTCCTTTATAGGGCAAGGCGTGAAGGAGTGCAGGCCAACATCATCATTTTGCACCTCTGGAGGTGGTCCATTCTGTTCCTCCTGGCTGTGTCATGGGCACATGCTCATTTAGAGCTTTAGTCCTTGTGCCTGCTCAGTAGGTCCAAGACGGTGGTGGTGTTCATTATCATCACCCCAGGAAAGTCATTGTAGCTGTCACCTTGAAGATTTGTGCACATGCAGGAACTCCTAAAGGAGTCTTAAGGTTAACCTGTAATGTAATTTTTACAATTATTGGAAAAGAAAGAATGGGTAGATAATAATAAGTTTTAAACAAAGTTCACAGTTATATTTTAACAAGCCTTGGGGAAGGGGTTTTGTAACTCAGTGAATATCTGTTCCCTTCTTATCTCAGTTTATTTTATCAGGGTGGGCTACATGGTAATCATACACTCTAGGTTTCTCATGACTGAGGAGAAGAAAAGTAACAAAATGTGCTGTGCACGGGAAATGGAGTCAGTTTTGTTCACAGACCTGGCCCTAATCCATCTCATTTTCCCCTGAGAAATTTTATCTTCCTTCCTCCTAAGGAGAAAGGGGCTGGAACTCTCATTCTTCTGAAACTACTTCCTCCTGGTCATGAGCATAGTCCCTGCCTACATTTTGGAGGCATAAAATCCCTCACTGACTGATGTAGTGATTTATAGGGACTCGGTTTCTCTCAGGAGAAGATAGGTTGGAATCCTTCCACCACCATCATCCTGATGTGGAACTGTTGTTGCCTGGAAGATACAAGCTTTACTAACAGATTAAAAGACAGGACTAGAATCTAATAACAGGTGTACCATAGTTTCCTATTGAAACATAATTTCCCTCTCCAAGTTTCCCATTTTTACCAAATATATTTATGACAAGGCTAATTTGTTTGCAAAATAAGTTTATTTTCTGGCCAGATTATTTGCATAAAGTGCAGCAAAAATAATGATTTATCATATAAGCTTTTCCTGAGTTGGCTTTACTGGGACTTTTATAAAGAATCTCAGATTAGGCCTTCAAAACTCACTTGAGTCTTAAGAAGCCAAGCCAAGGATCTGACTTACTTTCTGATTACCTGTACAAGTTGGGTGAATTCCTCTCTTCTGGAGGGCCCCCAAAATGTCGATGTTCTCACCTGACGGAAAGTTCCATTCTTTACTTACCACAAGGCCAGGAACCTTGTAATCATGTAGATGTAGCTTTATTTATGCACAGAGGGGTTACCAAAGAAAAATCAGATTCTCAAAAGAAAAGAACTAAGATGGGATAAGCCTGAAGGGCAGAAGGATTTATTTACATGTGTTTGTCCCCTCAATTAAACTAAATCACTCCACTCCTTGGGTTGCACACATGTGCATATGCAACTATGCATATACCTAGCACCTACCAACTGTCTAGCAGACATAAATCACATGCCCCAGTAGTGTCAGCTTTAGACACATAACAGACTGAATTGATTCTACTGCATCCACATGTCAAAATAAAAAGCAGACTTTCGTCTGGGACCAGAAAGAGGATGTGTAAAAGACTAATTTTAACTGGATTTTATTTAAAGCAGTTATGCACAGAGGGGTTATTTCGCACACATTAAATTTGATCCTAAAATGACTCATGTACACAGTTTAAGGAAAGGCATGATGGTTAATTCCATGTGTCAACTTGACTGGGCTAAGGGATGTCCAGATAACTGTTAAAACATTGTTTCTGGGTATTTCTGTGAAGGTGTTTCCAGAAGAGATCAGCATTTGAATAAGCAGACTGAGTAGAAAAGATCCACCCTCATCGATGTGGGCAAGATCATCCAATTCATTGAAGGTCCAAATAGAACAAAAAGGCAGAGGAAGGGCAAATTCCTCTTGAGCTGTGACATTCATCTTCTGCTCTGGGCCATCAGAACTACAGGTTCTCAGGCCTCTGGTCTCTGAGATTTACACCAGCAGCTCACGCCCCATTTCCCAACATGCACACTCCCTTCCCTTATCCCCATTCTCTGGCCTTCGGCCACAGAGTGGGAATTACACCACTGCTTCCTCTGGTTCTCAGGCTTTTGGACTGGGACTGAATTATACTCCAGCTTTCCTGGTTCTCCAGTTTGTAGATGGCAAATTGTAAGACTTCTCAGCCTCCATAATTACATGAGCCATTTCTCATAATGAATTTCCTCTTCTCTCTCTCTCTCTCTCTCTCTCTCTCTCTCTCTCTCTCTCTCATCAAACAAATACACACCCTCTCTATATATAGATATAGATATAGATATAGATAGATATATCCTATTGATTCTGTTTCTCTAGAGAATCCTGTTGTCAAGGGAAAGAGATATAAGGAGACAAAGGTTCCAAAAATGTTCCTGTTCCCAAAGAACAAGCCCTACTCTCTTGGCTCATCTGTGCTTCCTTTTCAGTAAAGCACACAAAGTTAAAAATGTTCCTTTCTGCAAAATTTCTATTTCTGTAAAATTTGTATTTGTGCAAAGGCTAAGTGAATCTCAGCCATTCTTAAATTCTATCATGCACTTTGGGAAAAGGGAGGGCAATTTCTCACTGTTCCCAGTGAGAGAAAGACATTATTTTATTAAAAATAGGAAGAAAACTAGCTGGGAATTTGCAATGAGAGTGAGTCTGATACTAATTTAATTCACAAGCCCTGAAGTGTTTAGCAGTACAACACAAGGATAGGGAGTACTTCAGGGAGATGAGTGCTCTTTGTGGAATTCACACCTCTCCAGCACCTGAAAGCCTAATCATCACAGAATTTTTTAAATTCTATGTTGCTTTTAGGAAACAGACATCCTAAAAATAGATACATGAGTATCTGCTTGAGTTTGCAAGAGTAACTTTGGGTCTATACTTATAAAGGCCTGCTGAGCTAGAGAACAGTAACAGAAGCTTTTCAATAGAGCTAAAAAAAAAAAAGAGATATCTCTTGGGTGAGAACAAGGCTTAAAAACAGAAGTTGAAAAAAAATCAGATATCCAGAAAGACCAAGACAGGATAGATTTCTTTGGAGAGTAGCCCGAAGCCTGCTTAACTGGCATTTGTCCTAATATGGACTCCTTTCTTTAATTTTCCTACTTCTCCATTGTCTCTGTCTTCATCTTATACTTGTTCTCCATCATGGTTAACTAGAAAAAGCTGGAATCAGAACAACTGATTACTATTACTGTTATGTGCTGATTGTGTCCCCCCCAAAATTCGTATATTAAAACCTAAGCCCCAGTATCTCAGAATGTATGAGGGTACTTCAAAAAGTGTGTGGAAGAAATGGAATTAAAAGATAAATTCTTTTCGTGAACTTTTTGAAGACCCATTTTGTTTGGATATGAGACCCAGAGTGGTAATTAAGTTAAAATGAGGCTTTTAGAGCCTAATCCAATCCAACTGGTATTCTTACAACAGGAGGAAATTTGGACATACAGAGAGACACAAGAGAGACAAAAGAAAGATAAAAGGCCATGTGAGGACACGGCAAGAAGGCGGCCATCTGCAAGCCAAGGAGAGAGGCCCCAGAGGAAACTAGACCTGCCAGCACTTGGTCTTGGACTTCTAGGCTGCGGAACTTTAAGGAAATAAATCTCTGTTGCTTAAGCCACCCAGTCTGTGGAAATTTGTCCCAGTTACCTAATTAGCTTGTTTTCTTAGCTGGTAAAACAGACATAGAAATAACTGACCCTACCTATACAGAATTGTTGAGGTAAGTTATAATTTTTTTGAAAACTGCAAAGGGTTATACAAATTTAATAACTAAGATAGTTTTTGTTGTTGTTGTTGTTGTTTAATGAGAAGTGTTTCCTTTGTATATCTTAAGCCAGATATGACATCAGGGGCACTGATGTGCCTCCTGTTGTCACTTAGAGTCAGAGGTTGCTAGTTGCTACACTAGAAATTGTGGATTCCTGAGACCTTGATTTGTTTGGATTTTCTTGCTCAAGTTGAAGACAAAGAAACATAAACATTAAGTATGAATAAGAGAAAATGTTCCCTACCTCATCCTAGTTTCCATAACTCTAAAAGTAATGACAAGTATACTTAGTTGGAAAGGGTGAAAACAGCTCCATATTTATTCTTGTTAGGTAGTTAAAAATGAGGAAAGAAAAGCTGAAGCCATTGACATTTGGAAAATGAGTTGAGAGGAAACAGGAGTAAGCAAGGAATTTTAATTAGAGTTCTATAACATATGGAGGAAATAACTGTAAAACTGAAAAGTACTCAAAAAAGTTGAAACAGAAATAATTGAAATGTATTTGAATTCAATTTAAGGGGCTATTGAGGGCAGTGTAGTTAAATAGGATATAGAAGAAAAACAGAGAAATAAAAATGATTCTAAAAATATAAGCAGCCTTTTAAGAAATACTGAAATATTTGTTTGCAAAAATAAGCAGACATTACAAAAATAGTAAATGTGCAAAACTAAATATAATATTTTAAATTAAAATGCCCTTTCAGTTTTCAGATGTCTTAGAAGTGAGCTCAGGTGAACTAAAAGTCTGAAACACTAAACTGTTTTCCTGAAATGGGAAGAAAGACAAAGATTTAAAGAACAGGAATTCTTATAATAGATTATTTAGACAGATGTCTTGCTTTTTGGAAACTTCTAAGTTTCTTCTATTAAAGTGGTTCTCAAACTTTTGTTTGCATCAGAATCACCTGGAAGACTGGTAATAACAAATTGCTGGGACCCACTCCCAGATTTTCTGATTCAGGAAATCTGGGATGAAGCTCAAAATTTTGCATTTCTAACAAGTTTCAAGGTGATGCTGATGCTTCTGTTCTAAGGACACTTTGAGAACCAATATGCTACGATAAAGACCATGTTGGGATTCCAGTTGAACACACGGGCTGAATATGTTCATTTATTTGAACAACATACCTCTAAGTATTTGCATTTATCTCAACCCTTTCCCATTAAAATGGCAAGTTTTAGGAGCTGGAAAACAAATTGATAAGAGGCAATTGACCTAGAAGACCACAGAAAGCTGAAAGCTAAGTGTCATTTGGAGGTGGAGGGTACCAAATGGCAGTATGCAAATGCTCAAGAACTGCAGGCATCAGGTATCTTTACAAAAAACAGTAAGGGGTAGGACTGAAAGTACGAAAATTGGTTCAAAGTCTCTGAAAGAAATAACTAAGCCCCTGATCTCCTTCTATACCCCAGCAGAAGACTGCATGTTTACTGTCTGAAGAGATTAAACCATGAAGGACTTGGTCTCAGAGGAATCTGGCACAGCTTGGGAAGTGCTTTACTAAAAAGACAGGGACAGAAAAGGAAAGTCTACACATTGAAAGGTGAGACCCACACCCCTACCACCCTCCCCTTTCTTGAGCCCCTCCCAAAATGCTAACTGACAAGTAGAAAACTGAAGGCTTCCTCTCTGGTGAAACCTATCAAGCCAAGAGAAATAGACACATAGATAATAACATTAAGGATTCTCCAATGAAATGATGGGATCACTCTCCAATTAGTCTACCCTGAAGACCACCACATATGCCCCATACACATACAAAGAGGTCACAATCAGTGTTGTGGTATCTCACTCTTAAATATAAATTGTTAACCAAGAGTGAACAGACATTAGAAAAACTCACCTAACATGAAGACAATGAAAAAACAAACCAATGGCTTAAAAGAACTTAGAAAAAAACAAATGTAATAGAGGCAAAAATCAAAACAATTAACAATGATAAATGTTTTTAAAGGAAAAAAGAAAAAATACCTCATTCATAGAAAAAGAACAGGATGTAATTTTAATTTTTATTAAACACTCCAAGAACAACAAATATTAAATCATGATGATGGAAATGAAAAATAAAGCTGAGAAAATTTCCGAGAAAATATAGAAGTAGAGCAAAAAGAGATGAAAAGCGTTCCTATAAAACAATGGTACTCAGTTGGGGGGTATTTTGCTTCCTAGGGGACATTTCGCAAAGTCCACAGATATTTCTGTTTGTCACAACTTGGAGAGTGCTGGGAATGACTCCTACTGTCATCTAGTGAGTAGAGGCGGGGGGTGCTGCTAAACATCCTACAATGCACAGGTTGGACCATCACAATAAAGAATTTCCTGGCCAAACATGTCAAAAATACAAAGGTGGAGAAAATTTGCCATAAAATAATGCAGCCACCTAAATGTGAATCTCTCCATCTCCTATAAAAATATACAAATTAGTAAGAAAAATCAATAAAACTGCTTATAACTCAAACCAACAGCGTGAATAGGAGTCCAAAAATACTGTGAACTTCAAATTGCTTGTAAATAAGGAAGTATAAGTCCAAATCCAGAGTAAAGTGTCAGTGCAGAGGAGGGGGAGAGGAGAAAGGAGGTGCTATAGACTGAATGTTTGTGTCCCTCCAAAATTCATGTGTTGAAATCCTAACCACCAAGGGGATGGTATTTGGAGGTGGGACTTTGGGGAGGTGATTAGATCATGAGGGACTTTACAAATAGGATTCCTGCCCTAATAAGAGACCCCAAAGAGTTCCTTTGTCCCTTCCATCATGTGAAGCTACATCAAAAAGATGTCCACCTATGAACCAGGAAGCTGGCCCTCACCAGACACTGAATCTGCCAGTGCCTTGTTCTTGGACTTTTCAGCCTCCAGAATTGTAAGAAATAAATTATTTCTGTTGTTTATTAGCCACCAGTCTGTGGTATTATGTTACAGCAGCCTGAACAGACTGAGACAGGAGCAGATGGGGGATGGGTGGAGGGAAGGGGGAAAGAAAGGAGAGGTGTGGAGAGGAGTGCAGGGGAAGGAAACCAGGTCACATCTTCAATACTTTGCTTCGAAAGTTCATCAGCCGTGTACATTTTTATCACTTACAAGTTATGCTTTCCACATTAACTGCAGGATACAATTCTGCTCAGCTTCTGCCACTATATAACAAGGATTCCCTTTCCTCTGGTTTTCAATAACACATTCCTCGTGTTCGTGTTCATCCTTCTTTGACTCTTCCAAATTCTCAAGAACACCTTCTTATATCCTGCTAGTGCTTCTTTACCTGAGTATATGGAATTGTCAGATTAAAAGCTCCAAGTCAACCATTGCTGGAGAAAGAAACCTGGAGCGCAGGGCTTCTAGGACATAAGTTAACAGGAATAGCCAATGGAAAAGACCTTTCACTAATGGCATCATCAAACACACACAGCATATAACAGCTGAAAACATGGGTTCAAATCCTGTCTGTTCATGTTTACCTTCTGAGTGATCTTAAGTCTTTAAATCTTTCTGAGCATTAATCTTCTCATATGTGACATGGAGATTAAAATCCCTACCTATAAGATTGTTTTGAAGGTTAAAAGGATATTAAAAGCAAAGTGCTTAGCACAGTGCCTTGCTTATTGTAAGTGTTTTTAGATAGTACTTTGAAAGAAGTGATCTCCGTGTTCCTCAGCTATTGAGTGAATCATCAGTGCTACTGTTCTTGGGATCCTTGAACGTCAAATTCAAGGGATGGTCCAGGTCACTGCTTTAGGGAGAACCCGGGCCACTGTAGCTGTTCAGAGCCAGAAGTGAGCTGAGCACCCATTTACAGAGTGACTAAAATATTCTGATTTTCTTCTCCCTTTGAGAGTTTTTGATGTTTATTTTGGTACGTAATATTTTGGTGTCAACACATACATGCATACATAAACACACTCCATAATATTGCTACCCAAGAGCAGTGAATCTCAAACTTTAATATGCATCAGCACCACCTACAGGGTTTTTTAAAACCAAGCTTGCTGGGCCTTAGCCCCAGAGTTTCTGTAGGTCTGGGGGGAGCCACAGAATTTACACGCTAACAAGTTCCGAGGTGATGTTGCTGCTGGTCCCAGGACCACAGTGGGAGAACTACTGCCCTAGAGAATGAGACAATATAGATCCTTTTTTTTTGAAACTGTGTTCTACAAAGCAACCTATCAAATGGCCACATAAAATTAAAAAGACCTTTAAATGAGCATGAAACATTCAAGATTTTTTACACAATTATCCGTACCAACTGGCAGAAGTATAAGCAAACAAATAGCCCTTGTGACTGAGGACTGAATTTAACCCAGCTGCTTTGTAAATTGCAATCCATAATATCCTTTTTTCTCCAAAAATTTAGAGCCTCGTCTTTGAAGAGCCTGGAAAATCTTTACCCACTTTATTAATACCGGCTGTTATGAAACATTACTGTAAATCATGCTTCAGTTTTTACAGAGTGGTTCAATAAAGTGGGGAAAATATAAGTTTGAGACAAATGCTTATTCTTATTGCCCAAGAGGATAAACAAAGGATAAATTACATTCAAGGAGTTAGACCCTAGCAGGAATTTTGAAGGCACTCAATATCTACCAAAGCTAATCAGCTACAGCCTTCTGGGGAAAAAATTGGTTATTTCTATTTCTTTTTCAGGTCCTCTGTGGATGACTACAAAAGTAGAGGATTTTTTTCTTAACAATATAAGGCCTTATAATTCTTCTATTTCTCTCCATCAACACAAGAAAATTTTGATGAAGTACTTTCAACATTTTCTTAACATATTTTTAAGAGACTTTTAAGCATATTAATTAATCAATTGGTTATTGAATACCCTCTATCAAAAGATGAAATAGACATAAGGCAGACATGACTATACTCTCAGGGTACTTACAACACAGGACACTGTGTGCGCATGCGTGTGTCTCTAACGTGCGGGCGACAGGAAAGGCCCTATTTCCATTCCATTTTACAAGGGATAATGTTTACCTGTCCTCTCACTGAACACCTGGCCTGTGAATACACACAGCTGCTGAATCCAGCCAGTCTCCTTGCCTCTGCATTACATCACATGAAGGAGTCCTTACCACTGACTTTATGAAAGGCATTTCATTCAGGCATCACCTCCCTGTTACTAAACTCAGTTCTCATTTTCATTCCTCATCTTGTTTGAAGGATCCATTTCAATCACTGATGACCATGTTGTTCCTCTTAAAACAATCTCATCCTTTGCCTTTCATACCTCATGTTGCTGATTTTCTGCTGTTTCTCCGGCTGGTCTCTGGGGTGCCTCTGAAGGCTGATCTTCCTCTGGGCCACCTCAAGGCTTTCCTTAGCTCTATTTCTCCTCAGTCTTAACCTTCTCCCTAAAACTCCTCATGTGTACCAAAGCACCAATTACTCCCTGATTTAGTCTGTTGTGTGTTGCTATAACAGAATACCTGAAACTGGGTCATTTATAAAGAAAAGCCGTTTATTGGGCTTACGATTCTGGGACAGCTACACCTGCCACGGGCCTCAGGCTGCTTCTACTCATGGCAGAAAGTGGATCACATGGTGGCGTGGGGAGGGAGGGTCTTTTAAACAAACAGCTCTCATGGACCCTAACAGAATGAAGACTCACTCACTACCCCCACCCCCCAAGGAGAGCATCAATCCATTCATGAGGGATCCACCCCCATGACTCAAACGGCTCCCAACACTGCCACATTGGGGATCAGATTTCCACATGAGTTTGGGGGGGACAACACATCCAAACTCTATCACTCCCTCAGTGCCAATTCTCCAAATGATATCTCAGTCCAGGACCCTCCTCTCAGCTTCACAGCCATATGACCAACATTGATTGTATGATCCTTTACCTACAATCTGATTCAATATTCTCTGCCTTGGTTGGACAGAGTCTAGGAGAGCTACTTCTCTCTCCTTGCTCCTTACACAAGTGCATTACATGTCTGTAAAGCTTACTTCCTAAATGGCTCTAGAATTATTTTACTTCTCTCCACCTCCACTGCTACCACTCTAGTCCAAGGTACCACCATCTGCAGACCAGATTCCCACAGTAGTCGGGTCTACACAGTCACATCCCCCTTGTACCACTGGCTCATTTCCATTCCTTAAATGCACTGGGCCCCCACCTGCCACAGGTGCTATTGGCTCTCCCCCACCCTACACCTGGTTAACTCCTGTTCATTCTGCAGCTTTCAGCCTAAAGCCTACCTTGGTCAGGTAAGCCTTTCCTGGCCCTTGAGACTATGACCTCATAACACTATGTACTTCTTCTTTATGGCAATTATCACAGTTGTAATTTTATGTTTATTAGTATGATTAGTTGCATTATGTCAGTCTCCCACTCTAGACTGTCGGGAAGACTGTAATTGTTTTGTCATATACTATATCCTCAGCACCTGGCACTGTCAGAAGCTCAATAAATACTTGTAGAATAAATGAGTGAATAAACAAGAAAGATTAGTTGAGAGTAGACTAATGCAAACTCTGTAATAAATAACATACAGTCAGCTAACAAATATGAATACATAAAGAGGAATAATACATGCCCACTCACATAAACTACCAGTCATGCAAAAGCTTGACTCTGGTGTGCTTCTGGCCTAATTGCTGATTCTGCTCACTAAGGTGTTGGGAAAATCCTAGACTGGTGGTTTTGGGGAGCCACTTTTATCCAGAACTTTTCTCCTTTTATTGTCCAGTCCTAAGTCACCCACTGATCGAGCTTCTGTCCCTCAGCCACGCACATGCCAGGACAGTCCCCAGCAGACTGCACATCGTTTTGTACCAGTCCTTTGTACCAACCACAGAGATAAAAGACACCCTTCTACATAGTCATCAGGGCCCTTCACCACCCAGCAAGCCCTACCCAGCACCCCTCTCTCTGGTCACTCTCACGTCTAGAACACAGCATGGTAGGCCCACTCATCTCCTCTATGTTCCCCAAACGTGCCATACTTGTGCTCCTCCCAGGCTTGGCACAGGCCATTACCTCTGCCCAGGACACTCTTCCCAATCTCCCTCCACCCTTCACATCTCTACTCAACTGTTACCTCCTTTTGACAAATTTTGCTCTTGTCCAGCAAGGCTTGATTGGGTGCTTCTCCTTTGCAGTTCCCCAACACCCTGGCTCCCCCTGGTCATGGCATGCCTCCCAGTGAAGTTTCATGGCCTGTGTACTAGGTCTTCCTCACTAGTCCTTGAAAGTAGGGGCTGTGTCTTTTTCAAAATTGCATTCTCAGAGCTTAGCATGGTGCCAGAAACTAGCAGGTAACTAATAAATATTTGTTGAACAAATAGAGAGAAGCCTCAGATTCTACTTATGCAGCAGCTCAGACTTCAGTCTGTGCTATCATTCTGCAACTCAAACTAGTGCCTGTTCTATTTGCTTCTACACAGATTCAAAACCACTGCAGAAACCCTGAGATGCATGTCTTCCCTAAAGCTCATTCTGCAAAAATGCCTACTATAAAATGTCACCTTCTGTGCATTACTGAGTACAGGGCATTTTGTAGGCTTCTCTAGGTTTTGATAGGAAGAAAATGATTCTGCTAGAATAAGTACAATTTAAAATAATTCCCTCCCCACTAGCCCAAAGGCTTGTACTATACTTTCAAAGCATATCACAAAAAAAAAAAAACACCATTATCCAGGATATCATTGGTATTATGCAAAAAAAAAAAAAAAAAAGAGTATTCCAAAGTAAAATATGTTTGGGAAACACTGGGCTAAACAAAGTTTGATAGGTATTTTTTTACTGCAGGACTTCTCAGAGCCTTTAACAACTTAATCCACATTGTGAATTTCTAAGAGAAGGATATGATTCACGACATTTCCCAAGCATATTAAACCACAAAGCTCCAACCCACCTTTTTGTGGAGCAGATTGGGGGACTAGTCTTCTGTAGAACTCACATTGGGAAATGCTACTTTATGAATGCTTTTTATATCTTATAATAAATTTTCCCTCAACTACAGTTAAAAACTCTGATTGCTGCCTTACATGGAGTTACACTGTACATCAGTGTCACATTCATTCATACATGAATACTATACAGTGACTATCTATAGTCCACTACTTTGTGCAAGAATGCACACAGCTGACAAGACACTGTTTAGACACAGCTCTGCCTCTTAGGGATCTTTTCCACAAGGCAGAATAAGCAAAACACCCACAACATAATCCACTAGACACAATGTGCCAAAGGAGTAGGCTCTATTTTGCAACCAAAAAGAACCAAAATAGAGAATGCAGGTTTCCCACCCACTTACCCCTTCTAGAATACAAGGGAAATTGTTATTTTCTCTTTTTGTCCTGAACATAGAAATGGCCCTGCTGGTTCTAAACCTTTCCTGGGCCCTCCCTGGCACACACCCCCAACACACACATACACACACACGCATACACACACACCAACCAATAGTTTAATTTTATGAATTTTCTACAAAACTCCAAGTCTCTTGTAACTAACAATTTAAAATATGTAATTTTTAAAGGACACTAGACTTGATCTTCCAATAAATCATTTTAATAAGCCCAGTATGACCAAAAAGGAAGAGGACAGAGATAGAAATCCACAGAACTAGAGCTTTATAACTGACCCCAGTGTGTGATCCAATAGTCACCGCACAAGAGGAAATAATCCCCACTAAACAGCCCAATCCTCAGCCATCCGTGTTTAAGGTCATGCCACTGAATCTATTTGCAGGATCCTATATTCTACTCAGTTTATGCTAATAGCCCTAAAATCAGGCTAAATTCGGCCAGCATTTATTGAGTGTTTACTTTGTCATTGTAATCACTGTGGGATAAAGAAGGGGTGAAGGGTGGGAAGTGTAAGGACAAATGATCCTTCCCTTGAGTGACTCACTCTCTTAGGTCAGGGACTGTCATCTACACAAACAATCTTGACATGGAAGGAAGGAAAGATGGGAGGGAAGCCAAGGTGGGGCCATGCAAAGCCAGAAGGAAAGGTACTGGCAGGACAGCACAGGACTGTGATAGCAAATAAGCCACTCAATATCTGTGAAGAAATGACCTCATCCTTGCTGTTGCTCCTTCAAGGCACATTTTATATTTATATTCAGCCACTTTATTCTAGGAAGACGCTTGCTAAGTAAGAACAAACCTCTGTCGCCTCTTTTGATCCTTAACTTCTAAAACTGCTGCTGTCATCACTGAGGTGCTATCCATGATCCATTGTATTTGTATGTCTTGTCTACACTTGGAGCCAAATAGCTTCCAAAATGAAGCCAATATCAGGGAGGGGAAGGAGAAAAAAAAATGAAGCCATTATCCACCCCATCCCCTGCCAACTTCTGACCAAACAAACCCCTCCAATGTACTTCCACATTATCTCCAATGGTGATAATAACAGAGACAGGGCTAAGAGACAGGGTGAAGGTGGGCAATACTCCTACAGCTCCTAGGGCCCATTCATTCAACAATATTCATGTTAGAAGACAGAGAGGTGAGTAAGACATCCTCAAGAAGCCTACTGTCTAATGGGAGGGGACACACAAACAGATCATCACGATACAGTAGCAAGAACACCAGCACTGAGCACTGCTGGGTGCTGGGCACCAGCCTCAGTGGCCTACGTGTGTACTCACTTCATCGTCACACCTTCATCATTCCCATTTTATGGACGATTAAACTGAGGCATAGATAGGAATACTGCTAGAATTCAAACTCAGCAAGTCTGTCTCCAGAACCATAATCTCAACCACTACGTTATACTTCAGTCCCACACTCACCACTTCTGCATGCGCCTTCTGCCATCTCTTCTCATCAAGTCTCCCAAAGTCTCCTATGACCTCTTTCTTTTCTGTCCCCTAACTCCCATTAACCTGTCCAGATGTCTAGAAGAGAGAACAGCAAGAGACTGTGCTGTGTGATTCGGTTTGGCACTATGGGTACAACACAGCTACTTGTCTTCTTTTTTTTTTTTTTTTAACTCAAACCTTGGACTGTGGCCAGCACAAGTCATGTCTGCCTCAGTAGAGCCAGAAACACAAAAACAAGTAGAGTAAAAACCTTTAGATGTAGCTAAAAGCCATTTATCAAGTGTGAGAGGAGGAACATACCAGTTAATAATATCAAGACCTTGAATTCACTTAGCACTTTTTCCCCACAGAGACAAGGTATGCCATACACAAATACACTCCCTCCCAATTTCAAAAATAGGAGAGAGCAGACTTGGCTATAACTTCCGAATGAGTCGATTCTAAGGCTAATTTAATGTTTATCTGGGTAAACTAATAGTCTGATTAAAAACAACTATTTACTTTGATTTAGTACATTCTGCTTTCCAAAAACTCCCAGCACATTTTATTTCATCCTCACAATGATCCCATAAGGCAGATTTTACCACATTTCACAGCTAAGAAAGCTCAAGTTGAGAGACTTTAAAAGACCAAAAAATTTTGAGTACTTAAATATGCTTTTTCTATAAAACCAATTTTTCTACAAAACAATTACCTTGATTTGAGAAACAGTTTATGCACCACCATTGAGAGAAACTATTTTTTGGAACTCTATTTAAAGAAGTGGAACAGTCAAGGTATGAACACATCTTCTCAACCTAAGCAGCTTTTAAAACAGCTCAATATCACTCCAGCAGGCCCCCTAACCTCATACCGCCACCCCAAGCACAGTGGGCTTCCTGGTGTTGAAAAGAAACTCTGCGTCCTAACTTCTGCACAACCATTACTTGACACTTGACTGATACTATTTCTAGTTGCAGCTGTAGGTATTTGGGTTCAAAGTGAAACAAACGACTTTATACACTAAAGTGTTTAAATCCTCCAACTGCTAAAGCTAAGGGCTTATCTTCCTAAACCTGGGGCCTACCAATTCACACAGTTGAAAACACTTGAGAGAAAACCCTCTCCTTAAAAAGAAAGGGGAAAAAAAACTCCTTGATTCAACTGTAAAGAAAGCTGGTGGTCACTAAATGCTTTGAGGCCTTCAACCTGCAGTTTCACACCAAACTAGTGTGAGCAAAAGAAGAGGAGGGGAGGCCCGTTTAACTTGTCCCTCTTCCTCCCAGCACAGCCACATCACACAGCAAAAGACACACGAGCTTTGGAAGCCAGCACAACTCCCCCACTTAACAAACCTTTCAGCATCCTGAACTAGTAAATAAATAAAGGAAAACCTGCAAAATAAGGTTTTGGGGGTGATAGTTTGGGCTGCCACAACAAAGTGCCACAAACTGGCTGGCTTAAAATGATAGGAATTTGTTGTCTCACAGTTCTGGAGGCCAGAAGTCTGAGATCAAGGTGCTAGGGCTTGGCTCCTCCTGTGGGCTGTGAGAGTAGGATCTCTTCCAGGTCTTTCTCCTTGGCTTGTAGATATGGCTACGTTCATGTTTACACGGCATTGTCTCTGTATGCTTGTCTGTGTCCAAATGTCCTGTTTGTATAAGGACACCAGTCATACTGGATTAGAGTCCGCCTAATGACCTCTCAACTTGATTATCTTTGTAAAGACCCTATCCCCAAATAAAGTCATATTCTGAGGTAGTGGGGATTAGGACATCAAAATGCCAAGATACTTCAAAAATTTCGTGAAAAAAATAGAATTGAGAAATAATATGTCTTTCCATGAACTTTTTGTTGTTTGTTTTTTTTTAATTGAAGCATAATTGATTATACATATTTTGGGGGTACAGTGTTGACTATCATTATTTGTGCACAATATGTAATGATTAAGTCAATATTATTAACATATTAATCATTACAAATCATAATTATTCTTTGTGTCTGTAGGAAAAATATAGGAAAATGGTCAGGGCCCCTCAGATGTTCAGAATCTTACCAACCATTTTATGTAAATATGCACGTGCACCCAGGTGTTCCTTGGCTATTGTCTGATGTAGATGCATGTGGGCACCCAGGTGTCCTGGGTTATGGACTTAAGTATACAGGACAAGTGGCTCTGATCCACAACTCCCCCTGCCCTGGGATGCCCCCAGGGGGGGCCATGGGGAGGCCACTACTGTTGCTGGAGGCTTTTGCTGTAAGCTGTTGCTGCCAGTGCCCCGAGAATGCCCCGAAAGGCCACCACCGCTGCTACTACTGCTGCTGTAAGCTGCTGCTGCTATTGCTGAGAACTGAACTCATGTCATCTGCCAGTGACTCCCAGGATCATTCCCAATTACTCTGCGTGTACCTGCATGTGAAGCGTCTGGTGACCAAGGCTGGCATGTGAGGGGTTTGGTGACCCAGTCCGTACAATGGGTTTGAAGGGTCTCTGGGCCTTAACCCCTAGCCCAGACAATACAAAAGGAAAACTTAGCATAACTAAAATAATGAAACATTTTGGTTTTAGTTATGAATTGCCTAGCCATACAATTGGCATAGCAATCACCCTAAACCAACAAGTGGCATAGCCACTGTAAAGCTAAGGCTTACAGACCCCTCGAGTCTGTTGCACAGATTGGGTTACAAACCCTCCACACGCAGGTCTGTGAGCTAGGTAATAGGAAAAAAAGGTTCTGGGAGCCATGGGTATAGAAAAATGAATGGGTTTTAATCAGATCTAGGAGCAACTGTCCCAGTGGCTTCTCTGAGAGTTCTGAGAAGCACTGTGGATCAGAGCTGTTAGTCTTTTATACTTAAGTCCACAGCCCTGGACACCTGGGTGCCCATACACAACTTGCATTAAGTAGTAACAACGAACACCTGAGGATATTTACTGCAAATGCTCAGCAAGGTTCTGAACAACTGAGGGGCCCTGACGTTTTCCTATTTTTCCCAACAGTCACTTAACCTTACAGTGTCCATTGCCCAATTTCTCCCTAACCCCTCTCCACCCCCACTTTCCACCTCTAGTGACCATAGATTTGTTCTCTCCTTCTGAAAGTTCAATGTATTATTGTGGTCTTTTTTACTCTCTTTCCATGAACTTTTTGAAGTACCCTTGCATGAATTGGGGGGGGGGGGCGTTGGGGTACTGCAGAGGGACACAATTCAGCCTATTATATTAGGAGATAACATGTTCAAAGCCCCTGACACAATAGGCATTCAAACACTGGCTCTCTACTTTCCAGTCTCCGTACTGCCGTTGCCTACCATACAACTTTGGGTCAATTATTTAACCTTTCTGAAGCATAGGGTCCATGCCTATGAAATAAGGAGGCTGGAATCATAGATTGTAAAGGCTTCCTAACTCTAACACTCTCTGCTTCTACACCTTGCCAATGCCTTTTCTGTTCTAACACATATGTTTTGCATTTTATAACTTCAGTCAGAACAGTCTGGGTTTTTTCTTCCTTCCATCTTTCCATTTTTTCCTACAAGCACCTCTGCCAAACAATTTAAAATCATTTTTAATGACACCGTAGCATGGCTATACTTTACTCACATTATTAAGGAAAAAGACCTCTGACTCTTGGGATAAGAGAAGGCAGTCTTCAGGGTTTTTAGACATGCTTACAAAACCCAAAATATCCAAGCTTTCCCAGGAAACAAAATGCACTTGACTTTCCCTGGAAGTTGGGTAAGGAAGCATGTAATGAAATGTTCCATTGAAAGTAAATGACGAACATCAGGGAAATGCAAATTAAAACTACATTGAGATACCGCTTCGCCCCAGTTAGACTGGCTATATTCAAAAAGACAGTGAATAACGAATGTTGGCGAAGGTGTGGAGAGAAGGGAAGACTACTGCACTGTTGGTGAGACTGTAAATTAGTACAACCACTATGGGAAACAGTATGGAGGTTTCTCAAATAACTACAGATAGATCTTCCACACAATCTAGCAATCCCACTTCTGGGTATATACCCAGAGGAATGGAAATCATCATGATGAAGGGATACCTGCACTCCCATGTTTATTGCAGCTCTGTTCACAATATTTAAGATATGGAACCAATCTAAATGTCCATCAATGGATGATTGGGTAAGGAAACTGTGGTATATATACACCATGGAACACTACTCTGCCATAAAAAAGAATTCTCCCATTTGCAACAACATGGATGAGCCTGGAAAAACTTACATTGAGTGAAATAAGCAAGCACAGAGGGATAAATACCACATGTTCTCACTCATATGTGGGAGCTAAGAGAGAAAGAAGGAAGGAAAGACCACAGTAGTGTGTTGGACTTGCAGAGGGAGAGAAAATGCCTTGGGCTACAAAGTGGAGTTGGGGGGAAAGAAGAAGGGGGACGAAGGTTGGGAGTAATTTGGTGGGTGACATGGGGTACAAACGCAATTTGTGGTAATGGGCATGCTGCCAGTATGGATCTGGACTTCACATCTTGGACACAAGGGGTGACAATCAGTTTTGTATTTCATGAATATTCATCACCAATAAAAAAATAATAAAAATGTAAAATCCATGACAAGGAATTTTGTCTGTTTGTTCTTTGTTGTGTTCCTGACACCTAGAACAGTGCTGAACACATACTGTTAGTTGATACTCAATAAATATTTGTTAAATAAAAAAAAAAAAGTAAATGACTAAGAATCATACAATTTTAAGATATGGAGGAAACTTAGGACTCCTTTGTGATCCTCATTTTTCAAGAGGATTTTAAGGTCCAGAGGGATGAAGTGTTTCGCCTGATTGGACAATGAATCCAGCACAGTCTGAAGTGATACCTAGTAATATAGTGATTTAGTTTTGACTTAAAGTCAGGGGGGAGGATTCTATCACACCTTGTGGTGGTTTTCACTATAACAGAGACAGCCCCAGACATGGTCTCTAGAACTGTAGTTGTGCCAAGGTAACTGTGGGTTTACAAGTGACATTGGGCAAACCACTGCATTTTTCTATGTCTTATTTTCCACTTACCCAAAAAGGCTATAATAATTCTGGCCACCTCTCGGGACTATTAGAAGGATCAAAAATATAATAAAGTGTGTCAAAGAGCTTTCAAAGCACAAAACCCTTTACAAATATAAGATACTTTCATTATTAGCTATGCACATACCTATCTTTTGCCAGCTAAATGAGGTCAGGCTGGCTCCCTACGGGCTTCCTCCCCACTTTAAATGGAAATTAAAACGTACCCTGCCGCTGGTTTCACACTCAGTCACCTACACTAGCTTCTTTTGAACATCATTAAGCAGCAAACCTGAAAAGTATCATTCTTTCTTTCTTTCTTTTGAAACCTCCTGCTCAGCACCTGACCATCCAGGGTAGCACCTCAGGAAAAGGTCTGAAACATGAACAAAATCTTCCAAAACTCAAAGTAATTTTAACAGAAGTCAGAGAATACTTGATATACATACCTTCTCCTCTCTCTTGAAAACTTTCAAATGACAAGTGCCCATCTGCACATGCTGAAAAGAACACTGTGCTTTGAAATAATCCCTAAGGGTTACTAACATGTTCATCCAAAAGAATGCTAGAACACACCATGATTAGAAAATATTTAGATGTGACTTTGAGGAGAGCAGGTTTTGTCATTGAGGCATCAGTGGTGGGGACTGGGAGTTGAGTGATCTCAGTGCTAGGCCTGGCTTTGCCCCTTGCTCAGATCATCTACTTATTTTGAGCCCCCTGGAGTTATATGATATAGCCCTGACCCAAAATCACTGCAAGGACTGACTTGTGAACACCCAAACTCTGCGTCAGTGGACTCCTCAAATTTAGATTTAGAGTGGACCGGAGAAATCTGCATTTCGAAAAGAACCCTAGATGATTCTCACACAGGGAAGAAACACTGTCAATAAGTGGGTTACACCTTGCAAGTTTCATCTAGTGAGGGACAAGAGGGAGGCAAGGGAACAGAGACCATATCTCAGCAATCTATCAGCATCCCAGCTAGTTCTATCTCCAGGCTTTCCCAAACTAGCCCCTCAGTTCTAGAGGTGGGGCCACTGTTAGTGATACAGCTGTCTCTCCACTCCAGGTAACCACTCAACATTGCATAACCCTGGCTCTCATCCTCACAGAAAACACTGCAGGTGTCAAAACTCAGGCTGCATGGCCTGTCAAGCACTTCCTTTGTACAGAGATAGTCTCTCCTGCCCTCCAAAAGAGCTCCTTTGGAAGTAGTGGCAATCCAAACCCCCAGCCTTCTTCTTTGTCCTCCCTCACAACCCCCAGGCTCCCAAGATTTACATGAAAATAACATGCCCACCCCCCATCCAAACCCCCCTAACCCCCATCACCACCCCTCTCACCTCCCCCCACCCCCCCACTCCTCATCCCCAAGCCTGACCTTAGACTACTTTCCTTTATGCAGAACTTGCCCACTCCAAGTCTCTTCCCCAGTTCTCTCCACCAGCAACCCACAAAATCCTACTGTCCTTGAAGGTTGGATCAAAGGCAGTGCTCCATGATTTTCAACAAAGGAAAAAGCCTTCCCTCATTTCCTCCTTCTGACCTTAAGATTGGAGCAATACCATTTTCATCTTTGTGCCCTCAAGGCAACTAGCACATGAGAGTTGCTTAATAAATATTTGCTTAATTTGCAAATGAAAAGACAGATACTAAAACAAGAAGACTCATTGCAATGGGAAGGAGCTATCGAGAGAAGCAGGGAGAAGAAAATCCGAGTGAGAAAAAAGGAGAGAGTCACCCCCATTCTCCCAATTACAGTCAGCAATTGATTATCTCAATTATCTCTAGTTGATATCTACAATAAGGATTAGCTCACTTCGAAAATTAAAATTTCATCTCCAAATCATACTGTCTAAATTAAGCAATGTGTGGCATAAAGATAATTTGTGTACAAAGCTCATAATTTTTTGTTTAATTTTCCTACTCCATGAAACCTGATATGAAACAAGGCTTTGGACATTGGATGATAATTTATGAGTTAACATCTCTAAAGTCAATATTGTAAATTTGCACAATTTTTAATCTATATGTCTACCTAATTCTCATGCTCACACTGATAGTTAAATGCTAAGCACATCAGGACCAGGAAATAGCCCACCTCGAACTAAATTGCCAAGCAAAAATCAATCCATTCACTAATTTGGTAAGTCTGTATTGAGCACCCACATGCCAGCACAATCATGAATTGTTGAAGCAGCAGGGCCACCATCTAAGAGAAGCCTCCTGATCTTGACCAAGGTGTGCCAGGTCATGATCTAGGCCAGTTAAGGATATGCAACCGTAATTGAAGCCACCAACATTTTTTAGATGTATGAGCGTTATCTAATTCCCTGCTACGAGCATGTAACGGAAGCAAGTCTGAGACCAAATTCTACCACACATACTAACATCTATTAGCAAGTCTTCACAAAACCGTCCACACGATCTGCTCTGTCTGCTGACTGACATCCCAGGACTCCATCCCCTTAGGTAATCCCATGTGGCTTGAAAGACTCACCTGAGACAAATGAAGCAGTATCTGTGGGGGTTGGCAGACTTCCATCCATGGGCCACATCTGGCCCTGCCTGGTTTTATAAATAAAGTTTAATTGGAACACGGACATGTTCATTCCTTTACCAATTGTCTATGGCTGCTTTCATGGGACAAAGGTAGAGTTTGTAGCTGGAACAGAGACCATTTGACCTGCAAAGCATAAAATATTAACTAGTTGGTCCTTTGTAGGACAAGACTGCCAATCCCTGTACTAGAAGCATCGGATAATGAGCCCTCCCTAAGAGTTCAGACTAGAGGGCTTGCTACATTTTTAGACCTTATTTGAACACAGGTAGAAAGTTTCTCGAAAATATTTTAACTGATCCATCCGTCTTGAATAACACTAATTTCACCAGAGAGCTCTTTCCAAACATCCATTATGTTAATTAAAAAGCCACGAATTTCACTTTTTAAATCCCATTTCTAACATCTATTATTCTAATCTGCGAAGCCTCTGGGGTTGCTCAAAAATAAATAGAACAGATGTCCCCAGTAGCCCCACCTGCAGTAGAGCTTTTTCTGATTAATTGCTAACTGGACACTCCTGGAGCATGAATTTCTGATTAGGGCAACCAGTTTCCCCGAAAATGTGGCTTAAACTAACTCACACACATTCTTAATGTTACCCGATCTACACTGAAGTATTTAAAGTGAGTTACAGACATCGTTACACACTGACATCAACATTTACAGTAAAACATGATGTAAGATTCTCAAGCCACCAGGACCTGGCTCTCACCTCATTTATAATTCCTCTACATGCAGGCATTTTACTGAATCACAGCTTTGAGCGCCTTCTGATAGATTGTACCAATTCTCTAAAATTCAGTCCCACTTATTGAAAATGTCATATAACTGATGCACAGCTTTCCTAATTATAAAGCCGGGCTGACCATGGAAACTGCATTTGACTCTTTTACTACTGTGGTTTTAAAAAATTTACACTTCGATCCCCCATGGATAATAAAGGAATTTGACTCATGTGTTAAGTCCTGAACCACAGATGGGATTGTACCTCCTTATTACATTTGGAACTGGGAGTATTTAGAGCAAATACCAGTACTGCTCTTTGCAAACAGGCCAATAGGCTTTCCCAAATGATAGAGAAAGAGAATTATTCTGAATTAATAAAAACAAAATAAAGAAGTTAATTCTTAAATATCACTGTTAAGAAACATTGAAAAGAACTAGAAGGTTAATATTTTAAGTCTCACTCTCTTAACTCAGGATTTTAATTTCACTTTTCACATTTGTATGAACTAACTAAGATGGGTGGCTTTTTTTTTTTTTTTTTTTTTTTTTCATTCCTGAAACAATGTTCTCAGTCATTTCTAATTAGGAACTTCTGAAGTAAAACTAGAAAAATAGAAAAGTCTTTCTCATTTCAGCAAGGCACTGCTCACTGAGACTCCCCTGTGTATCTCAGAGGAGAGCACAGATAGTTCCCAAAGATGCTAAAATGCACAGCTCTAAAGAACATCCTCGTCGCCCAAGAGGACATGTTCCCACCTAACTCCCAACAAATGTATTTGCCTCATTCATTAGCATTAATTCCCTGTAACACAGGACTTCTGATTGGAAGTGCTAAGGAGATCATTTTTTAACTAGAATTTTCCATGCTTTCAATCAGCCAGTAAGGAAGAGATGTTGCAGTAGGCAAAGCATTTGTTTTAAAGTGTATTAACAGCCGCTCATTAATAGGAGAAAAACAGAGCCCAGTATCAGTAACTTTCCCAGCAGTAAACCTGCACTATTCTGCATGGAACTCCACCCTGCTTCTTTTGCTGACGCTAAAAATGAAATCCATAGACAGGATTAAACAGAGGGAATCCTAAGCATTATTTCTGCAGCCATTTCTCAGCAGACTCTCCATCAAGAGATGCTTTTAAAATGCCCTCGAACAAGAGACCCCCAAGAGGTAAGAGGTTTCTGTGTGTTTTCCTCGGGCTGCTCCCCTGCCTCATATGTGCACCGAATGGTCTCTTAAGTGATCATTAGGAACCCGGTTGAAATTCTTCTAACACTTTTGGCAATTAGTCATTAATTGGACTTACCACTTGAACCCCTTCCTAATTGATACTCCTGAGAGAGGAACTCCATGGAGGACAAGTGAGGGAAGCAGGTGATTTCCTGCAGTCACCGTTCAGCAGAAAACACAGCATTCTGTTTCCCTGCCCACCACACCTCCAGGACCCTCACCTCAACCCAGCTCATCCCACCCCAGCCGCACAACCTGTGCCTAGAAAATAAGAAGTTTGCTTTAACAAACGTTCCTGAGCCTGTCCTTGTTTCTGTGGTTATATTAACAATAACATTTTCAAGCCCTGTATTACTTGAAACAACAACTTCATTGATATTATCTTATATAATCTCAACACCATTTCACAGATGTGCAAACTGAGACTCAAGATGGTTAAGAGACTGGCTCACATTCACACAAATTATGAGTTCAGGCATGCACCCCACCAGCTCCACAACCTCAGGCTAGCCAGCTCCAAGGCCAGCACGCTGCCCACCCCCCCCCCCACGCTACTTCCCAGTAAGAAGGGCCCCTTCGGAGGATGGTCAACTGACTCCAGACTTTGATCATCTTCAGAGACACAGTCCAGATACATTGATCTTCCACTTCTCTGTAGACTGATGCTCTGCAAATATGGGACTGCACCAGAGCTCTTCATATGTAGAACAAGGTCTTTGTTAAACAGAAATCATGATGGCCTTTCACAAATGAAGGGGAAGCCCAGGGAGCATGGCCTGGCTGAGCTATAAAGGAAATAAGAGGAAAAGAATGGAGATGAAGGATAGAATTTAGTGTCCTAAAGGATAATAAGAAACGTGCCACAGAGAAAGAGGAGCTGAGAGAAAGACAGCCCAGTCTCTGTCCAGGAGGTAATCAATAAATGCTCTAGAGGGGAGAATGGCTCAGAGACAAAAAGAACAGGGATGTTTCTTATTCAGTTTTAAGTTGTTTGCTTTTCTGTGGTGGGATGTTATCCCTAGAGCCAGACTAGGGTGAGGCAAGAGAGGTACCTGGGATGCAAAATTTCAGGAGGCACTCACTCACTGTCAAGGTTGTGGGACACGTGCCTCACCCGAGTCCCAGCCTAGTCATAACCAACAGGGCACCGCAGCCTAGACAAGGTCTGAAATACGCTCAGCCCTTTGGAGGTGGTTTTTGGAAACAGAGAAGAATTAGAACAGTAAACAGCACCAAGTGGTGAGATTGATAATATGATTACATACTGTTTGGTACATACATATTCACTTCCGTGAAATGAATCACAAACTGAAATAATTAAGCAAAAGGAGAGAAACCCAAACAGGAGATCACTGGAAAAACATATGCTTCTCCCCCAGGAATTCCCAGAGACGTCAAGAGAAACTCGAGGTGTCTCACTATTCACAGTCTGTGATTGCAAACACATTTAATTAACAGGGTGATCCTGGCCACCTGGAGAACCTCAGGACACCCAAGTAACCAGCAATTGGGCCACAGTTACATGTGTGGTTTTGCCATGCTGTGCTGTGCTGTTATTGTTTGTTCACAACTGAACACCCCCTTTCTGTTTAGCGAGTTTCCTGGATGCCTTATTCCATGCTTATGACCAATAAATTGTTCTTGTCTCTCAGTCTGCAGTATCTATCCAGTTGCAAGAAGAGGTGGGGGAAGATTTAAAACAATAATGGGGAAAAGGACCTCGGCAGTGACACTGTGCTTCTTCGACCCCTTACTGTCCCTACTCAGTACATCAAGGATATCCTGGCACTCAGATCACAAATGTTAACTCATCTGTAAAGTGTTAAGACCCCAGAACATGCAATAGTAACCATTTTAGCTTTTGGACAAAGGTCCAATGGAGAAAGCTCTGGGTGGGAGGACTCATGTATGCCCTGGCCACATGTGAGCAGTTACTAAAATCAAATCATTCCAGCTCTGCTACTAACTTATGACTTTGGACAAGTCACTCAGCCATACCTGTACTCAGTTTCCTCATCTATCAAAGAATACCAGTCTCATAGGATTGCAGAAAGGAAAAAATGCAAATTTTTGTAAATGCAAAGAAACTTTTTAAAAGTAAAACTGCTGTGCAATGATCAGCGATTATTTCCATTGCTTTATTATTTTTATGGTTGCAGTTTTTACCAAGAGTAATAAATATTGTGATTAAGACAGGGTGGAATGATTAAGTGACATGAGTGGCACACATTGCTGGTTGGCCAACCAAATGTCCATTCCCAGTCTCTTCTTCTTTGCCTGACTCCATTATAGAGGATGAAAAAAGCTAATACTGATGTTCCTAAACACTCCAACAGCTAAGGGAACCACATGATACAGTTCTGGCCAATAAGAAGTAAGAGGAAGTCTTCCGTAATATTTCTGGTTAAGGTATGATTTCCTGATGGAAAAAAAAAACAAACAAAAAAAAGTCAACATAGATGGCATCCTCCCCTTTTCCTGTGCTGAAAGTGGACCTGATGCTTGGAGCATGGAAGTCATCTGACAACCATAAGGTAAAGACCAAAAGAGTTAGAAACTCTCATTGAACTGCTGAACCAACATCTTCAGTTCCCTATCTCCAGACTTCCTGCTATATAAGAAACATAAACCCCTATGTCTTCAACCTCTGTTAGTTACCTACCACTAAAAGCATTCCTTAGTGATATAACACATATCCTATCCATCTTATGGCCTGTTGTCTTCTAATGGAAATTTATCTTCTAATACAACTAGCAGAAAAAGAAATCAAGAAAGCAAGCCCATTTACAACAGTCACCAAAAAAAAAACCCCTAGGAATCAATTTAACCAAGGAAGTGAAAGATCTCTACAATGAGAACTACAAAGCACTACTGAAAGAAATTAAAGAAGACACGAAAAGTGGAAAGACATATCATGCTCTTGGATTGAAAGAATTAACATCATGAAAATGTCAATACTGCTCAAAGCAATCTACAGATTCAATGCAATCTCCATCAAAATACCAATGACATTCTTCACAGAAATAGAAAAAACAATCCTAACATTAATATGGAACAACAAAAGACCCTGAATAGCCAAAGCAATCCTGAGCATAAAAAGTAAAGCTGGAGGCATAACACTTTAAATTATACTACAAATTATACTACAAAGCTATAGTAACCAAAACAGCATAGTACTGGCATAAAAACAGACCCTTGGACAAATGAAACACAATAGATAACCCAGAAATCAACCACATACAGCCAACAGATCTTTGACAAAGGCAACAAGAACACACATTGGGGAAAAGACTGCCTCTTCAATAAATGGTGCTGGGAAAATTGGACATCCATATGTAGAAGAATGAAACTAGATGTGTACTTCTCATCACATACCAAAATCAACTCAAAATGGATTAAAGACTTAAGTATATGACCCAAAACCACAAAGTTACTAAAAGAAAACAAAGGAGAAACATTTCAGGAAGTAGGACTGGGCAAAGACTTTATGAATAAGACCCTAAAAGCATAAGCAACAAAAGAAAAATAAACAAATGGGATTATATCAAACTGAAAAGCTTCTGCACAGCAAAAGAAACAATAAACAGAGCAGAAAGACAACCTACGGAATGGGAGAAAACATCTGCAAACTATACATTTGACAAGGGATTAATATCCAAATATATAAGGAACTCAGTTTCACAGTAAAAAGCACAAATAATCCAACTTAAAAATGGGCAAAGGAGATGAACAGACATTTTTCAAAGGAAGACATACAAATGCCCAATAGGTACATGAAAAAATGCTCAACATCCCTAATCACCAGGGAAGTGCAAATCAAAACCACACTGAAATATCGTCTCACCTCAGTTATAATGGCCATTATTAGATAGACCAAAAATAACAAATGCTGGTGAGGATGCAGAGAAAGGGGAACTCTTCCACACTCTTGTTGGGACTGCAAAATAGTACAGTCACTATAGAAAATAGTATGGAGGTTTCTCAAACAACTACAGACAGAACTGCCATATGATCCAGCAATCCCACTTCTGGGTATATACGCAAAGGAATAGAAATCATCATGTCGAAGGAATACCTGCACTCCCACATTCATCACAGCTCTATTTACAACAGGCAAAATGTGGAACCAATTTAAATGTCCACTGACAAACAACTGGATAAGGAACATGTGGTATTTATACTCAATGGAATACTACTCAGCCATGAAAAGAGGAATGAAATTCTGCCATTTACAGAAGCATGGATGAACCTGGAGAAAATTATGTTAAGTGAAATGAGCCAGACACAGAAAGAGAAATAGTGCATGTCCTCACTCATAAGTGGGTGCTAAAAAAAGAAGGAAGGAAAGGGGGGGGGGTTGGGAGAAAGGAAAGCCCACAATAATACACTGAACTTTCAGAAGGAGAGAACAAATCTAAGGTTGCTAGAGATGCAGGGGAAGGAGAGTGGAGTTGGGGAGAGATTGGGTAAAGGGCATAAGGAATAATTATAATTTGTAATAATGAATATGCTAATAAAAAATTTAAAAATGTTTTAATTAAAAAGAAAAAAGAAAAGAGCAGGAAGGAAAATTTTTCCTCGAAAAACCCATAAGCAATAAAGTAATGATGAAGGAAAATGGACAAATTTCCTCCATGTAGTAAGTTAGGATGTCACTATGGTATCAGGCCACTGGATCTCCCATCTTCACACCGTTGTCTTGCCAAGACACCCAGCCTATAATGCAGCCTTCAGTACCTAACCACCAGGTTCTAATGACCAAAAGATATAACGGTTGTTAAAGCTCTAGATAGACAAAAAACGCCTCATGAAAGTTGGGGTTATACCTAGGAGCCCATCCTTGGTGCAGTTCTCATCCTATAAGACCGTTGTTATTTATACCTCTATGCTGCTGAATCTCATTTCTGTTTTTATCTCCTGTGTCTCCGAAGATCTCTTGTCTTTATTTCCAACTATCTCCTGAACATCTTCACCTGAATGTTCTAAAAGCACTTCAAACTCAGCATGTCCAAAACCAAGTTAATGGCTGTTCTCCACAAAGCCATTCCTCTGCCCATATCCGTAGTCTCCAGTAATAGAGATCACCATCAACCTATTTTCCACAGGTAGAAAACCAAGTCATCTTCAACTCTTCTCTCTCTTACTCCTCTAAGTTCTAACTAAAAACTCACTCCTTCTCTACTGCCCTGGATCACATCCTATCATTTTTTTCTCTGAGCAATTGACTATCAAGTTTTCTGACAGTTCTTCCTGCCACCAGTTTTTCTGACCACAGGCCAGACAAGTATTCTCCTAAAAGACAAACTGGACCACATCGTTGTCTCTCCTAGAAGCATCACGGATGTCATGCACCTGCCAAATGAAGCCAGAGACCTTAGGATGGACCAAAAGTCCCTTCTTGGTCCAACTCCACCTCTCTTCAGGTTCATTTCTAGCCCCTCCACTTCCTAATCTCAACCGTCTTCTCTCCCTGGATTCTTATATCTAATGAGCACCTGCTGATTTTTTTCTTCTTCACATTTCTTGCCTTTTTTCCTTCCTTTTTATTCTCTCATCATCATCTCAGTCCAGCCTTTGTTATACCACATCTGGACTATTCCAAGAGTATCCTAACAGGAACTTCTCGTCTTTCTCGGCTCTAGTCCACATTACACTGTCCAATCAAATTAAGTTACTTAAAAGACCCCTTCGATAGAGGTCCCCATTAGCTAGGAAGACAATTCCCACTTCTCCTCCTAGCCTTTGTGACCCTCACACTCATGCTGTTTCTCCTTATTCCAGCTTCATCCATCACTGTCCCCTATATGCACCCTTCACTCCAGACAACTGATTATTCTCCACTCCTTGAACACCCCTAGGCCTTTTCCATTCCATTCTTTCTCATTCTGTTCCTTACATGTGGGACACCGCCCGGCTTTAGTCAGCTTTCCTGCTACTTGTTTCCCTGGGCAGCTTTCCATCGGGTCTCAAGCCAGATATGAGTTCTTCTTCCTCTAAAGTTTCACAGCTCTTAATCTAAATTGCACTTCGGGGATTTATTATCTCCTGCCTTACCTTGTAATCATTTAGATTCAAAAGCCATGTTTTTCCTTTTTACATGTTTATCTTAGCATGTAACAGTGTCTCCCGCATGATGGATACAAAATTTCTAAATAAATTGTTAAATAAATATTTACCAGGTGAAATATAATTTTCAATTTAAGAGCACTTTCACATCTATCACCACAGCACAACCATTAGCTGAGGGAGGCACAATAGATAGTATTGTTCCTGTAAAACTAGGGCCAGAAATGTCAAGGAGCTTTCCTTAGATCACCTTGTGAAGATGTGGCAGATGAGTGAAACTCATTTCTCCTTGATTTCAGCACTTAAGTGGGGCTCTTTCTGCTCAACTCTGCTTTCTTCGTCCCACGTCTGGCCCAGGCCCTTCCTGGTCCCAAAGCAACTCACATCACCCTCACTTTCCTCGTCTCCTTCCCACCCCACACCCTCGGTAGTTCTGTAACACAGCCTCCTGCCAATGTCTCCCACCCTCTGTGACATCTGTCTCAGGATGCAGTGAGAAGCAAGGAGCTAATGCGCAGGAAATGTGCTGCCCTCCTGTGATGAAAGGTGCAATCTTCATTACTCTCCGAGACAGAGCACCCCCGTGTCTGCTGTGAAGCAGATGCTGTTTCTTTGCAGCCGCTTCCCGCGAGCAGCAGGAAACCATTATCCCAGCCCTCTGTTCTCATTTGACACTCTAGCTCAAATATACCATTTTTCTCATTTTCATTAATAATCCTTCTTTAACACTTGATCAGCCTTGCTGTCTGCTCTGGGTTAAAGCCTATTGTTCCATTAGAGTTTGACATTTGGAATGCAATGAGGCATTCATGCACAGGTAGTGCTAATGGGGAAAATGGCTTGTGTCAGGGCTTTAGGCACCATGCAGTTTGGAAAATGGGAGGGGTCAGAAGAAACTGAAGTCTGCTTCTGTACCAGCCACAGGGTGCCGGGTCCAAGACAAGCCGTGTCCCTAGTGATCAGGCAGGTATATCTCCTAGATCATGTATCTAGAAAGGAACTGGAGCAGACTGAAGGAAATTAGGCAATAAGCCTAATGACAAGTCAGTGAGCCTGAAGAAAGGTAATTGAATGTGCCTGCCTTTCCTGACTCCAACTCTCCGGTGTTCAGGGCAGCCTGTTATTATGGACGTCTAGAGGACTTTCACTGTCCCCTGGTATTGTCCACTGTGCTGGCCCTTTGTCAGGCAAGTTGAAAGTAATCCTCAGGACTAGAGGGGCCACAGACGTAGAGAATGACAGCACCTCAATGTGGCCAATGTATATCCTGGTTTTCCTTCCTGAACCCATCAAGCAAAAATAACCATTTATATTTTGCTTATTTATTCACTCATTATGTATTTGACAAACACTTACTGAAGACTTACAATGTGGGTGCCAGATGTGTTCCTGCCCCTGTGGAACTTACAGCCCTTATCATTTCCCCACTTTCACTTTCTTTCTGACAATAACTCCTCCGTGTAAGAAGGGGAAATGTCATCCTCAATTCTGAGATACAGAGAGAATAAAATCTCAGTGCATATGAAAACTTGGGCTTGCAAGAAATATATATTTCTCTAATTTGTTATCATCAATTCAACTTCCACTCCAAATCTCCATCTGGCCAGGCCAGAAGGAAATTCAGCCAGACATCACTAGCAAAGCCTCTCCTCCTAAAGATGCATCAGAATTGAGACGCCTTATTTGGTACCAGGAAATGGTGGCAGGGACTAACATTAACCCATCATGACTACAGATGCCATCCTCATTGATCAAGCCTAGTGTGGTCCCTTCAGATGTGGTAGCCCTCTGCTTCCATGCCACATACGGGACCCAAGGATCTTTGCTGGGGCTGGGACTCCTGGTACTTGGATTGCTCCATGGCCATCGTCCCTGAGCTGTTGCAACCTTCCGGGTCTTGCTGTGAAGCCAGGTGTGGTTTCATGATGAAGGTGAGACATCACAATTTCTAGAAATCTCTCCCTCCTCTCTCCCTTCCCTGTCAAGAACAAGCATTATCTTATTTTTCAGTGTAGCTGTTCCAAATGAGAAAGACATTAACTCCCAGAAGCTTCTATTTTCCAAATTTCTGAATCCCTGATTCCAGAAGTCACTAAGTCCCTAGCAACCTGCTTAAAAGGGAAAAGGAAAGATAAAGAGAGAGCAAACAATAATTAGCAGTCAAATTAGCTGTCCAAAATTTAGTTTCTTCAAAGATGAAGAAACCAAAAAGCTGGAAGAGGTAACACCCATCACCTTGAGCTCCACCTCCAATCCCTGGCCTGTTGCACATACCCCAAATCCCGTGGCGAATGTTAGGAGCTGCCTGCTGCTCATGGCTGCCTCCCATCCATCAATAGATCCAGAGTCTTGCAATAACTTGGGACTATGGGAAACCTTCATTAACTGACATAGATTAGCCACATGAGCAGGGAAACACATTAGCCAGCAATAGTCCCTCAACCCCACCACCTGCCACCAACATAACTTCACTCCTCCTATCAGACCACAGCACACTATGACCTGAGCCCTACAAATGTTGCAGCTCTTCCCTTGCCCTGTCTTCCTGCACCTCTTCTAAGGCTGCATCTCTCACAGGCAAAAGCATCCAAACTCCCCTTCTATTCCTTCCAATCTCCAGCCCCCTCCACTTTGGGTGAGTCTCAACTAAATGAGATGTTCAGTGGGAGAGGCCATGGAACCTTCCTGAGCACTCCTACTGTGGGTCACCTGTGACTTTGCTCCACTGTAACCAGAGTGCATTAACAAGGAATGAGCATGACAGAACAGGAGACAAGGAACAAATGTGAGCGGGACCATACCAATTTTTCAGGCTGGAGGAGAGCTGGGAGAGCCTAAGGATATTGAAAATCCATTTTAAAAGGTTGAATTCATTGATTAATTGATTGATCGATTCAATGACTTTATTCAAAAATGTGCGTGGACTTTGCCATGTACACTGTGGGGTCACTTTCAAAGGAGACAAGCAGGATAACACATGTTTTTAGTGTTTAAAGAGATTCCACTTAATATGGGAGAAAGGATATGCACACATATATCTAAATGCCAAGGATGATAATGATGGCAGAAAATATAAATTGAACACATATAACATGCTGAGTGCTATGCTAAGGCGATATTTTATTTACTCATCATAACATCCTAACATGGTAGGTGTTAACATCAGCCCCACATGCAGATAAGAAACCTGAGGCAAGATGATTTTTTTTCTTCCAAATTTTATTTTATTTTGTCAATATACAATGTGGTTGATTATTGTGGCCAATTACCTAAACCTTCCTTCCTCTTCACTCCCCCCCTCCCTCCCAACAATGTCCTTTCTGTTTGCTTGTCATATCAACTTCAAGGAATTGTAATTGTTATGTCTTCTTCCCTCCCCCACTTTTACCTGACTTTAAACTATACTACAAAGCTATAATAACCAAAACAGCATGGTACTGGCATAAAAACAGACACACTGATCAATGGAATAGAATAGAGAATCCAGAAATCAACCCACACACCTACAGCCATCTGATCTTCGACAAAGGCACCAAGCCTATACACTAGGGAAGAGACTACCTCTTCAGCAAATGGTGCTGTGATAACTGGATATCCATATGCAGGAGAATGAAACTAGACCCATACCTTTCACCATATACTAAAGTCAACTCAAAATGGATTAAAGAATTAAATATACACCCTGAAACAATAAAACCTCTTAAAGAAAACATAGGAGAAACACTTCAGGAAGTAGGAATGGGCAAAGACTTCATGAATACAACCCCAAAAGCATGGGCAACCAAAGGAAAAATAAACAAATGGGATTATATCAAACTAAAAAGCTTCTGCACAGCAAAAGAAACAATTAACAGAGTTAAAAGAAAACCAACAAAGTGGGAAAAAAATATTTGCAAAATATACTTCTGACAAAGGATTAATATCCAGAATATACAAGGAACTGAAACAACTTTACAAGAGAAAACAAGCAACCCAATTAAAAAATAGGCAAAAGAGCTAAATAGGCATTTCTCAAAGGAAGATATACGAATGGCCAACAGACATATGAAAAAATGCTCAACATCACTCAGCATTCGGAAATGCAAATCAAAACCACACTGAGATACCATCTCACCCCAGTTAGGATGGCTAATATCCAAAAGACTGTGAATGATAAATGCTGGCGAGGTTGTGGAGAAAAACGAACTCTCATACATTGTTGGTGGGACTGCAAAATGGTGCAGCCTCTAAGATGATTTGTTTTTTAACTCAACCAAAGTTCTATACCACAGTAGTCTAAACTGACAAGGACAGTTTATAACAGCTCATATATTTCTAATAGTAAAAAGGTAGAAATTATATATAACTCTCCAACAGTAAAGGAATGTTAGATTAATTATATGAGAGCCATACAACAGAATATTGTGCAGCCATTAAACTCATCTATTGAAGAAAATAACAGGAAAGTGATCATTATAAAGGTTAACTAAAAGAATAGGATACAAAATGTGTGTGCTGTATAATACCAACTGTCTCTTGGTGGGTAGGACAGAAAGGGAGGAAGAGAAAAGAGATCAGAGAAAATATATTGAAATGTTAACAGAGTGTCAAAACTTCAAATGTGCAGTTTATTGCCTGACAATTATACCTCAGTAAAGTTGTTAAAACAATGTTAACAGAGGGTTTCTGGGTGGTGGAATCATATATGATTCTATTTTTTATTTCTTTACTGTTGAAATACTCTATAATAACTACATATTATCTCAATTATTATGAGAAATTAAATAGTAATTTTGAAAAGAGTTAGAAAAGAGAGCTCTGGGAAATAATATACAAAAAGAAAATTCTGATTTAATAGATATGAGGTGGGGGACCCCAGTATATTTTTTGGTTACTTCCTAAGTTGATTCTAACATACTACCAAGGGAGAGAACCACTGATGTGTATAGAGCACCCAGCCTGGTGGCTGGTCTACAGCCGATACTGATAAATGGTGGCCATTACCACTGTCATCATCACTGTTGTTGTTGTTATGCATTTTGGCATTATTGGCATATTTACATTCTCATATTAAGTGAGAAAAACCGTCTAGGTAGAGCAGATGGCTCAGGCACTGGCAGATTCATTGGAAACATCAATGAGTAATCAGGTGTTGGAGCCGGTGATATTTTCCTGTCACTGACTCTGTCAGAGGCTTTCATTTCCCCAGGCCTGTGGGATTAGAAATGCAGAGCACTTCTAGACTGTTAGTGTATAAAACTACAATGCAAAAACTTTTTACTTAAATTAACGATGCCAGGCCAACCATAAAGAAATTCATCTCCCAAGTGACATGCTCAGTAGAGCTGCACCAACTCCTGTAACAGATGTCTAGACAATTTGACTTTGAAATATATACCCCAAACCTGAACAGCCTAAAGTTTCTCAGCCGGTGCCCAGCCAAAGTTCAAAACAAGAAACCAAGCAGGAATAGAGGATTTGATTATAAATAAACTTATTCATAGGGAAAGCGGAACAAGTACAGCAAGCTAAAAATTGATTGCTCAGAGAGGATGACTCATCACTGAGACCATAAAAGGCCATCTTGCAGTGATCACACAGCAAGAGAGTTCATTGTCCTTAAACATTAACTGTCTGTCACACCAGGCCTCCCATCAGCAGACTGCAAAGCCCAGAGCTGGCCTCGTTAAGCTTTCTAGACATCCCCACCCAGCAAAGAAGCAAATCATTTCTTCTCAATCTCTTTGAAGCCCCACATGGCAGAGAACACATCCAAAATTGGTGCCTTAGACTGCTAGTGTGTCAGCCAGTTGAAAGAATTTGGCCTGGGTCAGTCTGGCCTGTCTGATCATTTTAACACATTGCAGCATTTTCCTTAGAGGAATCCTGCCCCTCAACTCTTTATTATAAGAAATTTCAAACATATGGATAAATTGAAAGGAGACTACAATAAACATCAGTATAGCCAACACCTAGATTAAACAATTGCTAGGGGACTGGACCTCTCTCCCACAACCAGGCACACCAAGCCAGTGTCTTGAGGCTTGTCCAGGGACCCGGGGCATGGAGAATGGGACTGGACCACTCTCCTACAACCAGGCACACCATGCCAGCACCTTGGAGCCCACCCAGGGACCCAGGGCATGGAGAAGGGGACTGGACCACCCTCCCACAACTGGGCATACCATGCCAGTGCCTCAGGGCCCACCTGGGCATGGCGACGGGGACTGGACCCTCCTCCCACAACCAGGCATGCCACTCCAGTGCCTCGGGGCCCACCCAGAGACCTGGGGCATGGAGAAGGGGACCAGACCACCCTCCCTCAACCAGGCACACCAAGTCAGCTCCTTGGGTCTCACCTGGTGACCCGAGGCATGGAGAACGGGACTAGACACAACTCTCACAACCTGGCACATGGCACCAGCGACTTACTAGAGACATGGAGAAGGGGACCAGACACACCCCACAACCAGCCATACCGCCAGTGCCAAGGAGCATACCAGAAACAGCACCTCCATGTAGGTGGACCACTGCAGCCTCCACAATAACCATGACTGCTGCGAAAGCGACTAGATACCACAAGCACCACGCAAATGGTCCACCAACCACTGGAGTGCATTCACACAGGGAGAGTCACCAGCAGAGTCAAAGAAAAGAAGAGGATGTCTCTTTCCACAAAGCCCATTTCAGAGTGACAGAAGAAGCATCTGCTCTATGATAATACTGGGGGACCCGATCACATTCTCAGCATTGGACAGATCATCTAGGCAGCAAATTAACAGAGTAACCATGATTCTTTCAGAAGGAGAGAAGAAATCTAGGGTAATTAGAGGGGGGAGATTGGACAAGGGGCATAAAGAATAATTGCGATTTGTAACAATACATATGCTAGTAATATTGATTTGATCAACATATCTCAATGTTCAACTCCCAAAATATGTATAATCGATTTTGATTCAATAAATAAAATAAATTTTTTTTAAAAAATTATCAACTCATGGCCATTCTTACTTTATTTACACATCAATTGTTTTCTCTTATATTATTTTAAAGTAAACCTAATCTATTTCATAATTTTATTCATAAATATTTTATATATTATTCTTAATTACTGAAATTGTTTACATTGCATCAATAAAGCACATATGATTTATTCGACCATCAAAAAAAAAAAAAAAAACAGTTGCTAACATTTTGCCATACTTGCTTTAACTCTGTGTGCATACATTGTTAAACCATATTGTTTGTTTTGTAGGTCAAAGACAGGTATTAGCAATCCTCCCCTATCCCACCACACACTTACACACTATTTTAAAGTACATTTCAGGTATCATGATATTTTATTTCTAAAAACTTAAGCATGAGTTTTCTAAGAACAAGGAGATTCTCCTGTATAACCACAACATCATGATCTCATCTGAGGAAAAATTAAGTGATCCATAATATCATAAAATATTTAATCTATATTCAAATGTTCCAATTTGCTTCAAGAATTTTTTTATTTTAATTGACACATGGTAATTGTATGTATTTATGGGGTACAATCTGATGTTTTAACATGTTGTGTAATGATCAAGTCAGGGTCGTTAATGCATCTATAACTTCAGGCATTTATCATTTCTTTGTGGTGAAAACATTCCAAAGCCTCTCCTCTAGCTGTTATGTTATATACAAAACTTAACCATTGTCATCCTGCTGTGCAATAGAACACCAGAACTTACTCTTCCAGTCTAATTATAATTATGCACCCGTTGGCCACCCTCTCTCTCCTTGTTTCCCCTTCTCCCATCCCCTCCCAGTCTCTGGTATCCACTTTTCTACTCTCTGTCTCTATAATATCAACTTTTTTAAAAGATTTCATATACAGGTAAGATCATGTGGTATTTGTCTTTCTGTGCCTGGCTTACTTCACTTATAATGATCCCCAAGTCCATCTATGTTGCCACAAATTACAGGATTTTATTCTTTTCATGGCTGAATAGTATTCTATTGTGTGTATATACCACATTTTTAATCTTTTCACCTGTTGTTGGACACTTAGGTTGATTCTATATCTTGCTATTGTAAACTGTGCTGCAATAAACATGGGTATGAGGATATCTCTTCAACATACTGACTTCAGTTCCTTTGGTTATATACCCAGTAGTGGACTTACTGGATCATATGGTATTTCTATTTCTAATTTTGAGGGGAACTCCCATGCTATTCTACATAATGGCTGTACTAGTTTACCTTCCCACGAACAGTGGGCAAGTGTTCCTTTTTCCCACATCTTCATCAACACTTGTTTGCTTTTGTCTTTTTGATAACAGCCATTCTAACTGGAGTGAGGTGGAATCTCATTGTTGTTTTGATTTGCATTTCCCTAATTAGTGATGTTGAGCATTTTTTTAAATGCCTGTTGGCCATTTATACCTCTTCTTTTGAGAAAAGTCTATTAAGATCCTTTGTTCATTTTTCAATTGGGATATTTGTTTTTCTGCTTTTGAGTTAAGTTTCTTTTTGTGTTGTTATTGAAACATAATTGATTACACATATTTATGGAGTACAGAGTTGATTATCGATATTTGTGTACAATATGTGATGATCAAATAGGTTAATGAGCATATTAATCATTGAAAAACATCATCATTCTTTGTGTCTATTGACCAATTTCTCCCTAACTCCCCTCACCTCTGCCTTTCTCACCTCTAGTAACCACAGTTCTGTTCTCTACTTCTGAAAGTTCAACATACTATTGTGATTAGTTAGTTAGTTATTAGATCCCACTTATGACTGAAGACATGCCGTATTTCACTTTCTATGCCTGGTTTATTTCAATCGCCATAGTTTTCTCCAGGCTCATCCATGTTGCTACAAATGGCAGAATTTCATTCTTTTTTATGGCTGAGTAGTAATATTCCATTGTGTGTGTGTGTGTGTGTATATATACATATATCACATTTTCCTTATCCAGTCATCCACCGATGGACATTTGGGTTGGTTCTATCTCTTGGTTATTGTAAAGAGAGCTACAATAAACATAGGAGTGCAGGTATCCCTTCAACATGATGACATCCGTTCCTTGGTTACATACCCAGTATTAGGATTGCTGGATCATATGGCAATTCTACCTGCAGCTGTTTAAGGAACCTCCATCCTGTTTTCCATAATGGCTGCACTAAGTTATCGTCCCACCAACAATGTAGGAGGGTTCCGCTTTCTCAGCACCCTTGCCAGCACTTGTTATTCTCTGTCTTTTTGATAATAGCCAGTCCCACTGGAATGAGACGATATCTCAGTGTGGTTTTCATTTGCATTTACCGGGTGATTAGTGATGTTGAACATTTTTTCATGTGCCCGTTGGCCATTTGTATGTCTTTGAGAAATGTGTATTCAGCTCCTTTGCCCACTTTTTATTGGATTATTTGGTTTTTTACTGTTGTTTCAAGTCCTTGAATATTCTGGCTATTAACGCATTGTCAGATGCAAAGATTGCAAATATTTTGTCCCATTCTGTGGGTTGTCTTTTCACTCTATGGATTGTTTCCTTTGTTGTCCAGAAGCTTTTTAGCTTGATATAATCCCATTTGCTTATTTTTCCTTTTGTTGCCTGTGCTTTTGGGGTCTTACTCATAAAGTCTGTGCTCAGACCTACATCCTGAAGTGTTTCTTCTTTGTTTTGTTTTAGGAGTTTTATAGTTTCAGTCTTATATTTAAGTCTTTCATCCATTTTGAGTTGATTTTGGTATATTGTGAGGGATACAGATCTAGTTTCATTCTTCTACATACGGACATCCAGTTTTCCCTGCACCATTTATTGAAGAGGCTCTCCTTTCCCCAATGTATGTTCTTGTTGCCACTGTCAAAGATCAGTTGACTGTAGGTATATGGGCTGATTCTGGGTTCTCTGTTCTGTTCCAGTGGTCTGAGTGTCTGTTTTTATGCCAGTACCATGCTGTGTTGGTTAGTTTGGCTTTGTAGTATAATTTGAAGTCAGGTAGTACAATGCCTCTGGCTTTAGTTTGTTTTGGGGTTTTTTTTGGCTCAGGATTGCTTTGACTATTCAGGGTTGTTTTGTGTTCCATGTGAATGTTAGGATTATTTCTATTTCTTTGAAGAATGTCATTGGTAATTTGTTGGAGATCACACTGAATCTGTAGATCACTTAGAGAAGTATGGACATTTTGACAATGATAATCCTTCCAATCCATGAACATGGAATGTCTTTCCATCTTTTTGTGTCCTCTTTAATCTCTTGCAGCAGTGAGTTCAAGTTCTCACTGTAGGTTTCACCTCCTTGGTTAAATTTATTTCCAGGTTTTTTGTTTATTTGTTTGTTCATTTGTTTGCTTTTTGGTAGCTATTATAAATGGGCTTGCTTTCTCGATTTTTCTGTTACTTCATTGTTGATGTATAAAAATGCTACTTATTTTTGTATATTGATTTTGTGTCCTGCAACTTTACTGAATTCATTTATCAGTTTTAGGAGTTTTTTGGTAGAATCTTTGGGTTTCTCTATATGTAGGTAGGATCATGTCATCTGCAAACAGGCACAATTTGACTGTCTTTTTCCAATTTTGAAGCCCTTTATTTCTTTCTCTTGCCTGATTGCTCTGGCTAATACTCCCAATACTATGTTAACTAGGAGTAGTGAGAGTGGGCATTTTTGTCTTGTTCTTGTTCTTAAAGGAAAAGCTTTTCCCCATTCAGGATGATATTGGAGGTGGGTTTGCCATATATGGCTTTTACTGTGTTGAGATACTTTTCTTCTATACCTAATTTATTGAGAGTTTTTATCATGAAGGGATGCTGAATTTTGTCAGATGGTTTTTCTGCATCTATTGGGATGATCATGTAGGTTTTGTCCTTAATTTTCTTGATTTAGTGTATCTCATTTATTAGCTTGCACATGTTGGACCATCCTTCCACCCCTGGGATGAATCTCACTTGATTGTTATGCATACTCTTTTTGATGTGCTCTTGTATTCCATTTGATAATATTTTGTTGAGGATTTCTGCATCTATGTTCATCAGGGATATTGGCCTTAGTTGTCTTTTTTTGTTGTATCTTTTTTTGTTGTATCTTTTGTTGTATCTTTCTCTTTTAGGTTTGGTAGAATTCAGCAGTAAAGCCATCTGGTCCTGGGCTTTTCTTTCTTGAGAGACTGCTGATTACTGCTTCAATCTCATTGCTTGTTATTGGTCAGTTTTTCTATTTATTCTTGGTTCAGTCTTGGCAGTTCATACATGTTCAGAAATTTATTCATTTCCTCCAGTTTTCAAATTTGTTAGCTTAAAGTTTTTCATAATAGTCTGTAAGGGTTGTTTGTATTTCTGTGGTATCAGTTATAATGTCTCCTTTTTCATTTCTGATTTTTCTAATTTGGGTCTTCTCTCTTTTTTTTAGTAGACTTGCTCATGGTTTGTCTATTTTGTTTATCTTCTCAAAAAAGCAACTTTTAGTTTCATTGATCTTTTGTATCTTTTTTTGGTCCCTATTTCATTTAGTTCTGCTCTGATCTTAATTACTTCTTTCTGTCCTCTAATTTTGGGGTTTAATTGCTCTTGTTTCTCTATTTCTTTG
This sequence comes from Cynocephalus volans, assembly GCF_027409185.1. Lineage (NCBI taxonomy): Eukaryota > Metazoa > Chordata > Mammalia > Dermoptera > Cynocephalidae > Cynocephalus > Cynocephalus volans. The sequence goes on from NC_084473.1 coordinate 50,257,578, forward strand.
AGGTGTAGTCTTAGGTTGTTTTTTGATGTCTGTATTTTTTTTTTTTTTGATGGAAGCACTTATTGCAATAAAATTCCCTCTTGGTACTGCTTTTTCAGTATTCCATAGGTTTTGGTATCATGTGTCTTTATTTTCATTAGTTTCAAGAAATTTTTTGATTTCTTGTTTTATTTCTTCTTTGACCCATAGGTTGTTTAGGACCATGTTGTTTCATTTCCACGTATTCATATAGTTTCCAAAGTTTCACTTGTTATTAATTTCTATTTTTAATCTACTGTAATCTGAAAAGATACTTGAAATTATTTTAATTTTTAAAAAATTTATTGAGACTTGATTTGTGACCTAACATGTGGTCTATCCTGGAGAATGCTCCATGTGCTGATGATAAGAATGTATATTCTATACTTGTTGGATGAAATGTTCTGTAGATGTATGCTAAGTCCAATTGGCCTAAATTGTAGTTTAAATCCTGTGTTTTTCTATAGATTTGTTGTGTAGATGATCTGTCCAATATGGACATGGTGGTGAAGTCCCTACCTATTATTGTATTAGGGTCTATTTCCTCTTTAGGTTTAATAGTGTTTGCTTTATGGATCTGGGTGCTCCATTGTTGGGTGCCTATATATTTATGATTGTTATATCCTCTTGGTGGAAAGATTCCTTTATCATTATATAATGACCTTTTTTGTCTCTTTTATAGTTTTTGGTTTAGTCTATTTTATCTGATATAAGAATAATTACTCCTGGACATTTTTGGTTTCCATTTCCATGGTATATCTTTTCCCATCTCTTCACTATTAGTCTGTGTGAGTCTCTGCATGTGAAATGAGTTTCTTGTAGGCAGCATACAGTTGGTTCTTGTTTTTTAGTCCATTCAGCCAGTCTATGTCTTTTGAGTGGGGAATTCAATCCATTTACATACAGAGTTGTTATTGAAAGGTATCGTCTTACTCCTGGCATTTTATTGACTTTAATTTGGATATTTTAAATATCTTTTCTTCCTTCCTTCCCCTTTTATTGTTTGTCTTTGATGTTTGCTGGTTTTTTGAAGTGGTAAGATATAGTTTTTTTTTCTTTTTCTTGATTGCATATCTGCTCTACCAGTGGGTTTTGTTCTATCTTGTGTATTCATGATGATGATTACCATTTTTTGATTCAAGATGCAGGTCTTTCCTGAGAGTTTTTTGTAGCACTGGTTGTGTGGTGGTGAATCCCACAGTTTTTGTTTGTCTGGGAAATACACTATTTCCCCTTCATTTCTAAAGGATAGCCTTGTGGGTATGTATTCCTTGCTGGCAGTTTTTTTGTTTCAGTACTTTGAATATATCATCCCATTCTCTCCTGGGCTGTAAAGTTTCTGCTGAGGAATCGGCTATTAGTCAGATAGAGGCTCCCTTATAGGTGACTTGACACTTTTCTCTTGCTGTTTTTTAGGATTTTCTCTTTGATATTTACTTTTGACAGTTTGACAGTGTGACTATCCCTCTTGGAGAGAACATTTTTGGATTGAATCTAATTGGAGATCTTTGAGCCTCTTGGATCTAAAAGTCCATATATCTCCCAATACCCAGGAAGTTTTCTGCTAATATTTCATTGTACAGGTTTTCAACGCCTTTTCCCTTCACCTCCCCTTCCAGAACAACCATAATTTAGATGTGTACATTTACAGATGTCTGACAGCTTTCATAGGTTTTCTTCATTTTTAAAAAATATTTTTTCTTTTTTTTTTTTTTTCTTCACATGGATTATTTCAAAAGCCTGTTTTCAAGGTCAGAAATTCTTTCATCTGCTTGCTCTAGACTGTCGCTTCAGCTCTCGGTTGTATTATTGTTGTTGTTGTTGAATGGATCCTTTAGTTCCATGAGTTCTGCTACATTCTTTTTTAAGAATTTAGGCATTTATTTCTTTATAATGTTCTTCCTTTGCATTCTGGATTTTCTTTTTATTTTGTGTGTCATCTATCTTTGTTTTCTGTGTATCTCATTGAGTCTCTTTAAGATCACTGTTTGGAATTCCTTTTCAGTTATTTCATAGGTGTCCTGTTGTTTGAGGTCTGCTACTAGAGAATTATTGTATTCCTCTCACGGCATCACATTTTCTTGTTTTTTTCTTATTTCTAGTATCCATATGTTGATGTCTTGGCATCTGGTTGAGCAATTGTTTCCCTAATTCTCAGGAGTGGCTTTTGAGGACAGAAACTCCCTCCTGCAGATGTGTTTTATATTGACCATTGGAAAGGGTGTGTTAGTTTTGGTTCCAGGTAGACCTAGTAGTGTAGTCTCTGTGTGGTTACTTCAACCATATTCTACATCAGAGTTGTCTGTGAGTGCCCGCATGGCCTAGGCACTGGGGCACTCAGTAGTTCCTTGCTGAAGTGAGTGCTGCTAGGTTGTTTCATTGAGATTATGGGCAAGATTTGGGTTCTTGGAGAGAAGTGACTGGATGTCCTTGGCTGAGATGAGTGACCCTAGGCATACTTTCTAGCACCCCAGCTAGTGACCTATGACTCTGATTGGTGCTCTGTAGGGATCTGAAGATAATCCCTTTAAATGGAAGACCCTGGGTGGGGATCCTGGGGGTTGGATTTAAGACTTTAGGCTTTGGGGGATAATGGAGTGCTCAGCAACCCCTCTTTTAAAGTGGGTGACTCAGTGGTGCCCCTGGGGCTCTGGGCAGAGCCCTGTACTCCCAGGGGAGGCATTGAGGTACTCTGTACCTTTGTTATTGAAGTGGTGACACTGAGTGGGGTTACTAGATTTGTGTGGGGGTCCCTCTCTTCTCACAAGGGACACTGTGATGGTCTGCAGAACCACTGTTGAAGTGGGGTACTCTGGGTGAGGTGCTAGCAGTTTTGTGTGGGACCTTCCACCCCCAAGAGGGATGCTAGGGCCTTCTATAGCTGTTCAGCTGGAGTGGCCACTCTGGGCAAGGCTGTGTGGTTGTGGACAGGCCCATGTGGTCATAAGAGCATTACTGGGACACTCTGGATCTCCTCATCTGAGTGGGCTGTCCTGCCTGGGATCACTGGGGCTGTGGGTGGGCTTCTGCACCCTGAAGAAAGATGCTGGATCCCTCTGAAGCCCCTTTGCCAGGATGGGTAGCCTTGGGCAGGCTCACTGGTGCCTGGTGCCACAGGCATGAGTCTGTGCCCAAGAGAAGAATACAAGTCCTCTACTACCTCTTCATGGCTGCACAAAATGCAAGGGTGCCTCACTAACAAATGAGGAGTTGCTATCAGTGGCTAGATGCCCAATTAGGCAGTTTTCTGACTCTGGAAAGTGTATGCTCCAATACCCTCTGTCCTGAGGTCAGCACCCTCTCTGCACTGGGCCACCTGTTCCCAGGGCACAGGACACTGCATGGCCATGGGTGTGGGCAACCCAGTGCCATGATGAGACCTCTGCAGGGGCCAGAGCAATATGGTCTTAGATGATGGGGCCAATCTCAAATCTGCAAACACTGCAGAAGTCTGGGGTCCAGGAGGTGAGGACAGTTTAATGAGTGACCCTCTCCAGTTCAATTCAGTCACATTTGCTGCCAGGAGTTCCCAGCTCCAGTGTCTGGCTGCAGAGGCTATCCTTGAGATAGGCATGTGGGCTCTCCTCCTCCTCCTAACAGATGTAACTATTGTATGTGCATCCCACCAGCTTAGGCAGGGTCACTGGCCATGGCACTAGCCTGAATAGGGTGCCTTCTAGGTCTGCAGGGAGCATGCACTGACCTCCTCTGTCCTGAGGGTGACATCCACACTGCACTGAACTATCTGTTTCCAGGGCACAAGGCGGAAGCCAAGGGCCAATCCTGGTTCCAAGCTTGCTGCAGCAGTCTGGGACCCAGTGGGGTGGGGGCATGTGTCCTTCTCCAGGCCAACACAACCGCTCATGCCTGCAGTAGTTCCAGACACCAAGTGCATGGCCTTAGGGGCAGCACAGACTCCCCCCTGGGTTGGGTTGTAATTCCGCTCACCTTCCTGTGGTCAGAGATTCCTCTGCTCTAGAGTGGGGGATGGAGCAGTGTTGGCCAAGAATTTTCCATTCTCTTTGTGACTGTCCTGAGTTTCTGCACTCACCAACATCTCTGCTACTCCCTCTATGTGTTCCTGCTCCTTTCTTTTGTTTTTCTATCCAAGTATAGCTACACATTTGATGTATTTTCCATCCTTGTGGGAGAGATGAGCAATGTCTCCTTCAAGTCAACCATCTTGCTCCCCCTCTTTAAGTTTCTTATATGTATATTCTTGATATTAACCCCTTATCAGATGTATAGTTTGCAAATATTTTCTCCAATTCTGTGGATTGTCTCTTCATTCTGTATATTAGTCTATTTCTGTTGCTTATAACAAAATACCTGGAACTGGGTGATTTATAAGAAAACAAAATTTATTGCTTACAGATTCAGAGGCTGTTAAGTACAAAGTCCAGAGAAAAGATCTGGTGAGGGTCTTGGTGGTGGCAACAGTGACCCAAGGGTCTCACACGGCAGAAATGGTGGAGTACAGAGAGACTAACATCTCATGTGCTCTTCTTTTGAAGCCCTCAGAATCACACCCATGACCACTATGATTAATCCATTCATTACAGCATGGCCCTACAATCTAATCACCTCTTCAAGGCCCCACCTTTCAATTACCATAATAGGATTTCTCACCCTCAGTTACAGTGGAGATTTAAGCTTCAATGAGTTTGGGGGGAATCCACTCTACAGCACTCTGTTAATAGTTTCCTCTGATGGGCAAAAATTTTTTAGTGTGATGTAATCTTATTTGTCTATTGTTGCTTTTATTGCTTGTGCTTTTGTAGTCTTATTTTTAAAAATTCTTGCCGAATCCAATGTCATGGATCATTCTCCTATGTTTTCTTCTAGTAATTTCATAGTTTCAGGTTTTATATTTAAATCTTTAATACATTTTAAGTTGATTTTTGTATATGGTAAGAGGTAGGGGTCTAGTCTCATTCCTCTGCATGTGGATATCCAGTTTTCCCAGTACCATTTACTGAAGACACTCCTTTCTCCAATATGTATTCTTGGCACTTTTGTCAAAGATCAGTTGGCTTTAATTGCGTGCATTTATTCTGGGCTTTCTATTCTGTTCCATTGATCTATGTTTCTATTTTTATGCCAGTACCATGCTGTTTTGGTTACTATAGCTTTGTAGTATAATTTGACATCATATAGTGTGATGCCTCCATCTTTGTTCCTTTTTCTCAGGATTGCTTTGTCTATTGGGGTCTTTTTTGGTTCCATGTTGATTTTAGGATTTTTTTTTATTTCAGTGAAGAATGTCATTGGTATTTTGATAGGAATTGCATTACATCTGTACATCATTTGGAGTAGAATAGCCATTTTGACAGTACTAATTTTTCCAATCTGTGAACATGGGATATCTTTCCACTTATTTAGATCCTTTTCAATTTCTTTCTTCAAAGTTTTATAGTTTTTATTATAGAGGTCATCTTTTACCTCCTTGGTTAACTCCCTTCCCAAGTATCTTACTTTTTTTCTTTTTGTAGTTATTGTAAAAGGAATTGTTGGGTTTTTTTTCAGATAGTTTGCTATTAATGTATAGAAATGCTACTAACTTTTGTATGTTGAATTTGTATGCTTTTAGACTTTACATTTTTATTACATTATATAATGTTGAATACGCTAATTATCCTGATTTGAGCATCACATATTGCACACAGTTATTGATACTCAGTGCTGTACCCCACAGACATGTATAATCAATTATGTTTCAATTTTTAAAAAAGACTCTTGCATTTTTGATTGGCTGTTTTAGAGCTAACAACCTCAACAGGTAAATGAGGTCATGCCAAGAGCAACCTGAGAGTCTCCAGCTGCTGAGACAGTGGGAAAATCACTCCTCCTACTTTAATTACATATTTCAAAGGGTCAAAACAACACAGGACAATCCAGCCAGGCCATTTATAAAACTCTGCTTTTTTGCTACCTGCTTCTGCAGCATAGTAGGTATGTTTTCAGACACCCAAGATTTATCTCTAGAGCCTTGATATTTTACTACAATGAAAAACCTCTAAATAATATTGAGATTCAAGGGTACCATGAGCAATAAATTATTATTCCTCATATGGGAAAACCAAAAGATATGCCACTCATCCAACAAACATCTCCTTAGCCTTGGCCATGAAAAAAAATTCTGTGATCATTTGGGATGGGAGATAAGTCAGACATCAATTCTTTTTTTAAGGAACTCAAGGCCTAGGGAGGGGTGATAGAATGGGCTATGAACCTAAAGAGATGGACAGGAAATGTTGAGGTCACACAGGAAGCACAGGTAAGTGGCTAAACTCTTATGGCAAGGGAAAGACTTCCATTTGGTAGAGTGGGTCAGAGGAGACTCTGAGCAGTTGATGATATTTGAGGTTCTGTTACTAAGAACAAAGGAGAGATCATATGTAGAGGTAAACAAATATCTCTCTGCCACAAATGTATTAGTAGAGAAGAGAAGAGGGGTGACAACAGATCTCTGAGGATCATCAATATTTGAAAGATAAGCAAAGGACAAGCAAGCCATAGAAAGGACTGAGGAGAAGCCATCATAGAAAGAGAAGACATTCTGGAAGACAATAGTATCAAGAAAGGCAAAAGGAAGATTTTTAAGCTAAGGGAATGGTTAATAGGATAGAATAAGGCCAGAAAAATGATGATCAGAGATATTGCAATTATTCAAAGAAAATAGATCTCTAGAAAGCAAACTTTCAGGAACTCTTTCTTTTATTATACTCTGCTCAGAAGGAGTATTACCCTAAACTCAGTACTTAGATAGAACCCATCTTGTCAAAAGGGCCATTCTACCAGGTTAACATTCCAGATGAGGCCACCATGCCTGCTTATCCTCCAAGGACACAGCCACACAATTCCGGTACATTCTTCATGGCTTTGCCTTGTTTCTTGAATTCTCATGGTTTCAGGAGCACAAATACACGGAGCCTTCTTAGAAGAGATGGATGGGCCAGACAGACTAAGGAAGAAAGCCAAGAATATACTTATAGTCAGAAAACAGCTTCATAAAATGAAAAACAGCTAACATTTATTAAATGTATATTACATGCCAGGTACTATGCTAATTGCACATGTGTGCTCAGACACATACATGTTTGCGTGTAATTTCTTCTCAAAACACTGTGAGGCAATGTCTTAGTCAGTTTGGGTTGCTCTAACAAAATACCATATACTGGGTGGCTTAAACAACACTTGTTTTTCACAATTTGGGGGGCTGGATGTTGAAGATCAAGGCGCTGGTAGATTTGGTGTCTGGCGATGTCTTCTTCCTTGTTTGCAGACAGCCATCTTCTCATTATATCCTCATGTGGCATTTCCTCAGCGGGTGCACACAGAGAGAGATCCTGCGCCTCCACCTCTTTTTATAAGAACATTCATCCCATCATGAAGAACCCACTCTAATGACATAATCTGACCCTAGTTGCCTCCCAAAGTCCCCATCTCCAAATACCATCACACCAAGGATTAGAACTTGGACATACAAATTTTGGAGGGACACAAACATTCAATCCATAGCAAGGAGACATTCTTATCCTCATTTTACAGGTGAGGAATCAGAGGGTCAGAGAGGTTAAATGGTTTGCCCAGGGGCAGAGGCAATCTAACTCCATGTCTGTTGCTGCTTTTGCATACCACTGCTGCCTCCATAGCAATGATACATTTCAGCAAATATCTTGTTATTTTTGGTACAATTCCTTTCTTCCAAATTCCAATTTTGTCTGTCACCCTCTGGGCTTTGTTGAGTTGGAAACCTAATTAGTAAGCTAGTGACAATGAAGATTAGCATAGAGCAGATCGTTATTTTCTTCCCAGCAGAAAGCAATTCAGAGGGACTTGGAGGTCAGGGGTTCTCCAAATCCCCTGGATTCTTGAAGACATTTTGATCATATTATCTGGATAATAATAATAATGGCTAACATCTATTGGACACATATGCTAAGCACTTAACTTATATTAACTCATTTAATCCCTGCTCAGTGATTTTATGAGGTAGATGTTATTATTATCTCTATTTTACAAATAAGAAAACAGGTTCAGTAAGGTTAAAGTCGCTTTCTTAAAAATCAGTTAGTGAACATTAAACTTGAATTTAAACCTAAACAGAATGTCTGCGAAGCCTACACATTAACCACTCTGGTGCAATAAAAAAATTTTTTTAATGAGTGAGAAGGAATAGTGGGAGAATGGGTTACTTGAAAGCGTATCATGTCTGAACCTATCAACCCTCAACAAACCTACCCTAAAGGATCAACTCCTGACAATTATCCCCAGGGATTATGCTTTTCTGCAAAAGTGAGGGAGTATAACCTCTTCACCTTCCCAACACAATGCTTACAAAGCCCCCCAGGCCCTTTGACATCCAGGCTCTCAATAATGTTAATAAATCCAGGTGGCAGAGTCTGGCTACCTAGCAATTCATGAACCATTAACTTGGGCTGTTTTCAGCTTCTGGGGAGCAATTCCAACTACAAGAGATAATAAGAGCCTGATCAAGCAGCTGGGATGGAGGAAGGGGCATACTCGAGAACTCAGTGGGGTAAAATAGCCTCAAATTCATTCAGGCCAAGAGGAAACATGCCAGATGGAAAGAAGCAAGATGTCAGAACATCTTCATTCAATCAGTCAACAGCCTCTACTAGAGGCTGGGAAGAGGAGGGGCGAGAGGGGATAGAGAGAGGTTGGTTAATGGACACAAATTACTGCTAGTTAGGAAAAATAAGTTCTAGTGGTGTACAGTAGCTCTAGGCATCTATAATTCGTAATAATTTATTCTGTGTTTTCAAATGGCTAGAAGAGAGGGGATCAAATGTTCTTATCACAAAGAAATGATAAAGTTTTTCAATGATGAATATGCTAATTACCTTGATTTGATCATCACACATTGTATACATGTGTTGAAATATAACTTTGTACCCCATAAATATGTATAATCAATATGTTTCAATTAAAAAACAAATAAATTCCTTTAAAACAAAAAAAGTACCCATAATAGAAATAGAAAGAAAGCATATTGGTGAGTCAATCCTCTTAGACTAATAGCAAATGAAAATGCTATGTATTTATTTCTTACCTTAGTCATATGTTATGCATTGTTGTTAATATTGTGATTTTTAAAATTAGTTACAAATTTATATATCCTGAGCTTAATATTGAAACTGTGTGAATGGAACATTTTTAATTTCTTGCTGTAATATAAACCAAGTTAAGTTGATTTTTAAAACAACAACAACAACTTCAACTGAGTCCCCAATACTCTTGCCTAGAAGACAGGTGTTGGTGTTGAAAATGGATATAAGGGAAATAAAAGACACACATGGTCTCCTCCCTCCATGAACTAATGATCCACCATAAACCTCAATGGTCCAGAGTAGCTGGCAACAGAGATGTTCTGGTCAATCAAATATTCTAGTTAGTTGAGCACTGCCACATAGACCATTCAAGGATTGTTAATTTCCTAGAATTAGAAATGACAAAATGATTCATTTTTAAGGAATCTAAAAATAAATAAGAACATTAAGAAACTGGTAATCTACTCTTGGCACTATCAGCTTTCCTTTTCAGATGTACATATCTTCAATATGTCCCTGACCATCTCCTGCAGATGACCAAAAGCCCATGTTCTCTCCATTTCCAAGCCTGCCAAACATACAGACAGAAAGGAATATGAGGATACTGAGTTGTGAATACAGGCAATACATTTTTACATTTTAATAATAAAATAAAAGGCATGGCCCTTAAATAAAAGGCATGAATATTAATGGTGGATTTCAGTCATTTAACTGAATGGGGAAGGTATTTAGGGCAGGCAGTGCTAAGTTTTCCTTCACACATCTCAACATCCCTTTAAAAGGCTAAACAAAAAATTACAATAAAATTTTTAAATGAATGGGAAAAGTAGATCAAATGAAACATCTAGATAATCAGAAACTAATTCTTGCTCATTTTAGTTTCAACTTCCTCAGTACCTAACTGTGAATAATGGAGCTACGCTGGGTATAGACCATGACCTATTTTTATAACACCAGTGCCTAGCACAATACCTATAAACATTTAAGAAATGTTTGTTGAACTGAACCAAAGATGGTAATTGAACAACTTTATTCTTTCTTTTTTTTTTTTTTTTTAATTTAATGGAGGCAGACCCCTTAATGAGAATTGCAAGGTTCAGAAGCAAAGTAGCACTAAAGAAAGGAAATAGCAACCAAGGAATCTAAAAAATCCCCAAATTGGGCGATCAGTCTCTGAGAGGCAGCAAATTAACTATCATTCTTTCAACCACAATTATAGCTTTAGTAAAACCAACAATCACTATTGAGGAAGAACATACAGAATATGACTTGGACTTGCCTTTCTATAAAGTCCCAACACATTGAATCCATACAGCAGGAAATATGTTGTTGGTGTTGATGGTAATAAAAATAACTTATACTGAAATATTTTTAGAAGAAAATATATGTAAAGTAAGGTGGGAGAGGGGTTTCTTCATGAGGCCAGGCGGGTAAGGTTCATCCTGAGTGGTGAAAGAGGCACTCGTATTCCCTGACCCAGGATTTTCTTTTACCTTCCCACCATTCTAGATCTCTGCCTCTGAGATAAGGGAGATGCTAATTACTGAAAGGACATCAGGGCACAGAAGACAGCATTCTGAACTCTGGGGTCCTTTCTCAGAAGGTGGAAAATGGCAAAGGATTGATCATTCACTTTTTGGCTGGATGCTTTGGTATCATGTATGTAGAAATAGTCATTACTTCTGACTACCCTATTTTCATTATACTCTTCCAGACTGGTTACTTACTTGATTATAAACCAAGGAACGGGAACTGTTGATTAGCTAGAATTTTATTACTAGGCAACAGGAATAACAGCATTATAATCTCCCCATACTTAAACATTTTGTCTCCCAAGGGCCTTCTCTGATCACCCCTGTAAGACAAAATTCCTGCCAGCATTTTCATGTCTGGAGCAAGAGTATCCAGACATGGGCAATGCTGCTCTTACTTGACTAAATCGGAAGACCCATTCTAACCATCCTGTCACTTAGTTGTGGACAAGTGATTTTCCCTGAATTAATGCAGATTAGTTTGTCTATTTTTTAACTAGCCACGTATACATCTTTGCCTCGAACAAAAACACTTTTTTCCGTACAATTTAATAAACACTTAACGGTGAAATGTCACTCGTGGGTGTCTTCATAGAGTCTGCATATGAATGTAGGTGTTTTGTCTTCTGTCTCATCATCATTAACGGAACTCAACGATAGCCTTTGGAAGGTGATTTTTATTTCTCTAGGTCTGCTTTATAGCATACCTAGACTGATGTGAGGAAGATTCGTCAAAGACATCATGTTTCCCCATTTCTCTGCCCTGGCTGCGCCCTTTCTCGTCTGCTAACCTCCCAGAGATCTAAGGCCCAGCGTGCCTGGCTGCACTCTTCTCATTATCTGCCATCCCACTCTTGTCCGTTGCTCACTACGGCTGCTCTTTGTTCTTTGGTTCTTTGCCTTTCATTCTCAGAGCCAAATATCAATACCATTCACACTGTTTCAAATGCTCAGAATCAAAAGTCACATTAGCAATTCTTTCTGAATATGCTGCCCATTTTTAAAGTTGTTTTTTTATTTATCTATTTACATTGACTCTTTCTCACATTTAAAAAATACACACACATTTGCTTTCAGAGGAAAGTACCCTTTGATCCTCCAAGAGATTGAAGAAATGCCTTTGAGTACTGCAGGCTCCTATTTAATGGCACATACAGATTTGACTTTCACTTTGTCCCATCTTCATTCTAATTATTCATATTTAATGTTACACATATTTGACTCCTTGACTTTTTTTTAATCTCATATGCTGAATGATGCACAAATTAGTTCCATATTCCACTATCCAGCAACTTGTCATTATTTATCAGCATTGACTGAGCTATCATTGTCATCTATCTATTCATTAGCTTTCAAAAGATTTAAGCCTCTTCTCATATATAATCTAGCTGTGTTATTTATCATACTCTGTCAGCAACTCCTCTTTCTAGTGGCATCTGCTTTATAACAATAGATCATCTTCTGGGCCAAACTTCTCATGAATGCCAGAACTGCTACACTTTAGCTACTAAGGTTAACCTAGATGGGGCTCATTGCTTGGACAGACCAAACTCTGTTGTCCTATTAACTAAGGACATTCTAGGAGAGCAGAACCAGCCCTTTAAGGAAAGGAGATTCTGTCTCATTTGGGAAAATCTTCAGCCCGTGAAAGGTTTGGGCAAGACAGTTGCTAGCTAGCGACACAGCCCTATTTCACGATGTTTCAATGTTTCAGACAGAGGACAGGGCCTGAAATAGTGGTTTTATTTATTGTGTTCCTTTCAGTACTGCTTTTAAAAATCTCCTTTAAAGTCTGTCTGGGCTTGGCTCCTGTACTGAGAACTCACAAACACCAATAATCAACAATCACCCTGACTTTTTAATGGCATTACACTCAAAACAAATCTGGCTTGTGAATGGCTAGCTCAGCCCAGGGCTGAACACAGGCTACAAAAAATCAGAGTATGTTCCATGGATACCAGCAACTGGCATGGTGTCCTTGGATGAAGAACATGATATATTTCCAACACGTGGCTTCTTCCCATGCCATTTTATTATCTCTTGGCATATTTCCATAGGAGTACCTAATTAGGCCATGGAGGAAGGAGATACAGCAGAACCAATGTATAAGATAACGTCAGATTTAAAATGTCCACATATCCTTTAGCGCAAATCATGGGGGAAAAAAATAGATTCCTCTACTCAGCAAAAGAACAAAATTTAAAAATAAGGAGGGGGAAAGCAAATATTAATTTTTAAAAACAGCCGAGACTCTGAAAAGAACAAGGATGGAACCCAGTCTAATTCTTTCCATATAGTCAGCCAGTGCTTAACAAACATTTATTGAACTGGAATCTTTCTTGAAAGCTGTATCTTTGTAGCCAGGGTCCACTCCAATGATAAGGAAAATAAGGTTCACAAGTGAATCAACAGGGCAAGCTCATTGTGGAAGGAGCCATGTGTTGTATCAACAGGGCAAGCTCATTGTGGAAGGAGCCATGTGTTGTATAGTATCAATGCTATGCAAAAGGCAGGCACTCAATAAGTACATATTGAATGAAAGGATGAGTGAGCAAATGAACACCTAAGCCTTCAATGACCTCAGGCTTCCAGCAATGCCTGCACTAGACTTCACTGCTTTACCACAATGAAATGCTAAATTCTGGTACTATTATAAAAGTGGAAATTTTCAATCAGAAATTTATCTTTCATGTTTCAAGCTTAGAGTGTTTTTACCAAGATAATAGCATCTCCTCTGGCCTTTTTCTCCCTTACATAGACATTTTGGTTCATGTTTACCATCTACAATGTAGCAGGCACAGGTGTTGCTACAAATTTCGTGTTACACTGCACGGCAGGACTTACAGCATGTTTTATCATGGAACCACATTTTGGCCTTAATAAAACACAGCACTGCACAGTATGACACACACTATAATCTAATTAAATGCAATGCCAAGGGAAATATGTCACTGTGATGGTGAAACATACATGCTATTTCCTTCTCCTTTCTATGCAAGGGGCAGGCAGCTAAGACATAGTTTAGGAAGAAGGTATTTAACACAGTGAGGGTCTGCAGCTTGCCAGCAAGATAAAAGAAACAAAAGTGAGGATGTGAGGGAGAGAATGTAGAAGAGAAATGTAAGGGGGAGGGAGAAGACAGAATAAGCGATCAGTAGTATTTCAACATTTTTTTTTTACTTAAACCAAAATATCAAAGCATTTCTGAACTTAATTAAAGATTTCAGAGAAGCAGACAGTAAGTATCTCTGAGCAATGGTTATAAGAAAAAAAAAAAAAAAAAGACCTGTTCTTACCTTACTGCTCGGCTTCCAAAAGAAATGATTTAAATAGCTCCCCAAAATAGTGGAAAGTTATTTTGTTTCCTCCACTCACATATGACAACAAATATTTAAGGCAGGAACCACTATGAAGAGGCAGGCTATCTGGGTTCTAGTCCTGGCTACGTCTTTAACTGACTGTAACCAAGGGCATGTCAATTAGCATTTGAGCCCTCCATTAGCTTATTTAAAAGATGAGGCCATTGGGTTTAATTATCAATGCTGACATTCCAGCATTGATTTTATGTATGAAAATCGACCCATTTGCATTTCTGTCTTACCTACACAGTCTGAAATTTCTGTTAGGGTCAGTAGAAGCTAACATGTCGCGATGCAGGTATAGGCAAATCTAGGGTGATAAACACAGCACACAACAAACACAAGCAACATTCTTCCCTCACCCTACAACCTAGGAGACTCAGGCAAATGAAGGAATAACTTCCTTGTAGATTTACAGACTTACTGATGATTAAGGAGCAAGCTAGTGTCCCCTTTCTAGCAAGCAACTCCAATCTCTCTGAGCAGCTCTTGGAGCCCCTTTCTCAGCTTATGGGGTAGAAAATACACACACTTTTCTCCTTTTCTAAGGAAAAAGGAAAATGCCACGGCATTTTACTTCAATGAACCACTTTTAAAGAATCCTTCTCTCTGTTGGATACTAGAGGCATGTTGCAGGCCTAGTTATGGTCACCTTTTAACATGCCATGTGAAGGTGGTTCCCACTTCTCTTTAAAATGCAGGCAACGGTCACCTACTGTCCTCAGCTTTGGGCTTCAGCTAAGATCCCAAAACAACAGGCAAAAGTCCCATTTAACATCTTATTAGATGCATCTTAAATTTTACATAGCCCAAAGAAAGTTGTTTTTATTACCATTCCCCCCACCAAACAAAAACCTAGTCTTCTTCCAGTCTTCTTCAACTCATTATATGATGCCACTATCCAACCTATTAGCTGTTCAAACCAGAAATCTGAACACAGTTTCTCTTCTCCCCTACTTCCAATCCCTCAGCAAGTCTTGTTGGCTCCATGTCCTCCAGGACCAACCTAGGTGCAAGACACCACCATCACTCACTGAGATTCCTGCAATAGCCTGAATGGTCTCTTAGCTTCACTCTTGCCCTGCAACAGTTCATCCTCCACCCAGCAGCCAGAGCAGGCCTCTAGAAGTATAAGTTACATTATGTCAAACTCTGCTTAAAACATCCCAATGGCTTTCTAATCTACATAGAATAAAATCCTACAAGGCCCCCACTTTACCAGGCCCTCTTGTTCTACTCTCCCACCTATTCACTGCCTTCCCATCACTCGGGTCTTCTTTTTGTTCCTTGATCCAAAAGCTCATTTCCACCTTTGATTCTTCACACTCACTCTTCCCTCTCCCTGAAACACTCCACACTCAGATCTTCGTCATTTAGGTCACAATTCAAATACCCACTCCAAGGGCCGGCCCGTGGCTCACTCAGGAGAGTGTGGTATTGATAACACCGAGGCCACGGGTTCGGATCCTATATAGGGATGGCTGGTTAGCTCACTTGGGAGAGTGTGGTGCTGACAACACCAAGCCAAGGGTTAGGATCCCCTCACTGGTCATCTTTAAAAAAAAAAAAAGAAAAATTACCCACTCCTTAGGGAGGCCTTCCCTGACCATCAATCCCACCTGCCATTCTCTATCATCATTTTATTTTCTCCTTAGAGAAAATAAATTTCAGATTCATAATCTGAAATTCTGTCATGCATTTATTTGCTTGAGCAGGGGCACGACTATACTCCCAAAGAGTGTAGAGCAGGGCGTGGTCACAGTAGTTTTTCTGAATGAATGAGTTTTATCCTCAGATTTAATGTGTGAAGGAGTTCTTCAATGAACCCACCTGTGAGTATGGTTAAAACGTATGAATCTTCAGAGAAGATAGTAAACTAATATAAAGACTGTTGGCAGTCCTTACTTGGGTTACTGTTTTAAATCAAATTTCTACCCAACATTTAAAAATATTTAGTTTATAAAATGCCTTCCCTGCACCCCTCCCCATCCCCACTCCCATTCCTATGTTGTTGTATTCTCAAATAAGACATATAAAAACCTGTAGTAAGCTGAAAAATAAATTTAAAAAATAAATAAGTAAATAAAGTATTTAATTTAATTCCAAAAGGGCTTATTTCTCAATTAGTTCAAAGCTATTGCGGGGAGGGGAGAGTGGTTGACACATGAACCTTAACTTTATTCTTAAAATTTTATTAGGTAAGCATGCCACCTAAACTAGAACAGGGAAACATTTTTCCAATTGCAAATGAAAGGAGACCTACAAAACTCTTTAAGGATAACGTGACTAAATAGTTTTTCATCTAAAACATGAAACTTGAAGGTGAAGGGGGTACTATTAGTAACTATACTGAGACAACAGCATAAACTCTAACACAGTGTCACCCTAGTTAAGGGCCATACAGGTAATTTCAAAATGAAAAGCAATGGTTTATTTGAGCTAATTCCTTGTTTATTTTTGATGAGGAGTGTGTTGGATTATAGATTTTTTAAAGGAGAGTGCAATATGAAAGAGAAATCAAAAACAATTGTTTTTAAGAAAATAGTGCAACAATCACTACTCAATAAATGGAATAAAATAAACTTATTTTAGATCGGCATTTTGGTGAAAGAAAGGGGCATGAGAGAAAAAAGAAGAATTGATTGACAAGGGAAAGACAAATAAACACAGAGAACTGCAGGTGGAAGAAAGCCAGAGACAAGCAGAGTAGCTGAAAAGAAGGGCCGGGCTATTAACAGACCCGAGAAGCTGTTTGAGGTTGGGTTTCCCAGGATGCAGATTGACATGCAGTATGTTTAACAGGGACAGCTCTTGGGATTAACACCTGTAGGAACATGCAGAAGGAGGCAGGTGTGGGCAGAGGAAGGAGTTAAGCAGCAGCGCAGGACCAGCCAAGTCTTCCACCTACCCCATAAGGAGCTCTGGAGCTGGGATAACCCGTCTAAGATGTCCTAAGTTGGAGCAAGGGAATTAGGTCTTTATATCCAAGTGTCACTCAGTTACTGGAAGGAGGCATGACTTCGAGGGAGGCAGTTTTCTTCAACTGAGGCCATCTCCAGACAGAGCTGAAGGCACAGAGTCCACACAGAAGCCTAGTGTCTACATAGGTTGTTTTGTTTGTTCCTCTTTCTAGAGAGAAATAGGCCTATATGTGTGATTTCCCCATATTCCTGTTCTTTATTTTTATGCACATAAGGGAAATATGTATACCAGTTTCTCAGTATTTCTCCCAGCGTATCCTTTTGGATTAAAATATCCTTGAGGGCACAACTTGCACATTTTCCTTACTGTTTTACTTCAATATCTCCTAAAATAAAGCAAATTCACATAGTAGATGTTTAATAAATAGCCTTTGGGGATCAGAATAAGATTCAGTCTGACCTTCAGAGGCTTCTACAATCTCGAGCCAATTGTGCATGGCCACCTCCTTCCTTATACTAACCTTTGTTGAAAGAATTGTCCACATTCTCCTTGGATTAGTTAATATATTTTTCTGTTGCCTAAATCATCATTCCTTTCCTCATGGCTACCCCTACAGTGCTGGGAGCAATCCATCGCTCTCAGCCTGGGATCTCATCAATGAGAACATACAAATAACTCTCATTGCTCATAATTTTAACACCATCATCTTCATCACCATAAATGGCTATTTTTAATAAATCTAGACTTCCTTCAAAAGTTTTAAATATCCATATTTAATTTTGCTCTTTATCTTTCACTTTTCCAAAATTTTGAATAACTTTAAAGTAGTTAAAGAAAATGACCGACCCTTATACAAGAACAATGTGAAAAGTTATTTGCCTATATAATTTTATGTCCTCTTTTTCCTCTAACAAACTTGTTACAAATGTATAGCAAGCACATAGAGAAAAATCTAAGCCTATTTGCAGATTGTCATATGAGGCCTGCCCAACTACATAAGAAGGCTGAGATTTTTAAATGTGTGGGGTAATTTTTATAAGTCACCATTTTTAAAAACCACTTTAAAATGCTTGGGTTTTAATTCTCCAGGAGAATGACTCATCCTCTAAACTGATAATTCTATTAAAATAATTTTGTTATAACATACTATTTAATTCCTGTTCTTTCAATTAACTTTGTTGGCTTTTTTCAAATTTATAACTGTTTGCCACTTTTTCTAAGGATTTTTAGATATCTGAGGTAATTAATTAGATTTTTCCGTCTCCTGTTAGACATTTTAGCTTCTTCTCAATTCCTTGCCACCAGCTAAGAAGAATTACAGGTGTATAGTGACTAAATTCTGAAGGCCAAGACCTTCAGAAAAAGTTAAATGGGGACAGGCAAAGCTCAAAAATAAGATTCTAAATATTTCTAGCTATAAGAAAAGTAAAACTCTAAATTCCTATGAAAACAAATTTAAAGTAAATTTCCATCATGGATTATATTCCCATCAAGGCAACAGAATGGAATCAGACAGATCTGAGTTGAAATGTGCTGACCAGCAGTATGACCTGGGACAAGTGTCTTTACTGCTCTCACACTTTATTTCCTCACCTAGAAAGTGATCATCTCTACGGCCACCGTGAGGATTCTACGGACACTTCAGACAGGACAGAGTAAGCAACTCAGAAAACAGTAGCTATTATTTTTACCTCTATTATTTAAGATAAATGCTTAAAATACATGAAATGTCAATTAGGAACATGCACAGTGTAGTATATTTACATTCATGTATTGAATACCAAACTATGTTTAATGACAATGAGCTCGAGATTCATGATTAGACAAGCAAATAATTAGGAAGCACTTCTTTTGTACATCATGTCTCAGGAGCTCTCAAACGTTAAGTAAAAACCAGCTAATTTTTCCTAAACCGCTTTATTTTTTCTTTCTTAAAAGAAGCGAGGATTCACTTTCTTTTCCCTTTCCTAAGTATCAGGCTGAGAGCAGGCTACACACAACAGGTTGTAACTAGGAACAAATTACTCCATTCATATGTTCAGGTGAGTCTTTCCTTGGACAATTTCAATATCCCTCACCAGTCTTTTGTCTGACATCTTTTTACACTAGCATTCTACAAAATACTAAAAATTCATACATTTCCCAGCAAATCTGTGATGATGACCAATGAGATTTCCATGGGCATATACTTTAAGTAATCAGTAAGCATTTTCTTTTTATTATTTTACTGAACATATTTCTTTAACATTGGCTGTCACATTTTTGATACTTGTCACAGTCTTATAAGCACTAACAACAAGATTAAGAAAAGCTTTGGGCTATCTGGCCATTCACTTACCTCACATATGAATTGTCTGGCCACGTATGAAGTTAAATTATCACTGAAGCCTTACTGAGTTGCTAAAGAACATCAGCCATTTCGGATTCAATAAGAAATGGGAATGTTTGAGAAAAGTCTGAACTGAATATCAACCAACTGAGCATCTATTGGTCTGTTTTCTATTTTTAATTAGAAATTGACTTCTGCAGTCATTTTACATTAGTAACAAATTAAAACAAGTAGGAAGATTTGGAGAATTCCAATGTTTACCTAAAAACCTCACATGATATGCTGTTTCAGCAAATGCAATATTAAGTACAACATTGAAGTAATTATCTGGGTAATTAAAAAACTCATGATACGCTATCAAGGGGAAAGGGTGGGAAGTAAGGGATGGAGACTCAAATTATCCATTAAAAAATCATTACCTCTATTTTAACCACTATTTGTTTCCAAATGAAATACCTCATTTAGGTGACAAGAATCTCTAAAGCAAAGAAAATATTTTAGTGTGATTATGTCAAACTGTTTTTAAAGTATTTGAAAAATAATTACTCACATCTGTTATAAGAGGGGAACTCCATCTATGGAATCACAAGTAAAACTTTGTCTAAATTATTTAGGCTTTCCCCCAATGTTAGCCTTGCCCAAATGCAAGCTTAAATGAGAAGCAGTAAAACAAGGTCTTCAATGCATCTGAGATTCCAGTAGAGTAGTTTTCCCTCCCTTGCTCCTTCCAGTGAAATCATAGTAATGTAAGAGACACACAAAAGTCAAGTCAACAAGATAACCTGAAATCAGCTTGAAAGTGGAAGTAAAGTTACAATAACTAATACAGAGATCATTGACATTATCAAAGCATTTTATTTTAGCCATGCCATCCAGAATTACTAAATCTTTCCCCCCACATGGAACCCAATAGAATAGAAGCTAGAAATACAAGCCCAGACCCATCTTTCTGCTTTGCTACTTAGCAGCCTAAAGAACCAACCTGGCTTCTCAGGATACGATGATGAAACCAGTTCTGGACAGGGGACAAATCTAACTCCCAGGCCATCACCTCAACTCTGTATAACTTGTTCTCTTTGAAGGAGCCACACCTCAAGATTTCTTCTGACAATTTAACATGAAAAGCAGTGTCGCAATGATCTGTCCCTGAGTTCACACTCCTTGAACCGGTTGAATAAAGTAAAATAAACCCACCATCTGTTCCTGACACTTGTTTAATTTTGGAGGAAATCTAAAACTTGACTAACTCTGTAAGAGGAGCTGAGAAAACATAAACAAAACCTCTTAATTTAAAATTGACTAAATGCCTGTTTTTCGTAGTTCCAGACAATCTGCTGTCTTCCAGCTGTGCTGGCTCAATTCTACATCGTTCTGAGAACCCTGGTGTCACAGCAGTGAATAGGCAGGGTTCGGTGGAGATGAGACTGTGCCAACCTGGCCTCCCCGACAGCATACAAATGAGTGCCCTTATGAAAGCATTAATAATGCAGAGCACACCACGGTAGATGGCTTGGCACAGCCCTGAATGCACATCAACAGAGCCAGCCGGACTCGCCAACCCGAATGTGTCTGCACAGTCTGACCGTCTGCAAGTGTGCCTGGTCTCCTAATTGCCAGTCTCCTTTCCCGTCACCCTCAAGGGCTTCATGAATAAAGATGAAGGACAAACACTTTCTGCCTCTCTTTAGTACCTCAGCAGGTGCACACTTAATAGACTTTCTTATCTCTTTGGGTACAAATGACCTCAGAGATTCCGCAAACCCAAAACTGTCATTATTTTTTCTCCTTTTGTGCACAAAATTATGCCCAAGTCACTGAGGAAGAGGACAAGAGAATGCATGGATGACAACAGTAAAGAAACAAACGAATCTCAAAGAGATGCAGAATGTCCACACAGAAAATATCCACCCACTGTCACAAATGTGCCTTACGCCTTAGCAACCCATCTGCTGCACTCGCCAAAGAAAAACCACCAAATTCAAAAATTTTTTATGTGTTAACATGTGATAAAGAAACTCTAGGGTCTCCAAAAAGACATACAAACATCTTTGGAAAGAGAAATTTGGGTGTACTAAATTGATGGTCATCTGAAGGATGGCCAGCCCCAAGCTCTGGGGCTGAAAGCCACCCATGCAAACTTCACATGCAGCCACCACGGAAAGCATAAAGGGAGAAACTGACATTACAGAGTGTTTTCACAGTGTGATTGACAATCAGATTACGACCTGTAACAGATCCACAATAATATTGCAATCTAAAGACACAAATATATGGGTGAACCATTAAACACATTTTTTAAGTTACAGTCCTCTAAAAGTGAACTTGTTTTTATATAAACGTGTCCACTTCTTTCACTCCACAGTGAATAGCACATCGTGGCATTTGCTAAACTTTTGGAATGAATGGGTGACTTAACACTGGTAAATTGTGGGGTTCTTGCTTCCCTAAATGTTCACTGCCTCTTTCTATGAAGCAGTTGAAGTGGCTTCCTACAAAACATACACCAAAAAATCATGGCAAAATATAAATAAGAGGACAAAGCATGATATTCAAGGGCAAAACAAACTAAAGCATAAGGACAAAGTGAGGAGACAACAACAATGAAAAGACGTGTCTAGTTCATAAGGGCTGCCAAGTTGTCAAAAGAAAGAGAAAACTTCACTCAGCAACACACACACCTGTTACCAGTGAGGATAAAACATCCCAATGTCATGGACTGGCCAGTTAGCTCAGTTGATTAGACTATTACAACACCAATGTCCAGAGTTTGGATCACTGTACCAGCCAGCTGTCAAAAATAAATAAATATAAATAATAAAAAAATAAAAACCCAATGCCTCAGAAGAAGTCAAGTTCTAAACTAAGATTAGAATTAAAGTAAAATTCTCATGTGGAGAGAATTGCGGCTATCAGAAGTGGGAAAGGGGGGAAGTAGTGATAGTGGGAGGTTGGTTAATGAGCACAAAATTACAGCTAGATAGGAAAAATAAGTCCTATTGGTGTGTAATCGACCCAGGAATCTACAATTAACAATGATTTACTGAATGTTACCAAATGACCAGAAGAGATCAATTGTGCACATCGCAAAGAAATTATTACGTTTTGCAATGATAAATATGCTAATTTCCCTGAATAGATCATCACATATTGTATACATGTATTGAAATATAACTCTGTTCCTCATAAATATGTATAATCAATATGCTTCAATACACTTTTTTTTTAATTCTCATGTGTGGTTTTACAGAGGGGGGTGCCCTGTCCTGCTGTCACACAAACATGTTGGCACTGCTCCTTCCTTGGGCCTTTGTAGCTACTGTCCTGCTATCAGGAATGCTCTTCCCCTGTCATTTACACAACAGTCCCTCACTGTCTCAAGTCTTAGCTTCAGTCTCAGTGAGGCCTCCCCAGCAACCCCACTTAAAAATGGAAACACCACACTCACCCCTGCATTCCCCAACCCCCTTTCTCCTGGTTTATTTTTTTCTACACGGCACTTACCATCTCCTAACATACCATCCTTGGCCCATCACAAAATCAGAACTTTTCTGTTTTGTTGACTACTGTTTCCCAGGGTCTATAACAGTATCTGGCAAATTTATTGAATAAGTGGATAAGTGGGCAATGTTCTCAACAATATTATTATGACAAACGCAATAGTTTCCCATGGTGAGATAATTCCACTGGGCAAGATAATTTGCTCTTGTTATATGGACATCTAGCAGTGTGGCTTGACCCAAAGTCAGACTTAAACCACCTAGAGTGGCTGGCTAGAGATTCCCTTGAGATCCTCTAATGTAGTTTCTATGGTTTGAATGTTTGTGTTCCTACAAAATTTTTAAGTTGAAACTTAACCTCCAGTGTGATAGTGGGAAGAGGTGGGGCCTTTGGGAGGTGACTAATGACCTTATAGAAAAAGGAGTCAGAGAGCTGTCCACCCCTTTTGCCTTTTTTGCCCTTGACATGTGAGGACAGAGCATTCAAGGTGCCATCCTGGCATCTAAATTATACCTAAATTATCATTTTAACATGTAATCAGTATAAAATATTATTAAGGAGATATTTAATTCCCTTTTTTGTAATAAATCTTTGCAATCTGGTGTCTACTTCAATTCTGACTAGCTACATTGCAAGTGCTCAATAGCACACATGGCTAGTGAGTACCAAATTGGATAGCACAGCTATAACCAGACAAGTTTAACTTATACCCATATACAGAAAATTCCAAATATAATTTTAGAGGTCCCAGGCTCTCTGAAGCCTACAGGATTCCTAGACCCTGGTTGAAAATCCTCAATAGGATGAAGAGAAAACACCTACCAGAAATCAGACAATTATCCCACAAGAAAACCTCATTCATTTCTTCACACATTCATTCGCTCATCAGTGAACATGTGAATTCCTATCCAGGTCCTTTACTTGGCCCTGAAACACACAGAAGTCCTGTTATTTCAGATGACAATACAGTCATTTCTGACTTTCCTGTCCCAAGTACCCAGAAAAAAATTCAGTAAGCTTAGATGAGAAACTGGGCTTTCCAAAGGAGCCTGTTTTCCCCCACTCCAACTCTAAATATAATTCTTCTTAGTCTCCTTGTAAAACGATGTGCCTTTAAGTCTATAATTGCTACATGGTTCATGCTGTGCCCTTTGGAAGAAAATGAAACCTAAAGTTTTGTAACTACCAGTCTCTGACCAGCAATATGCCATAAAATGAAATGGTTCTCTCCAGTGGGTTGGACCAGACCTAGCCTTTTCAAAATAGCCTTGAAAATGACCCTTCCTTGCTCACCATCTGCACATTTGTTAAGTCTCAACTAAAATATTACTTTTTCTGTAATAAACCCCCAAATTTTATAGAGTAGGACTGCCAGACAAAATACTGAACACAGAATATTTACTTATTTATTAAAGCAAGCAATGCTTTATTAAAACAGGAGACAGACATATGCACAAGGGAGGTAGCTATAGGAAAGCTAGCTGTTCAGGGCTGGGCAAGGGGACAAAGAGTGCAGACCAGTGTCATTATTCTGCACTTCTGGAGGTGGTCCATTCTGTTCTTCCTGGTTACACCACGGGCGCATGCTCAGTTAAGGCTTTGGACACAGAATATTTAAATTTCAGATTTAAAAAACAGTTTTTATTTGTTTTTCTCATGCAATATTTGGGACAACTTATATCAAAAGAATTTTATTGTTTACCTAAAATTCAAACTTAACTTTAGTTTATTTGCTAAATCTGGTGACCCTATCCCAAAGACAAATTTGGTTTTTTCCCTCTTAAGTTCATATATAAGTCTACAGTCCTTTAAGCAAAACCAGTGGAGCCAAGAAGCAAGACATCTATTTATGGCTAAGTGAAGGTTACAGCAAATTATCTCCCCCAAAAAACAACTATAAATCTGGACAAAATTGACAAAAACAACCATTTCAGCACTCTAGAAAGTGACCAAAGACATATCACTATATGAGAAGCATTTATACTCAAATCACTGCCGACCTTCATTTCAGAACGTTGGGAGACTACGGCATTCTTGCCTGGGGAGGCTCCCATCCCCATTACAACTCAGTCAGCAAGGAGTTCT
This sequence comes from Cynocephalus volans, assembly GCF_027409185.1. NCBI lineage: Eukaryota > Metazoa > Chordata > Mammalia > Dermoptera > Cynocephalidae > Cynocephalus > Cynocephalus volans. The sequence goes on from NC_084473.1 coordinate 50,282,395, forward strand.
GCCAAAGTGAGGCTGGCTGTGAGGCAGGCAGCAGCATCAGAGAGGAGTGGTAGGCAATGCCCACATCCAGTGCTGTGGCAGTGGAATCAATAATGCTGACAGCAGGCAAGCTGAGAGGGCTCATGGTTCTATTGGCTAAAATGTCAGTTGTAGCTAGGGTCAACCTGTTCTTGCCTGAGGCTGTGCACATGTGCAGCAGTAACTGGAGACAACCCAAGCCAGCAGCACATTCCTTGCCAATCCTGAGGCTGCATGTATACAGGGGGAGATGCAAAATGGCCCAGCAGAAAGCAAAAGCAGGAACAAACTTGGGAACAGCCTTAATTTTGACCGCACTCTCTTACACACACACACACACACTCACACACACACACACACACACACACACACACACACACACACACCCAGCAGAATGTTGAAATGTCGACAGCCTAACTGGTTCACAGTATTTGAGCACAAACTCTGTTCTATAATTGGCTAACCACTAAGCTATGCAGACACATATAACCCCTAGGAAGCCAGGCTTAAAAATAAAAATGAGAAAAAAAAATGAGCTGAAAAATAAGTGGCTGCAACCTAAGGGGGAGACAGATTTTACAGATTTGTCCCAGGCAATTTTTTTTTTTTTGACTGGTAAGGGGATCACAGCCCTTGGTATGGTCTGCACCATGCTCAGCCAGTGAGCGCACTGGCCATTCCCTATATAGGATCCGAACCCGCGGCGGGAGCATTGCCTCACTCCCAGCGCCGCACTCTCCCGAGTGCACCACGGGCTCGGCCTGAAAACATGTTTAAATAAATAAAGTATACCAACAATAAATCAATAAGCAGAAATTCTCAATAAGGAGACAAACATTATTTTTAAAAGAAGTAAATGGAGATTCTGAAATAAGAAAAATTGTTAAGAAGTGCTCACAGGAGATTGATGACTTGAAAATAAACCAGTAGAAATTGTTTAATCCGAAGAATGGAAAGAAAAAAATTAAAGAAAAATGAATAAAGCTTCCAACACCTGTAGGACAACACCAAGCATACCAGCTTACATGTGATGGGAATCTCAGAAAGAAAGGTGAGACCGAGAACAGGGCAGAAAAATACTTAAAGAAATAATTGTAGGAAAATTCCCAAACGCTATTTTTTAAAAAATTAATCTTCACATCCAAGAATCTAAACAAATCTCAAGTGGAATAAATCCAAAGATGTCTACATCTGTACATATCATACTCAAACCATTGAAAGCCAAAGAGAGAGAGGGAGAGGAAAAATCTTAAAAACAGCAAGAGAAAAATGATTCACCACATACAAAGGTGTACTAATATGAGTTGCCTTCTTATCTGAAACCATGACATCATCTATATGCTAAAGAAAAAAAATTGTCAGCCAGGATTTCCATACTCAGTAAAACTATCTTTCTAAAATGAAGGCAAAATAAAGACATTCCCAAGAAAAGAAGACGAAGAAAATTCATTGCTAGAAGACGTGCCCTACCAAAAATTCTGAAGTTCTTCATCCTGAAATGAAATGACACGAAATAATAACTCAAATTTGTAAGAAGAAATGAAGATCATTGGATATAGTAAATACATGGTGATATAGTTTGAATGTGTCCCCCAAATTTCATGTGCTGGAAACTTAATCCCCAATCCTATGTTGATGGTGTTTGGTGATGGGACCTTTGGGAGGTAATTAGGATCAGATAAGGTCATCAGGGTGGGCCCCCATGATGGGACTTGTGGCTTTATAAAGAGGAAGAAAGACCTGTGATGGCATGCTCTTGCCCATGTGATACTCTCTGCTGTGTTATGTGTGGCAAAAAGGCTCTCACCAGATGCAGTCTCTCAACCTTGGATTTCCCAGCCTCCAGAACTGTAAGAAATAAATTTATTTTCTTTATAAATTACCCAGTCTGTGGTATTTGTTATAGCAACAGACAATGGACTAAAACATATGGATTAATATAAAATATTATAAATATAGTTTCCTCAAATTGGAAATAGAGAAGAAAATGAAACATTATTATCATAGTATTACCTCCCATAATACCACTAATAACATTTTCACATATGCCACTTATTTGCTTGTCTGCTTGTGGGGATGATACAAATGTAATTATAGCTGACACTGCAGGTTGTCCAAGAAAAGCTGTTGCTCCCCATTTTCTTTGCTGTTGGAACATGGTTTTGTTCTGGTTTCCCAAAGCCATGTGCTTAAGGAAGGCTGGCAGTTGCCAGCTTTGCAGTTCTCATTCTGCTGAGCCAAATGACTGCCACAGGCTTGCACAGGGGACCCAATCCTGGGCAGCGGGACTTGAGATGTCTGCAGGTGGGGGGGGAGGGCTTGTAAAAATAGAAGCATGAGGGAAAATGCCCCTTCTTCACTGAAGATGGCTCTATCTGCATCTCTGGACTATAAGGGAAGACATTGCCAGTCCACTGAAAATGGCGGAGTGAAGAAATGAAGATCACATCTATTCTTGATAAGCCACCAAATTCACCAGCTCCAACATGCCATTCTCTGGACTTCCTGTCAGGTGAGATATCAAGTGATCTGTCATTTAAGTCACTTTTAGTTTTGTGTTTTCTGTTACTTGTAGCCAAAATCATCCCATCTTATCTTTCATTCTTTTCTCAATAGTAAGTATACTGTGTATACATGTCCTTTCTTCAAAAGAAAAAAATTTTTTTCTCATTTCTTCTCTTAACTTCCTTAGAAGACATGTGATTTTATAAAATAATAATTAAAAAAATAATTATAACACTGTACTTTTAGGTTGATAACATATAGAAAGATAATATATGCAGCAAAAAGAGCATGAAGAAATGGGAAGAAAGTGGAACTATATTATAGAAAAGTTCTTATTTTTTTTTACCAGAATTACATCAGTATTATTCTGAAGTAGACTGTGAAGAATTAGAAAGCATATTGTAATCCTTGGAACAACCAATAAGAAAAACTTATATATGTATATAAATGTATATATGCATATATTTTAAATAAATCAGCAGATTATTAAAATGGCTCACTAAAATATTTAACATAAAAAAGGCAGTAAAGAGGAACAAAAGAACAAAAAAGACATTACACCAAGAAAAAAAGGCAAAATTCCAAATGTAAATCTGACTGTATCAATAATTACAGGGGGGCTTTTCAAGATGGCGGCGGCTGCGGCGGCTGGCGCGGAGTAGCTGAGGTGGAAAAGGTGGCCACTGGGCCTCAGGCAGCCGGGAATCTTGTGGACCTTCCTCTCGCCATCTCTTAAGGGAGGACTGCTGCTGCTGACCGGTCGTGGGGGGTGACCGCCACTTTGCCCCCGGCAGGAAAGGCTGCCTCATTTACAGACAATAGCTTTGAAGTGTGGAGCAGGAAAAGAACTGTTTCTTAGCTGCAAAAGCGAGTCTCGAAACAGGGAACACAGCGCCAGGGCTGCTGTGGATGCAGCCAGGATCCCGGAGGCCGGGGCCGCGCTGAAGGCGGCCAGCTGCCCTATTCAGGATTCGAGGTTTCAGGCCGGCATTAAAGAAGATTCCTGGGAGCGCCCGAGCTGCACCGCGACTGAACAGCCCGAGGCGGCAGCGGCCAAGAACTGGGAAAGGCGGCAAACCAGAGACAGAGAGCGAGCACCCGACCTGGCACAGCACCGTGAGTGATCCCTGGCACAGCTCTGTTCGGGGGGTGGATGCCCACGCAGCTCCCGCCTGCACCACCAGGCCGCTCACCGCCCAGTGCTGCCTCCATTTTCCCAGGTGCGGGCAGCTCCGCCCTGCTCGGCCATCACTGAGCCCTCCCACTTGCTTGGCCTGGCGCGGGGGCCTCCGCACCCACTCCCTCCGCGGTTTTCTGGCGGGGCTGGTGGAGGGGGTGTCCCGGGCCAGTGTCGGGACGGCAAGGAAGTACGGGCGGGCCGACTGTCACTCCACCATACCCTGGACTCCGGCCCCAGGTAAACTCCCTGTTACTGGGAGGCAGATACCATCTCTGCGGCCACCAGTTTGGAAAAAAGCCTAACGAATGTCTGGTTGGGAATAGTGTGGTAGGAGAGTTCCCAGGTCTGCTTGAACCTGCCGGAGAGCAGGCTGCAGGTGGGCGCTAGACTCGGTTTATACTGGGGGGATACAAAGGTGAACAAGACCCGAGAAAGATCTACATAGTGCTACAAAGGCACCCAGAGAGACCAGTCGTCTGTGCCCAGCAGAAACCTGGTAGACTTCCTGGGCGAGGCGGTGCCGAGCAGGGTCTTGAAGGCCCAGCTGATAGACGAGGGGTGCAGAAGACACGCCCCAGCCCAGCACAGTGCGCACAGAGTGGGGAGACGTGCGGCCAGGGAGGGGGAGACTCGACAGAAACCACACACCCGGTGGGGTCGCCACTGCACGATCTAACAGCCTGGGCCAGAGCACACGGAACAGGGAGAAGTGCTGCACAGGAAGTGAAAGCTCAACAGAGATCACACACCCTGTGGTACGTGATCCACCAGCCCAGCAGAGTCCAAGCTGACCAGAAAGGTGGCTCCCCGGAGAAACCCAAGACCCGAGACAACCACACACACAAGGCACTAGAGGCCAACTGAGCAGTCATGGAGGGAGCCATACAAAATTGGCAACCACAGCAACATCCTAGTTAGTCATTAGTCTCAAACCGGTGAACTGTGAAACCCCCGGCCACAATGAATAAACACCAAAAAAAAGATACCAGAAATACAAAAAATCAAGAAAGTACACCACCAAAAGTTAATAAATCTCAAACTCTAGATCCTATAGAACAAGAAGCCCTTGAAATCACTGACAAGGAATTTCGAGTGATAATTCTAAGGAAACTGAATGAGATACAAGAAAACTCAGCTAGATATCATGATGAAATGAGGAAAAGTATACAGGATCTGAAAGAGGAAATATACAAGGAAATCAATGTCCTGAAAAAAGATGTAGCAGAACTTGCTGAACTGAAGAAGTTATTCAACGAAATAAAAAACACAACGGAGAGTTTAACCAGCAGGCTTGTCGAAGTTGAAGAGAGAACCTCTGAACTTGAAGATGGGCTGGTTGAAATAACACAAGCAGACAAAAAGAAAGAAAAAAGAATCAAGGACATTGAAGAAAATCTGAGAGAGATATCAGACAACCATAAGCGATCAAATATCCGAGGCATGGGTATTCCAGAAAGGGAGGAAAATGGAGATTCCATTGAAAACATATTCAACAAAATAGTGGCAGAAAACTTCCCAGGTATAGGAAAAATCACAGATCTTCAGATCCAGGAAGCTCAACGATCTCCAAATGTATTCAACCCAAAAAGACCTTCTCCAAGACATGTCGTAGTCAAATTGGCAAAACTCAGAGATAAAGAGAGAATCTTAAAAGCTGCAAGAGAGAAGCGTCAAATCACCTATAAGGGAACCCCAATCAGGTTAACATCAGACTTTTCATCACAAACCCTAAAAGCTAGAAAGGAATGGGATGATATTTTCAAAATACTAAAAGACAAAGATTGCCAGCCAAGAATACTCTACCCTGCAAGGCTATCCTTCCGAAATGAGGGGCAAATAGTATATTTCTCAGACAAACAAAAACTGTGGGAGTTCACTACCACAAGACCACCCTTACAAGAAATCCTCAAGGGAGTACTGGGTTTGGTTCCTGAAAAATAACTACCACTGCCATAAAAACCCAAGAAAAATCAATACCCACTAGTATAATAAAAATGGCATTCATGAAGAGAAAACAAGCTAACAAAAACACTATCTACAACCTAAGGAACCCACAAACACAGAAAACAAACAGTAAATCAGAAAGCAAGGAACAAAAGACACCTAAGACAACCAAACAACCAATAAAATGCTAGGAATAAATCAACACCTTTCAATAACAACTCTTAATGTAAAAGGCTTAAATTCCCCAGTTAAAAGACACAGACTGGCCAACTGGATCAAAAAGCAGGACCCAACTATATGCTGCCTACAAGAGACCCACCTCACCCATAAAGATTCACATAGACTAAGAGTGAAAGGATGGAAAAAGATTTACCATGCAAACAGAAAAGAAAAACGAGCTGGAGTAGCTATTCTTATATCTGACAAAATAGACTTTAAACTAAAAACCATAAAAAGAGACAATGAGGGACACTACTTAATGATAAAAGGACTGATCCATCAAGAAGACATAACAATCATAAATATGTATGCACCCAATGTTGGAGCAGCCAGATTTATAAAACAAACTCTATTAGACCTAAAGAAGGAAATAGACACTAATACCATAATAGCAGGGGACCTGAACACCCCACTGTCAATATTAGACAGATCATCTAGGCAAAGAATCAGTAGAGAAACACAAGATCTAAACAATACTCTAGACCAATTGGAATTGGCAGATATCTACAGAACATTCCACCCAACAACCTCAGAATATTCATTCTTCTCAGCAGCACATGGATCATTCTCCAGGATAGATCACATATTAGGTCACAAATCAAGTCTCAATAAATTCAAAAAAATTGCAATTATCCCATGTATCTTCTCAGACCACAATGGATTAAAACTAGAAATTAATAACAAACGAAACTCTGGAAACTATACAAACACATGGAAATTAAACAGCATTCTACTTAATGACATATGGGTCCAAGAAGAAATCAAGCAGGAAATCAAAAAATTTATTGAAACTAATGAAAACAATGATACATCATACCAAAACCTGTGGGATACTGCAAAAGCAGTATTGAGGGGAAAATTTATTGCATTAAACGCTCACTTCAGAAGAATGGAAAGATGGCAAGTGAACAACCTAACACTTCACCTTAAAGAACTAGAAAAACAAGAACAATCCAAACCTAAAGTTAGCAGACGGAAAGAAATCATTAAGATCAGAGCAGAACTGAATGAAATTGAAAACCAAAAAACAATTCAAAAGATCAACGAATCAAAACGTTGGTTTTTTGAAAAGATAAATAAAATTGACAAACCATTAGCATGGCTAACAAAAAAAAGAAGAGAGAAGACTCAAATAACAAAAATTAGAAATGAAAAAGGCGATCTTACAACTGATTCATCTGAAATACAAGGAATCATTCCAGACTACTATAAACAACTATATGCCAACAAATTTGAAAATCTGGAGGAAATGGATAAATTTCTGGACACACACAAGCTCCCAAAACTGAACCGTGAAGACGTAGAAAATTTGAACAGACCAATAACAATAAAGGAGATTGAAGCTGTTATCAGAAGGCTCCCAACAAAGAAAAGCCCAGGACCAGATGGATTCACAGCAGAATTTTACCAAACATTCAAACAGGAATTGACACCGATTCTTTACAAACTATTCCAAAAGATTGAAACGGACGCAAATCTCCCAAACTCATTCTATGAAGCAAACATCATCCTGATACCAAAACCAGGTAAAGATATAACCAAAAAAGAAAACTACAGGCCGATATCCTTGATGAATATAGATGCAAAAATCCTCACTAAATTACTAGCAAACAGAATACAGCAACACATACGTAAAATTATTCATCACGATCAAGTGGGATTCATCCCAGGGATGCAAGGTTGGTTCAACATACGCAAATCAATAAATGTGATACACCATATTAATAAACTCAAACACAAGGACCATATGATCATCTCTATAGATGCGGAAAAAGCATTTGATAAAGTTCAGCACTCATTCATGACAAAGACCCTCTATAAGTTAGGTATAGAGGGAAAGTATCTCAACATAATTAAAGCCATATATGCCAAACCCACAGCCAATATCATCCTGAATGGGGAAAAGCTGAAAGCTTTTCCTTTAAGAACAGGAACTAGACAAGGATGCCCACTCTCACCACTCCTATTCAACATAGTGTTGGAAGTACTAGCCAGAGCAATCAGAGAAGAGAAGGAAATAAAGGGCATCCAGATTGGAAAAGATGAAGTCAAACTGTCCCTGTTTGCAGATGACATGATCCTATATATCGAACAGCCTAAAACCTCTACAAAAAAACTGCTGGAATTGATAAATGATTTCAGCACAGTAGCAGGATACAAAATCAACACGCAAAAATCAGTAGCATTTCTTTTCTCCAATAGTGAACATGCAGAACGAGAAATCAAGAAAGCCTGCCCATTTACAATAGCCACCAAAAAAATAAAATACTTAGAAATTGAGTTAACCAAGGAGGTGAAAAATCTCTATAATGAGAACTACAAACCACTGCTGAGAGAAATTAGAGAGGATACAAGAAGATGGAAAGATATCCCATGCTCTTGGATTGGAAGAATCAACATAGTGAAAATGTCCATACTACCCAAAGTGATATACAAATTCAATGCAATCCCCATCAAAATTCCAATGATATTTTTCTCAGAAATGGAAAGAACTATCCAGACATTTATATGGAACAATAAAAGACCACGAATAGCCAAAGCAATGCTCAGCAAAAAAAATAAAGCTGGAGGCATAACACTACCTGACTTTAAGCTATACTACAAAGCTATAATAACCAAAACAGTATGGTACTGGCATAAAAACAGACACACTGACCAATGGAATAGAATAGAGAATCCAGAAATCAACCCACACACTTACAGCCATCTGATCTTTGACAAAGGCACCAAGCCTATTCAGTGGCGAAGGGACTGCCTCTTCAGCAAATGGTGCTGGGATAACTGGATATCCATATGCAGGAGAATGAAACTAGATCCATACCTCTCGCCGTATACTAAAATCAACTCAAAATGGATTAAGGATTTAAATATACACCCTGAAACAATAAAACTTCTTAAAGAAAACATAGGAGAAACACTTCAGGAAATAGGACTGGGCACAGACTTCATGAATACGACCCCAAAAGCACGGGCAACCAAAGGAAAAATAAACAAATGGGATTATATCAAACTAAAAAGCTTCTGCACAGCAAAAGAAACAATTAAAAGAGTTAAAAGACAACCAACAGAGTGGGAGAAAATATTTGCAAAATATATATCTGACAAAGGATTAATATCCAGAATATATAAGGAACTCAAACAACTGTACAAGAAGAAAACAAGGAACCCAATTAAAAAATGGGCAAAAGAGCTAAGTAGGCATTTCTCTAAGGAAGATATACAAATGGCTAACAGACATATGAAAAAGTGCTCAACATCACTCAGCATCCGGGAAATGCAAATCAAAACCACATTGAGATACCATCTAACCCCAGTTAGGATGGCTAAAATCCAAAAGACTATGAACGATAAATGCTGGCGAGGCTGTGGAGAAAAAGGAACTCTCATACATTGTTGGTGGGACTGCAAAATGGTGCAGCCTCTATGGAAAATGGTATGGAGGTTCCTCAAACAATTGCAGATAGATCTACCATACGACCCAGCTAGCCCACTGTTGGGAATATACCCAGAGGAATGGAAATCATCAAGTCGAAGGTATACCTGTTTCCCAATGTTTATCGCAGCACTCTTTACAATAGCCAAGAGTTGGAACCAGCCCAAATGCCCATCATCGGATGAGTGGATACGGAAAATGTGGTACATCTACACAATGGAATACTACTCAGCTATAAAAACGAATGAAATACTGCCATTTGCAACAACATGGATGGACCTTGAGAGAATTATATTAAGTGAAACAAGTCAGGCACAGAAAGAGAAATACCACATGTTCTCACTTATTGGTGGGAGCTAAAAATTAATATATAAATTCACACACACACACACACACACACATACACAAACCGGTGGGGGGAAGAAGATATAACAACTACAATTATTTGAAGTTGATATGACAAGCAAACAGAAAGGACATTGTTGGGGGGGAGGGGGGGAGGGAGGAGGGAGGGAGGTTTTGGTGATGGGGAGCAATAATCAGCCACAATGTATATCGACAAAATAAAATTTAAAAAAAAAATAATAATTACAGGGGGAAGAGGAACAGGTAAAGGATCATGAAAATCAACTACAATGTATATTGAGAAGTTAAAATAAAAAATAAATACATAAAAAATAATTACACAAAAAATAATAACACTAAGTGAGAATGGATTACATACTCTAATCAAAAGGCAGATTATCAGACTGACAAGAACAGACTATATACTATATACTAAGAAATATACCATATATTCAGACACATATAGGATGATAGCAAAAAGACAGGGAGAGATATACCACACCAACAATAAATATGAGAGAGCTAAGTGGCTATATTAATATCAGGCAAAATAGATTTTAAAACCAAAAACCAATTTATAATGACAAAAAGGTCAAATCATCATAAAAATATAACCATTATAAATGTTTACACACCTAACAATAGAATCTCAAAATACATGAAGCAAAAACTGAGAGAATTTAAAGGAAAAACAGACGACAATAATAATCAGAGATTGTAATATCCCATTCTCTGTAGTTGATAGAACAAATGGAAATTCAGCAAGTAGATACAGGATTTAAACAATACTGTCTATATACTTAACGTAACTGACGTATATAATGTTCTATCCAATGACTACAGATCACACGTTCTTTTCAAGCATATGTGGAACATCCTCCAGGGTCTACCAGATGCTAGGCCATAAAAGAAGTTTCAGTAAATTTAAAATGAATAAAATTATAAAATGTTTTCTGACCACAATAGAATTAAATAAGAAATCTCTAAATATTTGAAAATTAAACAACATGCTTTTAAATAAACTATGGGTCAAAAAAAATCACAAAGGGAACTAGAAAATATTTTGCAGTGAATGAAAACAAAAACACAACTTGGCAAATTTACGGAATGCACTGCTAAAACAGTACTTAGAGAGAACTTTACAGACTTAAAAGCCCATATCAGAAAAGAAGAAAGGTCTTAAACTCATAAACTCAGCTTCCATCTTAAGACACTAGATTAAAAAGAGCAAATTAAACATAAAGCAAGGAAAGAAAGTAAATTACAAAAAGATTGAGCAGATATCAATGATATAGAAAACAAATAATAGAGGGGGGATATTTCTAAAACCAAAAATTAGTTCTTTGGAAAAAAAAACAATGAAACTGACAAATCACTAGATAGACTGACTATAGTGAGCTGAATGGTGCCCCCAAAAAGCCAAGTCCATGTCTTAATACCTGGAGTCTATGAATATTACCTGATATGGCAAAAGAGTGAAGATTATATTATGAAGCAAAAGACATGACGTGATTAAGTTAATGATCTTGAAAGGAGTGTGTCCTGGATTGTACAGGTAGGCCCTAAATGCAATCATATGTACCCTTACAAGAGAGAAGCAGAGGGAGGGCCGAGACAGAAGAAAAGACAAGGCAATGTGACCGTGGAGACAGAGACTGGAGTGATGGGCCACAAGGTAAGGGATGCCTGGACCCACCGGAAGCTAGAAGAGGCAAGGAATGGACTCCCTCCTAGAGCATTCAGAGGGAGTGTAGTTTTGCCAACACTTTGACTTCAGATTTGTGGCCTCCAGAAATTTGGGAGAATCTTAAATCATCCAGTTTGTTATAATTTGTTACTGTGGCCACAGGAAGTTAAAACACTGACCACAGTGGGGGTGGGGGGGGAGGAAAAATACAAATTATCAAAATCATGAATGAAAGAAGGAACATTGCTACTGATCTTACCAAAACCCAGCCTTAAATTGTGCTCATCACTAATTGGATCAAGGAGATCTGTCCTTTAATAGAGTCTAACTGCTGGTTAAAAGAAAATTACATCTTCTCTGGAAGAATAACCCATCAGCCGGTTTACCTATACATTTTGATACACAAAGTCTGACATTAAATGGAAATTTAGCAGACATATCAAGGAGAAAGACCTAATAATCATAAAACATGTAAAAATACAATAGGAACAGAACCAGCAGCAATCCAGATAGTGGAGTTATTAGACACTAAAATCACTGTTTAATATGCTCATGAAAATGGATTGAGATGTGGAGAATTTCACCAGTAAATTGGAATCTATGAAAAAGAATCTGTAATTTAAAACCTTCCCACAAAGAAAATTTTGGGCTCAGAGACCTCCACCAGTGAATTCATCCAAGAAATAAATAATGCCAATGTTATACAAGCTTTTCTAGAGAACCCAAAAAGAAAGAACACTTCTCAATTCCTTTTATGAGACCAGCATTAACCTTGACACCAAAACCCAACAAGGACACTAAAAAAAAAAAAAAAAAGCCAATCTCTTTTATGAATATAGATGCAAATATTCTAAATAAATGGAATTCAGTAATATATGAAAAGAGTATTCATCACATCAAAGTTGAGTCCATTCCAAGAATTTAAGGTTGGTTTAACATTGGAAAATTAATCAATGTAACATCACATTCACAGAATAAAGGAAAAACTCATTTTTTTCTCAACAGATGCAAAAATATCTAATAATATTCAAAATCCATTCATAATTTTTTAAATCTCAACAAAATTAGGAATAGAAAGAAATTTTCTTAATTTAATGAAAGGTATATTTTTTAAACCTATAAAAAACATTATACTTAATGATGAAATATTAACAGCTTTACCCCTGAGATTTGGAATATAACAAGAATGCCAGCCATCACCACTTTGATTCAACCTTGACGTAACCACTGGAACAACACAAGAAAAAGCAATAAATGGTATAAGAAATGGAAAGGAAAACATAAAACTCAGTATCCACAGATGACATAATTATGTAGAAATCCAAAAGAATATATATGTATGATCTATTAGAATTAATAAGTGAATTTAGCAAAGTTTCTGATATAAAGCCCCAAAAATGTATTTTTACATACCAACCAAAAAGAATTTGAAAATATAACCTTTAACATGATACAATTTTAAAATAGTACTTTATTTTTAAAAATTAATACCAAAAAGTAAATTTAATGAAAAATGTGCAAAACTCAATACAGAAAGCAAGAGAACATAACTGTGAGACAATAAAGATTTAGATGTAAAGAGAAATTTCATAATTAAGTAATGTAAGACAACATTGCAAAGACATCATTTTTCCTCTGTATTAATCTATAGTTTCCATACAATTCCAATCAGAAATCTTTGCTGAAATTTTTAAATGAAAAATGACAAGGTGATTCTGAAATTGATATAAAAATTCAGAGGGCCGGCAACAGCCACAGCAATCTTGAAGAAGAACATTGGTGGTGTAAGGGGAAAGGATGATTTTTACATTAAATGGCTTGTGAGTAAAGGAGATATTTGTATTTTTAAAAATTAATCTCAATCCACCCATCACATATCATACACACACACATCGGTTCCATATAGATTAGATTCAAATGTGGAAAAAAAGAAAACTCCTAGATGATAACATAAGAACATGTCTTTAACAACCTTTCGTAAATAGAACACAAAAAAACTAATATAAAAGATCATAAATTGGAATATATTATTCTCCTTATCAAAAGACATCTTTTGTTCATCAAAAGACAACTTTAGGAGAGTGAAAAATAGAAGATATGTGTAACACATATATTTGACAAAAGACTTGTATTCCGAACATATTACTAACCACTGTAAATCAATAAGAAAAACTAGCGACCAGTTTTAAATAATAGGCAAGAGATTAATAAAAGGGGACATCCAAATAACTAATAAACTATTTAACATCATTAGTAATTAGGAAAACCCACTTTAAAACCACAATAAAATGTCATTATACACCAACAGATTGGCTACTTTTTATTTCAAAACAGACTATAGTAAGTGTTAGTAAGGATGCAGAATAATGGAAACTCTCCAACCCTGCTGGTATGGATGCAGATTGGTGCCACCACTGCAGAAAACGGTTTATTATTATCTACCAGTCTGAGGATACACCTGCTTTTTGACCCAGCATTTGCACTTTGAGTTATATAGCTAAAAGAAATACATGTTTATGAGCATCAGACACATGCAAGAATGTTCATAGCACATTATTTGAAAAAGCCAGAAACTGAAAACAGCTCAAATATCCATGAACAGCAAACAGGATAAACAAACTGTGGTATATTCAGGATGAACGATTTCTAGAGCTGACACTTTGTCGATTGGTTGGTCTGTGTCACATTGGCTGTCCCTGAGCACAATCACTGGGCCTTCTTTGCAAACAGCATGGCAGGAATTAGCTGTTGTATTTCTACTATTGGAGATGGAGTCACACTGGTTCATCTCTATTTACTCGTCGGCTACCTATACCCCATACGTGAATAATCATGGCCATTTATTTTATGGTAATAAGGCAAAGATGGGACTGCAGTCTGTCTCTGAAAAGGACAAAGGTGACTGTTTCCTGTGGTGTTTGAGACAAGCCTTCCCAAAGAGTAAGCCACTCTTACTCTGCAATACCTTGGGAAAGCAGTCTGGACTGGAGACAAGACCATGGACATCATCGGCACATGGGTGCTAGGAGAAGGCATGGCTTGGAGGAGTTCATGCTGAATGTATTAGCATAGGGATAGGAGAGAAGATGGCTGAGGCTACAACCCTCGACAGATAAATGTAGCATTTTAAAGAGTACATAGAACTAGAGGTGCCAGAAAAAAAATTAAAAGATGGCCATTCTAATGAGTCTACACATTCCTCTCCAGAAAGATTCTGATCCTGTGACTAGGAGCCCAAATGAAAAAAAGGAGTGGAGGAGAGAAGGTGGCCCTGGATCCAAATTCAGCCATCCAGCCACAGATGCTGAGAGGAAGGGAGGCGAGCACATTATTTCTGCTCTGGGACCAGTTCCAGAAACAAAATGACATTGTCCCCTCTTCCACAGCACAAGTGCAAACTGTCACTGAGCACATACTTCCCATGGGTCTCCCTTCAGAGGACCTGAGGCAGAGAATGGCTCCATCCAAAGATGAGCAGCTCTCAGTGCAACCCTGGGAGTGGTGCAAGAGTTAGTTCTAACTAACAGGCTAGTGGCCATTAGAGCTAAATTAGTCCACAGCTACAAATATTCATTTGTCACACAAGTGCAAGGTTTGATGCACCCACCGGGCAAACAGTCCTAGTGAGATCCTCCTGAAGGCAGGTAGAAAAGCGGCTCTTCCATGCCTTCGCATTCAGGCACCTCTATTTCTATTTTGGGCCTTTCTCTTTCACTCTGCTTTAACCTCAGAAAATTCAAAACCAAGAGACAAAGAGAAAATAAAATGAAATGAGGAGGGTGCCAGTTCTTTTTCAACATCTCAATTTCTATGCTCAGGTTTCTAAATTTACTCCACTGAACATCCCTTCAAGCAAATGACTCGGCTTCCCAAAACTCACTACCGGACACTCCCAGCAGAAGCATCTCCCTTGCACAGCCCTCTCATCTTGACTTTAGCTCCTATTAGCTCCAACATTAATTGTGAACGCTCTGTTCTCTCCATGGTCCAGCCCCTCCTTCCCTGCTCACCTCTTCTCACTGCTCTCCCACCATGCCCATGTTCCCATCTGCACTCACCTTTACCTCATCCTCTTCTCGAGCCTCATCCCTTCCCCTTCCATTCAAATGCCTCGATCTAATTGAAGCTGTCACTAACCCTCCTGACACTGACCTCCTGCTGTGACCTTGTAGCATCACACCGCACTACATAATTTGCACTTCATTATATCACCTAGAGCATGTGTGGAATGTTTTAACATATGGCCAATTGTGGGCTCAAGGTATCTCCAGGGAAACCAGCAGGACATCTCCTAAGAAACCTTATAGGTTGACATTCATTAGCTTTAAAAATATTTCCTGGTCCAGGATTTTTCTCCTGGACTTGCAGGCTTAGACACCAAATGTGTCATCACACCATATACAGATTGTTTCCTAAGAGGGACTTAACATTATCCAGGTTCATAAGATCCACGTGCCAGTACAGGAGAGTGGTTATGAGTCTAGATGCCAGAGCCAGCCTGCCTGGATTCAGACTCCAACGTCGCCACTTGCTGGCTGTGCAAACCTGGGCGAGTACAGAGCCTCTCCGGGCTATACGTCTTTGTTTGTAAAATGAAGATACTAACAGGTAGTAACATCCTCAAAGACTATTGTGATAATAAAATGAGTTAATACATATAAAGTGCTTGAAACAAGGCCCAGCATATGGTAAGTTCCTGATAGAGATTAGCTACCATTTTTAATTAAATCAGGAGAATAATTTATTAATTAATAATGACAAATTAGGTGTCCCAAAGAAATTATACTCATAAACTCTAGCTAGCCTCATCTCTGCTTGGTAAGCATGGGCCAAGACCAAGTACTTTTTTTAAGATTCAGATAATGAGAAACAGAAAAGCGTGATGGTTAGGAACTTAGGCTTTTCATCCTGGTTCCAGTACTTATTATCTGTGTAAACTTGGGCAACTTATGTAACTTCTCTAAGCCTTAGTTTCCTCATCTGTAAACAGAAATGATGACAGGACCTTGCCAGAGGGTTGTTGTTGAGATTAATGGGAAAGTCCACACGGGACCTCACACTGTGCCTCGCACATAGAAACCACTCAGTGTGTGACAGCTCTTACTCTTAATATTCATCCCCAGCCCGGTGTTCATGTTCATTTCACCATATTCAGCTGCC
Organism: Cynocephalus volans; assembly: GCF_027409185.1. Taxonomy (NCBI): domain Eukaryota; kingdom Metazoa; phylum Chordata; class Mammalia; order Dermoptera; family Cynocephalidae; genus Cynocephalus; species Cynocephalus volans. The sequence goes on from NC_084473.1 coordinate 50,298,886, forward strand.
TCTTTTCTTTTCTTTCTTTCTTTTTTTTTTAAAGATGACCAGTAAGGAGATCTTAACCTTTGGCTTGGTGTTGTCAGCACCACGCTCTCCCCAGTGAGCTAACCGGCCATCCCTACATAGGGATCCGAACCTATGGCCTTGGTGTTATCAGCACCACACTCTCCCAAGTGAGCCACAGGCCGGCCCCACAGCTGCCTCTTGAAACAATCAGTCCCTCCTCTCTTTTTTCTGTTTTATTTTCTTCAAACCCTCCCCCCCCATAGCATCTTCTGATGTTGTGATCCTTATCCAAATTCATAAAGAACTTTCGTGGGGCCTAAATTACAACAGAAGAGAGGCTGGTCTATAGTGCAAAGCCAAGTGCTGAGTGAGAAGACCTACGTCTGAGTGTGACCCTGCCATATCACAGTCAAATGCCACATAAAATGACATTTCAGTCAACAATGAACCTCATATGTTATGGTGGTCCCATAAGATTATAATGGAGCTGAAAAATTCCTATCCTAGTGACTTCACAGCCATAACCTTGTAGTGCAATGCATTACTCACATGTCTGTGGTGATGCTGGTATGAACAAATCTACTGCAAAATATGTTTAAGAGGAGCACCTAGCTTACTCACACGGTGACCCCCCCAAAGGTAGCTCAGACCTTTAAGATAGAAAGCCAAGCATTGAACACATTAGGTCTGACCCCAAGTGAAAGGGCTGTAATCTACTTTAGAATGTTTGCATTTTTAAATGATTTCCACCCATCCCCATAGCAAAATAATAGTTAACAACAGTTAGCTAACATCACTGAGTGCTTGGTGAGTGCCAGGCACAATCCCTACCTGTAATTTAATTTTCATCATTTTGTGAGGGTTGTATTATTCTAATCTCCATTTAACAGATGAGGAAAGTGAGGCACAGAGAGATTTAGTAACATAATTAGAAGGCACTTGCTCATACAACTGGTGGCCAGCACAGATAACAGAAAAATGCATTGTTGTTCCCTTTCACAATACACTTTTGCATGACAAAATCGTTGTAATGGTGCATTTCTCAGAATGTGTCCAATTTTCTGTAGTAGTCTGTTTCTGTTACTTATAAGAGAAATACCTGAAACTGGGTAATTTGTAAAGAAACAATATTTATTGCTTATAGTTTCAGAGGCAGGGAAGCCCAAAGTCCAGGGACACATGGTGAGGTCCTTCTTTGGTGGTGACTTTAGCGACACAGAGTATCACATTTCAAGAAAAGCAGAAGCAAGAGGGAGAGACTAACCTCCTCCATCTCTCTTCTTTTAAAGTGACCAGAACAAATCCCATTATTCCAAGGACAGATCATTCCATTCACAAGGGTACAGACCTCACAATCCAATCACCTCTCCAAAGCCCCACCTTTCATCTACCACAATAGGATTTCCCACCCTCTTAACACTGTCACATTGGGGGTTAAGTTTCTAATACATGGACTTTGGGGGACAAAATTAAACTCACAGCATTCTGCCCCTGGCTCCCAAAGTTCATGTCTTCCTCACAGGTAGATATGTTCTTTCCATCCCCAAAGTCTTAACTTGTTCCAACTCAAAAGTCCAAAGTCTAAAGTACCATCTTTGAAATCAAAAAAAGTTATCCACCTCCAAGATACAATGGTGGGACAAACATACAGTACCTATTCCTGTTCCAAAAGGGAGGAACAGGCCAAATGAAAGGGGTAACAGGTCCTAAACAAGTCCGAAACCCAGCAGAGCAGGCTTTAAGTCTTACAGCTGGCAAATCATGTACCTTGGTTCCATGTTCTTCTGCACACTGGTGTGGGGGTTGGGCCTCCAAGTCCTCGGGCAGCTCCTATCCCATGGCTTTCCTGGTCTGAGGCCATGTTTCAGCTCTTGCAGGCTGGTGTTGCACACTGGTAGCTCCACAATTCTGAGTTCTCCATGGTGGCCCCAATCTCACAGCTCCACTAGACATGGCACTGATGTGGGGTTTCTGCTGCAACTCAGCCCCCACATTTTCCCTGGGCATTGATCTACTGAAGGTTGCATGTGGTGACTCCACCCCTGTGAAAAATCTTTTCCTGGGTCCCCAGGCTTTTTCATACATCCTTTGAAATCAAAGACACATTGTTAAGTGACACATACTTGTATTTGTGGTATGTCAAGCTGGCCATTTAACATCACTCAGACTCATGTTCCCCCATCTTGAGGGATCAATAGGCAATCGATATGAAAGTGATTTGGAGAGTTTAAAGTACCATATGGTGTTAACCACTAATAGCAATAATTATACACAATTTTATACCTTAATTTGAGAAGAAACACACAGTGAAGGGAAACACACTGGACCCCAAAATAGAACAACTTGGAGTCTACATCTGCAAGTTAGTGGTGCTAACGACTGTTTCATGGTACCAGCCTAAAAAGTGAGATGAGGGATACAAAGCTCCTTGCAAGGACAGACCCTGAGGAAATGGCATACAGAATGTAATCTGGGGCAGGAGGGACAGTAAGACACCTCACTTCTGGCAGCACAGAATAAGGTGAGCAATAAAGCACAAAATGAAGCCAGAATTTGCTCCTCCAACACTACTTGTCCTCTCCTCATCCACTACACCTGTCGGCTCCCCAGCTAAGGACTGAAACCCAAGTCTGACAAGAATCTCATTCTTATTTCTCATTTATCTGTACTTGGGTCCATTAGAGACTCAGGACTGGGTTTTCTTCCATGTCTGGAAAAGTATTGCACCTGCCAGTCATCTGCAAGATATGAACACTGAACTTCAAAGAAAAAAACTGACTCTCAAAATAGTTTCTTTCTCCAAAAGGCACTAATAGAATATGTTCCCCAGAATCTTTGAAATCTAGAATGCCTGGAATATCCTTGTGAAGTCCTAACCAAGCAGCTATACCTCAAAAGGCCTCACAGCTCTAATACCTATTCATATTAGGAGATAAAACTTCCATTGCCTTATGAATACTCATATTGGCTGATAAGCAATATCCTACTACTTATCTTCTGGGTATGATGGATGTTAAAATGCAAAATCCTCCAAAAGAACTATAAGTTAAAGTTCTCAGTCATTTGCAGTTTAATGTTAACAAGTGTCTCATCTTTTTGTGGGCATGAGTTACCTTCTCAAGGAGGAAAATTACACACTGAATCACCAGCCACTTAACAATTTTGCCTAGGTCAGGCCTCAAGCTGCAGCTACTGATTCAATTGATTCAAAAGGACCACTCCATATTATGGCGCCACTTTACTTAGGAGAGAACATTCCATTTTTATCTCTAAGAGGAATAACATTGCAGTTTTGAATGTGACCATCCAGACAGAAGAAAATGAAATACATCAATTTATTCAAAAATCATCCTTGGGAGGAAAAATATCTTAAGAGAAATTTTAATGTTTCATCAAAATAAAAGATAATTGTAATCTTTCAGAACACTGAGAAGATAAAAGAAAATTAGAAAAACCTAGAAGTGTGCACTTATTTCCTTAATTGAGGCATATGAACTGTTTTCTACAACCAAAAGGGTACAAGTGACAATGAAATATATTCTGAGGTACACAATGCAGTTCCTTGAGCAGGAAAAACAAAAAAGCAGCTCTTTATATAGCTGGGTTTTATCAAAGATGAGGGAAACTGGAAAGATCTGTGCCCCAACGGTAACATTCAAAATTGCAATATCATTCCTCTTAGAGATAAAATGGAAGGTTCTCTCCTGACTGAAGTGGTTTCAAAGCTTGATTTTGGAATGAAGCTTGATTTGGGGGTAGCAGCAGACTTTACTGCTAGCCCAGGCCTGGCAGGAGTCTGTGATGGTAGAGCCACAGCACTAGAAAATGCCCTAGAAGGACGAGGCCTCTAGTTTTACCCGCATGACAGGGGAGATGAGGGCCTTGAGAACTTATATTTTGGGAGGCCATTTCTTGAGAAAACAAAGTGTGGAATAGCTGTTAGCAGCCTCCAGAAGAACAGAAGCTTCCCAAATCCGTAGCTAGCTCAGTAAGGGACGTCAGTGGCTATTTACTGAAGCCAAAAGATTATGCATGAGAAAGAAGACAAATAAGATGTTTTTATTGAGCACTCCCATTCCCAGCAGAAAGGACAGCAAGTCCTCCTTTCTCATTGTAAAAGATGGAAGCTTAGAACCTACATTAGGACTCTGAAATACAGGGAAAAGGACAAGTTGAATTCCATCTCAGGACAACTGGCCAAATGGCTATCCATTGGTGGTCATTAAAATAAAATAAAGCTTCTCAGCTTGCAGAATCAAATTTTGTGTGGATTGTTAATTTTCAAGATCATCATTTGGTTTCCTGAATCGTATTCTATGTTTGGCATCTGACATCTTGGGTGGAAGTTCCCAAATCTGACCAAAAACCATAATCACAGGAGCAAAGCAGGCATGGGCTGAGGGAGCCTTGGGAAAAAAGGCTCAGAAACTACTGAATCACATCCCCAGGGTGGGACTTGGAAAAGAGTGCTTATGCCCCCAAAAGATTTTTACCACTGTGCTCATACAGCTCCATTCCTCATAGCGCCAAACTGAAAACAACCCAACTTTTCAACAGCAAGAGAAAGGACAAATGCATTGTGAACAGAATGAAATAACTCACAACAATAAAAAGAATAAATCACTGCTAGTTGCAACAATATGGATGAATTTCAAAAGCATCATATTGAGCATGATCGGTCAGACTCAAAAAAAGTGCAAACTGAATGATTTCTTTCTTATGAAGTTGAAGTAAAGGCAAAATCAATCTACAGTAATAGAAATCAGAAGAGTAGTAACTTTGGACTATAAAGGAGTTTTGACTATAAAGGGACATTGAAGGGTAATGAGTATATAAATGTTTATGTGTGCAAAAATTCATCAAACTACATTTCAGATTAGTGCATATTCCTGTACATAAATTATCTTTATAAAAAATTTATTTTTAAAAAGAAACATTATTTAATAAGATAGGAACTATTTGTTCCTTAAAGTTTGGTAAATCCTTTCCATTAAACTAAATATTTTGCTTTGAAAAAATGTTTCACGCACACACACACTCACCCTCCTACTTTCCCCACACCTTCTACTTGACATAACATTGAATGCTGAGTTAGTCTTGGATAACTTACGCCTTGATAAAATAAGCTCTTCATTTCTAAATCTGTTGAATTCACTAAACTGTATTTATTCACAGTGCTTTCATAGTGTTAAAATTCTTAGATATTTCATTATTTCTTACCAGGCCTTGTAATAAAAACAAGTGTCCGTGTGTAACCAAATGCAGACCAGTTCCACTCCAGAAAATCATAACCTCTCTTTTAACTCTATTGTAAATTATTGTATAGATGTCATGTTTTTGATTACTTTTAAGTTTTAGAAGTTACTTATACAAATGTTTTTATGTATGGCTTTTCTACTTGTAATTCCTTTAGTTCCTTTGGATTACTGCTGAACTTTTTAGCTTCTACTGTTTTAAAAAAAAATTGAATAACATGAAATTGCAAGTTGGTTGTACCAATCACCACAATGCTTCCATTTTATAAATATTAGGACACTACTGGTGTTTCTGGGGCATCAGTGTGGCCTCTGCCTATCCCATGGACTGCTCCTATGTGTGTTCCAGTTAGTGTCACCTCCTGTGTCTTCACTTCCCTCCACACCCTAGCCATCGCCCCCAGCAAGGAGAATTCATCTGAGTTCCCAAGAGCCTTCTATGTTTCTCAATAAACTGCTTCTCAGGGATCAAACCTTTCCATCCCCTTCCTCTGCTCTGCTACCCCATCCCATCAATGCTATTTAATTACAATTTTGGAGCTTTTAAAAAAATAAGGTGACAATTACATAGCTGCCAATAAATATTTTGCTCCCACATCTTGTTGCCTGAGGAGGAGGTCAGCTGAAAATATGCATTTTCCATTTGTAAGAGGTCAGTTCTGCATCTGCTGTAATTTAGTTTATGTCTGGTTTTCAACTCACACCTGCAGTTCCAAATCAGACTCCTAAAAAGATTAACGAATGCTTTTATGAAATAAACGGGAAAGAAAATAACCTAGCAAACCTTCAGAGCCCAGTAGAATCTACAAATATATGACTTTTACTTCAGTGACAAACGTAGCCAAATTTTAGATAAGGAATTGAAACATGTTTAGGTGTTAAAGAGAAAGTACTCCTATTACAGCTCCTCTCCCTAGAGCAGAAGATGTATGTATCTTCTCCCCTTAGGATCCTGAGACTCCTAGATCCACAAACCTGGAACTTAAACACAACTGGAAACTCTGGTTTTATATTCCTGGATTTCCTTAATTCTCATGATTGTAAGAGGACCACTGACTGACCACATCGGCTCAAAATGTCCTGTGCCATTCCTACTAGCTAACGTACCTGTAGCAGAGTTTTCAGACATGGTTTTCAGAAGCAAAACACATAGTGTAGTGGAGACACATCTACCTCTTTCATAATTTTAGATACAGGAGTGCCAATGAAGAGTATAGAAAAAAAATGTTTGTGCAACTGTTGACCTATCAACTCTCAACAGCTAAGACTCCACTCACCTAAATCCCACTTTGGTCTAATAGCTAGCTACTTGAATGATGGCTCGGGTGCTTATCAAAATAGCAACTAATTCTGGCAAAAAGATGAATTGTGTCTGTGTGTCCTCTTATAGTGCTACAACTAAGTATTAGGGTCTTAAGATCCTTTTGATGGACTAAGAGTTCCTGGTGAGCACAGTTTAACAATACATTAGACTGAGAACAAAATTTTTCCACACCGCAACATTCCTAATGCTCCCACTGCTGCCACACATCGATCAGTGAGGAGACTTGAAGAATAGAAAATATGAGTTATTTTTTATCTGTTTTTTCCTCTATTCAAATTGAGATCATTTATATACAATAAAATGCAGAGGCTTTAAGTGCATGTTTGATGAATTTTGACAAATGTATATATCCATACAATCACAATGCTGCTCAAAATAAAAAACATCTCCATCACCCCCCAAATGTCCTTCTTGCCCCTTTCAGTCAACTCCACGACCACTATCCAGAGGCAACCACTATTCTAGTTTCTATTACCGTAGATTAGATTTGCCTGTTCTAGAAACATACAGTATGTACTATTTTGCTAATAACTACTTTCATTTGACATAATGTTTTAAAGCTCATCCATGTTGTGAGTAGCTATATTTTATTCACTTGTTATGTGGATATACCACGGTTTGTTTTCCACCTTCCTGGTAATGGACATTTGGGTTTTCCCCAGTTTGAGGCTATGATGAATAAAGCTGTTCTGAATATTCTTGTACAAGTCTTTGGTTGAAGTCTAGAAGTAGACTTGCTGAGTCCTAGAGTAGTCCTAGAGTTTCACTTAACGAGAAATTGCTGAAGCTCTTTTTGTTGTTGTTTACATGAACATTTCCACCTCCTCAATTTTTTCCACATGCCAGCCCCAACTATAGGCCCATTCTAAAGAAGGTAATGCATGATTTAAGATTTTATTTTTCTTTTGTTTCTTTCTGCTCTGGCAAGTAACTTTGGATGTCATTGATGGGGCAGTTTTAAGAACTAATCACAACCACTGAAGAGATGTGAATGATCCTGCTTCAAGAAAGTAAGAAAAAGAGTGCTCAAAAGCAGAGTTAGCTGCTCAGACCAGGCCTTCAGAGGCTCTGCCAGTAAAGAGATGTCACGCTCATTGTTGCAAGAGCATCAATTTCCGGGTTACCCTCTGAACTTAGGCAGCTGAAAACATTTTTTCCATAATACCACCTGGTTTTTTTAGCAATGAAATCACTACTAACAGGGAGGATATTGTTCAAACTAATGTTATAATTAACTGCTTGTAGTAAGGTTATCTTGGACAAGTCTTCCCTTTGTTTCAGCTTTGGAGACTTGGAATTACCCAAATCCCTTTGGGCAGTGTCCAGTGACTGGCACCGGCATTGAGTGGAAGAGAGTTGCTTGTGTTAAGACAGCTCCAGTTTTGCATGATCAGCAGCCATGCTCTTCACAGGATTAAGATGCATCCCTTTGATAATATGAAAAGCAAGGAAACAAAAGGCACTGCTTGAAAATAATGATTTACCACAGAACACATTTTGCTTTAGTCAAACCTTTTTTTTTTTTTTTCCTAAGAAAAAAATGTGTAGGCTTATCTCTTGAAAATGCCAGCATGGCTGCAAACACTGGGGAAATTAAAAGACTGAACGGAATGGATTTCTTAGGAAAAATCAGTATGACTATGCAGACAGTTGCATGGATTATTTATTAAGTTGTGTGCTAGGGGAGGATTATCTGCCTCAGACTTATCTATCACTTTGTGGCAGTGGTTTTTAAATATGGAGGGGTTTCTGCATTGCACAATGCTAAGTTCAAATGGAATCTAAAACCTAGAAACTTTGGAAACTTTGGCTATCACACAGAAATCAGAAGATCAGAAATATAAATATTGTCTTCACCACCACCCCTCACCCAGAAAAGGAAAGGGTTTGAAGAACATTCTATAGCCTTTTGACACAGGATCAATTATTCACTCCAGAGTAATTGAGGTCAGTGGAACATTAGTGAAGGTGCCTAGAGTAATGAATGCTGCCTAACAGGGCTGACAGTCCCTATTCACCACTGTAGCCAAAAAGAACTATAGACGTCTTCCTCGTGAGGAAGAGATTCATAGTCTGGAATTACGTGCTACAAAAATGGGAACAATGGACACAATTGTGAATATCAGTGCAGCTTCCAGCCCAGTTCAAAAGCAAGAATGGTCTCATTTATTTTTCTTTCTTTCTTTTCTTGCCCCATCTCTCCCCCACCCCCAGGGGCTGGCCAGTACAGGGATCCTCATTTATTAAATAGGGTAATTATGACTTGATGTCTTGACATTGCTTGCTGCCAGTTAACAATAGTTTTCTGCACTAATAATCCTTTTTGTTTTTAATATGAAAAGTGAGCTATAGGTATTAGTCAATCCTCAGAATATTCTTCAGAAACTGAGTCAATGCTCTTACCCTTATTTTATTTGAGGATGGGAAGATGACCAGGTATAGAAAAGGACATACAGAGAATAAAGACAAATATTGGTCCACAAAAATGCTTGCTCCCAGTCCTGATCAAATTTAGTGTTTTTAGCCAAAAATATAAATGTCTACAAAAAGTTTGTGGAATGCCCTGTGATAGCTCTTCAAAATGATGTTATCAAATATGTTTTCATTTTGGACAAAAAAAAAAAAAAAGTGGAACTTGGGACATTAAAAACAGTATGGGTTTTGTCCTACTCTGGCTCCCACAGTTACTCCTGCATATCCTACACTGATGAGTGACCTATTATTTCAAAGCAGTATCCTTTCTTCCACAGATAACCTAGTTATATTTGTTTTCTTTCAAGAATCAGAGTTTCAACCTGGCATAGTCTTACGAGTATTGTCATGATTGATAGACTAGGAAACACAAGTGTAACACAGCTCATCCCCAAAACCCCATTCAGCCTTCAGCAAACCAGTATGGTTGGTCACACTATTTTAACAGCCAGCAAGGATCCAACAGTCCAAAATCTCTTTATGGAATCTTTTTCAAGATCTCTTAAATCTTAAGATGAATCTCCTTTTAGTGTCTTTCCTAGAGTTCATATTGTACTTCTAAATGATGGAGAATAGCATGTATATTAGTTTCTAGGACTGCTGTAACAAATTACCACAAACTAGGTGACGTAGAACAACAGAAATGTGTTGGCTCACAATTCTGGAGGCTAGAAGTTCAGAATTAAGGTCTCAGTAGGCTCCAGAGGCTCTAGAGAATAATCCTTCCTTGTCTCTCTTACCTTCTGGTGGCTGCCAGCAATCCTTGGCATTCCTTGGTTTGTGGCAGAATAACTCCAATCTCTGCCTCCGTCTTCCCATGGCCTTTTTCCCTGTGTGTCTGTGTCTCTCTGTATCTCTCCTCTTCTTATAAGGATAGCAGTCATATTGAATTTAGGGCCCGCCATAATTCAGTCTGACCCCATTTTAAGTTAACTAGTTACAACTGCAAAGACCCTATTTCCAAATAAGGTCACATTCACGTGCAATGGACTGAATGTTTGTGTGTCCCCCAAATTCCTATGTTGATATCCTAACCCCCAGTGTAATGGTGTTGGAGGTGGAGATTTGGGGAGGAAATTAGGTCATGAGGATAGAGCCCTCGTAAATGGAATTAGTGCTCTTATAAAAGGGAGCCCAGGGAGCTCTCTCGCCCTCTTTCCACCATGTGAGGATATAACAAGAAGTCGACAGTCTGCAACCAGAAAAAGGGGCCCTTACCAGAACCCACCCATGCCGGTAACCTGATCACAGATTTCCAGTCCCCAAAAGTGGGAGAAAGAAATTTCTACTGTTTATAAGCCACCCAGTCTATGGTCCATTGTGATAGCCCTAATAGACTCATAAGACACATGGGTGATCTTATTAGTGATCAGGACCCCTACCCGTATAGTTGTGATTCCAGTGGTTCTCAACTCTGAACATACATTAGAATCACTTCAGGGAATGTCAACAACACAAAAAAATGCCTCTTCCATTCTCCCTACTGCTGTAAATTAAATTTTACTGCCCGGGGGAAGCCTGGCATTCACATATTTTAAAGCTCCCCAGGTAAATCTTATACACAGTCAGTGTCAATAATCCTTCACAACTTTGAGGAATGATATGTGTAGCTAAAGACAACAAGAACTACTAAAAATGGCTTTACCTATGACCTCCTTTCTCCAAAATGTTCCTGCTGCACACCAGCCTAACTGATTTTAAGACGTAACTCAAATTCTTGTGGTTTCCTCAATGGTTTTAAGCTGAGAGTAAAAATGTATACTTTAATAACACCTAAAAAGCTTCCAACAGTTTATTTCACCTAAGATAAAAAAGATATCTGGTGATTTAATCTCTAAAGTCAAAATTTTTTAAATGTAAAGTTAATCTAGATACATATTTAACTCTTTATACTGACCTGAGACTTGTCTTAAAGCAAAAGATTTCCATGTTGTTTATTCAAGAGATACTAACAGATATTTCCAACCAGAGGAAACTGTAACCTTTCTGCAATGAAAGTCAACCAAGCATGCAACATTTTCAAAAGAAATGATTTGGGGGAAAGAATTCCTGATTTTAGATAAGTGGGATTTTTCTCCTGTACTTTCTAGTTGCTGAGTGTTTTCCTCTCTGCTTAACATGGAGTTAGGATTTCTTGCTATTTGCTTCCCAACTATCATCATTAGTTTTCTTAAATTTATGTTCTCAGTAAATAGCATTTTCTGAAGAATAGTCATGCTGAGATGACCGGCAGCAAACCCACGGAGATCCTATTGTATGCTGAATGAGCCAAAAGAACCAAGTGAAAATGAAACGGGGTGTTCATTCAAACAAATCAAAGATACTCTATCATGCATCCATTTTACTTCCTTTCTCTGGTCTCTGAACATCCGCACACCCACAGGGCATCCATCAAGGCACTTTTCTTTCCTGCCAGATGAGTAAAGGGAAAGATTCACTTCTCCTTCCCAACGTGCCAACCTTTGTTATTATTGATCCTCCACGCCTGCAATTACTTGATGAAGCTAATGGGCAAAAGCACTTAGAGAGCTATGTTTTGTGATTTTGTTGTCATAATCCATGTGAAACAAACCAGACCCAACACAGCCTGACAAGCTTTCAGGCTATGATTATTGGGGGTTATTTAAATTACAGGTTTGATTAAATTTATAATTTAGCCAATGCATTTAGCATACTTTCCTTTTCTTTTAAAACTAACCCCAAGAGTTTCAAGATGGCGGCGGCTGCGGCGGCTGGCGCGGAGTAGCTGAGGTGGAAAAGGTGGCCACTGGGCCTCAGGCAGCCGGGAAACTTGTGGACCTTTCTCTGGCCATCTCTTAAGGGAGGACTGCTGCTGCTGGCCGGTCGTGGGGGCTCAACGCCACTTTGCCCCCGGCAGGAGAGGCTGCCTCATTTACAGGCAACAGCTTTGAAGTGTGGAGCAGGAAAAGAACTGATTCTTAGCTGCAAAAGCGAGTCTTGAAACAGGGAACACGGCGCCAGGGCTGCTGTGGATGCAGCCAGGATCCCGGAGGCTGGGGCCGCACTGAAGGCGGCCAGCTGCCCTATCCAGGATTCGAGGTTTCAGGCCGGCATTAAAGAAGACTCCTGGGAGCGCCCGAGCGGCGCCGCGACTGAACAGCCCGAGGCGGCAGCGCCGAGAACACGGAAGGCAACAAACCAGAGACAGAGCGAGCGCCCGACCTGGCACAGCACTGTGAGTGATCCCTGGCAAAGCTCTGTTCGGGGGGTGGATGCCCACGCGGCTCCCCGCCTGCACCACCAGGCCACTCATTGCCCCGGTGCTGCCTCCATTTTCCCAGGTGCGGGCAGCTCCGCCCTGCTCGGCCATCACTGAGCCCATTTGCTTGGCCTGGCGCGGGGCTTTCCGGACCCTGCGGGCCGACCTCCTCTCCCACTCCCTCCACGGTTCTCTGGCAGGGCAGGGGTGTGGGGCGTCCCGACCAGTTTTGGGAGGGCTAGGAAGTACGGGCGGGCCGACTGTCACTCCACCACACCCTGGACTCCGGCCCCGGTAAACTTCCTGTTACTGGGAGGCAGATACCATCTCTGCGACCACCAGTTTGGAAAAAAGCCTAACGAATTTCTGGTTGGGAATAGTGTGGTAGGAGAGTTCCCAGGTCTGCTTGAACCTGCCGGAGAGCAGGCTGCAGGCGGGCACTAGACTCGGTTTATACCGGGGGGATACAAAGGTGAACAAGACCCGAGAAAGATCTACACAGTGCTACAAAGGCACCCAGAGAGACTGGTCGTCTGTGCCTAGCAGAAACCTGGTAGACTTCCTGGGCGAGGCGGTGCTGAGCAGGGTCTTGAAGGCCCAGCTGATAGAGGAGGGGTGCAGAAGACACGCCCCAACCCAGCACAGTGTGCACAGAGGGGGGAGACGTGCGGCCAGGGAGGCGGAGACTGGACAGAAACCACACACCCGGTGGGGTCGCCACTGCACGATCTAACAGCCTGGGCCAGAGCACACTGAACGGGGAGAAGTCCTGTACAGAAAGTGAAAGCTGAACAGAGATCACACACCCTGTGGTACGTGATCCACCAGCCCAGCAGAGTACAAGCTGACCAGAAAGGTGGATCCCCGGAGAAGCCCAAGACCCGAGGCAACCACACACACAAGACACTAGAGGCCAACTGAGCAGCCACGGCGGGAGCCATACCAAATTGGCAACCACAGCAACATCCTAGTTAGTCATTAGTCTTAAACCGGTGGACTGTGAAACCCCCTGCCACAATGAATAAACACCAAAAAAAAGACACCAGAAATACAAAAAATCAAGAAAGTACACCACCAAAAGTTAATAAATCTCATACTCTAGATCCTATAGAACAAGAAGCCCTTGAAATAACTGATAAGGAATTTCGAGTGATAATTCTAAGGAAACTGAATGAGATACAAGAAAACTCAGCTAGACATCATGATGAAATGAGGAAAAGTATACAGGATCTGAAAGAGGAAATATACAAGGAAATCAATGTCCTGAAAAAAAATGTAGCAGAACTTGCTGAACTGAAGAAGTTATTCAGCGAAATAAAAAACACAACGGAGAGTTTAACCAGCAGGCTTGTCGAAGTTGAAGAGAGAACCTCTGAACTTGAAGATGGGCTGTTTGAAATAACACAAGCAGACAAAAAGAAAGAAAAAAGAATCAAGGACATGGAAGAAAATCTGAGAGAGATATCAGACAACCTCAAGCGCTCAAATATCCGAGTCATGGGTATTCCAGAAGGGGAGGAAAATGGAGATTCCATTGAAAACATATTCAACAAAATAGTGGCAGAAAACTTCCCAGGTATAGGAAAAATCACAGATCTTCACATCCAGGAAGCTCAACGATCTCCAAACGTATTCAACCCAAAAAGGCCTTCTCCAAGACATGTCATAGTCAAATTGGCAAAACTCAGAGACAAAGAGAGAATCTTAAAAGCTGCAAGAGAGAAGCGTCAAATCACCTATAAGGGAGCCCCAATCAGGTTAACATCAGACTTTTCATCACAAACCCTAAAAGCTAGAAAGGAATGGGATGATATTTTCAAAATACTAAAAGACAAAGATTGCCAGCCAAGAATACTCTACCCTGCAAGGCTATCCTTCCGAAATGAGGGGCAAATAGTATATTTCTCAGACAAACAAAAACTGCGGGAGTTCACTACCACAAGACCACCCTTACAAGAAATCCTCAAGGGAGTACTGGGTTTGGTTCCTGAAAAATAACTACCACTGCCATAAAAACCTAAGAAAAATCTAAACCTGCTAGTACAATAAAAATGGCATTCATGAAGAGAAAACAAGCTAACAAAAACACTATCTACAACCTAAGGAACCAACAAACAAAGAAACCAAACAGTAAATCAGAAAGCAAGGAACAAAAGACACCTAAGACAACCAAACAACCAATAAAATGCTAGGAATAAATCAACACCTTTCAATAACAACTCTTAATGTTAAAGGCTTAAATTCCCCAATTAAAAGACACAGACTGGCTGACTGGATCAAAAAGCAGGACCCAACTATATGCTGCCTACAAGAGACCCACCTCACCCATAAAGATTCACACAGACTAAGAGTAAAAGGATGGAAAAAGATTTACCATGCAAACAGAAAAGAAAAACGAGCTGGAGTGGCTATTCTTATATCTGACAAAATAGACTTTAAACTAAAAACCATAAAAAGAGACAATGAGGGACACTACTTAATGATAAAAGGACTGATCCATCAAGAAGACATAACAATCATAAATATGTACGCACCCAATGTTGGAGCAGCCAGATTTATAAAACAAACTCTATTAGACCTAAAGAAGGAAATAGACACTAATACCATAATAGCAGGGGACCTGAACACTCCACTGTCAATATTAGACAGATCATCTAGGCAAAGAATCAGTAGAGAAACACAAGATCTAAACAAGACTCTAGACCAATTGGAATTGGCAGATATCTACAGAACATTCCACCCAACAACCTCAGAATATTCATTCTTCTCATCAGCACATGGATCATTCTCCAAGATAGATCACATATTAGGTCACAAATCAAGTCTCAATAAATTCAAAAAAATTGGAATTATCCCATGTATCTTCTCAGACCACAATGGATTAAAACTAGAAATTAATAACAAACAAAACTCTGGAAACTATACAAACACATGGAAATTAAACAGCATTCTACTTAATGACATATGGGTCCAAGAAGAAATCAAGCAGGAAATCAAAAAGTTTATTGAAACTAATGAAAACAATGATACATCATACCAAAACCTGTGGGATACTGCAAAAGCAGTATTGAGGGGAAAATTTATTGCATTAAATGCTCACTTCAGAAGAATGGAAAGATGGCAAGTGAACAACCTAACACTTCACCTTAAAGAACTAGAAAAACAAGAACAATCCAATCCTAAAGTTAGCAGACGGAAAGAAATCATTAAGATCAGAGCAGAACTGAATGAAATTGAAAACCAAAAAACAATTCAAAAGATCAACGAATCAAAAAGTTGGTTTTTTGAAAAGATAAATAAAATTGACAAACCATTAGCATGGCTAACAAAAAAAAGAAGAGAGAAGACTCAAATAACAAAAATTAGAAATGAAAAAGGCGATATTACAACTGATTCATCTGAAATACAAGGAATCATTCGAGACTACTATAAACAACTATACGCCAACAAATTTGAAAATCTGGAGGAAATGGATAAATTTCTGGACACACACAAGCTCCCAAAACTGAACCGGGAAGACGTAGAAAATTTGAACAGACCAATAACAATAAAGGAGATTGAAGCTGTTATCAGAAGGCTCCCAACAAAGAAAAGCCCAGGACCAGATGGATTCACAGCAGAATTTTACCAAACATTCAAAGAGGAATTGACACCGATTCTTTACAAACTATTCCAAAAGATTGAAACGGACGCAAATCTCCCAAACTCATTCTATGAAGCAAACATCATCCTGATACCAAAACCAGGTAAAGATATAACCAAAAAAGAAAACTACAGGCCGATATCCTTGATGAATATAGATGCAAAAATCCTCACTAAAATACTAGCAAACAGAATACAGCAACACATACGAAAAATTATTCATCACGATCAAGTGGGATTCATCCCAGGGATGCAAGGTTGGTTCAACATACGCAAATCAATAAATGTGATACACCATATTAATAAACTCAAACACAAGGACCATATGATCATCTCTATAGATGCTGAAAAAGCATTTGATAAAGTTCAGCACTCATTCATGACAAAGACCCTCTATAAGTTAGGTATAGAGGGAAAGTATCTCAACATAATTAAAGCCATATATGCCAAACCCACTGCCAATATCATCCTGAATGGGGAAAAGCTGAAAGCTTTTCCTTTAAGAACAGGCACTAGACAAGGATGCCCACTCTCACCACTCCTATTCAACATAGTGTTGGAAGTACTAGCCAGAGCAATCCGAGAAGAGAAGGAAATAAAGGGCATCCGGATTGGAAAAGATGAAGTCAAACTGTCCCTGTTTGCAGATGACATGATCCTATATATCGAACAGCCTAAAACCTCTACAAAAAAACTGTTGGAATTGATAAATGATTTCAGCACAGTAGCAGGATACAAAATCAACACACAAAAATCAGTAGCATTTCTTTTCTCCAATAGTGAACATGCAGAAGGAGAAATCAAGAAAGCCTGCCCATTTACAATAGCCACCAAAAAAATAAAATACTTAGGAATTGAGTTAACCAAGGAGGTGAAAAATCTCTATAATGAGAACTACAAACCACTGCTGAGAGAAATTAGAGAGGATACAAGAAGATGGAAAGATATCCCATGCTCTTGGATTGGAAGAATCAACATAGTGAAAATGTCCATACTACCCAAAGTGATATACAAATTCAATGCAATCCCCATCAAAATTCCAAAGACATTTCTCTCAGAAATGGAAAAAACTATTCAGACATTTATATGGAACAATAAAAGACCACGAATAGCCAAAGCAATGCTCAGCAAAAAAAATAAAGCTGGAGGCATAACACTACCTGACTTTAAGCTATACTACAAAGCTATAATAACCAAAACAGTATGGTACTGGCATAAAAACAGACACACTGACCAATGGAATAGAATAGAGAATCCAGAAATCAACCCTCACACTTACTGCCATCTGATCTTTGACAAAGGCACCAAGCCTATTCACTGGGGAAGGGACTGCCTCTTCAGCAAGTGGTGCTGGGATAACTGGATATCGTTATGCAGGAGAATGAAACTAGACCCATACCTCTCACCATATACTAAAATCAACTCAAAATGGATTAAGGATTTAAATATACACCCTGAGACAATAAAACTTCTTAAAGAAAACATAGGGGAAACACTTCAGGAAATAGGACTGGGCACAGACTTCATGAATACGACCCCAAAAGCACGGGCAACCAAAGGAAAAATAAACAAATGGGATTATATCAAACTAAAAAGCTTCTGCACAGCAAAAGAAACAATTAAAAGAGTTAAAAGACAACCAACAGAGTGGGAGAAAATATTTGCAAAATATACATCTGACAAAGGATTAATATCCAGAATATATAAGGAACTCAAACAACTTTACAAGAAGAAAACAAGCAACCCAATTAAAAAATGGGCAAAAGAGCTAAGTAGGCATTTCTCTAAGGAAGATATCCAAATGGCCAACAGACATATGAAAAAATGCTCAACATCACTCAGCATCCGGGAAATGCAAATCAAAACCACATTGAGATACCATCTAACCCCAGTTAGGATGGCTAAAATCCAAAAGACTATGAACGATAAATGCTGGCGAGGCTGCGGAGAAAAAGGAACTCTCATACATTGTTGGTGGGACTGCAAAATGGTGCAGCCTCTATGGAAAATGGTATGGAGGTTCCTTAAACAATTGCAAATAGATCTACCATACGACCCAGCCATCCCACTGTTGGGAATATACCCAGAGGAATGGAAATCATCAAGTCGAAGGTATACCTGTTCCCCAATGTTCATCGCAGCACTCTTTACAATAGCCAAGAGTTGGAACCAGCCCAAATGCCCATCATCAGATGAGTGGATACGGAAAATGTGGTACATCTACACAATGGAATACTACTCAGCTATAAAAACGAATGAAATACTGCCATTTGCAACAACATGGATGGACCTCGAGAGAATTATATTAAGTGAAACAAGTCAGGCACAGAAAGAGAAATACCACATGTTCTCACTTATTGGTGGGAGCTAACAATTAATATATAAATTCACACACACACATACACACATACACACACAAACGGGGGGGGGTAAGAAGATATAACAACCACAATTATTTGAAGTTGATACAACAAACAAACAGAAAGGACATGGTTGGGGGGGAGGGGGGGAGGGAGAAGGGAGGGAGGTTTTGGTGATGGGGAGCATTAATCAGCTACAATGTATATCGACAAAATAAAATTTAAAAAAAAAAAAAAAAAAAAAAATAAATAAATAAATAAATAAAACTAACCCCAAGAGAGACATTTACAAAATTCCTTTTTCTCCATGTTGTCAGATGAGAAAAAATGTCAAGGTGGTATGAGTTGCCAGAGGGAGGGGTTGGAAGTTTACTTAGAACAGTAAACTTAAATACAAATGGAATTTTACAGCTAACTACTCTTTACCACTTTGTCAATGGATACAGCATACGCATTCATCCTTGTTTTAACTCCCCTATTAATCCTGCCATAGTATTGGGAAAAGAGTGGTGTAAAAATCAAGTCCCCAAATAATTCCCTCCTCCCTTTCTTGCCCATGCCTGATTAGATAAGCCCTTAAGAAAGCATGAAACTATTGCATTAAATTTTAATGTTTTAGCTGAGGAGTAAGGATGTCACTTCAGATGTCCTGCTTTGGAAAAGAAGAGTATTGCCCTGAGAAGTGAGCAACATATAAATGTCTAAGACTGGGTAGTTACGTTTCAAGCCATTTAAAATGTGCACCACATGGGACTGTAAATTAGTACAACCACTATGGAAAACAATATGGAGGTTTCTCAAACAACTACAGATAGATCTTCCATGTGATCCAGCAATCCCTCTTCTGGGCATATACCCAGAGGAATGGAAATCATCATGTCGAAGAGATACCTGCACTACCATGTTCATCGCAGCTCTGTTTACAATAGTCAAAATATGGAAGCAAACTAAATGTCCATCGATGGATGATTGGAGAAGGAAACTCTGGTACATACACACTGTGGAATACTACTCTGCCATAAAAAAGAATGAAATACTCCCATTTGCAACAATGTGGAAGAGCATGGAGAAATTTATGTTGACTGAAATAAGCAAAGCACAGAGGGATAAATACTGCTTGTGCTCACTCACATGTGGGAGCTAAGAGAGAAAGGAAGGAAGGAAAGAAAGGCCACAGTAGTGCCGTGGTCTTACAGAGGGAGGGAACATTCCTAGGGCTACAAAGTGGACTGGGGGGGAGAAGGGGAAGGGGAGGGAGGTTGGGGGATAATCGGGTGGGGACAAGGGGTACAACAGTAATTTCTGGTAATGGGTATGCCCCCAGTATGAATCTGGCCATCACATCATGGGCATGAGGGGTGACAATTAGCTTTGTATCTCATGAATATTCTTAATAAATAAAAATTTAAAAATAAAATAAATAAAATAAAATGTGCACCACAAATAACTAATGTCACCCTTACACAAATATTTTATTGCAACAAATGTGAAGGTATCTTGTAAGGAAATTAAATCTAACATGTATGATGCATAGTGAATTTGGTTTTTCATTTATTCAAACCATAGTTACTAAGCATGGACTCAGAGCCAAGCACTGTGATGAGTGCTGGGAACACATAGGTATAGCCTCAGTGTTGAGCTGGGAAGATGGGCATACAACCGATAATCACAAGAGACTCCAATAAGTTCTGTGAGAAGACTGTGTACCTCGCTCAGAATGACCAGAGAAATGAGACACTATATCTCTGCCTGGTCAGGAGGGGGCAAGGAGACTGTAAAAAGCTTGAAATGGGAGATGACTTTGGCATGGATTTTTTAAGAATGAATTATTTACAAAACTAATCAGCCAGGGAAGGACATTGCAAGGAACAGCATGTGCAAAAGTATGGGGGGGTCAGGAAAGGAGATGTATATCTAGGCACAAGTATGAAGTTTAGTGTTGAATAGCTGTGGAATGCCTGAAGAGAAGTAGGAAATGAGGCAAGAGGCAGTGTGGCAGAATCGTGAAGAAGTTCAT
Organism: Cynocephalus volans; assembly: GCF_027409185.1. Taxonomy (NCBI): domain Eukaryota; kingdom Metazoa; phylum Chordata; class Mammalia; order Dermoptera; family Cynocephalidae; genus Cynocephalus; species Cynocephalus volans. The sequence goes on from NC_084473.1 coordinate 50,319,176, forward strand.
GCAGCAAGCTAAGAAGCATGAGCTTCATCTCCTGAGCCAAAGGTTGTGTGATCAGGGGTGAAAGGACGAGTTGACACCAGTTGACGATCCACCGGAGAGAGCTTGTTTATTAGGCAGCACACACACATATATATATAGGGCTTTAAGGGAAAGCTGATTGGTTTAAAATACAATCCCTATTTAGCATACCGCATGGGGCTTGGGGGGGAGCTGATTGGCGTGCGCTTCGCGCGGGCGGGAAGGAGAATGCGGAAGAGAAGGGCAACCAGCGCCATGATGGGGTGCGGCCAAGAAGGGCTTATGTGATCAGGGTGTGATCCCTTGGGGCATTTGGGTTCTTACAAGGGGGCTCCTAGACATTTTTAACTGCTCCACACAGTGTTTTTGTTTTGTTTTGTTTTTAAATATTGAGCTAATATTTAAAACTCAGGAGGTTTTTTTTAAAAAAATCCTGATGTCTGGTGATTTGGGTTGAGTGTGTCTCCCAAAGTTTCATGTATTAGAAACTTAATCCCCACTGTAACAGTGTTAAGAGGGTGGAAAATTCTATTATTGTAATTGGAAGGTGGGGCCTTGAACAGATGATTGGATCACAAGGACTGTGCCCTCATGAACAGATTGATCTATTCATAGAGTAATGGGTGTGGTTCTGGTGGCTCTAAAAGGAGAGCAAGTGAGTCGTTCACTCTCTCTTGCTCAGCCATTTTTGCCATGTGAGACTCTGTAGAGAGTCACCACCCACCAACAGGGCCCTCCCCGGATGGGTTCCCTGGACTTTGGACTTCCCAGCCTCTGAAACTGTAAGAAATAAATTTTATATCTTTATAAATTACCCTGTTTCAGGTATTTTGTTATAAGCAACAGAGACGGATTAATACATTTGGCTTTAAAAAAAAATAGGATTTCTGGAAACACTAAGCCTATATTCCCACATGGACTTAATCAGCTAGATCTCAGTAGCAACTGGCTTCCCCACACAGGGAATGCACTCTCCAATTTGCCACAGCCCCTACCATTCCCTACTGTATTCTCAGTACTAATGATGAGTGTCAGCTGCCATTTATCATTGAGCTTGACCTTGTTTTTACTGCAGTGAAGAGTTATGTTTCTCTATAACCATGCCAATATGACAGGTGGAAAAACAAGAGATGGTAAGGAGATACATGGTTACTCATGGCCTATTTTGTTCATTTATGTTACCTGCCTTGTTTATAAAGTTTACAAACCTGGGTTTGTAAACCCTGCTCTACACACAGAGAATCAAGGTAATGACAAGATGAAATACCTTTTTCTAATAAGTTTTAGGGCTTTGAAGGGATTTGGAGTATAACAGTATTAAGTGCTTTGGAATATAACAGTATTAAGTGATGTTTGACTTAAAAACTCAGGATGTCCGCATCTTGACTTGTATTCTCTCCCCTGTGATGTTCTTGAGGGAGATAAACTCCCATGGGACAAGAGAAAATGGAAAACATGACCCACTTCATGATTATGGGCTGGGCTTGTGCCCATCATCCCACTGAAAAGCTTTTTATTAAAATAGGCTAAAGCACATGACTTAGGTTTAACACAGGCAGTGCCTCTCTGGGACTCTTCCAGCTGGGCAGGGTCCAAGCAATGATGACAGCCCCACAGCCTGCTTCAGAGGAAGTGAAAGAGTAAGGTGGCCACACCCAGACTGGGAAGGCAGCCTCCAACTCAGCTTACAACCTGGGACAGGACATACAACAGGGGAAATATATTCATGGACACAGTCCTCCATATTTATAAAGTGAGCCAATCCATGTCCAGGAATTTAGGTACCCCTCTGCCTGAGACGTTCAAAAACGGAACTCTGGTTACAGTTTGAAAAAGATGGCTTGGGAAGGGGGAGGTTGATGACAAGGACATCAGTAGGCAAATGCAGTTGTCTTTGCAAAAAATGGCACCTCTTCACATCGAAGTGGAGTGGAAATAATTCATGTTTAACAAATGGTACAAATAGAACTGTGGTGTGACTAAACTTGGTACTGTCCCAGTACATCTCCTACACGGTGTAGGGGTTACTTTGGCTCAACACATATGCCCCCAGACTATACAACAGAAATACTAACTGGGCAGGACAAAAATGGTTCCCTGGGGAAGATCACTCCTTACCGAAACTGGATTTGGCAGGTCTCAGGGAAGCCCGTTAGGTGATTGGACCCTGGACAAAGCACAGTTTAAGGGCAAGGGGCACGCATTGTTGTTGGCACAAGTTTCCTGCTGCCTCTGTCAAGACTGGGAGAGGCGGGACCACCTTTGGGCAACAGAAGCCTCTACCACATAGGGACTCAGTTAAAGAGGCCAGACTGCATGTGTCCCCCAGAGAAGTGGGAGGCTCTGGTCAAACATTACACACAGATCAAGTCAGAATCTGGCACAATTTCCCCAAAACACGTGGCCAGAGGAGGGCAAGTGCAGCTGTCTCCAGGCGCATTTGGGAACAACTGCTACATAACTCTAACTCCCCAGACTCCCGTTTCAGCAAGAAGAGTGCTCAGCCGTAGTAGCAGAAACGAGGACTTGTCAGTGGCTTAAACGGAACGAAGGTATTTGCCTCTTGTTACAGGAAGTCCAGCATGGTTAGTCCAGGGCCGATGCGGGGTAGCAACAGTGCTGCCAGGGATGCTAGATCTTTCTGTTTCCCCTCCTCCACCCTGAGCTTCTCGGTTTTATGCTTGCTGCTTCATGATTATCAGCAAGAGGTTGCAGGCTCCCCACCCTATCCCTGGCCTCAGGTTCACATTCAAGGCAGGACATTGTCTACGGAGAGGAAAAGAAATGAAGCAGCTTCTCAAAGACAAGCAGAGACAGGAGGAGCCCAGGGCACAGCCTCCCGGGTCTCCCCAGTATGCAGCTGAGTTCCTACCCGTGCATTCCTGTTGACACCTTGTATCTTTATAATAAATACTCCGTTTTCTTTTGTCTTGTTTATAATAAGCTCAATGTCATTTCTGTTATTTGCAATTTTTAAAAGTGCTATCTAATACACTCATGAGGTCAGACTCATCTATTAAATCATTCAGATACCCCAGGGTTTTGTGATCTTTCAACTTAATGTTGGAGGTCCATTCCTAAGCATTTATATAATTATGGTTAATGGCTTATACAATAATAATAGGAACGGCAGCTACTATTTATTGAGCATACGCTAAATACTACATGCGCCATTTGGGGCATTTTACACCCGTTCTTGTCATCCTCACCCAGCCTCGACAAGCAATGATCTTATTCACATCAGGACATTGATGCCGAGAGAAGTAACTTTCCCGAGACTGATCCCCAGCTAGATGGGCCTGACTCCAGAGCTCAGTCTCCTTCGCTAGAGGTTTTTAAAAGCGTAATCTGAGAACCATCTGTATGTTTTTTAACTCTTCTTTTTCTTCTTTTTTAAAAAATTTAATTGTACATATTTGTGGGGTACAGTGTGTCATTTCAATACATGCAATGTATTGTACAATGATTCACTTAGGGTGGACAGCTTATGCATCCCCTGAACACTTATCCTTTCTTCGTCGTGATTACGGTCAAGATCCTCTTTTCCAGGTATTGAGAAATATATAGTACAACATTATTAGCTCTAGTCAGCCTAGAACACCAGAAATCCTTCTTACCTTATCTTTGTACTCATTAATCTACCTCTTCCACTCCCCCTACCCCCCTTCCCTTCCTAGCCTCTGGTAACCATTATTCTACTTTCTACTTCTATGAGAACCACTTTTTTTTCTTTTTAGATTCCATATATGAGTGAGATTATGCAGTATTTGTCTTTCTATGCCTGGCTTATTTCACTTAACATGATGGTCTCCAGCTCCACACATGTTGCTGCAAATGAGAGTATTTCATTTTTTTTTATAGTTGAATATATTCCATCGTGTATATACATCACAGTGTTTTTAAATTTTATTGAAACAAAATTGTTTTTTTTAAATTTAATTGTACATATTTGTAGAGTACAGAGTTGAATATCAATACCTGTGTGCAGTGTGTGATAATCAAATCAGGATAATTAGCATATTCATCATTACAGAACATAATCATTCTTGACCACAGTTTTTTTATCCATTCATCTGTTGATGGGCATTTAAGTTGATTTCATCTCTTGGCTATTGTGAACAGTATTGCAGTGAACATGGGAGTGCAAGTGACCCTACAACATAGTGATTTCATTTCCTTTGGGAAGTATACCTATAGTGGGATTGCTGGGTCATAAGGTAGTTCTATTTTTAGTTGTTTGAGAAAGCTCCATACTGTTTTCCATAATGGCTGTACTGATTTACATTACCACCAACAATGTAGGAGAATTTCCTTTTCCTTGCATCCATGCCAGCATTTATTTTCTATCTTTTTGATAGCCATTCTAACTTGAGTGAGATGATATCTCATTGTGGTTTTAGTTTGCAAGAACCATCTGCATTAAATTCCCATTGGATATTGCTCAACATTCAGATTCTTGAGTTCTTTTCCAGAAAGACTGAATTAGAATCTCTGAGGTTGGGACTAGAGGTTAGAGTCAGGAATCTGCAGTTTAAATAAGTTTCTTAGATAATTCTCCTTTTAAAGTTTGGGAAGCACAGCCTGTCTTTAGAGGCTCTCCTACAACTAGTGCTGGGATGTTTCATGGAGTTAGTAGTAGAGTAAGGACAAATAAAATTTTAAAATAAGAGGCTTAATTCTCCCTGTTGAAAATAAGCAAAGAGACTTATCCTACCTCCTTTTTCTCGGAGCATTTATTTTAGGAAACCTACACAGTAGCTCCCCTTATCCACAGGGTATACATTCCAAGAAACCCAGTAGATGCCTGAAACCACAGACAGTACCAAACCCTATATACAAGGATACTATTTTTTTCTTATACATGCATACCTATGATTTTAAAGTAGGCACAGTAAGAGATTAACAATAATAATAATAAAATAGAATAATTATAACAATATGCTGTAATAAAAGTCATGTGAATGTGATCTCTCTCTTTCTCTAAATATCTTTTGTACTGTACCCAGGGTAACCAAAACCACAGAATAGATGAGGGGGGACTACTGCAACTATAAGTACCTTCTCCTCTTTTCGAAATGTATATAAATCCTTTCAAAAACTAAATGACCTAGGAATGTCTCTATCAAGGACCTGGGAGCCATCTTTCTGAAATGCAATTGTCAAGATAGCCCCTATCTCCCGGTGTCTACAGGAGGTGGGAGCCTAACTTCGATGGGCACCTTGCTCCAATTTGCAAAGGTACCTCCTGTCATAAAGATAGGAGGATTGAGAGGAATGGAAATCACCATGCCGAAGGGATACCTGTACTTCCATGTTTATTGCAGCTCTATTTACAAAAGCCAAGCATTGGAACCAGCACAAATGTCCATCATCAGATGAGTGGATAAGCAAACTGTGGTATATCTACACAATGGAATACTACTCTGCTATAAAAAAGAATGAAATACTACCATTCACAACAACATAGATGGACTTAGAGAAAATTATATTAAGTGAAACAAGTCAGGCACAGAAAGAGAAATACTACATGTTCTCACTTATTTGTGGGAGCTAAAAATAAATAAACAAATAAATATACAAACAAATAAGTAGTGGGCAGATGAAGACACAACAATCACAATTCCTTGAACTTGATAAGACAAGTGAACAGATATGATGTAGTTGGGGAGGGAGGGGAGAGAGGGAGGGGGAAAAGAGGAATGGGTAAAGGGACAAGAAAATCAACTACAATGTATATTGAAAAGTTAAAATCAAAAAATAAAATAAAATAAAATAAAAAGGAGGTTTGTTTTTCTTCTGGATAAAGCCAATAAAGTTTAGATAAATTATGTGAGACAAAAGGTGCTATCAAGTTCTCTTACTTTAGGACTAGTTATTGTCCTAAATAACTTAAAATAATAGTTTTTAATAACTTTGAAAATAATAGTTATTCTCAAAACATTTATGTAATTATTGTAACTGACTATACAAGGGGGTGAGATTCCTTTCTGTCTCTGCAATCCCTTAGTGGATTGCCTGTGATGCATATCACATTCTGGTTTAATACTTACTCAATAATACAACTGTTTTCTTTCTCTTCTGTTTTCGTGGAGAGGAATTCTGGATACGGAAAAGATTTTGTTTTTAATTATATGACGGTCCCCAATACGATGGTTCAACTTACAATTTTTTGAACTTTACGATGGTGTGAAACCATTCTGTTTTCCACTTTCAGTATGGTATTTGATAAATTACATAAGATATTCAACACTTTATTATAGCATAGGCTTTGTGTTAGATGATTTTGCCCAAATTTAGGCTAGTGTAAGAATTCTTGGCACATTTAAGGTAGGCTAGGCTAAGCTATGATGTTCAGTAAATTAGGTGTATTAAATGCATTTTCAACTGTAGGAAAGTTCAAATTTTTCCCTGAAGGTTTAATAATTTGAGTCTATAAAATAAACTGATAAAATCCAGATTAATAGGGTAAAGAGCACAACAAATTTATCTGTTTGCATAGTTGTGCATGGGAGTCATACAAATTATGAAAACTCAAAGAACAGCAAGATGGTTGAGGCTTAAATACCCTTTTCATTGTGGAGAGGGGAGATGGGGCATGGGGGATGTTACTGAACCAAAAAGGAGTTTGTCATCCACCACACCAAAACGACTAAAGAGTCCCTCCACCAAAGTTTGCAGGGATAAAGATCAGCATTTATTTTGAATGGCCCAGTCAAAGGAGCCCATGGCAGTTAAAGGAGCTTTAAGCTCAGACTCCTCAAGTGCTTAAAATCACAGATACTTATAGGGCAGGAATTTGGGTTTGGGTCTCAGGAATCATGTGGGTGTCTGATCGGTCTATGGTGAGGTCAGAGAAAGGCGGGCTGTTTATTTCACCAATGCAGATTTTCTCTACATATGCAAATCTCTCCCCACAAAAGGCAGTGTTTTTTAGCTATTCTTGTGTTTCCAGCCCCCGCTGAATAGCCATCTTGAAAAACGAAGAAATATATTTTGGTCTGAAATATTTCGGTTTCCTTTAGAACTTATGATGGGTTGTTCAGTATGTAACCCCATCATAAATCAAGGAACATCTGTATTTCCCCAATAGTAGCAACGTCTCTACCTTTTAGAATGAAAATAATAATAATAATAATATCCCTGGGAAGGTGGTATTACTCACGGCCATATAGAGGGTAAAGATAAAAACATGAAGCACAAGAGGCACGTATCACAAGCCTCCTCTCACGTTTGCTGCACATTAAATCCCCTCACACTAAGAACCAGCTCCGGCGGCGGCGGCGGAGGCGGCGGCGGGTGCGGTCGCGCGTGCGCACGGGGTGGGAGCGGGGTCGGGCCGGCGCAGCCTCCGCCAGAGACCCCGGGGACATGCTGGCCGCCAGCTGCCTCCCGCAAGACCGCCGCCGCCCGCGCCGCCGTGCTTCCCGCTGCCACCGATCGGAGGTGGCCTAGGCGCCGGGCCCAGCGCGGGTCCAGGTTCGGAAGGGACTCCCGGGGCTGCCGCCGCCGGCGCCTGCGGCTGCCTGCCCAACCCGGGCACGTCGGAGGAGCGCCACCGGCAGTGCAAAGAGCTGCTTCCCATTCAGATGGAGGGTATCACACTCACAGTCGACAAAGGGCTGAGGAACCATTTCCAGGTAAACCACACAGTCGCCCTCAGCACAATCGGGGAGTCCAACTACTTTGGGGTCACGTACATGGGGACAAAGCAGCTGATTCCCACAGAGGCATTCCCCGTGCTGGTGGGTGACATGGACAACAGTGGCAGCCTCAGTGCTCAGGTCCTTCACCAGCTGGACCCCGGCCTCTGGTCCAAGATGGCCATTCAGACCCAGCAGTCGAAGTTGGTGAACTGGCAGGTGGATGGGGAGTACCTGGGTTCTGAATTCACAGCAGCTGTCACCCTGGGGAACCCAGATGTCCTGGTGGCTCACTACCTCCTGAGCATCACGCCACGTCTGGCCCTGGGCGGGAAGCTGGTCTATCACCGGCAGCCCAAGGAGGAGGGTACCATCTTGTCTCTAGCTGAGAAATACCCATTAAACAACTGGTTGGCAACTGTAACATTGGGCCAGGCAGACATGCACACGACATATTACCACAAAGCCAGTGACCAGCTGCAAGGAGGCGTGGAGTTGGAGGCCAGCACAAGGATGCAGGACACCAGTGTCTCTTTTGGGTATCAGCTGGACCTGCCCAAGGCCAACCTCCTCTTCAAAGGCTCTGTGGATAGCAACTGGATCATGGGTGCCACACTGGAGAAGAAGCTCCCACCCCTGCCCCTCACACTGGCTCTCGGGGCCTTCCTGAATCACTGCAAAAACAATTTCCAGTGCGGCTTTGGCCTCACCATCCGCTGAGCCCCTCCTGGCCCCCGCCTTCCATGCCCTTCCTCCTTCAGATCCCTCCTCCACCTCCCTCCACCACAGAGGAGAGACCAGAGCCCCCCTCCCCGTCCCTTCCCTTCCTCTTTGGGGGTCAGGAGGGCAGTGAGGAGGGGATTCTGGAACTGAGGGGCACTTCAGGATGCTGAGCACCAGGGGCAGTATGCCCAATGGTGTGCCTGGGGTCCCAGAAGGGATTCCAGAATCGAGGGGCACACAGGATTCTGAGCTCCAGGGGATAGAGGTGGCCAGAGAGCCTCAAGGAGGAGTGTCGTGGCATCCCCGTCCTCCAAAGGCCCTGGCCCCAGCCCTGAGGGGGATGCAGCAAGAGGAGCTTCCCCATTCCCAGGCTACCCCATCCACTTCCCCCATCTACTCCTCCGTATAAATCATGTTTATAAGTTATGGAAGAACCGGGACAATTTACAGAAAAAATATATATATACACATAGAAAACAAACAAACAAAAAAGAACCACCTCAATCTCTGCATCTGTGAACTGGGATTCCATAAACAGACATGACCACATCACAGCTGAAGGCACTTTCCCACAGAAGGTTTCCTGTGAAAGTGATTATCCATGAAAAGGTCAACTTAAAATGATTCTGAAAACCACTCTCATAAAAGCTCATCTCAGGAAATAACATACAATATAAATAAGATAATTGAGTCAAGAAAGGTTAAAACTGTCAACTTCCACCCACAACATCCTTGCCCGCAAAGCCACTCAGGGCAGACTTTCCTGTGAAAGCTGAACAAGCCTGGCCTCGCGGTGTCAGCTCATGCGGCAGGTTAGAGCAGGTAAATTTACCCCACGAGGAGCTACAGGTAGGCTAAGTCAGGGACACAAACCTCTTGGAGGAAATGAATGAACATCAGGGATGGAAGCGCTTACTTCCTCTAGAATTTCAGAAAGAGGATTTCTCCTTTATGCCATTTTAGGATTTTCACCTGCAAAGCAAACAAAGGAAAACCCAGCTGAAGGAATGAGGGAAATGATAGTCAAGATTCCAGGGGTTTTGATTGTTTTTTGTTTTTTACCTGTCAGTTATTTCAGTGTTATGGAGAAATAGATTGAAGCAAAGGAAAGATAACATGAGAACACAGTTCTCAGAGCTCCACCAGATGACAAATGGAGAAATAAGTATTTATCTTTATAATAAAAATGTCTGCATGTTTACGTAAGAAAACCATAATGTATTCTTTATTAAATAAACATTTTTGAACGCCAGCCATGTGCCAGGCACCATGTTGGGTGTTGGAGACACAGAGGTGAACAAGATAATAAATACAGCTCTGCCCTCACAATGCTTACAGCATAGAGAAACAGACAAGCAGTCCAACAAAGATGACGGTCCCCAATTGTGTTGAGTCCTCTGAAGAAATGACTAAAGGGCTGAAATGACAATAGCTGGAAACACCTCCTTGGGTTACAATACCTTGGAAATCTGCTCTAGGACGTGGTGCCAGTGCTGTCATGTTGAGAATATGTACCCTTGATAGGACCTGATGACACAGCACTTTACCTCTGTGGTCTTCCTCCCAACAAGTAGTAGCCTAATTGTGAGAAAAACAATAGAAAGGCCAAAATTGAGGAGCAATATACAAAACACCTGACTAGTACTCCTCGAAACTGCCCAGGCCAAGAAACCAAGGAACATCTGAGAAATTGCCTCAGCATGGAGTTGATGAAGGAGACACAAGGAGACACAAGGATTCCAAATGCAATGTGGAATCCTGGATGGGAGCCTGGAGCTAAAAAAAAAGGACATTAGTGGAAAACCTGGTGAAATTCGAGTAAATTCTGGAGCTCAGACTAAATGTCAAAATGTTGACTTGTGAGTTTTAACAGCTGTCCTGTCCATTAGGGGATGTTAACATTAGGGGAAGCCTAGTGAAGGGTATATGAATCATATTTAGAACTTTTCTCTAAATCTAAAATTATACTAAAATTTAAATTTTTATTTTAAAAAGTTATAGATGAGAACACACTAGCCCTGCAAAAATTGTTCTAGGACATACTAGGATGTATATGTCCTAGTATGTATGGGATCCAGTTTTAGAGGCTAAGGATTCAGAAGTGAACAATCTTCTAGTCACAGATTCTTACTTCATTTAGAAAAAAATGAGCTGTACTCTGCACACAATGTTTGCCAATTTTTAACTAGCCAAAGCTGGGGTATCTCTTCCTTTTCTTCACCTTCTAAAATAAACTGAATCAAGGCAGAACTATTAGCTAAATCAATGCAGAACTATGGGCTCAAATCACTTAAAATATTTTGTTTTCATTACTTTCCACACAGTAAATTAAAAACTCTTAAACCTATAAGGATCTTATAAAGGAAGGAAAGAAACAGCACTAACTTCATTTTTCATTTAAAATTACCTGTAGCCAAAGACAGTGCATAAGTCCCTGACTTTGCATTTCACTCAATTGTGAGTCAGTTAAAACATAAATGTTGAAAGAAAACTACCTCTATGTTTTTAAGCACAGGAATTGACCGTTTGCCCAGAACCTGGGGAATCCTCCCAAATCCTTCACTCATTTCTAATTTTACTCTAGGGTCTGGGTCTTTGTCGTTGAGTGTAACACTGACAGCTCACCCCAGATTTTAATTTAGATGAATGTCTTCCTTTCCTGAGCAGTGTTCAGCCCCAGCTTCATTTAATGTTTTCACCTCATCCTTAACAGCCCCACAACTGACTCTAAAGAGACCAACACAATCAAACTGCCCCTCTCTCAGGACAACATCAATAATGCGGCCCCCTTGGGCACTTGGAATATAATTGCAAAAATTATTTATCCACTAGATAGACAAATAAAGGACCTGTCCCATAGAACTCCTTTGGTTGAGTCCAACATGCCTGCTCCCAAAGTGGGGAGGGGAAAATTACAGTATGAAAGGGGTCAATATTAGCAATCCTTCCTTGATAGTGAGGTTTTCTTCATACTGAATGCATGAGCCACTCCACTCAGGAGAGGTCATGCAAACACTAAGTCAACTTAAGCTGTATAACTGTCAAGCAGCAACTATTCGCAACACACAGCAGATGGCCACTCTCTACTGCGCTGATCCAAGTGTGGTCCCAGTGAACAGGGGGCCCTCCAAAGGGCATGTTGACAAACTGTGTCTTCAATATCCCCTCTCTGTCGTACCCTCCCCTCCCCCCGACTACTTCCAACTTCCACTCTCCGAAACAGGACTGCAACCCAACTAGCCATAAATCAAATCTATTGCTACTGTGAGAGGAAACATTCTCGGATAAAAGAACATTAACATAAGACAAGGCTGAAATAAAAAGTCAATGTGCAGACACTCTACTTATGTGCCACAATGATAAAAACTGTGTTTCCTCTCTGCTGGATATAGCTGTGATACTAACTTTAAATTCTCTCATCCTGCATTACCTCTGGATCTCTAATGTTCAGAGCTTGGAGACTTGCTTTTCATTTTAAACACAGAGAGCATCTGTTGGCTGAAATCATCACCTGTTACTGACATCCAACTTCCCTCCCATTATCAGCCCCAAAATGTGTGTGTGTGGCTGTGACAAGTGGAAAAGCTCAGCTGTTTGTTCTGCTGCTATCAAAAGGTTTTAGAACAGAGCTTAGAGGGAGGTTGGGGAATGAGAAAAGTCTGTCCATCTCCATGTAGGAGTGAGTTGGAAGAGGAGGTAGTGCCCTTGAAAGACACAGACTGCAACATGAGAACATTTCCCCATTTACAAGGTGGGTGTTCTCAGTGCCCACTGTGTTCTGAATCACAGTGAGAATAAAGTTGGAAACAGTGATCCTCTGAAATGCTTTCATGGAACAGCCTGTTCATGTGACTCCTGATGGCAAAAATGGCTGGGAAAATGAAGTGTGGGGTACACATTGTTATTTGCCTAAACAATATCTATTCCTCCTCCTTGTGAGTAAAACCTTAATTTTGATTGGGAAGAAAATATGTCCCATCCCTGGGAATGAATTTTGACTGTCTAAATCATTCATGACCATCGCATGGCACAGGAAATATCACTGGGATGTGTTCTGTGTTCAGGACAGAGAAGGAACCTCACCAGGGGCCTGAGAAACAATCCAGTGAGAGAGCTGCTCGGGGCCTCTGCTTCTCTCTGTATCCTTCCCTCCGCCCCCATCAGCACTCCATGCCATCTGCTAATGCTGTCTAAGGAAATACATTCATTTTACTGCATGTGCTTTCCATGGTATTTTCAGATGCCTTAGGAACTCTCCTCCCTGCCTATGAGAGATCCACTTTCAAGGAGTAACTCTTCTGTCGTCAAGTGATTACACAGCCTAGAGAGCAGGTCAATCATAGCTGAAATTACCTGGTTACCCAATTTGTTTGGTTGTTTTTGTCTCCTCCCACTAGAATGTTAAATTCCATGAGGGCAAGGATCATTCCTGTCCTGGCCTAACATAGTACCTGGCACACAATTGTTGCTTTACACACACACACACACACACACACACACACACACACACACACACACACACACACACACACACACACACACACACACACACACACACACACACACACACACACACAGAGAGAGAGGAATGAATGGATGAATGAATGAGCAGATGAATGAATGAACAAACTACAGGGAACAGAGAAGTTGTATACTATGTCAATTCAGAGTTGCACAGACTAATGTTTTTTTTCTTCTTTATTATTGTGATAATAAAAACAATTTCAGATTATTAAGCACCTATTAAGTCCCAACACTATTGTGAATTTTACACACATTATCTCGTTTAATCATCACAAGCCTTTACAGGCATAATTATTCCTGCTTTACAGATAAGGAAACTGAGGCTTAGAGAAATTAAATTATTTGCCAAAAGTATCCAATTGCCTTTAAGATAGAGCTTAAATTTCTTTTTTTCTGTGTAATTTTTCTTTACTATTTATTTATTTTTTTAATTTTCAAGTAAAAATTGTTTATATTTATGGTGTACAACATGATGTTTGTTATATACATATATACACTGTGGAATGGCTACATCAAGCTAATTTAAAATGTGCACAAACTTGCATACGTATTTTTTTGTGGTGAGAATGCTTAAAACCTATTCTCTTAGCAATTTTCAAGTACACAATATATGGTTATTAACTACAGTCACCATGATGTACAAGGATTAAATTTCTTAACATGGTTTACAACTCCAACCTCATCTTTTTTCTTGGCTCAAACTCCAATCTCATGCTCTTTTCTCTATCAGTTACAAATGTGGTATATTGTGGCTTAAACAGTCTATTTTTTTTTCACCTAAGAAGTCTGAAGGTAGAAAATGCAGGGCTGCTACAGTGGCTCTGTGATGTAAACAGGGACCCTGGCTTTTTCTATTTTTCTTCACTATTCTTGTATGTTGTGTTGTTACTTTGTGATCACAAAATCGCAGCTGTTCCTGGAAGCATTCTATCAACCCTGAAAGCAAGAAAGAGGAGGAAGGGCAGAGGTCTGTGCCAGCCAAGGTTTCCTCCTTAATATGAAAACAAAAACTTTCCCAAAATCCTTCCAGCAAACTGTGCTAATGCCTCATTGTCCAGAACTGTTTCACATGGCCACCTGTATCTGCAAGAGAGCCTTCTAAGAAAGAAGGTGAGAAAAAAAATAGAAAGGTAGAAATAGGTCTCAGGTTAGCCAACCAGAAATATCTGCCACTCAACCATGGAGAGATACTGTCAGATTCACAAAATAGCAATGCTTGATCTTATTTCTAGATCTTTGTACACACTCTTCCTTCTTTTCTCTCCAGCTCAGTGTAAATGTTTCCTCTTTGAAATCTTTCCTGACTTGGATACCTCCCACCACCAAGAGGGGTAAGTGCTCTCCTTAGCACTTACCTTAGCACCTTGGACTTATCTCCCTTTTTTCTTGTCTGTATTCTCCCTGGGACCAAACTCTTTGAAGGTGATGCCATGTATTCCTCATGACTATATCCCAGGCATCTTTCACAGTGTCTGGCACAATAAGCCTTTATTGGATGAATGAAGTGACAAAGCAAGGGATCAAACTCAGGTCTTTCCAATCCCAAAGTCCATGCTCTGTTTACTATGTAACACTGACTACTGGGAATAAAAAAAGATTAAACAAAAATTCATAGAAAATTCTCTAGCCTCCCCGTTAGAGACAACAAAGAGTTCTATTGCTGTCATTATCATCATCATCATCATCAGATCACATTTTTCTAATGGAGGACCCGGAAACATTTAGAGCAACCAAACGCTGGGCAGGAGGACAACAGAGCCTGAAAAATAGCCAAAGTGGGTGACCAGTCTCCAGTCCCCAAGAAAAAGTAAAAGTTGAGTATAACTACAGAAAATATTTCAGAATTCAAGCAGGATGCTCTGGTATACCTAATTGCAGCTCTAGCATGAACTAGCATTTGCTTTTTATTTTTTTTTACATGTGTTTAGCATTTACAGACTATAGCTCATGTTCTGTGATTTTTTTTAATTGAGTTTCAAATGTATATCGATGGCTCAAAGGTAATTTTTCTAAGATGAAATGTACACCTAACAACCAGCACTCTCAAAGCAGACAGGGTCTTTTGGAAATGGCTGAGAAAATGTTATGCTCCACCTGTGCAGTGTTGTTAGAAATAAGGGAAAGTTCTTGTCATCACTGGCAAGATGCCATTCCTCCACCTGCTTCCTTTGGACCCATGCAAGAGACAAACCATCAGTACCACGGCTCTGGCCACCACAATGACATATAGAATTGCCTTCACCTGGGAGTACAATCTAAATTTTCTTTGGCATTTTAATTTGGTCACTATAGGCCACTTCCTCTTTTTTTTTTTTTTTTTTTAGTATACTTCTTCCACTTAATACTCAAACCTCATATATGTTAAATGGGTCATCTACTTTTCTGTTTCAGCATATTTTTATTAAAAAGAAACCTAAACTATTGTGATGATTTTAAACATGTTCACAAATGCTTTGAGACATCTCCTTTCAAAATGTGAAGGCTAATTCCCCTCCCTTTGAATGTGGGCTAAACTCAGTGACCACTTTCTGTCAAATAGAATAAAATGGAAAGAATGGTGTATGACTGGGAGAATAGGTCGTAAAAGGCACTGCAAACTCTCGGTTCACTCACTCTGGGAGAAGCCCGTTGTCATGCCACAGAGATGCTCAGGATACCCTATGGACAGACCTTCTACTGAAGAACTGAGGCCTCCTTCCACCAGCTGTGTAAGTGAGCTTGGAAGCAGATCCTCCAGCCTCAGTCGAACCTGAGATGATTATATCTTCAGACTACTAACTGCAGCCTCATGAAAGACCTTGAGCCAGGACCATCCAATTAAGCTGCTCCCAAATTTCTAATGCACAGAAACTATGAGATAATAAATGTTCATTGTTGTAAGCCACTAAGTTTGGGGATAATTTTCTGCATAAGAATAGGTAACTAATTCAGCTACATAAAAGAAGTATTTTATACAATTAAGATATCATCAGTAGACCATCATCCTAATATGGTTTCCATCTTTGCATATTCTCTTTCACATGGAAAATGCTTTTTTAAATTGTTATCATAATGCAAATACAATTCCAATTTCTGTCATTTTCTCATATTTAATCAAACATTTCCCTTGTTATGTCTTCAATGGTCGAATATTTGATCATGTGGATATACCATAATTTTTAAAACAATTTTCATAATATTGAATATTTCAGTGATCTTTAGTTTTCTTCTACTAGAGCTTTTACTGTGGTGAATATCTTTGTATATAAAGCTTTTTGCTTCTCTTGATTTATTTGGTTAGGATGAACTTTCTATATTTGAATTATTGGGGGAAAAAAGTATGAGCATCTCTGTAGTTCTCATTATATATTGTCATATTTACTTTTCAAAAAGATATATCAATCTATCAGCAGTGAATAAGTGTGGCAGCTATACCACATCCATAATCATATTATAATATTTTAAAGTTGTGCTAGAACGTACAAAATTTTTAAATTTGAATTTCTTTAATTCCTAATGAGATTGTATGGTTTTTTAATGTATATAATTACTATTTGTTTCCACTTTTGGTGAATTATTTATTCCTGTATGTTATGATTAGCCTAGTTTTAATGTGCACTTTTAAATTTGAATGTAAAATTATAGATTAGAATTACTAACCTTTTGTAATTTTTGATTAAAATATTTTCCAGCCAGTTGTTCATTTACAAGGGTACTTCAAAAAGCTCATGGAAAAATAACATTAAAAGATAATACAAATCTTTCCATGAACTTTTTGAAGTATACTTATATATTAGTTTGCTTTTTTCATTATATAAAAATTAATAATTTTTTGCATTCAAATATATCAATACTTACTTCTTTCATTGCTTTCTATTACTGCAAAGCTGAGAGAGTTCACATTCTTTCTCAAATACAAACTGCTATCTTCTAGTTTTCACTAGAATTTATAAAGAGGTTTTATTTTGTTTTATTTATATTTGCCTCAAATTCATCTGGAGTTTATTTTAGTGTATACTGCAAAATATAGGTTTTCTTCAAAATTGTTCTTCAGGTTATTCATTTTTTATTAAAAATAGTTCACAGTAACTTGGTGTTAAAATTATTACAATATTCGGGCTTACTGGAGATAACTGAAGTGTCACCAAAAAAAAAAAAAAAAAACAAAGTAATATACATGAGACCTGTGATAGACGCTATAAATTGCGACTTCTTCCCTTTTTTCTTCATTCGCATAGAAGAGACGGGGCTTCTCGGAGGCTAGATTCCTCCCAAGCCCTGGGGGATGAATTGAGATTGACCCAAGCCAAATATTTCCTTTTTCTGTGATTGGTTTAGGCTGGGGCTTATCTCACCATGTTGGCCAATGATATGTGAAGGGAAACCTACTGGGGCCCCTGGGAATAGTTTTTCTCACTCAATAGAAAGAAATCTACAGAAGGAAAGATTCCTTTTTCATCAAAATTGCCAAGTGCATGTGATGTCTGAAGCCTGTCAATCACCTTGCAACCATGAGAGGACAAGTCAGAGCACGAATACTAAAGACAGTGGAACAGACCAATGGCAAGACTAAGATCCTAGATGATGTTGTTGAGCTATCAAATTAATTCTAGAACTGCCCCACCTAAGAACACGTCCTGTGAGTGAATGTATATACCTATTGTTAAGCCACTTTTACATGTCTTTTCTGTTATTCTCAGTGGCAAGTGCCCTAAATTTAAAAACCTCTTTTATATTTTCCCCCTTGCTCATATATGAGTATTTCACTCACAACATTTTTAAATGATGGTATTGGCTTAAGTGCCTGATTCCTAAATTGCAAGAAATCAAAAGCCAGAGCATGTCTAGGAGAGTGACTTTTGTAAAATCTCTCTGTTAGCAGGGTCTTCACTGCCCCAAGAGCCTTGTGAACTCTTATTCTCCCACACTCCAAATGCCTTTGTGCTCAGGGCTCTCTTCTTGTTACAAAGCATATCTATCAGAACTCTAAGTATTGACAGGCTACAACTTTCAAGAGGATGCGTTGCAGTGAATGACAAGCACCATTTCCACTGCCATTAAATGCAAATCTCTAGACATCTCTTTATCCACAGTGATACAATGAAAACCAACCACTCTGCTAACAAGATTTTGATAGTAAAAGTCCTAAGCTGCCACTTTCTACAGATCCTGCCACAGAGGAACAGCAGTCGGCCCTATTAACAACCATGTTAATAATGATTACAAATATTCAAACAACCTAAGGTTAAGCAAAAAGTTCAGATAAATCAGATGGTTGGTCTACACCGGTGGTTTTCAAACTGAGCTCCATAGAACCCTAGGGGTTTTACAGAGATACGTCAAGTGGCGTGGAAAGGACTGAGCAAGCAGAGATCGGTTTTGGCTCCTCTTCAGACGAAAAGCTCTGCATTTGTCTGTATGTGTAATTTATATATATATAAATTACAGCTACATTAAATATATATATAAAATACAGAATATTCCATTTGAAGAAAAGGCTTTTTCTTTTAAAGTTTTAAAACACTAGTTGACACTCAATGTTTGGAGTCATCCAGATGTTTGCAGTCAGATAAAAAATAAAACTTACAGCAAAATAAACAACCAGATCATTCAAAAAAAACCACAGGAAAACAGAAGATACTGTCTCTATCTTCTTGTTATTTTTAGAATAATAACGAGCAATCAACATACATGTATATTTTCCACATAAGAACTAGAAAAGATGAGACTTTCGCTTTGGATCCCTGCTCTGTATCTCATCTTTGTGATGTATGTTGGAAGGGAGTGGGGGAGAGGAGGAGAGGCTGGTTCTCATTGTTCCTTCTTAATATAATAACCTGACAGCACAAATTACTGGCATAGCTTTTGCCACATTGGCACACACAGGCTATTTCTATTGATCCCTAAACTTAAAGAATCCGTGACCTCATCCGAAGTATGCTTTTTAATAATTCAATGCATTTTAAGGCCCATTAAAATGTCAGAACTGTCATAAACTCTGTAAACACTTAGTTACCTTGAATGTCTTCAAAATAATAATGCATTATTGATGAAACCTTGGTTCACAATCACTTTGCTCCCATCTGACAAAGCCAGTACAGCATCTGCTTTCTCCATGTCCCCGAACACGCTCCTCTCCCTTTAGCTAGGAGGCTCTGTTCCTGGGCATCCCAGGGTTCTTTCAAAGAGTCCTTTGGAATCTTCTCTTGTCCCAAGCCAAGAAGTTGGTTTTTTTTGTTTGTTTGTTTTGTTTTGTTTTGTTTTGTTTCGGTGAGCTAACCGGCCAGCCCTATGTTGGCTTATGGGCTGACTTGTTTCACAGATGAAACAAGCACAATGATATGATTATAAACTTGCTTGGACAGGCCACCAACCAAAGCATACAAAAGTAAAAAGGAGCTGGACAGTTAGAAATCCATTGCTAGCTGAAACATTTGCTTTTTTTTTTTATGGTTGTATGAACTTCAAAAAGTTCATTGAAAATTCATATTATCTTTGATCTGATCTTTGACAAAGGCACCAAGTCTACACACTGGAGAAGAGACTGCCTCTTCGGCAAATGGTGCTGGGCAAACCAGATATTCATAGGTAGGAGAATGAAACTAGACCCATACCTCTCACCATATACCAAAATCAACTCAAAATGGATTAAAGAATTAAACATACATCCTGAAAAAATAAGACTCCTTAAAGAAAACATAGAGGAAACACTCCAGGAAGTAGGAGTGGGTACAGACTTCATGAATATGACCCCAAAAGCATAGGCAACCAAAGGAAAAATAAACAAACAGGATTATATCAAACTAAAAAGCTTCTGCACAGCAAAAGAAACAACAGAGTAAAAAGACATCCAACAAGTGGGAGAAAATATTTGCAAAATATACAATTGACAGAGGACTAATAACCAGAATATACAAGGAACTCAAACAACAGCAAAAAACAAGTAACACAATTAAAAAATGTTCAAAGGAGCTGAATAGGCTTTTCTCAAAGGAAGATATATGAACGGCCAACAGACACATGAAAAAATGCTCAACATCACTCAGCATTTGGGAAATGCAAATCAAAACCACTTTGAGATACCACCTCACTCCAGTTCGAATGGCTAATATCCAAAAGACTGAGAATGATAAATGCTGGCAAGGTTGCTGAGAAAAAGGAACCCTCCTACACTGTTGGTGGGACTGCAAAATGGTGCAGCCTTTATAGAAAATGGTATGGAGGTTCCTCAAACAATTACAGATAAGTCTACCATATGACCCAGCTATTCCACTGCTGGGAATATACCCAGAGGAATAGAAATCATCATGCCAAAAGGATACCTATACTCCCATGTTTATTGCAGCACTATTTACAATAGCCAAGAGTTGGAACCAGCCCAAATGTCCATCATCAGATGAGTGGATAAGGAAACTGTGGTACATCTACACAATGGAATACTACTCTGCTATAAAAAAGAATGAAATACTACCATTCACAACAAAGTGGATGGACTTAGAGAAAATTATATTAAGTGAAACAAGTCAGGCACAGAAAAAGAAATACCACATGTTCTCACTTATTTGTGGGAGCTAAAAATAAATAAACAAATAAATAAATATACAAACAAATAAGGGGGAGGAAGAAGTCACAACAATGACAACAATTCCTTGAACTTGTTAAGACAAGTGAACAGATATGGTATAGTGGTGGGGAGGGGAAGAGGAACAGGTAAAGGGATATGAAAATCAACTACAATGTATAATAAGAAGTTAAAATAAAAATAAAAATAGAAATTCATTGCTAGCTGAAACATTTGCTTTTTCGGTTGTATGAGGGTACTTCAAAAAGTTCATGGAAAATTCATATTATCTTTTAATTCTATTTTTCCCCAAACTTTTTTTTTTTTTTGTCGTTTTTTCGTGACCGGCACTCAGCCAGTGAGTGCACTGGTCATTCCTATATAGGATCCGAACCCGCGGCGGGAGCGTCGCCGCGCTCCCAGCGCAGCACTCTACCGAGTGCGCCACAGGCTCGGCCCTTTCCCCAAACTTTTTGATGTACCATCATATCAAGCTTTCTCCTATAGAAATTTCTGGTAGGGCTTAGGCACGCAAATTTGATTTCCAGTGCCTTTTCAATGGAGTGTGAGCACAAAGAACAATATTAGTCTGAGTATCACTCAAACCAGGAAAATGAAAAAAATTCTCCAAAGTATAAGGATTCTCTGCAAAAGGAAGATTGCCAAATAAAAAACAGGATTCCCAGTTAAATTTGAATTTCATATAAACAACAAATAATTTTTAGTAAATGTCCCAGATATTGCATGGGACATACTTATACTAAAAAATTATTCATCTTTTATCTGAAATTCAAATTCAACTTGGCATCTTGTATTTTTATTTGCTAAATCTGGCAACCCTACCTACAAAGGCAAATCTTAATGCCTCACCTAACATTGAAAATGCTGATCGTGCAAGCTTAGTGGTCCTCAATCCTGGCTACACATTAGAATTACCTGTGGTTGCCTTGGCCCTCCCTTTAGAGCAGCTAAACCAGTCTCTAGAGTGGGTCTCATACATTCTTTTAAGCTTCCCAGGGGGTTTTAGTGGGCATTCAGGATTCAGAACCACCATGCTAGAGATTGTAATGATCCCCATGTAAAACCTCAGAGTGGCATATCTGAAGCATATCAAGGGTGTCTCACAATCTAGTGGCAGGGAAATTCATGCATTTTTTAAAGCATATTCAACATTTTAATATAACTGTATATTTGAAAAATAAGAAGTTGTTTTTATATTATAAATTACAAAAAAAAAATAAGGGAAACGAGTGATTCAGACCTGGAGAACTAAAAGAGATAACAAAGCACAGAGTCTAGGACCTGGGGCAAGTCCTAGATGGCGCAGAGTGCCTGGGAATGGGAAACGGGTCAGGAGCCAGGTGGCCGGCAGGATTTAAGGGCTGTACATGTGTCCCAAGTCAGAGGCAGCACAGACCAAAGTTCAGGAAAGCAGACAAGAAGTAAGACCTCAGGCCAAGAATCTAGACAGAGTCACCAGCCAGGTACCAGCAGATACACTACCGATCATGTAGTCCTGCTGATCACAGGGCCTTCAGGAACACCAGTGCTAGCACCTGTCTGGCCCAGGGTTCATAGGTGACACAGGTGTGAGTGTTTGGCTCAAATGGAGAATAGAGGTACAGACAAGGGCAACTGGTAAGTTCACTTTTCTAAGTGCAATGTCAGCTGACCTGCACCTGTGGTGATCTGAAATGAGTTTGACACTTCAGAGGCACAGCTTTTAGTCCTATGTACTTTAAGAAAGTTGGACGATGCCTCTCAATCCCAGAGTTCTTTTCTGAAAAATGTGGGACATAATTTTCTTTGCAGGGATGTACAGGCAGTACTTTAAATCATAAGATGGATGAAAAAGAAACAGAATGTGCTCTACAGGTGTCTTAATTGGAGCCTGGTTTAGTTTTCTGTTGCTTATAACGGAATACCTGAAACTTGGTAATCTATAAAGAAAAAAATGTATTTTTTATAGTTGAGACCGAGAAGTCCAAAGTTAAGGGGGCACACCTGGTGAGGGCCTTCTTGCTGGTGGGGGACTCTCTGCAGAGTCACTATGCAGCACAGGGCATCACATGGTGACAGAGTTGAGCATGCTAGCTCAGGTCTCTCTTCCTTTTCTTATAAAGTCACCAGTCCACTCTTGTGATAACCCATTAATCCATTAACCCATTAGCCCCATTAATCTATGAATCCATAAATGGATAAATACATTCATCAGGGCAGAGTCCTGATGACCCAATCACCTCTTAAAAGCCCCACCTTCCAAATATCATAGTCAGATCTCCCAACCTCTTAATATTGTTACAATGGGGACCTCTCAAGGCTCCTCTTCGTTCTCTCTTTTGTAGACTTGTTTATAGGACAGTGGAGACTTGTTTATAGGACAGTCTGGCAATGTACCCTGCACCCTGCAAGGTAGATACTCAGTGAATACTTGCCGTCTTAACTGGACTAAGAAATTAAATAGATGCTCTTCCTTCTAAAACACTTTTTGGTATTCCAAACACTGTATATTTTTATTTTCTCTCCTATCTACATCTGTTTAAGCCTTGTATTTACTAGCTTGGACAAATGATTTAACTTCTCAGAGCCTCAGTGTATCCAGCCTGTAAAATGGGAGTGTTTGCAGTATCTACCTTACAGTTTATTGTATGGATTAATTCAATTTATGTATGAAAATCCTTAGCCCAGTACATGACACACTATAAGTGCTTTGAAAATATTAACTGTTATTAGAAAGATCACCACTCAACTCAGTCATTGACCCGGCAAAGTTGTTGACTCAGATTTATGCATTCCATGCCAATCCTAATTCATATACCCAGAGATAGGTTTGCCCTGAATGCTACAGCCCCAGAGCAGAGGCTGTGCATTCTGAAGTCACCCACTGCCTCTGGAACCACAAAAAGTCATAAATATCCCACAACACTCATTGACTACACAATAATGAAATTCGTCTCGCATTTGGTATATCCCTCTCCATTTCTACTTTGAGGTTTGGGGGTTCAGAGGACAGAAAGAGGGATGGATGGAGGGAAGACAAACAGGAGAACCCAGATAGTAAGAAATTCTCTGAGGGGTGGAGAGTGGGAGAGGAGGGGTTAGCAGGCAGAGATGGGAAGGAGTCCTAGGGAAACCTTAGCACAGGGACGTGTAATAGTCATTTTTAAGTTACATGTTCCATCGCCACTTTCTGTCTTTCTATCTGAGGTCTATGTTTTACTGAGATTTCTACACTCCTAATAAAATAGCTTCATGCTTTTATGATTTTCTCTATGCAAAAAGCCTTAAACCACCCAACCCACCCCTCTAAAGGCATAAAAGTAAACCTAAAGCCATACGGCACTGGAATTAAAGTCAGCATATTGTTGCATTGTATAATTCACCATTATTATAAATGATTTCTCAGTGATATTATGGTACTAACCCACTTTAGTGTGCAATGATTCGTTATGGTTCTAAGTTTTCCTTTGAAGCCAGCCGGCTGTCTTTCAAGTGGAGCTCAGCTGAAATTAGCTGCACAAATGCTATATTGCCAGCACCATTCCCCAGCCCAGCCAACTGCCTCATGGAAACTACTTGTTTAAGACCATCCACACAAAGATCACAGCACACAAAAATGCTACGACTCCATATCTACAAAGTCTCATTTCAATTTATGGAGGTAATTAGTTCCATCCATCCTTAAAGACATCTGACCTTGTCATTCAAATTAGACTAGAAAAATTTAAACCAGGTGCCTGGCTTCCTAATTTTTCAATTTGCAAATTTGAGAGTAGTGAATGAAATTCACAAGAGACATTATGGAATTTGCCTCAGTTAATGAGGAAAGTGTGAATTTCCCTTCCTTTCAAGGAAAGAACTTGGTACTTAACATATAGGTCAACGTATCTTAAACAACTATGTAGGAAACCTTTATATATATATAAACTACATCACATATGTACACATACAAATATGTGTTTGTCACTTTGGTGTCCCTAATCTTACAGTTCTCTGGGTTCACCCTGTCTTTTAATATTCAGGTAAAATGATTCAAACATCCATACCACTGTGAAAGAGACAGGCAGCCCCTGATAGCTGGGAACTGGCCCAGGACTGTCAGCCAGGCCTTGATGTTGCCAGGAGCTGGCCTGGCACACACAGCTGGGCTGTGGTATTCTTGTGTTGAACATAAACATCTTCATGAAGTATCAGCATCAGACAGGGCCACTCTGTGGCCATGATGGATCAAGACAAAAACAAGACCACTCCGCATGTGCGAACTTAGACAAAACGTGGACATTGTCCTACCCACCACATACCAAACATCCCCTCTCCTGACTGATACGGGTAACTGTTGCTTTTTTTTACCAATTACAGATCCAGCCTCGCTCTCGTGTGCCCCCTACAGATAAGATGGTGAAGATATCCAGTCACAGAATTACTGCCACTTCCCGACAGCGCTGGGTCAGAGCAAAGCTCAAGGCCTCAAAACCTCCCCCAAAACACCCAACGCAGGCCCCAAACCTGCAAGCCCTCCCGAACACCCTCTCACCGAGATGCCCCCGGTTCCCCACAGGGGGAGGGACTTGTGCACAGTGTGACCAACTTGTTCAGCTACATATGTGCTCCTGGTGGTCTTTGGCTAGAGAACACTGGCCCCACAGAATATCCGGATGCATCCTCACCTTTTCAAATGTCATTTTCCGCAGCAGACTCGAGGGAAAGGGGGTTGTCGAGCTTCCGCAGCCGATCAATCCTGCTCCTGGCTCTGCTCTGGATCCTAACAGGCACCCTCAGCTCCACCCTAGGAGTTCTGGGAACACCGTCTTTTTTGCCCTCTGTCGCAGAACACCACAAACAGGCTGTGAGCAAGATGAGCGTTCGTGTGAGGAACTGGAAGTAATGGAGTACAGCATGGAACCCGAAACTTCAAACTGACCATTACACCTCCCCGTGCTGAGGTTTCTCTAGGACCCCCCCATCTCCCCCTGCTGCCATGTCCTCCCCCATCCCCCGCCCCTTAGAGTATTTCTCACTATCTGGGTTCTCCTGTTTACGTGTTTGTCTGTCCTTCCGTCCATCTCTCCTTCTGTCCTCTGAACCCCCAAACTTCAGCCTCCAGCAACCTCTCCCCTATTCCTCTCTTGTTTATGTGCAGAGCCCCCAAACCCTGGGCTCTCTTGCCTGCAGAACCGGGGTGGGATGATGGTGGGGCAGGTGGTGACTCTATTATGCAAATCAGTTTTCTCTTTCACGTGCCCTGCTCTAAGCAGGCCCTGTAGCAGTTGGGATGGAGCTGGGTGAGGGAGTAAGCAGAAGAATCGCAAGTTCTGTAGATCCACCCTAGGAGGTATTTAAACTTTTAAAACAAAAGAAAAAAAAATGTTCTTTTGGGGTGGAATTCTGCTCTAATTCTACTAGAGTGGTGACTTTCAAACATTTTTGATTGAGAACCTCGATAAAAAATACATTTACATTGTAACACAGTATATACACCTATACAAATGTGATGGATGAGGGAGATTTTACCTTTACTAAAATACTCTCTGATTTTTTTTACATTATTTCATTTTTTAATGAAAACATTCTAATTGGCTGTAATCTGTTACATTGATTTCATGACCCACTAATGGATCTCAAACTACAGTTCAAACACATTCTCCTAAAGCAACCAGCACGTAAAGTGACAAACTTTTGTCCCACTATAGGGAGAAAAATCTTACATGGACACACACACATGCCCACCTGAGGTATCACCTGGCCCATGGAACAGATTCCTGGGCCAGAAGAGTAATTCCAGAGAGAGAGAAAAAAAGTAAATGGCTCTTCTTCTCTGGAGGTTTCATAAGCAGCTTGGACTCACTTGACCGTGGAAGGCTCAGAATAGAGCATCAGGTCCTATAGTGACCAGTTCCTTTCAGGTGAAGAGACCTGTGGAAGCCCAGCCAAAGGCAGAGGGAGGCCAAGCCCAGATGGGAGGCAACTGAGAATGTGACTGCAGTGGCCTCCAGGGACAGATGCAAAGAACCAGAGGAGCAGGGAGTACATAGAACCTCAACATGGGAGACTGCAGTTAGGCAAAATGAGGAAGAATGAGGCCACCATCACAAGTAGGGCAGTTCTAAGATGTCAGTGTGGACAGGGAAGAGAAAAGGTGACCGATGGAAATTACAAAGGGACAAGTGGCCCCAGGGACAGAAACCAGCTAGAGAGGAAGGGGTGGAAACCCCACAGGTAAAGTGGTACTTACCCTGGTACCAGAACGAGAAACTGCAGGAAACAGAAGCAGCTTCTTACAGGTGTCAACAGGCCTTTCAACCAATCAGCAACTCTCCCCTGAGTCAGAAAATCCACTTGTAAATTTGAAGACTCCTGATATTTTTGCAGGGTGAAACCTCATTTCTATGGAGGCTAACAAATTACAATGCATTAAGCCTGGCAAGCTTGAGGATGATGATGATGATGATGATATATTGTTTTTTTAGCCAGAATTTGGGACAGCATTCCATTTGGGCCAGTTACTTTTCAGCACTGTTACCCCTAGTTCATACATCTTCTCAAAGAGAAATTTGTACGTGCATTCATTATCTTTTCCTGAAGTTAAATTTCTTTTCACTGATTTTGAGCTCAAGACAGCTTTGCTGTTATGTTTACACTGTTGTGTTTATTTTCAGAAGTAGAACTGCAATAAATGAAAAATATTTTCCCTTCAGTAGAAAGGAAAATATTATACTTAGCTATTTATAAGTATGACTGGTTGTTTTTTAAAACGTTAAGTCAAAAATGTTATAATTATTATACACATTGCTGGCAATAATTTTCTGAGTGTTTCTAGTTTAAAGACTGGAAGTAATATTCATGACATGAACTATACTTCAAACTGAATACAAAATAAAAATGGATTTAAATAACCAGAACGAACTGCATACCTAAGCAGTACATGCAAATCAGTTTAACTGTTTTATGTTAGAGTTACTGTGATGGGAAATCACTGTCATAAAAATAATAAAGCTACTATTTTTTGAGTACTCATTTTATTCCAAGTACTATGATGGATATTTTATATGTGTTCTCTTATTTAATACTCACAATAACACCAAGAAATAGGTAGTATTAACTCCTACGTTGTAAATGAGAAAACAAGTGCAGAGAGATTAAGTAATCTGCCCAAGATCACACAGCTAGTAAGTGGCCAAACTAGGATGGAGACTGATTATGTCCTGGCCCAAGTCTATATTTGTTTGCTGCTCCTACATTGCTGCCTCTAGCTCAAGCTTTAGGGGAATGGCATACAGGTGCTCATTCTGGGAGCAAGGCTCTGCCCAAATGATCTTTAGAAGCTGCCACAGATACAGAAGCAAAGATTCTAGAAAGTTATGCTCTATAGCCAAGAAGGAACCAGGCAGTATATTCACTCATGCAGAATGCAAGATAACCCCAAGCAAGTTTCAGAGTTTCCAGAGATGAGCTCTCAGCGGGAGCCTTGTACAACTGCATCGTCTGCAGAGCCTGGTTCTGATGGCTTTAGAACCCATGGGTTCAGATGGTTTTGAATGTTTATGCTCGGCAAACCTCAATCTCCTTAGCAACCATTGCACATGGCATCTAATGGGCCACCCACGGAGAACACAATAAATGCTGATTATTATTATTAGGGTCCCTCCCAGCAGAACACTGCGAAAGGGCTGCACCCTACAATGGTTCACACCATTTCCCCTAATCCTTTTCTTTCCTTGAGTTACAAATCTACAATGTTGATGAGCTAGGAATTCATTGTTTTCTTGATGTATTAGTCAG
The DNA here is from genome assembly GCF_027409185.1 of Cynocephalus volans. Lineage (NCBI taxonomy): Eukaryota > Metazoa > Chordata > Mammalia > Dermoptera > Cynocephalidae > Cynocephalus > Cynocephalus volans. The sequence goes on from NC_084473.1 coordinate 50,347,400, forward strand.
GGTTCTGTTTCTTATAACAAAATACACCAAACTGGGTGATTTATAAGAAAACAAAATTTATTGCTTACAGTTTCTGAAGCTGGGAAGTCCAAAGTCCATCTGGTGGTGGCTACAGTGACCCAGGGGTCTCACATTGCAAGATGGTGGAAGCAGAGAGAGAGAGAGACAGACTCTCCTCTTCTCTTAAAGCCCTCAGAGCCACTCCATTGACCACCATTTGTAATCCATTCACTACTGCACAGTCCTTCAATCCAATCACCTCTTCAAGTCTCACCTTTCAATTACCGTAATAGGATTTTCCACCTTCTTAACAGTCACAGTGGGGCTAAGTTTCTAATATGTAAAACTTGGGGGACATAATTCAAGGTCCAGTGAGTTTGGGGGGGGACATAATTCAATCCGCTACACTTGGATTTGGAAACTATATGCATTTTTTTTTAATTGGCTGTTGGCTGGTATGGGAATCTAAACCCTTGACCTTAGTGTTATAACACACACTCTAACCAACTGAGTAATTGGGCAGCTCTTTACATACATTTTTTAATAAACACTGTCCTTTCTTGGGAGTAGCAATCTCTAGTTTTTTGCCATAATTATATGATAATGTGAACTAATCATGATTTCTTGTACAACAATAAGAGTATAAAATTTTAATGGGGGCAGGAGAAGGAGAAACAAAACAGGGACCAACCTTCTAAATTGAACATAAATGGAACAATAAACAGTCAGGAAGGGAATTTAGATGATACAATAACTTTTATTAGCTGGATGTGCTGACTGTGAAAAGAAATAGCATGCATTTTTAAAAAGTGACTTTTAAGGAAGAATAATTTGTTTGCATAAAATATGATTACTTACCCTCATAAATGTTTATTTGAATTTATTGCACTATAACCAAAGCCAACTGCATCAGCCCCACAGGGAAACCAAATTCTGAATTGCAAAACAAACCAAAGGTGTGACGGGGAGCACATAAGCATCCAATGCTGACTCGGAGAAATTGAGCCAGTTAAAATTCTGATTTTCCAAGATGAGAGGCTCTAACGAGGCTGAATCCTTTAGAAATGGAAAAAAACACTACAATTTAGACTGGGACCCACCCCTTCTGAAATGAATAACACCTAGAAGAGGCCGTTCAGCACCTTTCTCAACTTTACCCAAGTTTCCACCTGCTGTCTTCACTAGAGTCTGTCAACTGGCAATTTGAAGCTGAATCCAGCTGCAGATGCCATTTTTATAGATTTGCATTTAAATATGTATAGAAGAGTTTAGAACAAAGGTTAACTGGGCTGTGCTTTCCACCTCACCAGCCTCCACCATTTCCACTATTCTTAGGCCCCGACCTTCATTCACTTACCTGCCCCACCCTGGTGGGCCCTGGGACCCCCAACCCATCCACTTGCCTTTCAGGAATTCATGAAATACTCCTCTCTTGCTATCACAGAGCTGAAAACTGGAAGCCCCTCAAGGACACGGACTCATGTTGTCTCCATCAGTGGCCAGAAGAAGAAGAGTGTGAGAAGGAAGAAGAGATCTTTACCCTTGATAATAGCTTTTGTACTAATTTTCTCACTTGAAGCTGCCTGAGGAACCACAGCAAGTCAGAGGAGAGGGGGCTCAAAGACCTAGTCTCCCAATTTCCTAGTGCCCACCTCTTCCAAAGATCCTAAAGCTACCTCTACTCCTAAGCGATTGAACATTTTATAGGAATTATTGATGAAGAATGCAAGAGACTACTAAGGAATGTGTTGGCAGAAGTGCAGAAGGAGAGTCAAAGTTCTATGGAACAGACTAGGACATCTTGAAATTTTTTGAATGGCAAAAAGAACGTTTATTTTTTTAGCAATGATTCTTCATACTCGAACAAATTGTTTTCTTGGCATTGTCAAGGAAAATCGCTTTAATACTGTGATTTTTTTTTTCTTTTTTTTTTTTTTTAATTTTATTTTGTCGATATACATTGTGGCTGATTATTGTTGCCCATCACCAAAACCTCCCTCCCTCCTCCCTCCCCACCTCCCCCCCACCAATATCCCCTCTGTTTGCTTGTCTATCAACTTCAAGTAATTGTGGTTGTTATATCTTCTTCCCCACCCCCCCGGTTATTTGTGTGTGTGTGTGTGTGTGTGTGTGTGTGAATTTATATATTAATTTTTAGCTCCCACCAAAAAGCGAGAACATGTGGTATTTCTCTTTCTGTGCCTGACTTGTTTCGCTTAATATAATTCTCTCAAGGTCCATCCATGTTGATGCAAATGGCAGTATTTCATTCTTTTATAGCTGAGTAGTATTCCATTGTGTAGATGTACCACATTTTCCATATCCACTCATATGATGATGGACATTTGGGCTGGTTCCAACTCTCGGCTATTGTAAAGAGTGCTGCGATGAACATTGGGGAACAGGTATACCTTCGACTTGATGATTTCCATTCCTCTGGGTATATTCCCAGCAGTGGGATAGCTGGGTCGTATGGTAGATCTATCTGCAATTGTTTGAGGAACCTCCATACCATTTTCCATAGAGGCTGCACCATTTTGCAGTCCCACCAACAATGTACGAGAGTGCCTTTTTCTCCACAACCTCGCCAGCATTTATCGTTCAGAGTCTTTTGGATTTTAGCCAACCAAACTGGGGTTAGATGCTATCTCAGTGTGGTTTTGATTTGCATTTCCCAGATGCTGAGTGATGTTGAGCATTTTTTCATATGTCTGTTGGCCATTTGTATATCTTCCTTTGAGAAATGCCTACTTAGCTCTTTTGCCCATTTTTTAATTGGGTTGCTTGTTTTTATCTTGTAAAGTTGTTTGAGTTCCTTATATATTCTGGATATTAATCCTTTGTCAGATGTATATTTTGCAAATATTTTCTCCCATTCTGTTGGTTGTCTTTTAACTCTGCTAATTGTTAATTTGCTGTACAGAAGCTTTTTAGTTTGATATAATCCCATTTGTTTATTTTTCCTTTGGTTGCCCGTGCTTTTGGGGTCGTATTCATGAAGTCTGTGTCCAGTCCTATTTCCTGAAGTGTTTCTCCTATGTTTTCTTTAAGAAGTTTTATTGTTTCAGGGTGTCTATTTAAATCCTTAATCCATTTGGAGTTGATTTTAGTATATGGTGAGAGGTATGGATCTAGTTTCATTCTCCTGCATATGGATATCCAGTTATCCCAGCACCATTTGCTGAAGAGGCAGTCCCTTCCCCAGTGAATAGGCTTGGTGCCTTTGTCAAAGATCAGATGGCAGTAAGTGTGTGGGTTGATTTCTGGATTCTCTATTCTATTCCATTGATCAGTGTGTCTGTTTTTATGCCAGTACCATACTGTTTTGGTTATTATAGCTTTGTAGTATAGCTTAAAGTCAGATAGTGTTATGCCTCCAGCTTTATTTTTTTTGCTCAGCATTGCTTTGGCTATGCGTGGTCTTTTGTTATTCCATGTAAATGTCTGGATAGTTCTTTCCATTTCTCAGAAAAATGTCTTTGTAATTCTGAGGGGGATTGCATTGAATTTGAATATCACTTTGGGTAGTATGGACATTTTCACTATGTTGATTCTTCCAATCCAAGAGCATCGGATATCTTTCCATCTTCTTGTATCCTCTCTAATTTCTCTCAGCAGTGGTTTGTGGTTCTCATTATAGAGATTTTTCACCTCCTTGGTTAACTCAATTCCTAAGTATTTTATTTTTTTGGTGGCTATTGTAAATGGGCAGGCTTTCTTGATTTCTCCTTCTGCATGTTCACTATTGCAGAAAAGAAATGCTACTGACTTTTATGTGTTCATTTTGTATCCTGCAACTGTGCTGAAATCATTTATCAATTCCAACAGTTTTTTTGTAGAGGTTTTAGGCTGTTCGATATATAGGATCATGTCATCTGCAAACAGGGACAGTATGACTTCATCTTTTCCAATCTGGATGCCCTTTATTTCCTTCTCTTCTCTGATTGCTCTGGCTAGTACTTCCAACACTATGTTGAATAGGAGTGGTGAGAGTGGGTATCTTTGTCTAGTTCCTGTTCTTCAAGGAAAAGCTTTCAGCTTTTCCCCATTCAGGATGATATTGGCAGTGGGTTTGTCATATATGGCTTTAATTATGTTGAGATACTTTCCCTCTATACCTAACTTATAGAGGGTCTTTGTCATGAATGAGTGCTGAACTTTATCAAATGCTTTTTCAGCATCTAGAGAGATGATCATATGGTCCTTGTGTTTGACTTTATTAATATGGTGTATCACATTTATTGATTTGCATATGTTGAACCAACCTTGCATCCCTGGGATGAATCCCACTTGATCGTGATGAATAGTTTTATGTATGTGTTGCTGTATTCTGTTTGCTAGTATTTTAGTGAGGATTTTTGCATCTATATTCATCAAGGATATTGGCCTGTAGTTTTCTTTTTTGGTTATATCTTTACCTGGTTTTGGTATCAGGATGATGTTTGCTTCATAGAATGAGTTTGGGAGATTTGCGTCCGTTTCAATCTTTTGGAATAGTTTGTAAAGAATCGGTGTCAATTCCTGTTTGAATGTTTGGTAAAATTCTGCTGTGAATCCATCTGGTCCTGGGCTTTTCTTTGTTGGGAGCCTTCTGATAACAGCTTCAATCTCCTTTATTGTTATTGGTCTGTTCAAATTTTCTACGTCTTCATGGTTCAGTTTTGGGAGCTTGTGTGTGTGTCCAGAAATTTATCCATTTCCTCCAGATTTTCAAATTTGTTGGCGTATAGTTGTTTATAGTAGTCTCGAATGATTCCTTGTATTTCAGATGAATCAGTTGTAATATCGCCTTTTTCATTTCTAATTTTTGTTATTTGAATCTTCTCTCTTCTTTTTTTTGATAGCCATGCTAATGGTTTGTCAATTTTATTTATCTTTTCAAAAAACCAACTGTTTGATACATTGATCTTTTGTATTATTTTTTTGGTTTCAATCTCATTCAGTTCTGCTCTGATCTTAATGATTTCTTTCCGTCTGCTAACTTTAGGTTTGGATTGTTCTTGTTTTTCTAGTTCTTTAAGGTGAAGTGTTAGGTTGTTCACTTGCCATCTTTCCATTCTTCTGAAGTGAGCATTTAATGCAATAAATTTCCCCCTTAATACTGCTTTTGCAGTATCCCACAGGTTTTGGTATGATGTATCATTGTTTTCATTAGTTTCAAGAAATTTTCTGATTTCCTGCTTGATTTCTTCTTGGACCCATATGTCATTAAGTAGAATGCTCTTTAATTTCCATGTGTTTGTATAATTTCCAGAGTTTCGTTTGTTATTAATTTCTAGTTCTAATCCATTGTGGTCTGAAAAAATACATGGGATAATTCCAATTTTTTGAATTTATTGAGAGAGACTTGATTTGTGACCTAATATGTGATCTATCCTGGAGAATGATCCATGTGCTGATGAGAAGAATGAATATTCTGAGGTTGTTGGATGGACTGTTCTGTAGATATCTGCCAATTCCAATTGGTCTAGAGTCTTGTTGAGATCTTGTGTTTCTCTACTGATTCTTGCCTAGATGATCTGTCTAATATTGACAGTGGGGTGTTCAGGTCCCCTGCTATTATGGTATTAGTGTCTATTTCCTTCTTTAGGTCTAATAGAGTTTGTTTTATAAATCTGGCTGCTCCAACATTGGGTGCGTACAAATTTATGATTGTTATGTCTTCTTGATGGATCAGTCCTTTTATCATTAAGTAGTGTCCCTCATTGTCTCTTTTTATGGTTTTTAGTTTAAAGTCTATTTTGTCAGATATAAGAATAGCTACTCCAGCTTGTTTTTCATTTCTGTTTGCATGGTAAATCTTTTTCCATCCTTTCACTCTTAGTCTATGTGTGTCTTTATGGGTGAGGTGGGTCTCTTGTAGGCAGCATATAGTTGGGTCCTCCTTTTTAATCCAGTCAGCCAGTCTATGTCTTTTGATTGGGGAATATAAGCCTTTTACATTAAGAGTTGTTATTGAAAGGTGTTGATTTATTCCTAGCATTTTATTGGTTGTTTGGTTGTCTTAGGTGTCTTTTCTTCCTTGCTTTCTGATTTACTGTTGTGGTTTCTGTGTTTGTTGGTTCCTTAGATTGTAGATAGCGTTTTTGTTTGTTTCTTTTCTCTTCATGAATGCCATTTTTATTATAGTAGTGGGTTTTGATTTTTCTTGGGTTTTTATGGCAGTGGTAGCTATTTTTCAGGAACCAAACCCAGTACTCCCTTGAGGATTTCTTGTAAGGGTGGTCATGTGGTAGTGAACTCCCGCAGTTTTTGTTTGTCTGAGAAATACACTATTTGCCCTTCATTTCAGAACGATAGCCTTGCAGGGTAGAGTATTCTTGGCTGGCAATCTTTGTCTTTTAGTATTTTGAATATATCATCCCATTCCTTTCTAGCTTTTAGGGTTTGTGATGAAAAGTCTGATGTTAGCCTGATTGGGGCTCCCTTATAGGTGATTTGACGCTTCTCTCTTGCAGCTTTTAAGATTCTCTCTTTGTCTCCAAGTTTTGCCAATTTGACTATGACATGTCTTGGAGAAGGCCTTTTTGGGTTGAATATGTTTGGAGATTGTTGAGCTTCCTGGATCTGAAGATCTGTGATTTTTCCTATACCTGGGAAGTTTTCTGCCACTATTTTGTTGAATCTGTTTTCGATGCAATCTCCGTTTCCCACCCCTTCTGGAATACCCATGACTCGGATATTTGAGCGCTTAAGGTTGTCTTATATCTCTCTCAGATTTTCTTCAATGTCTTTGATTCTTTTTTCTTTTTTTTTTTTTTTTTTTTTGTCTGCTTGTGTTATTTCAAACAGCCCATCTTCAAGTTCAGAGGTTCTCTCTTCAACTTTGACAAGCCTGCTGGTTAAACTCTCCGTTGTGTTTTTTATTTCGCTGAATAACTTCTTCAGTTCAGTGAGTTCTGCTACATTTTTTTTCAGGACATTGATTTCCTTGTACATTTCCTCTTTCAGGTCCTGTATACTTTTCCTCATTTCATCATGATGTCTAGCTGAGTTTTCTTGTATCTCATTCAGTTTCCTTAGAATTATCACTCGAAATTCCTTGTCAGTCATTTCAAGGGCTTCTTGTTCTATAGGATCTTGAATTTGAGATTTATTAACTTTTGGTGGTGTACTTTCTTGATTTTTTGTATTTCTGGTATCTTTTTTTTGATGTTTATTCATTGTGGCAGGGGGTTTCACAGTCCACCGGTTTGAGACTATTGACTAACTAAGATGTTGCTGTGGTTGCCAATTTGGTATGGCTACCTCAGTGACTGCTCAGTTGGCCTCTAGTGCCTTGTGTGTATGGTTGCCCTGGGTCTTGGGCCTCTCCGGGGAGCCACCTCTCTGGTCAGCTTGGACTCTGCTGGGCTGCTGGATCACGGGGCAGTACTGCAGGGTGTGTGGTCTCTGCTGAGCTTTCACTTCCCGTGCAGGACTACTCCCTGTTCCGTGCGCTCTGGCCCAGGCTGTTGGATCGTGCAGTGGCGACCCCACAGGGTGTGTGGTTTCTGTCGAGTCTCCACCTCCCTAGCCGGATGTCTCCCCACTCTGTGCGCTCTGGGCTGTGCTTGGAGGTGTCTTCTGCAACCCTCGTCTATCAGCTGGGCCTTCAAGACCCTCCTCTGCACCACCTTGCCCAGGAAGTCTACCAGGTTTCTGCTAGGCGCAGACGACCAGTCGCTCTGGGTGCCTTTGTAGCACTGTGTAGATCATTCTTGGGAATTATCACCTTCCTCCTGGTATTGCGGTTATTTGTGTACTTGTCTTATCTCCCACATCAGAGCGTGAGCTCCTCAGGGGAGGAGCCCGCAGCACACGGTTCACCTTTGTATCCCCCCGGCGCGGACCGAGTCCCGTGCCCGCCCGCAGTCAGCTCTCCGGCAGGTTCAAGCGGACTTGGGAACTCTCCAACCACACTATTCCTAACCTGAAATTGGTTAGGTGTCTTTCCGAACTGGTGGCCACAGAGATGGTATCTGCCTCCCAGTCACAGGACGTTTACTGGGGGCCGGAGCCCAGGGTGCGGTGGAGTGACAGTCGGCCCCGCCCATACTTCCTTGCCCTCTCGACGCTGGCCGGGGATGCCCCACGCCACCTGCCCCACCAGAGATCCGCGGAGGGAGTGGGAGGGGAGGCCAGCCTGCAGGCCCCGGGAAGCCCCGCGCCGGGGCAAGCAATTGGGAAGGCTCAGTGAGGAGCCAAGCCGGGCAAGGAGGACATGCTTGGCTGAGCCGGGCCAGAGCTGCCACCACCTGAGAAAATGGAGACAGCCCCGGGGGCGGTGAGTGGCCCGGTGACGCAGGCAGAAGCCGGGCAGGCATCTGCCCCCCGAGCAGGGCCGGGTCAGGGGTCACTCACAGTGCTGTGCCAGGTCGGGCGGCTCCCTGTCTGCCTCTGCTTTGTCGCCGTCTCGTTCTCGGCCGCCGCCACCTCGGGCTGCTCAGTCGGTCCCGCGGCGCGGCTCAGGCACTCCCAGGAATCTTCTTTTATGCCGGCCTGAAACCTCGAATCCTGAATAGGGCAGCTGGCCGCCTTCAGCCTGGCCCCAGCCTCCAGGATCCTGGCTGCATCCACAGCAGCCCTGGCGCCATGTTCCCTGTTTAGAGACTCGCTTTTGCAGCTAAGAAACAGTTCTTTTCCTGCTCCATACTTCAAAGCTGTTGCCTGTAAATGAGGCAGCCTCTCCTGCCGGGGGCAAAGTGGCGGTCAGCCCCCATGACCGGCCACCAGCAGTGGTCCTCCCTTAAGAGACGGCAAGAGGAAGATCCACAAGTTTCCCGGCTGCCTAAGGCCCAGTGGCCGCCTTTTCCATCTCAGCTACTCCGTGCCAACCGCCGCAGCCACTGCCATCTTGAAGAACCTTGCGTATAGTTTCTGAGGCTGGAAAGTCCAAAGTCCTTCTGTTGGTGGCAACAGCAACCCAGGGGTCTCAGAGAGAGAGACAGACTCTGTTCTCCTTTTAAAGCCCTCAGAACCACGCCCCTGATTTTTGTTTTTAAATAAATGGGAAAGCATGGTTTCTGATGGCACTTTGTCACTTCTCTCACTTAACCTTGTCACACTAAAAACATCATAAAAGAGAGACAGGAAAAAGAACAGAAATAAAACAGTAAAAATGTTGAATCTCACAAAGTGCTGAGCACCAGGCAGTGTTGGTGAGTTACATGAGGCATGTGATAGGATCCTCACAGGTCTTCATTTTAGAAATCAGGAAACAGGAGTTATGTAGCTCGGCCAAGGTCACAGAGCAAGTAACAAGGTAACTAGCCTATACTTTATCTTTTAGAACTGCTGGCCAATTATCATTTAGACTTGCTGCTTCATTTTTTTGGATTATATTGCATGGGTTAGGCTTTGATTTTTAAGGCTGAAATAAAAATACAACATATTTACTGGGACATTTTCATTTACCTAGACAACTTTCATTTCCCCTTCGCATACTTAGTTAAGACCGTAGTGGTCCACAGTTCATTGAATAGCCACAATTTTTAAATCTGATTTCCAAAGCTGTTTATTTAGCATGCAGTTGTAGAAGACAGGAGGGGCAGACGTCAGTATTAATACCAATGCTTGAGACAATTACTCGAAATGCAGCCTAAAAGAGGATTTTTTTTTTAAACTCTACTGATCACTGTTTTGTTCTCTTATTTCCTTTGGTTATAGAGGACCAAGCTTTAGTGAATACTTTCAGCCCCTTCTTATGGAGAGCTATTCACCCAGCAGTTCACTTCTTCATCTGGAGCTCTAGCAAATAGCTCAAATGTAAGGGCTGATAACTGTATTTCTAGACACCAAGTTATGATTGTGTCCACCATAGGAAGTTGGTTTTGTCTTTTTAAAATATCATCATGAAAGTATCGTCACAGCATGAAATCTAAGAAAGAGCTGCATATCTCATGCAGTGTGTCGAGGAGAGTTTACAAAAAAATCACAATATTTTATTTCCACATTATTCTTCTAAGCCCCCACTGTTGTCTAGACCTTTCCAGCCTTTAAACCACAGGTAGCTTCTGGCAAAGCTTGAGACAGATGGCAACATGGAGTTCCTGGCAACTGAGATAAATGTACGTAATATCAAGCACCCACCTTACAGCTTCAGAGGCTTACAACACCCCAGCTCCTACACAAGGCCTCAGGAAGGGTCGCTTGCTAAAATAACTTTCTAGTTAACAAGAAATCTATGTAACATTTAATGCCTGGGTGTTTCAAAAGCCCCCTCTGAGGGATGCACATCATGCATTTTAGTTTAGGTTTACACGTTTATTTTTTTAGTAGAATGAACGCTGCATAACAACGCATTTCACAATATGAAATGAAAAGCCCTTCATACAGTTCATCTACTGGAAGGTTTTAACTCTAAATCCAGAACAAATAAAGCAAAATAAACACAGCAGGACTCCAACTTTCCTTTTCTAACATTTGATCATTTGTTTGGGCATAGATTTAGCGGGGATTTGAGATATGGAGGAAGGGAGAGGAAATACTAAGTCACAGGAATATTCAATACATGCTCAGGAATCCTTAATTTCTTCTGGAGTCAATGACCTTTTATTGAATATCACAGTGTTAAGAGCTGTTCTGAATCCCTCCTGGTCATTTTGGCACATTTGCTGGTATCAATTCTTTGCAATCAGCTTGATTTCAAATAACCTTTGAAAGGCTTTTTACCATTTCAGCATGTAAATGGGGATTTAGGATGAATTTGAAAACACAATAGGAGGGTTAATTTAAACGTAATAGACAGTTTCTATTCGTTTATGCTCAAATCCACAGGTTTTATAGAGCTCCGGGTTGGTTAATACAAATTTTCTAACAGAAGCTTTGTCCAGGAGCTGTCAGTGGTTGATGGAGTTTGGATATATTGTCCTCCAAGAACTCATGTGGAAATTCATCCCCAACGTGGCAGTGTTGGAAGCTGTTTGAGTCACAGGGATGATCCCTCATGAATGGATTAATGCTCTCCCTGGGGGCCAGGGGGTGGGGGTTGAGTGAGTTCTCACTCTGTTAGTTCCTGTGAGAGCTGGTTGTTTAAAGGACCCTGGCACCTTCTCTCTCTCTCTTGCTTCCTCTTGCCATGTGATCTGCTTGTACCCACTGGCTACCTGCTGCTTTCAACCATAAATAGAAGTAGCCTGAGGCCCACACCAGATGCAGCTATCCCAGAATTGTGAGCCAAATAAATCTTTTCTTTACAAATTACCCAGTCTCGGGTATTTTGTTATAGCAACACAAAAACGGACTGATACAGTGGTGTTCACGAACATCCACTCCATCCCAACCTCTGACAGATGAGAAGTGAGACCTAGAGCATGTAGATGATTTGCCTACAATTGCACAACGTAGGGAAGAGCTGCCTTCAAACACATCAGAAAACTGTGTTCCATGTTTGGCATCTGATTCTCAGTCACCATCAGCAGGACTGTGCCCTCTGGTCAATTGACCCATTTCTCCAAGGACTTGGATGAGTTTGACTAGGGTTTGGATAAATGACACTTCTTTAGGGAACCTTTTGTAATTAGACTGGTCACAAACATAGTGTCGCTTCATTCCACAAACCTGGCAATTTATGAAAATCTAGAATTCTCCTCTCTTTTTTTTCCACTTTGTGGTATTTATGAAAATCCTTTTTCTGATCTCATAAGGTCATCTGCAGTAGGAAAATAATTGTGCAATTTCTCCATACTTTATTAGCCTAAAAGTTAAAGAGATTGCGAATGAGTCTGAAAAGACTCCCTTCTTTCTACTTTTTAAATCTTATTCATTCTCCAAGACCCAACCCCGACAAATTTTCACAAGGACTTCCCCAACCACTTACAGCCTACCCTGACTTACCATGGACATTAACTTCAGTATCATATACTATTCAGGTCTCCTCCCAACCTGGTTTCTGTAAAAACTGAGAATTAAAACAAAGAATAAATATGGAGACCAAAATATTGACTTTGTTACCAAGTGGGTTCCTTGTCTATTTACTTAGGTATACTGGCTCCCAATCTCAGGCAGTCCTGGACCAGCGCGAGAGGTAGATGCGTGCCCCAGTGAATCACACATCTTGGAAGAGAAGCACTGAGAAGAGCCCATGCTCTATGTGGATGTGCTAGTGCCCAAGAGGAGGAAGAAGGCTGAAACTGTCCTGAGCATGTTTAATCAATCACATGTTTCACTCTCCCCCTCCACAGGGGTAGAGTGAATAAAAGGGAGAGAGAAACCTGGAATGTTCTCAGTAGAATTCCTCCTCAAAAAAGCCAGAGTTGGGGAAAATGTACTGCATAGGTTTGCATTAAATTTCTCTATGCATCTTAGTTCTTTCCTTTTATCTGGATTTTTAAGCTTCTTAAGGACAGAAACCATGTCTTAAATGGCTTGTATCCCTCTCTGAAGTGTAAATATTGAGTATTTAATAAATATGTGTCTTTTAACACACTTTGTGTTAAAATTTTTTGTATTTGTCTTTTAAATATTTAAAAAATTTGTCTCTTATTTACTTATAAGAGCAGGGGTTGTACAGTTAACTGTTAACATTTGGAAAAAATAAAAAATAAACCTTAGAAATACTAATCTGTTTCATCAGTAGGATGACCAGCTTGGACCTGGGTGCCAAGTCAAATCTTCATATCCAAAAGACCTGCCTTAAAACCATGCAATCTTATTCTTTACTGTAAAAATCCTCTATTTTGTTATTTAGAACACATTATCACCTAAAGTCCTTGAGCATAATTTGGCACAGGTTCACTTTTTGCACACTCACAACCTAAATGTTTGTTCTCTATTAATGAAATAGCTATTAAAAATATTATAAGATTTCATTGAAAGAAAAAAAGAAATATCTATCAAAGTGTAAAACATCAGCACTGGGAACTACTGCTTAAAGTGCAAACAAAGGTAGGATATACCCAAATTCCTTCAAGTTGGTTGATGAAAATCTTGCAGTCATGCTATAATCAGAAAGAAAAAAAAAAAAACTACACTCTGAAGAAATGCCCTACCAGCACACCAGACAAATTGTGGGTGTAAAATCCTGAGTGTTTACACACCATCTGCCAAGATATTAAAAATGCAGTTTCAGACATAAAGGGAAGCATGACAAATTAAAGAAACTTCTAAACTGGAGTGTCCTGAAATTCAAGCCTAAAAGTTTTCTCAAGTGGTAAGTGATAAGGTGAAGACTTCTTTCTGAACATGGACTGCAAGAGTATTAGTGAAACTGTTACATATATATTGGTCAGTGTCCTCCCCTAGGCAGAAATAATTTTTAAATATTTCTAGAAGAAAAAGAAAAAATGCCCTCTGGGGTTTGCTTCAGCCTAGAGCCAGATGCTGGTGTCGATCTATACCTAACCAAGAAACTATCTTCTATGAAAGAAGATCTGCATCACATGAAAACAATTGATTGGAGGGAAACACTCTGTAACAGCTTCATATCCACGGTGTTGGTGGGTTTTGTCACCTTTAGGGGCACTTCTGAGGAACACCCTGAGAGAGTGGCCTTCCTAGGTAGGCAATGATTATCAAGTGCTGGCAGGCAAACCAGCCTTAGGAGATGATGAAGCAGAAAGCAGGAGATACCTTCACGGCCTAGCTCCAAGAGAAGCCTCCAAAGCCTGCCCAAAACTCCTAGCTTCTCTCTAAACCATTTTAAAACTAATTCCTTTGACTAAATGAAAGCTTCTAAATTTTTATTTTAGACATTTATACTCTCATAGTGCTTACTATGTGTCAAGCAAGGTTCTAAGTGCTTTATTCCTCTAAACAAGCCTATTAGCTGATACTTTCACTATCACTATTTTACAAATAAGGACCCTGGGGACATAGAAACTAAGTAACTTGCATAAGGTCACATAGCCATAAGTGATCTGAATGCAAAGGGTTCAGGTTCTTGGGTCCATGTTTCCCATAAGTGTGAATAGCCCAATAACCTCAGTCATGATCATCATGGATGGGCCCTACTAATGTAAAATGTTTGTATATATACAGTCTTGTCAAGAAGGAATTACACAGACAATGTAACATTAATGTTCATGTTGTCAGCACATGGAATATATTAGAATATATAAAAGCTCCTTCTCCAGGTGACTTAGACATAAAGATGTAAGACAGTGGCTCTCAAACTGTAGCAAGCATCAGAATCACCCGGAAGACTTGTTAAAACTCAAACTGCTGGGTCTCACTCCCCCAGTTTCTGATTCGGTGGGTCTGGGGTGGAACCCATGAATCTGCATTTCTAACAAGGTTCCAGGTGCTGTTGCTGCTGCTGCTGCAACATAGTTCTCTAGAACTATGGTCTAGAGAGTGCACCAGGAGTGTGTGAAGGGCATGCCCCAGCCAGGAACCCCACCAGGACAGTCATCCACATGTGCCCTCAACCTGAATGTGTTCGTTTGGATCTGTTTTCATTGCTAAGCATCACTTGGGCCTCTCCAAGTCTTGCCCTGCTGACCAGAGCTGGAATCTCTCTGTCTTTGACCAGCTCCCTCAGGTTTAGGATTTGCAGATCCCTGCAGATGCTGACTGTAATTTTTACTCTATCCTTTTTCTGCACTTTGCGGCTCACATCTGTAAAGTCAAGAAAACCAGTATCGCTGTGAATTTATTCCTATAATCTAAGAATTAAGCCACTGCAGATAGAAATGATTGCCCACTGACAGCTAGACTGCAATTATAAAGCACAGGTCAGCACAGACATATGCAAAGTCACCTTGAAAAGACAAATGGCTCCCAGACCTACAAATCTTGACTTTCATCAAATTGAAGCCGCTTAGACACCTAAAACACAATCAGTCAGAAGGGAGGTATAGACGGTCTTAGAAACATAGGAGAGAGCAGACTTCTTGGCACCAATAGTGTCAGGCCCCTTTGAGCAACACCCAGGTATCAGTGAAGCACTTTGTCAGTCCAGCTCAGACACCAGTCCACCAGATGTGGATGTCTCTTTTCTGAGAATATATGTACTGCTGCATGCCAGCAGAGCTTGATGGCATGAAATATTTGAGTCATATTATTAAATTCCTTAGCCTTGATTTCATGGACATCTTCTGATAATTTGGTTTCTCATGCACAGAACATATCTCCAGGAGAGTATGCCCAGTCTGGCCAACCAGGAATGTCTGGTCCCATGGAAATTATATCTTTCATAGTAAGTTGGCATCCTGACTTGATATACCAGCCTGTTGAGAGCTTTGCTCATGTGAGAACCTCCCCTAAGCTCAACTCAGAAATACCAATAAGATCTCAGTTTCTGAATTTTGAAGCCAAAGAGCCAGACTCTGATTCCCCCTGGTATATACCATATTATAAAGCTTCCTAATGACCGGTCAGCCATTGTGCAGCACCATGGGAAGATGACCCCAACAAGATAGCTAAGACACTTTGTGGTTGAACAATAGGATCATACTCCATGGACAAATAAAGCATAAAAAAGGCAAGCTTTGGAGTTAGACAAACTTGCAGTTAAATCCTGGCTCTACAACTTACTAGCTTTGTTATTTCACATCTGTGCTAAGGTTTGAATGTGTCCCCCAAATTTCATGTGTTAGAAACTTACTCCCCAAATTCATGTGTTGATGGCATTTGGAGGTGGGGCCTTTGGGTGGTAATTAGGATTAGATAAGGTCATCAGGGTAGGGCCCCCACGATGGCACCAGTGCCTTTATAAGAATAAGAGAGATGAGGGGTGACATGCTCCTATCCTCTCGCCATGGGATGCCCTGTGCCATGTTATTATGCAGTAAGAAGTCCCTCAACAGACGTGGCCCCTCGACCTTGGACTCCCCAGCCTCTAGAACTATAAGAAATAAATTCCTTCTCTTTATAAATTACCCAATCTGTGGCATTCTGTCGTAGTAACAGAAAATAGACTAAGACACTCTGACTCTCAATTTTCTCATTTAGATGGGGGAAATGTCCATCAACAGAAGAATGAATAATAAGTCATGGTATATTCATGAAGTGGAATATTATATAGCAGAGAATATAAACTAGAGCTAAAATTAACAACATGAATAAATTTCATACACTTACCATAATGATGAATGGAAAAGCAAATTGTAAAAAGATACTAACAGTGCACCATTTATTTAAGTTTAAACAAGCAGGTAAAACAATATTATCCATTGTTTAAGTATACACACATATATAGTAAAAATATTAAAGAATGCTTGGTAATGATACACCAATTTCAAGTTTATGGTTATCTTGGAGAAAGAGGGAATGGAATGACCATAAGGAGCCTTAACTATATTTGCAATGTTTTATTTGTTAAGTTGGGTAGTGGGGACATGTGTGTTCACTCTTTTATCCTTGATTATTATCCTTTGTATCTTACTTTTTCAAATAAGCAAATCTTTCATTACTAAAAGAAAATTTTTAAAAATATGTGGTTTGGAATCGAATTTGAATTCAAATGCTTGCTCTTCTCTTTATTAGCATGAGCAAGTATCTTAAACACTCTGAGTCTGTTTCTCCATCTAAAAAAATGAAGATGGTAATTCCTTATTCCATAGGGTTATGTTAGGATCAAATGAGATAATGCAGGTCAAACTGACAGCACAGGGCCTGGCACGTATTGAACATTTAATTAATGTTAAGAATTAATGATAATTCTAAAAGGCTCTTGATACATACTTGTTAAATCTTAAGTGAAATAGTGTAGTTGTTAATAGCAAATATGTCATCATCTACTCCTGCCAACCAGACTCCCCAAAACCTCAACCTGAAAGTTGAATGATTCAATTTTTCATGTGTAGAGTTTAATTAAGTCTTTTCCTTAGGTCATGGCCACACAGGTCAATATTTGTTTTTAAGGCTGGGTTAATGTCCCTGACTTTTTAGATAATTTAGATAATTGAGGTGCTTCAGGCAGGGCCTGTCTAAATGCGTAGTTTGCTCAATACAGAGGAGAGTACTGACACATTAAATGCTCTCTCACACACACATGTGCACACACACACACACACACACACACACACACACACACACACACACACACACACTGTAGTTCATCCTGCACACTGCATTACTTCTCTTGCTTTAAAGATTTTTAGTGGCTTTTGTGTTACTGCAAGCTCACTGCAAGCTGAGTCCTACAAACTGAATCCCTTCAGCCCAGGTCAACTCTACTGCCTGACCCCAGCCTACCTCTCCAGCCTGTCTTGGCTCCAGCAAAATCAAGTGATATGTCTTGTCCCACCTCCACACCTGTGCTGCTACATCACAGCAAGGTGTAGGGACTACTTTGGAACGTGTGGGCCTCCTTGTCAGTCTGACTTCCCCAGGAGAGATCAAGGAACCAAGGGACCAAGGCAAGGTCTGCCATGCATGCTGCAGATGAGGATAATGTAAAAATGTGTGGCAGAAAAAGGCAGAGATCAGAGAGTCGACAGGATGGATTTTTGTACTAAACTTTGTAATAATTCCCTCCTACCATAAAATTGAATAATAGCTGTAAAATCAATTATAAACATCATGACTTAATGTTTTAATTAATTAAAACCCCATGGAGGATCTAAAGGTCTAGTAAACAAATCTTTCTATGCTGCAAACCTTGCCTAAATATTCTAGAACCAGAATTCTAGGGTTTGAATCCCAATCTGCCTCTCACAGAGAGGTTAAGTAACTTGTGACATTTAATAAATCACTTTATGTCTGTGCCTCTTTAAGATGGCCTATTTTGTAGGTTTTCTGTGGAAATTAAATGAATTCAAATGTGTAAATCAAATAGTGCCTAAAAAATAGAAAGTGTGCAAAAATTAATAGTTGTTATTCTCTGCCTAAGTTGCTTGGACTAGAGAAGGTTTTTTGGTATCTTAATGTAAGTTGTTGGTATTTTTATAGCACAGCATAATGACTATTTCAACAGGATTACTGTTAAATGCTGACAGGGACTTCAAATCAACAAAACAGGAAGACCATAGTAGTAACCAAAGTGAGATAATGGTGGCTTAGACAGGGTGGTAACAGTTGAGGTGGTGAGAAGTCCATGCAACAACATCTACTAAATCATCTGTCCATTCCCCCATTGCTGCTTTGTAGTACCCATCTTTATGCAAATCAAGTGCCTCTGTGTGTGTGTGTGTGTGTGTGTGTGTGTGTGCATGTGTGTTATGTGTGCATGCAAGTGTGTTGTGTGTGCATGCAGGTGTAAATGTGTGTCTGAGCTCCATTCTACTCATTCTGTCTCTTTAGCTGCCCTTCTGTGAGTACCATACTATTTTTAATACTAAGGCTTTATGATGTGCGTTAACATCTAGTAGAGTGAGTCCTCCCTTTTTGCTCTTCTTTTTCAAAGTTAACTTGGTTATTTATGCTCTTCTATTCTGTCATATACATTTTGCAGCAAATTTATCAAATTCCTTAAACCAGAAATTCTATATGAGATCATACTAAGTCTGTAATTAATCTTGAGGGAATTGTCATCTTTACTATGTTGTTATCACTTCCATGCATTCATTTTCTTTTCTTTTTGTCCTCTAATTAAAGTTTTTAAATATTCTTCGAAAAGATCTTGTATGTTCTTTCTTAGATTGTTTCTTAAATACTTTGTTGTAAAAAGTATGTTATTTTCTACTTGATTATGGCTGGAATAGAGAAATATCGGTTTATATAAATTCATCCTTTTCTAGCAACCTTGCTGAGGTTTCTCATTAGATCTCATAATCTGTCTTTTTATTTTATTGGGTTTTTATATTTTCTGCAATTGATTATAGTTTGGAACTGAAGGTCATACTTCTTTGCCTGAAAGTTAAAATTCTAATTTTTAATAAAAATGAAAAATTTGAGGTCCCTTCTATTCATAAGGATAAACAGAGTGTACAATTCTAGGACATTAGCAAAACCACAACTAGGAATAATCACAGTATTTGCCTAATTATAATCACAGCAAACCACAATCCCAAACATAGTATCTTTCTCACTGGTAATGAGAACAACAGCAATAATAAAAATAGCAATCTTTCAGTTCATATATGTTCTTAGTGTAATAATTCAGAAATATATATGCATATCTCCACTCCTTACATGATTTAATTTAACATGCTCATACTTTTCTTCTTGTGCAAGAAATTGTCCAGAGTATATAAGTAGAAGTAATTGTTGGGTCATAGCACACAAGCATCTTTAAACTTGCTAGACATTGTAAAATCGCTCTAAAGTGGTTGTTCTAATTGCCAGTATCATCAGCAGTACATGGCAGGATCCATTGCCCACATCTTTTTCAGCACTTGGTTTTGCCACACTTTTTAATTTTCTGTCAACCCTAAAAGTGTGAACAGCATCCAGCTGTGCTTTTAACTTGAATTTCTCTTAATCACCAGTGAGATTGAGCTGCTTTTCATATGCTTATTCAACTTCTTGGGTTCCCTCTTCTGTGATTTGTCTGTTCATCAACTTGAGCAAGGAAGATATGAAAGCACAACCCCTCCTGAAGACAACAAAATGAAGCTCAGGGCCCCTTATTAAAGATGCTCACTAACAAGTAGTGCAGACAGACAAAGACAGACACTAGCAACTCTGTGGGGTGAGTGCTATGGAAACCAAGAAGGATGGAGTGAATGGAAAGGGAAGGCTTCCTGGAGAAGAGGACTCTAGGCTAATATGATAAGAATTCATGGCTGGCAGGTACAGAGGGGGAAAGAGCATTCTAGAGTGAGGAAAGAGTACCTGCAAAGCCATGGAGGTAAGGAAGAATCTGATATGTCCAAGAACATAACAACTCACTCTAGTTGATTGAAACAGGCTGCTTGAGGCACACATGTCACTAGAAGGGGAAGGGGCAGACATTCTGCACTAAGGAATGTATTGTTCTAGAGTCAGAGGGAGTCATGCAAGAATTGTGAGCAGGGGACTGTCAAGATCATATCTGCACTCTAGGGCTGAGACAGGGGGTCGGGGTGAAGAGGGGTGGGCTAAAATAGAGGCAGGAACATTAGCAACGAGAACAGTTAGAAAGCTACTGCAGTACTGATGAGAGTCTACACCAAGGTGGTGGCAGAAAGGCCAGAAGGAAGAGTTGAAATCAGGACATACCTACACCAGGGAATCAACAGAATCTGATGGTCTGTTTGAAGGATACTGTTCAGATCTGAAGAGCTAATAAATAGCATCTCGCTTTTCCAAGCGTGAGTTCAGAACCCTATTAAGAGATAAGACACAGGTGTCAGGCAGATGAATATCAAAATATCAACTTTATTCCAATATTGCTTATGTAGAAAAATATGCCTTGGCATATAGCCCCATGGGCTTACAAATACCAGACACAAGAAATGAACATGTATCCACCCAGGCACTGGCAGCCCTGAAAAGCTGGAGGACACCCATCCACGCCCAAGGGGCCTGCCAAGGAGGACGTACACCCTGTGCAGGCAGTCAGGTCGCAAAAGGGAGGCAGGAGGGACGTGAGCCACCCATGCTCAGATCCTTCACCAAAACTTATCAGCCAGAAGAATCATTCCTCTTCCTCCAGAGAGGGATGAGTGTAAGCACGTGTGGAGAAGGGGCAGCAAGAAAAAGGAACATTTACAGAGGCTCCCTCCAAATGGAAATTGAAGGAAGGAAGGGTCCCCATCTTCAACTAATAATAGTAACAATAATAAAAAGCATAATATCTCATTTTGAATAGTGACTGTGACATAGTAGAGACAACCACAGCTGGGTTCCAGGCCTGTTCCACCTCACAGTTGTATGACTTCAGGTAGATTACGTATTATAATACAGCTAACTATTAGAGAGGAATTACTGTGCATCTCCATGACAAATGCTTTCTATACACAAACCCAGCTAATCTTCACATCAATTCCATGAGGAAAATACTGTAGGTATCCCCATTTTACAGATGACTAAACTAAGGAGTTTAAGCATTTCTTAAGGTCACCTAGCAAGGAAGTGGCAGAGCCAAGGCTGAAACCCTAGATGGTCTGATTCCAGAGCTTTTGTTTTTAGCTACGACATCTCTCAACACATAAAAGGCTGGGCCCAGTGCCTAGCACATTGTAAACACTCCATTGTTATTACTATTGCTGTTCTATAATGGTCATATGGTCATATCTTTGCAAAAAAATGGTAGAGTCTTGAGGGAGAGGTTAGGAACATTTAATAAGTGCCAAGAGAGACAACATAACTCAAATCACCTTGGAAGACAGTGCACATCTGCTCCGAATGGTAAGGGAAACATTTTGCTTATAGGTTCTGCCATTGGCAAAGTTTATAGTCATCTGTAAAGGAATAAACACAGTACATTTGGGGAAAAGAAAGGAAAATGGCTTGGGTGGCACAGAATATCCCCCCTGGGGTATGGTGGGTGAGAGAAGTGTACTAAGTGCAGAGGGGTCAACTGTGAAGACAAGGCTGCTCTATAATTCTGTTATGTGTTTCATCTTCTCCTGGAAGAAAAAATCAATTTGCAACAAGAACTATGTCTTCTACTGCATGCCCCAAACAGACTTGTGTGCTTATAAATACTTTTACTTTGGATAGGACATATGCTATAGACTGAATGTTTGTGTCACCCAAAATTCATAGGTTGAGTCCTAACGCACAATGTGATGGTATTTGGAGGTGGCTCCTTTGAGAGGATCTTAGGTCATGAAGGTGAAACCCTCATAAATGGGATTAGTGCCCTTAAAAAAGAGGCCCCAAGGAGCTCCCTTGTCTCTTCTGCCATATGAGAACACAGCAAGAAAATGGTTGTCTATAATCCATGAAATGGGCCCTCAACAGATACCAAATCTGCCAGCACCTTGATCTTGGATTTCCCATCCTCCAGAACTGTTTTGAAATAAATTTCTGTTGTTTATAAACTACCCAGTCTAGGGTATTCCATTCCTGCAGCCCAGATGGGCTAATACAGTGCATAAGGCAGTAAAATATTCTTCACTCCCAAATCATGCAGGTTTTATAAACTGGCAAAGGGACAAGTTGAATTAATGTTATTAGAATTGGTGCCATACCTCAGTAGTAACAATAGTGTTTAAAGTAGACACAGTTTCTTCCTAAAACAAGTCAGGCTCAGGTGCAGCAGGGAAGAGCCAAGTGTTTCTCAGCACAGTAATGGTGGGGCTTAATATAAAAACTGCAAGGCCAAAGTCAAGCTGAATGGAGGAAATGTTCCTCTACCCATGATATTGAATTGTGTTGTTTCTAAGAAAAATGAATGCTTACCTTGGCGAGATGCCTTACCTCTTAAGGAGCTAAGAAGATTGGCCACTGACCCTTCTTGCTAGTGAAACAGAACTGCACTCAGAGGATCCACAAAGAACCTCAGGGACAGGACCAGAGGCCATGCCACAACCACCCCAGAGCCTTGGCAAAAGCCTGAGACATTACTCACTGTTACAATTCCAGGAAGTCCCCCATAGGCAGAACTGCTGCCTGAACCCCACCAAGTGTGGTTCATGAGTGTGTGTGACTCAGGGACTTGAAGAGCGCATGCCATGTAGGATGGGGGACTACAGAGAAAGAGAGGGAAATCAGGGTAACACCCTCCTAGCGAAGTTCTCAGCACGAAAAGGCCTCCTGTATTAGCCCATTTCTGTGATGCTATAACAGAATACCTGAGACTGAGTAATGTATAAAGAAAAGAAGTTTATTTGCCCAACATTTCTGGGACAGCTGCCTCAGACAGCATGGATGTCAGGCTGCTTCTACTCATGGTGGAAAGTGGCAGGGCAGCTGGTGTGTGTAAGATCACATGGTGAAAGAGAAAGCAAGAGAGAGACAGAGAGGAGGGGAGGTGCCAGCTTCCTTTTGGCAACCAGCCAGCATGCAAACTAATAGAACGAGAACTCACTCACACCCCCCTTGCCCAGGGAGGGAATTAATCCATTCATGAAAGACCCACCCCCATGACTCAGACACCTTCTACTAGGCTCCACCTCCCATCACGCTCGCATCGAGGATCAAATTTCACCATGACTTTTTGAGGACCAATCATATCAAAACGACAGCACCTCTTCACTTGGTGCAGTTTCAAGTAAGATAAAGTTCACACAGACCATTCTGAGATTCCCCTCTTCCTTCAATAAAAAATTCATAAACTTGCCTAATAGTCTTGTGAAGTTTATCCAGCAGAGACCAGAGTAGCAGGGAAGGCGACCAGGAAGGGGAGGGATTTATCCACTTCCACCTTCCAGCAGAACTCCACTAGAGACAGGTCAGAGGGCCGTCTGTTCCTGCTTTTCCAGGTGGATTAGTAACTGGAATGGACAGTGGCAGAGAAGACCTCTGGGTTCCTGAAAACGCTGTGTTCCCTGATTGCCTCCCTCACCCAGGTTGGGGAGGAGCACTCTTCGGGATAGGACAGAGGGACACTCGAGTCACACATGCACACCAAGGCAGCATGCAACACTATTATAGCTGCCTGCCTGGCTAGACACACCTGAGTTGGGGAAGGAAGTAGCATAAAAGGGAAAAGGAGGAGAAAGGGTGGGACAACTTACTATGTTCTCCAAACTCATGGGAGGTATTGTGTAAGACAGTGATCCTGGACCTAAAAACAAGAAAGAGAAACACAAAAACATTAAGCAAATCTGCAATCCTGTGAGCATCCTCTAGATTCAAGACACAACCCTATCTAGTCTCCTAAATTTCTTCCAGAATTTCTTTCAGGAAACCAGGAGATCCTTGGGGCTTTTCCCTGCCCCTCAAAATTTGGATAAGACCAACTCAAACCCCTACTTCTTTGCATTGTGGCAATCCAAAGTCTTCTCCATGATTTCTACAAATTCGGAGGGGGTCAGGTTCTCAGGGGCACTCTGTCTTCAGGCTCTGGCTGAAGTTGATCTGTTCTTCACAACACCCAGCAAGCATGAACTCAGATGCTTTTTTTTATTTCTGCAACCCAAAACATGTGTGGATAATTTACTGAAGATTTCAGTGAGACAAAGGTGTTTTACACCCAAAGGATACACACCTCTTCAAATGGAACCATGAGCGGCATCATTCTTTCAAGCTTCTGTAGCCATAACACCGCCCGGGAGTGTCTCTGCCCTTCCTCGCCCAGCCCAGCCTCTCTGCAGACCACTGGCTTTGCTTTCCCCAACCTTCCTCTTCCTCTCAGAGGAAAAAAACAAAAAACAAAATCAAATTCCTCCCCTGGGCCCTGCAGTTCAGTTCACAGATCATATTTTGTTGCTCCTACCCTTGGAGTCTCATCCCTCACCTCCACCTTAGCCAGGTATTTTTTTCAAACAGATGACTCTTTCCTTAAATTTTTGTGCCAACTATGCAAATCCAAGATTAGGATAAAGCATGGGAGGCTCTCACCTCAGGCACTGAGAGGGCATCAAAAATTCTATAATCAAGAGACATACAATTTTAATGTGCAATTTTAAAAATCAAAGTTAATGCCAAAAAGAATCCATGATGGAAAAAAAAATCAAAATTTAAAGTAAAGATAGACCATGTTTGTTTGTTTGTTTGTTTTACCATCCTGTGTTATTCTGCCATGAGCATAGTCATTCCCAAACAGCCCAAGATTCCCAGGCCATGGAGCTATGGGTTTATGAGGGTAGACAATGGTATGAGAACACATTGGGTAATGCGTGGCTTTATATATAGCCAGGTTTTAGATTTTAAGTGTGTAGAGTGTTTATTAACTTTTCCCACTTGTTTCAAAATATGGAAGGATATTTTGATCAGTGTCTCTAGGGGTGCACACTTGCCCTCTGCCACAGGCTCTGGTGTGGCTGGCAGGGCACCCCAGCTGCTTAAGCATGCATGTTTGTCTCATGTTGAAAGTCACGCGGGTAAAATGCAGAGGACGGAGGCAGCAGAACATACCTGGCAAAAGCTTTGAGTCAATCACACCTAAGCTGATGCCCAACCCCTCAGCCTCTCACTGAGTGACATTAGGCAAGTAGGTAGCCTCTCCCAGGCTCGGTGTCCTCCCCAGGACCACGTGGCAATTACAGTGCCTACCTCCCCGGATCGTTGTGAGGATTAAATGAAATATTGATGGTCAAGCACTAAGTAGCCAATAAATGTTAGTTGCTGTTATTCTTTTATGTATTGCATAATAGCCGTGAAGGGCAAATAAATTGATTGCATTTAGATGATGTATCTTCTAATCTAATAATTTGCCCATGTGACTGATGATGTTGTTTGAGGGGGATCTTCTTGCATGTCAAAAAGTTTGTTTGATAGTAACAAATGGTACTTAGGCTTATTCTTTCTCTCAAAGGGATTATTATTGGCCTTTTTGAGTCTATTTTGATGAACTAAGCAAACCGATCAAAGACTGCAAGTTAGCAGACACTAAGCGGAGAAGTGTCAACATAAAAGAATTGTCCTATTGCCTAATAAAACAACCATTTACTGTATACTGACTATGCACTCTGGGTGAGCTTCTTAACATACTCTAACCTTGCACCAGCCCAACAAAGTTTAATAATTGACAGAAGGAAGTTCAGAGAGGTAAATAATTTGCCCTGTGTAACACAGCCAATCAATGGTAGAAGGGAGATTTGATTGTTGCCTTGCCTTGGCTTGTTCATGAATTAGGGATATTTCTTACCTTACGTAATCCTCTCTTTTTCTCAGGGATTACCATCAAATAGAGATGAAAATGATTACTTAGTCCCAGTTCTCAGAGATCAGAGTGCATTTATAGTACTCTATTTTTCTTCTATTTCTTTTTCCTCTTTGGTGGAATTTTCTGATTACCCCTCAGGATTGTGCCTCTAAATAATAGCAATTGAAGAGTTGCTGAAAAATATTAAGCAGGCTGGCCGGTTAGCTTAATTGGTTAGAGTGCAGCCTTATAACACTAAGGTCATGGGTTCAGTTACCCATACTGGCCAGCCACCAAAAAGAAAACAAAAAAAGATTAAGCACAACTTCCTTTATTTTCATCAAATAATAGGTTTCAAGGTAAAAAAGCTCATACCTCTTTGACAAGTCCTAAGAAACTCAAGGCTTCTCCTGGAAGCCCATCAGGAAGAAAACTAAGCTGGGAAAATCTCTCTTATCATTGTCTCAAAAACTAAGAAGGAGGCTCAAGGACAATGCAAATGAAAATATGTGAATAAACTCTGTCTATAAATTCATTTGCAAACCAGGAGGTTTGAGCAGTAGGGGCTTTTGGGAGCCCAGATATTATCTCATTCTTTTTCTGCCACTCAATCTACTTGGAGATTTCCTTTCTGCCTTCTAATGCTCTAACAGTATCTGATGATACTGTTTGAAGTCAGCCTGGTATTGGAGACAAAAATACAGATGCTATTATAAAAGCATGAACAGCTGAAGCATGAAACTAATAGGATCAAGTAAAGTAACAGAAAAATCCTAGAGGCTGGTTTAAAAAAAAAAAAAAAGACAATGCTGAATCCGAATGTCTACTGCTGAGCAAATGAGCTGGAAGCACCATCACAGGAAGGAAAGTGATCATTATTCACATCAGCGTTAGCTGGGACCTGTTTAGCTGTGGGCATCCCTTTCCTTTAAGCACTAGGCCAGGCAAGGAGGGCGTGCTGCTTTGCTGTAACATTCCCCATTTTTTTCACTCCATCCCTGTGCCTTGGTTAGAAGGGACCTGGTCCCAAGTCTGAGATCAGATTTGGTATGGAATTCCTGCTGCCTTTTGAGATGCTACAACCCCACCTGGAAACCCTGAACCCAAATGACAGTGTAACATCATGCTTTCTGGGAGTTACACCCTCAACACCTCCTGGGGCTGCTAGCCACAGCTGTCACAGGAAAGGTAGGCGTCCTGGCTGGGGCTGAGATGAGAGTGAGTTAGAAAACGTAGGGCAGAGTTCCCCGTTCTTCCCTCTTGAGGACTCAGAAGAACAAGGCAGAACTTTGCATTCTGGGCAAACCCCTGCTACGTGAGGCCATCCAGCAGCAAGATGGGCCCACCAGCATCCGTGAAATGGGCACAAAGTGGCAAGGAGGCGGCACGGGGAGAAAGAAGCGGAGGCAGTTCACGTGGCTCTCTGGGCTGATTCCAGAAGTTATGGCCAGAACAGAGTCCAGAGGCATGGGTAAGTGCCCGCATGTTAATAAGTGCTCCCCACTCAGGCTTCTGTTCCACACACAGCTCCCCAAACACCCGTGAGATCACCTCCTTCTCAGGTTCCTTCAGGACCTGCAATACCCTCGTTGGGGCTGAGACCCACTTTATCAGCTCGAAGGTAATAAGAGATGGAAGGGGCAGATCCTGAGAATGAGAATCATCCTACGGGATCTGCCTCTGGTGAGGTCATTGCACAGCAGGCCAGAGGAAGGGAGCTGCTTCTGCTACTCACCAGACTTCAGGAGAATGTGGGGATTCGTGTTCTCAGGTGTACCCACCAATTGTCCCCATCCTAAGTGTCAGGTCCTGCTCATTTCTCATCAGGGCCTTGACTCTGACACAGAAGTCCTGCCAGGGCTGCCCATCCAGCCTCTCTTGCAGCTCAGCCCCCCCTTACTACTAGATCCTTACAATTCAACGCAGCCCTCCTGAAGCTGCAGGAGATGACAGCCTCCTTCAGAGCTGTCATGGAAGTCTTCTGGTTTCAAAGTCTGTTGTGGGTGGGAAGTTAGTGGTCCTACTATCAGTTTCTTTTTTTTAAGTCTGTCAATGCAGTTAGCAGAAGCCCTAGCACGCCACCATGCTCATAACTGTCATGCCCCATGCAGGTCAGTCATATAACCCAAGGCTTCACCTCCACCTGCACAGCTCCCAGTGAGCCACAAGTGAAAGAAAGCCCTAACAATTGCAATATAGTTTCATCCCCACCACACTCAGCACCAGCAGTGGGGTCCTTATAGCCATCACACTGCTGAACTATCCAGGTGAAGGACTGCTTCCCTCAGATTTATATTCTGCACACCCCTCCCATCAAACACCCACCAGCTCCCCTTCTGCACGTGAGCCCTTAAGTCCTGCAATTCCTTTGGCATGTAAGCAATTTCTTCCTAGAGCAGACACTTAAACTGGGTTCCCCAGAAAGCAGAACCCAAATCAGAGGATCTGTATGCTAGCATTTCATTAGAGAGCACAATCCCAGGGAGCAGGAGCGAGGAACAAGGACAGTAAAGCCCAGAAGGGCCAAGAGCCTATGTATTGATTCATCATTGAACTGGCCAGCACTAAATGTGACTGCTTGCTGCATTTGCAGAACTGCACTCCTGTGAAGTCACATAAACAGCGTTTCAGGATCACTCCACAGAGGGAAAAGGTATAGAAGTTATCCACTGGCTCTGTCCCCTTTGTTAGAAGTGCACTACTTGTGGGTTGTGTGGGAGAGGGCCTGGGTTCCCACTACAGTCTTCAACCAGAAATCCCTTTTGCCCTGGGAGCAAAAGGCTGACAGGAGGGCTGGGGACAAGGTGCTGTCGGGTTGTACCTGGGTGAATTCACTCAGGGCACCACAGAGCTGGAGCAAGAGAAAGATGAGACTGAGAAAATGTGAACAGATGCGTGAAGGTGTCTGATACAATGAATTTTCTAAGCTTTGAAAAAAAATAGGAAGGCAGACTAACACCTAACAGTTCGGAGTGTAGCATCATAACCTCTGGGTAATGATAAAACCAGGGCTGGAAAGTCAATGGAACATGAACAGAGAAACTAGAGTGTTCACAGCCATGCAAAAAAGAACCAGTTTTCTTTGGGGTATACCAGGAGAATAAAAAATATTAATTTTTCACCTGTATAGGAAATATCTATTTTTATGTGATCATCTTCTACCCTGTGCTTAGCATTCATCCAGTCTATCAAAAGTTGTAGGGTTTGGAGCTGCTAGAATTTTCTGTTATACTTGTGTGAAGGTGCCTAGAAGCACCTGAAACATGATGAAAATTTGGGGGATATAATATAATAGTCTCATAACACAATCATTTCCACTTACTTCTCTAATATTAGTTATTGCCTAGGCCAGCAGTCTGTGAATCACAGCTCACAGGCTGAATCTTGCTGCCACCTATCTTTTAAATAAAGTTTTATTGGAGCACAGCCATGCTCATTCATTTAAGTATTGTCTGTGGCTATTTCCCCACTACAATGGCAGAGTTGAATAGTTGTGACAGAGACCCTATGGCCCTCAAAGCCTAAAATATTTACTACCCGACTCTTTACAGAAATAGTTTGCCAATCCCTAGCCTAGACTAAAGACCCTACGTGAGATTTCTCCTACAGGTAGGATCTCCAACTCAGTAGTAAGTCAAGGCTAGTAGCTGATCCCTCAGCCAATAACAAGAGAAGAAAATTCTGTTTCCTTAATCACATCCCTGTGTCTGAACTGGACTACTTCTTTCCTTTGCTGTCAGGACTAATCCAAAAGCTGTAACTCTGGTAGCACAGAAACCAGAGATTCACGTAGTAGGAAAAAAAAACAATGAAAAGGTGGTGTCTTCCCCTTCCTTTTAATTAAGAACACAATTCTCAGAATCTTCAGTCCCCACCCATGTTTGAAGAGCTGCTCCACACTCTTAGCCCTGATTAAACTCAAGTGGCACCCAGGCAAGCCCAGGCATTGTGATAATTTAAGGTAGGTGTTAGGGAGGAAAAAGGAATCCCTCTCTTTTTTTTTTTTTTTTCCTTAAGTCCCTCCCCTCAGGAATCTCTTTTTAAAAGGCTAAATAAATAACAATTCTCACACTGCATCTGACCAAAGCTCCAGAACCTGTATGTTTATTACCCTCCATGAAGGTGAACCCAATTCTGCTGGCTTCTAACTTTCTCCCTGGGTGTAATTTAGGTGCTTTGATGGATAAACCAACTCCTTCAAGGCACCAGAGGCCCATCTTGTTAGTGTCTTACAGTAAATAATGTTCCACTATATTTTTATGTGATTCTAACTCAACTTCTACAAGAAGGAAAGCAAGATAACCAAAAACATTTCTTTTGACAAAGAACAAAATATATAGAGATGCAATTCTGCCAGATCACGAAATCCCAGAATCTTAATTTGTTGACTCATTAATGGGTATAATTAACCTCATAACTTACTGAACTATGATGCAAATACAAAAGAATCCTGCCCTCTTGAATATTCATTTGCATTGTGGGCCCAACTGCATTCCTACAAAAACAATAGATAGAAAAATTCCAAAAAATCGCCTGCAGCCATAGTACTGCTCACATGAGCACGGTAATTGCATTCTTATTGGTTTCTCTGCTTTCCATTTTCTTTCCCTCCAATTCCACACACATTTCACCATGTTATGTTTCTCTGCCTCTGTGACAGATCTCTTCCTGAGCACCCAGACTTTTCCAAAGCTGAGGGTCCAGCCATACCTGGGACTCCACCCCTATGTTTCTAGAACATACACGGGAGAATTTCACTTCCCTTGCTTTGAAATTTTGCAATGGCTCTCCTATGGATTGAATCTCCTCCAAACCACTGAAGCTTAATTCCCATGTACTGTTGAGGGTAGGAAATCCTATTATGGAAATGAGAAGTGGGGTCTTGAAGAAGTGATTAGATTGTGTGGGCCATGCCACATTGAATGGATTAATCCATTTAATGGTTTAGTGGTGGTCATGGGTGTGATTCTGTTGGCTTTAAAAGGAGAGCTTGTGAGAGTCTTTCTCTCTTGCTCCTCCTGCCTTTCTTGCAATGTGATACCCTGTGTTGCTGAAGTCACCACCCAAGAAGACCCTCACCAGATGTGTTTCCTGGACTTTGGACTTCCCAGCCTCTGAAACTGTAAGCAATAAATATTGTTTTTTACAAATTACTCCATTCCAGGTATTTCATTATACACAGACTAATACAGTCTCCCTCCTTATTACTTATGGAGACAGTCCAGGTTCCTGAGGAAATGAGGCTTTTTACAGTAAGACTCAAACCTAAACCACCAGCTTCAACTCTATATTTCCTGCCTCCACACATGTAAGACATGGCTTGATTGCCATCAAGTGTGACCTGTACCCTGCAAGGATGTCACACTGTTCTTTGCTTGGTCCACAAACATGGTAAATACACTCCCTAGACAGCTATCACTCCAACCGCAAAGTTTAATTTTGTTAAGGGACTGTTTAAAGCCATTTTAAGTCTTATTTCTCAGTCAGCCCACGAAAAGCCCCAGTGAACTGGACTAAGGAAGCAAGCCCAGTGTTGCCTTTAAGCTGCTGCTAGATCATACACAGTCCTTCAAGTGAACATCTCTCCCTGCTGTGACTGACAAGACCCTCACTCACATACTCTGTTCCCAGGGATTTCTCTTGAAGATATAGTCTGAGGAGTCTCAGTCTTGGTCTATTTCCATCTTTCTCTCTCTCTGTCTCTGTCTCTCTCTACCTCTATCTGTGTTTCTATCTCTCATCCAGTGAGGCAATTGAGAAGTCCACAGGATCTGCAGGGAATTAGTAGGATATTCAACATTCACTTAATCATTCAACAAACATTCTAAAGCATTTACTATGTGCCAGAATCTGTACAAATATGAGTGTATAAGGTGAGTATTTACTACAGTATATGAGGGTACTTCAAAAAGTTCATGGAAAAATAGAATTGAAAGATAATACAAATCTTCCCATGAACTTTTTGAAGTACCCTCATATGTAGTATGTATATACCCAGTGAATGGATTCTTGCCTTCAGGAAGTTCCCAGTCTCTGATTAGCAGCCCTTGCCTAATCTGTTAAGATGTGTGCTGTTTTCTTGGCTATCATATGTGCCCTGGGTGCTCCAGGACAAAACCCCAAATATCTAGTGTCTATGGCTCTCCAGGTCATCGTGTAGTTGCATGGGCTGGTCAAAGATGAGAAAGGTTCACTGAACTGTAAGCTCCATGGGGCAGACCCCATCATGCTTCAGCAGTAAGCACAGAGCCATGGGGCAATAGTCAATTCTAAAATAATTTATCTGAGTTTCTGCCACAAATGCTATCCGGCCATTTACATCTCAGGAGAAATTCAGCAAGGACTATGCACCTGCTACTCTAGGTGGCTCTTCATTTCAGTGGTTTAGAAATTGGGGCGCATCATTGGAATCTGTAAGGAGAAAAGACCAATGACTTTTCCTAAATGCATTAGTCATCAACAGCATTTGACAGGACCAAGTGGTGGGGGCCATCCATCAGGTAATGTGTGGGCATCCCAGGGTCCCCTGACTCAGAGATGTCCACCCACGTGGTATGTTTGAGGGATTGTGGAATGGCCTTTGTATAAACCTATGGATGTATCTGTGCTCCTGGCCTATGCTGATGCCTGATAACCCATAATTCACTATTGATAAATTTGTATTCATTCCTGCCAATTGTTTTCAGTCTTTAAGAATACATGTAAGTCCTCCTAAGAGTAAAATATTAAGCCTCTAGCATCCTGGGACAAATTAGTTTTTATCAGAAGACTAAACACAAAGAAGAAGAAAGTAGAGCCATGTGCAAAAATAGATAAGCTTTCACCCCTGCCCTCACCTCTCTTTCCCTCACTGACAGCCAGTCACCAAGAACTGCCCATTTCTCCTTCATACAATCTAATCCTGTTTTTCTCTTCCCCCTCTGCATCCCCCCAATGTCCTTTCGACCTCTTCCATGGAAAAGTGAATGGCCTACAATCTTAGATCCCTACTGCAGTTCTTTCTTCACCAACTAAATGCAAGCCCTGCTACCAGATTAATCCTTCTAACTGCCAGATGGATCATGCTATTCTCCTTACCCAGAAGCCTTCAAAGCTCCCCCGCCTTCAGCCCAGCTGCCTCACCCCAACATTCAAGGCCTCCATAACCTGGCCCCAAACTTGTCTCCCTAGTATAAACCTCCTGTGCTGTCAAACTGATATTCTATTACCCAACAGGCCATGGCCATTCTCATCGTGGGCCTTTTTAAGATGCCCTCTCCTTTTCTCACCATTTATCAAAATTCTCTACCTCACTCAAAACCTATCCAAAGTACCACTGCCAATTGGCCTTCTACACATGTTCCAATCAACATAAAGTGACCTCTTCCTCCCTAGAACATCAGCTTTGCACTGGCCCACTCATTACAGACTGCTGTCCTGTCGGTAGGTTTCTCACATGTCTTATCTCCTAATTAGATTGCAAGCTTTTTTTGAATGCAAGAACCAAGTACTATCATTTTCATACTTAGCATCCAAAATGTTTCCCCATTGGCATCCTTGAGAAAAGAGGAACTTAAAGAAGATTGAAGAATACAGGCTGTCACTATTAAAGGGAAATAGACAGTGGTCTGAGTCCACACAGAGCTTCCTTGGGCAACCCCGTTGTCTATTCTCTAGGACTCCTGACTAAGAGCATAGCCAGAGGACTAAATCCTGACTGCTAAGCTCCTCCTAATGGTCCACGTGGCAAAAAGACCCCAAGCTTTGGGATGCAATCCTTAATTCTAGACTGCACCCACTCAATGAAGTCAAGCCTCTTGCTCATAGTTACTTAAGGAAGACAAGCCACTGAAGAGATGCAAGTTCAAATAAGCACATTGAATTAAGTGTCCACACAAGTACATTTC
This sequence comes from Cynocephalus volans, assembly GCF_027409185.1. Classification (NCBI taxonomy): domain Eukaryota; kingdom Metazoa; phylum Chordata; class Mammalia; order Dermoptera; family Cynocephalidae; genus Cynocephalus; species Cynocephalus volans. The sequence continues at coordinate 50,380,769 of NC_084473.1, forward strand.
CCTCTATGTAAAGTGATGGACCCCCACTCCCTCACTCCCTTACTGGAATCTCCATGGTACTTAAATTTGGCATAGAAGACAACTTCATAGGACTTATTCCTTTAATGGAAAAAATAAATAAATAACCTTTGCACATCAACTAAAAATTTCCCAAAGCCTAGAACCTCATTATGACTAAACTCCATGAATTATTCATGCTGCTTCAAGCAAGAAGAATCAGATTTAATTATGTTCTGAGGGGGCATCTTCCCTAGAATTAAATGGAAAATATACTCATTTGTCTACTGCGCTGTTTTTAAGAATAGGTTATTGTGGGCTTTCTCCAGACTGCATATTCTGAGAAACAAAAGTGAGTTCACTGGATCGGCATAAAGGAAAAAATATGAAACTAGAGAGTCCTTTCTATATTCACATGGAGCCTGTTTCTAAATTAAACCCAGGCAAGAATGACACCAATAGCCACAAATGCAACCCCTAATAAATTAGCTGCACCCAATTATTAAGAAGGCAGCCTTAGGTCATAAAAACGATTTTGTGAAATTGATCTTAAATGAAAAATGTGTAATTACACTTAAAGCAGTTACAGGCTGCTAGTCAATGAAAAATTTATATTTCCTGTGGAGTTGTACCACTTTCTGTGCATGTAAAATTAGTTGGAATGGTAGAACTTATATTACAGTAGGAAGTGGTTCAAGAGACAGAAACATTCTTCAGTGTACTTTTCTAAATGATCCCACAATCTGGCCAGCTATGCACCCAATATGCACATTACAATTTTATTGCTTTTGGACAAAAGCCACTATCAGACTAAGTGTTCAGAATTCTAAGCAAAATTCACAATATTTTTTAAAGCCACGAATGCATTTCCCCCCCTATATTCCTTGCGTTAATCTCTCTTTTTAAGATTTGGAAGACTTAGTTTTCAGTAAAAGCAAAAATAACCTTGAAGGACGGAGTGCATAAAGACAAAAAGTCATGGGATTCACCCTTGATTCATCCCTTACCTCACCCCCACATCCCATCCATCACCAACTTCTGTAGGCTCTATCTCCAAATTTATCTCAATACCATACAGTTCTCTCTGTGTCCACTGGTGACACTGTGGCCCAAGCCACCAAGGCACCAACCTCTTAACTGGCCTTTTTCCTTCTGTTCTTGACCCCTCCAGTTGATCCTTCCCACGATAGGCTGAGGGATCTTCAGGAAAATGTAATCAGGTCCTGTCACTGCTCAGCTTCGGACCTTTCAAAGGCTTCTCATTGCCCTTGAAATAAAACCCAATCTGTGTCTGTGGCATATGAGGCCTTGCTGGGTCTGGCCTCTGTCCCTCTTCAATCTCTGCTCTTTTCATCCTTGGCCTCCCTCTCATGGACATCACACTGGTCTCCTTTCCTGAAGCTCTTCTTCCTCCAGGGCTTTGCGCTTACTATTCTCTTCCTTTGGAATATTCTTCCCGACTCATGATGTCTCAGCATCCTGCGTATTGCCTGCAGAACCCTCACTTTATTAATTTGTTACTTGTGCTCTATTTTAGCCTTTGGTGAATGCAAAACAAATGAGTGAACGAAGTAACATATTTAAGGAATGGTAAATTCATGAAGAAGTCCTTGCATAAGTAAGCAAATGGCTTTAAAAAGGTTCAGGTTTAAGCTTATAACTATCTGACAAAATAGACCTAGCCCCTTTCAGAGCCATACTTCTACTTTTTAATTGCACTAAAAATTACATTGTGTTAGCAATTTTTCATTTCTTATCTGCTTAAGGACACCACTAAAGAGGAGATTAATACCACTAATAAACCCATGCAATTTTGTGGTCTCTTTTATAGTGAGCATTTCAAAATTTAAACTTACACATTAATTTCATTAGAGATGGCTATTTAAAAAGCTAATCTGTCTTATCTTTTGGTCATCCTTTGGTAATCGTATCTGACTTGACTGAAATATTCCCATTAGGTAAATATTAAACGTTATTCCCAATCCTGTAGGATGGAATTAAGCAATTTATCCACAACACCCACCAACTAACTATACGTAAGTTTGTAATACTTAGAAACTGGAGAGATGTAAAGAACTAGCAAAAATGATTTGCATTCATAATGTATCTCCCAATCCATTCTGGAGATAAAACAAAGATGGGAGGAGGATGGATGAAAGAAAGAGATGGGACTCAAAAGAGGGAGAGGTCACAAGCAGGGTAAGGTCCGTAAACTATGCTTTGCAGAATGGGAAGACCTCAGATAGTCAAGGAGAGCAGGAAACATTCCAGGAGGGGAAATGGGGTGGCCACAGGTGCCAGTCACCTATGAAGAGGTTTAAGTAACTTAGTCCAACTGGTAGAGTTAAAACTGGAGAGAAATCAGAAGTCAAGAGAAAAGTATCTGGGGGTGAAAGTCAGATTTAGCTGGCAGCAGCTTACAGTATTTTGGTCCTAGAAGAACTACAAAGGATTTTGGCAAAAGAATGGATTAACTGGAAATAAATGCTTCTGTCATAAGAAACTGGCCATTTCAGGACCTGCATTTACATAGTGGAAGAATATCTCATTAAGTAATATAATGAACTCAGTACCCAGAATAAATACACATTTTTTAGCCTTCAAAGTAACTACATACAGTTTCAAAATCTTTAATTTGGAGAAATAAGGATTTTAGAAACCTGGCATGAAGCTTTGTTCAGACTGAAGGAAAAAAGCGGCCCAAAGAAAACTGCAAAATCATAATGAAAATAATGACTGCTTTGGTCTAAATATTTGTTTCCCCCTGAAATTCATATGTTAAGATTGTAACCTCCAAAGTGATGGTATTAAGTGGTGAGGTCTTCGGGAGGTGATTAGGTCATGAAGACAGAGCTCTCATGAATGAAATTAGTGCCCCTATAAAAGAGCCCAGAGAGAGACCCTTAGCTCCTTCCACCATGTGAGGACACAACAAGGTGTCATCTATGAACCACAAAGTGGACCCTCCCCAGACACTTAATCTATCGGTGCCTTGATCTTGGACTTCCCAGCCTCCAGACTGTGAGAAATAAATTTCTGTTCTTTATGAGCTACCCAGTTTCTGGCATTTTGTTACAGCACCCTTAATAGGCTAAAACAACGATCACATATGACTGAGTTCTAAAATAAACATCCATCCATGTATGTTTCATCATTTATCTAAACACTTCTTTTTTCAATATAATTTACTATTATTGTCTTCAGAAAACCCCTATGAAGCACAGCTTCTGGTTTCTCAAATAAGAATGAGAAATTAGGTGACATGTTCAAGGTTACAAAAACAATGTAACCAAATAGCTAGGACAAGGACATTCTGAATTCCAGCAACTTGCTTCAATACCTGGAACATTTTACAAACAGTTGCTAAGATCAGTGGTAGTTATTCCACGTGCAGCATGGAGACAAGATTCTGGTAGTATAACCATTAGAAGAACTTCTTAGATAAAGATAAAGGCTGGGCATGTATGAACTTGGAGAAAATTATGGTAAATGAAAAAAGCCAGGCACAGAAAGAGAAATACTGCATGTCCCCATTCATAAATGAGAGGTAAAAAATAAACAAGAAAAAGAGAGAAAGAAAAAGGAAGGAAGGAAGGATGGACAATCATAATAATACATTGAACTTTCAGAAGGAGAGAACAGAACTGTGGTTACTAGAGGTGGGAAAGGGGGAGGAGAGGAGGGTTAGCAAGAAATTAATTAGTGAACACAAAAAATGATTACTTTTTGTAATGATGAATATGTTTATCCTATTCTGATCATCACACATTGTATACAAGTACTGATATTCAACTCTGTACCCCAAAAATATGTACAATCAATTACATTTTGATTAAAAAAATAGTAAAATAAAGGCTAGGAATATTCATAAGGACAGAAATCCAAACCACCTGTCAGACATAGGCCCTTGGGCACATTTATACCTGTTTCATATCTCATAACTATCCTACTTAGTATTTTATAACCAAAAGAAATTTTTCCTCACTAGATTACTTATAATATGCCGCCTTAAGACATCAAGACTGCAAAATTTTAATGTTATCTCCTGTGAAATGTAACTATTAATCTCAAACATACTAACTGGTTGTCATGGCAAACTATTCAATCTGGTGTCTATAATGCTGTAGAAAAATTCCTTTATTCCTTTGTTAGCAGGAAGAGCCTCAAGTCTCTGTATCTGACTTGTTTTCCTTAGGGCCTGATTGAGTTAAATAAATCAGTGGCTCTAGTGCATCGTTTTTAAATAATGACACATGAAACATTTTGGTTTTTGTCAGTATACACACACTTACACACACAAAGAGAACACAGATCATCAGAGCAGAAGGTAGCAGAGCAGAGAGAGCGCTAACCTCAGATGAATCACTTGTGCTCTTCCAGTCCAATCTCAGATCTTTGCCAACCTTGGTATCCAATTTGTCTGCAGAGCAGATGCACACATGTATAACATACACTCCGCTTCTACAAGAGATTTTCCTGGGGAAAAACATTCAAGTACTTTTCAACACACTGTTTCAAAACACTTTACAGTGGTTTTAAAAGGGAAAAACCCTTTGTGAAAATACAGTATTTTTATCCTAGAATACTAATAGGGCATGGGGGGAGATAGCCAAAAGAATTGGTATCAGCAAATACCAGCAAGTACATACATATTTGCTGTACTAGCAAAATATTTAAATAGTTATGGGGATAACTTAGACAACCTTGTTCAGCTGTGTAACCCCAAGGGTTGTCTGTTTTGTTGAGACTACAGGTTGGACGTGAAAATTTTATCTTTTGCTGAGGTGTTTTTATGAGATGGGGACACTGGACACAGCATAACTTTTGGCCACATTGGGAGGTGGGATGGGGATAGGTAAATAGCTCTCATGGACTCTTATGCACTGGCACATATGATACACTAAATGCAATGAAGAGACCACACCCCTTCCCTTTTCCAGACAGAGCTAAGGAAGAACAACAGAAACTTGGATAAAGCACCCAAAGAAAGGCAACCTAGCAACTTCCTTGATTGGTCTTCTTTGTTTCTTTGTTCTCTGTTCACTTATCCTTATCAGTGTAGAGAAATAGGGATGAGGAGCCTGGAGATCAAATAACTTTTTTGGCTTCTCTTCATGAACCCAATAGGAATCAGACTTCTGCTTTGATGGGAAGCAACAGCAGTGGGCAGATTCTTTTACAATCACCAGTTTATATCTCATCCATGACTTTCTCAAGGACACACTGGGGAGGCAGAAATAGAATCTGGGCCCCTCCAGCTCTAAAAAGTCTGGGCAGGAAATAGCAAACCCACGCAAAGCCTCCACCTTCTTCCCTTCACCTCAGGCTCCCAAACTTTTCACCACACCACATGCTACACAAAACATTTAATGACCAAGGCTCCAGAACACTCGAGCACTATGCTATTTTCCAAAACGGCTATGAACTCAAGAAACAAATGATGCATGTTATCATTGAACGTAAATCCATTTTAGCCTCTACATTGTAAAGTGAAGATGTTTGTTTCATGAGGACCAGAATAAGATTTCATCCTTGCCAACAAATTAATTTGCAATTGCTCCCTTCCTTCTTGAAGTTTTCCTTCCTTCAGGCTATCCAATTCACAACATAGGTGCTTCCTCCCACCACCCTCAGACATTACTTCTTTGCATCCTGCTTACTTGGGTACTTGTCTTATTTCTTTGAAAACTCTTGGTGAACAGTTTCTACTCTCCCAGCCTCTTGAAAGACCTACTGTGTGCTAAGTGCTTTATGTGTAGAGAACATTTAAAACATTTGTGGGACTTTTCAAGCTATATTTTTTCCTAATTGTGCTGGATCATATACTTTCCACCCCCAAATAAAGTTAAACTTTGGAAAAATCTAGCATTTTGTTTATTGCATTCCCCTGTTACCAGGGCTGGCCGGTTAGGTTAATCGGTTAGAGTGTGGTGCTTTTAACACCAATGTCCAGAGTTTGGTCCCTGTATCTACCAGCCACTGTCTCCCCCCACCAAAAATAAAGAATCTCCTGTTACCAGATACTTTCTCTTCCTTTCCAATACAGTGTTTGCTACAAATCCCCTTACATCTGGATCATGCATCTATATTCCAGAGTGTGAGCAGCCATTTGATCTGCCCTGAGGCTGTGTAAGCCCACACTGTGTGTTCTGAATTAGCCAATATTCAAGTACATTCAGTATTGTGTAATTTACTAACGAGTACAACAAACAACAAAAATACAATTGGTTAATTTGAGCTTTTTCCACTAGGGCATATATAGGATATATGCAAACATTAAATTACAAAACAAAAAATAATTAAGTGTGACTTTAGAATTAAGCATACTTTAGTCAATTTCACTAATACACCTCATATAGTATATGCTAACCCCAGTGTTGGACTAAGCAGAATATATTCTCTCCCAACCATGCCCAATTATAATATATGATACTGCACAGTCAGTTAAAAAAAAAAAAAAAAAAAAAGTACTGTGTAAATAGATGCATGGTAAATATTTTTTTAATGTTCTTCACAGCTATCCTGTAATGTCCTATGAATCATATTACCTAAATCATAAGTTCTCTTTCAAGGGTGCCTCTCATCTACTCTTCCTGATGATAACTTCTGAACAGCAGAAAACATTATCTCTTAATTTTTGGTATCCCTCTCAACCACCTCTGCCATTCAATATTGCCTTGAATTCTGTGTCTTTTTTCCAGACAAGTAGGGGCCCAAGAGGCCGAGGTCAGGGCCAGGTGGGAGGACCCAGGAACATGGGCAGGGAGAGTACATACCCATACTCTATGTACAGTCAGAGGCAGCATCTCCGGAAGGAGCCAAACGAACCCTAGGCAGATTATCTACCCAAATCATCATCCAAAGAGGTTAGGGATGGAGAGAAAGCATCCAAGTGCAAGTCAACAGGACCACATGAGATCCAAGGATCCAGGAGTCCAGTAAGGAGGGACATGCCTAGAAAAATCTCCTGCTCCAGAGAGGTTTGCTACTATGCATTTTTACAGGATGCCAGTAGCTTTAGCTATGAAGAGAGCTGAGAAAATCACCCACCTGATAATGATACTTTTCTCTCAATAAATGGGAAGAAAAGCGGGAAGCAAAGCAAAACTTGAGATATGATTAATTTTTTGCTTCAATATATTTTGTGACAAAGAGTAATAAATGAATCATACACTTTTGCATAGTTTGGTTGGTGAAGAAAAATAAATGCTATTATAATTTCTTTGCCAGGTTTTTCTGAAGTGAAATTTTAGACAATTAACATTGTTGACATACAAGCCTCTCGGTGGACATCCTGGATAGAATCCACAGTGTGGGAAAATGGTTGAAAGCAATAGGGCTCCTCTGATGATTCCTTTGAAGGGAATGAGCTCCCCCTGATAGGAGGGAGAATAAGGGACCAGCTATTTAAATTAGGGTCTTCTAATAAGGATCCTCAGGTTTATAAGCTTAGAATGGTTTTTAGATGCCATGTGTTGCCACTGACAGCCTCATACTCTACGCAGCAATGACACCTTCAGCAGAGCTCATAATTACATCATCTATAACAGCAGGGACACAGGAATCCCAGCACTTGCTATAACCACAGTATTCTGCCTAATAAGCTAATAAGCGTAGGCCTTTCTTCAGCTTCCAAACCATTTCCTCTAAGACAGAGGTAGAGAAGCTATTGAGAAGGAAGATGTCATTTCTTTGGTACAGGGTGTAGTGATTTGGGCTTATTGCTTAAGTCATTAATTCCCCATCATTTTCCAATGAGACATTCATGTCATTAAAGACAATAATAGTTGACAAACTATTATTGTCCCTTATTCCCTGTATTGTTATTGCTATATTTTACCACAGAGTATAAAAATAATATATGCATGCTTCCACAGATCATCAATTCAAAGCAAGCAGCTCAAGAATTTTATCAATCAATGAAATATGCCATAGAGAGCTGTATTTCCCTTTTTGGGCATTCTAATAATCTCCAAGTGTCCAAAAGAGGGATATTAGCATGTTGTTTTAAAGCTCATCTCCATTACTGTTATTTGAAATAAACAGACTGCTGGATCAGGTGGAACTTTTAAAACTCCTCCACGGCAGAAGGGAGAATATATCTTTTCTCTTAACCCTGCTGGACTCTGCTGGATAAAGCCATCAACTGAGGACCTTAAACCAGCAAAGAATGAATTAATTTAATTACTTGGGGTAGTGAGGCCAGGAAAGGAGAAAAGTAAACACTACTTACTGTTTGATCTTGAGCAAGCTACTTACATTTTCTAAACCTATTTTCCCATCTTTGAAATAGTAAGAATAATAGTACCTAACTCAAAGCACTTACCCCAATATCTGGTACGTGGTTTAAGGCTTAATAAACATTTGTTGCTTTTTTCATTTTACTATTATTTCCTATGGGAAACCAGCATTACATGAGATTAAAAAGATAAATTAAGAACAAATTTTATTGAATCTTGAATACCATGCTAAAGAGTCTGGATTTCAGATGGTAAAAAAGGAATCAGAAAACATTTTAATAACAGGAGTGACAGCATCATATCTTGAGTTTTAGGAAGAAAATAGAATCAAACCCTGACAGATATAGGTAGATATAAGTATTAATACAGATATAGATTTTTAAAATTTTTAATTTTCATTTTGTTCATTTCTCTAAGTAGCCCAAAGCTATTAGCATACTTCCTTCTGGGGCATAATTAACACTTTACCTCAAGTACTACAAAATGCTTATATTGTCAACTAATTTGTTCTAGTGATAAAATGCCAATGGCTCAAATAGACAGAGGTTTTATGACTCAGTCTTCTCATCAATAATCTCTTATAATAGCCATTAGCAAAATATCATGAAGTTGTAATAGTCAACTGACTCTCAGCCTTGACTATATTTGCATGTCATTTCAGCTGGGCACATTATCTTAGGACACCTAGATCTATAGTCTGAAAGAAAGAAATTACAAATTTGAAATAAATTTTTAGAATGTTAATTTAAAATATTATACAAACTGTTTTTATTAAAAGAGAAACCTTTGACATTTTTTAACCTATCAAATTGGCAAAGATTCCTAGAAAGATAATACCCAGTGCTGGAGAGGACACAGAGAAATAAGCACAGCTATATACTTTAGAAGGAGTTTAAATTTGATACCAGCTTTATAGAGGGTATTTACCAATATGAATTAGAGTTTTATATGCATAAACTTTGGTCCAATAATTCTACTTTTAAGAATTTGCCCTCAGTAAATAAACATACACAGGCACATAAACTACTAAGATGTTAATTTCAACATTAATTATAACACTAAAAATTAAGAAAGCACGCCTGGGGTTCTAGGCAAGGAGCCAAAGGCCGCAGCCCTCTCTGCCTAGAAGCAGACAAGAGAGCATGCCCGGGGTCTCAAGAAAGGAGCTGAGGGCTGCAGCCCCCTTCACCCAGAAGCAGGCAAGAGAGCACACTCAGGGTCCTAGGCCAGGAGCTGAGGGCCACAGGCCCTCTGACCAAAAGCAGGCAAGAGAGCACTTCGAAAACACCAATTCCACACAGATGGCCCACCAGAGCTACTGCCACAGCCATGGCTGCCAAAAAAGCAGCTTGACACCACAGCAGCAACCACAGCCACTTTGCTGGTGGCCCACCAGACACTTGACTGCACTGACACAAAGAGAGTCCCCAGTGGAGACTGGAAAAGAAGACTATGTTTCTCTCCTCAAAGCCCACTTCAAAGCAACAGAAGAAGCAACTACTCTTCCAGATGACTAGATATCAATGTAGAGATACTAGAAATACAGAAACTCAAGAAAATATCAACAAAAATATACAGTAATTCTCAAACACCAGACCCTATAGAGCAGGAAACCATTGAAATGACTAAAAAGGAATTCTGAGCAAAAATCTTAAGGAAACTCACTGATATACAAGAAGATTCAGTTAGACAACATAATGAAATGAGAATAAAAAATCCCAGATATGAATGAGGAAATTTACAAAGAGATTAATACCTTAAAAAAGACTGTAGCAGAACTCATGGAACTGAAATATTCACTCAATGAAATAAAAAACAGAACCAATAGTTTAAGCAACAGGCTAGAAAAAGCAGAAGAAAGAATTTTTGATCTTGAAGATACTGTTTTTGAAATAACCCAGGTGGACAAAAAAAAGGAAAAGAATAATTTTTTAAAAAATGAAGAAAATCTAAGAGAACTAGCAGACAACCTCAAGTGCACAAACGTTCAAATCATGGGTGTTCCAGAAGTGGAGAAGAAAGCAAAAGGCACAGAAAACCTACTCAATGAGATAATAATGGAAAATTTGCCCAGGTATAGGGAGAGACATGGCCCTTCAGATCCAGGAAGCTCAAAGATCCCCAAACAGATTCAACATAAAAAGATCCTCTCCAAGACACAACATAGTCAAACTGGCAAAGCTCAAAGTCAAAGAGAAAATCTTAAAAGAAGTAGAGAAAAGCATCAAGTCACCTATAAGGAAGCCCTTATGAGACTAACAGCAGACTTCTCAACAGAAACTCTACATGCCAGAAGAAAATGGGATGATACATTCAAAATACTAAAAGAAAAAAACTGCCAGCCAAGAATACTATACCCAGCACGGCTATCCTTCAAAAATGAGGGGAAAATAGTGTATTTTCCAGACAAACAAGAGCTGTGGGAGTTCACATCACAACCAGCCCTATCAGAAATCCTCAAGGAAGTCCTGTATCTGGAATCTAAAAAAATGATAATCACTTCCACGAATATACAAGAAAGAACAAAAACCACTGGTAGAACAAAAATGCAAATGAGCAAGAGAAGGAAGTTAAATCTTACCACCACAAAAACCCATAGTGACAATGTAATAATTCCCCCACTTTATTTCTTATTTTAGTAATTTCAGACTTCTCTCTTTTTCCTTGGTCAGTGTAGATAAAGGTGTGCAAATTCTGTTGATCTTTTTAAAGAATCAGCTTTTGGTTTTGTTGATTTTCTCTATTGTTTTTTAATTCCCTATTTCGTATATTTATGTTGTAATCTCTGCTCTTTCCTACTTATGTTTACTTTTGGTTTAGTTTGCTCTACTTTTTCCATTTTCTTAAGGTAGAAGTTTACATTACTGATTTGAGATTTTTCTTATTTTCTACATTTTTAAATAGTTGAAAGAAATTAATAATATTTTGTCACATGTGAGAATTACATGAAATTCAGTTTCAGCATTCATAAATAAAGTTTTACTGGAACACAGCCACATTCCTCTCATTGACATATTGTCTCTGGCTGCTTTCATGCTGCAATGACAGAATTGGGTAGTTGCAACAGACTATATGGCCCCAAAATATCTACCATATTGCCTTTACATAAAAAGTTTGCCTACCTCTAGGATAAATAAACCACAGTCTAGTTATAATATAAATGTATTGCAGCCATTTACAGTAGTATAGAAGATTATTTACTAGCTTACAAAAACTCTTAATGAATTAAATGAAATATATTATACAACAGTGTATTAAGTTATCAGAACATTTTGTTAATTTTAATATACATAAGATAGGAAAAAAACAGAATATTTACTAAAATATTAATGGTTTTTATCTCTTGGTAGTGAGACTGCAGAATGATTTTTTTTTTCTAACATCCATACTACCTCCATTTTTTAGAAGAACGTATCTTTTAATATTAGTAAAATAATATCATGGCAGATAGACTCTAAAATATCCCCCAATTGTCTTCACCTCGTGCTAGTCACACCTTGTGTAATCTCCTTCCTTTGAGTGTGGACGTGACCTGTGACTTGTTTTTAACAAAGAATATGGCAAAGGTGATGGGTTGTCACTTCCATGATTAAATTGCATAACAGTGACTTTCTTCTTGCCAGCAGACTCTCTCCATTCACACTTTGATGAAGCAAGCAGCCATGTTAGGAAGACCCATGCAGCAAGGAACTGAGTGTGGCCTCAGGCCAACAGCTAACTAAGATTGAAAGTGGCTCCCAGCCAAGAGTCAGCAAGAAACCGAGGCCCTCAGTCCAACAGGTTGCAAGGAGCAACCACATGAGCTTGGAAGTTGATCCTTCTCCAGTCAAGCTATCAGATAATATCCTAGCCCTGGCCAACACACTGATAGAAAGCTCATGAGCAACCCTGAAGCAGAGGACCTGGCTTTTATGGGTCAAACGTGTCCCCCAAAAGTTCATATATTGGAAACCTGATCCCCATTGTAACAGTGTTGGGGGTGGAAAATCCAATCATGGTACTTGAAAGATGGGGCCTTTGAGAGGTGAGTAGATTGTGAGGACTGTGCCCCTGTGAATGGATTAATCCATTCATGGAGTAATGGGTTGATGCTTTAATGGGTTGTCATGGGCATGGACTCATAGCTTCATGAGGAGCACAAGTGAGCATGCTAGAGAGCTCTTGCCATTCTTGTCATGTGATACTCTGTGTCACTGTAGAGAGTCACCATCAAGAAGAAGGGCCTCACCAGATGCATTCCCTAGACCTTGGACTTCCTAGCCTTGAAAATTGTAAGAAATAAATTTCATTTCTTTATAAGTTGCCCAGTTTCAGGTATTCTTTTATAAGCAACAGAAATGGACTAACACACAAGCTAATCCATGCTCAGATTCCTGACTCAGAAAAATAGTGAGATAATAAGTATGTTGTTTTAAGCCACTAAATTTGTGATTTTTTTTTTTTTTTTAAAGGTGACCGGTAAGAGGATCTTAACCCTTGACTTGTTGTCAGCATCACACTCTATGAAGTGAGCTAACTGGCCATCCCTATATAGGGATCCAAACCCATGGCATCAGTGTTATCAACACCACACTCTCCCAAGTGAGCCACGGGCTGGCCCTTGTGATAATTTTTTTGCAGCAACAGCTAACTGATACAAATATAAAAGTTATTTATACAGAATAATATATAAAGAAGAAAATGCCATGGTGGGATCTAAAACTGCCTGGGCTGTAGGCAAATTTTAAAAGAACAGGGTTTTTTTCTTAGCATGCATATGTCTGAGTTCCCTCTTTTTCCCATTGTTATTTGATATTTTGAACCCTGGTTATGGGGCAAGATGACATTAATTACATAAATGTAAAGTTGTTTTCCAGTCAGCCTGCAGCTGCAAACTTGCCGCACACAAGTCAAGACCCTGAGAAACCAAGGAAGACGTTAATAAAGCTATGCTGATTCCACCCCTCCAGCAGGACCCTAAGATAACAGCAAGGATGGGAAAAGAAAACAGACAGAGCCTTGGCAAGACTTTGCACCTGGCTCCTTGCATAGAGTCCCCACAGCTCATGTCCCTCTCCTTCCTCCTTTTCACTTCCCATGTTCCATTTCCTCAATCTCCTCTTTTAAAACACCTCCATAAATATGAGTCTTTGAGATAGTTTTAGCTTGGCCATTCTCCTTCAGGTTTACTAGAGAGATGAGTTAACCTAACATCTCTCCTCGGGTCACTGTATTCCTGAGTAAAAGCTGACTTCCACTTTCACCAACATTTGACTTTTGAATTGTTTGTTTTCGTTTGAGGGCAGGCTGTTGGACTTGGGTTCATTAACAAGATTTTCGCAAGCCTCAGCCAGGAACTGAATGCCCTGGGTTCTGTAACAGATTTTTGGCAAGCCAAGCCATGGTTTTTGTACAGAGCAGACAGCCAGACTTGTGCCAAGTAACAAAAATAGCATCTTTTGCATGGCTAAGCAATTTTAATTTTTTTCAGTGGTAGATATGGCATCACAAACGTGAACAGAACAGATTAACGGGTCAGTGAAATTCTGCCCCTTAGATAAAATTTCTGGCTGGCACTAAAATTAAGGTGCCAGCCAGAAAGTGTGTGGGTTTCCAAGGTCCTGAAGCTACTCGTGTTTAGAATCAAAGATCCTAGTAAGAAATTCTGACTACCGAAACTTCCTCGGAGCCTGGAGATTGTATTGTCTAGACTTGACAAGAAATGACCTTTTGATTACCGGTTCTCCTTTAGAGTTCTATACCCACCTCCTCCTCTGTGAGCCCATCTGAATGATATATTTAAAAAGCCCACACTTTTGGAATGATACATAAAAAACTATTATCATAGAATACTTGCTCTGAAATTGTAGGCACAACCCATATCCAATATCTTCTCAAGACTCAGAACATATAAAAAGAATAAAATAAGCATGGCCCTCTTACATTTTTTGGTAAAAGCAAGTTATTCATTTTCACCTTTATCAACAGGATAATTACATGTGTAAATCTTCCATTCTTACCCCAATATTGTCTTTAAATAAAGTTCACACAATTTTTATGTCTAACAAGCCATTACATTTTATTACCAAAGCAGTAATAGCAGTTTATTGGACTTTAGAAATGCCCTACTGACCTCGAAGGCCCTTCTCCTTCCTCAAATAGTTCTTTAATGAAAGAAGCCATTGTCCATCATGATTACTGGATATTAGTCACAGGTCATAAATATCCCATTTCTTGCTGTGGGACTTTAGGGGATTAAAACAGGACAAAACGAATAAACTGCCCTCTGAACCAGTTAAAAGCACCTCATTTAGGTTTATAAATATTCTGAAGATGTAGTCAAAGGATTGTCAATACCAGTATTATTTGCATTTTTGGCAAACCAAGAAATCAATAAAGCTTAATTCTGATTTTGTGTTTCCCAGAACACTGTACCACTAATACTGAATGGGCAAAAATTCCTTTTGCTGAATTTTCCTCCTCAGTCTGAATCACACTTAAAATATTTATGGTTCCTCTTGTTATAGTAAAACTGCTCTCACATCCACTTCCCCCAGAGTAAAATCTCAATTTTAAAGGACTCCTCAGTAATTCTGAGTTTGTGATGCAAATTATCTTTGGAGTTTTTGCAGCTAGAGAACTTAAGACTGAGAATGAAAGCTCAAATTGATTGTAAGGATCAATAATAATCTCAAGTGGAGTTATTCTAAGAAAAATCACAAAAAACAGATATTTTGCTCCTTTGGCTCACTAGTCTTGACATCTGTAAAGTCCTCTGGAACCTGGTGGGGGTTTCCGTTCTTTATTTGGTCTGTTTTCTTCCCTGATCCTATGGTCTGAATGTTTGTTTCCCTCAAATTCATAGGTTAAAACCCTAATACCCAATATGATGACATTTCAAGATGGGGGCTTTTAGAGGTAATTCGGTCATGAAGATGGAGCCCTCAGGATGGTATTAATGTCCTTATATAAAGAGAAAGACACATGAGATCTCTCTCTCTCTCCACCATGTGAAGATACAGAAAGAAGGCAGTCAGCTGGAAACCAAGAATTGGGCCCTCACCAGACATTAAATCTGCCAGCATCTTGATCTTGGACTTCCTAGACTCCAGAACTGTGAGAAATAAATGCCTGTTGTTTAAGCCACCCAGTCTATGGTATTTTTGTTATAGCAGCACAAACTGACTAAGATACCTGTGTCAAAGGACAGAATTACAACAAATTTTGGTTTTTACTCTGGTCTGTTGGGGCCTAGTACAGGAATTTAGTCCCCCAAAATAGTCTCCTATAATTTTTATTTCACAATCCCCCCCTTTAGTCAGGCTATCACCTCGGTGAGAGTGTGACCAAAACTTAAGGCATCAGCGCCACTCTCAGTTACCATAATTCTGGGTTCCCGATCTCAGCACGCCATTCGTGCCATTCATAGGTTAAGGTGTCCTCATGATCATTAGCATTTCTGAGTTTTTGTTGTTCTAGCCATTTGACCATTTGATGTTTGATGGATAGCTGCACAAAAACATTTAACACTTTTGAGAGCACACAGCACACCAGAGAGGCTACCACTATTACTATCTGGAGAATAATACCAACAGTTTGGAGTATGCTCCTTAGCCAGGGTCCCCACAAACTGAACCAACTAAAGTTGAATAGGCAGATGAGGAGTCTACCCTTTTAACCAAGTAGCCTGTTCATCAATTTTTTTTGTAACTGAGTCTCTACAATATCCAATATTTATCCATGTACAGCAAGAAGTGTTTGTAACTGCACAGATTCCTCCCTGTTCAGTTAGGTAATCTAGCTTCCCATGACTGGGTTGAAGCATGGTGTGACAATTTGTAAGTTACCCACAGAAACTACTTACTTTGAAATTTTAACTACAGTATCACCCTGCCAAATGAAAGAGGAAGGTATAAACAAGGAAAAATTACGATGGGTAGGGGTCTCATGTCAATAGGAAGTCTGGTTCCAATGATCTTAGAGGAAAAAAGCTGTCCACAGCATGAAGTTGGCAGCTTCTCATACTGGTTCATAGTTTGGATGTCTCTGGTTATGGGATCAGGTATTTTTAGTGAACTCTTGGCGAAGCCCACACATCAGGCATGAAACTTGTCCTTCGAAATTAACATCGAGTTCTCAAGCTGCAGCTTATAGGTCTTCAAGAACAGAGCAATTCTAGTTCTTGGTTGGAGAGTTGGAACCAGATATTAGACAAATCTAGAGGTCAGAATTTACAGAACTTAGATATAAATGCTATTATTTGCTGAAACAAATAGGTAAAGACCCAATTTAGACAAGATGGCTAGGATAAGTACCTGGAGATAATACAAGTGTTCTCTTCCTATTCTCAAATCTCACAACACTTTATTCATCCAACTCCTATCACATTATTCTTTGTTTCATAGTCTTTGCATATGCACATCTCTTTCCTACTAAGCAATTTCAGGCTATCTACCCTCCTTTACAAACTTCCTAAAGCTTTGCACAAAGAAGGCCTTTAAAAATATTTGGAGACTTACAGATTTTTAAAAGGAGATTAAAAGACACATTAACAGATTACATTTTATGAAATTTCATTTGTTCCTGATCCAGACAAATAAGTTGGTAAAAAAATTCATTGGACAATGATGGAAAGTTGAACATTGATTGGATACTTGAAAATATCAGAGTTGTTAGGTATGATAAAGGCACTGTGCGTTGTTTAAAAAGTGTTGTGTGTGTATGTATGTATGTATATATAAATAGAATAAATGGTATGAAGTCTGGAATCTGCTTCAAATTAGTTGGGAAAATTGGTGGGGGCACAAATGAAACAATGCTTACTAGAATTTGAGTTGGGTGATAGGCACTTGGTGCTAGGTATTATTGCTGTAATAATCACCCCAACTTAGTGGATTAAAACAATGACATTATTTATTTTGCTCAAAAATCTGCAATTTGGGCAGGCATTGGTGGGGATAGCTCAAATCTCTTTCACTTCGTGTTGGCTGAGGAAGCTCAAAAGTTAAAGGTTGGGGTCAACTGAGGACTTTATATGTCTGGCAGTTGATACTGGCTATTGGATGGAACTCTAGCTGGGGTTATTGGCCAGAACACCTGGACATCCTCATAATTTGGTAACTAGGTTCCAAAGGTGAGAGAGGAAAGAGAGAGAGAGAGAGAACAGGGCAGAAGCTATATTGCCTTTTATGACCTAACCTCTTAAGCTACTACCTTTTTCTTTTTAATTTTAATTTATCAATATACAATGTAGTTGATTTTCATGTCCCTTTAAGTCACTACTTCTAATCTACTCTACTGGTTAGAAGGAAGTTACTAAGACACAAAAGTAGATGTGAACAATAGGAAAGATGTTCTTCATAGGAAGTACATCACACAGACGTTAGCTCTCCCTAAGTTAATTAATACATTTAGCCCAACTGCAATAAAAATATCACATAAGGTATTTTACTAGAGCTAGAAGAATTATTTAAAGTTTACCTGGGGGCCGGCCCGTGGCTCACTCGGTAGAGTGCGGTGCTGATAACACCAAGGCCACGGGTTCGGATCCTATATAGGGATGGCCGGTTTGCTCACTGGCTGAGCGTGGTGCTGACAACACCAAGCCAAGGGTTGAGATCCCCTTACCGGTCATCTTTTTTAAAAAAATAAATAAATAAAATAAAAAAATAAAGTTTACCTGGAAGAATAAACAAGGAAAAATGGCTAATAAAATCATAAGAGAGCAATGAGAAGGAGCTGGTCTTGTTGGGCATCAAAACATACCATAAATCTTTGATAATTAAAACAGTTTGGTACAGGCACATAATTAGGAGACAGGCCAGTGGAAAAGAAAATAGCATACAGAAATGTAGTATCAATTAATGGCAATATCTCAACCAGTAGGGAAAAGATGAACTTTCTACTAAATGTTGTTGGGATAACTGAACAACCACATGGAAATAATTCAAATTGAATTCATTTCTCCCACCAATAAGAAAAGATGCTCAATTTTGCTCACAAGAGAAATGCAAATCAAAACTATACTGACATATATTTCTCACCTATGAGACTGGCAAATATCCAAATGTCTAACAACTTTCTCTGTCGGCATTCTCATACATTACTAATATTCATCATTTTCCTATGGAGGGGAATTTGGCAATATCCAACAAATGTGCATGCAATTACCTTTTGACCTAGCAATCCCACTTCTAGGAATCTCCCAAAGCTAAACTGGCAAAAATATAAACAGCACAAAGCTATCCATTGCAGCACCATTTGTAATAACATAAGACTAAAAATAATCCAAATGCCCATCAATAGGGAAAAAATTGAATAAACTGTGGTATATCTGCACAAGTGGAGTACCAGGTGGCTATAAAAAGAAATGAGAACTATCTCTATATACTACTATGGAATTATTTCTAAGATATAGTTAAGTGAAAAAAGCAGGATGGGCAAAATTCTATCTACTGTTCTGCTTATCAAAGGAGGGGCTTTGAAAATATATGCTTATGTTTAGAACAAATTTTTAAAATACACTATAAACTATAAACATGCTTCCTTTGTGAGAGGAAGGAAATAGGATGAAGAGGACAGGGGATGGAAGCTAGATTTCTTTTAATGTAAGTAGTTTTGTCTGCAAATTTGACTTCAAAACAATGTAAACATTTCTCACAATTATAGAGCAAAATGGAGAAAATTTGAAAATCTCTTAAAGGTGAAGTGAAAATAAACCGCATGATCCTGTGCATCCAAGTGACTTTAAACACAACGATTTGACTGTACATCCCTAGTGAAATATACCTAAATGACAAAAAGAATAGGCGGAAGGGGTGAAGAAAAATCATAAAATATTTTCACTAATCATATTATTAATATTAGTAATGTACTGTAGTAGTAGTGTAGAAATTATTATTCTGGGACTATTGTATGTGAATCTTATTTAAAACACATGAGTAATTGTTAGTTACATTGAGAAGCAGGATTTTCAGCATATAAGATAGGAAATACACAGATATAAGATCAATGAGGTTGAATAAAAATCTATAGTCCTGAATTTGAAGTATCAGCATGAAGAATGTAAACAGAATGTATATATACACATTTCTTAGCTTTGTGCACTAAATGATCAAACAATGACCAAACTAGTAGAAATTAGCACCCCAATGCCAAGAGGACAGTGTGTGTGTGTACGTAATATGTATTATAGTCCATATAACACAATTCATGAAAAAGCAAACAAAGTTCTTTGGAAAAATGTCTGATTACAGGTTTGGGGAAGGAAATGTACAAGATGAACCTGGATTATCATGTTTCCAGAAAGCAAGGAAGCTATCAAAGATTACTTAAGTATTTAACTAGAGAAAGAGCAATTTGAGTATCAATAAGAGTAGTAACTGCAATGGATTATTAGAAAACATCAAAAATCTATGTTTTTATTAATACTAAAAAAAGAAAAACTTATTGACTACCTTTGAAGGTTATTAGACAATCAATTCATTATCCAGAAAACTGGCAAATAAAGGAAAAGAACCAGGGGCTGGCTGGTTAGATCACTTGGTTAGAGCGTGGTGCTGATAACACCAAGGTGAAGGGTTTGGCTCCTTACCAGCCAGCTGCCCCCTCACCCCAAAAGGAAAAGAACCAAGCATTTTATTGGTTTTTCTATATGAACTAGACCTCAGGGTAGCCAAATACTTCATGAAGGGAAGTTCTCTTTTTGAAAGTATTACAGCAAATAAAGAAAGAAAACTATAATGAATTAATAGATCTAGTGATCACCAATTGCTACTAATGTCACTATGAGAGATGAAGTACCCAACATCTATAAAGCAGTACTGTAAGAAAAAAAAAAAAAAGTGTATGAGTATTAAATCTGAACCTGATCAAGCCTCTACACCCAGGGCTGGTTTCATGGGTGTAATTTATGCAGTCACACAGGGCTCTGAGCTCAGAAGGGACCCATGTTTGGTTTAATGTTCTGCTGTCCCTACACTGAAATTTGAACAAGGGACACCAACATTTTAATTTTGCACTGGGTCCTATAAACTCTGTAACATCCCTGTCTGCATCTGATTACAAGTTTACAGAAAATAAATGTGTAATGGCGTAAAAAGATATCTACAAATTCTTTGATATTCCTCTTCAAAAGGTGGAGCCTAATTCCCCACTCCTTGAGTATGAGCTGCACTGTGATTTCCTTCCAATGAATAGAATAGATTGGAAATGATGGTGTATCACTTCTAAGGATAGATCATAAGAAACACTGTGGTATCTGCCTTGCTATATGTCTAAGATTGCTCGCACTGGCATTAGCCAGCTGCCATGTTGTAAGGAGGCTCAAGCAGCTGTATGGAGGTCCATGTGGTGAGGAACTGAAGCCTCCAGCCAACAACCATGTGAGTGAGCCATCTCAGAGTGGTTCCTTCAGCCCCAATCAAGCCTTTGGATCACTGTAGCCCCAGCTTACAGTTTGAATGCAACCTCATGCCAGACCCTTAGCTACTCTTGAATTCCTGACTGACAGAAACTGTGAGGTAACATTAGTTATTGCTTTAAGCTGCTATGATTTGAGGCAATTCATTACATAGTAATATATAACTAATACAACAAGAAACAGGGAACCTGTTAAATGACAGTATGGGGATGCAGAATCCAAACTGAGGGAAATTTTATAGGAAAATAACTCAGAATTTTCAAAAAATTTCAAAGAAAGAAAATCACATTATAGGGATTTGGGGGGGACATGTATTCAAACAAACTGTTTAAAAAAGTTATAGGATTGGGGAGTGGAATGGAGAGAGGGAAGGGGGAAAGGAAGAAATTGGTAAAGGGCCACAAAATTCAACTACAATGCATAATGATAAATAAAAACAAAACAAAAAAGATATAGGACTATTAAAAACATGTAAATACTAAGTGGATAGTAGATGATACTAAGAAATTTCTGCTCATTTTTTTAGGGAGGTGTGATGATGGTATTAATGTTTTAATGCGAGAGCCCCTGCCTTCTAGAGATATGTACTAAAATATTTACAGATGATATGTCTGGAATTTGCTTTAAAATGCCTATGGGAAGGAGGAAATTGGTGAGGAAAAGGAAGTAAGATTGGCCATGAACTGACAATTATTGAAGCTGAGTGATGGGAACATGGAACCCATTACATAATTATCTATTTTTTGTTTGCTTGAAAATTTCCAAAATAAAAAGGATACATTTACATCAACACACACACAAATACCACACTATGACATTTAAGAGTAGGCTTAATAAGATCGATTAATTACGAGCAAGATGAAGACCATAAGAGTTTGAACATTTTACTGTCCAACATAATTAAAAGTAAATAAAAATTTGTGTCAAAACCAAAATCCAGACTCCATTTTACTAACTAATGTATCTATTTAAAGTAATACTCTGGCTTAGAATTGATATCTTTGGCACATATTATTTGATCCAATAATCCATAATAACCTCAGAAATATTATGCCTTCTTTTTAATTGTTCAATTCAAATCATAGTCATATATTTAGTCACCAGATGGACTTTTTTTTACCTATTCCATAATGTTAGAAAAAGTGTAAATTAGCACCTTATAATGACTCATGATAGACTTTTATCATTCACATAGGAAAGCAGTGAAGAGAAGGTTATGCTAACCATTTGATGGTAAAAGAGACATATACAGATGCTATTCACAAGTCTCAATGCACCAATAGCAATTACCACCTGTTCTGCTTCATCTATCACTACTACGCATGAAAAAGCCAAGAGACAGAAAAATCACACAGACACGAATCTTTACTGCAACAATGGCATTTTAATTCCTTCATTAAAAATATATACATAGTTACTAGAGTAATGCAAAGGATATGCAATTGTATGACTACCCTGGGCTGAGACAAGATGACTAGAGCAGGTTTACAAAGGATTCACCTCCATTCTCTTCCTTCCTTCACAAATAGGAGGGAGAGGTTGTTTGACTTATGCAGATGTTTTAGGAAAAGAATCAACCCAGAGATACCTCATTATTTCTCATTCTTACCAGTTCAGAATTTGTGATAACTCATGGCTTGAGCTTGGCTTCAGATATCATTAACACGATAAGAAGGATTGATCAGGATACAAAATTATAAAGACGGTTTGATTTTAACTATGGGAAAAAAAAAAAAAAAAAAAAAAAAAACCTGCTCAAACTTGTGTACAGATTAAAGAAAAAAAAAAAAAAAAAAAACTGAAAAAAACAAAATATTCCAACACACAGGTTAACATTAATAATGGGTCTGGATGATAGGACTAGAGCTCCATCACCATTTCTTTATTTCTTCGTTCTTCTGGATTTTAAAATATATTTTTTTCTTGAAAATCATGTATTTCATTTTAAATGAAACACTTAAAATGTGCTATTAAATGTTATTAGCATAGTGACAGATCAATAGATGTCCTTTATCTAAAATTTGATATATTTTGTCCACTAAAGTAACTGCAGAAGATATGTACTTAAAATCTGTACCCAAGTTATTTCAAAGTATGTTTCCATAAAAAAAATATAATTCAGACTGACCTCCTCTCAGTATGAATCATTGATGTGCTGTTGCAAATAGAGGCTAAAGCATTTTTCTAATATGTCACAGAAATACTAAGCATAAAGTTCCCTGCCTTATTAAAACCACAGGATTTTACTGAACAAAAATGTTTACTTACTGCAAGATACTGTGTTTCACTGACCATTTGACATTTAATAATAACAACAACAATAATAAATACAGATGAAATAAACAGTTCAGCCTCAAAGAAAAACAATGAAAGAGAATGCCTAACAAGAAAACTGAACAATCACAGAGAGAAACATTAAACTTTCCTTAAATGTTTTGTTAAGAAATAAAAAATCCAAAGACCAAATGTATTTATAAAACTATAATAATAGTCTATAACCCGTCAATATGGGCCATATTTATCAGAAGTCATAAACACTGCCTTTTCTTACAGGGACTGTATAGGTGTAAACTCAGAGATCCAACATTAGCTCATAACAGAATGCAGCTACACTCACACTCAGTTACCTTTCAAATAACTACCCCAGGTCATAGAGAGTCAGGAGTAATGAAATCTCTTGGTTTCATTACTCCATCTACACATTAGTCTTGACACCTCAGTTCCATGTGCTGGGATAAGAGAGAAGAAAGAAGGCAAGCGTTCCAGTACAGGAAATTCAGGGGAATTAATAGCACCCAAGGTGCTATTATTATGTTCCTAACTCACAACAAAAGCTTTAGAGATCGCTTTGGCTTAGAGATCCTCTTTAAACTGAACATTTGGATAAAGCCGGTGGGCTGAGCTTCCATTTGCTTCCTACAGAAGATGAATTCATAAAATTGGAAAAAGGCAGTGTGTAGTTTTACTGGTTATACTCCCAAATTGTTAGATTTATAAAGCACTTGATCAATAATCTTAAAATGGCCACATTACTAGCAATTTCACTAGTCCTTCAACCATTCCCCACCATTTAAAATCTTTCTCCAATAGCACTAGGCACCTGCTGGCAATAATTATATTAAGAGTTCCTCTTCAAACAAACACTTCTGGCGGGGAAGAAGATATAACAACTACAATTACTTAAAGTTGATAGGACAAGCAAATAGAAAGGACATTGTTGGGGGGGAGGGAGGAGAGGGAGGAGAGGGAGGAGGGAGAGAGCTTTTGGTAAGAGGCAACAATAATCAACCACAATGTATATCGACAAAATAAAATTTTTAAAAAAAATACACTTCTATGACTAATCAGGGAATATAATTAGAGGAATATACCTCTGAGAATATAGAGGAAAATAAATTGAAAAGCAACCCTTTAGATGAATTTTCTCAACTTCTTTCTATATCTCACCCTGATGAAATCATCAAATCCACTGTTCCAGAAAAGATAGTTATTTATAGTGTTATTAGTTATTATTCATACTGTTTTTGAAGACCAAAAAAATTATATTACAATTTTAGATAGTAACCAATCAAAAGTGCTCATGTCTTCAAACTGTACCTAACACGACACTCAAGATCTATAAAAAACATCACCATTTTCGAACAAGTTTCTAGTTGGACTTAGGTGGCAAGAACAGATCTAAAGTTAGAGATAGCTGGTCATGTGACATGAATATGACACAGACTACAAGTCCAGGATTTTTAGTCATAAGTGGTCATGGGACACAAGAGGATTGTAATTGTTCTCTGGGAAGTAGGGCCACCAGAAAGCTACAGATCAAGACAATTGCTTTTCAGCAAAGGGGGAAGAGAAATTAGAAGAAAAAATGTCCAGGATACTGTTATTCCATTAAATGGCCAAAGAAAGATATCCTGTGACCAGAAGGATCAGCAGAAAATATACTTAGAGGAAAATGTGGGATCAACGAAGGGCGAGATCATGGCAATTGTTATTAAAAGTGCCAGTTTAAATCCTGCTTGGGTATTATGCATCACCACCAGAGAACTACTTACTGTATTAGGATTCTTCGTGAGGCTTGTTGGGACTTTATACTGAGAGCATTAAAGCACCATTGTACATGTGGGGTAGGGCTTAAGGTTCACACTAACTAGATGTATCATTCTGATCAGAAGGTGTAATTCTAACTCACCCACCATTACATAATTTTAGAATACATTTCTGAATCCTTGCTGAAAGTCAAAAATCATAAATATTTTATTATAAGAGAGTCTAAAAGGAAGATATATTGTAGAAATAAGGTAAAATCATTTGTCAGTTTTAAATACCAAGGGCTTCTACATGTTTCCAAACTACTGATTTTCAGATTTTTAAGAACAAGAGCTTAATGATAAATTAAGAATAATTGAGTTTTACTATATATTTGAACATAAACAAAACACATAAAAAGATTCACCCTCAAATTGAAACATTCTATGTATATTTGGCCCTAACAAAAAGACTGGTGTTATGTTAAAAAATCAGGGACTTGGGGTTTGGAAAATAACGGCAACATTTTAAAAGTACTATATAGTATATAGAGTTTTGGAACTTCTTTATTAAATTTAATTATTAGAATTTCCACCTGGTTTTCCGTAACTTTATTTCTGCCTATATGCCCACATTCAAATTCTCTCTCTACCTCACAGGCAGCTCTAACCTGAGGTATAGGCTCAATCATGGCTTTGGATCTTAACAAAGCCATCTTCACTCAGTCCACTCCCACCACTGCTTTTGTCCAACAGCAAAGGCCTATCAGAGATGGATCCAGCCCACCCACTCCCACCTATTTCAAGCCACAGGCTCCTTAACAGAACAGAAGACCTGCCTCCTTCAGACCCCATCCCTAGTTGTCTATCATGACAGTAATGTTCTCATAACCTTTCTCTCATGGCTATTCCCAAAGCCTCAAATCACAGCTCACTTGACTCAGTGTTCAGTGCTTCCTAACGCTAGATTTTCATCGAGCAATTGTTAAAACCCTGTGAGGTTGTGCCTCATTAACCTACAATTCCAAGGTCTTTATTTCATGGACTGTTTGATAACCTATCTAGGTAATAAGAAGGAAAAACATAACATTAACAGAACTGGCTAATTAATGGCTTCACAGAAACAAAGCTGCCCTCTGATTCTGGGGCTGAATGGAGCTTGAATGTTATACCTGATAATAAGTAACTCAGGAATCTGCACCTTTCTGTCTCTAAAGATCGTGCCACAGAAATGCTGAGTCTTAGTCTCCTGATTAATATTCTAAATGTCATAAAATGCTCATTTATCTTGAAACTGACCTAATTTTTTTTCAAATGAGCATGTCTTTGAGTTTAGGTCTGCTCTTGCCTTTGCAGAGTAGAAATGTTTTTTTGTTTGTTTTTGTGCCAAAGAGTACAAAGAAATGGCAGGGTGGGGGCAGCAATATGATTGATTTTCCGTATTCTTTAAAGAAAACATTTTCCCCTGAGTTTACATGGAAAAGGCTATGAATATCAATTCTTCATAAAAGTGACCAAATTAAGAGATGAGAATGGAATATGACAAGATAGGAAAACTTGCTCTTTATAAACATAAGAGATATTCAACCCCAAATAAAATAACAACAATACTAACAATAAGAGATTCAACTCCACAGTTGAATATACTGCATATACTTCCAGTGAAGTTTCATGCATCCCATTCTGAGCTCTGAGCACCAGATAAACATGAATCATAGGTGGAAATATGCCACATTTAGCACTAGAAGCAGCATCACAGCTCATTAGCAGAATAAAGCAGAAAATGGTCAGGTAAATAAATATTACAACATAAAATGTACTGGTGATAAAAGTCCAATAAGAAACATACGTGAGGTTTACAATACTTTTTTTTACTGGGAAGCCTAGTTGTAAACATTCACATTAAACTACTGCCCTCCAAAACGTAACCAACCACATAAACAAAAATTATCTTTTGTGACTATAAATTCATGAATAATTTATACTCCATGACTCTTTTGTCTCAGTGGTTTTCAAAGTAAGAAATGAGCTGTGTTAAGTAGCTTCACTGATTTCTTCATCTTGAATAGCTGCCAATTCTGGAACCTCATTCATCCTCAGAACCTCTGCATAGAGCAAATAATTATGTAGACTTCTGGGAAGTGGCAAGTGACAGATAAAACTGTCAGACCGTAGCTGTTCTGGTTTTAGACTGGACCGAATTTCCAAACGACAAAGATGGGTCAGGGATGGAACAGAGGCTGGAGAAACAAACAAAAAAAGCAAGGTGAAAAACTTTTAAACAGAAAGTACACTAAAGTAAATGTCTTTTTTCCCTCTCCATCTCTGTGTAGGAAAAGAGAAGTGATATGTTACCTAGACTTTGAAAGAAGACTACTTGAACCAGGATGACCACAATAAACCTTACTTATTTATTCTTTTCTACAGCCTGCACCTGGCTCCTCTCCCTCCAGTTGTTGACCACACATTCAAAGTCAGTACCCAGGAACAGAAAAATTCCAATGTTCAAATTCTACAGATCTGACAATACCAGTTGGCATTTAAGAAATGGATGAACAGACTTTAGAAATGATAGAAGTTCACAGAAGCAAATGTTATATCCTTCTTAGTCTGTTTCATTGCAAATGGTCTCTAGACCTACCACTTCAAGTGAATGGATATGTAGCTTGCAAGTTTTTCTCTTTTTTATCAGCGACATACAATGAAATTTTAAAATTGGCACAGAGAGAAAGGGAACATTTACTGAGTGCCTTCTATGCCATATGTCCATGCACTTCACATGCATTCTCTTTTTATCTTCATTAACCCTATGAGAAATATATTATCATGCTATTATAGAGATAAGAAAACAGGTTTTAAAAAGAGGTGTAAGTTTCCAAAAGTCACAGAGGTAGTAAGTGGCAGAGCCAGGATTCAAATTCAGATCCATCTGACTCCAAAGCCTGTGTGTGGGTACGTATTTGCTAAAGCCACTGAAGCCAAAAGCTAATTACTAATTAAAGGATAATCCACATGAATGTAATTAAGAACCATATGATAGCAGTTTCATTTTCCAAGATGAAAAGTGTTAACTAAAGAGGTTAATGTCCATGAAAACTTAGAGTACTAAAACAGCTAGGGTTTTCACGTGAATCAAACTTAAAGCCGTTGGGGCCAAGCCCGTGGCGCACTTGGGAGAGTGCAGCGCTGGGAGCGTGGCGACACTCCCGCCGCGGGTTCGGATCCTGTATAGGAGTGGCCGGTGCACTCACTGGCTGAGAGCCGGTCACGAAAAAAGACAAAAAAAAAAAAAAAAACTTAAAGCCGTTTGTTAGTACAAGAAATCTTTTATAAACCCCTGTGAAATGTAAAAATTATTAACAGACTAGGATCAGAGCATCAGACAAGTACTATCAAGAGCACAACTGATACCAGACCAGCTAGTCTGATTCCAAGTCTAGAATTCTTTAAACTCTAATACCCCATAGGGCTAGAAACTAATACTCTATCTTCAGTATCTTCCAAACCACTGAAGTTAACTCATCATCTTAAATTTTAGTTTATTAGTTTAATTTAGTTTATTCAGAGTTTAAGAAAATCCTCAAGCTACAGTGTTTCAAAACACCACATAAGAAAGTAAAAGTTATCTAATTTTGTACATAAAACCTGAGTCTAAGAAAAGATGGGCATTTTCTTAAACCATGAGTCAGCACAATTCCCTGTTATAAATAAGATTGCAGCATCTATGCCATGTAGTATATTTATTTCCAAAGTGTTTTCATATCCATATCTTATTTAAATTTTACCCCTTTCTGTAAACTTAAAGGAGAAATCATTGCTCTCACTTGAAAGACAGGAAAACACATGTAAAGGGAATACTATAGGAGTTAACAGGGATATATATGTGGAGAGCATGCCCCAACTGCGAACACCAGTTTTCCAAAGGAGTAAGTAGCTTGACTATGTTCAACTATCAAGTATAAGGGAGTCATCTTACCAAGTAAGATCAGGAGCAATTATTGGTCAGTTAATAGAAAGTCACCTTAAAGCAGGTGACCAAAACCATACACACTTTAAACATTCTAATTTAAAATGTAGGAGGCTGGCCAGTTAGAGCATGATGTTGTAACACCAAGGTTAAGGGTTAAGATCCCTGTACTGCCCAGCTAGTAATTTTTTTCTTATCTTTCAATTGTCTTACCCACATCTAATTCGATATCCATTCCTGTTCAGTGCTCATCTTTATCAACACTTTTTAAAGCATTCAACTTTGCCTTAATAGAAACAATGACTCTCTTTTCATACTCATAATTCACTGGCTTATGCAATTTGAAAATAAATTATTAAATTACAATAATATGCACAAATGTAATAAAAGTCTCAGAAATAAACATAACTGATTCTTGGTAATCACACAACTCGGCTGGTAGTGACAAAAGTATGTTGGCTTTCTAGAGAGTAGCCTATCAGCTGCAAAACTGAGCATACCGTGGGCACAGTCAGACAAGACTGAGAGGAAATAACAAGAATGGTTAATCCAGTAGGTGGGTTAAAGTGAAACTGGTTAACAGAATTTCTACTTACATTCAGCTAGAGCTTAACACATATTTGTTAAGTTGAATCTCTTCTTTCTGCACATTCTTGCTAATGCAGATATTTATTACAAACCCAGAAGGATGATGAAGGATGGCTGTGCATGCCGGAAAAGAGCTGCTCACTTAGGGATAGGGAATCCTCAATGTTGCTCCAGCATCTCTGACTTGAGAGACTACACTGACTTCAAACTTCTCAGGCTGATTGGGAAAGAGATCCTCTGGCTACCTAAAAGTTTCCTGCAGAGCTGAGAAGCCTTTCCAAGTTATCTGACTACACCACTAGAGCCCTATGTTAAAGCTTAAAAAAATCATTTCTTTATGCTAATATGTGCGTGGAAGCTCAACCATTTGTGATCAAGCCATTGGACCAGTACACATTTGTTAGGGGAAGCTTCATGACTTGCCCAACGTGACACTGTACATTAACAACATAGCTTTTGCTAACTAGATTCAAATGATTTGACTCCAAGTCAAGGGTTCTTTAAACTGTGATAAGCCCAAAGTAATTCTCTAACATCTTCTAAACCACTGAAAATATCATAAGTTTCATAAGATCTTTCCATTTAATAATTAAAAAGGGAAGAGTAGAGTTACTTCAGATACTAGTTCAAAATTTTAATTGCATCATTTTGGTTTTCCTCCTGAGAGCACAATAGATCACTGGCCTAATGAACAGAGGTTAGAACTACGTTTAACTGAGGGAGTCTTTCATCTGCAGATTATTAACAGACAATA
The DNA here is from genome assembly GCF_027409185.1 of Cynocephalus volans. Lineage (NCBI taxonomy): Eukaryota > Metazoa > Chordata > Mammalia > Dermoptera > Cynocephalidae > Cynocephalus > Cynocephalus volans. Next base: position 50,410,740 of record NC_084473.1, read on the forward strand.
ATATGCCCATCAGTGCCATTTTAGTTTAATATGCTGGTGAATACCAAGGGTATTTTATTACCATATATGTAATATTTCAAAGCAGGCAAAATTCCTATGAAAGTTTTAGTGATGCATAGTATTTCCAGATGTGTTGCCACTAAGCTGTGAAAAGATCAAGCCATGACTTGAATTTATAATATGAAAAAAACCACAGAAGCTGTACGTAAAACACACTTTCATGAAAACCTGTTAAAACTAGATTTTAATTTGTTAAACTTCTATGTTCTTGGATTATGGTACTGACTGTAGCCTAAAAAATGATGTCTGAATCCATGCTACACTTTTCAGTCACTTTTCTGACCCAATCATTTTCTATTTAGTATGTTAAACCTGGTCTATCTATGGATCTATTAGCAGACAAGCAACCTTTAACTTTTCATTCCCATATAGAATTCTCCAATTTTTTTCATGTTGTTATGATAGAACAATCAAAATAGAAGGCGGCATGTTATGTGAAGTTTTATTAAAAGCAAAAAGCAGACACAATGATCAAAATAAACTCAACAATTCTTAAATCGTTATGCTCAATAATGCCAACTTTACTGCATACAGAACTACATCTACGTCACACAACCACTATATTTTCCACAACCATTCATCTCTAGCCTGCCCTCATGCCGATGTTCAAATGATCTATATAAGCGGTCTTCAAAATGTTCATGAAAGGGTTTGTATTATCTTTTAATTCAATTTTTACATGAACTTTTTCAAGTACCCTCATATTTCTCTGGTTCCTTTGCATTGCTTTACACAGCAAATGGATTCATTTGACTTCTGGGCCATCTACTAGCATTTTTTTTAAAAAAATTTTTGTGACTGGCTGGTATAGTGATCAAATACTGGACCTTGGTGTTATCAGCACCATGTTCTAACCAACTGAGCTAACCGGCCAGCACCATTTATATTTTCATCCATTAATATACTGTCTTTCTGGTTGGCTTCCATCCTTTTGTTCCCAATTTTTCTTAATTTACTTGTATAATCTCTCTCTCTCACTTACTACAGCTAAAACCTGAGAGAAAATACAAAAAAGAACTACCTGAGGACTCTGAAAAATAAATAACAGACTGGGGCAGGAAGTCAAAACTTGAAGAATGACCACTACAGTGGCAATGAATGGGATAAATGGAAAAAGCACCATACCATAATAAGACCTGTGCTGGAGTTGAGGAGCCACTATTAACCAGTGTGTGACCTTGGACAAGTCATTTAAGTACTCTGACCTTCAGTTCCCCTTCTATAAAAAGAGCATAATGCCTCATCTATAAAATGGGCATAATAACACCTCCCTGCATCAAATGGTCATTGATGAGATTCAAGTTAGAATACACCTGCAAAAGCATTTTATAAACTGTAAAATACCATACAAATCCAAGGCACCATTGAATCTAGAGATCAAATGATTTGATTGCACACCCAATTAGTAAAAGGTCTTTGAGCACAGAACCCCAATGTGTGTATATTTATTTGCATATAAATTATGTGCATACTATTAAATTAACATTATTTGCACTACAAAATCAACACACACAAAATTAGGAGTAAGCTAAAATAAGACATATTTCAAATTACTTCATTTATTTATTAAAGGTATAAAATCCCTGTAAATATTAATATTTTAACAAGAGTAAGATGCTTGACTAAGCTTTATTAATTTAATTTAATGATCTGATAATTCCAAGATTTGGTCCAGTTTATTTTGATACTTGGGGTGTAAAGGCTGATAAAACTGAAAAAATATCTTTAAAAAGCATGTAGATCCAAATGGAAGAAAATGCATTGTGGTTTAACTGAACTAAATTAGGATTCTATTCTATCCCATTTACCAATTATAAAAGTTTTTTTAATCAAAATTCATTTGGTGAATTTCTATTTTTCCTGATACAAATCAGTTTAATCAGCTAATTAGAAAGTTTTGCTTTTTTACATTTTTATTAAATACATTAAAAATCCAGAAAAACTGTTTCCAAGTATTTTAAGTATGTCAATATGAGAGTTTGTCTAGGTGATAGGCACTGTTTTTAGCAAAAAAAAAAAAAAAAAAAAAAAAAAAACCACATAACAATGGGAAGATTTCCTGGTGCCTGTTTTCAAAATCATCTCCATGTGCCAAAGTTTTTTTCAGAAAATAGTTTCTCACTCAGTTAAAATGTTATCTTTTCCTTAAATCAACAGAACTTTTAGAAAATATGTGCCAGGTTTCACAGTACTGATAACTACTTATCACCAAGAAAAAAAAGGTCAAGAAAATTGGAACAGCTGTATTCTCATGAAAGATAAGCACATAATTCATCTTTAAATTCAAGGACTCTTTTATATATAGTCATAAGATAATGAACAAACCTCTAGATTTATAAACAATAACTATGGCCACTCCCATCTCACTATAAAGTACTACAAAGACTCATATATTTTAAAGGCCATGTTTTAAAAAATTATCCACAATGATATTACTTTGTACAACTCTGGTTTCAACTCTTTTCCTGTATTAGCCTACTAAGGATGCAATAAACTCATTTCATATGTGATGTTATCTCCATTACCTTACACTTTGAAAAAAGGCGGCCACTCCATCAGTGGTTATTCTTACGTAGCTTTTCCAAAAAACATCCTTCTGTTAAGTAAGTTATTACTGTTGCAAATATATCATCTCAAGTACATCTTTCCTTCAGTGGCTCTCAGAAAAGTAATTGTCTATTCTCTTGTTGAAACAGAATCTTAACAAATACCCTAAATTGAGATGTTATAAATATTATAAATCTTCTTCCAATTTAGTATACCAAACTTTCTATCTGCAGGAGTTTTTTTACTCTTTTCTTTAACTTTTTAGCAATGTTTTCTGTGCTCCTTTTAACACTATTTGCTAACAAGAAATGAATTTTATTTTGTCCCTGAACTGTCCGTTTTGTGCTGCTATAACAGAATACCTGAGACTGGGTAATTTAGAAAGAAAAGAGGTTTATTTGGCTCACAATTCTGATGGCTAGAAGGTCCAAAATAGGGCAGCTGCATCTGATGAGGGCCTCAGTCTGCTTCTACTCACAGTAGAAAACGTAAGGGGAGCAGGCACGTGCAAGAAATCATATGGCAAGAGAGGAAGTGACAGAGAGAAACCAAGGAAACCAGACTCTTTTTAACAACCTGAGGAAATTAATCTATTCTCATGAGAGCAAGAATTCACCCACCCCTGGGAGAGAACATTAATCTATTCATGAGGTATCTGCCCCCATAATCCAAACACCTCCCACTAGGCCCCACCTCCCAACACTGCCACACTGGGGATCACATTTCAACATGAGTTTTGGAGGAGACAAACCACATCCAAAGCATAGTAGTCCCCATATTATTTCAGCCAGTTTTACTGTGGCAGGAAGAACATGTGTTTCCCTGACAGTGCTCAGAAAGAGTTCTAAGCATTTATCATCATGTTTAGCAAAATTTTTAAAAATAATGACTGAGCATACTAGGACAAACACGGATGAAATAAATCACAGGGTTTGTCTTCATGTTCTGGATGCCTAGATTAGAGAGCCTTGCTGACTACAATTTTTTTCATTAGCTTATATCTCAAGGCACACTACACTTTAAGGGCAAGGCTCACTGTTAACATTAGGAAAGATAAGACCATATTTTAAATACTTTTCTTGGTAATTTTGAACTTTTTTTGGCTCTGTTTATTTTTTATTGTATATATTTAAGGTGTACAACATGATGTTTTTATATACTTATCTTGATACACATATACATAGTGAAGTGATTACTACAGTCCAATATACCCATCATCCTATATAGTTAGTTACCTTTGTTTCTTTTTTGCTAGCCCCATACCGATCAGCCATAAAAAAAAACCCCGAAAGAGTAAAATCTACTCTATTGGCAAATTACCAGTATACAATACAATATCATTGACTATAGTCTTCCTATTGTACAGTAGACCTCTAGACTTACTCATCCTACATAACTACAATTTTGTACCCTTTGATCTACATCTTACCATTTCCTTTCACCATTAACCCCCTTACCCCTGGTAACCTAGCTGGTCATCATTTTTATCACATAACATGGCTGATAAAGAATAGGAGATGCAGCTCTCCAATTATTTTGTTGGTTCACTTGTGCATTTAGTATTATCCACACAAAACATTATTTCTCTGCAGAAATCTTTTTAAGCCACTTGACCAATTTGTGAGACTTAAGTTAAAACTATGTTATATAATCATGGTTCCATTAATCATAGCAATATAATCATAGCAATCTTACATGAATTGCAATTCACTCAAGCACACAAGTGGTTGCATGTTGAACTCCATGCACCCTACTATGGGAAGCATTGACTTAACCCATATGAATACACAGGTACAAGGCACTGGGCCATGTGTGCTAGCGTGTGTGCTAAGTGAGGGTCGGGGCACAAAAACTCAATTCTTAAAACTATAACCTCACTAATAGAGAAAAGAACAAATAAAAGGGAACTTAAGTCATTAATGAGCAATTACATCTTCCTCTCTCCATCTTCAGGATGCCTCTCTGGAGTCTGGAATATTTGAGGAGTAAGTGAAATTATCCAGTTTAAGCATTTTCCTGTGGTTACCAAATGAAAGAATGAATTATGGTCTCAGAATCTCTCAGAAAATAAAAATGTATTTTTTCTTTCTCTAACTTGTTTAGGAAACTATATAACACAGCAGTCTAAGACAGTACGATAAAAATTAAGCTCAATATTATAAAGGAAACTTTAACACCCTCTAAAATCTTTCCATAAAGTTCTCTGGAATCCCATCACACAGAACACTCTCCCACCACCTCTTGTCCTTGCAGAAGCCTGATCCTCCCAAGGAAATTACTTCCTTGGCCAATTTCTAAAACAGAATTTTCTCTTCTTCCACACCTTGTCACACTTGTCACAAGGTCTAGGAAGCAATTTTAGCATTCCTATAGTTCTCCTGCACCACTTCAGACCCACACCTTTCTGTCTTTAAATTCCAATACACATCACTTCCTATCCTTCCAAAGTTTGCTCTCCCTTACTAGCACATCTGATCTTTAACATCATTGAGACCTTAGGTTCCCTGACTTCTCCCATCTATTCTACCAGGTTCGTTTCCTTTCTCATTTCTTTTCCTATCTAGACTGGATTCATGGGCCCATCACTCTGCAACTCAGGCCTACCATGAAGGGCAGATCATAAAGAAAATGACAGACATATTTCATTTTCAAATCAAGGGCCATGAACTCTGTCTTAATCACTTAACAATCTCCCACCCCTGGCCCCAATACCTTCCTGATAGTCATGGTTTTATGCCTTTTATATACTGGGCACCTTTATCTCTCTCACTCTCAAGGGAGCTGGTGTCCATGAACTATATAACAAGATAACTTTCCTTCTAGTCTTATTCAGTCCCCTGAAAAGCTGGATGATACTAGCTTTTTCATAATACTTATTTCAACAGGAATCTAGTTAACATCCTACAGTCTGTCCTTATTACTAGATTTAAGAGCCAGAACTAAGGTTTTTGGATTTTTTTAAATGACAAGTTTATAGTTAACTTAAAATTTTAACAAGGTTCATATGTACAATCAACTATGTTAACAATAAAAATAAATATATAAATAAATAATTTTTTAAAATATTAAAAAACCACACCAGAAAAAAAAATTCCTTTACAAGGTTACTTAGGATTTTTATGCCAATGAAAAAATTTAACTTCTCTGCTGACTTTACCTCTCATGGTAATGATCCACTTAGGACTTTTGTTTCACAGAGCCTGCATAAACAACCACATTTTTAAGATTCTTTAAATCTTAATTCATATAGTTCACATATAGTTTATATAGTTCATCATTTCGGAGGACCTGAATGAAAGGATTAGGAGGAAGACTACTGGAATCCTATCTGGAACCAATAAGGAATGAATAAACTGCTTCTCTGTGGGAAATATCTTTTAAATAGCTGCATTAATTTTAATAGGAAATTTCTAAAGGAATTAATTTACAAATAGAACTTGTTTTTTTGTTATGTTTGTTTGTTTTCTGGTTTTGGTGGCAGGCCAGTACAGGGATCTGAACCCTTGACCTTGGTGTTACAAGGCTGCACTCTAACCAACTGAGCTAACTGGCCAGCCTACAAACAAAACTTGAAAGTCTTAAAAGTGGAATAAATCTAGGAAGACTTTTATTCACTTGATTACAGGGATACTCTACTACAGTTAGCTCTTCTTTGCTTTCTACTATCTTTGAAATGAATATCTGAGATTCAGAAAATTATTTCCTTTTGTTTTAATTGGAATATAGCTGTTCCAGGGATTTGCCTGCACACATATCCAATGTAGTAGATATGTGGGAAGAGTGAGATGGGCTTTCAAACAATATTAGTGACATGATACTTATGACACATTTTAAATACTGTTTTAATTGCCCTAAGGCAACAATTTCTCCTCCTTTAGTTTACCAACAGACTGCGGATAACTTCAAAATGGTTTTAGCAGCAAAATATCCCAGCAAATGTGGATTCAACGAATCAGTGCCTAGTTTAGTAAGGATTTCTCCACAAAAATAGAAAACAAAAAACTTGGATTAGTAAGAGGCTGTGCAAAGCTAACTTACACGCAGGAGGAATCTTAAAATGTTAAGTATAAGTTTATCATTTAAAAATAACACAAAAAACCTAAGTCTGGCTCTTAAACCTAGTAATAAGACCAGACTACAGGACAGTGTTAATCTAGGCACGAATCTGCTAAAGTTGTGAAGGCCCACACAGGGCTGACATCTGGGAGACTGAAAGTTTTCCACTTGACAAATGGAAGGACAGGTGTCCAATTTTTGAAGATGACAATTACTAATTGGATTCTTAGTAATAATGCCTCATCCAGAAGAACAGCAGGCAGAGGAAACATCTCTAGAGCTGAGAAACACTGTGAATAGTGCGCTCTGATTCTCACTAAAAATTAACCTTATTAGCTCTACGGGCATAGCCTCCATGGCTAGACACAATGCACAATTTATCCTGTTTTTCTTTTTTAAAGGTCCTCTAATGCCCCATTACCCACCAAATTTAGATACACTTTAATTTATTGGACATTTTATCTAAAAACTGTAAGTTAGGGTGTTGTAGATCAGATCAACGTTTAAAATATGGAGCAGGTGAACTTTAGTTGAGCTATCGTACTACAGAGCACATTCGTATAAATATTCATTACCAAGTATACTACTCCATTATTTGTGGCTTTTATTGGCCTTTTCTTGGTCACTGACTCTGGGGTAGAATCTGGCTATGGGTTAGCTTGGATATAGGCGAGGTTATGCTGTGATGACAAAGCTGAAAATTCAGTGTCTTAACACAACAAAGGTTTATTTCTTGCTCATGCAAGATCCTCCACAGGTCAGGAGATTCTCCCAAAGTGACAACTGGTGCTCATCCATCTTGTGTCACTGCCACCTCAAACATGGCTTTCAGATATCCTCAGCAAGGGAAGTGAGAGCATAGAGTGCTCATTCCCAATGGTTTATGCTTTGACCACCTACCCCAATCACATGACAATCAAGACTGAAAAATGCAGTCTTCCTTTGTTCCAGGGAAGAGGAAAATGAAATGGAACTCAGTTAACTTAGGTCTGTCTCTGCCACAATAACAATATATATTATGAAAATGATGTGAGACAGACACTATTATTATCCCTTCCTATAATTGAGGAAGCTAAGGCTCAGAGATATAAGTAACTTCTCCATAGCTTGAAAGTGGTGGAGGCATGTTTATTTAATTCCAGAGCTCCAACCTTTAACCATTATACTCTGCCTCATGTGCATGCAGAAATGGATCATTACCACAAGAGGCAAAGCCAGCAGAGAAGTTAAAATTTTTCATTGGCATAAAAAAAGGTCGTGCCCTGACTCTCATCTTTTTAACAAATAACTTAATGATATGTTACCAATTAAGCAAGATACCTGCTCTTGGTAAAAAAAAAAAAAAAACAGAGAAACAAATATTCTTTTAAAAACCGATGTTTTATTACCTTAAACTAGAAATGACTTGAGTAGGCAACTAGAATGCTAGTTAATTATTACCAGAAAGGATTACAGATCAATTACTCCTAAATATAAGTTTTGTTTCTGTAACTACCAATCTCATAAAATTAGTTACCACATGTAGTTACCTTGGTGTACTTACCACAAATGGTTTATCTTGAAGGGTACATAAGAAAAGAGCATTGTTCAAAACAAGGAGCATTGCTCAAAATTTCAAAAGAAACTTTGGCTTAAAATACTTGGATTCTTGCTCAGCTCACCAAATTTAGGAAGAAGTCCTCATAATGTTCCTTGGATTTCACAATAGAATACTTACCCTATCACAGATCAACCTTTATTTTTCATTTTTCTTTTGCTTCCACTTTTAAGATCAACTGTCTCTTAAAAATATGTTCTCCACTCAACATGCAACACAAAATAGCTGCTCTCTGACACTTCTTAGGTAGTATAATTTTGAGCTCCTTGCTGCCTACTACTACTAAAAATTGAGTTGAGAGATACAATATTTAGAGAAAACTGCTCAACGAGCACAGAGCTCATTCATTCTCCAGATATTCAAAACCTAGCCCTTGGTCAAGTCAGAGCAACAGAGACCCGAGTACCCAAACCAGTCTGTACTGAGTACTTGAGAACTGCTTTTACCAAATTGTACCTTAGGATGACAGCAACAGTCCACACTGAAGACCAGTAAAAGAAAGTCCCAAGAAACCACAACTACCAAGATATTATCTAGGAAGCTGTAATAGCATTCAAGAATATTTGTACATCTGAGAAACAGGTTTGCTTTATCTTATGAACCCTATCATCTAGTGTCAATGACTAGAAAGCTCAGAGCCAAACTTACAGCCTATCCATGGACAGGTATAAAACTACCATGACTATGCTTTCCCTGACTCCACTTGATATCCTTCTCCACTTTACTTTTCATTTTCTTTTCCTTCCACTTTTAACTTCTGTTTTGCTGCCCTGTGATAATATATACATATAAACTGTTTTAAATCCTTTTTCAAACAAAGCAGAGAAATATTGGCATAAAAAGACCAAGAGAGTTTCCTGGGGCCCTTTCAGGATCCTTTGTAGGACCCAGTTCCACTTAACACTCTGGATAGAATTATACATATTTGATCATTAAATGTTCAGGATGAACTAAAGCCAAATACTTTTATCCATAACAATTTAATTACTTAGACTTGATCTTGGTCAGGTGATCAGGAGTTGGTAAATTTTTTGATTAAGAACTCTACTGCTATGTGGTTGAGCTGATGTTTCTAAGAGGTATGTATAAGGCACATGATTAAAAAGATTGTTACTAAAAGTGTGACTACTCAGTAAATTTTACTTGATATATATTTCCTTTCTGATGCAAAAATATTTTTGAAGACATATCTGACTCAATGATTAAAAGATGAGCAGCAAGGGAAGGGTTGTCGATTTCATTTATAAACTACCACAGCAAGTTGCTACTTTCTTAGGGAGGAAAAAAGTGAGAAAAAAAAGAATTTTGACCAAGTACATGGCATCTCCAGGATCTGAAAAGAGCTTAAAAAAAATGGAGAAAATCTTTCCCCAGGAATAGATATTGGCACACTCAGTGGAGCTCAGGAGCTGAGAATTATCTAGAGGCTTACTAACAATGGCAGACATAAAAGAGGCATTTTTTCAAAAAATTTTAAAGAAATATATTGACAAGGCAGCAGTTGTAAATATCATCATGAGCTATTACAGAAAGCAGGGTAAAAGCAAGACTGTCATATGTGTAAAGAGGTAATCAAAGAGTTGTCCTGGGCTCACTTCCATTGTTGTTAAAACTATGGCCATGCTTCTGCTTACTAGAGATCCTGCAACTCAAAATCCAGGAAAAGAAGGGAGTCCAGATGACCAACATATAGAAATTAAGTGTCCTGAAAATTGAAGAGGAAAAGGGTGCACCAAGAGAGCCTTGAACTATAGAAAGAAAGAGATTGGGTAAGGGACACAAAGAATAATTATGATTTGTAATAATAAACATGTTAATAATATTGATTTGATCATCACATATTGTACACAAATACTGATAGTCAACACTGTACCCCCAAAATATGTATAATCAATTAGGTAGGCTTCAATTTTTAAAAAAAGGCAGAAAATAAAAGACATGGTTGGCACATTAAAATAAATAAATACTTAGTTATTAATAAAAAATAAATTAAAACAAAATAAAAAACAGACACTAAAGGAAACTATTCCAACTGAATTCAGACATGTTCTTATGAAATTCAAAAATAAAATTAAAATTTACATGTTAAAAAAAAAAGAAAGAAAAATAAAAAGGAAAAGAATCATAATCCCATCTGAAACTCAGACAACTGAGTAGATGGACAGATATTTTCCACACAGTCTCGCTAAAATTCCAGAATCATAATGGCTCCTACTAACACGAATACACTGAGAAACCAATATAAGCAGGAGAAAGAACACAAGCTTTTCCTAAGTAGTTTGCAATAAGAAGATGATTAAAAAGCCTTCCCAGAATAGGGTTAAAAAGTCTTCTGGACAACACAAGAGTGAGTCACTGTGGATCAGGATTTCTCAACATCAGCACTATTGGCATTTGCAGCCAGATAATTCTTTGTCGTGGGAGGCTATGCTGTGCATTGTAGGATGTTTAGCAGCATCCCGGGCCTCTACCCCCTATATGGCAATAGCATCTCTACAGTTGTGATAACCAAAAAATATTTGCAACCATTGCCAAATGTCCACTGGGGGGCAAAATCACCCCTGTTGAACACCACTGCTGTGGATGAAACAAATAGCAAACAGCTGCCAGTGTTAACTTACTCTCTTGGTTAATAAACTCCCAAACCACCTCACCTCCTAAACCAGGAAACAGGCAGAAGAAACAGAAGAATTTGCAGGAAAAATGACCACCAAGTTCAACTTTGGATATGTCACAATGTGGGATACCAAGTGGAGATGTCCAAAAGACAGTTGGATATATGGAAACAGAACCAGGAAAAGAGGTCTTAGCTAGAGAAATAGACCAGAAAAGCATTAGCTACATTAATACCTCTGAGAAAGGCTTTTGCAAATCTTCAGCCAACATAAAATCCTCTTAAGAGATGATGATTATTACTGTACACAAGCTCTACCTAGTGCCTAATTAAACAAGAAGCCCTTGATGGATTTAGTCTACTGCAGAGTAATGTACTCACGCACAATTTTTAACTTCATCTGGACAAACCTGCCATATGTTTAGGTCTTCAGAGTAAACTCTCACATATCTTTGTTAATTGACGCGTTGCAATAATTTTCCCATTTGGCGTATGTTCCCTCTTTTGACTCTTTGTTCCCAAATCCACTGCCCCATATTCTATCTGTTCTGAATAGATATTTGTTCTCTACTGCTGCAGATACACAATTAGTAAAAGCATATGCAGTTCTCAACATTAAAAATTACATGCAGGTGAATCATCCAACATTATCATTGAAGAAATTCTGTACTAGAAGGCTCTGAGAGTCCAAACAGATTACTTTTTTCTTCAACAGAAACCTCTGTAACAGTCTGAATACAACTCAGTTCAAGAGCATATTTTTCTGAATGTCTGTTTTTGACTGAAAAATTTACTTAAACGTAATTTTCCAAGAGATTAGAAGACATTTCTACATATGCACAAGTTCACTTACTAAAAACCTATTCAAAATGTTTTATGAAGTGTTACATTTCATGTAAAAATAGCAGTGAAGAAATAATTTTCCTAACTTAAGACATATAATCTAGTTAACAAAATACAGTCAAAGTAAAATAAATCTGAATAAATAAATAGAAATACTTTGCATATTATGTTTAGTTTAAACCAGTTTCCTTGTACAAAATCTCTTCCCACTGTGTTCTTTAACTTTTTTAGCTACCTTAAAATTATTTTAATAAGTGAGAGTAAACTGAAAATTTGTTTTAGAACAGTCATTTAAAATATCCACCCAGGTCACCTTCATAGTTATATCATACCAATATACGCCAATATATTCAGTAAGAACAAGTATAAATAAAGGATGGTAACATTTCCTTATAGAGATGATAAAATATTACAGACAGAATATAAATCCACATACCCCAAAGAGAAAAATTAAGTTTAACATTTTTTCCAACCACAAACTAAATATTTAATAAGCAGATTTTTAGGACCCACTTTTGTTTATATAATCCTTATTAAAAATAAAAGAATATCATTAAATAAATATATCAGCAAACATATGCTTTACTTTATATGCTCCTTAAGCTAAAAAAAAAATCAGATATGATTTTTATTGGGAAAAAAACTCCCCTACTATCCCATCCTTTTCCCATGTAAGAAAATGCAAATTATCTCTAACTTAATATGTGTTCTCCAACAAATCTTTTCACTTAAAATTACAACATAGCAAGAGAAGGAAAAGTAGAAGTGTGTTTAAAAATTATTCTTTCTTACCAATACGTTGCTGTAGAACCCAAGAGGAGTTTGAGGCACGAGCAGAAAGCATCTTTTCGACAGCTGGTGGAAGTCTCTTCCAATTAGTAAACTCCAAAGTGAAGATGAGGGTGCTATCGCTAACTGAGTCAATCCTATATTAGTAAGATATTAACATGCCATTAGACACAAAATATACCAAGGGTTCATCCTGCAAACAAACACCACATACCTAATCTTACAACATCTTAATGAGGAAGGTGGACAGAAAACTGGGGCACAGAAAGTATTCATGTAACTGTAGGCATGTCAGTTGATATGAATAATCACCTACAGGTTCCTACTGGAAACTGAATTGACTCTGTGTGTAGTTGTCCAAGACATGACAAGAAGAATCTCTATTTCCATAGAGAGTAGGAACTTTCCTTCCCATTGGAGACAGCACCAGTGTTATCAGTGGATTTTCTATTATCTCCTCCCAACTGGACCACCTTGTTAAATGTACATTGGCTGTCCTTACAGACACATAATTTAATAGTTCTGAAAGCATAAAGCCCAAACACCCCAAGTTATCCTTAATCTGAGTACACAGAGAGATGGCTGGTTTCTGCCCAACTCCCAGGAATGAACAGCTGTAAGAACCTCTAAGAGCCTTCCCCATTACAGGTTCAGCCTCTAAGAACCTTACCCACTATAAATCCAGCCTTAATGGATGTACCAAAATTAGATTCATCTTTAAGGACTGCAAGAAGGGGTTCCACACAAACAGTTCTTCCTCTATTCTTTCAAAAAAACATCAGATTCCCTATCAACCCAGCCAAAAGAGGCATCACCAAATTTTTTAAGCACTTGAAACCTAATAGGAAGAGCACTGGTTTAAGAAATGTCCTGATTTCCCATGCTAGCACCTCGGGACCTGCCCGGGGCACAAGGTATGGAGCCGGGGACTGAACCCCCTCCCTCAACCAGGCACACCATGCCAGCACCTAGGGGCCCGCCTGGGGACCCGAGGGATGGAGCGAGGGACCAGACCCTCCTTCCACAACCTGGCACACTGCCAGTGCCTTGGGGCCCACCCAGGACCCAAGGTATGCAGCCAGGGACTGGACCCCCCTCCACAACAAGGCACACCGGGCCAGTGCCTCAGGGCCCACCTGGGAAACTGAGGTATGCAGTCGGGGACCGCAAACCCTCCCCACAACCAGGCACACCACCAGCATGAAGGAGCATGCCAAAAACATCACCTCCATGTGGGTGGCCCATCACAGCCACCACAATAACTATGGCTGCCGCAAAAGCAGCTAGACGCCACAACCACCACGCAGATGGTCAGCCAGCCACTGGAGTGCACTGACACAAGGAGAGTCACCAGCAGAGATAACGAAAAGAAGAGGATGTCTCTCTCCACAAAGCCCATTCCAGAGTGACAGAAGAAGCATCTGCTCTACGATAATATTGGAGGACCTGATCACACCTCTCAGCATTGGAGGGATCACCCAGGCAACAAATCAACAGAGTAACCATTATTCTTTCAGTAGGAGAGAAGAAATCTAGGGTAATTAGATGGGGGAGAGGGGAGCGAGGAGGGTGCGGGGATGGGGAGGGATTGGACAAGGGGCATAAAGAATAAGTATGATTTGTAACAATATATATGCTGGTAATATTGATTTGGTCAACATATCTCAACGCTGAACCCCAAAAATACACATAATCAATTTTGATTCAATAAAAATTTAAAAATCAAAAAAAGTTTAAAACTCCTAAAAAATAAAAAAAGAAAGAAAGAAAGAAAGAAAAAAGAAATGTACGGATTTCTAATACCAACTCTACTACTTACAAACACATTGCCTGAATTCTTTAAGCCCTAGCTCCTGCTCTCTAAAATGAGAATATGTAATCTGCCTATTTCAGGGGATTATTTTTGAAAATAATGAGATAATATAATAAACATACTTTTAAAACTATAAAATGCTATATAGTTGACAATTCTAGAACTAATTTGAAAATTTCTGTATTACACTTTCAGAAGGTCTCATGACATTATGCACACACATGAAATTTAGCCAAAGCTTAAAGAGAACTCTAAATCCTAACACGATTACACACCCCATTTTCAGTTATACTCCCCAACCATAACATTTATGAAGCAAAATAAAATGATCGGGGCCTCTGATAATTGCTACAAAAACCGAAATTCTTCTCGAGGTCACTTTTGGAGACATTACTGAGCAACAACTAAAGAAGGAAAAGATATAGAAGGAAAGAAAGTAAATAACACTCTAAAGTTGTCATCTCAAACACAACTTATTTCTGGTAATTGGGAGTCAAAGTATCCTTAAAATGACTGATTAGAGAGTATGACAATTATTTCCCAAATTCTTAATTCTCTCATATGCAAACATACAAGGAAGAACTTAAAATGTAACACAAATGCCTTGGGAAAACATTCCAATTCTCAGTCAGGTCTCGGTAAAATCACAATTTATCAGGAAATACTGAGAATAAATGAAATAATAAAATATATTCAAAGGCAAGCAATCTCCTTGGCTTTCTAGGAGTCCCATACCAAAGGTTACTTGATTCCAGTTCCTTATTTCTTTTTTAATGGTTTCATTTTTCTGACTTAAGGCGCTTTAGGTTTCACTATGACCAAACATAGTCATTTTTATGCAGTTATCTGAACACACACGAGAGCAAATCTGTTTGCACAACTTTAGTTAATATAATGGTGAGTTTATTATACCAACATTGATAATGCCACCCAAAATGTATTGTTACTATACTACATTGATTGTTAAATTGTACAGGGCAGTTGTACAATCATAAACAAGCGACAGTTAATAAACTAAATGCACAGATGACATTTACTTTCCATTATTCTCCAATTACATTCCATGGGTGTGGGAGACAGTCATGCATTTAAAGTTGAAAAAATACTTCAACTTTGTAGATTATATTGTGACAGGCAATTACTCAGCCAAATACATTTTTAAGACTATTTAAAACAAGCAATATTTAGAAAAGACATTTATAATTTACATGACAAAGATTAAGCAACAGACTTACATGTGATATAAATAAGAAACAACCCAAATCCACTTTAACAACATATTGAAATTTTTATGGGAGAATTTTTCTTATAACAGCTCTTTGTAAATTTGATCAAAGAAAGCAAAACATTTATCATATTCAGTGTAAACACTGGCTTTATCCATTCAATAAAAAATCGGTGAACAAAAATTTGACCATGTTAGGCATTTTCACTGCTAAAATGAAATTTTCCATTGTATTTTTTTCCAATGAATATAAAGTGATTAAAGTTATAGGAAAAATATATGCAGTTGGCATTCTCAATTCTGAAAGCTAAAAGTTTTACAACTTACAACAAAATAATTTGTAGTTTACTGGTTCCTAACTCTTTTATTCCAATACATCCAACAATTACAGCACACACCAAATATCTTATGACCACAAAAACTCTCAACTATTCACACCGCGGGGATAGGGGAGTAGGGGTAAGGGCTGTATCAGGACTGTGGAAAGGAGGGTATATTTCACAAAGCCTTCTAAGAGAATAAAGCTAAGTCAGTCCCTTTCCGTACAAGCGGTCTATTTCACTGCCTGGGGAGGAAAGGAAAAAAGGTAATGTTTATTTTTTTTTACCCTGTGTAAGTGTTTCCTAATTTAGGAGCAGGAAGGAGCAGAAAAATTTGCACAAATCCCCCAGAGTAGGCAAGGGATTAAGTACCAGAAATTAAGTGACACAACTACCTCATTTCTGTGCATATACAAGGCTAAGGCAGCATAGTGCAGTAGCTAAAACAGACTTGAGCTATGCTATAGGATAGCCTGGGTTCGAATCTAAGCTCTAGCACTAACTAACTGTGTGAGCTTGGGCAAGTATGTTAAACACTCTGTGCCTCAATTTCCTCCTCTGCAAAATGAGGATAATAACAGTACCTACTCCATTTCATAGTAAATAAGCTAATATCAGTAAAGAACTTAAAACAGTGCTTACTAGGTGTCAGGCAGTACTCTATGTTTTGGTTAAAGAAATAAATAAATTAGACACCAGAAAGGAGTGTGAAGGCTGAAACTATTAGGCAAGTCACATGGAATCAGAGTTGACGGCTTCAGTAGAGAAACACAGCAGTGCAGCTGACAGGAAAGTGGGTGCCTTGGGGACAGGCACCAGGTGGGGTGAGAGATGAAAGGGAACAGATTGTCAGGGCTGTCCACAGCTACCCCATGTGTTGCATTGGATTTACAGCAGCAGTCAGGGAGTGAATCCTAGAATAGTGAGGGACAACTAGTGCTAGTTGTCCAGAGAGCAGACACAATCATAAAATTCACTAAAGAAAAAGTTAAGGGTACTTAAATAACTTTGTTGATAACTAGATATCGCATTCATTACCTAGTGTTTCATATCTCACTAGTGGGTGTATGTATGCATGTGTTTACATATGGGGGGGTGTTAAGACAAACATATACAAATAATTTTTAAAAACCAGAGATGTTGCAATAAATTGTCATAATCTTTATACTTCATTTGGTAACCTAAAAAAACACAATATATTTTTGCAAAAATTAATAGAAAATGTATAGAGGAATGGCAACAATGAGGATTTAATAGACAAATATGTACTGTATTTATTAATCAGCTGTTGGGAAAAGAGTAAATACAATTAAGAACTCAACCTGTTGCAAACTATAAACCAAAAGTAAGGTGAGATCAGAACGTATAACTCAACTTGCTTTTACTTCTACACTCCCCAAACTACCTACCACAAAGCAGTTTTTCCTTATAAACCACAAATCAGAAGTATGTGGTGTCACAAAGAGATGATAGTCTCTGTCATCAAAGAGATAATTCTGTATTTAATAATAATTATAGATAACTGTAATTCTGTATCATCAAAGAGATGACAGTCCTAGGCAATAAAACCTCTGCTTAGTGAAAATTCAGACTCCTTTAATTCAGTAATGTAATTCTTGGGAATTTATCCAAGAGATAAAATTCAAAAGAAATTATATCCTATTTACAGAACTATGTTAAGCATAGTATTACCTATAACAGAATTTTAAAAAAAAAGAAATGATCTAAATGTTCAACAACAGAGAAACAGGTAAGTGTGAAATATCATACAATCATCAAAAACTGTATATTATGATGCTGTGTAACCATACCTAAAAAACTATAATATAACTGACTGTAATGAAGTGTAGACAACTGTAAAACATGTAAGAATAAAATTATTCTTCTTTTGAAATTACTATTAATGCCATTTTAAAGAACCATAAATAAAAAAAAATATTTCTTTAATCATAGTATTATAGAATCTAAATAAACAGAGGCAGAAACGTTTTAGATAAAACAAATATAAAATGTTTGGACCAACTACTTCTGAGAACTTACGTACAAAACTTGAAATCAAGGTTTTAAGCAGTTAAGACACTATATAAATAAGTAAAATGTCATCTAACCTATGTATATCTTTAATCTATTTCATTTACTCTCCAATTTGTGCTTCTTTTCTTTAGTTGACAGATAAAACAGTATTCTCTTTACTATTAAAATCATTTGTGCAGTAATTAGAAAAGAAAAATTTATAATCTCATAATTTCTTTGTACAAATTAATAACTTTGTTGCCTGTCTACTATCTTGCTATTTGTTCCTGGTGAGAAGTTTGCCATCATTCTTGTCACTGTTCTGGAAAACAATGCTGTATGTATACACTTTTTTCCTCTGGCTTCTTACCCCCATTCCAGTCACCTCTTACACCATTTTTTAGGACTCTGTGCTTAAACTCAACCTCACTATTAGTAGCTCCCAACTCTTTCATCCTAATCCAGCCATCACAGTCAAAACACGCACAAACACATGTGCACACACACACATGCACACATACACACACCCTCCTCCCAACACAGGAATCTCAAGAAATTGGGAGAAATCAAAGGTGTATATTCACTCAAAACAGGTAAGGCCCACTACAGTAGGATTTCTTACCAAGAACTGCATAGTAGAGTTAGTGGGTCAAATCCAGCAAGCAGGAGATGTGGCAACCATTCCTTATATTTTGTTTGTGCTTTAATTGCATGATTTATAAATTCAGATGTATGGTTCCATGGTGCCAACGGGCAACCTTTCTCCAAAAAGTAGCGAAATACTGAAAATTTCTCATACTTCAGGCAACATGCCAAATGAAGTTCATTTAGCTGGGCTCCATATTTCAAAAGAATATTCACAATTCCAAAGAACTCACAGCTTCACCACAAAAAATAAAAACAAAAAACAAAGAAGAAGTTAGACTTTTAAATAAAAAATAATTCTTATAACTTGTTAATAGTAGCTACAGTAGGGGAATAAGAATGGTAGATGGGACAGTGGGTGGTTTTTATATATCCAGTGGATTGAGGTTAGGGGACAGGGGAGGGAACTTTTACTTTTTACACTCTCCTGCATGTTTTTAATTTTCAACTCTGAACATGTATAACTTATAATTTAAAATATTTGTCTTAAATAAATATGTAATTTTAAAAATTATTATGCCTATGACAGTATGTTAGTTACATTTTCAAATTATAGGCTCAATGTTTTTCTTCAACCTCCTGACATCTTTCAGAAGAAGTATCTTTAAAATTAAAGTGATGGGTCCAATTGTTAATCTGAAAAAAAGCATAATCAACAGAGTATAAAATGCCCAAAAAAGTCTGTAAACACAGGAACAATGGCATATTTACTATAAATATAAGTTCATCCTACGTTTCTGGACTTTTCAAACCTTTATAGTTCTATTCCCCTTTTAGGAATTCACAAAGCATACACCATAAGAAAAATGCTCAGAAGCCCTCCAGGAAAGAAACCTATTTAACATTGTTTAACCTTGTGTTTCCCAAACATAATTAACTATGAAACCCCTTTTACCCCATGTAATATCTATTAACAATCTATAGAATCCATACTCTACAGAACACACTTTGGAAAACCAGCTCTAAACTTCTTCCAATTATTCACATTGCCTTGAGTTAGCAGGGGCAAGAAAACACTCACAAAAGGCTTATGAAACTGTCTAATGCTACAATACAGACCTTTTTCCAACAAAACTACCACTTATATAGAGAATAATAAACACGAAATAAACTAGAGAATCACAGAACTTCCCCAGAATACCTTGAGCTTCTGGGAAGGCCAATAAGACGATCTCAAATACATGTGCATGCTCCAGAAATGCAAGCAACTTCACTGTTCTATGTGACTTTGATTATTACATGTCACTGAGCACACAGTAAATCCTCTAGCTTAGACAGCCTTTGGTTAACATATAAATTACATGGACATATGCATGTATTTCTCTTAAACACTTAAACAAATTCTCTCTCAAGCCCTGATATCAAACTGGGAAAACTCTTCAAGTCTTGAGATTTAAAAAAAAATATATATATATATATATATCTTGTTTAACACAGATATCAAGAATTGTGACACAGAGAGATGGCACATTACATAAACAGTGAACATCATCAGATACTAAGAAAGAGAAGAGATTTAAAAACTAAAAAGCAATGTCTATACCTTATTTTGGGGTTTGAACATTTTCCACCACCCTGCTCTTTGAAGTTCAAAAATGTGCAGAAAAACAGTGACCACATAAAAGATGCACAGTAAAATAAAATTTTACATGAACACAAGATTATTTTAAACAAATAGAAATGGGCAAACATCTTGAGCATTTTATGTTCAATTAGCCAACAAAATACCTAACCAACTATTAGGTGAATTATCAAAAGGCCATACAGTAAATTTTACTGAATGGCCTTCAGCCACTGGCTGAAAACAAACAAAGACATTAGGTTTTATCAGATGTACCCCCATATGATATGACTATATCATATCATATAGACACAATGGTTTCTATAAAACTAATGTGATAACAATGATCAGTATCAATTAGAAAGACAAAATCAGGTCAGCTAAGCCATGATCTCCTTCTATAGCCATATATAAAAGGCATTACTGTTTGTTCAAATTGTCCTGAATTTCTCAATTTCCCTCCTCCTTCCCCATTCCAGTTAGAGGAATCTTTTTCTTATATTTTCTCATTTAAGTTGAATTACTCAATTGTGCCCTTGAAAGACTGGCTTCATATCACTGCAGCTGTTAACTTTTAGCCCCAAAGGACAAAGACTGCTTTTGCGGTAGGATCTGTACGGTGGTAGAGACACCTTTCCATCATGCTTCAGAGGGTGAGAAGAGCTAAAGGTCCCTGCTTCAAACAGAAGCTCATCCTTTCAAGGGGATACCCACCAAAAATGTTTCAGAACACTGATCCTGAGCTAAAAAGCTGAATTGGCTGAATAAAATAATAAAGAAGACAAAACTTAAAACCCAGAGCTTTACTTATATTTACTCTTTTCATCACCTTTTGATATTAATTATACTATTTATAAAAGCAGATAACCAGTTAGCTCAGTTGGTTTGAGGGTGATGCTGATAACACCAAGCTCCAGGTTTTGATCCCTGTACCAGCCAGCTGCTGCCCCCCCTCCAAAAATGAGACAAAAGTTTACTTGAACACAACAGGCCAATATTGCAAGAAAGGCCACAAATACCAATTTACAGTTTTCAGAGAAATACCAGAAAATATACAAATAACAAAACAAAAGTATTTTACTCATTAGCACTTTAAGTCAGATAATTGTTGATTAAATCTTTTTACATAACATTCTTATACCCAATTAAGATTATTGTAACAATACATTGTTACTATAAAAATAAAATTTCAGAACTTATACCGCTGAACTTATTATCTATTACCAAATCTCTGAAAATCAGAATATCAAATAATTAATTTTGGAAAATGGAATCTTCCAAATTACCTGGTACTAGGTATTGTGACCAAAATTTGCATTCTTATTAATAACTGATACATGGGATATAGGAAATTTGTACATTGTTTCATTAAGAAAAATAAGGAAAAATAAAGCATGATAGTTATTTTCAAATTAAAATTATATTCAATTATCCTTGCCTTATAAATGGTAATTCTAATTAATTAATTTTTACGCAAATAATTGCATTGCAGAGAATTCAAATTTTAAGATGCTTACTTGCTGAAAGAAATAGCAAAAGAATTATCAAATTTTTCAGCTTCGATTTTTTTCCTCAGACGCTGGATATATTACCCTCTTGATATAGTAAAATAAAACCTACTGGAAAAATTGACATTTTCTTGCTTAATCAGCAAAGCTTTGCATAAAGTCCCACAATAATCAAATAATTTTCACATTACATGTACAGTGACTGACTTGCAAGCTAAGAGCCAGACATCAGCTAATATAAATGTAGTATGAGGACTAAAATTTTAATTGATATTGTTTTCTAAATAAATGGAGGATGGTAGTAAGAGAACTAACCTTGATATTTTTCTGTGTGCCAAAAATTGTGCAATGTACTATACTTAAGCCAACTCCTTTATATACACACATTAAACGCAAGCAAAGGTTCCCCTCCCCTTCAACTAAAGTCCCCACAAAGCAGGTAATAATAGAAAGGATGTACCAAAATTTAGTCTGTCGCCATGGGTTCCAGACAAACAAATGAATAGTCGATTAGAAAGACTAGGAGAATACATCTTCATAAAACAGGTATTTTGATGTTTTGACTTTTTTTGTACATGCTAACAAATTATTCTTCAATGACTTTTCTTATTGAAAACCTTACTAATTAAGAATACATTTGATCCAATTACAGCAAGTTCCCATATGGACAAAAGTAGCTCATATGCCCTTTTGATAGCAACCAAACCAGGTTTCAATTATGCTTTATAGGGCTACTTGAAAGAGCAAAATTTCCACGAGGAGTGAAAACCAAAGTTTGTTAGCTTATGTCTACAAGAAAGGACTACTGTACACCAGACTACTTCTCCTTTACTTTTGTTTTACAGCAATTTGATTGTTTCCTTTGGGTTTATATTGTTTGGGTTTACCAAGATTAGAAGGCCAGTGTTGGATGTGCCGGTGGCGATTGAAAGAAGGGCCGGGCTGAGTGTAGTCACTGGTTTGGGCTCTGGGCCATGGACAGAGACACCGATGGGGTCCCACTGGGGGTGGGGAAACCCATCCGAGTCACGGCACCAATGAAAGGAAAAATCCCAGCCAGAGTGCAAAATAAGACACACCAGGAGACAGGGACTCAACCAAAGTGTATTCGGCAGGCAAAATGAACAAGCAGGCGGTCCTCTCGAAAGTGGGAGCAGCAGCAGGGAGAGTCGGGGTGGGCCTTTTATATCCAGTTAGGCTGAGCTGGACTGTTCCTATTGGCTAAGAAGGAAGAGGAGGGAAGTGAGCAGGGTTTAAGCTGAGCTGGGACTTTCTCATAGGCAAGCAAAATTGCGTGCACGGGAAGGTGACGTGGCAGCTAGGGGATTTTTCTGGGTGGGGGTTTTCTGGAAAACTTTCTCAGGCACCATTTTGTGTATCTCAGTCTTTAACGCCATTTTACTTTTCTGGCAGAGGGTATATTAGCCAACACAGTTCAGTTCTCAAAGCCTTTGCTGTTTCTTTAGGCCTGATCCCATGAATGTGCCACTCAGGGTTTAGCCTGAGACTTCAGTGATAGTTTAAATCTTGCTTTCAATTTGGGTCTGTCACGTACATCTGAAGCTTGGGTTGAGTCCAGGAATATGCAGATTCATACAGAGAATTAGGGGATCCCTTTCTCCAGCTCTCTCTTCTCCAGGTTTCCTCTTTCATTCTCTGGCCTATAGGTTCTATTTACTTGATTCCTCAGGCCAAAAACCCCAGTTTTTATTGGGATTTTAGCTGCTGGTGCCACTGCTGCTATCCAGCTCCAGTCTGGGGCCTGCCCTCAGGGCAACACAGCAAAAGAAAGACTGGGAAATTTATCTCCATAAAGGTCACTTCACCAAGTTACCACACCCTTTCATAATTTGCCTGATTTTGTCTATTTGATAGAGTCCTCAGGTAGTTTCATTTTGTATTCTGACCAGAGTTTTTAGTTTTAATTAGTGAGAGAAGGAGAAGCTGTAGTGGCTGTAATGGGATTATTTCATCTAAGCTAGAAGTAGCTCCACAATGTACGTTGATTATTTCTTAGCAGTACAAAAGTCTACACAGAAAAAAATAATACAGAGAACTTAAATATAAAAAGTAAACCAACTGTGGAGTTCCTTAAAAATATAACTTTGGAGTACCTGTGAAAAGAAAAGAAAAATGACCACTTATGTCACTGTTCAAGAATGATGGATTTGGATGACCATAGCAGCTGGTCACCAAAAAAAAAAAAAAAAAAGAATGAGATAATATATCATACTTATAGTTATCCTAGATGCAGCAGAAAAAATAAGATCATGGCCTGTGAGTGATCCTAGGATCTGTGAGTGGATACATTAAAAACACTTTTTTCCCTGATGGTTAGTAATGCTGAGCATTTTTTCACTTACCTGTTGGCCATTTGTATGTCTTCCTTTGAGAAATATCAAATGTCTATTCTGTTCCTTTGCACATTTTCTAATTGGATTATTTGTGTTTTTTACTGTAAAGTTGTTTCAGTTCCTTGTATATTCTGGATATTAATCCCTTGCTGAATGTATAGTTTGCAAATATTTTCTCCCATTCTATAGGTCGTCTTTTCATTCTGTTGATTGCTCCCTTTGCTGTGCAGAAGATTTTTTAGTTTGATATAATCTCATTTTGTTTATTTTTTCTTTTGTTGCTTGTGCTTTTGGGGTCTTATTCATAAAGTCTTTGCATAGTCCTACATTGTAAAGTGTTTTCCCTATGCAAATCAAAACCACATTGAGATATTGTTTCACCCCAGTTAGACTGGTTATTATCAAAAAGACAGAGAATTAACAAATGCTGGCGAGGATGCAGAGAAAGGGGAACTCTTCTACACATTGTTGGTAGGACTGTAAATTAGTACAGTCATTATGGAAAACAGTATGGAGGTTTCTCAAACAACTACAGATAGAACCACCATACAATCCAGCAATCCCACTTCTGGATATCTATCCAAAGGAATGGAAATCACTATGTTGAAGGGATACCTGCACTCCCATGTTCATCGCAGCTCTCCTTACGATAGCCAAGATATGGAATCAACCTAAATGTCCATTGATGGATGACTAAATAAGGAAAATGTGGTATATATACACAATGGAATACTACACAGCCCTAAAAGAGAATGAAATTCTGCCATTTGCAGCAACATGGATGAGCTTGGAGAAAATCATGTGTGAAATAAGACGAACACAGAAAGAAAAATACTGCATGTCCTCACTCATAAGTGAAAGGGAGGGTGGGAGGGAGGAAGGAAAACCACAATAACACATCGAACTTACAGAAGGGGAAAACAGATCTATGGGTATTAGAGATGGGAGAGGGGGAGGGGAGTTAGGGAGAAACTGGGTAATGGACACAAAGAATAATTATTATTTGTAATGATGAATATGCTAACAATACTGATTTGATCATCATATACTGTATACAAATACTGATAGTCAACTCTATACCCCATAAATCTGTATAATCAATTATGTTCCAATTAAAAAATAAATTTAAAAAAATAAAAGGGCTGGCTGGTTAAGCTCTGTTGGTTAGAATGCAGCCTTACAACACCAAGGCCATGGGTTCAGATCCTCTTACCAGTCAGCTGCCAGTTATGTGAAATAAGCCAGGCACAGAAAAAGAAATAGCACATGTTCTCACTTATATGTGGGATCTAATAAAAACAAATAAATAATTAAACAAACATATAAGTGGAGGGGGGAGACACATCACAAAATTCTTTGAACTTGTTAAGTGAACAGATATGATGTTGTTGGGGGTGGGAGAGGGGAGAGGAAGGGGAGAAAAGGAGAAATTGGTAAAGGGCCATGAAAATCAACTAAATTGTATTTTGATAAATTAAAAGATAAACAAAAAAAATTTTTAAAATAAAAAATAAATCATATACTAAAAACAAACAAAAAAACCCACTTCTTTGCTAGAGGTAGCAGAAGACAGTGGAGCAAATGCTTCTAAATACTATTTTTTCCTACTAGGTTTTAAACTCTTAAAGGATAGGGTCTATGTTTCAGCTTCCTCAGGAAATTTAATAGGATCTATTTAGTGCTCTCTCTGTATAACTAATGGTCAATTACTGTTATTGGCTGATTTTGTAGAAATCAAAGGAGAAAGGGGGTTGTCCCCTAAAATTTCAACTAATCTTGGAAAATCCAGAAATCTATTTAAGAGTTTTCCCACCAAAATTCACTTATCTGAATCTATAAATGGCATGAAACATACTGCCTAACTCTCAAGGAGTACCATTAATTTCAAGGTGTTTCAGGGTTGACAGGGGCACTCCATTATCTGGCCTAATTCAAACTGTATTTATAAGTTGATGAGGCATGTTCAGCTGCTATGAGCAGAAGGACCAAAAATACCATTCCTTGAAAAAATAAGATGAAGGCCAAAAAAGACCATCATTATATTGTACATGTGCGTGCACACACACACACACATCACCCAAAATCATTATGCTCTAATCTAATAAGAGATGTTCAGTTCTGTAATGGAGTTAGATAGGATATAGAGAAAGACAGCTAAAACAATTAAAGTCATCAATGCACCCTTGCTACAAGTAAACCAAAGTAATTAGGGGTCCTCTGCCTAGAAAGACAAAACTTGAGGAAGTATACAATGAAATTCTATGAAACCACAAAAGTTATGCAAGAGACTAGGTCCCAGATGCTCAGATTAATTAAAACCCCAAATATTCAAACTAAAATGTATACCTGGAACCTTAATTTTAGAACAAATAAAATGAACTACTATTTTACATAGCAAATATTAAGAGACAGTAAAGACTTGAAAAGCTCACTAAATAAGTTTTCAATAGATATTTAAATTAAATCGCAGCTGGAGATCCATTATGGTGAATTCGAAAAAGCCAATGAAATTTGAAGTATGCCTGCAACCTCTTGCACATCATTAGAAACCATAGCATCTATCTGCACAACTTATTCTATTATTGGATGGACCACAGATATTACTTAAAACAGCTTTTCTTACACATAGATTTATTCTTGCCGTCTATTTTAAAACTTTAGGAGTCCTATAGACAAGTTATTGGTCAGAAGCTAATAAAGCAGCAGTAATTCTTCATTTATTCTACTTCATAGGATCATGGCAGACTAACAATACAAATATTTTGGGGAATTTTTAAAAAAATTAATGTGACTCACATCAAGAAATGCTACACAACAAATACATTAAAAATGCAATAAGATGAGAGTACTTCAAAAAGTTAATGGGAAGATTCATATTATCTTTTAATTCTATTTTTCCATGAACTTTTTAAAGTACCTCATAGATCTACAAAACTAGTTTTATTCCTAGCCTCATAACAAGTCTTGCAAATATAAATTTCAAATGGTAAACCACCTGACATACAATCCCTGCCTTACTTGATGAAGCTCCATTTTTCATTCTTGAACTGTTTTGAAAAACAAAGATATTAGAGAATTCCTGCCTTTACTTTAATATGTTGAAAAGATTCCCTAAAATTGCTACACTAAAAATGTAATCCAGATCCAAAGAGGGAAGGAAAACAATCTGACATTGTTACTCATTTTTGCTACAGCTTAAATATCACCTCATTTTTGCTAAGCTTGAGGTGCATCATAGAGGGTTTTTTCTGTCTCTTTTCTAAGTTAGCAATTTAGTACTAATGGGGATACTAAGTTTCACCATGAAAGAAAGTCACTTGGGAAAACATCCCCGTATAGCAAAAAGAATTAAAATACAGAAAATATACATACTCTTTTTGGAAAGCCATGCACAAGGGAGAACTGAACCCAAAGATGAGGCACATCTGGGCATCTGGGCTGTAGCCATTCTGGAGTAATATTTCTAGGCACTCTTCACGTCCTCCAAACACTGCTGAATAAACAGGGCTCACTTTGTCTGGCCCAGTGTCGCAGACCCGGTTAGTAAGTGGTATTAGCAAGTCCAAGATTCTACAGATACACCAAGTCAGAAGCATTTAATGTTTTTATATGTACATGAGGGTAAATAACATTTATACAGCACTTATTTTAAAAATCACCCACTGACTGATTTAAAGAAGTCTTTCTGCATACCTTTCACCTGAATTGAATTACTACAAACTACATAATTCCTCTAAAATGTTATACTTAGTGGTGCTTAACATAAAGACCATTAAATATATCTGAAACAGAATTAAGTTAACTTCCTATAAGTAAATAGGTAATGTGTTTTCCTTTTTTAAATTTTTCACTAATTACTTACCTTACTATCACCATCCTACTCTCCCAAACTCAAATTTTATGTTAGCTATTTTAGGATCAAATAAATTATTCAAAAATTCATTATACTAAATATAAACTGGTCAAGAAAAGAAAGTATTTTCCTTCTTAAAGTACCAACAATTACTTTTATTTTTCTAATTGGTGAGAATTTTTAAAGATGGTGAAATGAAATGAAGAATAATATTTTCATCAGGAAGAAATCAGAATTTCTGCTAAAATATTCTATTTTCTGAAAAGAATATGAGCTCATTAAAATCTGAGGCAGATTTATAAAGAAGCTGGTTGCTAGGCAGAGAAAGTTCTAAAGAAAATCATTAAAACCTAAGTTCTCAGATTATTCTTAAACTTACCTCCAGCACTCAGATGGAGAAAGGACCTTTCTACTATTCCAAAATTAAAAATAAAACTGTAGGGATAAATTAAGCCAGAAAATTTGCCTCTTTCAGAGAAAGACAAAGCTATTCCAAAGTATCTCTATAACACTGTATTTCTCTTTTCTACTTTTCCTTATGTAAACTAGGCCTAAGATAATATTCAAGGGAGGAAAATGATTTTCCTCATAGGGAGGAAATCACCAGTGACAAATAGAATTCTCAAGATTGAGCACAACTGAGGACAAATTTCTAAGAGGGTTTTGGTATCAATTTAAAGCTCAGAGTATAATTGTATCTAAGATCTATGTTTAAATAAATAATCAAGAATTGGGGAAAACATCAAACTTTAAAACCCAAGTATTTCGTTAAAATCAAAATTCTGTTTAGTGTCTCTTAAATTTAATAAATGTGTGTAATTTTTTTTTAAATGAATGAAAAAATTATAGTTGTGTCTCCCACAAGACGTAAACATGCTTACAAGCATCTTTAAGGAAATACTAAAATACTATGCCACCTACTGGCATAACCACCAAATTGCAGAATCTGTTTTCCTACTATGTAAACATTAGATAATTACTATTTTACCATTACTTTTTAAATTAAATAATGCCAACAATAGCTACAAAAAGTATATTGTAGAATTATGACTCTAAATATTTCAAATACATATTTTAAAAAACTGTGCAAGGCTGGCTGATTAGCTCCATTGGTTAGAGCACAGCCTCATAACACCAAGGTCAAGGGTTCAGTCCCCCATACCAGCCCAGCTACAAAAAAAAAAAATGTTCAGTGCCAATTTATGATGGACAGCCATATTCTCATAGGTATAACCAGGTTATTAGCTTCTAAGATTGCTGGAACTCCCGATTTTCTCTCTCTCCAGAAAATACCAATAATTTATATCACAAAAATTTTTGGCTAAAAAAGAAGGGTAACAGAGTATGAAAAAGTAGCAGGTTAGAGACTTGAAATTAGATGAAGAGAAGTCCAGTCAAGACATGGAGGACTACTCAGCACCCACAAAAGAAAGATTTAACTCTAACAAGGATTACAAACTCAAAAGCTTTCTGAGGTCAGGGAGGTAATGTGAATAAATGAATGAGGGCATCAGAGTGCAGGCTGAAGATGTCTGGGATAAAACTAGGGAGGAGGGGGAGAGTATGGCCATAACCAGAGAAATCAGAGGGAAAACTCAACACTCTGAGAAAGCCTCTGAAGCTACCCTTTCTCCTGTCACTCTTCCTCACACTAGCAAAGTGCATGACTAAGGAGTCAAGGACAGTACGGGGGACAGATTAGGGGCAGATCTAGTCACCCAGCAGATAGACAGGAAAGGATTTTGCCTGGAGGTAAAAGGTCAGGCTCAGATTTATTCCTTCTTCGACTTAATTATGAGACCATTTTAATTTTCTGTTTTAACACTTACTTTGTGTGGCCCATTTGTGCAGCTGCATGAATAGGTAACTGCCAATTATCCTCATTACAGTAGAGATCAGGATCTGCACCACTGGACAGCAAAAGCTCCACACATTTTGTGTGACCCTCTTGAGCAGCAATGAACAAGGGAGTAGCTTTGTCCAAGGCTTGACAATTGACATTTGCACCTAATATAAATAAAATATTTAACGGATAATCCTCACTTATGTAAAAAAAAAAAAAGTGGTAATCAACATAAATTTCAAATCAACTGCCATAAAAGGGTTTCATAGTAAACGAGCTTTCCCCTCTCAGTGGATGTTTTATATACATATTTATTTTGTTTACTTGTTGTTCATCATTTAAATTGTTTTTGCTTTATGTTAGCAAGAAAACAAGTGATTCATATTTTAGAATTCATTTTTAAGCTAAAATGAAAATCCTCCTCAATGAAGGATTCACTTCATTCCAATCTCTCCTCCAACAAGCATTCTGTGGTTTCAATAAGTAAATATTTAAAAAGAAAAAATACAGACCATCAAATATGGATAACATTTCTGATAATTACTGAAAGAGATAAAGTCTACATTATGATACTGTAAGGATAACTTTTCAGGCTAAGATTTATGAAAAAATTACCGGTGGATATGACATATAAGGGAGATGAGCTTTAAAACTAGTATTAACTATCCTCTATATTACATCTCTTTCTTCATGACCATTGCATGATAAATAAAACTATAATAAAAGGAAAAAGGCTTTTATAAATGGGTTTCTGAGTTGACTTTTTAAATCATAAATCTAATAAAGTAATTTAGATACCAATATATAAAGATCTGAAAAAGTTGTCCTAAATTTTTGTGAAGGTTTTGAAAATAGCATATTTCCCCAAACTTTTCTTGTTGACAAATAATGTATTAAATATGCTAAGTATGGTGTTATTACATGACTATGAGAATTTTTAAATTTCTGGAATATATCTGAGTGGAAAAATCATCATTAAAGGGAAAAAGTCTATCTTTTATTTAAAAGGATGATCCATAAATGCACTTTAAATAAACCAAAGCCCTGAGATGGGTAAAAAACTATAAAAACACATATGATAAATTCAAGAGTCTATGGAACCTTCAGAAATTCCAAGTTCAGCATATTAGACAACTAGAATCTTCTTGACTTATATGAAGTGGATGCTTCACCTGCTGTCAGCTTGAGAAAGAAGTAAACATCATTACTGAGAAAAGAATAAGAAAGAAACCTTAACTCTTTTTCAATCAGTTTGATTTTGAGTGACAATTTCAAAGTATCAGAAAGAATAAGGAACCAGTCCCTGAAAGACTACAGGTGGAATAACAGTGAAAGAAAAGTCATTTTAAAGAGTTGGAAACACATATAGTTACATTATAAACATGCCTACATACATTTTCAATTTGCTATTCATAACAATTCATAGAAGAGAGAAGAAAAAAAAAAAGAACAAAGCTAAACAAAACAGGTGCTTAGGGCTCCAGGTGATAGGAGACAGTGCAATTTAAGTCTAAATATTAGTTAAACACTAATAATTTAAACTTATGGGACTGGAAGTCATAAACTGAGTTAGGATAGTCCTTTGGAAGGTATGATGTAGTAGAAGGAGGAAGATCAGAAATCCAAAGGCCTGGGTTCAAGCCCTCATTCTGCCAGGAAATAGTTTCTACATATTTGGCAAGGCACTTAAATACTCAGGGCCTGGAATTCTTAATTTTAAAAATACATGCCTGAATAAATGATTTTGGAGATTCCTCTCAACTCAGATTTACAGATTCATTATTTATAACAGATACCATAAATTGGCACTTAATGAATGTTTCTTTTAATTCCTCCTTGATTTAAGGTATTTATAGGTTTGTAAGAAGAAAGCAGAAATAATAAAATATGTGCCCTGCTGTTTAAATAAACTTTGTTTTGTCTATTTAGATATACTTTATAAAAAGCCAAACTATAAAAAAAAAAAATTTTTTTTTAAAAATCAAAATTGCCTGGCAGCAAATCTGGTGGTATTTTTCTTCTCTTGACTATCCATGCTTCATCAGATTAGCACTGTGAGAGTATATGCAGTGTTTGGGAGGAATTTAAAAGCCCCTACATAAAAAACATTTCAAGAGTGCCACCTCAACACCGTCTTTTCTGGCAATGCTGAATGTGTAATGGTTGTTACGGAGAAATCCTTAGCAGGTTTATGTTGCTATTAACATAATAAAGTGTAAACATACTTTGAAATAAGCCCATTTAGATAATCACACAGTTATAATCACATATATTTTGAAGGCCTAAGATATAAAATATCTATCAGCTTTAAATAATCCTTACAAAAGAAAAAAACAGAGAATAAAATAACCATCTAATAAATTAAGCCTAAACTAGTCTAGTACCCTACAAAGTTGGAACTGTTTAGGTCCCTACAGGAAAGAAGAGCCCCATAATTCAACTTGCCAATAAACCTGTTCTGGTGATATATCATTATGCTTATACTCAGATAAATTAGTAGCTGTGCACTGTATTGTTAGTAATGGACACTTAATAACCAGGCTTATAAATCAATTTGTATTTTCTCTTACCACTTACATGAAACCATAAATTTCACAACCTGATTCATTTTTGAGTCAAGAATTATTCTTCCTGGGAAGATACAAAGTTAAAAGTTATGATCTTAAAAGTACAAAGGCTAATGGATTAATCCTACCTGATGAAATAAGTATGCTCAAGCTTTCTAGCTTGCCATACTGAGCAGCCACAAATAAAGGTGTGATTCCAAAGTCATCCCGGCATTCCTTGTTTGCTCCTTTTTTAAGAAGCAATTTTACAATCTCAGCATTTTCCTAAAGCACAGATTCATATTTTAAATAAGAGAAAACAGAGAAAATAGAAGGCATCTTTTTTCTTATTGTGTTTTTTTTTTTAATCCTCTCACCAAAGGAAAACTTGAAGGAAACAAAAACAAAAAAGTGTATTATTGTATTGATTAGGAAGGAACTGGTCAAACAATCAGAATATCCTATCCCTCTAGCTAGCCCATTAAACAAAACACTGATCCCTAGGAATTATAACCCTAAAAAAATCGTGCAAAATTAGCTTGCTAACTAACCCAAGCACTACGAAGCTATCACAGTTTCTAAACACACTGTTATAAAAAATAAGCCATTGCTGTTCATCAATTTATATCCCAAATATTCTGATGGTTTCTTAATTATGCTATCAGCATTTGAAAAACTTAGATAAATCCCTATACCAAGGCTGCCACAGCTACTACAGCAGTTGGCTTATTCAGAATGATCATTAGCATTTAGACTGCCTTTTCTGTACTGTGCTAACCATCATAAATCACAAGCAAGTAGGAAGCAAAAACTGTATAGAACTGTCATTTTAAAAGGGTAAAACACACAATTTACATGAAAATGAAATAATAAATTCCAAGTTTACCTGAAAAGAAGCCTGGTGCAAGGAGTTCCATCCACACATAGAATGGGATCCATTAACATCTGCTCCATGTCGAAGTAACAGCCTTAACACATCTATCTGTCCATTTTCGACAGCTGCAATACAGCAGTCAGAAAAATTACTGTCAGCAAAAAGTAATGGCTATAGGAATGGACACTCTGGTGATGTTCTCATCACTTATTCACCCCAGAACTCACAATGCTGTGATCATTCCTAAACATTTATCCCAACTGTCTTAGCTCAGACCCCTTAACATATCCCTAATCTTTTCTGTACACGTACAAAATTATTTTCAATAGTATGTTAAAAGACACAGAGGAAATAGAAGCAAGAGGCAAGCATTTATTTTCTCTGATAATGAAGACAATACAGCTCTAGTTTGTTAAAAATGCAGTTGGGAGAGGAATGGAGCAGATAGTTCAGAATAAACAGTACCAGTCTGAAGAAACAATCTCAAAATTGAAAAGTTTGCTATCATCACCATTTGATCACAAATGACTAGAGTAATTGACAAGGTGAAAGAGGAAGTTCTACATCTTAGATAATTTTTACCATAATAAACAACTACATCCACCAATGAAAATACAATAAAAATCTTCTTGCTTATTTGAACTAAAAGGGGACTCCAGACAAACTAAAGAGTGTTCTTAAAGAAATGCATATTACTTAACTATAGTTAGTAATAGAAACTAATGACTCTCAAGTAGCTGCTAAAGTAGATCTTCTGAAGGAATAGTTGGCATGCCCATAGGTACCTAAAAATCGTGTGCCCATTTAATAATTTCACCAAATTATTCTACTTTCCTTTACATATGTAATTTAACATTAGGACAAAGTATGTCTAAATCCATATACACATAGTTTATAAATCCCACCTCATGAGGATGAACATAGGTGTAATGTATCTGGAGAACATGTTATTAAGTTGATATAACAAGCAACGGGGGCTAAACTTTCCAGAATATATCTACCACAAAACTTTGCTATGAAGGAGGCAGTAATTCTGGAGGAGTTTAAACACAGAGTTCATGAAAAACAGAATACCAGAACAGAACTATGTAGTGCTACATAAAAGAACACACACACACACACACACAACATTAGCAAATAAGGTATGTTGTGAATGTTCTAGGTGTGAGGCTTCTTTAAATTGTAAGTTTGGGGCTGGCCAGTTAGCTTACTTATTTAGAGCATGGTGCTGATAACACCAAGGGTTAAGATCCCCTTACCAGCCAGCTGTATTTAAAAATAATAATAATGATGATATGTTTGGAGAAATAGTAGTATCTATAAGAGAGAGAGTTGAGGGCCGGCCCCGTGGCGCACTCGGGAGAGTGCAGCACTTGGGAGCGCAGCGCTCCCGCCGCAGGTTCAGATCCTATATAGGAATGGCCGGTGTGCTCACTGGCTGAGTGCGGTGCGGGCAACACCAAGCCAAGGGTTGCGATCCCCTTACGGGTCACAAAAAAAAAAGAGAGAGAGAGAGTTGAAATGTGTATAAGAAAGTCTAGCTTCATGTGTTTAGGTATGGGAAAGAAGGTGTAAAAACAAGTAAGTTTTTGGGTTTGTTTTTTTTTTCCCTTTCAAGCATGCAGTTATTCTATAGATCTTTCTACAGGAGGCAGAAAATGGGAATCAACAACTCTCAGTCATAAAATTAGAAAGGCACTAGACATTAGTATGATAGGTCACACTTGAATAATGCTAACATAGATAAACAATGGGGAAGATAAAATCCTTAAAAGTGTAAAACAAGAAATAATAAGTGTATTTCTTATTATTGAAGATGAGTAACATGCAACTGACATTCTATTAGTTTTGTATACTGAATTTATACCAAAGTTTATTTCCCATATAAGGACTCTCAGAAGCTCTTTATTTTTATTTATTTATTTTTTTAAAAGATGACCAGTAAGAGGATCTTAACCCTTGACTTGGTGCTGTCAGCACCACGCTCTCCCAAGTGAGCAAACCGGCCATCCCTATATGGGGATCTGAACCCGTGGCCTTGAGGTTATCAGCACCGCACTCTCCCAAGTGAACCATGGGCCAGCCCTAGAAGTTCTTTAATCAAAGAGTTTCTTATGCTGGGTGGGGGGTTCAGAAATGTAACTAATTGATCGTGGTAGCATCACTGAGGTAATACAACTTATTTCTAAGTTAACACTCAAGAGCATTTTACCAAGGAAAGAACAAGTTTTTCAAACTAAGTAATTATTTTATGATCAATCTACAGTCAACCTAATTGTAGGTGGAAGTCATGATAGAAAAGGAAGGAAATCTGTTTCATACTCAATTCATACATCATTATCAGTGATTGCTGGCAAAAATCATTCTATAGCCAGACACTGAATTGAAGATTATCGGGCTGCCAGTGGTGATATATGAAGCAGAGTAAAGATAAGTTTGTTTTCCATAAGTTAGGCTGACCTTATAAACATGAAAGTAAAAAAAAATTGTTTTGATTATTAAACATAGTACAGAAGTCAGAAAAAAGGTTCTCACTTTTTAAAAAAAATCTAATATATAAAGCTAGACTATTTTCACTTTTTTTTTAAGGTGAAAAAAAATGAATAGCCCCATGATTGCCCCAGCTCTTTGCCTAGGGACATTTCCTAATTATGGTACATGAGCTGAAGTTCAAGCACAGGGGGTATGGTTGAGAGAAGAGTACTCCAAGCAGAGGAAACAGGCTGATTTCAAGCAGAGTGCAGAAGTTCACTAAATCAAGGAAGCAGAGATTAGAGTTTAAGGTGTTGAAATCTGAAGCGTAAGGCCCCAGAAGACAAAATTGTACAAAGTGGGGGCCCCAGTGTGGAAGTCCCCCGAGAGTCCTTGGTTGAAGTCTGGACTGCACATGTACAAGGCAAGACTAAGATTGCTAGAGAACAACTGCTAAAGGAATGGAACAGAGATCATCAGAAGTCAAACAGTACTAAGGAGCAATGGAACTCCTAGGAGTTCTGGCCCAGAGGTGTGAGACCACGTTATAATTTGTTAGCACCCTGGGCATCCAGGTGAGACACTCAAAAGGCAGAGCCCTAGGAGTAAGGATCTGGGAGTAAGGCCTATTCTAGACTTAGTCTAACTAAGCCTAAAATAAGCCCTGACAAGATCAGGAAGAGAGACAGAAGTTGGGAGTTGAGTCCCACCAAGTTAGATGGGATTGGGAAATACTTTAAGTTCTCCATAGCTCTCTTCTAACAAAGCATAAAAACAAACCTAAACAAGTTCAAGGTGATAAACCAGTAAATGATCTAACTATTAAAAAAAAAAAAAGTAAACATGTCTCAGAGGGAGATAACAGAATTCAAGTCTCTATAACATATTACCCCAAAGTCCAGTATACCAGTCAAAAAGCAGTCAACAGAAACTGACCTTGGGATGGCCCAGACCTTGGATTTAACAGATTAACTAAAGCAGCTATTATTAATATGCTTTAAAATTTTAAGAAGAGTATGCTTAAAGATTTTACTTTTAATATATATGATAAACAGATAGGTATAGGGAATCTCAGAAGAGAAATGAAACCGTAAAAAATAGAAGCAATTCTAATGAAAATCCTAGAACTGAAAGATACAAAGACTGAAAAAACAAGAAATGAATGGGCTTAAAAGCAAAATGGAGATGGTATGAATCAGTGAACTTGAAGACATCAATATGAATCATCCAATCTAAAGCAATAAGAAGAAAAAAAGATTGAAGGAAAATCAACAGTGGGATCTGTGAGACAGTATCAAACAGTATAATACACGTGTAATTGGAGTCTTAAAAGGAGAAGAGAATTAGAATGGGGCACAAAAAATATCTGAAGAAAAAATGGCTGATATTTTGGAAAATTTGATCTTAAAAACAAACAGGTTGGGTGGACAGCTCAGTTGGTTAGAGCACACCCTTATAACACCAAGGTAAAGGGTTTGGATCCCCATACCAGTCAGTGGCCAAAAACAAACAAACAAACACATTGATTTACAGATCCCAGAAAATCAGTGGTTTACAGTGCTTTGGAAGATGTCATTACACTCTAAATGACTTCACATTCTATGTAAATTAAGGATGACTATATAAACATACCTGACAGGTCTACAGAAAAATTTAAGTGATTATAAAAGGAGCCTGCAAAGCTGAAGCCACTAAAATCAACTTAACAGCTATAATAGTAGTCTAAAACTTTTTAGAGCTCTTACTTACACTTAAAATAAAACCTAGTATCTTACCATGTCCTACAAGAGTCTGCAAAAATAAATTAATTAATTCAAGCATTCAACAGTGCCTTGGACTTTCCTAGGCACAAGGGTTATAGGAGTCAACTAGACCTACAAGTATTTGTCTTCACAGAGCTTCTATTCTAGTAGGTAAGAGAGAGAATACACAAGCACCTATATAAACAAAGTAACTTTTGGTAAAACCATTGTGAAAGAAACTAACAGGGTAAAGTAATAGACAGTAACTGGAAATGAGGGGTGTTATTTTTGAAAAAGGGATAGATAAGGTCTCTCTGGAACACAGATATTTGAACAGAAAAATTAAAGATAAGCAGTAGTAAGCTATGCAAAGAAGAGAAAGAAGAATATCCCAAACAGAGGAAATAGGAGTGTAAAGGCAGTGACACAGGAAAGAGCTGGGTATGTTTGAGGAATAGCAAAATGGCTAGGGTGACTGAAGTATAGTCAGGGAGAGGAAACAAGGCCCAAGAGGTAGGAAAGAGTCAAATTTTGTAGGCCATGGTAAGGTGTTTGAATTTTATTCCAAGTGTATAAGAAAATAAATGATTTTTAGGTGGTGCTCTTCTGAGGTAAACAGCTCCCTTGCAAGCCTTATCTGTGAGCCTCTCCCCACTGCTCACTGTGTCCTACTCACACTCACCTTCTTCTGCCTTATCTCAGTGGTTCTTTTCAGACTTTCAGAATGCCACACTGATAGTTTTCCCTAACCAGTCCATCATGCTCCATTCTCTGTATCACTGATAAAGATTGCAATTATAATTCATAGGTACACCCGTTCATTACAAATTCCCCAGCAGATTCCAAGATTTAATCACTATTATATACCCTCAGCACTTAGCAAAGTGCCCGGCATATCTGAGTCACTCAATAAATATTAGATGGATGGACAAAAAACAGCAAAGGCTTTATACTGACTGGTCACTTAAAACAAACACACCATCACAAATAAAAAAAGAACAGAAATGAGCAAAAGGGGGAAAAACTACTTGAGATTAAGACTAAGGAGAATTCTCTTACTGGCCAACCACCAAAACAAAAACAAACAAAAATAATAAAATTTTTAAAAAGATTAGGCAGGATTCTCAAAATGAATAATAAGATCTTTCCATTACACAGGAAAGGTAAACTTGGGTATGGTTCAAGGTGAAGTAATAATAAAATCTAGAGGAAGTATTTATAAATTAAGATATTAATATAAAGAGTTATTTTATTCCTATAATCAAAATCTGAACAACCTATAAACACATGAAAAGATGCTCAACATCATTTGTCATTAGGGAAATGCAAATCCAAATCACAATGAGATACCATTTCACACCCACTAACATGGCTATAATCAAAATAACAAACAATAACAAGTTTTGGCAAGGATGCAGAGAAACCGAAACATTCATATACTGCTGGTGGGAATGTAAAATGCTGCAGCCACTTTAGAAAACAGTCTGGCAGTTCCTCAAAAAGTTAAACATAGAGTTACCATGTGACCCAGCAATTTCACTCCTAGAAATTTCTACCCAGAAATTTTGTGTGAACTAGAAAACGTGTCCACACAAAAACATGTATGCAAATGTTCATAGTAAAATTATTCATAATAATCAAAACAAAACCCAAATGTTTATCAACTGATGAATGGATAAACAAAATGTGGTATATCCATATAACAGATTATCATTCAGCCATAAAAAGGAATGAAGTACTGATACATGCTACAACATGGATGAACCTTGAAAATGTTATGCTAAATGAAAAAAGCCAGACACATGTCCATTCATAGGAAATGTCCAGGATAGGCAAATCCAAAGAAAGAGAAAATAGACTAGGAGTTGCTAGGGACTGGGGGGAGGGATGGGGACTGACTGCTAATGGGTACCGGGTTTTGTGGATCCAATGGCCTCTTTTCATTTTGTACTCTTTCAGTCTAAGCTGAAAGTG
The DNA here is from genome assembly GCF_027409185.1 of Cynocephalus volans. NCBI lineage: Eukaryota > Metazoa > Chordata > Mammalia > Dermoptera > Cynocephalidae > Cynocephalus > Cynocephalus volans. The sequence goes on from NC_084473.1 coordinate 50,449,989, forward strand.
TTTCTATCAAGATAATTATTTTTAAACCTTCATGGGACATATATGAATCTTCTCATAGTTCACTTTCATAGACAAAAGCCACACCCACAGTGCTTTTTGGGATATGCCCTTCTCTGCTTTGAATTTCTGCTAAGGGACAACACTCTTAAGCTTCTTACAAACCCCACTGTTTGACTGAGTGTATCTGTGAATCACACCCTTAAAATCTTTACAGGACTTTTTGTCTGACTGAATAGTACTTGGAGGTACCACCTTTGATCATTCAGAGACTAACAAAGTACTTTACAGGTATACCCTAGACTTCACCTTTAAACTATACTGTTTTCCTGGTAGTGCCCTAGATTTGATATTTGCTTAGAAGCCATTTCTTAATTTAGGTCTATGCTCTTAGTGGATGGACACTAAAAATTTTCTTTCTTTTTTTTTTAAAGATGACCGGTAAGGGGATCTTAACCCTTGACGTGGTGTTGTCAGCACCACGATCTCCCAAGTGAGCTAACCGGCCATCCCAGTATAGGGATCCGAACCCTTGGCCTTGGTGCTATCAGCACCACACTCTTCCAAGTAAGCCACGGGCTGGCCCCTAAAAATTTTCAAAACCATCAAGTCCTGGCTCCTTCGTGTTTAAAAAGCTTTTCTTTAAGGTGCTTTTCTTGCTTACTCCACAGAAAAATCATCAACTTGGATGTAGTTATCAGAAACCTTTGACTCATCAGCATCATTAAAATATGAACCACACCAAAAAAAGAAAGAAAAAGACAAAGACAAAAAGGAAAAAAAAAAATTAAAACATGAAATGAAATGGAAAAAAGGAGGAGGAATTAAGTAAAAGGTATTATTAGAGGAACTGATTAGCAGTTTTAAATAAAAAATGAATTTAGATTCAAACTTTTCACCAAACAATAATCTTATTTTTTTTTAAAAAAGATTTAAGGGCAGAGAAATCAACTCAAAGAAAAACTAGAATTGAATATTTATCGGCTCTCAGAAGAATAACATTCCAAACCTTAAAGCCATAGATTCAAATGTTGGAGTGAGAAGGACTGAAGCCATGGTGGGAGCTAAAACTGTACAGACTCTAAAAGATTTTAAAAGGACACAGTTTTTTTCTTGGCATGCATTTTTCTGAGTTCCCTCTTTTCCCATGGTTATTTGATATTTTAAACCTTGGTTATAGGGCAAGAAGACATTATTTAAATGAATGTAAAGTTATTTTCCAGTCAGCCTGAAGTTGCAGATTTGCATGTACGATCCACACCCTGGACAACCGATGAAGCTATGCTGATTTCACGCTCCATTCCCCAAACCCCCTCTTTAAAAAACCCCTCAGTAAATCTGAGTCTTTGAGACGGCTTTAGTCTGGCCATTCTCCTTCAGGTTTACCAGAGACATGAGTTAGCCTAACATCTCTCCTCAGGTCACCAGTGTTCCTGAGTAAAAGGTAACTTCCATTTTAACAATTTGACTTTTGAGTGGTTTGTTTTTTGAAAGGGGGCAGGCAGCCAGACCTATTTCTAATAGCACAATCACTAAGCAAGAGATAAAGAGATTCCTTGGAAGTCAACACTATGTCCTAACAAGTAAAAAATTGACCAGACATCCTTGTATATTCTGGATATTAATCCCTCGTTGGATATATGGTTTGCAAATATTTTCTCCCATTCAGTAGGTTGTCTTTACATTCTGTTAATTGTTTCCTTTGCTGTGCAGAAGCTATTTAGTTTGATGCTTTTATATATAAAAATTTGTTTATTTTTTCTTTTGTTGCTTATGCTTTTGGGGTCTTATTCATAAAGTCTTTGCCTAGTCGTACATCCTGAAGCATTTCCCCTTCAAGCAGTTTTTAAACTTTCAGGTCTCATACTTAAGTCTTTAATCTATTTTGAGTTGATTTTGGTATATGGTAAGAGGTTATGGGTCTAATATCATTCCTCTGCATGTGGATATTCAGTTTTCCCAGCACCATTTACTGAAGAGGCTATTTTTTCCCCAATGTATGTTCTTGTTGCCTTTGTCAAAGATCAGTTGGCTATAAGTACCTGGGTTGATTTCTGGGTTCTCTATTCTGTTCCATTGCTTCGTGTGTCTGTTTTTATGCCAGTACCATGCTGTTTTGGTTACTATAGCTATGTAGTATAATTTGAAGTCAGATAATATAATGTTTTTTGTTTGTTTGTTTTGTTTTTTTTTTTGCTCAGGATTGCTTTGGCTATTAGGGTCTTTGTTGTTCCATATGAATTTTAGGGTTGAGTTTCTATTTCTGTGAAAAATATCATTGGTATTTTGATGGGGACTGCACTGAATCTACAGATCACTTTGGTAGTATGGACATTTTTACAACATTAATTCTTCCAATCCATGAACATGGATTGTTTAATTTCTTTCAGCAGAATTTTGTAGTTCTCACTGTAGAGATCTTTAGCCTCTTTGCTTAAATTTATTCCTAGGTATTTTATTCTTTTGGTTGCTATTATAAATGAGCTTGATTTCTTGATTTCTTTTTCTGTTTGTTCATTATTGGTGTATAAGAATGCTACTGATTTTTGTGTACCGATTTTGTATGCTGCAACTTAACTGAATTCATTTATCAGCTCTAGGAGTTTTTTGGTAGAGGTTATGGGTTTTTCTACAGATAGCATCATGTCATCTGCCAACAGTGACAATGTGACTTCATCTTTTCCAATTTGGATGCCCTTTATTTCTTTCTCTTGTCTGATTGCTCTGGCTAACACTTCCAATACTATGTTGAACAGGAGTGGGCATCCTTGTCTTATTCCTGTTTTTAAAGGAAAAATTTTCAGTTTTTCTCCATTCATGATATTGGCAGTGAGTTTGTCATATACAGCTTTCATTGTGTTGAGATATTTTTCTTCTATACCTAATTTGTTGAGAGTCTTCACGGTAAAAAACCAAATAATCCAGGCTGGCTGGTTGGCTCAGTTGATTAGACCACCGCCTTTTAACACCAAGGTCTTGGGTTCAGATCCCTGTACCAGCCAGCCACAATTATATATATATATATAATATATCTGAAAAACCAAATAATCCAATTAAAAAATGGGCAAAGGAGCTGAACAGACATTTTTCAAAGGAAGACATACAAATGGCCAACAGGTAAGGCCAGCCCGTGGCTCACTCGGTAGAGTGCGGTGCTGATAACACCAAGGCCATGGGTTCGGATCCTATATAGGGATGGCCGGTTTGCTCACTGGCTGAGCGTGGTGCTGACAACACCAAGCCAACGGTTAAGATCCCCTTACCGGTCATCTTTAAAAAAAAAAAAAAAAAAAAAATGGCCAACAGGTACATGAAAAAAATGCTCAGCACCACTAATCATCAAAGAAATGCAAACCAAAACCTCACTGAGATATCATCTCACTCCAGCTAGATTAGCTATTATTAAAAAGACTAAGAATAACGAATGCTGGTGAGGATGTGGAGAAAAGGGAACTCTTCTACACTGTTGGTGGGACTACAAATTAGTACAGTCATTATGGAAAAAAGTATGGAGATTTCTCAAACAACTACAGATAGAATTGTATATGATCCAGTAATCCCATTTCTAGGTATATACCCAAAGGAATGGAAATCACCATGTTGAAGGGAAACCTGCATTCCCATGTTCACTGCAGCTCTATTTGCAACAGTCAAGATATGGAACCAACCTAAATGTCCATCAACAGATGACTGGAAAAGGAAAATGTGGTATACATATACAATAGAATACTACTCAGCCATAAAAAAGAATAAACTTCTGCCATTCACAGCAACATGAATTAACTTGGAGAAAATTATGTTAAATGAAATAAGCCAGGCACAGAAAGAGAAACACTGCTTGTGCTCACTCATAAGTGGTAGCTAAAAAACAAAGAAAGACCATAATAAAACATTGAACTTTCAGAAGGAGAGAACAGACCTATAGTTACTAGAGGTGGGAAAGGGGGAGGAGGGATGAGGAGTAATTGGGTAAGGGACACAAGAAGTGATTACAGTTTGTAATGATGAACATGCTAATAATATTGATTTGATCATCACATACTGTACACAAATACTGATAGTCAACTCTGTAACCTATAAATATGTATAAATAAAAATATTTTTAAAACAAATAAAAATGCAACAAACAGGAAAAAAAAACTGAACAGACTGGAAGTGAACAACTCTTCTTGCACCCACATGAAAGGTGAGGACACAGGGGAAACCGCTGCCCCCAAGAATGGAGAAACAGGTGAACACAAGGAGTCACAGTTTACCAGAGCAGAGACTTACAGGCAGAAACGACCTGAGACCCAGGGCTAGAAGAGAAAAACCTAAACTGCAATTGATGAATTGCTTGAAGCTCAGAGTGAACAAGCCTAAGAGTTAAAAACTCCAGGAGGACCCAATCATAGGGAGGCCCCCCACACTTTTGTGAGTTTTACCTCTGGGAGTTTAATCAGGTTCTCATAATAAATATCAAAGAAAAATCCCCTCACGCTTCCAATAGCAGGAGGGGGAAAGGAATCATTCTGACACCAGAACACTCTATTCTTTTTAACAAGGCCTGCCCTCAGTAGAAACTATTTAACCAAAGCCTAACCAGCTAGGGTTTTAGCACAGAGTAACTGAGATGGGGGAAGGAAAATAGCCAATTCCAGCCAACTCCAACCAGTTTCAGCCTTCCACATAGAGGATGAAGAAAAATACCCAACTCCAGCCATCCTGTCCCATTTAAGGAGGTCACAGATTGGGCGAAGACTGAGATACACTTGTGAAGTCCACTGTCCAGAGGCATAGGATCAGAAAACTAAGACCTAATCATAGGACTATAGAATGCTTCCCTTCCCCCACACCTTACCACCACATTACTAAAGGCCTATTTACAGTAGTTCCTTTACCTGGTTTGTAATGTTCGGCTATCAAGAAAAATTTACAAGGCATACTAAAAGACAAAAAACACAATTTGAAGAGACAGAGCAAGCATCAAAACCAGATATGGCAGGGATGTTGGAATTATCAAATTGGAAATTTAAAACAACAATAATTAATACATTTGCTAAGGGCTCTAATGGATAAAGTAGACAGCATGCAAAAACAGGTAGTCAATATAAACGGAGAGATAGAAATCCTAAGAAATAACCAAAAATAAATGCTAGATATCAAAAACACTGTAACAGAAATGAAGAATGTCTTTGATGGGTTTACTAGTAGACTGGACATGGTTAAGAAAAGAATCTGAGCTAGAGGATATATCAATAGAAACCTCCAAAACCAAAAAGTAAAGAAAACAAAGACTGAAAAAACAGAACAGTATATCCAAGGACTGTTGGACACAAACAAAAGGTGTAAATATGTGCAATGGAAATACCAGAAGGAGAAAAAAAAGAGAGAAGGGGACAGAAGAAATATTTGAAACAATAATGACTGAAGATCTCCACAAATTAATGTCAGACGCCAAATCACAGATCCAGGAAGCTCAGAGAATATCAAACAGGATAAATGCAAAAAAAAACCAAAACAAAACACCAAAACCTATACCTAGGCATATCATTTCTAAACTACAGAAAATCAAAGATAAACAAAAAAAATCCTGAGAAAAGCCAGGAAATAAAAATGGAAGAACAAAGAATTACATTCAATTTCTCCTTAGAAACCATACAAGCAAAAAGAGAGTAAAGTGAAATATTTAAAGTGCTGAGAGAGAAAAAAAACCACCAATCCAGAATTCTGTACCCTGCAAAATTATCCTTCAAAAGGGAGGGAAAAATAAAGACTCTCAGACAACAAAAATCGAGGAAATTTGTTGCCAGTAGACCTGCATTGCTAGAAATGTTAAAATAAGTTCTTTAAAGAGAAGGAAAATAATGTAGGTCAGAAACTCCAATCTTCACAAAAAAAGGAAGAGTACTGAAGAAGGAATAAATAGAGGTAAAATAAAAACTTTTTCTTATTTTTAATTGATGAAGGTAAATTTGTTCAAAATGATAATAGCAAAAATGTATTCAAATTACTTATGTTTGTGTGTGTACATATATATATACACATACACACACTCATATATATATGTGCTTATGTATGTTTATATATAAATAAAATGAATGACACCAATGATACAAGAGATGGGAAGGTAGAATTAGGACTAATTTGTTATTAAAGGGTATTTGCACCACCTGTGAAAAGGTTTAATGTTACTTGAAAGTGAACTTGAATTTGTTGTAAATGCATATTGCAAACTCTAGGGGAACCACTAAAAAAAGTTTAAAAAAAAAAAAAGCATAACTGATTTCTCCCAAACTAACAAAAGATCCCCTTACACAGTATTCACAGATTTTTCCATACTTTTCCATGATCCAAATCCCAGCATACTCTTTATTAGAAATTCACTTTTATTCACCTCAATTTGGAATGTGCTGCTATAATTTAAGTGTATGTGTTTACATTCAATGTCAATCATAACTGAATATCCTAGAAACCTAATAACATGTTTTATGGCAAAAATACTTCAGCAACTTAATCATTATGGTAAAGCTGGAGAATTGTTTACTGTTAATTGAGGGGATATCATTATTTAAACTTGAATGTATACCATACCCTGTGCATTTATATATAGTTTAGGCACCAAACTAAAATGTTTTTTCTTTTCCTCAACAATGTGGTAATACAAACTATCTTAAATTTAGAAACATTTCCACAATTCAAGTGATTCTGAGCAGACAAAAAGTGATTTGCAAATATTAAAAATTTCCACATGATCCTAGAATGACCCTATACATGAGAAGTATCCTACAGAATATTTTGAAGAAGAAAGAAAGGAGGAAGAAGAGAAGGAGAAGGAAATTATTTCATGGGTGCAAAAATGACCAGGACCAGGCATTGCAGCAGCATGGAACTCTAAGTCCCCTTATGTTGTTGTGTCTGTATCAGTAGTAACATCATAATATCTCCCAATCAGAATCTTCAAGTAACATGTGCACAAATAAGCATCAGTAATAATCTGTGCACAAGACGGATCTGGAGAACAAAGGAAAATTGACTCAACTCTTGCAAAAATCACATACTCTTAGAACACCATTATCAATCTTGGCGGATGCTTAAAAGATCATTAGCTACTTATTGAACCAACACTTTGCTCTAGAATCAATATATGAACAGTTAACAAACATTAGATGAGGTAGAATTGATGAAGCACTATATTAAAAAAGAGGTAAGGGACATACCAACTAATTACATTACAAGGTCCTTATTCGGATCCTGATTTCAACAAATTGGAAAATATACATAGACATATAACAATCAGGGAATTTGAACATTAACTGGATATTTAGTGATATCAGTAAATTATTGTTATCTTTCGGTGTAATATAGCATTAAGGGTTTTTTTAATAAAAGCATCTTTATCCTCTGGAGATATGTACACAAATATTTGTTTCAAATTATATGATGAATGGGATTTTCCTTTAAAATTATGGGATGTGGACACTGAGTAGGGATGTAACTGAAATAAGACTGATGCTGAGTTAATAACTATTGAAGTTGAGTGTTAGGTATATGGCAACTTATTATAGTTTTCTCTTTGATTTTGTGTATGTATGAAATTGTCCATGAAGTCAAAAAAAAAAAAATTCTGAAGGTAATTTCAAAATGGAATTCCAAAAACACTTTAAGTATCTGAAATACTCCTAATGTACATATAGTATACCCTGAATTTTTAAAAACACACCAGAATAAAAATCTAACTGAACACTGCCCTACTTACTCAGTACTACTAAAGTCATATTACATATATTAATTTTAAAATGCTTTAAAACCTAAAGAAATAGGGAGAAGGAGAAGAGACAAGGAAGTAGATGAATCTACAGCAGAACAAGTACAGTAATTAGGACAGAACTAACCTTGATAACACTTTGGCACTTATAGCCTACTTTGAATTCTAGTTACTACAATATCCTCAATTAAATGGTAAGCCCTTGACATCAGGAACTAAGCCTAATAGGGTGGAAGCCTGATAATCACCTAATCAACAAATGATAATGGGAGAAATTCAGCTGTAACAACTTCTACCATCCCACTGATAAGCAAAATTGGTTAGCTAAGCTGGTGATTGCTTGCTCCCTCACCTCTCTATGTGGGACCTGCCTAGTACAACATGCTAGGACAAAGAAAACAAATGTTTCAAGGGCAAAAAAGGACTATTGTTCAGTTAAGGATGTATGAAGAGCTGTACTCATTCTGTTGCTATCTAGAACTGCACTCTTGAATACCAAAGCCAAAACTAAATTTTAAGTTCCTCCATCAAACTAGCCAAATTTCAAGTGCTCAAGAGCCACATGTGACTAGTGACTATCATAATGGACAGTGCAGATATAGAATATTTCCAAGTTCTGTTGACCGGCACTGGCATAGAGTTTAGAATTTAACTGAGTTGAAATTTAACCTTGAATACCAGGCATACCTATCTCAAAGATATAGGCCTGACATTGGAAATAGGGAGCCAAGCCGTTAGTTGTAGCCCCTATGTCTTGGGGTAAGTGTTCAAAGAGAGAAAAGAAGTGTATAATTCGAGAACATTCTTGGAGAGAAAATGAAAGCAGAATCATAGTATCTGGTATTACACTTGTATCCAATAAAGACCAGAGCCCAAGGATAAAGAATAAGGATGAAATAAAAGACCCCACTTTGTAATGCAGAGCTCAAAGTGTCTGGGGTACACAGAGAGATGGGAGAAAGACTTTCTTTCCTCTCTTCAATCCAAACAAGTATTGTCTGTAAGATTCCAGCTGAGACAGCAGAAAAGAAAAACCAGAAACTCTGACGTAGGGTACCATCCCTCCCACAACAGGTCATATTATAGTACTGAGAAATCTATAAGTGCAAAAGTTTGAGAAAGCAAGAATGACATGAGAACATCATTCCCTGCAATAATTTCTAGGCAGACATTTTATATTTTTGAAGAAACAAGTTTTTCCATTTCCTAATTTAGACTGAAAAGGAAGAAAGCAAAAAGAAGTAATCTGAGAAAACACATCCTGAGTAACAAAATATTTCTGGAAACAAGAAATCAAAAAACTGGAAGCAGCCTTTGGCCAACATGAAACTTTTGACAAAGATCAAAAGTCAGCAGTCTTATGCAGCACATATGCATCACATTGTGAGTATAGTCACAAGCCCTACATGAAGACTTCATGAGGGCTGGGACTCAAAACAGGATTCTCCTCTGGGAGAAATAACACAGACCTATCCATACATGTAAGTACTAAATCTAACTAGGAATAGTAAACAAATATCATTGTTTATTGCAGCATTCATTAAAGAATAAATTTTTAAAAGAGGGACATTGTAAAAATGTAATTATTCTAATGAACGCTCTTTTGGAAAAATGCTTAATATGACTATGTGTTCTAGGGAATTACTTATAGGTATGTTCTGTACCAAATGCAAATATATCTCCAAGCTAGAAAATACACTTTCATTTTCAGGCTCAGATTTTGACAGTAATTCTAAAAAACACCACGGTCAGTGAGGCTGTAATGAACACCTTAATCACAGGCTGTCCATTTCCTCCAGTTATAGTTATAGCAGCAGGTTGGTGATTTCTGAGTCTCAGAGATCACCTATATATTCAATTAGTACATTTGAATTACATATGAATTTTTAACTGTATCTATGCTTTTTTGACTTCTATATGTACTCTATTTTCCATTACGCACTTCATTTTTCTGTACAATTCAACAGTAAAATGATCTTTCTATTGTATACCTAGTTTATGTAAACCTCTTTTCCCTACCTCTTTATGACATGAAAAAGAACATTCATAAGCCATTTATCTATTGTATTTCTCTGGTCCTGTGGTTACACTGACATCTGGTGGCACTAGAAAAGAAGCTCCACTGCAATGACAAGGGATTTTTTTTTTTCTAGTGTTGCTGGTTTATTCTATGTAACCTCAAGTATATGTTTTCCCAAGCATTTACTTATACCCAAGATAGTAGAACAATTAAAGCACCATTCTTACTCCAATTGATGGCATACATTAATTGCAACCCTTCACTCTAGCAGTGTAGACTGGCAAGGATTAGACTCTACCATTACTTTAAGAATGTCATTGGATAAGTAGGACTGTCTATGGTTATTTATTTCATAACTAAAGCTTATATTCAGAATGGTTATACAGAGAGGCTTTCCCATCAAGGATAGATACATAATTTCAAATCATTCCCTCTAGATTCAGACAGATTCCTCTAATGTGTCTTGGCCATGTATCTTTACTCTGAAATGTGGTATTCTATTGGTATATTTTTAAAATTTTTTCTAAAATTGTAATTAAAAATCACACTTCTGTCGTACAAATTCCCTCATGTCTGCCCAGTGGCTAACAATCTTAAAGATGTATACCAATAAGAAAAACCATGACCTCATGGGAAAATTCATTATGTTAGGAATATAACAAAAAGGTGAATACGCCAATCCAATTCAATATGTTGTCACTAACATGTTGCATGGTTTCTGACAGACAGGGAGAAGGCCAATAGCCAATTAGACACCAGAGACCACATCCGGAAAAATACATCTTTCAATTGCACACAAGTATTAGAAGACAAAAATCTAAAATTCCACTACCCTATTATGTATTAATTATTGTTCCATATGTCTCTCCAGCAGCAGAAAGAGTCAAGAGAAATATCTGATTTAGATAACACATCCCTAAACTTACACCTTCCTTTAGGTCTATAACATTGAATTACTTTAAGTAATTATTCAAGTTTTTAAAGCATTCATATAACAGGATTCTCCTTATAGGAGCCACTCCTATAAATATGATCCATATTAAGGCTTAGAAAAATAAATTTTTACTCTGAGGATTCCCTACCAAAGAAAAAGTATATGGACCAACTATCCTTAATCCTAATGACTCCTGTTTACGTAGGAACAAAACATCTATTTCAGCCATATAATTAGTTAGCCAATGACAATATAATCATGAAGAATGAAGAAACAATTGCATTAACTATATAATGATCCAGTTTGACAGCCACACAGGTGTACAGCACAGCACTGTTACTCAATATCACTCACAAACTGGCTGTCAATCTGCAAACTGTTTGTTACCAATCCTCAAAAAGATAAGAAGTTTTGGCTAGAATGTAAGCCAGCTAAGTACCTAAGCACACTGGTTAGTTTGGCTGACATTCTTCTTGAGACAAGACTTCTTCATTAATGAAAGAAGTAATACATTGACTTATATTCTGGCTCATGCCTCTTATATAAATGCACTGACATTTTGAATAGCACTGCTCTACGGCAACTAAATAGAACAGAGATTGTATTGTATCAGGGGAGGGGGGACCCTAGGTCTATTTATTTCTACCATATTCTAGAATACCAAATAATTGCAAAAATACTGAAATCAAGAATTTCTGTTTTACTTTAAAAATTAATATGAACTTCCAATTTTAATATTGTTGCACAATATAAGCACTTCCCCTTACTCTTCTAAGAAATCCAAAAGCAATTAATCCAAAAACAGCAAGGAAAATGAAATAAAACACATTTTCCAATTGTAGCAAAACTGAGATCCTCATTTTAGATATTTGAATTACAGGTCAAAAATACTTGTTAAAAGGCCTTCAAAAGAATGGAGATCAATTCTGGATACTTGTTCGAGAAAAGGAAGAAATGTCTTAGCTGCACATCTTGGACAAAGCTCGCAAAGTACATTTCTCAAAGGTAAGAGGTTCCCTGGAGGTGCAAAACATAAATTCCCAGAAGAAGCAGGAGACGGCAGCAAGAACTTTGGACCCAGTTGAAATGTGAAAATCAGAGGAGCTGGGTCTAAACAAGAAAGCACACAAAGAAGCAGTATTTGAAAGAAAAGTTTGTCTCTGCTACCACAGAAGGTAAAGTGCAATTGCAAAAACCTCACAACCTCCAATCCCCAAGATTGGTGGAAAACATTAGCTAAATGAACTCACATCCAAAATCCTACATTCAAAAGGAAAACTCTAGCTAGTATGGAATCAAGTTAGCATGGCCTCTCGCTCCTTCCCATTATAAACCTCCTGAAAAGAGCTGGTTGAACAAAAACTTTTATTTTCCAAGATAAATTGTCACAAAAGAATAGCACAAATCTATACAAAGACATAAGAATACAGGAAGAAAGTTACAGAAAAAACAACATACCCAAAACAAAACAAAACAAAAACCACTCATCATAAATACATTGCCTCAAAGCAAATGAAAATTGTGACTAAACTTTTTCCTGTAAATTTAAATGAAGCAATTGCCTCTGTGAAAAAGAGCACAACATTGAGATACAAGTGCTCAGGTAAAAGATGGCTAGTTGACAGGAAATGACATAAGTCAATGTGAATTCAGAAAAGACCAGGAAAAAACAAAAACAATCATAGAAATGCAAATGAAATTGGAAGAAATGCTAGAGGGCATAGACATTTCTGAAAAAGAACACAAAGGATTATTAAAAAAAAACAGAAAAAGTAAAATAAAAATAAAGAGAAAGAAGATTAGACAGGAAATAATAGACATCGAAAACAGACAACATAACCAACACACAAATAATTTGAACCTAAGAACACCACAATAATCAAACAGACAAATATTTAAAAATATAACTCCAGAAAAATTCAGTAAATTTTTTGAAAAATCTGACTCTACATATTGAAGACACCCTGTCTCAAAGAAAACTGATATAGGAGAGACATGCAAAAATATTGTCACAAAAAAAGAGAAGAAAATTAGGCTGCTCTCAGATTTCAAATCTAAAACAGAATAGATTACCATTTAAAAAGTTCTCAAGGAAAGAAAATGTAATTCAAGGATTTTGTACCTAATCAAACTGCTGCTCAGGAATAAAATCATTATTCAATTTTGAACATGCAATAACTCAGGAAACATATCCATAAGTCCTTTTAGAGGATTCTGTTAAAGGAAGAATTCAGCTGACCAAGCAAGGACGAAATAACCATGGCAAAATAACTGGGGATAAACTTCTAAGCTAATTAACCACAGAACTGAGAATAAAATAATATGATGCACAAGATGTCAGAACAAGATGCAAAATGTTACATCCACTGACAATGCAAATATGATATAACTGACAAAAGATGAGAAGATAAGGGAGAAAAAAAGGGAGTTACGTTAAATATAATACAAGGATACCAATTACCTCATCTTTAAAAGCTGGAGGTTTAAATCGATCAAATGTGACTAATAAGATGCCAGATTGTATAAATACATTGAATCGCATAAAGGTAAAACAAGAAAGATAATAAATATCCTGGTTTCAAAATTGCTTACATTAAGAGAGCAACACCGGGGGGGGAGGGTACTTGGCGGGAGCCAAGGGCAGCAACCCCTCCACCTGGAAGCAGGCAAGAGAGCAATGCCCAGAGTCCTAGGCAAGAACCGAGGGCAGCTGCCACCTCGACCTGGAAGCAAGCAAGAAAAAACGCCAAAAACACCACTTTTGCACAGGTGGCCCACCACAGCCACCACCACAGCCACAGGTGCCACAAAAGTGGCTCAATGCCACAGCAGTAGCCACCGCCACCATGTAGGCAGCCTGCCAGAAACCCAACTGCATTAACACAAGGAGAGTCACCAGTGGAGACTGGAAAAAGAAGAGGATGTCTTTCTCCTCAAAGCCCACTACAGAGTGGTAGAAGAAGCAACTGCTCTACCAGATGACCAGACATCAACATAGAGATATTCAAAATATGAGAACCCAAGAAGATATGAAACACCAAAAGAATACAGTAATTTTCCAATACCAGACCCTATAGAGCAGGCTTGAAATGACTAGAAAGGAAATGACTAAAAAGGAATTCTTATCAACAATCTTAAGGAAACTCAATGAGATACAAGAAGACTCAGAAACATAATGAAACAAGAAAAAAATCCAGGAGGTTAAGGAGGAAATTTACTAAGAGACAAATATCTTAAAAAAGAATGTATCAGAACTCATGGAACTGAAAGATTCACTAGACAATATAAAAAACACAACTGATAGCTTAAGCAGCAGGCTAGAACAAGCAGAAGAAGGAATTTCTGATCTTGAAGATAGGGTGTTTGAAATAACCCAGGTGGACCAAAAAAAAGGAAAAAGGAATTTTAAAAAATGAAGAAAATCTAAGAGAACTAGCAGACAACCTTATCCACGCAAACATAAGAATCATAGGTGTTCCAAAAGGGGAGGAGAAAGGAAAAGGTATGAAAAACCTATTCAGCAAAATAATAACAGAAAACTTCCCAAGTACATGGAGAGACACAGACCTTCAGATCCAGGATGCTCAAAGATCCCCAAACAGATTCAACCAAAAAAGTTCCTCTCCAAGACACATTATAGTCAAACTGTCAAAGCTCAAAGACAAAAGAAGAGAATCTTAAAAGAAGCAAGAGAAAAGCGCCAAGTACTTACAAGGCAGCCCCTATCAGACTAACAGCAGACTTCTCAACAGAAACTCTACAGGCCAGAAGAAAATGGGATCATATATTCAAAATACTAAAAGAAAAAAACTGCCAGCCAAGAATCCTATATCCAACAAGGTTATCCTTCAGAAAGGAGGGAAAAGTAGTATATTTTCTAGACAAACAAAAGCTGCGGAGTTCACCAGCACACAACCAGCCCTACAAGAAATCTTCAAGGGAGTCCTGCACCTGGAATCTGAAAAATGATAATCACTACCACAAATACACAAGAAAGAACAAAACCCACCAGTAGAGCAAAAATGCAAATGAGAACGAGAAAGGAATTAAATCTTACCACATAAAAAAACATAATGACCATGTAGTAATGCCCCTGCTTTATTTCTGATTTTGTTAATTTTGAAAAAAAGAGAAAAAAAATCTCTTTTTTTTCTTGGTCTAGATGAAGGTTTGCAAATTTTGCTGATCTTTTTAAAGAATCAACTTTTGATTTTGTTGTTTTTCCCTATTGTTTTTTAATTCCCTATTTCATATATTTCTTTGTCATTTCCTACTTATATTTACTTTTTGTTTAGTTTGCTCTTCTTTTCCTATTTTCTTAAGGTAGACGTTTACATTACTGATCTGAGATTTTTCTTATTTCAAGTATAGGTGTTTATAAGTATAAATTTTCATCTAAGCAGTGTATGAGCCCTGCACCTATAAATTTTGATATGTTGCACTTTGATTTTTTTATCTCAAAGTACCACCTGATTTTTCTGTGATTTTTCTTTTTACCCATTGTTTATTTAGGAGGGTGTTGTTTAATTTCTACACATTTGTGAATTTTCTATATTTCCTTCTGTTACTGTGGTCAGAGAATATATCTTCTGTTATATTCTATGACCTTAGTCTTTTTAAATGTATTAAGACTTGTTTTGTGGCCAAAAAATAAAAATCGAAAAGTCAAGTCATTGGGAGAGCAAATGTGAAAAATTAAATGTGTAACTGAAAGATTTCTGGGAGTAAAAGGATCCTCCATCTTTGTATAGCCTTTATGGCATATTATATTTTCTGAAATTGGCCACAGCAATATTTCTGGTCCCCAATGCTGTTCCAGAACTTTGATAGGCCTCCCATCTAAGGGTAAGGTCTAATACCCCTCCCTTTGAATATAGGCTGTAATTAGTGATTTACTTCTAACAAATAGAATACCTGACTTTCAAGTCTAGTTCATAAAGACAGCTTTTGCCTGGTTCTCTCTCTCTCTTTTGAGAAGTTTGCCCTTGAAACTTACATACAATGCTAGAGGAAGCCAAAAACTAGCCCACATAAAGACACCACATGGAGAAACCCACATGGAAAGCAACTGAGGCACCCAGCCAGGAGCTACCATCAACCTTCAGATGTGCAAATGTGTGAGCCTTCAGAGGATTCCAGATGTTAGCCATCATGTCTTCAATTGAAACCTGACATCATGGAGCAGAAACAAGCCATCCTGACTGTGTTCTGTCCTACTTCCTAACCCACAGAATCCATGAGCATAATAAATGGTTGTTTTAAGCATTTTTGTTTTTTTTAAAAAAAATAATTGCTTACATCAAGAAATCTTAAAGTATTATCTTAAAATATAAAGGGTATGATATAAAATAAAGCTATAACAAGGAACATAAAACTATAAAAAGACAGATAATAACACCAAGGTCAAGGGTTTGGATCTCCATTCTGTCCAGCCGCCAAACACACACACACACACACACACACACACACACACACACACACAAGACAGATAAAAGTAAAAGCTAAAAAATGAAATTAACACTTTTTAAACATAACTTTTAGTGAACTCCATACTTTTGACCTGGGAAAATGCAAACCCATATTTTCAAGAACTAACATGTCTTCATATAAAAAACTGCTTACGTCACAATCTCTGAGGAAGATGATTCATCTTTCAGTTGAAAAGTCTACATCTAACTCCAAAAATAAAGTTTAATTAATGTAATATATATTCAGATATATGAATGCTACACCTCAAAATTCATAGCACCTCAAAAAGTAGCTTTATGAATGATCACTTATCCATGAAAACACAAGTGAAAAGTGAAACACGTGGTGGTTTATTCAGTTTTGGAATACTATTGCTATACAGAGCCAGAGTTAACCACATAAGCTAAAGTATGACACATGTTACAGTTAAATATTGAAATAGCCTCACATAACACTTTTTATAAAATACTTCATTCTTATTAAACATTACTGCTATGTTTAACATTGAAGGTTACACAGAAGAAGCAGAGATTCAGAAAACAAAAAATGAAAAACAATCCATCAAAAGCCAAAAGTGCATGTTGTGCAATTCCCATAGAAAATGTTCTATGAAGTCACACCGGGTTGGATTTGTCCCCAACTTATCAATGTCTTTTATATATAACAAAATAAGAAGAAAACCTACTTCCTAAATAATTAGCTGGATTTTCACTTAGAATTCTATTTATAAATAAGAACATTTTTATTTCCAAAGTAGTTTTACAAACCTATCCTTAGAATATTTGCTACATATTAGAGTACTTCAAAAACTTCACAGAAAGATTCGTATTATCTTTTAATTCTACTCTTCCACAAACTATTTGAAATGCCCTCGTATGTGTACACGGAACAAGAGAAGAGAAAGGGAGTGGAGAGAGAAGGCAATAGTAAATAAAAGAATAAGGAAAACACCAAGGTCAAGGGTTTAGATCACCATACCAGCCAGTTGCAAAAAAGTAATAAGGGAGCAGACTCCTTGTTAAAGCAAAAACTCTAAATTGTACATTAGCAAAAAAAAGTTTCAGAAGGACAATTTTCACATGAAAAGATGAGATGCAGCCTGAAATTCCCCTTTCTTTTGGAGTTTTCTCATTTTTATTCTTATTGCCATCAAACCAAACAGTTCCCTTCCACAGGTCATCTTTATTAAAATGGTGAGCTCTGCATAGGGAAGATATTTGCATTACAAACAGTGGAGTAGTTGATTTTCTAACATTCTATATTTTGCCTTAAGTTCGACAGTAATCATAACCAACATGCCACTTACATCAATAACTTTTCCAGTCATCTGGAAGTTTCCATAGTTCTATATTTATTTTCTATGCCCTTGATCCTTTGGTTTTATATTCTGTAGCTCCTAGCAATAGACTAGGTGGTAACTGGACCATTAGGACAGATCCTAAAACATGCTAAGGAATATAAACTCCCCTAGGGGATGCTCCAAACATTCAGTTTGAGAAGATAACTCTACAGATGGGGAAGGAAGCTATACTAGATGGGCAGCCCCCCTTTCTCACTTTAAGTCCAGTTGGTCCAGCTACTCTTCCTCATCTAGAGATTATTATCTGTAGTTTGATGCAAACCTTGAAGTGTTCTGGATTTTGTTTTAATAAAAGAATCTCTTCCATTATATAGATTGAAGCATGGATTATTATATGGTTACTTAAAGGAGGTAGAAAGATAAGGTAAGCAGATTGCTAAAGTTGGTCATATTACATACAGGGCAGAGAAGACACTGCAGCCTAGATCACCTAACTACAGAGTCATATGTTCCTTCTTCCACACTATGTTCTTACAAAAACTAAAACTATATTTTTCCCTTTCCTCTCCTTTTTTAAAACACCCTATCTATTTCCAAACCTAATACCATTGATGCAGTACTTGAGCATGTAAAAGTACTACATGTGGCCCATCTCCCTGGGCTTAAGCCACCTGCTTGAGTCAAGTATTTTTTGTATTAGCCAATATAAAACATAATGAGGATGGTAAATTTGCTGCCAAATAAACTAAATGAATCCTACTACTAAAAATAGCTGATTTAAAGTTATTAATTAGTTTGTATTATCGTAGCAACTCTACCTTCATTAACATAAAAAGTTGCAAGTTAACTTATCCTAAAATATAAACCACGAAAAACTCCGCATCTCTGATTTTCTCCAAATGCTTACATAAGCAGGCGCAATACTGAATGCCATAAATGGGACTCTAATACTTTGAAACTATAAGCTAAATGACCAAAATAGCCTTTCTCAAATAGTCACATGGAATTAATATTCCTTGAGGTATTCCTAAGTGTTCCAAAAAGAAAAAGAATACCATGGTCAAATACATTTTGAAGTGCTGGGTTCAAGTTAATTAAGTGTTGTTTTATAAGAGGTCTTCTCAGAGCCCTTCATTCTATCATTTAACAAATAATTTACTGAATGCCTACCATATACCAAGCACTGATCTGCATTTGAGAGTTACAACAATGAACAAGATGAATAAAAACTCTGCTCTCATGGAACACTCTTCCTAGTGGAGGGAACAATTAATAAACAAAGGAACAAATAAATAAAATAACTGCAGTCAGTGATAAGGGCTATAAAGATGCTAAAATAGGATAATGAAAAGAGTGCAGTAGATACTTCAGACTGGGGGGACACAGTAAGCTAATGTTTTATAGCTAACGTTTTCGTGTTTTTCTACATTGGAGGATATAGCACATAGTGTTTCCCAAATATTTATACTCAGGAAACCTTGCGTTAATGAACATCTATTGAATAGTTCACTGAATCAGCTCAGGAAATGCTATTCTAACCAAAACACAGTAGCAGGAAGATCAAGATTCAAATAAAGCTCTTCTGTTCTTAAATCCATGCACTAAGATACCGTGTCACTTCTGTGGCATTCCTGCCAGAAATGCATACCCTGAACCTTATCAAGAAGAAACATCAGACAACCCCAAAATGAAGGTCATTCTACAAAATAAATGACCTGAACTCTTCAAAAATATTAAAATCATAAAAGACCAAAAAACTGTTCCAAATTAAAGGAGGCTAAAGAGACATACAACTAAATGTAATAAATGATCTTGGACTGGTCCTGGACCAACAGAATTTTTTCTTCTTTTGCTGTTAAGGACATTAGTGAAATAATAGAAAAAACTGAATAAGGTCTGTAGATTAAATAATAGTACTGTATCAATATTAACATACTGATTTTGATCATCATATGGTAGTTATATAAGAGAATTTTACTGCTTCTAAGAAGTTCACACTGAAGTATTTAGGGGTAAAGAGGCATCAAGTATACAATTTAATCTCAAAAGTTTCAGAAAAAATAATGTATGGATAAATATAAAGAAATAAATAAAATGATAAAGCAAACATGGCAAAAGAACAAAATTTGGGTGGAATGTATATGAGAATCTTTTGTAAAGTTGCCAAATATTTCCGTAAGTGTCAAATTACTTCAGCAAAAGAAGTCTAAACACAAAAGTAATGGGGGGAAAAAAGGAAAGACAGCCAACAATCGCATGAAGACTCAATATCACTGGCAAACAGAAAAATGCAAATTAAAACCACAGTAAGATACCACTAAACCCCTATTACAATGCCTAAAATGTAAAAGGGGAAAAGAAAAAACTGGCAATACGACATGTTAGCAAGGATGTGGGGCAACTGAAACTCTCAAACATTACTAAAGGGATGCAAAATAGTAAAACACTTTATAAGACACTTCCAAATTGTTTTCCAAAGTTAAACATATACCTACCACATGTCCTAGTAATCCTGAGTATTAATCCAAGAGAAACAAAAACTTGAGTTTATACAAAGCCTGTGTGCAAATGTTTATAGCAGATTTACTCATAATCACCAAACACTGCAAACAGCTCAAATGCCCTTCAATTGGTGAATGGATAAATGGTGGTACATCCATATAATGCAATGGAATACTATTCAGCAATAAAAAGGAATGGATTATTTATTTATTCATTTATTTTTGGCAGCTGACCAGTAAGGGGATCTGAACCCATGACCTTAGTATTATAAGGCTATGCTCTAACCAAGTGAGCTAACCAGCCATACCAGGAATGTATTATTGAAACAGGTAATGACATGGATGAATCTCTAAGGCCTTATGCTAGATAAAAGAAGCCAGTCTCAAAGGTTACATAGTGTATTCCATATACATATATGACATCCTGAAGAAAGCAAACTACAGGGATGAGAACAGATCAGTGGCTGTCAGGTGGAGCTGGGGAGAGGGGAGAGGCTGATTAAAAATAGGTAGCACATGGAATTCTGGGGAACGATGGAATGATTCTATATCTGGACTGTTGTCAAAGAATTTTATTCACACATCAAAACTCATAGAACTGCATACTAAAAAGAGTAACTTTTACTGTACATAAATTTTAAAAATAAATATCTTTAAGTTCACAAGGAAAAAAGTAATTTCACAATCATTTCATTTTATTCTCAGCCCAATAACAAAGACTACATAGGTACTATTCCTCTCCTTTTATAAGTTGGGAAAGTGAAGTATACAGTAAATAAATGAACATACAAATTACATGTGGCAGGACCAAAACTATAGTCCAGATACACTGATTCTATTTCAAATACTTTATTCTCTTAATTTTCTCATGTTCCATTAAACTTTATGGAACACAATGTCCCTGAAGACGAATGGGATCAAAGGAAGGGAGGGAAGGAGAGAGGGAAGGAAGAAAAAAAGATAGTTATTGGAACTGTGCCATTTAGAATTTGGCTGTTGTCCTTAAGGAATTAAAAAAGAGTCCCTAATTGAAGAGGTCTGAATAGTGATCCATATAGGCAACAAATTAACTGGCATTAAAGGATTAGCTGGTAATTTCTTCCATAAAAGCTTCTTAATTCCTTAATGCTAAGAAAAAGGAAGAGCAAACATAAAATATTCACAGATAACCTTATAACTATTGGTATAATTTAAGCATTTCCTGGTCTTTGGAACCACACTGAAACAATGATGGTGACTACAATTCAGAACAGATTTTGCAACTTTAAATAAACTTTTATAGTCCTAGATATTACCACCCAAAGGGAGAAAACAAGAGGGAAACCTTTAAAAATACCTTTTCAGTTTCAGAATCAAAGAAGTGGTGCTATAATATTTGCCAAAAGAACATGCTATAAGTACAACAACTCAGGAAAAAATTAAGATTACTTTCTATAACAAAAAAGTAATAAAACAGTAATAATAAATTTCATCTGTACCACAAGTAGCATACATCACCTAAAAACAATGGTGTGGTTTCTTCTAAAGTAGCTTCATTAGGATCTGCCCCAGCATCTAAAAGAATCTGTACAATCTTCCAATGTCCTTGACTTGCTGCAAGATGTAACGCACAGAAGCCCTCAAAAGTCTTTGTCTTAATGTAGTTGTCAGATGAATCTATGAAAGAATAAAAACCCATCAACTAAAAAATAGCACTTTTACATCTTGGGCTTAAAAATCAAGAATTCCAAGAAAAATTTAATAAAATATGAAAATATAAATAATTTATAAATGAGAGATTTCATAGTGTAAAACTCTAGAAAAAGTTCTACAGGGATCCCAGTGTGAATAGCTCTTTGGTATTTATACTGCACAAATTGTGCACACTCTCATTTTCTCTTCTCTAATTTTTGGTAGGTGGGGGAAGGGGAGTGGTGGGGGTTGAAAGGTAACACAAAAGCAAGATCTGAGGAGCATACAGCATCAAAAATTTGCTTAAGCAAGATTTATTGAAATATTAATAACTTTGACTTTTTTATTTCTAAATTTCCATGAGGGAAATAGTCTTATCTCTAGCATTACATCCTTGTACTCAACTAATAACACAAAGGCAGTTTTAAATACTCCTTTTTTAGCTTAAGACTATAGTCTAATAGTAATTGAAAACTGCATTTCTAAAAATATAAAATGTACTTCAAAGAAACCAGTGACAGACAATTTACAAGGAACTTATAATTTAAGTTTTCTGGAGTGTATTTGTTAGGAAAAATTCAAGGTCCTGTTAACATTCAAATTATATAAATAACATCTACATAAAAATATTTTAAAGCTCCACAGCAAAAGTTAATAGTGAGAGACGACCTTCTTACTTTTGCTTCCAAAACAGTAAAATTCTAAGCCCATAATAGAAGAATAGGCTCTAAGGTGAATGGTGAAGGCATTTCTGAGAGTAGTAATAAACAAAAAAAAAACCCAAAAACCTTTTAAAAATATTTTCTTGAAATACCAGAACTGAAACTAATGCTCATGACTAAAATAGTCATCTATTTTAAGTAATTCTTATAATTGCAACTCACCAATGAAACAGTTAGACCAAGTGATAATACTCAAATAACAGCTTATAATTACAAACTATTCAAACTTAGCCTCAAACTTTACAGGATGCACAACTAAATGGCCAGATAGAGTAGTCATATTTTCTTCTCTTTTTTTCTTTATTGTTCTCTCTGGTAGTCATATTTTAAAAGTTCATATCACAGAAACAGTGTTTCAGAGATTAGGTAGAAATTGATGCTTATCAGATTAGTTTATTCAGTAGTCAGAGAGTAGTCAGACATAACCATTATTTCATGTTTTAACCTTATAGTTTTGTAGATACAAATAACATGCAAATAAAAAAAATGACATAAATCTAGGAACACATGGATAATTGATATAAGTAGGTACACCTAAATGAGAAACTTCAATATTATAAGGATGCTGATTCTTCCCAAAATAATCAATAAATTTAATACAATTCTAATCAAAATGCCAGTAGAGTTGTTTGTTGGTTTTATACTTGGTAAAGCAACTTGAGTTGATAAGAGGGGCAGGGGGGATGAGACGGGACAGGTAAGAATAACAAACAATTTAGAAAAATAAACAAGACAAATCTTCGAAGGGAGCCTAAATTTACTATACATTAAATTATGTCTAAGTTAGAAAAAGTAAAATAATGTGATACTGGTACAAATACAGACAGGAGGGTGTCCATCAAGGGGAAGAGGAGCCAAGAAAAGCAATGACAGACTAAGAGAGATGATAGCTGGATGGTAGGAGACCTACACCGATGTCACATTCAGAAACCTAAGAGATGATAGCTGGATGGTAGGAGACCTACGTCGGTGTCACATTCAGAAGCCAAGGAACTTTCTTTCAGAAAGAAAGATGTTCTCTTCCACTGAGAAATTAGAAAAAAGATCAGGTTTAAACCTGACCATTTAAATACTATGCCTTACTGCAAAAAGAGTGAACCTTAATGTACGCAAATTTTTTTTCATTCAACCAGGAGGTAGGAGGAAGGGGATCCTAGAATAGAATGCAGACTGTGACAAAAGAATCTAATTGGATTACAAACATATGTCATAACCTCACTGAGGGGCGGAGAAAAAAGATGCTAGCCCACATAATTTTGAAAAATTATATTATAACTGGAAACTGTAAGACTAAAGACAAAAGGAACTACACATAAACACTATACTCTAGGTGGTAAAGGTGATTCTTATAGGGTTACAGATTAACAATTCTAAGCCACTACACATGTATACTAAGGTGGAACAAATAAATAAATGGATGTCAGATCTGGGGGCCAGGTTTCTTACTGCTGGAGAGGGTGGTTACATACAAGCAAATGGGGAAGGCTAGAATAAACCGTGTGGTACTGGATTATAGCCCAGACATCAGCGTGAACTTTTGTCTACCTTAATATAGACACAGATGGCTATATACAGAAATATAGATATGTGTATATACATGGGTCATAATACATAAATATATTTCCTAATTCTGACTGCTGAAAGGGCTTAAAAGCAATGACAGTCCAATAGCAACAAGTATGCCCAGTCCTGAGATCATGGTTTTAAATATCATTAGCCAATAAAAGAAATCAGGGCTCTTAAGAGAATGGCTGATTCTTGGATTGGGGCAGGGAATACACAAAATGAGCCTGGAGCATATGGTAGGTCCAGAAAATTAAAAAGTTCTCAAAAAACAAAAAATGGGGGCATGTCAAAGGGACACCAGAGGGCCTGGCTAGTTAACTCAGTTGGTTAGAATGTGGTGTTGTTAACACCAAAGTCCAGTGTTCAGATCCCTGTACTGGCCAACCACAAAAAAAAGGGGGGGGGGGGCACGACATCAGAGCCCATCTGAAAGGACACCAAATGGCCAAAACAATTTGAACAACAAAATAACATCATTTGGGTTATAATCTAGAGTGTGAGAAAAATATTCATGAGTCCATGCAGATATAAATGACCAAATAAATAAATAGGAGAGAAGAGATAAATCTCCCACATGGAAGAACTCCAAATAATTTATGTAGGGGTTCCACTCTCAAGGAAGTAGAGCTTAATTCCCACCTGTTGAGTGCAGGTCACCCCTAGTGACTTGCATACACACCCATTTTAGGAAAGAAAACAAAACTTTCTTGTATGCTTATCTATGAAGAAAATAAAAGGCGCTTCTCACTTAGAATGAGGAATATTGAAGTTAATTTACCACTAACATGAGATCTTGAAAGATTTTGCCTATAGAAGAAAAAAGACACATTTAACTAATTTTATAACTGCTGGAACAGGAAGGTAACATTTGGAGTTGGAAGATTTAGGCTACAATCCTAGCTCTGCCAGTTATAATCTGGATTACACTTTGGACAAATCCCTAAAATTCACTGAGGCTCAGGTTCCATAACTGTAAAACAAGGCTAAAATAGCTGTCACAACCCTCAGTGGGGTTCAAAAGAATAATGTATATAGTTTAAATTTTTGTAAAACACTTATAAATGCAGATAGATACATAATCATTACAATGTTTATATACTCTCATAGATGTTACAAATTTGGTAAAGTCTCCAAAATATCATTTCAAGAAAGTTTTCTGCACCCAATATAAATTGATTTTGGAAGTTCCAGTGATCAACTGCCTTCCTTAAAATGATGTGTGAGTTTTACCAAAGAAACCTTATCTACCTTGTACTAGACCATCAACCACCACCTTCTCACTCTCTTTTTTTCCCTTAAAGAGAGCTTCCTGAAAAAATTGCTCATTGTATACATGGGGTTTTTTTCTGTTTGTTTGCTTTTTTGATGGCTGGCCAGTACGGGAACCTGAGCACTTGACCTTCATGTTATAACACCAAAATCTAACCAACTGAACTAACTGGCCAGCCCCTGTTTTTAAGGGTTTAAATTCTATTTATTTTCAATGGAAGGTAAAGTGGTTTCTGCTTGTCATCTACTTACTGAAACTTTAAGCGGTAAAAGTATTAAAGACTTCTTAATGGACAAATACAACATAACAACAACTTGTTATGGTCTTTCACAATAACTTGTGAGTTCTTTCCCAGCTACATTTTGAAGATTGGGACCATCTCAGCTGGACCAATGCCAGCCACTGACAATTACACAGCAATGACAAGCGTTGGCCTGAACACTCTTCCAATGTAACACACCTTATGTTTGATGACACAGTGTCCTTTTACTTATAAATAATAAACTTGCTTATTACTTGTTGTAATAGTGGTAGTCATAGGTGGTAGACTCTTATTCTTGTTTTCTGCATACCCCTAAGAGGGAAAGCAAAACCACACAGATTTCAGTAGAGGAGACAGGTTAAATATTAAGATCAGGACCTTATCTCAACAGTTGAGCCAAACTTTGGTGAGGCCAAACAAATTTAATATGTGACTGCAAGGGTGATAAATGTCAATTTCAGGTAGATTATATGGAAAGCTCTTTACAATTTATATCATCTTACTATGTTTTATACAGGAATTCTAAGAAAAAGTTAAATACAAAATAAATTCCACAATGGAAGGAATTTTACTATTTGCAAAATCCTCAGACACCCCTGAGGAGAGACTCCATCATGCATACAAGATGCAAGAAGTCAGTGGAGAGAAAGAGATTTGAAGGCATTAGAAAGAAATTAGACATCTTTAAAAAAAAAGTAAGACTAGGAGAAAAATATATAAAATATCTGACACATATAGCAGCAAAGGATTATTATTGCTTTGCTTCCCATGGATTTTTCACCCCTTTTCCCTGGGTGATTACTCAAAGCCCATCTCTTCTGAGCAGTGAGAAGCCCCGAAAAGGGGTTAATCTCCCAGAACCCTCAAGATAGAGGCATTCCTTCCATTTGGGAAATTAACCACGAATTGGGGTTCTCTTTTCACATTTATTCTCCAGACCAGGAAGTTACAGGTGGGGTTTTTTCTAAGTACAGTTTAACAATCTTAACAAAAGCTGGTGACATTCAGTAAGACAAGCAAGGTGACATTCTATAATGCAATTAAGTCAATCCACTAATAAAAGCTTGATTTTAGCAAACATTCTCTTCTTACAGCAATTTCCCAGTATCTTTACATATCAATCAGTAACCTGTCTGTCTTTGAGCCAGCAACATTGCTGTGTTACAATTCCTTATCTTACAACAGGGACTATATAGCCTGGGGAAAATTTCCTGTACTTTGCAAGGTCAATATATGAAACTGCAAGGCTTTGGAAAACCAGGTCCTGTGAAGTATATTTGCTTTATGCATACTCCACAGATTATTATCCAGAATACAAAAGGAGCTCTTTAAAGACAAGGTAAGTCTAGAACTTGCAAAGAGAAATCCTCCATGAGAATAAAATCGACAGAAAAAAAGCAGAGCTGAGAGAAAGGGAGACCCACGGCCCTAATGACATCATTTTAAATACTAGAGTCCAGCAATGCCTGAAAAGACCTACCACTCAGACTTAGCATTTACATGAGCTACTATATTCCCTTTTTTTGTTTAAGCCAGTTTGAACTAAGTTTCTTTCACTCATTACCAAAAGAGTCCTCATTAGTATAGCATACAATTCAGCAGTGTCTATCAGTATTTTAACTTGGCATACCTGATGGTTAACTTTATATGCGAACTTGACTGGGTTAAGAAATGCCCAATTAGCCACTAAAACATTATATCTGGATGTGTCTGTGAGGATGCTCCCAGAAGAGATGAGCATTTGAATTAGTAGATTGATCCACCCTCACCAATGCCAGTAAGCATGATCCAATCTGTTGAGGGCCCCATAGAACAAAAAGGCAAAGGAAGAATTTGCTCTCTCTTCTTGAGCTAGGACATGCATATTCTCCTGCCCTTGGACATCAGAGCTCCTAATTCTTGGACCTTCGGACTCCAGGACTTACACCAGTGGTCCCCCATTCCCCAGTTCTCAGGCCATTGGCCTTGGACTGAGCATTACACCATTGGTTCTCAGGCCTTCAGACTCAGAATGAATTACACCAGCAGCTTCCCTGGTTATCCATCTTGCAGACAGAATATCATGAGACTTCTTGGCCTTTACAATCACATAAGCCAATTCCCATAGTAAATCCCCTCTTATAACATCTATATATATTCTACTGGTTCTATTTCTCTGGAGAACACTGACTTAATACAGCATACTTCTTGAACCAGCAATTTCACTTCTAAAATTCCATCATACAGAAATTCCATGCTTGGGCCGGCCCGTGGCTCACTCAGGAGAGTGCGGTACTGATAACACCAAGGCCACGGGTTCAGATCCTATAAGGGATGGCCGGTTGGCTCACTGGCTGAGCGTGGTGCTGACAACACCAAGCCAAGGGTTGAGATCCCCTTACCGGTCATCTTTAAAAAAAAAAAAAAAAAGAAATTCCATGCTTACCTGTGTGCACAAAGATATATGTATAAGGATGTTCACTGAAGCACTATTTATAATAGCAAAACTTTAGGAAACAAACAAAATGTTCATCTATAGGAGAACAGTTACATAAATTACATTACATCTATATGATGAAATACTATGCCACGGTGCTTTCACTCAGAATGAAATGGGGAAGCTATTGCAGTGTTCCGAGCAGAAGAGAGACACAGTCTGACATATTTTAAGATCCCTCTGATACATTGAGAGTGGCCTGTCATTGGATGGGGAAGGTTCAAGGGCAGACATAGCTAGGATGCTACTGCAGCAATCCAGGCAAGAGATAATGTGGCTCAGATCAAGGTATTAATGGTATTGAGAAGTGGTCTGGGTGTGTGTGTGTACATAGACACAGATATATACATACACATACACGTAGGATTTGCTAATTGACTAGATGAAGGATATAAGAAAAAAGAAGGAATTAAGGATGGCCCAGAATTTCTGGTCTGAGCTGGAATCATGGGGTATTTCTATTTACAGATGAAGAAACTGAACCACTGAGAGGTTAAAAGACGTGTCCAAAGTCACATCAATAAGGTGATAGAGTCACTAGAACCCAGATACGTCTGACCATAACTCTTAATCACTATGCTACTCTGCCTTATTTATCTAAGGTTTTTCAACATCTATTAGTGTGCCCAGGATTATAGTATATTTTCTTATTTAACATGAACTAATAAAAGTTCTCTGAGCAAAATCATTTATTTGCCAAATACAAATATTTGTTAGCTATATGCTGTAATTTCAAGATTTTAAGTGACCTTTAGTCAGCAAATGGTTTAATATTGAATGGCATGGTTAATCGTCACTGAAGATCATTACTGTCCTCCAAGATGACAAGTTTCATGAAATCTCAATAGCTATTACACTGAACTTTCAACACAGGAAAGAAGACAAGCAAATTTATTATATGTGCTAATACTTTAAACAGAAAGATAAAGTGGAGAAAAATACACATGCGTATTAAATTTCTAAGTAATCCATACCATACTTGAATGCTCTTCTCCAGCTTCAATGAGAAGACCATGTACAGTTCTCAGAATAGATCCTGGATCTAAATCAAAGAGACAGTAAAGCAAAACCCTCCTAACTATTTCAGACTCTTCTGTTCTTTTTATGTAGGCCTAAGCATCTTCTTACTTTAGTGTACTAATTGTCTTTTAGGAATCTCTGGCAGTTTACTAAGATGAAGCTTCAAGACAGTAGAAATTATATAATAAAAGACATTTTTATATATACCAGTTGAGCCACAAGGCACAAGAAAATTATAAATCATATAAAACACAAATATAACAAATATAAAGAATGACAAAAATGTCAAAATTGCTTTGGAAACTTTTAAGATCAACCCATAATACCAGATTAACTGGTACAGATATAAGAACGCTACTCTCATCATTGAGCAGAAGGTACTCACTTCACTCTTCAAGACTAGAAATTTTGTATTTCAGCATCATTTTAAAATACCTCCTCATATGTAGCTTTATGCTAGCTAGATCTTTTACAAAAAGTAATCAGCTATCATTTCTTGTTAGTCAATGTTCCAGAACTTGAATCATCCAAAAAAGTTTAAATTATAATCTTTTTTAAAAGACAGGGGATCTGAGAAAGTGTGGAGTTTAGCTAATTTACAAAAAAGGGAATAGAACAGGGGAGTATATAAAACATTTTTTAAAGCGACCAATAGGCTATGTAGCCCTTCTGCCTCATTCTAATCTGATTTTCCTAGTTAGTGAATCAGATAACCAAATCTCATGGAATTTTGGACAATAGTTTCAACTCTAAGAATACTACAGAGAATAATCAAACTCAGGAGACTGAACCCCAAAATGTCACCATCTCCTAAAATAATTGATATAGCTGCTTCCTTACCCTCTGCAAACCCTACTTCCTATCTACCTATTCCTAACCTAATCTTTGTGTACACATTACACATAAATTAGATTTATCTAAAGTTTATATCATAATGATGAACTCTAATGAAAATGCAGTGAGAAAATTTTATTTAAACATTTATATGAACTATTCACATAGCTAACTGTACATGCCTCTTATCCTCCAAAAACACCAAGCTCAATAAAGGATAGCCATGAATGATTAAGTTAGTATTCTTAATTTCTAGAAGAAAATATAAACTTGAGCAGCCAATTCAAATGCCTTTAGTCACAAGCATGCCCAAGTTCACTCAGCAGCTAAAGCGGAGAAAAATCTGTAACATAAACAACACTATTCTGATGTGAAAGGGATTTAACAATATATTGGGAATGAGCTTTTTGATTAGAAAAGAATATTCAAACTCATGCCTTTATTTGTCACTAGACATGGTTTGGGAACTCAAGCTTTATATGCAATAGCATACCATTACTCTCTATCCCATTGCTCTGTTTTATTTTCTCCACATACTTTTATTTTTTGAAATTATCTTGTTTAATTGCTTAGGTATATATTGTCTGTCTCCCCTGACAGGAATACAAGCACCATGAAGGCAGACAGCTTGTACCATGCTCTACTGTATCCCAGCAAATACAAAGTCCAAGTAATTGGAAAAATTCCCAAAATTAAGGAAATTGAAAAGTATTTAAAAAGAAAAAAAAGATTAATTCAAGCATAACACTCACATCCTCAATTTCATAGCATTGTTTCTTTTGTTTGAAAAAGGAAGAAAGAATAAACATGACAACTACCAAATGCTTAAAATAGCAGACTACTTTTCCCACTTCACTTCGTCAGTAAAAACAGGCCAGGCACAAGCACTTCCATATAAAGGACAACACTTACAGATATCCAGGTGGAACACAATACTGACATAATCCAAGGCAGGCAATCTTACCATCCTTAATAGATAAGTACAATGCTCGCTTCAGAAGCGCATATACTAAAACTGGAATAATACAGAGATGATTAGTTTAGCCCCCACACAAGGATGACACACAAATTCGTGAAGCATTCCACATTTTTAATATAAATAAATAAATACAAGCAGTTATTTTGTGATTACAGAAAGGGAAACAAATACTACTATTAAGGAGTCATATATTACCTTTTTTTTATGTTTTACCAATCTAGGTTATAGACACAGTCTCCCATACTTGAATTTACTTTACCTGCATGAATTATCATCCGCAAACATTCTATAGAGTTGTGATAAGCTGCTTCATGAATTGGCATCCATCCCCGGTTATCAGCAACATTGACGCTTCGGCCCTTTTTGAGCAGTTTTCTTAAGACTTTAACATTGCCTTCCCTGGCAGCAAGTCCAACTGTAGAGCATGTGTCTGAGTAAGCCTCCGTAAAATCCATTCTTTTGACCAGTCTACAAAACAAGGTAGAAAATAATACTACAGTCAATAAAACAACACTGCACTGCTAGAGATTAGCAGATCACAGCTGGTCTAGCATCTCTCACACGACTGCCGAGGAAGAGCCTGAGGTAGAGAAAGCGACTGTCATGCCACAATCTCACTAGAGCCTAAACCAGGAAGTCTTTCTGTTTGGCAAATTAGGATTCCTTGGAATGTTCTTATTTAAAATATCAGGGGAATTTTAAGTGTTCTATCTTTCCTTCTGTGGAAATGTCTGAGCAGGTCTTTCCAGCCTGCTTCCGCTCCTGCTCATACCCCATCAAGATGCACTCTTTAAAACACTGTTGATGAGAGAGTTAAATTCCACATGTATGCTCTATTATGCAGAGATGACCATTTAACTACCAACAATGCAGAGTCTCAATATATAACCCTCTATATGAAGCAGCTAAAACCCAAAAAGACTAGAAAAGGAATGAAGGACATTTATTGAAAAGAACAATAATAAGCAGTCATTCTAGTTTTCCTGTCTCTACCGGTCCTTTCCAGAAGAGGCTAAACACTCTGGTTCTCCATCCTTGATGAAACAGTCCCACTGACTGAATATATTGAAACCAGCAAAGAGCACCATAAAGAGATGAGCCCAGCTTTCCTCCACCAGCTCAGAAAGTTCTTCACAATATTACTGCTCTCACCATCATCATCGTGTCTCTTCAAAGCTCATTTCAAGTTCTCCTGCAGTCAGAGTCCCAATATAGCTCTCCACATACGATGTCCCACAAAGGTGATTTCTTGTTAGTAACACTATGAAGCAGGTTGGGCTGAGAGATTCAGGATTCTCAGGGAAATAGTTATCTCCTATGGAGTAGTCCTTCTCAGTATCACTCCCACCCCACCACCCCTCTTCTTAGTTTCTCTAATGGTCTTAGAAGGTGGTGCAGGAAATGCAACATGTCTAGCCCACTGTAGGTGAAAAACTTCCTAGAACCACATTCTAAGTAATTTATGGAGAAAGGGAAGGTTTGAGGAAACAGTTTAAAAGAAAGCATACAACATTTCCTGTAGTAAATTTAAATTTATCCATAGTCACCTTTAAATTTGATTCTACAGCAAGCAGAACAACTAATGTTAGCTATGGATTAATCTGATCAGATAAACTGGTCCATTAATAGGGCAAGTGAAGATATTTATTAAGGAACATTTACTTATTCAATTAACATTTATTGAGCGCCAACTAGATGAACAGCAATAGAAAGTATACAAAGACGACACAGACAGAGTCTATCTCAAGTTGTTTAGTCTCAGAGGAATGATACATACATGTGATTCAAGATGACAAGTAGAAAGTGCCTTTAGAGAAGTATAGATTAAGAGCCAAAAAATAAAAGCAGAAACTGCTTCACCTCAATGAGGGAGTTGTGCCTTAAAAGAAAGGGAGGATTTGAAAAAGGCACATGGGCAGAAGAGAGAAGGCACAAGCAATGAAAGGCATAAGCAAAAGTTAGGAGATGAATAAAGAAGGGTAAGTAAGTGACAGTGACTAAAGGAAACAAGTCTACTTTGGAAGAAGGATTAAGTAAACAAAGAACAATAGGAAAATGAGGTTAGCTGAATGCCAAATTGTGGAGGATACTGAATACTAAGCTATACTTTTTTGAAACATGCTAATTTCTAGGAAAGACAATTATATATAAGTTTTACAAAACAGAACAAATCATACACTTTAGGGCAATTTGTAAGTACGCTCATTAATTACAAGAAAACGTTTTTTCTAAGAAGAAAACACACACACACAAGACCACCACTTCAAAAATATTAAAAATAGCATTCAGGTAAGAACAGGCATGATTCCCTTTCCAAATTTTATTGGCTTTTCTCTCAAGTTACGAATAATGTTAATGGATCCAGGTTAATAAAATGTACTATAATAGCAGGATCATTCCCTTCAACCCCTAATACTGACTATTTAACATAAATAAACTTTTTATAAGATTCCTTTTATAAAAACTTTCCTATGTTCTAGACTAAAAGAGAGTACAGAATCAAACAAGCAAATGTGACCTGTAAACCTCAACTGGGGCCAGCCCATGGCTCACTCGGGAGAGTGCGGTGCTGATAAGACCAAGGTCACGGGCTCAGATCCTATATAGGAATGGCCGTTTAGGTCACTGGTTGAGTGTGGTGCTGACAACACCAAACCAAGGGTTAAGATCCCCTTACCTGTCATCTTTAGAAAAAATAAATAAATAAATAAACCTCAAATGGATCCCGAATTGGTAAAAAATACCAACTCCAAAAAATAATTTTGAGACAAGGAAATTTAGATATAAACTAGATATTTGATGATGTAATTACTGTTTATTTTCTTAGATGTGATACTGGTATTGTGGTTATTAGGAGAATGTCCTTATTCTTGAAAGATGCATGTAGAAGTATTTAGCAGTAAAATGTCCTAACATATGCAACTTACTTCAAATGTTTTAGATTTTTTAAAAAGTATATAGAGGAAGGGGAAAAAAGTAAAGCAACGTTTGGCAAAATGTTAATTACTGGCTCTAGGTGGAGGATATATAGTCATTACATTTTTTTTTTCTAGCTTTTCTGGATGTTTAAAATTTTTCAAAAGGGCGGCCCCCCCCCCCCCCCCCCGCATAACCATTCCAGGTAATATGAAACTACAACTTGAAAAAAACCTGGTTATTCTTAAACTAAGTTTTTCTTTGTAGCAACTTCCTCCTGATTTCTTTTTAAGAGCACAAACAATACTCTTTGAACCTGGGTGTTTTAACACTCTTCTCCTATAAAGCGAAAGACCATGAAATAGTTAGAAATCCTCAAGAAAAAACAATCATTTGGTAAGGCTTCTGTTTTCACATACACAGACACTGCCATGATGGTCCAACAGAGCTTTCTAAAGCCTATTTAGGAGCAACAGCTAGCCAGCAAATCTTAACATTTTTTAGGATCCTTAAACCCTTGGAGAAACTCATGAAAGCTATAGTTTCTCCCCAGAAAAATGCACAAATTTTCTACACAATTTCAGTAAGTTTTCCAGCTCGTTTCCAAAGACTGGATATGAGTCCCAAGTTCAGAACCTTTGCCTGCTCTTTTCTGAGTAAGCTACTACTGAGGATATTAAAGATAAGCAAGTTGTTTCTTTTGTAAAATTTAAATATGTAAACAACTTCAATTGAAATAATGACTGCCCTTTCACAGGCATAAGACTTCTATTGCAAACCTTCCGGCTTTTATTTGAAAGGCAAAAAGACAGAAGATCTGGGGGGAAAGTACATGAAGTCAAATATGGATTACATTCCCGGCTTGCGCTCCTCTGGCCTCTGTTATACGAGCAGAAGCCCAATTTTCAAAGCAGAAAAAAATGTCTTTCTACATGCCAACTGCGGTGCCAGTACATCTTCTCCGTACGTGGACGGCACCAGTCACGACTCCTGCCCTTTCTCTTCTCCTTCCCCTTCCCTATTAGAAAGAAAAGCACAGTTCCAAATTCAGAGCCACAAATCTCCGAAAAGCGCTGGGGGTCTTGTAGTACTCTGCACACGTGCACTAGAAGAAGGTTGGGGCGATTTACGGAAGTTGCAGAAGAATCCAGTGCTTAGCGTGCAGAAGAAGAATGTCAACGCCTCTTGACCCTCTAAGCCGGGAAATAATGCTGAGACAGAGTCGGAAAACGTCCCTCGAACTACAATCCCAGCGTGCTCTGCGCCCCAAAGAGCGGTGCGGCCATTGCGCCTGCGCGCCCGGCACAGCCGGTTACCCGTGTTTGAGGCTGCGGTTACCCGTGGTTGAGGCTGCAGTTCCCCGCGGCACCGCAGAGACCGCTGCCGAAGGTCGGCCGCCGCCGCTGCGGAGGAACGGAGCGGGAGGAAGATGTGGGTTTTTGGTTACGGGTCCCTGATCTGGAAGGTGGACTTCCCCTATCAGGACAAGCTAGTCGGCTACATCACAGACTACAGCAGGCGTTTCTGGCAGGGCAGCACGGACCACCGCGGGGTCCCCGGCAAGGTGAGGAGCCAGCCAGCCCCCTTACTGCCACCGGAGCCCCGCTCCCCAGCTCCCGGCCCAGCTGCGCGGGACCCACACCCCAGCGCTTCCTGGGGGCCGAGCACGTGGGTTGGGGTTAACGCTGTTATATCTGTGCTTCTTCCTTGGCCACCTCTTTCCAAACCAAGGAACTCGTTCTGAAGCCACTTAGTATGCTGGTGGTTAGTTTCTTGAGGCAAGTGCGGACCCAAGCTCCCACAAGGCTAACGTGCTGGGAAGGGGCCCCCTCTCTCTGGCAACCTTTGCCAAAAAGAAAAAAACAAAACCAAAAACTCCACTGGCGGGAAGATAAATTTTCTTGTCACCACAGAGTTGAAACATTAAAAGCCAACTTGCAAATTCAGCTTTTTGCAATTAAATTTGTTGGCATCTCTGCATTCTGGCAGACTTTTATTGGTTTGAGTTTAAACGTGCATGTAATTTCTAGGGTCTTCATATCTTTCCAAAAGTTTTATTTTACGACATTTAAGATCACAGAAAACCTAGTTTCCAAATTTATCTGCGGTTATTAAGGAGCTCACTTTGATCACTTTGGTTGTCAGGTACCAGCGAAGTTAAATGAAGTTCCATGTTTGTTATATGACACAGTACCAAACACATTAGTACATGCAGCATTATTTTAATGTTAGTTCCTCGATGGTTCTCCTCAATTATCAATGTAGAATTTAAGTTATTTGATCCATTTTTCAGTCACTCATACAAAGACGTTCATCTCAATATGTATGTACAGAGAATTAGTAGCAGTTCACAGCTTACGCAACAACTGATCCATAAAGAAAACTAAGCTTGGGGTAACTGATAATTTAGATACTTGTTTTGGTTAAACTCCTAACTGTTGGAAGAATACAAAATTTTTTATTGCTTACATGTTCGCTAAAACACTCTGAGGATTTACGTGAGCTTGATTAATTTTTTTAAAAAGAAATTACTATTAGCCCAAAAGCACAATGTCTAAAATGCTAGAAATCAGACTTAAGAAGAGTTTAGGGTTAATTCCCAAGAAATACCTGCAGTCATGGAAAGGGGAAGAGATCAAGGATCTAAAGTAGTTTGTGCCTGCTCATCATAGAAACATAGGATTAAAATCATGAAAAGAACCTCAGTTAGAAGCCATTCTCCCTCATCTAGAGTTAAGTCAATTAAGAATTTGGCTTTAAAGGTAGACCATACTGGCCTATTGAGATGCTGGACAGAATGGCTTTAAAAAGGGGGAGTTGCTTAAGGCAAATGCACATTTATACGCCAACAGAAATATAGCACCTCCAAGAATGTTATAAAACAGTATTAAAGACATTAAAGAACTAAGCTAACTAAAATGCCTTTTGAGTTGCCTGGTTTGATATGAAAAACGTAAAACTGCCATTCTGAAGAGAAGAGCCTTAACCCAGGCTCCAATTTTAATGACCAAGTATTAAATATGTATGTGCTTATTATAGCATATTTTACTGTTCTAGTCTCAACCAAAATGTATAATGTTTGTTACACAGCATGTCGAGATATATATACTGTCAGAACAAACTAATGATAAGAAACTGTCTAGTCAGTACAACAGTCCATGATTCTTAAAAGGAGGAGGGTGCTATAAAACCCAGTATTCTCTTTGTACTTAAATTTACTAAATTTTACAGTTACTTTTATTTAAAGAATGCATCCTAAAAATAAAGAAAACCCATCCTAGCAAATTAAAGAAAAATCTAAATACAGTACTAAACATTTTTTAAGTATACTGTTCCGTTAAAAAAAAAAAAGGAAAGATCATAATTTTACTTCACATTTTTTATTAAAACGGGTTACCAGCCTTATATAAATGTTAACTGACAAACAAGAACAGAAATATCCAGCAGATTAGAAGAATGACTTAGATACTATTTAAGACTGTTTTTTTTAACAGCAGCATATGCTCCTAGAAAATTAGTCATCAGAAATGCCTCATCATTGATATACAAAATGTGATATTATTAAGTAAATGTTAGGCTCATTTCCACATAGTGCAATGTGACATCTGCGGGAAAAATACTGAACCTACTTGTGTTATTAAGTTATGCTTACTTTTTAAAAAGCTTCCTTGAACTTTAATTTCTTACTTGGAATCATTTTCTAAATAATTAATTAATTATTTTCTAAATAATTAATTAATTAAACCAAGTTTAATTAAGCATCTCATTTATATATCACAACTGGCAGTTTCTCACCGAAATAAGGATTTAGAATATGTTACAATTTCAAAAAAGGAAAACATTTTAATATGAGACAATCATGAACATTTACTTAATTCCTAACTTTTCTGGATCAGAAACATTACTCATTAGTCATCATCACACCATCTTCCAAACCCATTCAGCTTGAAAGACACCTTCTTCCATTTCAATGATGGGGGGGGAGCATTTAAGTGTAACATCTTATTTACATTGTTTCTAAACAACAACTATTTTAGGGACAAACAGCTTAAGTTTTAGAAAATATTTCCAAGTAAATTTATCAGTAGTGCCAGTAGTCCATGACTGTATCATCCATAAGCAGTAACAAGATTGCCTTTACTTCCCCTAAAATAACTTCTACATACACCTTGTTTTCTGTTCCACCTGCCACCACGCAAGTCCCAAGATTTCACTTACTCCTCCTCTTCCTTTCAACAGTTACTACTGATTATTTACATAAATGGGAGACACCTATGCAAACAAAAATACAAAGGGAGAAAAGGTGTTCCACATGGGCACCAGTATATTAAAAGATATGAATATTTGTAAGAGTTATAAATAATTCAGTACAGCTTGAGACGAAAGTGGAAAGAAAAGAGGTTTGTAGTTAAGTCATGTTAAGGAATTTTGATTTTATCCTGTAAAATATCACAACCCTGAAAATTTTGCAGCAAGAGAGTGACTGGCCCAATTTTTACACCAGAAAGTCATTCTGGGCCCAGGTATAGAACAAACTGGAGGAAAGCAAAACTAGAGGCAAGCAGGGAAATTCCTAAGGAGACTACTGAAGGGTGAAGAGGAACCAGATTCAAAAAATACTCAGAAGACAGAACTGCCAAGAATTGGTGACTGGACTGGATGTAATGGAAGGGTGGAGGGCAAAACTTATCACCTGCACCACTAACATTTCTTATTCTGCCTTCCTCCTTCCACTCCAACTTGCATACTACACACTTTACCAAACTGATCTTTCCAAAGCAATTCTTTTATCATGCCAGTCACCTGCTACTCAAGTGCTATAGTAGCTCCTTATTTCCAATTTATCCCAAACTTCAGTGGCTTATTTCCATTGTTCTTTAATTTCAACTCTGCTCTTTGGCTTTTCAAATCTGACTATTTCTACAGTCATCTTTCTGAATCATCTCCCCTATATGGAGTCAGGCACTTGGCCTGGTGTAGTCTGGCCTATAGGCCCTCACTCATGAATCATGAGTCATGATGCCCTTTCACCAGAATTTTGTCTTTCTGGCCATCTAAGACTCAGAATTCTTACTGCACTGAATAAATACCAATTCATCTTAGCCCTTGAGTATTCTTTACTTATTTCGCATGTTAGTTTGTATTCCAGAATCACAATTATAGCTCTTGGAAGCAAGAATCAAGGTTTTATCTTCTCCACAGCACGGACTAGGTATTCAAGAAATACACAACTCCTAATTCACTTTGAAAGTAATATGGCAGTGTCTACATGACCCATACCAATATAAGTATCCTCACTGTAGCATTATCTTAAATAGAAAACAAGTTGTAAATCAAAATGTCCAAGAATACAGGAATGTTTAGATTACAGTTCATCGATGACAGAATATTATGCAGCTATTAAAATTAAATCAGAAATCACAATCTAAAATCCCATGTGTTCCAGGATTGTGAACTATCTATACAGAAGGATAAAGATGAAGGAAATAGCAACAAAGATGACACAAATAGCTGAAGGATTTAGGTTCACTGTGCCAGACACTGAGCAGATAAGTACATAAAATTATACCTTACAACTCAACACTCTCACCGATGAAGTCAACATGTTGGTAGACACAAAGACTTCGCACTAAGCAGGAATCTTTTATTTATTTATTTATTTATTTTTCCCTGTGGCTGGCCAGGACATTCAGTAGGAATTTTATAAAGAAAAGTTTGCAGCCATTGGCTTAAGTCACCTTTGTGACTTAAATTATGAAATATTCCAAGTCTGGACTTAATCTAAGGCTTTCGGTGTATGAAAAAATATTATTTTTTCAGTCTTTGAAATGAGAGAAAAAATAAAATTTGTTTTGGCTTGATAATATCTCATTTCAATCTCAAGTTGAATGACACAAAGTCAAGCTTCTTTCCATATAACTGTTAACTGACCTGTGTTAAAACCAAAGTGGAAAAATAAAATTGCCTAGAATATAGGTGATCTAACTGTCCCGTAGAAGAGGAACTATATAAATAGGCCAGTTCTAATATTAACCTCTCAGCAAAGCAAAATAAAGTTCATTTATGAATTGTCAAAGGGGTGTCCACCTTGAAGCACCGACTGCCATATACAGAAAGGTAAGAGTACTTCATAACTCAGAAGTGTAAATCACTCGCTCTCGCACTTGAGACCTCTTAGTATACTCTGGAAGCAATGGTTCTCAAAGTACAAGCTCCAAGACAATTTCACTGGAATAACCTGGGAAGGTATTACAAATGCAAATTTTCAGACAGCTCCAGACCCAGAGAATCAGAAACTCTAGAGGTGTGGCTTAGCAATGTGTGTTTATCAAGCTCTCCAAGTAATTTTGGTCTACACTAAACTTTGAAAACCACTTGCCTACAGGAAAGCACCCTGGAATGTCATGTTCTGTTCCCTAATAAAAACTATAACAATCTTTTTTCCCAAAGGGAAAACCAGAATTTTGGTTTATAATTGCTGCTTCCATTTGCTTTTCATTTTAGATGAGCTGTAGTCACTGGAATGTTTTTAAATATATCCATTTTAAGTGAATATAATATCCTTAATACATACAAATTGATGGAAATCTTTTAGAAAAACCAAGATAGTATGGATAAGGTAGATTCTCTTACTTGACTCACTTTAAACTTTATCATAAAAAATAAGTACTTTTTTAAAAAAGTGCTTCTTATGAGCAAATGTAGTTAAAATATTCCATGTCAACAATAAGTTGCTAATGTTTGGTTACTTAGTAAACTTTATTTAATTAAGAAAAAAAAATTTTTTTTTTTTTTTTTACCTTTTTTAAAACAGCCTGGAAGAGTTGTGACTCTTGTTGAAGATCCTGGGGTATGGTATAATTATTCTTTTGTAGTCTAATCATATAAAATGTTGAGATGTTTCTCAGTTTTAATAATGAATGAAAATTTTTTTAAATAATAAAGTTTTATTAACAGTCATCAGACAATTTGAACTACAATAGGTCTAGAATTCTTCTCTGTATTTTGTGTGTGTGTGTGTGTGTGTGTATTTCATGTTTGTGGAAAATGAGGCCATTGGGGAAAGTCAGAATGCAAAATGCAAAGTAGAGAACAAAATACAACCAAATGGCATGTAGTCTCATTTTTGTGTGTTTTTTTACTAATAAGTTAGTTGACTGAAAATTTTGTGGTCTCCTTTGACATTATTGAAGATAGCCCCCAGAGAGCCATACTACCACTAAGAATCAAATGAAACCCTTAAAGCTCTCTTCACTTTTCCTAGGAGTCTAATATTTTCCACAGAAATCTAAGTCAGGAATTCTCATTTTCATTATTGCCTAATTTTATCAATAGACTCTGTTTCTTTTAAACAGTTTGGAGCACCAGAAAACTTTTATTTAACTAACAGACCTCAGTTTCTTAAATATTTGCAATCATTGTATTAGAGTACAGATGTAAAATTTTATATTGTTAAAGATTTAACTTTGGAAAGGAATTTAATATACAAAAATCAAGCAGCGAGCAATAGCAAATAGATAATGGTGTAGATTAGGAAATGCTTTCATAATTTATACTAGGAAAAGCATCTACAGAAAGCCTCAAACGGGTAATTATAACTCCTGATTAAACAGTTAATAAGCAAATGGCACAATGTTTCTATAGAACTTTTTAATGACCAAATGAAAATCTGATATTTTTCATTTCAGTCCTATTAGTTAAAAGAAAAAGATCTAATTTTTTAAAAAATGATTAAAGATAAATATGTGCTATGCTTACGATACAAAGAAATTATTTATTCAGAATCAATATTTTAAAATGTTGATTTCC
The DNA here is from genome assembly GCF_027409185.1 of Cynocephalus volans. Lineage (NCBI taxonomy): Eukaryota > Metazoa > Chordata > Mammalia > Dermoptera > Cynocephalidae > Cynocephalus > Cynocephalus volans. The sequence goes on from NC_084473.1 coordinate 50,491,482, forward strand.
TTTATTGTTTAATGTGTATCTCTTCGGTGCACTTTAAGTGAAGCAGAACTGCATTGACTTCTAAGAATATGTAAGATATTTTGTTAGACCACAACATATCTCCGCCAGTACTAAATAGTGTATTCTTTTCATTTTTCAACAGGGTTGTGTATGGGGTGTTGCTTACAAACTGCCAGTAGGAAAGGAAGAAGAAGTAAAAGCATACCTTGACTTCAGAGAGAAAGGAGGCTACAGGACCACAACAGTCCTTTTTTATCCAAAAGATCCCACAACAAAACCATTCAGTGTGTTGCTGTATATTGGAACACATGATAATCCTAATTACCTTGGTCCTGCACCTCTTGAAGACATTGCAGAGCAAATTTTTAATGCAGCGGGTCCAAGTGGAAGAAATACAGAGTATCTTTTTGAACTTGCAAATTCTATGAGGAACCTTGTGCCAGAAGATGCAGATGAGCATCTTTTCTCTTTGGAAAAATTAGTAAAGGAACGTTTAGAAGAAAAACAGAACCTCAACTGCATATAAAGACCTAATCATTTGGGTTTTTCAAACAGGCAAAGCTTTTAGTCTTCTGAGAATAATTTCAATGCACAATGGCAATATGATTTGGAAATTTGTTTACTTGCAGATCTTATTTTTAATGTAGGCAGGATATTGACTAAAGTTATAGTTTAATTGCAAATGTCCTGAAACACATATACTCAAAAGATTGGGATACAGTGAAAGAAAAAACTCAAGATTTAATAACATAATAATTTCTTAACTATATTATAATATTGAACACTTGCTCTTTAGAAGTGACTTCCTTAGAAAGATAAAGTGAAGGTCTCAGTTCAGATGTTTTTAATCAGAGTAAAAATAATTCCATTGTTTCATATGACAATACTACTTTGAAATTATAGAGAATTAAGCCAAAAGTCCAATAAATATAAGGTTATACCTTCAATATATTCCTATACAATTCTATAACCATGGTTTAAAATATACAATCTTAATGTGTGATAAGAAATATGTGGTAATATAGACAAGTTTTCAGCCTTAATTGTGAATTTCCTTGTTATTCAGGTATTAAATGAGACACTTGCAGATTTAGGCCAAAAATGGCATTTTTTTAATATAAAAATTTCCTTGGAATTATAATGTACTGTACCTCTCCTTTTTTGAATAAATGCATTTTACTATGTGGAAAAAACTCATTAAGCTAAAGAGCACAAATTACATTACATAAGTCACATCCTCTAATGATGTAGTTTGTCATTCACTTTGTATTAATCTCATACTGAAACTGAAAAAAAAAGATGGGCTTTCTGATTTTACAAATTAATGAAAACATTTAATGAAAGCTCAGTGTTTGAAACGGCTTTTGGAATTACAATTTTTTAAAGTAAGAAGTGGCATTAACTAATTAATTATTTGCTATGCAACTTTTTTTCTTTCATAATTATATCTTGTCACCTAAACAAGAGTATCAACTGTGTTTATGATGCTACTCAAGTAGGAAACAAATACTTAAATTATTAACTCAGGTAGCATTGATTCAAACTACTCAGATTTTTCCTGATTATAGGTGATTTCCTTCTCAATAGGATATATGAGGGGTCTTTGAAAAGTTCACGGAAAGATTCACATTATCTTTTGGGGGAGGGGGTGGCAGCTGGCCAGTACGGGGACCCAAACCCCAACTGAACTAACCTAGTATTATCTTTTAATTCTATTTTTCCACGAACTTTTTAGTACCTTGATAGGTCCCCATTTTCTGGGTAACTCCTCTGAGTTTGTTTCCATAGTAACTTGCACTCAGTTACACATCTAATGAATGGTAGAAATCCAGGTCTCTCTGACTCTAACACACAAGATCCCTCTACAATATGTTTAAAATCCCACCTGAATTTAACCACTTTCACTAACCTGCCTTGTTTTTTCAGGAGGTAAAAATGATGAACTTTTCTGTATAATGAAATAGCATGTACGTTGTTATACAAAGATGTTAATTTTGACAGATGGGTATGTTCCCACAAATTTGAGCCTATCCAAGATTGACATGCTACAGCTTGGAATCACATAGGTCAGTTCAGAGATCCAGCTTTTTGTTTTACAAATCAAGGTCCAAAGGAGTTTGTGACTCCCCAAAGTGATTCTTCTACTGTACAATATATATAATTAGGTTACAAAGTATGAAGAGTACAGGATTACTTTGGGATCCTCATTTGTACATCTTTCTAGGCTTTCAGTTAGAAACAGCTGGTTAGCTCAGTTGGTTAGAGCACAGTGTTGTAACACCAAGATCAAGGGTTTGGATCCCCATACCAGCCAGCCACCAAAAACAAACAAACAAACAAACAAACAAAAAAAGGAAACGAGACTAGAAAACATGTGACTGTACATGTGGTATACCATCAACATTTATAGGGAGTCCCTGTTCCAAAGAACCCAGGGAAGGGATGTTCATTTTCATTAGGATGAAGAGAAATCTGAGTGAAATGGATAAGTTAAACAGTACTAAATTAGAGAGGATCTGGGGTTTGGAGCATCCAAGCTAGGAAGAATCATAACCCTGACTCACCAAGTTATCAAGAGTTTAACTTAGTTTTCTTAGCAAAACTGCAAGTCTCTCTTTACAGCCCTTGGATCTCACTTTCAAAATATTTTCTCTCATTCTGCCCTAATTACATATACACATGAAACTCAAACTCTTTTTCCTCAGAGTAGAAATATTAGCTAGGTGTTAAGTTTTAGGAATTCAAGAGAAGTATGAGTGTAAACCCTACACTGAGAAAAGAAACTTTTAGTATAAATCTCTAACGAAGAGGATTCTTTAAAGCAGGTCTTTCTACTCCTACTCCAGACCACTATTACTATAATTCCTTTCCCCAGTCCCAAACGACTTACTCTTCAATCTATCAGGAACTGTAAGCACCATCTAGATGCCACCTCCACACATAAGAAGTTATCATTTAGAGAAAAAAAGGCTGTGATGACGTCATTTCTGAATATTTGAAAGCATGAACATGATGCATTTTGTTAAGACCAACTTCAAAAAGTTGGGCTGGCCAGATAGCTCAGTTGGTTAGAGCACAGCCTTGTAACACCAAGACACCAAAGTGTGGTTTGGATCCCCATACAGGCCAGCCACAACCCACCCACCCCCGCCAAAAAAAAAAAAGATTTAACATTGTCTATTGATAAGCATTTCATCTTAAATGGGAAAAAATTGCTTAATTTTCTATTTAAAAAGTACCTGAAATGTATATTATTATACATCTTGAAAGTACCCATTGAATTTTAATATATGTAAAGCATTACACAGTGCCTGATACATACTTAAAAAATATTACCCAATATTACTTAACATAATATATTCAGAGTATAATGGGTTGAATCTCTCCTCAAGATTCATAATGATTACAATTATGCCTATGGTTTGAGAACCATATTTAGTTTACTAGATATTTTTCAAACATTTTCCAGTCAACATTTTTTTCCATTGCATTAGGTTTCCCTTTTCCATAGATACATATCTTTTTTAAATTATAACTTCAGAGAATACTCTCTCATGTGCATATTCCTACATCCTAAGCAGTTGTGAATATCAATGTAAGCATCATACTCCTATTATTTATCATTCCTGATTCTTTCAAGTCAATTATATGATAAATGTGCTTTAAAACTCTCTTCATCACATCATGTTAAAACCTACCTATGAAATGCTCCTACTATGCCTACCTTTTTTCAGCAAAAGTTCTGACTACATTTTTTATTAATTTATTCAGCTTTTAGCAATCTATTTTTATGTATTTCTAAAACCTTGAACTCACTCTAAGTATACATTAAAGACTCAAAACATTAGTGGAATGATTTTTTAATCCTATGGTGACTCTGTCAAAGAATTTTAACTCCTCCAAAGACAACTGTTAAAACTGTTCTCTATGTCAAATTTATACAATGAAAATTACCTTTAGCTTTATTGAATGTCAGGGTTTTTTCATTCTTAAGATTCAAAACAAAGTTAGCAGGGAAGCCTTGAAGCCTATCTATTTTACAGCCTAAAAAGGTTACATGATAGTAAGACCCATCATTCAAGTATGAACTGGAAGATTCTTAGCTAAAATAAGAACATTATAATACAGTAAGTACCAGAGTTTCTTACATCTTTCCTTTCCTCCAATCTCTTTTACTCTTTCTAGTACATTCTCTACTCTGAATTCATAATTATCTTCCAAAAATATGGAACTAATGTGGTCGGTAATCAAAAATGCCTCCCCACTGCATAAAATAAATTCAAATTCTTTCGTCTGGCATTCAACTACTTACAATCTGGTGTCAGTGTATTTGTCAAATTTTACTTCCCAATGATGTACAGCCCCCCTGCCCCCACTATGCTCCAGTCACATCCTCCTCCTCAACCTTTAAGACTCAGCTCAAATGAGGAAATGAATGATATGTGCAAGCAATAAATATGTACAAAGACCACCAAGATAAATAAGACAGGCCCCAGCTATCAAGAATATATTTTGTAGAGAGACAATACAAGCAAACAAATCAGTGTTATTTAATTTAGTATAAAGGATGTGATATAAAATACAAGCAGAATACAGACAGGCAAGTTATTCAAACTAGTAAGATCAGAGAAAGATTCACAAAAAAAATAAATACGTGCTCATGGGCCAAAGAATAACACTTAAAAGTTATGTAACACTTCCTTTATATGCGAGATTCGATTCCAAACACTTTACATATTTAATAATTTACTCATTTAACCCCCATTTTCTTAGATGATGAAAATGAGAGATAAAAAGAGCTTACGTAAAACAACATAATAATAATAACTACCATTTACTGAATATTTACCACTTGCCGGGCACTGTGCTAAGCACTGAAAAGGAACAAAATGGAATTAAGGCCTTTAATTTAAAAAATTTAAAAAAAAAAAAAAAAAGATCGGAGATGGCAGTAATCTTATTTTGTTTCTCCACTGGTAGGTTGTATTTACTTTTTTTTTTTTTTTTCTTTGCATCTGGCGGGTCTGGGTATCTGAACCCTTGAACTTAATATTATAACAACGTGCTCTAACCAACTGAGCTAACCAGCCAGTCCCTCCACTGGTAGGTTTAACTGCAGTGAGATTCTTTCCTAACGTAAGATAAAATAAAAAAGAATTTTAAAAAATAAGGCAAAAGAAAAAGGATTCATTAAATTACCTATATCCTATAGCCATAATTTTAAAAAAAAATATTAAACCAAAGTATGCTTTGCCAAATTTTCTCAACACATTGATTGATTCAACAAATACCTATGGATTACTTACTCTGTGTAAGACAAACTAAGTACATGCATTTTCCTCCACTTCCTACCAAAGTCCCACTGAAATACATTCATCCATTCCGAAAAAGAGAAAGCAAGTGGGATTATACTGAGGATTAAGCCTGTGCAAAGAGAACTGCAGTCCAGAAAAAACACACATGCACACATGCAATAAGAAGGCTATAGCAATGTAGGAGAATTTCCTGCCAGCAGAGCCTGAAGAGGTAATAACCTTAGAGATAGAAGGGATAGAAAGCAAGAGGGGGCTGTAGAACTAAAATCAGAATAACTAAAATATTTATACAGGAGCTGGCCAATAGCTCACTTGGGAGAGCATAATTCTTTTTTTTTTTTTTTTAAAGATGACCAGTAAGGGGATCTTAACCCTTGACTTGGTGTTGTCAGCACCACGCTCAGCCAGTGAGCGAACCGGCCATCCGTATATGGGATCCGAACACGAGGCCTTGGTGTTATCAGCACCGCACTCTCCAGAGTGAGCCACGGGCCGGCCCGGGAGAGCATAATTCTGATAACACCAAGATCAAAGTTTCGGATCCCCATACCAGCCAGCCGCCAAATATATGTATATATATATAACTTATGTATATATATGAAACAGCCAAGCCAAACCTTTTACCACACTCCTTCACACATAGAAATTCTAGCAGCAACAGTACTGGTTTCTGGCCAAAACCACGTTGTTTTTTTTTAATTTCACAGTCTACCCTAGAATCATTACAGCATTTTCATGTTCCCTTTGTCATTTGGGTATAAGGTGGAAAGAGAGGAGGGAAGAGGCAACTGATTTCTTACATTTCACCCAATGACCCTAAAGAGAAGCCCAACAGCTGGTACCTTGCTCACTTCCAAAGAGCTCAAGAATCACACACACAAAAAAAATTTTTTTTTTTTTTTTTTAAAAGATGACCGGTAAGGGGATCTTAACCCTTGACTTGGTGTGGTCAGCACCACGATCACCCAGTGAGCGAACCGGCCATCCGTATATGGGATCCGAACCCGGGGCCTTGGTGTTATTAGCACCGCACTCTCCCGAGTGAGCCACGGGCCGGCCCCCAAAAAAATTTTTTTAGCAAAACCAAAAGCACAAAGGGATGAAAATAACAATTGACCTGAAGGCAGCAGAGCTATTTCTGGGAACAGAAGGTAAATATTTAAAATTTATAAGTGTTGCCCTGAAAGAAATTCATAAAGATACTGCATCCATTAGAAATGAACTGGAAACTATAGAAACAAAAAACACAATCACTGAAAAAGAAATTCAAAAAGAGAAATGGACTTTTTGATTAATCTTCCATACTACTTAATTTTTTTGGTCTTTTTTTCTCTCTATTTGGAAGAATCTATGTGGTATTCTGAACAGAATGGAGAAAATAAAAGGGAAACATAATTAAAGAAATAATAGAATAAAATTTTGCAGACGTGAACAAATAGGACTCATGAAGTACCATGAAGGATGAATGAAAAAGGAATCACACCTAGAAACAATCTCATAAAATATCATAGAACTAATGATAAAGAAAAGAGTCTAATAAAATTTTCCAGAGGAAAAAGTACGTCACCTGCCAAAGAAGAAGAATCAGACTGGCATTAGGCTTCTCATCAGATACACTAGATACTAAAAAGCAATGGAATGATGTCTTCAAAGTTTTGAGGAAAACAAAATGACTGTGAACTAAGAAATCTATTGTCAAACTATAAATTAAATGAAAAGTCAAAGTAAAGGCATTTTCAGACATATGAGGTCTGTGAAAATTAAATTACCTCCTTTATATCCTTTCTGAAAAAATTACTTGAAATTAGTTATATTCCAACAAGGTTGGAGGGAAAAAATCTGAGACAAATGAGGACACTGAATACATAAAACAGTAGACCTAACTCAGGAGCAATACAAAGAAATCCCAGAATACAGGTATGCAACTGACTTGGAAAGCAACTAGTCTAAATTAGAAGAAAGTTTTTAAGAGCTCAAAATATACCTTCAAGAACAAAATGAAAAAAATACATAAAAGAACAAAATGAATTCATTTTAGCAAATACAGTACTATTATTAGGAAGCTAATACAACACTTTAAGTGACAAAGGGTTAATACAATTACATGTTTTCACTGCAGTTCCAATTACACCTCTTTTATAATGAATGATGCTTATATAATTATAATGCTGTAGATGGTTTATAGTTTTTCAGTGAATCAACCTATGAACAAAGCGTAGAACACCTGAATAAAAATCACGGGATGTAGATGTTATAAACATATGGTGGTAGTAGATTGTACAAGTAGTGAAAATAATAAAAGCTAACACATATTACATACTCACTATGTACCACACACTATGCTAAAAAAAAAAAAGCCTTACATGCAATAATTCATTGATAACAAATGGCAGCATTGAGTAGTGGCCAAAAGAATGGATTCTGGAGCCAGAATGTTTGAGTTTTAATATCCATCTCCACTGCTTGCTAGTTTCATGATTGTGGGCAAGTGGCCATATTTCGTTAACATGTGTCAACATGTGTTTTAAGACCTCTGAAATTGGTATGGTTCTTATACTAGATGGTATGTTATAACTGTAATTGGCAGCAGTTTCTTTCTTAGTAGTACATAAAACAATAGTGAGCCTTATTATCAATGGCAAAAGGGAAACTGTTGTAGCTTGAGACTTTAAGACAACAAGCAAATGCAAGACATGTACCATGATTGAATCCTAAATGAAAAAAAAAAAAAAAAAAAAAAAAGCTAAATAAAAAAACATTTGGGGAAGAAAAATAAAAATTGAAATCATTATTTTTCTAAGATGTAATAGTAGTATCATACCTTAGGTTATATAGGAGTCTCCTTATTCTTAGTCATCAACATTTTTTAAGGTCCAGGCTAGTTGTCTTGTAAAATATGCCAAATTTTAGATTTGTTTGATTATTTTTTTATTATCAGATCCAGGTTTAGCAAGAATACTTCAGGTATTGTATACTTGGAGTTTTAACTCTCCTTTCTTTTTCCTTGTGCCTAGGAAATAATATTCACATTTGCACCTGTATATTTGCTGGCATTCTGTCATCTATGTATTCAGTTTTATTTTATTTTATTTTATTTTATTTTATTTATTTATTTATTTATTTTTTAAAGATGACCGGTAAGGGGATCTCAACCCTTGGCTTGGTGTTGTCAGCACCACGCTCAGCCAGTGAGCAAACCGGCCATCCCTATATAGGATCTGAACCCGTGGCCTTGGTGTTATCAGCACCGCACTCTACCGAGTGAGCCACGGGCCGGCCTGTATTCAGTTTTATTTTAACCAAAGATATCTGAAGCCCAAAAGCTTTTCTTTCCTTTATTTTTTCCCCAAATGTGAATCTCAATCATCTTAATTCTTTCTTATTACCACAGAGTAAATTACATTTAAGAAAAGGAGTTAAGAGGAGAAAAAAATCAGTATCAAAAATTAAGAGAAAAGGGCAATTACTACCTTAGGCAGCCTATGGAGTAATTAGTGCTATATATAACCAGAGACTGCATATCAGCTGTTAAGTTAAACAAATGTCTTTATTTTTCATTGGCTTTGTCCTTTATACCTCAAAATGAGAAACCATAATGAGATTTTGAGTAACTTTTAACGCAAAGCCTGAGTATTTGGTTCTCATTTCTGACTCATAATAATTTCAACTGGAAAAAAATTTGCAGTTTTACTCAGCCATATTTTATAACATGGCATAGATATATAATTTTATACATGTGTATATGTGTGTATTTTATTAGAACATGTTATTAACCTCCCTGTGTCTCAGTTTCCTCATCAGTAAAATAGGAAAAAAATAAAACCATAAAACCTGTTTTTTAGGTTATGATGAGGAATAAATCAATTAAATAAATTTATAAAGCTTTTCAAGTAACTGAATTTATAAATCTATAAAGAACCTAAAATAGTACCTGGACACTGCATCTGTTCAATTAATAAAATACATATTCTGCCCACACTCAGGCACACCACCAGTGCCAAGCAGCATGCCAAAAACATCACCTCCATGTGGGTGGCCCACCACAGCCACCAGAGTAACCACGGCTGCCACAAAAGTGGCTAGATGTCACAACCACCGTGCAGATGGTCTGCCAGCCACTGGAGTGCATTGACACAAGGAGAGTCACCAGTAGAGTCACCAGTAGAGACCAAAAAAAAGAATAGAATGTCTCTCTCCACAAAGCCCATTCCAGAGTGACAAAAGAAGCATCTGCTGTACGATAATATTGCAGGACCTGAACATACCTTTCAGCATTGGACAGATCATCTAGGCAACAAATCAACAGAGTAACCATTACTCGTTCAGAGGGAGAGAAGAAATCTAGGGTTGTCATTGGTGGGAGGGGGGAAGGAAAGGGGGATGGGGAGAAACTGGATAAGGGGCATAAAGAATAAGTATGATTTGTAACAATATACATACTGATAATATTGATTTGTTCAACATATGTCAACATTGAATCCCAAAAATATGTATAATCAATTATGATTCGACAAAAAATAAATAAATAAATAAAATACATAATAAATCTGAGTCTCCATAATAGTTCTTATATTTTACATTCGTTATTTTCTCCATTTTAAAGATAGGAAAACTAAGCTCCAGAGAGGTTAAGTAACTTGCCCAGGGTCACACATCTAGTAGGTGGTAGAGCTGGGATCAGAACCAAAACAGCCTGGTTCCCAAGGCCCTGCTCCCAACCACCTTATTATTCTGTTATACAGAGTTTGCCTATAATTATTTATTCAGCCATTCCCTTACTGCCAGAAAAATCAGATATCCAGGTTTTTTGCCACTACAGATGATGCCACAATAAATATCTTTGTACATACATCCTTATGTATCAGGGCTTTTATATTTAAGGAAAGAATCCAAAAGGTAAAATTACTCGGCCAAAAGGTACGCATATTTTTAATTATAATAGAAATTACTAATTTAGTATAGCAAATCTAGCTTGTCCTTTTACAATATCTGGATTTCCTGTATTACTAAAATGCCATCTCTACTCCAATTATACAAACATTCTCCTAATTTCTTCATATAGATATGTATCTTTAAGTCATTTGGAACTTAATTTGTGTGTATTTTATGATGAAAGGATCTGCCTGATTTTCTCCTAGATGTATAGAAAATTTTACTAGCAGCATTTATTAACTAAAACATCCTTTCCCACAAAGCTGAAATGTCACCCTTATCACATATTAAACTCACAATGTCATTCCCAATCCCCCTTCCTGTAATCGAACCAAATTACTTTCAATCTCTATACTGTATATGTCTGTGCTCATGCTCTTCCATCCACTTAGAATGGGCCTTTCCCAGCTTTGTAAGTACAAATCCTACCATGTTAAGGTCTAATACAAACACCAGGACTATTTCATTGATTTCCACCCTTTCTTCCTCTCATCCCTTGCTAGAGGTAAACACCCCTTCCTTTGAATGTCCACAATGCTTTATCTGTATAGTACCTTTCTAAAAACACTCTCACTTTCTGCCTTTTAATATAATTAGTTACATACAAGTCCTATCTCCCTTTCTAGGTGATAATGATTTGGTGGGCTTGATCTATATCTAAGTTATTTTTATAGTACTCTTAGTATCTAGGACAGTGCCTCCAAACCATATTTATCAGATAAATAACTGTACAACTTGCTTGATCTTCCACAGATCTGTAGTTCTGCCGCTAATTGAAATACTGCATTAAGACTAACTCCCTTGTGGGCAGAAAAGGGTACCTTTGCCACATAAAGGAGAATTTATCTGGAATTTAAGATGCCAAATAAAGGGGAATTTATCTGGAATCCAAGAATCAGAAAGTTAAAATATATAAAATTTAAAATTGTGTATTCTGCATCATATTTATATGAGAAAAAGTCAAGAGACTATTAAATGAGGTAATATTGGTTATTTTTTCAAAATAATTCCTGGGCTATATGTTGGGGTTAATACAGATTGAGGACAACCTTGTACATCCTTACATCCAAAATCCTCTCCAATGTTAATTAACATGCATAATAATGACATAAATTCAAGATAAGATTAAGCACCTTATAAATCATCAAACACAATGCAAACAGGATAATTTGCATTATAGTCAAAGTAAGTATTCACTACACTGCAAAATTTTTGGAATGCTAGAAACATTCCCTGCCTGTCCCTAAATCATCTTCCCACTCAGTAAGCTAATGTCTAAAAATTTATCATTAATATTCATGCCTTTTATTTAAGAGTCTAACCCAGTGGCTCTCAACCAAGAGCCTTTAACCTGCCAGGGGACATTTGGCAATGTCTGCTGACATTTTTGGTGTCACAACTTGGGGCAGGAGAGGAAAGGGTGGTACTACTGGCACCTAGTGGACACAAGCCAGGGATACTACTAAACATCATACAATGCACAGGATAGCCCCCCACAACAAAGGATCACCCAGCTCAAAATGTCAACAGTGCCAAGGCTGAGAAATCATGTCCTAACCTCTGCTAAAATGCAAAAACATATTGTTTTTATTACTAACCACCTTTGCAAGTTCTTCATTTCAATCCAATCAGGCCCTTTCTTTCCCCTCTACTCTTCCTCCATGTTGCCACATCCAATAGTCACTTACTTAAATCCTCATCTTATACAACTTCTCAGGAGCATTTGACCCAGCTAGCTAGTCACTCCCTCCTTCTTGAAACTTCTTTCTCTTGACTACTTGAACATCTCAGTTTCCTGGTTTCTTCCTGCTTTAACTGGGCACCCCTTCTGAGTCCATTTTGTCAACTCTTCATTGCTGTTCAGTATCTGTGTTGCAATGACCCTTGCCTTCCCTTCTTCAACCTCATTTTTTGCCTAGATAATCTCAGCCAGTACCAAGGCTTTAACGACATTTATATGTTGATAACCCCCAAATTCATAATTCCAACCCTGATTTCCCCCTGAACTTCAGACTTAATCAACTTGTTAGTTCCACTTGGATGTATAATTGACATCTAAAGCTTAACATGTCCAAAATAGAATCTTGATTTTAAAATTATTATTATTATTAATGTACATACAAATAAAGAGAATGAAAATGCATATCAAGTAAAATGTTAACAATTGGGGAATCTGGAAGTTCTTTATACAATTCTCACAACTTTTATCTAAGTTTGAAATTATTTCAAAATAAGGGCTGGCCCCTGGCTCACTCGGGAGAGTGTGGTGTTGATAATACCAAGGCCATGGGTTCGGATCCCGTATAGGGATGGCCGGTTAGCTCACTTGGTGAGCATGGTGCTGACAACACCAAGTCAAGGGTTAAGATCCCCTTACTGGTCATCTTTTAAAAAAAAAAAAAAAAGAAAGAAAAAAAATTATTTCAAAATAAAAAGTAAAACAAACAAAAACACTTGATTCCCATTACTCCATATTCTGTTCCTTTATCAGTTTTCTCTCTTTCAGTAAACTATATCACAGTTGCTCATGAAAAATATCTAGGCATCATCATTGATTATCCCTATAAAATCATATCACATCTAATCCACCATCTGTGAAGCTCCCTTCTTCTCATCATTCAAGTCCCAGCTCAAGTGTCACTTCCTCATAGAAGTCTACTCTAACCCTGCAACACATCACACAGGTATTCTCTTTCACATAACCCTACTTTGTTTGCAGCATTTACCAATACCAGATATTATTTATTTGCTCTCCCCTCCTTACTAAACAGAAGCTCCATGAAGAGTAGATTCAATCTCTACAGCGCCAGAGGCTAAAACAGGGCCATACAAAAATTTTCCATTTTTATTTAGTTAAATATGTCTGTTTTTCTTCATGACTTTAGGAATTCCTATCTTAAACACCAAGATACTTACTTGGTGTTTTCACTTACTCCCCTAAATTTTCTTCTATTATTTTTATTTTTGTACAATTAAATATTTAATCCACTAGGAATACATCTTTGCATACTCTAGAAACAGGGGTCACCTCAAGTGATTCCAATGCAAAAAAGTCTACCACCTCAGGAAATTATGACCTCCTGGGAGGCCTCTCCTGACCAACCCCAGAATTCCTCATTTCCTTCTTTATACCTCCTCTCTAAGATCCCTCTACTATATAATCTACAGTACCTGCCTCATAAGGATTAGGACATAATACATATAAAGTACTTAGACTAATGCTTAGCACAGAGTAAATGCTAAATGTTAACTATTGTTATTACCACAATAGTTTGCAATTATTTTTATAGTCTTACCTTGCTAGACTATAACAGAGGAGGACAGAAATCCATTTATGTGCCATTTTACCAATCCAGTGGTCTGGCACACATGAAGCACTAATAAAAAGAAAATCTTAGAGATGAAAAATAGACCGCTCTTCCTACTTTTCGATTTGGTTCAAATTTGGGGAAAGCGGGGGGCGAAGAGTCTTTAACAGATCTAGCAAAACAGGCTAGCTTTTCCTACCTCCCCGGAAAAGAATGGTAAGTACTCTGTGGCCAACACTATAACCCACTATACTGGAGATTAAAACAGATAATGGCCTTTTTTTTTTTTTTTTAAGAGGGGGAGAAGAAGCCAAAACTTTTTGTCTAATTTTGGAATGTAGTCAGACGCGACTTAGTTCATAACCTCACATTCACCTGGCCCTGAACCTCCCATAAGGAGGTTTATCAGCTTCTTTGATAAAACAACAGCACAACACTTCAACAAGGGATGAAGGAGCCCCCCACAGGGGTAAAAATGCAGGGGCTGTGGTATCTAGCTGCCCTCCCCACCAAGCGAGAGTGCCCATCCATGCCAACCTCGCAGGATCACGATATTCTTAGACAAGGGGATGGTGCCTTTCCTCACTCCGGGTTCCCCCTAACAGGGAGCTGCATTGGCTGCCTGCGTTACAAACTGCCCTGCGTTAGTCAGAAACTGCTGATTACGAAGATGACCACGGCCTACAGCAGACTGGGGGAGAAGCTTCAGGCGGGAAGGTGAAGTGTACCAAAGCCAAATGCAGAGAAATAGAAAAAGAAAAGCGGCGAGGGGGCAGATCAGTCAGGAGCACCTCCACCCCTCACTTCTCATCCCTACCATGGATATTTTCATCTAAGGATCAGCACCCGCCCCGCTCACACTTTTCTTCCAGCTCCCACAGCAGTGCGGGCCAGCCACCGCCCACCCGCTAGAAAGCCCGGCCGGTGGCGGGAGGGAGCGGCCTCCGCCTCTGGGACTCACCGGCTCGTCGTGCAACCACCTCTCTGATGAAAAAGCTGGTCCAAGGTCGGGTCTCGGGGAGTCAGGTCCAGGAAGGCCGCTGCATTCGATCCCCACCTCTAGGCTGCAGTTGTCAGAAACGCGAGAAGCACGCCTAGCGTCCCGGCTTCCGTAGGCGGACGGCTCCGCGGCCCCGGATGTTGATATGCCGCCTGCCCCGGAAACGGTGGTGGGAGGCCCAAGGGGGCGGAGACGGCGTAGCCGGGCTCTCCGGAAGGAGACGTGGCGGCGGTTGGGCCCTCGGGTAGCTGGACGCTTGGTAGTACCGCCGCCTCCTTCTTCTCCTCCTCCTCCCACTCTCCTCTTTGGGTAGAGGAGGTTGTGGCGGCGGCTGGAGAAAGCGGCGGCGGAGGATGGAAGAAGGAGGCGGCGGCGCGCGGAGTCTGGTCCCCGGCGGGCCGGTGTTACTGGTCCTCTGCAGCCTCCTGGAGGCGTCCGGTGGCGGCCGAGCGCTCCCCCCACTCAGCGATGACATCCCTTTCCGAGTCAACTGGCCCGGCACCGAGTTCTCTCTGGTCAGTGCCCTCTCGAACCCTGTAACCATGTCTCTTCCTCCTCCTGGCACTAAGAGTTAGGCCCCATGCCTCGGTTTTCTTTGCTTTTTCTCCCCTAGAACCTCCTCTGCAGACATTTACCTTTACTAAACCAAAGCTTCTTTTACCCCACGTTCATTCATTCATTCATTAAGCACATTTTGTGTATGTGTCCCCATGCTAAGCATTAGGGATCCGGCCATCACCTGCTCTGCGCTTTTTAATTCTGTCGCACTAGGCCTTGTTTCTCAACAATCCCATCCTGTGGAGGAAGCTTTCTCAGAATCACGTCAGGCGCAGTTATTCATCCTCCCTTTGGAGAATCAACCTCAGCTCTTCCAACACCAGCAGCCTTCTTTCCTTCAGTATTAGACTCCACCCTGCCCACAGTACTGTACTACAGACGCGAGTTCCCTCGTACTCGTTCTTCCTTTCTTGCATACACACCCAAAAGCAAAGCTCCAGGGAAAACTTTTCCTTTCGAAGTTGCTTCTGAGAAGGCTGTTTGTTCTGTGAGAGGTTAACGACCCTCTACACAGAATGTCCTTTACAGTTTTGATGTATTACGGCTGTTATTTAAAACCCCAGAACATGAGATTTTATGATGAGTTTCCCTGCAGGGAAGAACATATAATCTCACGGGAATGAAAATTCTGTTTTGGGATAGTGGACTGCTGAAGGGTCTTCCTATCCACGTGTAGCCATTGCAGGCCAATAAAAATTGTGCTCTTATCATACTTACAGTATGGTAGTTAATTCACCTAAGTTGAAACCTTGAAAAAAAGTAAAGGTTAAAAAAAATCTGATTTAAATTACCTGCGATCATTTAACTTGGAAGACTATTTTATTATATTGTTCTAATGCTATTTCATTGAGACAACAATGACATTTCATTAACAAGTGATATCATGATGTCAAAACATAGTTTACCAAGCTAACAGATGTTATCATTACCACGTGGCTTTTACAAATATTAGTTTTGCTTATACGGTATTTCACACCTGGTTTATTTCTCCATCTCTCTGTTCTCCCACTCTGATCATTCAGTGGTTCTCAAATTTATCCAGGTAAATGTTTTTTTAGGATGTCAAGTTTGTCTTTGTATTAATGCCATGAAATGTTGATATATTAAAATACCTATATAAAATTTTGTTATAAATCAGATATAACTTGAGCAGGCTTGGGGTAAAAACACTTTAGTCTAACCTCTGTTGTTTCCAAATGAATATGGCAAATATTTAAAGAATGTGGTCATTAAAATGTTTTACTCTTGCACCTGTGGTTATTGGGGTTTTTTAAATTAAAAAAAGCATGCTGATATGCGGCCCTGAAAACTTACTGACCTGTAAGTGGGTGACTAAATCTAGCCTTTTTAAAGTTTACTACCAAATTGTTGTTCAGTTTTATTTCTGGCACTAGCGTTTGCTGGCTAAAAAGAGGTTATGGAAAAAGATCCCAGTCTTAGTGTATACTACACCAACCTTTCACATATCTTTCAATTTTATTGTGAAATTTCATTTTTAATTACTTTTCTTTGACAATGCAATATTATCTAAGATGGGCACATTTGAAGATTTGGGGAGAAAGTTTTTTTTCTTTTTAAGTTTGAGTTATTTTGAGAAAAATCTAGAGACATTTTTCTGTGAATTGGCAAAAGGTCTCTGGCCTTCATGCAAAAATAAGCTACAAGAGTCGTTATCGTTGTCAATTTTATTTTTTAATACTTTTATAATCTTTTTTTTTTTTTTTTTTTTAAGATGACGGGTAAGGGGATCTTAAGCCTTGACTTGGTGTTGTCAGCACCACGCTCTCCCAAGTGAGCTAACCGGCCATCCCTATATAGGTATCCGAACCTGTGTCCTTGGTGATATCAGCACCACACTCTCCCAAATGAGCCACAGGCCGGCCCTAGTACTTTTATAATCTTAAGGCTTCCTTCTTAGCTTTATTTGATTGAAACTACTGCCCTCACCTGGCACTGCCATTTTTTTTTATGGGCCACTTGGTTGGACATTTGTATAACTAAGCAACTGTATGAGCTAGAATAAGATCCTTTGTCTCTCTACCATCTGAAATTGGAAGAGACTGGATCAGAAGATCTGAATTTTTACATTGATGGGTGGGAGGGGGGAGAAAGGAGGGAGGGAGGAATCGGTGAAGGGACACAAAAAGCAACGACATTGTATGTTGATAAAATTAAAATAAAAAATAATTTTTAAAAATCTGAATTTTTTTTAAGCTTTAAAATTCTTGTCTGTTGTAAATCATCTTCCCATTCAGATATATCAAAGCAATACATAACCTTTCACTATCTTGCTTTCATATGTACTTAGAAAAAGTATTAAGTACCAAAAATGTCTAAATATTTTAATGTTTACATTAACTAGTTATTATGATTTTTTTGTTTACTGGTTTTTAAAATACAATTTTGGTTTTGTGTATATATTTATGAAGTGTCACCTCTGTGTCATTGAAGTATTCAGTTATTCATTACTTCACAGAGTTCTTGGATTTCACCAAACTGAACAACAAAATAAATCTAATTTTCTACTTCTGTTGTTAATGTAGAATGTATTTCTACTCAAAAACTTTTCACAAGGACTACACTTGGAGAAAATGTTGACCAGCTCTATGATTTATAGCATGTCATAGACATTGACAAGTTATGCCGCAGAAGTTTTACCTCTCAGTCTTTAACAATCTTAATTTCTCCAAACGCATTTCAAATATTAGGAATTTCTCTCATGACTAGATATTTAAGTTCTTTAAAGTTCCCCACTCCCTTTGATAAGTTTTATTATATTACAATTTGACTTTACAAGTATATCAAATCACTAATAGATATTACCTCTTACACTGAAAATACTTTGTTATATAAGTTTTTTTACATTATCAGTAATTCTGAATTTATTATATTTCATTTTCTTAAATAAGAACCTGTTTTACAAAATCAGATGGAAGCATTTTAGTAGTAGATCAAAAAAGTTATTTGACTTAAATCACAAAGGTAAACTTTTTCTCAGTAGTGTAATTTCTGTTACCCTAAAGAAAGGTAATATTTGTTAAAATTATACCTTGTGATCCCAATAAGTAACTCACTTTTGCAGCAAAGAGTTTTCAGATAGAATTTCTATTTGATCTATTTTATTGAAGAGGAAGGCAGTCCTTCCTAAACTAATGAAAGACAAATGTTTGCATCAAGAATTGTCTGTCTTTGCTGTCATTCTAAACAAGCAGTTTCTTTTTCCATTGTGAGCATTGTTGTGAACTTTTTAGTAAATAAGTCAATTTTACTGTAGAATTCAAGTCTGAGTATTAGAGTTGCAGGTACTTCACAAATAGATGTGCATACATGTAAGTCATTTTCTACTATCTGCCTTCACTACAGTACAGCAGTGATTCAACAGGACTTCAGGCCATCCATTGCTGAGTGAATCTGAGTCATGCTTTGCACAACTTACTATCATATAATCTGAATATATCTGAAAAACATTGGAAGGCATTATAAATGTCTTCTAGCAAATCGTCACAACAGAATGTTTCTAAGGATCTCTGTCATAAATTTGGTTTTGCAACTCTTACTTTCAAATCTCTTTGATTCCCTCATCAGTTATAATGAGCTTTTATCCTTGGCCATAATCCAAAATTCTATGTAGTAATCTTAAAAAATGTCACTAAAAATAATTCAAATATGTTAAAATAGTTAAGAGAACACAGAATATGGAGCCAGTATACTTGGGTTCTCTGGGCTCTGCTACTTCTACCTGTTGGAGAAGTTGTTTAAGCTCTGAGCCTCAGTGTCCTTTTCTATAAAACTGAGTGTAAGGCTTGTTCTGAGGATTAATGAGTAAATAAATGCAAAGCACTTAAAACAGTATACTGTCACAGAGCCGATATAGCTAGTACTTTATTGCTTTGTTTTGTTATGTTGCGAAAACATTGCCCTAATATGCATTTGTGTTTAAGATTACATTGGTGCCAAGTAGTACTGGTTTTATTATAGTTAAAAGTTGTTATTGTAATGGTTGGCCAGTTAGCTCAGTTGGTAAGAGCACAGTGTTTTAACACCAAGGTCAAGGGTTCGGATTCTTGTATTGGCCAGCCACCAAAAAAAAAAAAAAGTTAAATTGAGAAAAGAACAGAGGTACTTATAAGTGGTTCTTTCCTTGCCAAAAATAGCCAAACAGTACAATGGTTTCAGTACTGTAATAAGGGAGAAGAGGAGAAAGAATTGTATTATTATAGAACACATATCATAAAACATGAAAAAAAATCTCTCCTTCAGTAGTTAGTATCACATTTGCTTTCAGAAAGCAGAAATTTCTGAAGTGGTCATTTGAATTAAATTGGTTCATATGAACCAACGTGAAATTGTTTGGTTTCATAGTGTGGAAAGTTTTTTTTTTTTTTTTTTTTTTTTTTTTTTAAAAGATGACCGGTAAGGGGATCTTAACCCTTGACTTGGTGTTGTGAGCACCACGCTCAGCCAGTGAGCGAACCGGCCATCCGTATATGGGATCCGAACCCGGGGCCTTGGTGTTATCAGCACCGTACTCTCCCGAGTGAGCCACGGGCCGGCCCATAGTGTGGAAAGTTTTAAGGATAGTTTTGTTGATATATGCCAGGAGTCAGCAAACTATAGCTATTGTGCTCACATACCACCTATTTTTATAAATGAAGTTCTATTAGAACATAGCAGTATCATCTATGCATTTCATTGCCAGAAAGGCCAAATTGCAACAGAGATCATATGGTCCACACAGCCTAAAGTATTTTTAAAGAGAAAGTTTGCTGACCCCTGATGTATTCTAAATAAAGTTGTCAGCACAGAGGATCCATAGCAATTTCGCTCCTAAAAGGAATTTATTTATGGATAAATTCATAATTCTCCAAATATGAAAAAAACTACATTATATTATGTTCTAGTGTCTCATCTAACAGAATTGAGAGTACATTTGTAAAGTGTTGTTGGATTGTCACACATAAATGATAATTGCTAATAGTAGTTAATTAAGTATTCAGTGGTAGTGTATATATGAACATTCAATGGCCTCTTAATGCTTTTTTTTTTTTATTGTGTTTTTATACTTCATTAGACAGGATTTTATTACTGTTACTCATGGATATTGTTGGTGATTGACTCTTAGCTCTTTATGTTTCCTCTGATTTTATTATCTATGTACCCAGAACATTTGGAATACTCTTATGTGTGGGACATTCAGTGATATAAAAAGTTTTAAAATCAAATAAATCCAAAACAAAAAGCTCATTTTATCAAATGTGGTATTGTAATGGTTGATTTTATGTTTCAATTTGGCTAGGCTGTGGCACCCATGTGTGTGGTAAAACACTAGTCTGGATGTTGCTATTCTTAATGCTTTTTGTTTGGTTGGTTAATTGGGTTTTGGGGGTTTTTTGGTGGCTGGCTGGTATGGGAATCCTAACCCCTGACCTTAGTGCTATAACACCTCATTCTAACCAGCTGAGCTAACCAACCAGCCCCTTTGATGCTTTTTTTTTCCTTTTTTTTAAAAAAGATGACCGGCAAGGGGACCTTAACTCTTGACTTGGTGTTGTCAGCACCACACTCTCCCAAGTAAGCTAACCAGCCATCCCTATGAAGGGATCCAAACCCGTGGCCTTGGTGTTATCAGCACCATAGTCTCCCAAGTGAGCCACAGGCAGGCCCTCCCTTTGATGCTTTTTAATTGGAATTTTAACTTCAACCTATTGCAGTCTTTCTTTATACTTTATATTTTTATATAACTTTTTATATTCATATTTTTTCTTTATACTCCAAACTTATTTTGTTTATTTTTTTCTATTATATTTTAACACCGGGATGAGGTTTGTTGTCTACACTTTGTAGTTAAAAAATATGTAGAATGTTTTCCCTGCCTTTGAACATGTGTTTTGAAAATCTTCAGTTGAATTGGTAAATTAGTTAGAGAAACGTTTGTTCTAGCTAGGACTGAAGTTATTCGATGTAATACAAATTAACCAGAGAAAGTAATGTGTATTTTTTGTTCTACTTCTAGCCCACAACTGGAGTTTTATATAAAGAAGATAATTATGTCATCATGACAACTGCACATAAAGAAAAATATAAATGTATACTTCCCCTTGTGACAAGTGGGGATGAGGTAACTTTGTAAATATATTGATAATCCTTGTCACCAAAGATATTTATTTAAAACATTGAAACTACATACTTTAAAACTGAATAACAGGTTTCTCAATAACCCTGTTTTAGCATAAAAATATTAATCACTTTTATTTTTCCTGAATTCTTTGATTTTGCAGTTCATCTGGGAAAAATTAGCAACCAATTATTAATGTTTTAAATGAAAATCTAATTTCACACTGGCTTTCTTCTATAAAAATGAAGGTTCTTAAGCAAGGTGTAATTTTTAAATGTAAATATGATGTGGTTTTAAAATTTTTTCTTGTAAATAAATCTGTAGGTGCCTTATGCTTTCTCACTACCTCAGCTCATGCCCTTTTCTTCCTCCTAAAATTCTTTAACTGCCTCCTATCCATTCTTCAAGGCAATGACTTCTTTCAAGATGAAACAGGAGAGGTAGCATGGTTAAATGGAAAGGACACTAGCCTAGGAGCCAGGAGGCTCAGGTTTAGGCTAGTTAGCTGTGGAATCTTAAATTTGAAACTCAGTTCCACTACTCAATAAATTTATTAAGCCAATTACATAATATATTCACAACCTGTAAAATAAAATTTTAAACTTAGTGCTTTCTTAGGTTTTGTTCAGGTTTGAAATCTCTGTAAGACAGCTATTTCATTTTATGCTAAATCTCCTTAAGACACACACACACCTGGCTGGCCGGTTAGTTCAGTTGGTTAGAGTGTGGTGTTGTAACACCAACACACGCACAACCATATGCATATGCATACTCATGTATGGCATTTAAGTAAAATGTAGACATGTATAGAAAACTAAAAAATACCTTAAAACTTTTCAAAATATGCTACAAAATTCAACTATTCTGAGGCTTTCATAGCTAGAATTTGTTTGGGTGCAAGCATTTAAAAATTCCAAAATAGGCTTATAAGAATTTTCAGGAAATTTACGTTGATAACTTTTCTAATTTATTTGTTGTTGTTGTTGTTTTGTTTTGTTTTTCTGTGTGTGTGGCTGGCCAGTATGTGGATCTGAACCAATGACCTTGGGGCTCTAAGGCCGTGCTCCAACCAACTGAGCTAACCAGCCAGCACTACCTTTTTTAAAAAGAAATAATGAACAGTATGGAAGATTATTTTATTGCTCCATATTTATATTTCAATTCATTTGAAAGAAGTGGTATACCATAGGATTGGTTAAAGGTTTTGACTTTTTTCCTCTTTTACTTCCAAGCATTTGTGATTTGACCAATGAGTTCATACCTAAACAGCAGAGTTGGGTGAAATTCAAGAAAAATTGTAAGTATTAAACTACAATTCTTTCTTAGGAAGAAGAAAAGGATTATAAAGGCCCTAATCCAAGAGAGCTTTTGGAACCTCTGTTTAAACAAAGCAGTTGTTCCTACAGAGTATGTATTTTATGTTCACTTGATAACTAGAAAATAAATTTCCAGCAAAATACTTCTGCATTTCTTTATTATGTGTATCAGATTTTAAGATAGGTGTAAATCTCAGTTACTACTTAATAGTATTTTGTTCATTTAAATTCCTGTATAGTACATGCAGCACATACCCAATAATACAAATACCAATCACTTACCAAACTGCTTTTAATGTTTTTATTTCAAAAGAAAGATTCTTTTCCTAATAGAATTCTAATTAAAATGCTAATTGTTAGTTTTTAACTATGTAGAAAATTATCCCTAAACCAGGTAGTTATTACAGACCCCAGGTGTATTCTAAACCTATTTTCTTCATGCTATTCTCACATATAGCTAATTAACGAAAATAATGAATAGACCAGAAATTTCACATTTTTCTGAGGCATAAGTGTCATTTAATGAAAGCTTACTCTAAATCCTGGGGGAAATCTATTCAACTACTTAAAATATCAAAAAGTAATTCAATTGAGTTCTCTGGCTTTTTTATATCTAAATACGTTTATCTTTCTTAGATTGAGTCTTACTGGACTTATGAGGTATGTCACGGAAAACACATTCGGCAGTACCATGAAGAGAAAGAAACTGGTCAGGTGTGTTTTTCTTCAAAATATAAAGTATAGAACATGATAAAATTAGAAGTTTAATAATGAAATTTAAAGTTGTATTCTTAAAATGTATTTGCAAAATACTTACTATATTTTTATTTTGTTTTTAAATATAGAAAATAAATATTCATGAGTACTACCTTGGGAATATGTTGGCTAAGAATCTCCTGTTTGAAAAAGGTTGGTCTCTACACAGTGTTTTGATAGTAATGCTGGAATTTGGTTTAAAATACATTTGCAAATTGGAATTTAAGAGATTTTCTTGGAGGCTGTGTGAATTTTAGAACACTAAAATAACTTTTTAAACTGTCCCTTAGGCTGGCCTATGGCCCTCTTGGGAGAGTGTGGTGCTGATAACACCAAGGCCGTGTGTTCGGATCCCTATATAGGGATGGCTGGTTGGCTCACTTTGGAGAGCGTGGTGCTGACAACACCAAATCAAGGGTTAGGATCCCCTTGCCAGTCATCTTTTTAAATAAATAAATAAATAAATAAATAAATAAAAATTAAAAATTAACTGTCCCTTAGAAAACTTTTTTTAAGTCTTGTTCTTATTATTTTCTGCTTAGACAAGCATTATGCTTTTTTTCTTCTTATTAATAAGGTTTTTAAAATCTGGTAGAATGTACACGTTTGTGTTATATTTATATAGTGTTAGTCTTTTGCTTGCTTTAAGCAAAGATTTTATGTGGAAATACATGTATCTCTCAAATTGTGAAATTTTTTTATTAATCTATGTTATTCAGATTGGTCAACTGTTTAAGATTACACTTATCACTGAGATAAAAATACTTCAAAAGGAAATTGCTGTGGCCAGTATTTCCTAGGTAAAGATGTAAAGATTAAATATGACTATCCTTTCATACAAAACCATTTTAAGGAAACCAGCTTTAAAGTAGTAAGATAAAAATCATATGTATGTTTTGGATCTTCTTTAGAAAGTTTAAGGTTACAGAGTTGATTGAAAACTTAACCATTTGTATCTTATAAATGTCACTCCTTGGGCCGGCCCGTGGCTCACTCGGGAGAGTGCGGTGCTGATAACACCAAGGCCCCGGGTTCGGATCCCATATAGGGATGGCCGGTTCGCTCACTGGCTGAGCGTGGTGCTGACAACACCAAGTCAAGGGTTAAGATCCCCTTACCGGTCATCTTTTAGAAAAATAAATAAATAAATAAAAATAAATAAATGTCACTCCTTGCTCATTCTTTATATTTATCTTACTCTTATATTATTCCACAGAACAAGAAGCAGAAGAAAAGGAGAAATCAAATGAGGCAAGTGACAAATGTTGATTTTTCACTTTTGACATTTATTGGTAGTGCGGCATGAATTTATACAACTTAATTGAGAGAATATAGCCTGTGTTCTTTAACTATCAAATACCTCAGAGGATTGGGTCAAACAAAATTTATAATAAATTTGGTTTTTCTAATAAAAGTTACACTGTAATCCTGCTCTTTACTTTTAAGATCATACAAAAATAAATCTGTCAATGATGTGTCTGAGAAAGATTCTATAATAGCATTATATCACTTCTGTGCTTAGCATTGGTTCCCTCTATTTAATGTTGGAAACAATTAGAGTAAGCTTTGCCTTTTTTCTCATTTGGTCCCCATCTCCTGTGGGTAAAACCGATAAAATACATAGGTAAACAACAAGCTACCAGACTGCAAGCATCTTAAAAGCAGGGACTGTCTTTTATCTCTTTATCCCACAGTGAAAAGGAGAATGCCAAAATATTATAGGCACTTCATAAATATTTATCGAATGAATAAATAAATGGTGGCTAAAAAATAGGGTTGTTTAAAAGAATGATGCCTCAGAGTTCCTAATCACAATATGATACCCTTGTATTTCAAGGAGTGCTTTCTGATGGATGAAGAATTTCCATAAAACTCCAATTAAATAACTTATTGCTAGAGGATAGTTTTAAAAATGGGTTAAAAAGTGAAATGGTGAAGGCCTTGAAAATTACTTTAAAAGGATGTCTACAGCTTAAAAGAATGGCTTGCGGGGGAATTGATAAGCTAAGCATAGACACACATAGCATTGCTATTTAAAAGACTTTTGTTTTACAGACTACCTTTGATATAAAATATTTATTTAACTTTGACTCTGGAGGATAGCAAGATGGGATTCAAAGTGTGAAATGCTAAAGGATAAGAAAGAAGAGAGTAAGGGAAGAAAACTAACATTTATTGAGCCCCAATTTGTAAGCCAGACACTGCCAGGCATATAACAAAAGCTGATGTTTAATTCTCCCAACAGCCTTTAAGTATACATTATTATTTTACTTTTACAAATAACAAAAATTGAAATTTGATAAAAGTTTTAAAGCTAGTAAATTCAAAGTTTGGATTTCAACCCAGGATTTTCTTATTTCAGACACTGGCATGAAAGTAGTATACAAGGAAATATTTTTCCCTAGAAACATTTATTTATTGACTGTTTTGGACGTGGCACCTGACAGGATACCAAAGTGATACAAGATGAGATCCCTGCCTCCAAAGAGCTTTTTTGGAGATATTACTAACAATATCTTTTTAAAGCCCTTATATTAGATTTTTCTTATGCTTATGTAGAGAAAAGTATGGGGGGTAACTCTTTAATAATCCTTGTTATATCCTTTATAAATCCAGGTAATATCCTTTATTCCCCTATTCCATGAAAACTTCTTAATTTTTCTTTTGCTGGCCTGGAGCAGATTTATATAGGAGTTTATATGCTGAAAAGTATGTGCCGGTAATATTAAAAACAGGGAAGAAAAGTGTGCAGATTGATGAACCAGTACTCTTTAGGTTCTTGTTTTAGAAGATAGTGTTTTGCTATATAGCCCTACTTTTTGACAAATCAACCTTCAGCCCTGTAAAATCTAAACTCTAATACAGCTATTCACTGAGAACTTAGTGAAGAAAGCTCTAAACAGCCCATCATAGTAAGTTCCTATATTTTATTTTAGTCTCTTTCTTTAGAACTCTTGAGAATAATTCATATTAATCATGATCTTGTGGCCCTTTATATAAATGTACATTTACTTAATATTTTAATTTTAGCACTAAATAATTTTTTTGCTCTGTTAAACTAGCTCTGAAAATACACATTTGCTCAAATAAGAGCTTACGAATCAAAACAATATTAGAGAGAGAACTTAAAGAAAATACAGAAATGTTTGTAAATAAAATGTAGTTTTCTTCCTTTCAGAATAATAAGTGCTCCCATTCTCACCCCCACCTCCATTTCTAATGAAAAGTGTCTTATACTCTTTTTTTTAAGATTCCCACTAAAAATATCGAAGGTCAGATGACACCCTACTATCCTGTGGGAATGGGAAATGGTACACCTTGTAGTTTGAAACAGAACCGGCCCAGATCAAGTACTGTGATGTATATTTGTCATCCTGAATCTAAGCATGAAATTCTTTCAGTAGCTGAAGTTACAACTTGTGAATATGAAGTTGTCATTTTGACACCACTGTTGTGCAGTCATCCTAAATATAGGTAGGATGTGCATTTAATATTTTAAACATAAAATGCACCCATACTTAAAGTGTTTTATGCTTAGCTTAATGCTTTGTTCTTACTGAATAGGTTCAGAGCATCTCCTGTGAATGACATATTTTGCCAGTCACTGCCAGGATCACCATTTAAACCCCTCACCCTGAGACAGCTGGAGCAGCAGGAAGAAATACTAAGGGTGCCTTTCAGGAGAAGTAAAGAGGTATGAAAATTATCTAATGATGGTTTCTCAGTGTACCACTTTCCAAATTTTGGAGCATATATCAATATTACGCTGATTTCTGTAGCACAGTAGTAGCAATTTATTTTACTGGATCAAAATTTTAAATTCCAATTCTTTCATTGATTTTAATTCTTTTCCTTATTCTAGTTCTCAGAAACTATTTTAACATTCTCTTATACTCATAATTCCATAATATTTTAAAGTTTGACATCTTACTCGTTGTAGTTAGTTAAATTTTTAGGTAGTTGTCCCTGCTCAGCCTTTGGAAAAAATAGACTACAGCCCCATCTCTACTCCTAACACTTTTATCTATTCTTCATTCATTGCTGCCCTTTTAATCACTTCTCTATGCTGCTTCCCCCTTTTAATGTACTGTCGTCTTTTCTAATCTGCCTACTGGACATGGCCATATACATTTTCAATAATCTCACACATCATTTTTTCTCTTTCATGCTGACCCGTTTCTTGTCTTCCCCAATGCATTTTTTTTAAACAACACCTTACTCAATGACCTCAAGTCAGAAACTCAAGTCATTTTTTTTTTACCTCTTTGTTCATTTCTAACTCTAAACATTCACAAAGAGCCATCAGTGTTATCTTCTAAATGCTTTTCAAATCCATCCTGTCATTAGTTCAGGACCTCATCATTTCCCAGGACCAGAAGCTATCTGCTCATAAATTCCTTTTCTAATCCTTCCCACACAGCTGATAAAATGCTCTTTCTAAAATGACATTTGTTTTTTGTTTTGTTTTGTTTTTTTAAAAAGATGACCGGTAAGGGGATCTCAACCCTTGGCTTGGTGTTGTCAGCACCACGCTCAGCCAGTGAGCCAACCGGCCATCCCTATATAGCATCCGAACCCATGGCCTTGGTGTTATCAGCACCGCACACTCACGAGTGAGCCACAGGCCGGCCCTAAAATGAACATATCTACACCTCAGAATAAAATCACTGTTCATGTAATACAAGCCCCTTTGTGATCTGGCTTCAGCCACATCTTCCATCACCATTCCCTTTATCCCAGCTATTTTAAACAACTTAGAGTTGCAGAAAAAGTACCATTTTCTTTCTGGCCTGCTTACCTTTGAATATATGGTTTTTCTTGTTCTTCTGTTGCCTTGTCCCCTTTTTCCCCTTCACCTCATGACTTCATGCTTGAAGATGTAATTGCAATGTCACTTCTTTTGGAAATGAGCCAGAATTCCCAATGGATAACCCCAGGAGGAGATAAATGTTTCCTCTTCTGTGGTTTTATATTTTATTCAGTCCTCCATTATAGCCCTTACATGGCTAAAAATGCTTGTTTTGTTTATGATACTGTTATTGAACTGGAGGGCAGAAGAAACTGTGCTTTCTTTACTTTGGGGTTTCTAGTTCCTTGCTTGATGCCTATAGGTAGTTAACAATGGTTTAACTAATACTTAGCTGCAAGGCCTGTTTCTTCCCTTCCTCTTGAGTACTTTTTTTTTTTTTTTTTTTTTTTAAAGATGACCGGTAAGGGGGATCTTAACCCTTGACTTGGTGTTGTCAGCACCACACTCACCCAGTGAGCTAACCGGCCATCCCTATACAGGATCCGAACCCGTGGCCTTGGTGCTATCAGCACCACACTCTCCCGAGTGAGCCACGGGCCAGCCCTTCTCTTGAGTACGTTTTTGCAAAAGTATTGCTAGACTCTTCATGGATGCTGTGATCAACCTTGTCATTCTGATAGGAGGAAAAAATTATCTTAATATTAATTCTACAGTTTGATTTGGAGTGATATAAGATTTGAGCTGGAATTCTTTTTTGGTCTCTTTGATAGTGATCGAAATACTGGCAAGTATTTAAAAGTAAGCTCAATTGGAATGCTTCACAAATCCCAACTTTCATTACTCTTCAAGGAAAATTTCCCAGTTTACTTTTCTTTAAATAATGTGTTTAATCTGCCAGTTGAGAAAAAAGATTTATATAAAGCCACAAATGATAATACTTTTAAAATATTTAGGATCTTCAGTGCACATGTTCCATATGAAAATCCTAAGTGGAACTATAAGATGAGTAATTTCTTAAAACTGATCGTCTTTATTACAGAGTAATTTTTTATAAATCTTTTACACATGGCTTTTCTTTTTAAAATGTATATTTGGCATAGGCTTTGCTTTTAAGTGTGGATCAAGTGCCTTTTAAGTGTGAAAGTGGATGTTCTGTCCAAAAGAAGCAGTAATAAAGGGTCATGCTTCTGTTCTTGCTACCTCTTCCCTTATCTCAGCTGCAGGTTTCACCATGCAGCATTATTTTTCTTCATTAACCTTAATATAGGTCTCATGTATTCCAAGTTATTATTTTAGTCTATTAGACCTTAGCTAGCTCCTTAGAAGCAATGACTATGTCTGCTCCATTTTTAATACTCCACACTTAAAATAGTGCTAGGAACATAGGCTGAATGTGGAAAAGAGTTACACAATAAAGTTCAAGGTCCTTTGAAAACATAAGACACTATCTTGGCAGTCCTTGTTCTTCCTAATATTGAGAAGAAAGGGAGTAGAGAATAAGGTCATTTTGGGAGTCATCATCCAATGACTCCTACAAACTGAAATAGAAGCAAAAGTACTGCAGTAGGTTAGCAGCAACTACAGCAAGTGAAAAAGGAGACATAGTATCCACTATATTGGGAACCCATTTACTATTCAATTTTTATAAATTTATTCAATTAAAATTGGTGTACTGACTTCTTCAATTCTGGTCTAGATTCTTTTCCTCTCCACTCACTGTCAATATCCAGTTAACTACCAGATCCTAACCTATTAACGCCTCTTTTATAATTATCATTTTCTTTCCACCCCAACTCTATCACTCCTTTACTTTAGATTCTCTTCATCTCAAACCTCAGTGACTGCAATTCCTAACTTGATTCTCTATTTCCAGATTTGTCCCTGCTATTCCTTCTTCCGTGACACTGCTGAAGTAATTACTTTAAAATATGATCACAGCATATCTTTGCCTAAAACCTATAAGATAATGTCCAAACATCTCAGCATATATTTTCCACCATATAATGCCTACTTATTCTTTAGTTTTAAATATAGCCCTCCTCTTTGCTCTTAACTCTTCTTCAGCTCCACATGCATATAAATACACACACAAAACACCAGATGTGCACATAAATCACAAATTATTATTCACATTTCAAGAAGTGATTAGGGTTTTCTTTTTTGAAGTCTTCATGTTTCAATTCTTGGTCAAAGTCTATTTGAACCACCCCTTCCTCTGTGAGTCTAATGTTTCCTGCACCCTTATTAGTTTGTGTCTTCCCCACGAAACTGCAAGTTCTTCCAGGGCAACAACCAGGGCAACAACCAGGTTGTTATCCTACCCATCTTGTTATCCTTTCTTTACTCTTAGTGACCACATTTTCCAAAACTGAATGTAGGAGCACAAAGCTTTACAAGTAGCAAAGTACTTAATAAGAATGATGAGACAAAATATATGAAATGGAAATTATCCCTTTATGTTCAGGATGGCCACCATACCCATAACTGGTAGATGGAACTAACATTAGTGTAGAACTTTCTCTATACTAATAAGTGTTGCAAAGTACATTTTCTTAAAACATATTAAAAATAAGTAGACAATTTTATTTCCAAATTTTCTACAGTTCAAAAATAATAACAAACTTAACTGAAAAAAATTTAGTGTGGCGTGGAAGCCCTTAAACATATGTATGTTTCATTTTAGGAAGATTTGCAGTCGACTAAAGAAGAGAGATTTCCAGCAATCCACAAACCCATTGCTGTTGGGTCTCAGCCAGTGCTCACTGTTGGAACAACCCATATATCCAAACTGACAGATGACCAGCTCATAAAAGAGTTCCTTAGTGGTTCTTACTGCTTTCATGGGGTGAGAAGTGGACCTTCAGTTTAAATATTTATCTTACAGCTTTTACTTGTCAGTTATTTTGTCAAGGGCCACTAGCAGCACTGAAAAAGGTTTTCTGTCTCTAGAGAAATGGCAGGATCCTAGAAGCCTCCCAGTGGACATTTTCTCTCGGCAATCTCATACTCCCACATCTCTATAATCTAATGCATAGCCACTATGGTCTCCTCTCCTTACTCATAGGTAAAACTTGACCTTTACTGTGGCAATTATGTGTGATTCTGGTTGATTGGTGGAATAGGCATTAATAATTGTATATCCTACATTTTGGTTATACCATTTTAAACTTGATTAAATCATTTCTTGATGTTAAAAAAAGAAAAAACAAAAACTTGAGTTAACGTGTACCTTTACGGGCTGGCCCGTGGCTCTCTCAGGAGAATGTGGTGCTGATAACACCAAGACCCCAGGTTCGGATCCCATATAGGGATGGCCGGTTAGCTCACTGGCTGAGCGTGGTGCTGACAACACCAAGTCAAGGGTTAAGATCCCCTTACCGGTCATCTTTTTAAAAAAAAAAAAAAAAAAAAAAATGTACCTTTACAAAGGTAAAATTTTCCCTGACTAATAATAGCACCAGTGGGAAATAAACTTATAAGCAGAATTTTCACTTTATTTTATTTTGTGTTATTTTATTTTAGCAAGGCAGTACAGCAGTTATTCTCTATATTTGTCTTTTTTTTGTTTCCCAGGAATTTTTAATTTTAATTTTCTTTTTTTATTTTTATTAGCATATTCATTGTTACAAATCATAGTTATTCTTTATGCCCCTTATCCAATCTCTCCCCTTTCCCCTCCCCCTTCCCTAATTTTAATTTTCAACCATACTATCACAATAACACATTTAAAAAATTACATATATTTTTATCACTATCATGTAGCAGTATTGAGGCAAGCTCCAATCCCCCTTTTCTATGCATAACTTGATCTAATTTGTTTTCTTTCCTTTAGGGTGTTGGTTGGTGGAAATATGAATTCTGCTATGGCAAACATGTACATCAATACCATGAGGTATAGAATAGTATTTATATAATTCTACCACTAGGTGAATTAAAGTTTTAAAAATCTTTTGTGGAGAAAAAGGAGGGGGATTGGTATTACTTTTAATTATGCGATGATTTTAATATGGAAATACTGTAATCAAAGTATCTCCAAATTTTGGAAAATAGAAAACTTGGTATTAACTAAATCAGTCATCTTAAAATGACATTGTTTATTAACTTCTCATATTCTTGCATTACTATGAGCCTGGCAGAATAGTAAGCTATTGTGACTATACCTCTTTAGCTTTGATCATGAAATTCGCCATTCTTATAACTCATCTTTAAATTGAGAAGATGAATGGTAAGATACTACGTTATCACTAGAGTGAGTAAAACTGGGTAAATACAGCAAGTTTCTCAGCTAGAAAAGGTACCATATCATCTAAGTTTAAAATAAGTTTTAAGATTACACACATTAGCTTTTTATTATTCCTTTCCTTGTAATTTTATAAATCAGATAGTATATTCTCCCACACTTGAGCCAACTGCCTAAATTCTGAGGTGCAAGTTCCAATAATTTTATTGATCATATTTGTTCTTTGGTAAGGTAAACTGCTAGACATTAAAGACAAACTTTAATTAATAAATATTGATCTGGCTGCTTTAAAAGGCTCTTTTCATTTCTTAAAAGAAGCAATAACTGGTAATTAAAAAATACTTTATTTTCCCACTCACAATGTTTTGAGCTGATCTTAAATCTCAAGATGGATCATACAGGGACAGGTCATCAATTCAACTTCCATCTGAAATATAAGAGGCATCTGTAAACTAGGATTTTTTTTCTTCACTTAAACCCAAAAAGCTTTATTTAAATATTCTTTCCATTTATTCTTACTGTAGATGTTTTATTTATTTTTAATAACTTTTTTTTTCTTTTGGCTGCTGGCCAGTACAGGAATCCAAACCCTTGGCTGGGCCTTGGTATTATCACTACCATGCTCTAACCATGTAAGCTAACTGGCCAGCCCTATTTTTAATAACATTGATTAATATAGAAAAAGGATAAAGAGAGTATCATCTAACTACATCCCACATAATACACAGTGACTTTTTTTAATTAAAAGAATATATGCCAGAAATTTTAAGTGAAAAGTAAAAATTTCTCCTGACATCATCCCACTTTCAAAAAGTAACTGCTATTAATACTTTCATAGTTAACCCTCCTCAAGGAAAACACGCATATGCATAAACATTGGTGTAACCTTTTTATGTACACAGAAGGGATCATACTAAATGCAGTGCTCTGCATTTACTCTTTCACTTAGTGTCTTGTAGATCTTTCCATGTCAGCAACAACCGATCTCATTCTTTTCAAGAGGTATAGGCAGTTATGTCTAATACCTACAGTGTATTTAACCAGACTTCTACTGATGAACCTTTGTTTCCAGTTTTTGCTTTGATAGAGTTTTAATGAGCATTTTAAAATAGTTCTGTCAGTGTACTTTTGCAAGTATATTTATAGGGCACATTTCTAGCAATGTACTTACTAGGTTAAAGTCTATGTATGCTGAAAAATTGCTTTACAAAGGGGTGGACCAGTTTATACTCCCATTAACAACAGCTGCTTTCCCATACACTTGCCAACACTGAATTTTATCAAACTTATTTTGGCCAAGATCATACAACCTAGAACTTTCTGAAGGACTCTGCTAGATGCTTTGGGAGATACAAAAATAATAGTAGCTAACAAATATAGTGCTCACTGAATGCCAGGCACTAAGTACTTTTTACATATTAACTCATTTAATCCTCAAAACAACCTGAAGAGGTGAGTTTTGTTATTCTAAGATACAGAAACAGCAGTTCGATAACTTGCTTAAAAATCACATAAGCAGTAAGTGGTGAAACTGGATGTCAAATCCAGGCAGACTTGCTCTATATCCAACCTCTTAAACACTTCACTTTGCCACTATAATCCTTATCTATCTAGGAACTTGCAGTCTACTTGCTGAAAACTGTTTAATAGGTATCTCTTCCACTAGGCAGTGGCCCTGCCGGTTTCATTTGCCACTGTAGGGGTTTTTAATTCTACTAATCAGATGTATATTAGTGCCCAGTATTGTTGCCTAGCATAAAATATCAAGGAAGGCAAGGAGGTAGGAAGGAGAAAGAATGAAGTCCACATAGTTACTATTTTAAAAAATTAGACTGTCCTTGTAACCGCCAAAATTAAATAAATAAATAGATAGATAGGGCTGACCACTTAGCTCAGTTATTTAGAGTGTGGTGTTATAATACCAAGGTCAAGGGTTCAGATCCCATTACCAGCCAGTTGTCAAAAAAAAAAAACCCAAAACAAGTAATAAAGGCAGAATGGGGAAGAGGTTTTCTGAACAGTCAATTTTGATACAGAAATGAATATGGTGCCAAATGAGTAGTGTGAAGATCGGTATGACTTGAAGGTTTGCATTTGAGAGACTTAAAAGTAGGATGAAGTTAAGCTGCAGGGTAAGAGATAGAGGCCAAAGATTTAATTAAGCATCATAGTAGAATGTGATTGTATTATCTAGGTAAGAGAGATTAAACTCTTGGTTGAGGGGTGAGGTGCTGGCAGTGAAAATGTAAAGGAAGAGTCTGAAGCTGAAAAAATCAACAGGCTGATAGATGTAGGAGAGGAAACAGAAGAGTCAAAAATAACTACATCTAGAGCTATTCTGACTGGAAACTAGGTACTATTCAGAGAAACAAGGAATAAAGAAGATAATGAGCTTAAATTTCTAGTCATCAAGTTTGACTAACATCATTCCATCTAATCCAATGTGCAGACTTAACATCATTCCATCCAGTGTGCAGATGAAGATAAGAACTATAGCTTGCAGGAGGGTCGGGTCATCAGCATAAATGTCTACTTGATGATGTCAAGCATGCATTATCACAAATATTTTTTCATATATTAGGACAAGGAGAGTGGGAAAACCTCTGTGGTTGTGGGGACATGGAACCAAGAAGAGCATATTGAATGGGCTAAGAAGAATACTGCTAGAGCCTATCATCTTCAAGATGATGGTACCCAGACAGTCAGGTAAAGATGAATTTTATTTGCCTTTGGATCTGATTAGTAGAATTTTTAAAACTCAGTATTGAAAAGCATACAAATTTAAACACTTAAGTAAAACTCCTGGTTAGTTTTTTTCAGGGGACATCTTTTTGGTTAGTGTTCTTTTCTTAAGGAAGCAACACTGTGCAATAGTTAGGGGCATAGTCTCTGGAGTTAGACTACCCGGATTCATATGCTGGCTTTTTACCCACTACCTTGGGCAAATTACATACTATTTTTTAAGCCTCGCTTTTCTTTTCTAATGGTATTTGCTTTATAGGATTGTGACATAAATGAAGTAATTCATGTAAAGCACAGTGCCTGACAATAACATGCAATAAACTTTGGCTGCTGCCTTTAAAAATGGTTAATGAGAGTGGCAGTAGTGTTAGTTACAGTGGCTCAATTCTCTTAGAAACTGAGGCTGTTAGAAAGTATTTCTCTCTTTCATGTCTAATTTTTACCTGTGAAAGTTATTTAATTCTATTTAAATATACTTTGCATTTCTCTTTGTTGCTTAACCTTTGTGAGGTAATGGTTGAAAATAGTTGGCAGTAGCTTTTTGAAAAACTACTTCACTTCTCTTTTGGGCTTTATAGGTATATTTAATTATAACAGAAGTAAATTAATCTCATTTCCCAATAATTAAGTTTAAGTAGTCTGTTGCCCAGTGAATTTTAAATTATTGTTAACTGTATTAACTGTGTCCTTCCTAAACATGGTATTGAGAAATTTTCAGAATGTGCTGACTTTTTATACTGACTAAAATCCAAGTTAGCAAAATTAGGGATAGACATTTAAGTGTTATAATACAGTCATGTGTCACTTAACGATGGGGATATGTTCTGAGAAATGCATCGTTAGGAGATTTCATCATTGTACAAACATCATAGACTGTACTTACATGTTGTACTTACATATGTTTACAGATGATATAGCCTACTACGTACCTAGGCTATATGGTATAACCTATTGCTCTTAGGCTGCAAACCTGTACAGCATGTTACTGTACTGAATATTGTAGGTAATTACAACACAATGGCAGGAATATCTAAACACATCTAAACATAGAAAGAGGGGCTGGCCTGTGGCTCACTTGGGAGAGTACAGTGCTGATAACACCAAGGCCACAGGTTCAGATCCCCATATAGGGATGGCCGGTTAGCTCACTTGGGAGAGCGTGGTGCTGACAGCACCAAGTCAAGGATTAGGATCCCCTGACTGGTCATCTTTTTTAAAAAGGTAAATAAACAAACATAGAAAGAGTATTGTAAAAATACAGTAATCAGTATTATAATCTTACAGGGCCACCACCATATATTCAGTCTGTTATTGACCAAAACATCGTTATGCAGCACATGATTGTATTCTAAACAGATTGATTTTTCTTATGCTTGTATTTGTTTCAGGTGAAAATAGTTTATGGTATCATGTGCTACATATACTGAAGCATGGGAGTGTAAGACTAGCAAAATTAAAGCTTTTCTTCAGATCTTGCTCATTTGGAATTTATAGCTTGGGCTAGGCTTTACCTTTTATACTACCTACTGTACAGTATTTTAGTGGGAGTAAGTAGCTTGATGGAAGATTGGGACGAAGAAATGTTCCATAAAACAAATAATATACTAGGCTGGGAAAATGGATAATTTTAAAACAACAACTTTTTTTTTAAGAGAAGTCTAATCATAACTGTTTGTATACAAATAAATAATATGCAAGCTGAAGGTCATCATATTAATTAAGTGTATTAGTCCGTGTCTGTTGCTTATAATAAAATATATAGAACTGGGTAATTTGTAAGAAAATGAAATTTACTGCTTACAGTTTCAGAGGCTAGGAAGTCCAAAGTCCAGGGAACATAGCCAGTGAGAGTCTTGGTGGTGGCGATAGTGACCCAGGGGTCTCACATAGCAGAAATGGTGGAGCAGAGAGAGAGAACTTCTCATGTGCTCTTCTTTTAAAGCCCTCAGAACTACACCCATGACCACCAGTATTAATCCATTCACCACGGCATGGTCCTAATGACCTCTTTAAGACCTCACCTTTCAATTACCATAATAGGATTTCCCACCCTCAACAGTTACAGTGGAGATTTAAGCTTCTAATATATGAATTTGGGGGACACAATTCAATCGATCCACAACATTAAGCCAGTATGAAGTACTTCTAATTTAATTTATATTCCCTTATATAGAATCCAAAAGACTGTCTCTGTGACCTAACCATACAATTTTTTTTTTTTTTTTTTTTTTTTTTTTTTAAAAGATGACCGGTAAGGGGATCTTAACCCTTGACTTGGTGTTGTCAGCACCACACTCAGCCAGTGAGCGAACCGGCCATCCATATATGGGATCCGAACCCGGGGCCTTGGTGCTATCAGCACCGCACTCTACCGAGTGAGCCACGGGCTGGCCCTATACAATTATTTTTTAAGAATATTTTATAGTCAGTTTTTTAACTAATGCAAAACTGATCCCTCTAACCATCTTTTCACCCTACCCATTAGAATTATTCTGAATTAATGAGTTTTAGTTTAATGAAACTTGTGTGTTTCTCTGATTCAGGATGGTGTCACATTTTTATGGGAATGGAGATATTTGTGATATCACTGACAAACCAAGACAGGTGACTGTAAAACTAAAGTAAGTTGGACCATCAAGTCATATTTTACAACTTTTTCTTTTACCTGCTTCCTATGGACAAAAGTTTCATGTAAATATAAAATATAATTTTAAATAATTATTAAATTGTATTATTTATTTATTAAATTATACAGGGTACACTTGAAAGGGATTTTTATAGCTTAAGAAGAAAACTATTAAAAATAATTTTATTTTGTATAATTTGGCAGTACTTTAAATACTCTCTGTTTTAGGTGTAAAGAATCAGATTCTCCTCATGCTGTTACTGTATATATGCTAGAACCTCACTCTTGTCAGTATATTCTTGGGGTAAGTAAAAGGAAAATAATCAAAAACAAATTCTGCTTTGGGCCAGATTTTAATATTTTGCATTAAATTTGCATTAATTTTTTGCATCTTCAGTATTCTCCAAGACCTAATATAGCCCCCATACCACTTCTGTAATAGCTTATGTTTTTTAATTGAGGTATAATTTACATAAAATAAAATGCACAGATCTTAAGTGTTGAGTTTGATGAGTTTTGACAATTTTATACACCCAAAACAAGTTATCTGTCACTACAGAAATTTCTCTCATATCCCTTTCCAGTCAACACCCCTTTTTCCACCCCCATAGATACCCCTTTTTGATTTCTGATAGTCTAGTTGCTCCACATCCTCACCAAAATTTGGTATTGTCAGTCTTTTTTATTTAGCCACTTTAGTAGTTTTAATTTGCATTTCCCATAAGAATAATGATGTTGAACACTTTTTCATGCAGTTATTGGCATTCATATATCTTTTGTGAAGTGTATAGCCAAGTCTTAATAAAGAAAAATCATGCTGACATTTGTTAAAACAGTAAGGAAGACTTTATTCAGGACTGTTGTGATAAGGTGTCGAGGCTATTGCAATAGGGGAGAGAAATAAAGCTCAACTCCGAATATAGCAAAGTCAACTGGGGATTTAAAACCAACAAACAGAATGAGGGGAGTCAAAGTGAATGGAAAATTACTAAGAGGGGAGACATCAAGGGTAGGAGGATTCTTGCTAAACTAAGCAGGATTCTTGCTGTAACTGAACTAGCTAGGCTAAAGACAGGTCCCAGTATGCACAGCAAAAAGAGGGCTCAGAGGAGCCTGACTAAAGTTTGGTCACGGCGAGAGTCTTTTTCAGTCTTCTACCCAGTTTTGTTCCTGTTGTTTGTCTTCTTACTACTTATTTCTAGAAGTTCAAATATATTCTGGATATGAGCTCTTTGTATTGCCCATATTTTTTTTGTCAGTCTTTGGCTTGCCTATTCATTTTCTTAATAATGTCTTTTGAAGAGCAAAAGTTTTTCAAAGGATCATTTTTTTTTTTTCTTTTTTATGGCTAATGCTTTTTGTGTCCTAAAAAATTTTTGCTATCACAAAGTCATGAAAATATTTTCCTATATTTCCTTCTAGAAACTTTGTGGTTTTACCTTTGATTATGTTATACTTAAGTGTGGTTTTCCCAGTATTTATCCTGCTTAGAGTTCACTGAGTTTCTTGGATTTGTGGGTTGATATAACTCATCAATTTTGGAAAATTTTGGCCATTATCTCCTCAAAGACAACTACTGGCCCCACTCTTTTTCTCCTCTATTTCTGAGACTCCAATTCAACATGTTAGTTTGAAATTGTTCCCAAATCTCAGACTCTTTTTTTATTCCCACTTTTTTTCTTTGTTTCATTTTGCATCATTTCTATTAACCTGTCTTCAAGTTCACTGATTGTTTCTGCTGCTGTGTCCAGTTCATTGAATGAAGATATATGTCGCTGATATATTTTTCATCTCTAACATTTCCACTTGGGTCTTTTTTATGCTTCCCTCTTCTCTGCTGAAATTCCCTACCTGGTCATACATGTTGTCTACTTTTTCCACTATTTCCTTCATCATATTTATTATAATTATCATAATATCTGATAATTTCAACATCTGGTCCATCCTTGGGTTACATTTTTCTTTGCCTTTTACTTTAAATACAACTGATTATTTTGCCTTAGTGTTCTATCATTTTTGTTGTATAAGATCTAGCTATGTATTTCTCTCTTATTCCTGTCCTTTGCTCCTTTTCTCTCTCATCTTGTTTTCTTAGAGAAACAATATTTTCTCCACCTATCTGATATTTTATATGGATGGTTAAAAGTTGTTTTTCGGGCCAGCCCCATGCTTCACTCGGGAGAGTGCAGCACTGGTAGTGCCGAGGCCACGGGTTCAGATCCTATATGGGGATGGCCAGTGTGCTCACTGGCTGAGCATTGTGCAGACCGCACCAAGCCAAGGGTTGCAATCCCCTTACC
Organism: Cynocephalus volans; assembly: GCF_027409185.1. NCBI lineage: Eukaryota > Metazoa > Chordata > Mammalia > Dermoptera > Cynocephalidae > Cynocephalus > Cynocephalus volans. Next base: position 50,531,440 of record NC_084473.1, read on the forward strand.
AGTCAAAAAAAAAAAAAAAAAAAAGTTGTTTTTCAAAAGTCTTAATTTGTAGAAATAATGTTGGATGGTTTATCCAAAACAAGGACTTGCATACATTTAGCAAATATATATACATATATTCATTCAGCAGAATAATAGTGAATAACGTAAGTATTCAGCTTAGCAAGTTTTTAATGGCTTTGTTGTTATTCTCATTCCTTAGGTTGAATCTCCAGTGATCTGTAAAATCTTAGATACGGCAGATGAAAATGGACTTCTTTCCCTCCCCAACTAAAGGATAATAAAGTTGGGGAAAGGAAAGATCATTGAAAGTCCTGATGATTTCTGTCTGACCATGTGTCTCATTATAGAGTTCTCAGCCATTGGACTTCATCTAAAGGATCATATAAAAGGACTCTCAACCACTTTGTGAATATGTATGTGTATATAAGAGGTTATTGATAAACATCTAAGGCAGACATTTGTCTCGTTATTTTTCATTTTTGTTGTCTTATGAACTGATCATGTTTTTTCTTTGCTTGGATAATGTGATTACAAAATAAATCTCATCCAAGCAGTTTAGAGTCCATCCTAATCAAATGTCATAATCATTGTACCTATTGAGAGATTTTAAATAATAGATTTTTTATGTAAATTATAGTATTATATAACTAGTTAATGAAGTAAAGATAATGAAGAAAGAAATCAATAGAGGTTGTTTAAATGAGAGACCGTGTAAAATATGTAAATTATACTGTGAATTCCTTTCAAGAAGTTTTTATTTAGCAGCTGCTCTCTGCCAGTCATTAAATTAGAAACTGGGCACCTAGTAGAGCCTCACATGTGAGTTTTCTTCACCCATGTTAATCTCAAGAAACTTTTATTTATAATATGTTGCTTCTCTCTCAGAACTTTTACCTATTACTTTCTACTTCTGAGTGTGTTTTCTCCCAGAGTATCTGGTGTAGACAGTTGGTGTTTCTTCTCTGGCTTAGGATGGTTTGTTCTAAAAAAGACTGTGCTGGCTATCCATCATACTTGCCTGCTGTATACTACAGATTTTACTTCTGGACAGTTTTACAGCACAATATTTATTTTAAAGTGAATAAAATGTCCACAAGCAGTGTCATCATATAGTCAGTGGCAGATTATTTGTCTCCTTTATTTTCTCCATTATCCTGTTGCACACATTCTAAACATATATATCTGAACAAGGACATAAAATACTTTACTCTTCTTCCTTTTCAGTAGTCCTGGCCAAAGATTGGTTTTTTTTGTTTGTTTGTTTGTTTTTAAAGATGACCAGTAAGGGGATCTTAACCCTTGACTTGGTGTTATCAGCACCACACTCTCCCAAGTGAGCCACGGGGCCGGCCCCTAGCCCAAAGATATTTAAGTTTAAGAAAAGATTAATATAGGGCCGGCCAGTGGCTCACTCAGGAGAGTGCGGTGCTGATAACACCAAGGCCATGGGTTCGGATCCCTATATAGGGATGGCTGGTTCGCTCACTGGCTGAGCGTGGTGCTGATAACACCAAGCCAAGGGTTAAGATCCCCTTACTGGTCATCTTTAAAAAAAAAAAAAAAAAAGGGCTGAGCCCGTGGCGCACTCGGTAGCGTGCTGCGCTAGCAGCGCGGCGACGCTCCCGCCGCCGCGGGTTCAGATCCTATATAAGGATGATCGGTGCACTCCCTGGCTGAGCGCCGGTCACCGAAAAAAAAAAAAAAAAAAAAAAGTTAATATAATTGACTATTTTAAGGTTATTTGTAGGTTTTAGTAGGAAGCAGCACATATAGAAAGAACATGCACTTTGAATTCAGACCTAGGTCCAAATAGGAAAAACTAGACAGTTTTTCCTTCTCTCACACTCCACACAGCACAGAACACTTTATGTCACCAAAATGAATAGTGTTTTTTCCCACACCAACCAATTCTTCGATACCAGCAGGCTGTCCTACAATTCAGTTCAATTCTGACACTATCTACTTGGAATTAGTGTCAGATCCCTCAAGGAAAGGGCTTGGTCTCACAAGACTGTTACCTCTTCAGATGCCAGCTGCAAGTCCTGGCCTCTGGTATTTCTGAGGAACCAGCTAATAAATCCAGGGTTCCCGTGACCCCCTCATTAGGTTCAGTAATTTGCTAGAACGGCTCACAGAACTCAGGAAACACTTTACTTATAATTATCAGTTTATTCTAAAGGGTACAATTCAGGAATGGCCAGGTTGAAGAGATGCATAAGGTAATGTATAGGGTGGGCACAGACCTTCCAGACCCTCTCCAGGCATGCCACCCTCCCAGCACCTCCACATGGTCAGTAATCTGGGAGCTCATCAAATCTCAAGAGTTCAAGAATGTTTTACAGCTTGAGTTCTAGAAACCCCCTTCCTTCCCAGAGGTCCATGGGTGGGGCTGAAAGCTCCAACCCTTTAATCATTTGGTCTTACTATTGAGCAGCCCTAGCCTGAGGCTGTCCTAGGGACCCATCCTAAGTAATTCATTAGCATAGATTCTGGTTGGACCCTAAGGGGCTCATTATGAATAAAAAAAAAACACTATCAGGAAATTTGTAGGGTGTTAGGAACCCTAGGAATTCCAGTGTCAAGAATCTGGGACAAAGACCAAATACATTTCTGCTGTACCACAAACTAGCTGTATGATCCTGCACAGATCAATGAACCTCTTTGAGCCCCACTTCCTCTTTTCTAGAGAGAATACTTCCTTCATAAGGTGGTTGTATCAGTGCATTAATTTTACTGTATATAAAAAGTGATAACAAAAAAATAAATGAAATAACAGAAAAAAAAATGTGATAACCAAAAGAATCTGCTCTGACCATGTCAGCTAAATTGTAGTGCCTTGGGAGATCTGGGATAAGTCAGTAATCATGTCCACCTGTCCTGGAAAACGTTATCATAAGACCATTTTACTTAGAAGCAGTCATAGTGGTGCCATAAAGCCATAAAATAACCTAGAGTACTTCTTATTACCCTTACCCTAGATCCCTGCATGTAGGATGAAACGTAGTAACAATCCCAAATCTATGTCATATACTACAAGTAGAAAGCCTGATGAAGTAATTAGGCGGAGCTGTCTCTTTCTCTCCTTTGACCCGTCCCCCTTCTTGTTGTTATAAAACATTAAGCCCTGCTGGCCCTCTTCAGAACACATTTTCAAGGGCCAGGCAGTGGCTCACTTGGGAGAGTGTGGTGCTGATAACACCAAAGGCCCCAGGTTCGGATCCCTATATAGGACTGGCCGGTTCCCTCACTTGGGAAAGTGTGGTGCTGACAACACCAAGTCAAGCGTTAAGATCCCCTTACTGGCCATCTTAAAAAAAAAAAAAATTCCAGGGCTACGTGAAATTTATGTCTCTCCCTGGTTGCAATCATCATATTGGTTCGATAAGTCCTTCCCAGTATGGAGATTTGAACCATGACCTTGGTGTTACAAGGCTGTCCTCTAACCAACTGAGCTAATCAGCCAGCCTGATTCTCTATTTTAAATGAATTCTCCAGTGATTAGGAATCACTGACTTTGGGACTTCACTTTTTCTTTTTTTTAACAGGAAAAAAAATTTATTAGAAATCTCTTGAATACATTTTGAAGTATATAGCTCACTATTTCCAAACAAAGTAGGTTGGAGGAGGAGAAGGGACTCTGCACCTGGAGACAGATGACTGGTCCCAGCCTATGCCCAGGGTGCTTTAGAAGTCAGCCTAGGGATCTTAGCTTTTAATATACAGGGCAGAGGGCCAAGGACTGGCCTTGAGAGTTGCTTTGCTCCTCCCAGGCTCAGTTCAAGGTCAGGGCTTAGCCTTTGGCTTCTTTTGGCCTCAGGGATGGTCTTTGTTGGGAAAATATAGGAAAATGGTCAGGGTGCCTCAGGTATTCAAAATCTTGCCGAACATTTGATGCAAATATGCACGTGTGCCCAGGTGTTCCTTGGTTATTGTCCAATGTAATTGTGCATGTGTACCCAGGTGTCCTGGGTTACAGACTTAAGTATAAAGGATAAGTGGCTCTGATCCACGGGGCCCCTAACCCCCGGGGATGCCCCCCCGGGGTGGGGGGTATGGGGAGGCCACTCCTGCTGCTGGAGGGTGTTGCTGCTACTGCTGGTGCCTCCCGGATCCCCCCAGAGGCCACCACAACCAGAACTGTAAGCTGCTGCTGCCGTTGCTGAGGACTGAGCTCACATAGTCTGCCAACAGCTCCCGGGATCTTTCCCAATTACCTAGCATGGAACTGCATGTGAGGGGTCTGGGGACCCAGTCTGTACAAAGAGCCTTATCTCTGACAATATAAATGGAAACTTACTATAAAATAATGAAACATTTTGGCTTTAGTTATGATTTGCCTTACTTGACAACTGGCATAGTCGTGTAGCTTTACAGGCTCCTGGAGAAAGGCTCCTGCCTACAGAGGCTAACAATTAGGGAGTCAAAGAGGACTGTCTTGGACAATAGCTAACAGGCCTTTCCATGCAAGGCCTCAGAAAAAGGGCAGCAGCTGCGATATGGGGGCATCAATAACTTAGCAGGGTCCTTCCCCCTTCTCAGCGCTGGGGCCTTGGGGGTAAATCTGATGGTTCAGCAGGCTAAGGATGTGCTCTGGCCCAAAGACAGGAGCGCTGACTGGCCACCACTGGCAGCACTTCTCTGTGGCAGCAGAAGCAGGCAAAGGGGCAACCCTCAGAGTTCAGCCTTGGAGGTGGGAACAGTGTCACATGCCGTTTACTAACAAGCAATGGAGAGCCACCTGCTCCACAGAAGAACAGCTGCTGCCAATGATTACCCCAGGTGGGCCAAGAGGCCTAGTTCTCCTTGGCCAGGGCTACCAGTTAGACTGGGAGGGGTAGATGGTAGGTAGGTGAAGCTAGACACTTGACTTATTCAAGTAACAGTGCCTGAAGGATTAAGTCAATCATATGCCCAACTTTGGTTTCTCAACAAGGAACCAATCCAGCTTGTAAAACCCCAAAGCACTGTACAGACCCTGGGATTAGAGGGCCAGGCCCAAGCAGAAGGAAGAAAAGCTCCACAGTCCAGTCCCAAGGATCAGGAACAAGTACCCCAGCAACAGGGGTATACATAATGCCCCTAGGGCACTACATATGGCACAATTCTGGTGAGTCATCACATTTAGCAGGCAAGACTTCCTGGGCTGCCAGAAAGGAAGTCAGTCACTCTGCAGAAGCTGCGAGAGACTTAAGGCGCTCACCAGGAATATGTAGGTGACCAAAGTAAAGCCTGTTGTCAGTTCAAATGCAGCAACTCTGGGCGGTTACTTTGCCTACGTCCAGCCCTATTCTTGTGTCCCGCCTTATATTATAATGGGAAAGAAGATCCTCAGAGCAGCAACTTGGATTCTGAGGAACCTCCGCAAGGGGAGGCCTCTGTCCCAGGAAGAGGCACTCCACCTTCCCCAAGTGAAAACATCTAACCTCAAAGATTTTCTCTATAAAATATCAGATTTCTCTGAAAGTGATGTGTTTACTTTGTTCTATAACCAAAGAGCAACAATGGGGGGAAGGAGGAAAGAAAAGAACCGTTACTGTGACTCCCAGTAACAAAAACCTACAGACACAGGATTCCGTTTTTATTTCCCAAATAGCTGAGCACAGGCAGCCAACAGGGCCGATCGGACCCTCTAGTAAGGTCTGGCACAACCTTCAAGGGTGAGAATGGCTAGCTTTGGACTTATCATCTTGGGCAGGCAGGCCTGTCATATTGCCAACAGTACAGGCACGGGCCAGAGAGAGGGAGAGAAAGAGGAAGAAATAGCAGGAACTAAAGGAGACAACCAAGAGACCCTAAAGGATCCGTACCTTCTTCCAGCACTGTCACCTTCCTCTTTCTGCCTCTGCACCATTCTCTGGGCTGCCAGCTGGAATATCAAATGGAGATGGTAACAGCAGGCAGGCCAGGAGCCAGCCGCAGGGCAGCCCCAGGCAGGAGGCTGGGAGCAAGAGGAACGGGATGACACCCTCTGTGAAGCAGCTGATAGTGGGCAGGGCATGAAGATGGCCCCACTGAGGGCCCTTTTGTTACAAGGGGTCCTCTCATCTCCAAGGCCAGAGGGTGAATCGTCTCAAACACTGTTACTTGGCTTGACTGCACCATGGAGTCTCCAGGAGGTCCAAGAGCAGGCCTTCTGGGTCCCCATGGGGAAAACCAGCCTCCTCTCCACCTGGCTTGGATCAGGATGAGGGATGGCAGCAGCCGATGAGTAGGTGGCTCTCTGTCCCCTGGGGCCACAGAAAGGGGATGCTGCTGGTACTCGAGGACACTTTTACTGCAGGGTTTCTACAAAGGCATCAAATTCTTGGACACTTTTTGTGCACAGCCAGCTTCTCTGGTAATGGGTCCAAGTCTTCAGCCATGTACTGTGTTCCAATATCTGTGGAGAGGCTGCTCAGCTGAGGGGGATTCTGAAATTCATGGTAGAACATCTCCAAGTCCATCAGAAGAATGTCATCTTTAGAAAAAGGCCATTTAAAGTCAATAATAAAGAAGTCGTCATGGGTATTGCCGCTGCTGCCTGGGCTGGAGCCATCAGAGTGCAGGCTGCCTTGGAGAGGAGGAGACTTGGTCTCTGATGAATCTGGAGGATTCACCACAGGACCGGTATCATCCAGCTCCAGATTCTTGGGAGAAAACATGGCAAAGCGTATGTCCAAACTCGCCAGGGTCACCTGGTTTATGGGTTTGTTGACAAAAGCTTCCACTTTTTGGACAAAGATGGTCTCCAAGACATCGTTGGGGGAAGCCCATCCCTCACTGCTGTTTGATGCACTTTCAGTATCCTCACTGCTGGAAGGTGGAACAGCACAGTGGGCGCCATCAGAAGGGGTGTAAGTTGCTAGCCTCTCCTGGTTGGCCTGGGCACCATGGGCAGGCTGGTTGGGAGCAAGGGGTACCCCATCTTCCTTTCCAGGAACCATTAGCTGGGATGGAGGGGAAGTGGAAAAAGAGATGGTACACACTTCTTGAGAATCTCCCACAGATGGATATGTCATGCCAGTGTCCTCATCAGCAGTTCTGTAATTGCAGGAGTGCATGGCAGAGGAGCCGGAATGGGGCGGTCCACAAAGTGATCATCTTAAATTGCCTGGGGACATGAATGCCAAGTTGATTCTGTAAGCACAAGAAAGAAGGTGCCCACAGGGGTGCCCACTGTCCCAACAAGAACTGTCTGGAAGCCCTTTCCTAAGCCATTCAGCTGAACTTCTCCAAAATATATCCTGTACGGTATGACATCCATACCCTTCTTTTCTAGAGGGTCTGTGTGTTGGCGTCACCCTCGTTACAGCAAGAACAGACTTCAGCAGCAATGACAGTCTGTTGTACACTGTAGGAAACTGGTTTATCACACTTTTCACTTGTCTCAAGACACCAAATTTCCAGCTCCACGGACTCTCCCTCAGAAGTCTTGAGTGAGATCATGCACATAGACCTCCTGACAGCAGGCAGCTGCCCTGCCAGTGCTATCTTTGCCTCAGGTGTAACCTCTGGATGTCTTTGATTGCCAGGTTGAACCAATCTGGGCCAGCTGGGGATGAAGATGAATAAGTACGAATCTTTTCACTGAGTCGATCCTGGACAATCACTTGGACTGTCTTGAGGGCAAAAAATGTAATACACTTGTCCAGATCATGTCTGTCCTGGAAATTGAGATCAGTTTCCGAGGCCTAGGGCTGTGGTCATGGAGGTGTGGCCCGGGCGGACCAGCCGCACCTGCTGGCTTAGGGCTCTGTACTCCCCTCCCAGGCTGCAGGGACAGCACAGGTCGCAGATAGATATCTCATGCCTCAGGAGGCTTCTGGCCTGCAGGCCCCGGGCATTTCGCTCCCAGAGCTACACGCATTGTCGCACTCACATTGAGTGATCTTCCTCAGGGCTCAAGCGATCACTCCTGCCTCAAGCCCAGTAGCCTGTATTTGCCCCGCGCCACTGTTGTTAATGTTTTTCCGGACTTCACTTTCGACAATTTCACACATACTAACCTCCCTGTCTCCAGATCAGGGTTTCAGGATGTATGGCTACACGATTTGTCTAGTTGGGCTTATTGTTGGACCTCACATGCCTGGCTGGGTCACCAGACCCCTCACACGCAGATCCACCCTCGGCGATTGGGAAAGACCCCGGGGGCAGGGCACTGGCAGCAACAGCCTCCAGCAGCAGTAGTGGCCTCCCCATGGCCCCCGCGGGGGTGGGGGGCCCCATGGATCAGAGCCACTCATCCTTTATACTCAAGTCCATAACCCAGGACACCTGGGTGCACATGCTCAGTTACATTAGAGGATAACCCAGGAACACCTGGGCACACGTGCATATTGACATCTAATGCTCAGCAAGATTCTGAACATCTGAGGGCCCTGACCATTTTCCTTCACTTTCCCTACACCCGGAAACAGCTAGTAGCTCATCTTTACCAGGAGGTTGTGACATGGAGACTTTTTTTTTTTTAATTTTAGTTTTTAGCTTTACCTGCGTTTCTTTGAGACACCACTAGGTGGAGCTTATAGCTCAACCCTTGATTAAAGGGACTTTGGCACCAATTGTGTCAAAACGAATAGTATACTTTGTGTGTACAGTCCCCAGTGTGCTAGCCTTCTCAATCAGTCTGATACACAAAGGCCTGACCTGATTTCCAACAATGCTTAAACTACCTAGTACATAATCAGGCCAAATTATTGACCCAGTAGTGCCAAAGATCTGGCATAAAAGAGCTTAAGCTAAATAAGACTTACATTTGAATAATTAGGATTTTCTTTCTTTTTTTTTTTTTTTTAAAGATGACTGGTAAGGGGATCTTAACCCTTGGCTTGGTGTTGTCAGCACCACGCTCAGCCAGTGAGCGAACCGGCCATCCCTATATGGGATCCGAACCCATGGCCTTAGGTGTTATCAGCACCACACTCTCCCGAGTGAGCCACGGGCCGGCCCAGGATTTTCAATCACATAAAAATAGCCACCCTAGAATATGATCTCAAACTCTACCCCTAGCGTTGGGTGATTTTACTTACCAGTGCTTATATTTCCATTTGAATGTAGAAATAGAACTGTCATATGTATGGATGTTATACAGGAGTACTTCAAAAAGTTCAGGAAATATTTGTATTATCTTTTAATTCAAATTTTCCACGAACTTTTTGAAGTATCTTCATATGTTATAGTGAGCTATTCAGGTAAAAGTTTTCAAAGTGTTGCCATGGTGATGTGGCTTAAGAGAAAATCCATTTCGCCATTTCTTTTCTTCCACTTTTGACATGGTGGTAGAGAAACCGTAGTAGAGAAACACACTGAACAGCATGCTTTATCATATGCCAGTAGCCTCACAAGTGGGTGGAGACTGGCCAGTTAGCTCAGTTGGTTAGAGCATGGTACTGATAACAACAAAGTCCAAGGTTTAATCCCTGTACTGGCCAGCTTCCCCCAAAAAAGTGGGTCATACAAGCAGGCAAGATAATCTTGTTGGTTGTGGGAAGAATCTAATAGAAATTCTACTAATTTTTCATCTGTAAAAGAAAAATTAAGTCTCACTAATATTTAATATATGGACTGATGTCTGTGTAGACAGTCATTCATAAATATGAAGGTCTCGTGTCCTAAACACAGAACATTCTGAGGGAAGAGCTAGCATTACGTGTTAGAGGAGTTGGTGGAGATACCCTCCTTTATTCTTCATTTTCACCATATTACAGCATTGTAGATTAACTAAATTAATGCCCCCATCATCTTTCAGAAAGTAGAACTGTCACTTTAAATATTAGCTCCAGGGCCGGCCCCGTGGCTCACTCAGGAGAGTGCTGCCCGAGGCAGCGGTTCGGATCCTAAGTAGGGATGGCCAGTGCGCTCACTGGCTCAGCATGGTGCAGACCACACCGTGCTGAGAGTTGTGATCCGCTTACCGGTCAAAAAAAAAAAAAAAAAAGAAAGAAATATTAGCATCCAATTAGGTAGATAACCAGTCAGAATTATGGTGTAGAGGTTAAAAGGTTACTTTTAATAAAACTACAAGGATGGCTCCAATCACTGAGGCGCTGGTATCTTGCAAGATCTCTCTATTAGAAATAACTAGTATATGGGCCGGCCTGTGGCTCACTCGGGAGAGTGTAGTGCTGATAACACCAAGGCCATGGGTTCGGATCCCATATAGGGATGGCCAGTTGGCTCACTGGGTGAGCGTGGTGCTGACAACACCAAGTCAAGGGTTAAGATCCCCTTACCGGTCATCTTTAAAAAAAAAAAAATCTAGTATACTAATGCTTTTGTACAGTGATAGAGAAGAATGAGCATGTTTTTCACATTAGCAGTCAGAGTAATCTACAGTTCAGACTACTAGAATTCCACTCTTTAGCACTTAGAGAAAATAAAAGCAGGCCTCACAATCTCAAAACTTACAAAATGGAAAGGAGGTCAAAATTATTAACTAACAAATGGAATATAGGGCTTTGCATCCAAACCTATTTGTAAATTTTAAAGCATTTTACTATTTTTTACATTTGAAACAAAAAGTGTTCACCAAGCAAGTAAATCAAGCAGAACTTCTGGAAATTGTAACCAACTCAAAAGAAAAAAAATGGTAACCAATTCAACTAGCAAAGGTGTTTGTGAGACTGTAAAATAGTGCTAAACATCTCACATATAATCACATACTACATTATATATTTCAAATTTATTAAATCGTCTTTCAGTACCTTTCAATAGAATAAATTATACTATGCTTTGAATTTAAGAAAAATATAACATAGCTTTCTTTACATTTTTCTGAAGCACGTAGTTTTCAATTTGTAAACATACTAAAACTCAAACTTCCTTAAAAGTCCAGCAAATTGAAAGCCCAATAAGTCAAATCTACTCTATAAAATCACTCAGTATTATAGCCAAAAACAATGAACTTTGTTTGGTTCTAACAGTTTGGCACATTTGTGTCTTCAATAAAATTGTAATTAGTGTCATCAGTGGTCCTTAATGACTGTAAAACCAAATTTACTCATTTAAGAATTCTATAAAAGCTCCAGATATTATCCCATGAATTGAAAAACATTAATGGTTGATCAAGAAAACCGAAGTTCTTTTTCTCCACGATTAGTTTTCTGTACTTGTAGTTATTGATATTCTTAAGCCATGTTGACATGAATCATTTATTGGAAAAGCTTTCATCAACCACCTCTAAGAAAGTGTTTCAACCCCCAAAAGCCATTTGTAAACACTCTTGAGTCATTATTCCTTGAATTTCAAATGACCAACTACTCCAGAGTCTGCTTTTATAATAATGAAAATGACAGCTGCCATTTATTGAGCATTTATTAAGTATGAAGTACTATGCTAGACATTTACATACCCTATGAACACAAACCTGTGAGGAAGGATTACTATCTTTAACTCACAGATAAGGAAAGTAAGGCTCACAGCTGAACTAACTACAGGCAGCTGAGCCAGCACTTGAACCAATATAGATTCTAGAGTTCATGTTTATAAATAGTATGCTATAGTGCTTTCTATTTCCAGAAACATCTTCTGCCCCATGAACCACTCTCTGTTATCATCGCCCACCAGAGAGAACACACAAACACCAGAGTCCAGGGTTCGATCCCTGTACCAGCCAGCCACCAAAAAAAAAAAAAAAAGTACCCAGAGAGAACACACAGAAAGGCTCAGCAAAATGCCTTGTAAAATGAGGGAAATAATTACTTTTGTCCTAACAATGAATGACACTCATTTTATTCCCCGTACATTATGTTTATCACACAACACTTTAAGCTAATGCAATCACCAAATCTAGCAAATAAAAACTCATTAGTAAGATTAAAGTGTCACTTTGGGAATTCTGGCTTGGTTAAATGCCAGAGTCAAACCCTCCCTTCTTTGGTCATCTGTTGGTGATGGTAAACAATGAAAGCACAATGTCAATTTATCTAAATTCAGATTGTGTTTATCATTTAAATGATAAAATGATAATTCCCCCATCATTTATTTGTATTTGTTTTGGAGAAAAGTACACATCTTATTTTTGTTACTCCTCAGACCTTGAATAAAATTGACACTCAACAAGTATTTGCTTGGGCTGAGCTCGTGGCTCACTCGGGAGAGTGTGGCGCTGGGAGCGCCGAGGCCGCGGGTTCGGATCCCATATAGGGATGGCCGGTTTGCTCACTGGGTGAGCGTGGTGCTGACAACACCAAGTCAAGGGTTAAGATCCCCTTACCGGTCATCTTTTAAAAAAAAAAAAAATCAAGTATTTGCTGAATATATGAATGAACCCTCATCCTCTCTTCCCCACACCTTAAAAAATCTTCCCCAACTATTCTAATTTTTCCTACCATTCTTTATTTTTTAGTGTTTGGTGCTTTCAAAATATTTTGAAATATTTTCTTCAGTTTTACAATGGTTGGGAAAGAAAAAGGGATAGAATTTTTATGGACTTGTTCCATCTGTGTTCCTTTTCACTTGGATTGCACACCACATTATTTTATTAATTTTTTGCTGTCTTACAACGGTTCTGTATGTTGCTTCTCCACCCTAACAAGAGTATGGTGTCTGTGTCTCCTTCCTCTACTGTATCTCCCTCACTCCATGAACCAAAAACATTCCAATTCTGAGGTACTCTGAACCCTTCCAAAAAAGTGGCTGCCTTACGGCTTCTCTGTGAAAAGCACAATTTCCAATCTTATCTTTCCTCAGAGCAATATTAATAAAATTAGTATTTACAATTTCTTTGACATACCTTGTAGCTAACAACAAACGAATGATCAAGAAGCTTTCACAAGCCCTCGCTAATATGAAATATTCTGCAGTGTTTACACAGATTATAAAATCTATCCTAGTACAATGGCCCCAGGAGACAAGCATAAAGGGCTCTTTGCGAATTGCTCAACTCTGTAAGGCCTACCTGGCATCTGAACAAGGAACATTTTGCAAAACATCAGGCTTTGCATGAAAATCAAGAGTCCCACGTTGAGAGTCAATTGAAAGAGCCCCACTCATAGGCATGCTAAAGCAGCTGAAGAACCAGGAAAATGTCAAAAGGACAAACAGTCACATAAATGGAACTCAGAGAAACAAACTGAACTTATCCTGGCCCCAGCTAAGTGTATTTATAAAAAAGCAGAATGCCTGTTAGGGGAAGAGAAAATTCACTAACTTGTCCATAAGCAATGAAGTGCTATTTTTACTTTGGTAAAATTAATCTCAAAGGCATTGGACCAAGAGAGATTATCTGCTACTTATCTCTTGTGGAAAGTAAAATTTCACTGAATCTTCACCTTTATTCGAATTGTTATATAAAGTAATTGGTATCTCCTATCCTCTTCCTCCAAGAATGAGTTACCCCTTTTCTCCTTCAATTCCTTTGTGTTGGCTGAAGAGTTTTTTTGCCTTCAGTGACTTCAGGCAGCAATAGTGAGCCAGGCATTCCAATGAGAACGAATGCAGGTTGTCCGGCAGCTCCTGGGCAGCCAGGGTTGGTTGTCCCTTGGGGAAAGACACCCTCAGAGATAGTGTGGTCCCCTAACTCAGTAAACAGAAACAGGACCTTGTAGTCATTCAATTCAGGACCCAGGTCCCCTTTCATTAAAGTCCTGCTGATAATCATCCTGGGATAATAAAGAGGGAAATTACAAATAACAAACATGGGGAAACTGTTAAGCCAGCCAGGTACTTACTGGGGTTGACCTCACTTCCACTTTCACTCATGTATTATTTGATTCATTTATTTAACAGTTATTCACAGAAAGCCCATTTAGGGCCAAGAGCTGATAGGGACTAGGAATATGGTGCTGAACAAAATAGACAGTTTTTGTCCTATTAGAGCTTTATTCTAGTGAGGAGACAGCCAATAAACAATCACATGTAACTGCTGTGGACCACACTGTGTTCCCTCAAAATTGATACATTGAAGGCCTAAACCCCAATGTAACTGTATCTGGAGATAGGGCCTTTAAGAAGGTATTTAAGGTTAAGTGAAGTCCTAAGGATGGGGCCCTCATGATGGCATTAGTGCCCTTATAAGAAGAGACACCCGAGAGCTGGCTTTCTCTTTCTCTGCCATGTGAGGACACAGCAAGAAGGTGGCCGTCCAAAAGCCAGAAAGAGAGGCCTCACCAGAAGCAAACTCTGACAGCACTTTGATCTTGGACTTCCAGGCTCCAGAACCATGAGAAAATATTTGTGATTTTTTTCTGTTTGTTTTTTGGTGATTAGTCATCACAGTTATCTGAACCCTTGACCTTGGTGTTGCAACACTGTGCTCTAACCAACAGATCTCACCAGCCAGCCTCAGAACCATGAGAAGATAAACTGCTGTTGTTTGAGCCCCCTGGTCTGTGGCATTTTGTTACAGCAGCCTGAGCAGACAAACACATAACAGAGAATCGGGAACTGATAAGAACTATGAAGAAAATAAAGGTGGAGGGATGGTCAATGATCAGATGGAGAGGTGTACAAATATGACTGCAAGGGAAGGCCACTGAGGAAGACTAATCCAGACTGAAGTATTTCTGGGGAATTCCCTGACATGGGAACAAAATTGGAACATGTGAGAAATAGCCAGAAAGCCTATGCTGCACAAACACATTGGGCAGGTTACACATGAAAGGAAATGGAGACAGAGAAGAAACCCAGCACCAGATCATTAAGGCTACTCAGGCCATGACAAGAACTTCAGATTTTGTTCTAAGTGAGATGGAAAGCCACCAGACGATTACATGCAGGAGAGTGACATATGAGGATACTTCAAAAAGTTCATGGAAAGAGCTGGCTAGTTAGCTCAGTTGGTTAGAGTGGGGTGCTGAGAACATCAAGATTGATCCCTGTACCAGCCAGCTGCAAAAAAAAAAAAAAAAAAAAGTTCGTGGAAAAATAGAATAAAAAGATAATATGAATCTTTCCATGAACTTTTTGAAGTACCCACGTATATGATTTACCTTAAAAAGATGATTTAAAAAGGTCACATAGGAGAGAAAGACTGGAAGCTGGGAAACAGTTTTGAGCCTGGTTTAATGCTCCAGGTGAGAAATAATGGGGGCACTGGCAAAAGGCGGTGGAGATGGAAGAGGTGTCAAATAGATTTAGAGTATCTTTCCAAGATAATTCAAGATTTGTCAATAGATTGGATCTGGTATGTATGAGAAAGAAAAGAGTCAGGGACACCAAATAGAGCTGTGCAACTGGACAACTGTCTTGCCATTTGCTGAGACGATAAAACTGCAAGAGGAACAGTTTGGAGGGAACCAGAGTTGAATCAAGAGGTCAGTGTGGTATGTGTTAAATTTTGTGATGCCTATTACACATCTAAGTGGAGATGTTAAATAGACAATCTGATAGACCAGTGTGGAGTTCAGGAAGAGGTCAGGACTAGAGACATAAAATAGTGTCATTAGCATTTAAATGGTATTGAAAGCCAGAAGAATGAATATCATCATAATTACTGCCAGCACCTGCTTCTCAATTTACAGATCTGTCTTTAGGGGAGGGAGAGGGGTGGAAGCTATTTTCCTATCTTTGTTTCACCTTTCCCTTCACCACCCCCTCAAGATTGCCCCGCCCAGCTTCAGGTGGCCATTGTCTTCACCTTTCCTGCAAGTGACATCGGCTCTCCTGCCCCTCATCACATTCGGGCTGATACAGCTGACCTGGTGCCCGCTGGAGCACATTCTCCAATCATCTGCTGAGGCAGTGTCCTGTCAGTGGCGGAGGGTGGCTGCTTTGCCTGTGGGTCTCAATTCAGTGTAGTCCTGGCCTCTGTAAAGGCTCGATCGCTGATGGAGTGGAGCCTTTCCCAGGAGCCTGCCTGTCTCCCCCTCACCATTCATAGGGCCCAGTGTCTTCACTGACTCTTGGCTTTCTTCTTCCACTGCAGTAGGACAGCAGGGGGGCAAGTCTCTTGTAAGGGGACCATAGGCATCTTTCACTAATGGAAAGAAAAACAACTACTTTTAGTGAATAAGGCAGAAAAAGTGTGTCTCTCTGGGAGAGTCAAAGCCCCCACAGTCCCTGTGTATGAATGAAGAAGGGGCTGTGAAAAGGAGACTCCACCATCTGGCCTGGCTAGACAGGGGAGAATCGTTTACGAGAGAGCTGTAATCACAAAGCAGATCTGGAGGGGAACCTGACACTGCCGCACCCAAGAAGAGCTCCCAGTGGCCTAGACTCGAGGTCTTCAAGATGTGAGGACCTTGGACATGAAGAAGAGAATGGTTTACAGATGCTTACTTTCAGGTTCCTAAAACTGAGCTGTCGGAGAAGGCTACTGTGTCTTTCTCTGTAGGACCTCATGCTGCTTTTTCTTTGCCATTCCCATTTCATTCCTACTCTCTTCCCATATTAGAAAAGAATTCCCACCTTGAATCTTACTAGGGTGCATTGCTCCTGGATGTCAGAGTTGCTAACCAAGGACCCAGGCAAAATATGTTTCAAAGAAGCATCCCTGAATTTTTTTATAAGTGAATCATAATTTTGTGTCTTCCCCTGACTTATACACGCTACATATCATCAATTCTAAGATGTGCATTTTGTTCACATTGTAACCTCTCTGAAGTTGCTATATCTTACCATCATGTGAGCCCAATGACTGTTATTACCTGCACATGTGCAATATCAAAAGCACCACAATCAAAACTTGTAGAACGGGTGTCAGGATATTGGAGCTAATAGAGGAACACTCTTTTAGATTCTAAGAAACAAAGAGTTGTGGGGAGAGGGCAGATGGAGGTGATGAATCAGACGAGGTTCTCCAGGCCAAGTAGATGAGTTTCCAAATTTACACCTTCAAGCCAGAGATACACTCCTTGTTGCCAATTCAGCTTTGACTCCCAGAAAGGCTTCTGTAGGGCAATCCATAATGAAACACTCTGTTCCCAGCTCTGTTTCTTATTTGCTAAACTGCCTTGAGGCAATCTCTTTCTACTTCAATTTCCTTGAACAGATAGAGGTTTGGGAGTAATAACAGCACTCATAAAATAAGTCTGCTCTTCAAAAGTTAGGTGATGTGATCATTTCAGCAGGAAAAAAGAAAATGTAAAATATGTACATTCTGATTACAACTATGTACAAATGCACGTTTATATAGTAATAAAATTCAGAAATAAATTTCGAACAAAATTGACAATCTTTTTTATTGAATTTTTTAACAATACTGCTGTAGAAACCCCCTAACTGACTTCCACTTTAACAATCCAGCAATTAACTGAAGTTCCTTCTTTCCCCTGCAAACTATTCTGCGTGATTCAGATGCACTCTGCATGCTAGTAGACTACTCTCTGCGTACAAGCACTTTTGGTCTCTCTTAGGAATTGACAGATAAAGCAGACAAAAAAAAAAAGGATCAGTAAAGATGTAGATTGGAATTGGAACTGCACAATCAATAGGCTTGAACTGGGGATGGCAGGTTGTGCAGCTGGGAGAACACGGTGCTGATAACACCAAGGTCAAGGGTTCAAATCCCTGTGTGCCAGCACTGACCAGCTGCAAAAAAAAGGGGGGTTGGGGTAGGGTGGGGTGGGATTGGAGGGGCTTGAACTAATGGGCACAGACAGAACATTTTACCTAATAATTAGAAAAGCACATTCTTTTGTGGGGTTTTTTTGGCAGCTGTCCGGTATGGGGATCTGAACTCCTGAACCGAGTGTTCTACAGCAGCGCTCTAACCAGCTTAGATAACTGGGCAGCCCTCAGATGAGAATTTGGACTTTATTTTGTATGTGAGAGGGACATGAGTTTTGGGGGACCAGGGGCAGAATGATATAATTTGTCCCCCAAGGCTCATATTGAAATCTGATGCCCAATGTAGTAGTGTGGGGAGGTGTTTGGGTCATAGGGGCGGATCCCTCATGAATAGATTAAAGCCCTCCTTGGGGCGGTGGGGGCGGGGTGGTGTAAGGGAGCGAGCTCTCCCTCCATTAGTTCCAGAGGATGCTGGTTGTTAAGAGGAGCCTGGGAGCCAGCCTGTGGCTCACTCGGGAGAGTGCGGTGCTGATAACACCAAGGCCACAGGTTCGGATCCCTATATAGGGATGGCCGGTTAGCTCACTTGGGAGAGCGTGGTGCTGACAACACCAAGTCAAGGGTTAAGATCCCCTTACCAGTCATCTTTTTTAAAAAAAAAAAAAAAAAAAAAGGAGCCTGGCACCTCCTCTCCCCCTCTCTCTTGCTTTCTGTCGCCATGTGATCTTGCACCCTCCAGCTTCCTCCATGAGTGGAAGCAGCCTGAGGCCCACACCAGAGGCAGCTGTCCCAGAATTGGCAGCCAAATAAACCTATTTTCTTTATAAATTACCTAGTCTCAGGTGGTCTGTTATAGCAACACAAAAAGTAATACAGTGAATAAGCATAGTATTGGTGCAGGAATAGACAAATGACCAATGAAACAGAGTAGAGAGCCCGGAAAGAGACCTGTGTATACAGGGAAACTGGATAAATAAAAGACATGGAATTGCAGATAAATAAGAAAACTGGTTATCCATATGGAAAAAATAAAATTGAATTCACACCTTGTACAATATGTTAAAAGTCAATTCCCTGTGATTTAAAGACTTAAATGTAAAGAGCCAGACTTCAAAGGGCTGGCTGATGAGCTCGGTTGGTTAGAGCTCAGCCTTGTAACATCAAGGTCATGAGTGTGGATCCCTGAACTGGCTGGCCAGCTGCCAAGGAAAGAACAAAATTAGAGTGCCAAACTTCAAAATTTTTAGTAGAAAATATATTTTTATGGCCTCAAGATTTAAAATTAATATTGTTTTAAATTGACAAATCAATTGTATATATTTATGAAGTACAATGTAACATTTTGATACACACACACACACACACACACACACACACACACACACACAATGTCCAATAATTAGGTCAATCTAATTAACATATCCATCACCTTGCTTACTCATTTTTTGTGGTGAGGAGAAGTTAAGTTTAAGTTCTTAAGCAAGCTGCAAAGAGATCATATGAGATATCATTATTACTTCAATTTTACCCATAGGAAACTGAGGCTTAGAGAGGTTAAATTTGTACAGAGTCACATGGCTAATGTTTAAACCCATGAAATCCAGTCTGGGGACTGGCATTCTTTTTTGTTTTTTGTTTTTTTTCTGACCGGTAAGGGGATCGCAACCCTTGGCTTGGTGTTGTCTGCACCACACTCAGCCAGTGAGCACACCAGCCATCCCTATATAGGATCCAAACCCGCAGCCTCTCCCGAGTGAGCCACAGGGCCAGCCCGGGACTGGCATTCTTAACCTCAATTCTGTACAAGCATCTTCTACGTGTTCCATACATCAGTTCCCTTCTTCCTATCTTTGTATTCAAGCCTTACCTCTTTTTCTCACTCAGAAGAAATTGTTTCCTGCTGCACTCCTGTAGCAGATTAAATTTATAGCATTTACTTTATTTGTTTTTTTTAAAGATGACCGGTAAGGAGATCTTAACCCTTGACTTGGTGTTGTCAGCCCCACGCTCTCCCAAGTGAGCTAACCGACCATCCCTATATAGGGATCTGATCCCGTGGCCCTGGTGTTATCAGCACCACACTCTCCCAAGTGAGCCACAGGCCGGCCCTATAGCATTTACTTTATGTCTTGCATTATTTTGTTTGTTTTATTTACATATGTATCTGCACATGCATAGAATAGGTTTGGAAGGATAAGCAAGAAATGTTGTTTGCTCTGCAGAGGGGATCAGAAAGTAGTACGGGCATCCGAGCCCTTGACCATGGTGTTACAAGGCCATGCTCTAACCAACTGAGCTAACCAGCACTCATTATACACTCTTTTACTGTTTCTTGGGGGTTTTTTTTTGTTTTTTTTTAAAGATGACCGGTAAGGGGATCTTAACCCTTGACTTGGTGTTGTCAGCACCACGCTCTCCCAAGTGAGCTAACCGGCCATCCCTATATAGGGATCCGAACCTGTGGCCTTGGTGTTATCAGCACCGCACTCTCCTGAGTGAGCCACGGGCCAGCCCTTCTTGTTATTTTTTTTATGCTTATATTTTTGTTCAAAAATAATTTTAAAATATTAAAAAATAAAATTGTAGTCTGGCCAGTTAGCTCACTTGGGAGAGGGCGGTGCTGACAATACCAAGGTCAAGGGTTCAGATCCCCAGACCAGACGGCTGCCAAAAATAAAATAATAAAATAAAATAAAATTGCAGATGTCCTCAACTATATCAAGAGTTTTCTAGCCATTTCACCTAGAATCTGAGATTGTTTTTCTGTAAATTCTTTTTGTTTGTTTGTTTTTTATCATGAGTTTGTAAAAGCAGTCTTCACATTGTAACTCTTAGGGCTTTTCAAATAATTGCTGCTGATGGGCATAAAATATTTAAGCACAGCTTTTTAAATCACAGGGAGCAATATGCTATTTTCTTCTGGAAAGACAGCACATGCTAACAACTATAGAATATAGGTTGTGGGTATATGGGTTTTTCTTACAACTTTTATGCATATTTGAATATTTTCATAATAAAATGTTGGGGGTGAGATTAAAAAGAAAAAAAATAAACGGTAAAAATAATTTAGGATAGTAGTGGTTACCTCTGGCAGTTAGTAGGACTGGGGCTGGAGGAGGAGCATATGACTGGGAATGAAAATAATGAACTTTTTTTTTTTTTTTAAGATGACAGGTAATGGGATCTCAACCCTTGACTTGGTGTTGTCAGCACCACACTCTCCTGAGTGAGTCACGGGCAGGCCCAAAATAATGAACTTTTTAATGCTGAAAAGAACTTTACACTCCACTTTGAGAAAATGTACATAAAAGTTAATTTCCAGGGCCGAGCTCGTGGCGCACTCGGGAGAGTGCAGCGCTGGGAGTGTGGCGACGCTCCCGCCGCGGGTTCGGATCCTATATAGGAATGTCCGGTGCACTCACTGGCTGAGTGCCGGTCACGAAAAAAAGACAAAAAAAAAAAAAAAAAAGTTAATTTCCAGAGCTGACTGGTTAGCTCACTGGGTTGGAGCATGGTGCTGATAACACCAAGGTCAAGAGTTCGGATCCCCATACCAGCCACCCACCTCAAAAAAGAAAATTAATTTCCAAAGCAAAAATGAAGAGTTAGAAGTTTTACTTTCAGTGTTGATGGAGTAGCTCATATTGGACCCACCTTCCTGCAGATCACTATGGATAAAACACAAGAGGCTGAAAAAAGCAACCAAGGCAGCAGAAACCAGAAGGGAATTGACATTTTAAGGAAACCCAATGTACCGGGCAGGTTTCCCACTTTATGGCTTTCAACCTGCAGACAAGGCCCAGTTAGAGCTGCATCTAGACTAAAACTGGAATAGAATCCTGCAGTTTTATAGTTAAGAAATCAGAGGACAGAGAGTTCAGGGCAACTAGAAAAATAGCAGCTGGAATATAAGGGAGAAAATCCTGGCAAGAAATAATTCAGAGAAAAAGTCCTAAAATACGCATATAAATTCTGCCCAGTTCCTTAGCAGACATCTGAACTACTTATGCACTAGGGCAACTCCAAGAAACCCAGCTAAGGCTAAAGAACTGAACAGAGATTTCAGTGGCTGCTCACTGCAGGGAGAACAGGATTTGAAGTTTGAACTCAGCTAAATAAACTGCCTGCTAGATTGGGGGTGACTAAACAGAACTTAACAGCCAAATACAATCCATAAACCTTGATTGGATCCTGAATTTTAAAATATAAATATGTAAACAATGTTTTTAGAACAACTGAGGGAAATTGAATATGGAACATGTTGATTTTCTTAGATGTGATATTGATTTGTAGTTATACAGAAAAATGTTCCCGTACTTGGGAGAGGCATGTTGAAGTATTTAGGAGTAAACTGTACTTTCAGACGTTTGGAAAAAGTGAAGTGAGTGTGTATCATAAAGAAAGAGATAAAGCAAGTGTGGAAGATATTGATGAGTCTATGTGAGCCGATGAATCCAAATGAGGGGCATATGGGTGTTCATTCTAATGTCATTTCAATTGGTGGTGGGTTTGAAATTATTCAAAAATTTTAAAAATAATTTAAAAAGAAAAGGATAGAAAACATCAGAGTACAGAGTGTATTGCATTTAGTAAGAGTATTATTTTATGAAACTTCTGTATGTACGGATGAACTGAGTTGTGTTAAAAAATGTACTTGTTATGGGCCGGCCTGTGGCTACCTCGGGAGAGTGCGGTGCTGATAACACCAAGGCCACAGGTTCGGATCCTATATAGGAATGGGAGGTTAGCTCACTAGCTGAGCGTGGTGTTGACAACACCAAGCCAAGGGTTGAGATCCCCTTAGCGGTCATCTTTAAAAAAAAAAAATGTACTTGTTATGGTGTATTATGGTCAAAAAAGCTGAGAAACACTGCATCGCTGCTACTTAATAGGTGCAGGACCTGAGTCAGGCTACATAACTTCTCTAGACCTTGATTTTCTTATATGTAAAATGGGAAATGATTATAGGACCTACCTCATAATGTAAGGTACAGAGTGACACCTCCCTCAGTGGATACAGATGATATTAGTAGTAGTAGTATTAAATGGAGCAGTTTGGCTGAGCAGTTGATGGTAATAATAACTTTCTGACTTAGTTAACAATAAACATGTCAGCTTCAGAATCCCTTCCAAAATAAAAAGCTTCTTAACAGCATTGACAAGTTAATAAGAGAGTAACAAATTAGAAGACAAAAATTTAAAAGAAATCAAGAACTCTAAGAGGTAAATGAAGAATGGTAGATACTTTTGCTCTGACGGCATCTGCCAAACTTAGATAAATTGAGGTTCATTTTTAGTATATGTGCTGCCGAAGCGAGCACAAATTGAGATTCATTTTTGATGACCTCTCCCTCCTCTTAAAAGGAGACCCACTCCCCATAAAACTGGGACCTCAAGAACGACATCCTTAGGGTAAGGATAAACAAGAAGTAAACCTACCCCACTGCACTCTACCCCACATACAGGGGACCTCAAGAAAAGTTGTCTTAGAAGTTAACAGAGGGGCCGGCCCGTGGCTCACTCGGGAGAGTGCGGTGCTGATAACACCAAGGCCCCGGGTTCGGATCCCATATATGGATGGCCGGTTCGCTCACTGGCTGAGTGTGGTGCTGACAACACCAAGTCAAGGGTTAAGATCCCCTTACCGGTCATCTTTTAAAAAAAAAAAAGAAAAAAAGAAGTTAACAGAGAAATGGAAACAATTATACCTTATAGGTTGTAACCACAAGCCTTATAGATAAGCAGCCCATGTACTCACATCACCTAGGCAGTTCAAAAAAACTTCAAGCCCAGTTTAAAGTAGTCCTGAACTGGTAATACACAGGCATCTGAAAGAAGCAAATGCAAGTTTTTCGTGGAGAAATGTACCTTCATCTAAGCCAGTGTTCTCCACCAGGGGTGAGAATTTCCACCAAAAAACTTTCAAGGAAAATTAGCAGCTCACAGTAAAAATAAAAAAAGCATGAGGGAAACAAGACACCATGAAGGAAGACCAGCAAAAATAACAGGCAAGAAACCTATTAAAAGAAAGTTCATCGAGGATCCTAAGATGGCGGTGGCTGAGGCGGTTGGCACTGAGTAGCTGAGGTGGAAAAGGCAGCCACTGGGCCTTAGGCAGCCGGGAAACTTGTGGACCTTCCTCTTGCTGTCTCTAAAGGGAGGACCGCTGCTGGTGGCCGGTCGTGGGGGCTGACCGCCACTTTGCCCTTGGCAGGAGAGGCTGCCTCGTTTACAGGCAACAGCTTTGAAGTGTGGAGCAGGAAAAGAACTGTTTCTTAGCTGCAGCGGCCAGCTGCCCTATTCAGGATTTGAGGTTTCAGGCTAGCATAAAAGAAGATTCCTGGGAGCGCCAGAGCCTGCCGCGGGACCGAGTGAGCAGCCCGAGGCAGTGGCGGCTGAGGACGCAGACGGCAACGACACGGAGGCAGAGAGGGAGCCGCCCAGCCTGGCCCAGCCACGTGAGTGACCCCCGGACTGGCCCTGCTCGGGGGGCGGATGCCCCCCTGGCTTCCGCCTGCCCCACCAGGCTACTCACTGGCCCCAGGGCTGCCTCCATTTTCTCAGGTGGTGGCGGCTCCGGCCGGCTCAGCCAAGCCTGTCCTCCTCGCCTGGCTTGGCTCCTCACTGAGCCTTCCCACTTGCTTGCCCCAGCGCGGGGCTTCCCGGGGCCTGCGGGCCAGCCTCCCCTCCCACTCCCTCCGCAGTTCTCTGGAGGGGCTGGTGGTGTGGGGTGTCCCCGGCCAGGGTCGGGAGGGCAAGGAAGTATAGGCTGGGCCGACTGTCACTCCACCACACCCTGGGCTCCAGCCCCCGGTAAACTTCCTGTTACTGGGAGGCAGATACCATCTCTGTGGCCACCAGTTCGGAAAAACGCCTAACCGATTTCTGGTTAGGAATAGTGTGGTCGGAGAGTTCCTGAGTTCGCTTGAACCTGCTGGAGAGCTGACTGCGGGCGGGCACCGGACTTGGTCCGCGCCGGGGGGATTCAAAGGTGAACTGTGTGCTGCGGGCTCCTCCCCGGAGGAGCCCATGCTCTGGGGTGGGAGATAAGACAAGTACACAAATAACCGCGATACCAGGAGGAAGGTGATAAGTCCCGACAAAGATCTACACAGTGATACAAAGGCACCCAGAGAGACTGGTCGTCTGCGCCTAGCAGAAAACTGGTAGACTTCCTGGGCGAAGCGGTGCTGAGCAGAGTCTTGAAGGCCCAGCTGATAGATGAGGGTTGCAGAAGACATGTCCCAGCCCAGCCCAGTGCGCACAGAGCGGGGAGACGTCTGGCTAGGGAGGCGGAGACTCAACAGAAACCACACACCCCGTGGGGCCGCCAATGTGTGATCCAGCAGCCCGTGCCAGAGCGCACGGAACAGGGAGAAGTCCTGCATGGGAAGTGGAAGCTCAGCAGAGACCACACACCCTGCAGTACTGCCCCGTGATCCAGCAGCCCAGCAGAGTCCAAGCTGACCAGAGAGGTGGCTCCCCAGAGAGGCCCAAGACCCGAGGCAACCACACACACAAGGCACTAGAGGCCAACTGAGCAGTCACGGAGGTAGACATACCAAATTGGCAACCACAGCAACATCTTAGTTAGTCAATATTCTCAAACCAGGGGACTGTGAAACCCCCTGCCACAATGAATAAACATAAAAAAAAAAGATACCAGAAAAACAAAAAATCAAGAAAGTACACCACCAAAAGTTAATAAATCTCAAACTCTAGATCCTATAGAACAAGAAGCCCTTGAAATGACTGACAAGGACTTTCGAGTGATAATTCTAAGGAAACTGAATGAGATACAAGAAAACTCAGCTAGACATTATGATGAAATGAGGAAAAGTATACAGGACCTGAAAGAGGAAATGTACAAGGAAATCAATGTCCTGAAAAAAAATGTAGCAGAACTTGCAGAACAGAAGAAGTTATTCAGCGAAATAAAAAACACAACGGAGAGTTTAACCAGCAGGCTTGTCAAAGTTGAAGAGAGAACCTCTGAACTTGAAGATGGGCTGTTTGAAATAACACAAGCAGATAAAAAAAAAAGAAAAAGAATCAAAGACATTGAAGAAAATCTGAGAGAGATATCAGACAACCTTAAGCGCTCAAATATCCGAGTCATGGGTATTCCAGAAGGGGAGGAAAATGGAGATTGCATTGAAAACATATTCAACAAAATAGTGGTAGAAAACTTCCCAGGTATAGGAAAAATCACAGATCTTCAGATCCAGGAAGCTCAACGATCTCCAAACATATTCAACCCAAAAAGGCCTTCACCAAGACATGTTATGGTCAAATTGGCAAAACTCAGAGACAAAGAGAGAATCTTAAAAGCTGCAAGAGAGAAGCGTCAAATCACCTATAAGGGAGCCCCAATCAGGCTAACATCAGACTTTTCATCACAAACCCTAAAAGCTAGAAAGGAATGGGATGATATATTCAAAATACTAAAAGACAAAGATTGCCAGCCAAGAATACTCTACCCTGCAAGGCTATACTTCCGAAATGAAGGGCAAATAGTATATTTCTCAGACAAACAAAAACTGCGGGAGTTCACTACCACACGACCACCCTTACAAGAAATCCTCAAGGGAGTACTGGGTTTGGTTCCTGAAAAATAACTACCACTGCCATAAAAACCCAAGAAAAATCAAAACCCACTAGTATAATAAAAATGGCATTCATGAAGAGAAAACAAACAAACAAAAACGCTATCTACAACCTAAGGAACCAACAAACACAGAAACCAAACAGCAAATCAGAAAGCAAGGAACAAAAGACACCTAAGACAACCAACCAACCAATAAAATGCTAGGAATAAATCAACACCTTTCAATAACAACTCTTAATGTAAAAGGCTCAAAAGACACAGACTGGCTGACTGGATCAAAAAGGAGTACCCAACTATATGCTGCCTACAAGAGACCCACCTCACCCATAAAGATTCACATAGACTAAGAGTGAAAGGATGGAAAAAGATTTACCATGCAAACAGAAAAGAAAAACGAGCTGGAGTAGCTATTCTTATATCTGACAAAATAGACTTTAAGCTAAAAACCATAAAAAGAGACGATGAGGGACAGTACTTAATGATAAAAAGACTGATGCATCAAGAAGACATAACAATCATAAATATGTATGCACCCAATGTTGGAGCAGCCAGATTTATAAAACAAACTCTATTAGACCTAAGGAAGGAAATAGACACTAATACCGTAATAGCAGAGGACCTGAACACTCCACTGTCAATATTAGACAGATCATCTAGGCAAAGAATCAGTAGAGAAACACAAGATCTAAACAAGACTCTAGACCAATTGGAATTGGCAGATATCTACAGAACATTCCACCCAACAACCTCAGAATATTCATTCTTCTCATCAGCACATGGATCATTCTCCAGGATAGATCACATATTAGGTCACAAATCAAGTCTCAATAAATTCAAAAAAATTGGAATTATCCCATGTATCTTCTCAGACCACAATGGATTAAAACTAGAAATTAATAACAAACAAAACTCTGGAAACTATACAAACACATGGAAATTAAACAGCATTCTACTTAATGACATATGGGTCCAAGAAGAAATCAAGCGGGAAATCAAAAAATTTATTGAAACTAATGAAAACAATGATACATCATACCAAAACCTGTGGGATACTGCAAAAGCAGTATTAAGGGAGAAATTTATTGCATTAAATGCTCACCTCAGAAGAATGGAAAGATGGCAAGTGAACAACCTAACACTTCACCTTAAAGAACTAGAAAAACAAGAACAATCCAAACCTAAAGTTAGCAGATGTAAAGAAATCATTAAGATCAGAGCAGAAATCAATGAAATTGAAACTCGAAAAACAATTCAAAAGATCAACGAATCAAAAAGTTGGTTTTTTGAAAAGATAAATAAAATTGACAAACCATTAGCATGGCTAACAAAAAAAAGAAGAGAGAAGACTCAAATAACAAAAATTAGAAATGAAAAAGGCGATATTACAACTGATTCATCTGAAATACAAGGAATCATTCGAGACTACTATAAACAACTATACGCCAACAAATTTGAAAATCTGGAGGAAATGGATAAATTTATGGACACACACAAGCTCCCAAAACTGAACCGTGAAGATGTAGAAAATTTGAACAGACCAATAACAATAAAGGAGATTGAAGCTGTTATCAGAAGGCTCCCAACAAAGAAAAGCCCAGGACCAGATGGATTCACAGCAGAATTTTACCAAACATTCAAAGAGGAATTGACACCGATTCTTTACAAACTATTCCAAAAGATTGAAATGGACGCAAATCTCCCAAACTCATTCTATGAAGCAAACATCATCCTGATACCAAAACCAGGTAAAGATATAACCAAAAAAGAAAACTACAGGCCGATATCCTTGATGAATATAGATGCAAAAATCCTCACTAAAATACTAGCAAACAGAATACAGCAACACATATGAAAAATTATTCATCACGATCAAGTGGGATTCATCCCAGGGATGCAAGGTTGGTTCAACATACGCAAATCAATAAATGTGATACACCATATTAATAAACTCAAACACAAGGACCATATGATCATCTCTATAGATGCTGAAAAAGCATTTGATAAAGTTCAGCACTCATTCATGACAAAGACCCTCTATAAGTTAGGTATAGAGGGAAAGTATCTCAACATAATTAAAGCCATATATGACAAACCCACTGCCAATATCATCCTGAATGGGGAAAAGCTGAAAGCTTTTCCTTTAAGAACAGGCACTAGACAAGGATGCCCACTCTCACCACTCCTATTCAACATAGTGTTGGAAGTACTAGCCAGAGCAATCAGAGAAGAGAAGGAAATAAAGGGCATCCAGATTGGAAAAGATGAAGTCAAACTGTCCCTGTTTGCAGATGACATGATCCTATATATCGAACAGCCTAAAACCTCTACAAAAAAACTCTTGGAATTGATAAATGATTTCAGCACAGTAGCAGGATACAAAATCAACACACAAAAATCAGTAGCATTTCTTTTCTCCAATAGTGAACATGCAGAAGGAGAAATCAAGAAAGCTTGCCCATTTACAATAGCCACCAAAAAAATAAAATACTTAGGAATTGAGTTAACCAAGGAGGTGAAAAATCTCTATAATGAGAACTACAAACCACTGCTGAGAGAAATTAGAGAGGATACAAGAAGATGGAAAGATATTCCATGCTCTTGGATTGGAAGAATCAACATAGTGAAAACGTCCATACTACCCAAAGTGATATACAAATTCAATGCAATCCCCATCAAAATTCCAAAGACATTTTTCTCAGAAATGGAAAAAACTATTCAGACATTTATATGGAACAATAAAAGACCACGAATAGCCAAAGCAATGCTCAGCAAAAAAAATAAAGCTGGAGGCATAACACTACCTGACTTTAAGCTATACTACAAAGCTATAATAACCAAAACAGTATGGTACTGGCATAAAAACAGACACACTGACCAATGGAATAGAATAGAGAATCCAGAAATCAACCCACACACTTACTTCCATCTGATCTTTGACAAAGGCACCAAGCCTATTCACTGGGGAAGGGACTGCCTCTTCAGCAAGTGGTGCTGGGATAACTGGATATCCATATGCAGGAGAATGAAACTAGATCCATACCTCTCACCGTATACTAAAATCAACTCAAAATGGATTAAGGATTTAAATATACACCCTGAGACAATAAAACTTCTTAAAGAAAACATAGGAGAAACACTTCAGGAAATAGGACTGGGCACAGACTTCATGAATACGACCCCAAAAGCACGGGCAACCAAAGGAAAAATAAACAAATGGGATTATATCAAACTAAAAAGCTTCTGCACAGCAAAAGAAACAATTAAAAGAGTTAAAAGACAACCAACAGAGTGGGAGAAAATATTTGCAAAATATACATCTGACAAAGGATTAATATCCAGAATATATAAGGAACTCAAACAACTTTACAAGAAGAAAACAAGCAACCCAATTAAAAAATGGGCAAAGGAGCTAAGTAGGCATTTCTCTAAGGAAGATATCCAAATGGCCAACAGACATATGAAAAAATGCTCAACATCACTCAGCATCCGGGAAATGCAAATCAAAACCACATTGAGATACCATCTAACCCCAGTTAGGATGGCTAAAATCCAAAAGACTATTAACGATAAATGCTGGCGAGGCTGCGGAGAAAAAGGAACTCTCATACATTGTTGGTGGGACTGCAAAATGGTGCAGCCTCTATGGAAAATGGTATGGAGGTTCCTTAAACAATTGCAAATAGATCTACCATACGACCCAGCCATCCCACTGTTGGGAATATACCCAGAGGAATGGAAATCATCAAGTCAAAGGTATACCTGTTCCCCAATGTTCATCGCAGCACTCTTTACAATAGCCAAGAGTTGGAACCAGCCCAAATGCCCATCATCAGATGAGTGGATACGGAAAATGTGGTACATCTACACAATGGAATACTACTCAGCTATAAATACGAATGAAATACTGCCATTTGCAACAACATGGATGGACCTTGAGAGAATTATATTAAGTGAAACAAGTCAGGCACAGAAAGAGAAATACCACATGTTCTCACTTATTGGAGGGAGCTAAAAATTAATATATAAATTCACACACACACATACACACACACACACACAAAACGGGGGGGGGGGAAGAAGATATAACAACCACAATTATTTGAAGTTGATACAACAAGCAAACAGAAAGGACATTGTTGGGGGGGAGGGGGGAGGGAGAAGGGAGGGAGGTTTTGGTGATGGGGAGCAATAATCAGCTACAATGTATATCGACAAAATAAAATTTAAAAAAATAAAATTAAATAAATAAATAAATAAATAAATAAATTTTTAAAAAGTTGGTTTTTTGAAAAGATAAATAAAATTGGCAAATCATTAGCATGGCTAACAAAAAAAAGAAGAGAGAAGATTCAAATAACAAAAATTAGAAATGAAAAAGGCGATATTACAACTGATTCATCTGAAATACAAGGAATCATTCGAGACTACTATAAACCACTTTACGCCAACAAACTTGAAAATCTGGAGGAAATGGATAAATTTCTGGACACACACAAGCTCCCAATACTGAACCAAGAAGACAAAGAAAATTTGAACAGACCAATAACAATAAAGGAGATTGAAGCTGTTATCAGAAGGCTCCCAACAAAGAAAAGCCCAGGACCAGATGGATTCACAGCAGAATTTTATCAAACATTCAAAGAAGAATTGACACCAATTCTTTACAAACTATTCCAAAAGATTGAAACAGACGCAAACCTCCCAAACTCATTCTACGAAGCAAACATCATCCTGATACCAAAACCAGGTAAAGATATAACCAAAAAAGAAAACTACAGGCCGATATCCTTGATGAATATAGATGCAAAAATCCTCACTAAAATACTAGCAAACAGAATACAGCAACACATACGTAAAATTATTCACCACGATCAAGTGGGATTCATCCCAGGGATGCAAGGTCGGTTCAACATATGCAAATCAATAAATGTGATATATCATATTAATAAACTCAAACACAAGGACCATATGATCATCTCTATAGACGCTGAAAAAGCATTTGATAAAATTCAGCACTCATTCATGACAAAGGCCCTCTATAAGTTAGGTATAGAGGGAAAGTATCTCAACATAATTAAAGCTATATATGACAAACCCACTGGCAATATCATCCTGAATGGGGAAATGCTGAAAGCTTTTCCTTTAAGAACAGGCACTAGACAAGGATGCCCACTCTCACCACTCCTATTCAACATAGTGTTGGAAGTACTAGCCAGAGCAATCAGAGAAGAGAAGGAAATAAAGGGCATCCAGATTGGAAAAGATGAAGTCAAACTGTCCCTGTTTGCAGATGACATGATCCTATATATCGAACAGCCTAAAACCTCTACAAAAAAACTCTTGGAATTGATAAATGATTTCAGTACTGTAGCAGGATACAAAATCAACACACAAAAATCAGTAGCATTTCTTTTCTGCAATAGTGAACATGCAGAAGGAGAAATCAAGAAAGCCTGCCCATTTACATTAGCCACCAAAAAAATAAAATACTTGGGAATTGAGTTAACCAAGGATGTGAAAAATCTCTATAATGAGACCTACAAACCACTGTTGAGAGAAATTAGAGAGGATACAAGAAGATGGAAAGATATCCCATGCTCTTGGATTGGAAGAATCAACATAGTGAAAATGTCCATACTACCCAAAGTGATATTCAAATTCAATGCAATCCCCTCCCCATCAAAATTCCAATGACATTTTTCTCAGAAATGGAAAGAACTATACAGACATTTATATGGAATAATAAAAGATCACGCATAGCCAAAGCAATGCTGAGCAAAAAAAAATAAAGCTGGAGGCATAACACTACCTGACTTTAAGCTATACTACAAAGCTATAATAACCAAAACAGTATGGTACTGGCATAAAAACAGACACACTGATCAATGGAATAGAATAGAGAATCCAGAAATGAACTCACACACTTCCTGCCATCTGATCTTTGACAATGGTACCAAGCCTATTCACTGGGGAAGGGACTCCCTCTTCAGCAAATGGTGCTGGGATAACTGGATATCCATATGCAGGAGAATAAAACTAGACCCATACCTCTCACCATATACTAAAATCAACTCAAAATGGATTAAGGATTTAAATATACACCCTGAAACAATAAAACTTCTTAAAGAAAACATAGGAGAAAAACTTCAGGAAATAGGACTGGACACAGACTTCATGAATACGACCCCAAAAGCACGGGCAACCAAAGGAAAAATAAACAAATGGGATTATATCAAACTAAAAAGCTTCTGCACAGCAAAAGAAACAATTAAGAGTTAAAAGACAACCAACAGAGTGGGAGAAAATATTTGCAAAATATACATCTGACAAAGGATTAATATTCAGAATATATAAGGAACTCAAACAACTTTACAAGAAAAAAACAAGCAACCCAATTAAAAAATGGGCAAAAGAGCTAAGAAGGCATTTCTCTAAGGAAGATATACAAATGGCCAACAGACATATGAAAAAATGCTCAACATCACTCAGCATCCGGGAAATGCAAATCAAAACCACACTGAGATACCATCTAACCCCAGTTAGGATGGCTAAAATCCAAAAGACTCTGAACGATAAATGCTGGCGAGGCTGCGGAGAAAAAGGAACTCTCATACATTGTTGGTGGGACTGCAAAATGGTGCAGCCTCTATGGAAAATGGTATGGAGGTTCCTTAAACAATTGCAAATAGATCTACCATACGACCCAGCCATCCCACTGTTGGGAATATACCCAGAGGAATGGAAATCATCAAGTCGAAGGTATACCTGTTCCCCAATGTTCATCGCAGCACTCTTTACAATAGCCAAGAGTTGGAACCAGCCCAAATGCCCATCATCAGATGAGTGGATACGGAAAATGTGGTACATCTACACAATGGAATACTACTCAGCTATAAATACGAATGAAATACTGCCATTTGCAACAACATGGATGGACCTTGAGAGAATTATATTAAGTGAAACAAGTCAGGCACAGAAAGAGAAATACCACATGTTCTCACTTATTGGAGGGAGCTAAAAATTAATATATAAATTCACACACACACATACACACACACACACACAAAACGGGGGGGGGGAAGAAGATATAACAACCACAATTATTTGAAGTTGATACAACAAGCAAACAGAAAGGACATTGTTGGGGGGGAGGGGGGAGGGAGAAGGGAGGGAGGTTTTGGTGATGGGGAGCAATAATCAGCTACAATGTATATCGACAAAATAAAATTTAAAAAAATAAAATTAAATAAATAAATAAATAAATAAATAAATTTTTAAAAAGTTGGTTTTTTGAAAAGATAAATAAAATTGGCAAATCATTAGCATGGCTAACAAAAAAAAGAAGAGAGAAGATTCAAATAACAAAAATTAGAAATGAAAAAGGCGATATTACAACTGATTCATCTGAAATACAAGGAATCATTCGAGACTACTATAAACCACTTTACGCCAACAAACTTGAAAATCTGGAGGAAATGGATAAATTTCTGGACACACACAAGCTCCCAATACTGAACCAAGAAGACAAAGAAAATTTGAACAGACCAATAACAATAAAGGAGATTGAAGCTGTTATCAGAAGGCTCCCAACAAAGAAAAGCCCAGGACCAGATGGATTCACAGCAGAATTTTATCAAACATTCAAAGAAGAATTGACACCAATTCTTTACAAACTATTCCAAAAGATTGAAACAGACGCAAACCTCCCAAACTCATTCTACGAAGCAAACATCATCCTGATACCAAAACCAGGTAAAGATATAACCAAAAAAGAAAACTACAGGCCGATATCCTTGATGAATATAGATGCAAAAATCCTCACTAAAATACTAGCAAACAGAATACAGCAACACATACGTAAAATTATTCACCACGATCAAGTGGGATTCATCCCAGGGATGCAAGGTCGGTTCAACATATGCAAATCAATAAATGTGATATATCATATTAATAAACTCAAACACAAGGACCATATGATCATCTCTATAGACGCTGAAAAAGCATTTGATAAAATTCAGCACTCATTCATGACAAAGGCCCTCTATAAGTTAGGTATAGAGGGAAAGTATCTCAACATAATTAAAGCTATATATGACAAACCCACTGGCAATATCATCCTGAATGGGGAAATGCTGAAAGCTTTTCCTTTAAGAACAGGCACTAGACAAGGATGCCCACTCTCACCACTCCTATTCAACATAGTGTTGGAAGTACTAGCCAGAGCAATCAGAGAAGAGAAGGAAATAAAGGGCATCCAGATTGGAAAAGATGAAGTCAAACTGTCCCTGTTTGCAGATGACATGATCCTATATATCGAACAGCCTAAAACCTCTACAAAAAAACTCTTGGAATTGATAAATGATTTCAGTACTGTAGCAGGATACAAAATCAACACACAAAAATCAGTAGCATTTCTTTTCTGCAATAGTGAACATGCAGAAGGAGAAATCAAGAAAGCCTGCCCATTTACATTAGCCACCAAAAAAATAAAATACTTGGGAACTGAGTTAACCAAGGATGTGAAAAATCTCTATAATGAGACCTACAAACCACTGTTGAGAGAAATTAGAGAGGATACAAGAAGATGGAAAGATATCCCATGCTCTTGGATTGGAAGAATCAACATAGTGAAAATGTCCATACTACCCAAAGTGATATTCAAATTCAATGCAATCCCCTCCCCATCAAAATTCCAATGACATTTTTCTCAGAAATGGAAAGAACTATACAGACATTTATATGGAATAATAAAAGATCACGCATAGCCAAAGCAATGCTGAGCAAAAAAAAATAAAGCTGGAGGCATAACACTACCTGACTTTAAGCTATACTACAAAGCTATAATAACCAAAACAGTATGGTACTGGCATAAAAACAGACACACTGATCAATGGAATAGAATAGAGAATCCAGAAATGAACTCACACACTTCCTGCCATCTGATCTTTGACAATGGTACCAAGCCTATTCACTGGGGAAGGGACTCCCTCTTCAGCAAATGGTGCTGGGATAACTGGATATCCATATGCAGGAGAATAAAACTAGACCCATACCTCTCACCATATACTAAAATCAACTCAAAATGGATTAAGGATTTAAATATACACCCTGAAACAATAAAACTTCTTAAAGAAAACATAGGAGAAAAACTTCAGGAAATAGGACTGGACACAGACTTCATGAATACGACCCCAAAAGCACGGGCAACCAAAGGAAAAATAAACAAATGGGATTATATCAAACTAAAAAGCTTCTGCACAGCAAAAGAAACAATTAAGAGTTAAAAGACAACCAACAGAGTGGGAGAAAATATTTGCAAAATATACATCTGACAAAGGATTAATATTCAGAATATATAAGGAACTCAAACAACTTTACAAGAAAAAAACAAGCAACCCAATTAAAAAATGGGCAAAAGAGCTAAGAAGGCATTTCTCTAAGGAAGATATACAAATGGCCAACAGACATATGAAAAAATGCTCAACATCACTCAGCATCCGGGAAATGCAAATCAAAACCACACTGAGATACCATCTAACCCCAGTTAGGATGGCTAAAATCCAAAAGACTCTGAACGATAAATGCTGGCGAGGCTGCGGAGAAAAAGGAACTCTCATACATTGTTGGTGGGACTGCAAAATGGTGCAGCCTCTATGGAAAATGGTATGGAGGTTCCTTAAACAATTGCAAATAGATCTACCATACGACCCAGCCATCCCACTGTTGGGAATATACCCAGAGGAATGGAAATCATCAAGTCGAAGGTATACCTGTTCCCCAATGTTCATCGCAGCACTCTTTACAATAGCCAAGAGTTGGAACCAGCCCAAATGCCCATCATCAGATGAGTGGATACGGAAAATGTGGTACATCTACACAATGGAATACTACTCAGCTATAAATACGAATGAAATACTGCCATTTGCAACAACATGGATGGACCTTGAGAGAATTATATTAAGTGAAACAAGTCAGGCACAGAAAGAGAAATACCACATGTTCTCACTTATTGGAGGGAGCTAAAAATTAATATATAAATTCACACACACACATACACACACACACACACAAAACGGGGGGGGGGAAGAAGATATAACAACCACAATTATTTGAAGTTGATACAACAAGCAAACAGAAAGGACATTGTTGGGGGGGAGGGGGGAGGGAGAAGGGAGGGAGGTTTTGGTGATGGGGAGCAATAATCAGCTACAATGTATATCGACAAAATAAAATTTAAAAAAATAAAATTAAATAAATAAATAAATAAATAAATAAATTTTTAAAAAGTTGGTTTTTTGAAAAGATAAATAAAATTGGCAAATCATTAGCATGGCTAACAAAAAAAAGAAGAGAGAAGATTCAAATAACAAAAATTAGAAATGAAAAAGGCGATATTACAACTGATTCATCTGAAATACAAGGAATCATTCGAGACTACTATAAACCACTTTACGCCAACAAACTTGAAAATCTGGAGGAAATGGATAAATTTCTGGACACACACAAGCTCCCAATACTGAACCAAGAAGACAAAGAAAATTTGAACAGACCAATAACAATAAAGGAGATTGAAGCTGTTATCAGAAGGCTCCCAACAAAGAAAAGCCCAGGACCAGATGGATTCACAGCAGAATTTTATCAAACATTCAAAGAAGAATTGACACCAATTCTTTACAAACTATTCCAAAAGATTGAAACAGACGCAAACCTCCCAAACTCATTCTACGAAGCAAACATCATCCTGATACCAAAACCAGGTAAAGATATAACCAAAAAAGAAAACTACAGGCCGATATCCTTGATGAATATAGATGCAAAAATCCTCACTAAAATACTAGCAAACAGAATACAGCAACACATACGTAAAATTATTCACCACGATCAAGTGGGATTCATCCCAGGGATGCAAGGTCGGTTCAACATATGCAAATCAATAAATGTGATATATCATATTAATAAACTCAAACACAAGGACCATATGATCATCTCTATAGACGCTGAAAAAGCATTTGATAAAATTCAGCACTCATTCATGACAAAGGCCCTCTATAAGTTAGGTATAGAGGGAAAGTATCTCAACATAATTAAAGCTATATATGACAAACCCACTGGCAATATCATCCTGAATGGGGAAATGCTGAAAGCTTTTCCTTTAAGAACAGGCACTAGACAAGGATGCCCACTCTCACCACTCCTATTCAACATAGTGTTGGAAGTACTAGCCAGAGCAATCAGAGAAGAGAAGGAAATAAAGGGCATCCAGATTGGAAAAGATGAAGTCAAACTGTCCCTGTTTGCAGATGACATGATCCTATATATCGAACAGCCTAAAACCTCTACAAAAAAACTCTTGGAATTGATAAATGATTTCAGTACTGTAGCAGGATACAAAATCAACACACAAAAATCAGTAGCATTTCTTTTCTGCAATAGTGAACATGCAGAAGGAGAAATCAAGAAAGCCTGCCCATTTACATTAGCCACCAAAAAAATAAAATACTTGGGAACTGAGTTAACCAAGGATGTGAAAAATCTCTATAATGAGACCTACAAACCACTGTTGAGAGAAATTAGAGAGGATACAAGAAGATGGAAAGATATCCCATGCTCTTGGATTGGAAGAATCAACATAGTGAAAATGTCCATACTACCCAAAGTGATATTCAAATTCAATGCAATCCCCTCCCCATCAAAATTCCAATGACATTTTTCTCAGAAATGGAAAGAACTATACAGACATTTATATGGAATAATAAAAGATCACGCATAGCCAAAGCAATGCTGAGCAAAAAAAAATAAAGCTGGAGGCATAACACTACCTGACTTTAAGCTATACTACAAAGCTATAATAACCAAAACAGTATGGTACTGGCATAAAAACAGACACACTGATCAATGGAATAGAATAGAGAATCCAGAAATGAACTCACACACTTCCTGCCATCTGATCTTTGACAATGGTACCAAGCCTATTCACTGGGGAAGGGACTCCCTCTTCAGCAAATGGTGCTGGGATAACTGGATATCCATATGCAGGAGAATAAAACTAGACCCATACCTCTCACCATATACTAAAATCAACTCAAAATGGATTAAGGATTTAAATATACACCCTGAAACAATAAAACTTCTTAAAGAAAACATAGGAGAAAAACTTCAGGAAATAGGACTGGACACAGACTTCATGAATACGACCCCAAAAGCACGGGCAACCAAAGGAAAAATAAACAAATGGGATTATATCAAACTAAAAAGCTTCTGCACAGCAAAAGAAACAATTAAGAGTTAAAAGACAACCAACAGAGTGGGAGAAAATATTTGCAAAATATACATCTGACAAAGGATTAATATTCAGAATATATAAGGAACTCAAACAACTTTACAAGAAAAAAACAAGCAACCCAATTAAAAAATGGGCAAAAGAGCTAAGAAGGCATTTCTCTAAGGAAGATATACAAATGGCCAACAGACATATGAAAAAATGCTCAACATCACTCAGCATCCGGGAAATGCAAATCAAAACCACACTGAGATACCATCTAACCCCAGTTAGGATGGCTAAAATCCAAAAGACTCTGAACGATAAATGCTGGCGAGGCTGCGGAGAAAAAGGAACTCTCATACATTGTTGGTGGGACTGCAAAATGGTGCAGCCTCTATGGAAAATGGTATGGAGGTTCCTTAAACAATTGCAAATAGATCTACCATACGACCCAGCCATCCCACTGTTGGGAATATACCCAGAGGAATGGAAATCATCAAGTCGAAGGTATACCTGTTCCCCAATGTTCATCGCAGCACTCTTTACAATAGCCAAGAGTTGGAACCAGCCCAAATGCCCATCATCAGATGAGTGGATACGGAAAATGTGGTACATCTACACAATGGAATACTACTCAGCTATAAATACGAATGAAATACTGCCATTTGCAACAACATGGATGGACCTTGAGAGAATTATATTAAGTGAAACAAGTCAGGCACAGAAAGAGAAATACCACATGTTCTCACTTATTGGAGGGAGCTAAAAATTAATATATAAATTCACACACACACATACACACACACACACACAAAACGGGGGGGGGGAAGAAGATATAACAACCACAATTATTTGAAGTTGATACAACAAGCAAACAGAAAGGACATTGTTGGGGGGGAGGGGGGAGGGAGAAGGGAGGGAGGTTTTGGTGATGGGGAGCAATAATCAGCTACAATGTATATCGACAAAATAAAATTTAAAAAAATAAAATTAAATAAATAAATAAATAAATAAATAAATTTTTAAAAAGTTGGTTTTTTGAAAAGATAAATAAAATTGGCAAATCATTAGCATGGCTAACAAAAAAAAGAAGAGAGAAGATTCAAATAACAAAAATTAGAAATGAAAAAGGCGATATTACAACTGATTCATCTGAAATACAAGGAATCATTCGAGACTACTATAAACCACTTTACGCCAACAAACTTGAAAATCTGGAGGAAATGGATAAATTTCTGGACACACACAAGCTCCCAATACTGAACCAAGAAGACAAAGAAAATTTGAACAGACCAATAACAATAAAGGAGATTGAAGCTGTTATCAGAAGGCTCCCAACAAAGAAAAGCCCAGGACCAGATGGATTCACAGCAGAATTTTATCAAACATTCAAAGAAGAATTGACACCAATTCTTTACAAACTATTCCAAAAGATTGAAACAGACGCAAACCTCCCAAACTCATTCTACGAAGCAAACATCATCCTGATACCAAAACCAGGTAAAGATATAACCAAAAAAGAAAACTACAGGCCGATATCCTTGATGAATATAGATGCAAAAATCCTCACTAAAATACTAGCAAACAGAATACAGCAACACATACGTAAAATTATTCACCACGATCAAGTGGGATTCATCCCAGGGATGCAAGGTCGGTTCAACATATGCAAATCAATAAATGTGATATATCATATTAATAAACTCAAACACAAGGACCATATGATCATCTCTATAGACGCTGAAAAAGCATTTGATAAAATTCAGCACTCATTCATGACAAAGGCCCTCTATAAGTTAGGTATAGAGGGAAAGTATCTCAACATAATTAAAGCTATATATGACAAACCCACTGGCAATATCATCCTGAATGGGGAAATGCTGAAAGCTTTTCCTTTAAGAACAGGCACTAGACAAGGATGCCCACTCTCACCACTCCTATTCAACATAGTGTTGGAAGTACTAGCCAGAGCAATCAGAGAAGAGAAGGAAATAAAGGGCATCCAGATTGGAAAAGATGAAGTCAAACTGTCCCTGTTTGCAGATGACATGATCCTATATATCGAACAGCCTAAAACCTCTACAAAAAAACTCTTGGAATTGATAAATGATTTCAGTACTGTAGCAGGATACAAAATCAACACACAAAAATCAGTAGCATTTCTTTTCTGCAATAGTGAACATGCAGAAGGAGAAATCAAGAAAGCCTGCCCATTTACATTAGCCACCAAAAAAATAAAATACTTGGGAACTGAGTTAACCAAGGATGTGAAAAATCTCTATAATGAGACCTACAAACCACTGTTGAGAGAAATTAGAGAGGATACAAGAAGATGGAAAGATATCCCATGCTCTTGGATTGGAAGAATCAACATAGTGAAAATGTCCATACTACCCAAAGTGATATTCAAATTCAATGCAATCCCCTCCCCATCAAAATTCCAATGACATTTTTCTCAGAAATGGAAAGAACTATACAGACATTTATATGGAATAATAAAAGATCACGCATAGCCAAAGCAATGCTGAGCAAAAAAAAATAAAGCTGGAGGCATAACACTACCTGACTTTAAGCTATACTACAAAGCTATAATAACCAAAACAGTATGGTACTGGCATAAAAACAGACACACTGATCAATGGAATAGAATAGAGAATCCAGAAATGAACTCACACACTTCCTGCCATCTGATCTTTGACAATGGTACCAAGCCTATTCACTGGGGAAGGGACTCCCTCTTCAGCAAATGGTGCTGGGATAACTGGATATCCATATGCAGGAGAATAAAACTAGACCCATACCTCTCACCATATACTAAAATCAACTCAAAATGGATTAAGGATTTAAATATACACCCTGAAACAATAAAACTTCTTAAAGAAAACATAGGAGAAAAACTTCAGGAAATAGGACTGGACACAGACTTCATGAATACGACCCCAAAAGCACGGGCAACCAAAGGAAAAATAAACAAATGGGATTATATCAAACTAAAAAGCTTCTGCACAGCAAAAGAAACAATTAAGAGTTAAAAGACAACCAACAGAGTGGGAGAAAATATTTGCAAAATATACATCTGACAAAGGATTAATATTCAGAATATATAAGGAACTCAAACAACTTTACAAGAAAAAAACAAGCAACCCAATTAAAAAATGGGCAAAAGAGCTAAGAAGGCATTTCTCTAAGGAAGATATACAAATGGCCAACAGACATATGAAAAAATGCTCAACATCACTCAGCATCCGGGAAATGCAAATCAAAACCACACTGAGATACCATCTAACCCCAGTTAGGATGGCTAAAATCCAAAAGACTCTGAACGATAAATGCTGGCGAGGCTGCGGAGAAAAAGGAACTCTCATACATTGTTGGTGGGACTGCAAAATGGTGCAGCCTCTATGGAAAATGGTATGGAGGTTCCTTAAACAATTGCAAATAGATCTACCATACGACCCAGCCATCCCACTGTTGGGAATATACCCAGAGGAATGGAAATCATCAAGTCGAAGGTATACCTGTTCCCCAATGTTCATCGCAGCACTCTTTACAATAGCCAAGAGTTGGAACCAGCCCAAATGCCCATCATCAGATGAGTGGATACGGAAAATGTGGTACATCTACACAATGGAATACTACTCAGCTATAAATACGAATGAAATACTGCCATTTGCAACAACATGGATGGACCTTGAGAGAATTATATTAAGTGAAACAAGTCAGGCACAGAAAGAGAAATACCACATGTTCTCACTTATTGGAGGGAGCTAAAAATTAATATATAAATTCACACACACACATACACACACACACACACAAAACGGGGGGGGGGAAGAAGATATAACAACCACAATTATTTGAAGTTGATACAACAAGCAAACAGAAAGGACATTGTTGGGGGGGAGGGGGGAGGGAGAAGGGAGGGAGGTTTTGGTGATGGGGAGCAATAATCAGCTACAATGTATATCGACAAAATAAAATTTAAAAAAATAAAATTAAATAAATAAA
Organism: Cynocephalus volans; assembly: GCF_027409185.1. Lineage (NCBI taxonomy): Eukaryota > Metazoa > Chordata > Mammalia > Dermoptera > Cynocephalidae > Cynocephalus > Cynocephalus volans. The sequence continues at coordinate 50,573,748 of NC_084473.1, forward strand.
TAAATAAATAAATAAATTTTTAAAAAGTTGGTTTTTTGAAAAGATAAATAAAATTGGCAAATCATTAGCATGGCTAACAAAAAAAAGAAGAGAGAAGATTCAAATAACAAAAATTAGAAATGAAAAAGGCGATATTACAACTGATTCATCTGAAATACAAGGAATCATTCGAGACTACTATAAACCACTTTACGCCAACAAACTTGAAAATCTGGAGGAAATGGATAAATTTCTGGACACACACAAGCTCCCAATACTGAACCAAGAAGACAAAGAAAATTTGAACAGACCAATAACAATAAAGGAGATTGAAGCTGTTATCAGAAGGCTCCCAACAAAGAAAAGCCCAGGACCAGATGGATTCACAGCAGAATTTTATCAAACATTCAAAGAAGAATTGACACCAATTCTTTACAAACTATTCCAAAAGATTGAAACAGACGCAAACCTCCCAAACTCATTCTACGAAGCAAACATCATCCTGATACCAAAACCAGGTAAAGATATAACCAAAAAAGAAAACTACAGGCCGATATCCTTGATGAATATAGATGCAAAAATCCTCACTAAAATACTAGCAAACAGAATACAGCAACACATACGTAAAATTATTCACCACGATCAAGTGGGATTCATCCCAGGGATGCAAGGTCGGTTCAACATATGCAAATCAATAAATGTGATATATCATATTAATAAACTCAAACACAAGGACCATATGATCATCTCTATAGACGCTGAAAAAGCATTTGATAAAATTCAGCACTCATTCATGACAAAGGCCCTCTATAAGTTAGGTATAGAGGGAAAGTATCTCAACATAATTAAAGCTATATATGACAAACCCACTGGCAATATCATCCTGAATGGGGAAATGCTGAAAGCTTTTCCTTTAAGAACAGGCACTAGACAAGGATGCCCACTCTCACCACTCCTATTCAACATAGTGTTGGAAGTACTAGCCAGAGCAATCAGAGAAGAGAAGGAAATAAAGGGCATCCAGATTGGAAAAGATGAAGTCAAACTGTCCCTGTTTGCAGATGACATGATCCTATATATCGAACAGCCTAAAACCTCTACAAAAAAACTCTTGGAATTGATAAATGATTTCAGTACTGTAGCAGGATACAAAATCAACACACAAAAATCAGTAGCATTTCTTTTCTGCAATAGTGAACATGCAGAAGGAGAAATCAAGAAAGCCTGCCCATTTACATTAGCCACCAAAAAAATAAAATACTTGGGAACTGAGTTAACCAAGGATGTGAAAAATCTCTATAATGAGACCTACAAACCACTGTTGAGAGAAATTAGAGAGGATACAAGAAGATGGAAAGATATCCCATGCTCTTGGATTGGAAGAATCAACATAGTGAAAATGTCCATACTACCCAAAGTGATATTCAAATTCAATGCAATCCCCTCCCCATCAAAATTCCAATGACATTTTTCTCAGAAATGGAAAGAACTATACAGACATTTATATGGAATAATAAAAGATCACGCATAGCCAAAGCAATGCTGAGCAAAAAAAAATAAAGCTGGAGGCATAACACTACCTGACTTTAAGCTATACTACAAAGCTATAATAACCAAAACAGTATGGTACTGGCATAAAAACAGACACACTGATCAATGGAATAGAATAGAGAATCCAGAAATGAACTCACACACTTCCTGCCATCTGATCTTTGACAATGGTACCAAGCCTATTCACTGGGGAAGGGACTCCCTCTTCAGCAAATGGTGCTGGGATAACTGGATATCCATATGCAGGAGAATAAAACTAGACCCATACCTCTCACCATATACTAAAATCAACTCAAAATGGATTAAGGATTTAAATATACACCCTGAAACAATAAAACTTCTTAAAGAAAACATAGGAGAAAAACTTCAGGAAATAGGACTGGACACAGACTTCATGAATACGACCCCAAAAGCACGGGCAACCAAAGGAAAAATAAACAAATGGGATTATATCAAACTAAAAAGCTTCTGCACAGCAAAAGAAACAATTAAGAGTTAAAAGACAACCAACAGAGTGGGAGAAAATATTTGCAAAATATACATCTGACAAAGGATTAATATTCAGAATATATAAGGAACTCAAACAACTTTACAAGAAAAAAACAAGCAACCCAATTAAAAAATGGGCAAAAGAGCTAAGAAGGCATTTCTCTAAGGAAGATATACAAATGGCCAACAGACATATGAAAAAATGCTCAACATCACTCAGCATCCGGGAAATGCAAATCAAAACCACACTGAGATACCATCTAACCCCAGTTAGGATGGCTAAAATCCAAAAGACTCTGAACGATAAATGCTGGCGAGGTTCCCGAGAAAAAGGAACTCTCATACATTGTTGGTGGGACTGCAAAATGGTTCAGCCTCTATGGAAAATGGTATGGAGGTTCCTCGAACAATTGCAGATAGATCTACCATATGACCCAGCTATCCCACTGCTGGGAATATACCCAGAGGAATGGAAATCATCAAGTCGAAGGTATACCTGTTCCCCAGTGTTCATTGCAGCACTCTTTAGAATAGCCAAGTGTTGGAACCAGCCCAAATGTCCATCATCGGATGAGTGGATACGGAAAATGTGGTACATCTACACAATAGAATACTACTCAGCTATAAAAACGAATGAAATACTGCCATTTGCAACAACATGGATGGACCTTGAGAGAATTATATTAAGTGAAACAAGTCAGGCACAGAAAGAGAAATACCACATGTTCTCACTTATTGGTGGGAGCTAAAAATTAATATATAAATTCACACACACATACACAAAAGGAAAACCAGGGCGGGGTGGGGAAGAAGATATAACAACTACAATTACTTGAAGTTGATATGACAAGCAAACAGAGGGGACATTGTTGGGGGGGGTGGGAGGAGGGAGGGAGGTATTGGTAAGGGGCAACAATAATCAACCACAATGTATATCGACAAAATAAAATTTAAAACTAAAAAAAAGAAAGAAAGATCATCAAGCTGGCTGGTTGGCTCATTTGGTTAGAGTGCTTCCTTGTAACACCAAGGTCAAGGGATTGTTTCCCCTAGCTGGCCAGCCCTGTTGGACTTAAATCCCAAGATAAATAAAAAGACACATAGCACATTAAACACTGCGGAACACCAAAGACAAAAAGATAATAAAAGGAGCTGGGGGGGGGTAAAGTGGTATGGAAAGATGATACTCAAATAAGCAGCATGTAGTCTAACAGCTGAATTTGTAATAGCAACAATGAAATAATACCTTTAATATACTAAAAGATAAAATAAAGAATTCCTTACTCAGAAAAAAAAAAAAAAAAAAGTCTTTTAAGAATGAGGGCAAGGGCCGGCCCGTGGCTCACTCGGGAGAGTGCAGTGCTGATAACACCAAGGCCCCGGGTTCGGATCCTATATACAGATGGCCGGTTCGCTCACTGGCTGAGCGTGGTGCTGACAACACCAAGTCAAGGGTTAAGATCCCCTTACCGGTCATCTTTAAAAAAAAAGAAAAAAAAAAAAAGAATGAGGGCAAAATAAAAATGTTTCCAGAAAACAGAAACAGATCATTCACTAACAAAAAGGTAACATTAAAATAAAGGGGGAAGGGTAACATTAAAAGCATTTCTTCAGGGCCGGCCCCGTGGCGCACCCGGGTTCGGATCCTATATAGGGATGGCCGGTGTGCTCACTGGCTGAGCCCGGTTCGGGCGACAGCAAGCCAAGGGTTGTGATCCCCTTACCGGTCACAAAAAGACAAAAAAAAAAAAAAAAAAAAAGAATTTCTTCATTCTGCCCAGCCACCAAAAAAACAAAAACAAACAAACAACAAAAAAAGAAATTCTAAATGATATACTTAAGGCAGAAAGAAATTGATCCCAAATTAAGGTCTGAGATGCAAGAAGGAATGGTGAGCAAGAAATGTGGTAAATATTTGGGCAAATATAAATGAATATTGAGTATATAAAATAATAACTATAATGTCTTCTCATGTTAAAAATAAAAATAAGATAGAATTAAAAGATGGAAAAAAATAACAAAAGTTGAATGGGGATAAATGGAGTTAAAATGTTTCAAGATCCCTTTAATGTCTGGGAAAAAACATAAATATTGATTAGCTTTAGAGTTTAATAAGTTAAGTATGCATGTTAAAAATAGAATGTATATCTTTCATACCAGAGGAAGGGAAAATGAAACAGGACAAATATTGTTTAATACGAAAAATGCAAGAAAAATGAGAGAAAAAAGCATGGAGGAGACAAGAAAAAAAGAATGAAAACATAAGATAGATTTATTGAACCCAGTCGGGTGGGGGAGACGGATGATGGATGGATGGATGAAAACTAGAACTTAAGGCCATGAAATTTGCTTGTGACGCCAGTTCTGGTTTCATATTACAAGATTATATGTGGGATTCTTGTTTATGTTATCTTTCAAATAGTATTACTCTAATATTAGTTTCATCATTGACACTGTTTGATGTTTAGTAGACTTATTTTTATTCCAAGTAACTGTGGGTTTTTTGTGTGTATATCAGTGTTAATTTTTTATTAAACTGAGATGAGGGAATGCCTCAGCACTTCTATTTCATTGAGAGTTTGTTGCTTTCTTTTTTAAAGATGACCCGTAAGTGGATCTTAACCCTTGACTTGGTGTTGTCAGCACCACACTCACACCCATGTGAGCTAACCGGCCACCCCTATATAGGATCCCAACCCGTGGCCTTGGTGTTATCAGCACCGCACTCTCCCAAGTGAGCCATGGGCCGGCCCCCACTGAGAGTTTTTTTGAGGTCTATTAATATGATCATTTTTTCTCTTTAATTCTACTAAAATATAACAAAAACTTATTTGCTGTGAGGTATAAAATTGTCTATATACCTAAATATTAATTCTATCTTCTAATTATGTTCTTTAAATGGTCTGTTATTATTTTTGTCTTATTGATCCATCCTTAGTTGGGTGTTAAGATCTCCCACTATGGGGCTGGCTGGTTAGCTCAGTTGGTTAGAGCACGGTGTTGTAACCAACGTAAAGGGTTCTGATCCCTGAACTGGACAGCTGCCACAAAATTAAAAATACAAAAATAAAATCTCCCACTTTGTGTTTCTGTCCATTTCTTCTTGTATTTCTAACAGATTTCATGCATTTTGTTGTTTTCAACATGTCTGATTTTGTTAAGCCTCTGCTCTCAATCTTACAGTGATCTTCCATCCCATGTAGAATAAAAATTCAAAACACTAGTCAAATGCTACAAAGGGCCCTACATTATCTGGCTCCTGGCTACCTCATTTCCTGCCACTCTTCACCTAGTTCACTCTTCTCTCTTTGCCGATCTCCATAAACATGCTGAACACACGTATCTCCCTATGTAAAAACAACACCCCCTGACACTTTCTCTGCCGTTATTGCTTTATTTTTCTTCCTAGCACATAGCACAACTTGAAGATTACATATTTGTCTATCTGCTTATCTCGTCTTCCTCAGCATCATGTGTCACGGGAGTAGGAACATCATCTCTTGTGTTCACCAATGTATCTCAAGTTCCTGCCACATAGTATGAGGGTACTTCAAGAAGTTCGTGGGAAAATGGAATTAAAAGATAATGTGAATCTTTCCTTGAACTTTTTGAAGATCCTTCACATTCAGCAAGTATTTGTTGAATGAATGAACACTATTATCACTTTATTATTTGGCTGTTCCTCTTATCAGTAATAGCTATCTTCTATCATATGGCTTTTGATTTCAGTTCTACTCGGTTAATATTGCTGCCCTCTTCTCTTTATTCATGGAGGCTTGTCTACTTTTGCCTGTCTGTTAATTTTTACCGTTTATTCTAAGTAGCAAATTTTGTATATATTTTTGGCGGTTTTTTTAATTCAAGGATTATTGTCTTGCATAAATGACATTAATTAAACATTTCCATTTATTTTATTTTTTTTTGTGTGGCAGACCAGTAAGGGGATCTGAACTGTTGACCCTGGTGTCATCAGCACCACGCTCTCCCAAGTGAGCTAACTGGCCAGCCCTCCATTTATTTTCTTACTGTTTTTATTTCTGTAATCCTACTTATGTTTCCTCAATTTTGTTTTCTTTGTAGTTCATTCCCTTCACTACTTTATAAAATTTATTTATTTTCTCAGACTACATGATATACTGGCTAAGGGCAAAGAAATAGGAAACAGGGAGCGGAGGAAGGAAGTTATAAAATCCCAACCACAGCTTCCTGACCAGTTAGAGGCAAGCAAGCATAGATTCTACTTTATCCAGGGTTGAGTGTGCGTGTGCGTGCGTGTGCACGTGTGCACAAAACATTTCAACCAATTTCCTCTCTTTTATCTGTTTTCCCTGCTACTTTATATAAAATGTGTTTGTTGGTAGCAAACTTTATAATTTAGTTCTTAGGTCACAGAATACCAAGTTGGGATTTCTGACTGAACTAGAAGAGTAATGAGAAAGAGTGGTTCATCAGACTTTGCATCTTTCCTCTGGAGGAGAGTAAGCATATTTTTGTTTAAATGAGAGAAGTTGCATTATTTCAAAAGGGAGAATGGTAGTGTTGCTATTGCCGTTGTTTCGAAGTAAAGCTAGAGGTGTGTATATAAATGTTGAGTACCAAGAAGGTGGATCATTGTGGACAGAGTGGATTGGAACCCAGTATCTGTCCTGAACCTCCTTTTTTAAAACTGCACTTTCCAGATTCCCCTGAAGCTAGAAGCAAATTAGGTTCCACCTGATAAATGCAAGGTGCCAAATATTTTCTGCAGCAATATTTTGATGTTCAGCCACTTGTTTTATAAGTTGTCAAAAGGGTCAGTTGTGGAGGTAGTGGCAGTAGCAGCAGCTTCCTGATCCCCTGAGGACAACTTCAACAGTATGCCCTTGAAGTCAAAAGTCCAGGGAAAGCTTCCTGACTCTCTCCCTTGTTGCTCGTAGCAGAAGAAGTAGCATTTCTGGCTGGTTAGGCTGGTAGTGTTTATTGGGGAATATTTCCTAAAGACCCATCATGGAGCCCTGACCATCTAATAATTTTGTAGACATCTAATTTCCTATATTAAATCCTTTCCTACATATATTAATGTTTTCTGATTTTTAAAACTGAACCCTGATTGATAAAGTAAAAATTCCAAAATTTCATATCTTTTTGCAGGTTAATTTCATTTTAAAGAAGTCGTTGAAATGTTCATTTATCTGTCTTCCCACTGGGTAAGAAAGTTAGTTTAATAATTAACCTTTGGAATTAACAATTCTTGGTTAGTTTGAGCATATATGATACAAAATGTGGTCATCAAACAAGTTATTTCATTTCTTAAGGAAAATGATTCTTTCTGGGGTTCGACACATTGTTATCCGTTATACAAAGATGATCATTGCTATGTTCTGGTGATTTTTAAATGATTGGACAGGAAAGTCATCATACTGCAATTCAATGCTCAGAAATGTTAGAATTTTCAATACTTTTATTTTCCAAACATTATTTCAAAAGAACAATAAAAGCATCAGAAATACAAATCTGGCCTAATGGTTAACATAAAAACAATCATTATAAAATGTTTTAAATACATCACATACTTTGCATCACAGTAAAACATAAAGAGAACTAATTAATGTACCCTGCTAATTAATCATATTCAACTGAATTCTCATTACTTTTAGTTCTCATTTTAGCCCTTATGAAGAGACAAGTTGTGTATGTCTATCTACACCTATATCATCACAATGTAGTTATAAAGACATATATAACTTATGAAAAGACAAGTTATATATTTATATATCTATATCTACATATACATATAGATATACATATAGATATAGATATGGGGGCTACAAATCTAGCCCACTATGTATTTCATGCAAGTTAAACCAATAATTTCTTGATAAGCATAAAGAGACTATATGCACATGCTTAGTTTTCTTTATGCTATAATTTTTACCTCCCAAAGATGGGCCCCATATGCTGGTCAAATCATCTCAAACTCAAAGGTCACAAAAGAAACGTGATATTTTAAATTTTACAAATAAAAGTACCTTTTTATTTAACCTTTTATTAAATCACATTTGAAATGCCTGGCTAAAAAAAGAAATATGTACTTAAAAAGTGTGAAATATCTCCTTGATTAATGTTATTAATTATAAAGCTGTTTGGCATATTGGAATAAATACCAGGTTTGAATTAAGACAAAAGCCTAATTCCTAATTTGCCACAATTCTTCAAATGATCTTGGGAGAGGATATCAGAATTCTTAATTCTTTGTTAAAAACAGGTAATATACTAGCCTATCTCATGGGAGTATTAATAAATGAAAAGTGTCATAGTAAAAAGTATAAAAGCACAATTGAAATAGGTAATTGTGACTTCCAAAAATAGTATTCAATTACAAAAAAAAAAAAAAGTGAGAATGGATATTTTCTGTTCTGTTATAAAATTTAATAACAAAAATAAAGAAAGGGCAAGAAGGGAGTGAAGGGGGGAGCGATGGAGGAGGTAGGTAAGTCGCTCAGTCCTAAAAGGTGAATTTAAAAAGAAAATGAAACCTATACCTCATATTTAAATCTCAGAAAATAGAAATGACTCATCAATATGGGAAGATACAAGTTGTTAGACAAGGCTAAGCAGAGTCCTAGCTGAGTATCTACTGTCTTCTCAATGCTTCTCTGGAAACAGTCTCGGGGAGGGCACTATAAATCAAGTGCCTTTCATCCAAGGAACAAGGTACCTTCTAATCTGCAATAGTAATTCTTGAATATAACACCTTATAAAGATAGGTTCTGTATCTTGATGCTCATCTTGTGTGTGTCTAACAGCTAGAGTTCCAAAATTCTAATGAGTTCAAATACTGTATAATGAAAATATTTTTACATAAAAGTATGACTTCACAGTTGTTATGCTAGGAATCACAAAGTACATAATTAAAATTAGCTTAAGGTATAGAAATCCTTCAGCTATTTTTCCTTACTGCCCATTTCAAGTTTAAGATTAATGGGAGAGAAATAAAAGTCTGAAAGCAGATTATGAAAAGTTTTCTACCATAGTAATATATAAATAAAGACAAAAAGAAGTTATTTCTAAATAGTTATTTGGATACTGTCAGGTGGGTAATAAACTCTTCTCACACAGAGGGAAAACACAGAACACTCTCAATCTCATCTCCATGCCTTGTTAAACAATAATAAAGATTGCCTAATGCAGGACAAGTAGCCCACACTGCTTCCCTCATAACAACACCCTGCCTAAGATGACCACAGTAGCGCCTACTCTCCAAGGAATACTGCACCTTTACTATAGATTCAATCCTCTTCACTAGGACTCTTGGATAAGATCATTCTGAGAAAGAATAATTAATCCACCTTTAACAAGCAAAAACATCTTTCTTTTTAAAAAAACTATATTGCTACTCAATTGACACAAAATGCCTATAATAAGAAATGGCAATAATCATAATACTATATTTTTAGTCCATTTCCTTATAGAAAGAAAGTACTTAATGCCTGTGCGAACATTTTTGGTAAAGACAGAGTTACAGGTAATATATTTCTGATTTTCTGCTTTAACAATATATTATTTATTCAAGTCAACCTGCTACCAAAAAAGGTATATAAACACTTCTAAAATCAAACTTTATAATTCAATTAATAAAAACAACACCTCAGCAAAGATCATACCTTCACATTCTTTTAAAAAGTCCAACCAAGGGCCGAGCCCGTGGCGCACTCGGTAGAGTGCTGCGCTGGGAGCGCGGCAACGCTCCCGCCGCGGGTTCGGATCCTATATAGGACTGACCGGTGCACTCACTGGCTGAGTGCCGGTCACGACAAAAAAAAAAAAAAAAAAAAAAGTCCAACCAATATATACTTTGAAGACCCATAACACTGACTCAAATGACCACAATTAGTTGGTTTTCTACTTTCACATAGTAGCATAATCATTCTTGGCATCTCTGTCAAGGTTTAGTATAAAAGATTGGGGCACAGGTCAGTGTAAAAATCTAAATAATAAACTTTTATATCAAATCTTAAAGTGTCAAGACAACTACATAGCAAACCAAAAGATACAGTTCGGATCCCCTTACCAGCCATCTGCCACACACACACACACACACACACACAAAGATACTAACACTTCAGACAAAAGAAAATCATAACTGCCAACTCTCTAGCTGGATCTTTAAGTTTTGATCTCCACTGATTTCAAAAAGTTTAAAAAAAAAAAAATCAATTAGTATCAGAAACAAAAACCACTGACACAAGATTCTGTAGCCTCCACGACTTCAGACAGAGGAGACTGGAATCTGCTTGACTGAAGTGCTGTCACATTCCTGCATTAAATCAGTGGTGTTATAATGCATGGCAATATATGAACTGGCAAATCCAAAAGAGTTTACTGGCTGTAAGTTATGTGGGCTGCTCTGCTCCTGGGAGGGACTGCTGTTATGGATGCTATAGTACGGTTCAATCCGAGTGTTGATGGGGGTTGAGCTGCTTTGACCACAGTGTTGATGTCCAGCAGAGATCTTGGGACTTACCACACTTTCCTTTGAATGACTTGGGCCACAAGCCTGGTCCACAAATTTCTTCTGAGGCTTTGGAGACAACATGTAGGCAGAGTTTGTTTCATGATGGGAGGATTTGTTTCTGTTGATTTCAAGGTTCCCTTTTCCCATGGCTCGAAGTCGAGTCTTCTGTTTGCAGCAGAAAAAACCCAGGCCTACATATTGGAGGCACCAGAGCACTTTCCTTCTAAGCCCTGCACTGTTCCGAGAATATATAAAAGGATTTAGTCCTGACTTGAGAAATATAAGGGTAAATCCAAACAGTTCAAACTGGTAAAGGATGATGCTCCCATTGCTGGACAGAACCACCTGTACCAAGGAAATCCCCAGTGGAAGACAGCATACCAGGACCGACAGCACAATGACCACACAGGTGACCACGGCTTTGGAATCCTTAGCGGTGGAGAGGTTGATGGCTGATACCAGCTGGAGTCTGCTGGCTGCAAGGGTTGGCAGCTGGTTGGGACTCTTGGTGTATCTATGGGTCTGAACGTGCTGCAGTTTGTTGTAATTTTGGTTCCTATACAGAGCCGGCATGGTACGTTGGATGGGATCTCGACCTCCCTTCACAGGGGCCCCCATGAAAGTCTGTGGTCTGGAAGCATCAACTGTGATTACAGGGGGGCACTTTCTGACTTGAGCATTTTTCCGCAGGGTCTGAGCAATCATAATGTAAGAGACAGAGACCACAGCAACACAAAACGTGAAGTCGACCACATAGAGAGACAGAATGGCTTTCCCTTCTCCAGCCATCAGACTGGACATGGGAAGACAGAGATGGGATTTGCTGGTTTTCATGGTAGCCAATGTGGCGAGGGAGAAACTGGTGGCCCAGAGAAGTAGAGTGAGGAGCAAGGTGCAGGGAAAGGACGCCGTGCGATTAGGCTGCTTCCCCAACACCATTCGGAGCCGGTGTAGGGCAATCACTGCCACCATCTTGAGGGACATGATGATGAAGCCTGAACTGGTGAGATGGAAGGTGAAGCAGAAAGCATCCGGGATACTGCTGGCTGAGCTGGAGAATAACACGAAGGTGAACATGGGGGCCGTCACCCCGCAAATGAAGAGGTCACAGAAGGACAGGTTCAGGATCATGAAATCAAAGTTGGTTCTGAATTTCCTGAAGGCTGGATCAAAAAAGGACAAGAAGACAATGAAGTTGCCATAAGAGCCCAGGCAGAAGATGAGTGCGAGCAGAAAAGTGCAGGTCACCAAAGTGGCGGTGTGGATGAGATCCTGAAGGTCCTCCTGGAGAGAGGTGCCATTTGCTCCCTGCTGGTGAGGTACGGGTAGCAAGGTGGCATTGGGGGCATCCTGAAGGTGGTCTGTTGAGTTCATCTTCAGAGAGAAACGTCTCTTCCTTCTGTTCCCCAAAAATGCTCACTGGGAAGGGAGTCAGGGTCTCAACTCACAGAGGAGCGACATGTGACAAAAGGGGCCCAAGGCAGATAAGCCTGTACACAAAAATGCAAACCCAGAAACAGAAAGGGATTAATGGAGAAACAGGAAGGAATTAATACAGTGATCTTATTATTTTTCACAAAAGCACAAGAAAATTTCAGCTCTGACCTGGTGCACAGAAAGCATTTCTCCTCATAAAGCCCAACTAATTTTTAGGTTTTCGACACAGTGGTTTTCAAACAAGTTTAAGTATCACCTGGAGAGCAGATTCCTGGGTCTGACCCTTGAGATTCTGATTGAGGGTGTGCAGGTGTTACTCAAAGAAACATTTCCGTGCCAGGCACAGGAGATATACAAGGACATAATAACCTCTTTGCTAAAGACATCACAATCTAGTTGGAGGAGATCAACCTGTGTAATTATGGCCTAATGTGGTTAAAGGGTGCTATGGAAGCACAGAGGAGGGGAACCTAATCCAACCTGGGAGGGGGCTGGAAAAGGATAAAGGGAGCTTTGGTGAGTAGGAGCTAGCTGGGTGAAAGTGAGGGGCAGGGAGTAGGACAGACAGGCTGTGAGGATGAGCGTAGGTTTTTACAGCAGAGGGACTGAGGCAAGAAACAGCATTTGCCTGAAAAATAAGCACGAGGGTACTGATGCATAATGTGGCCCTTTACATAATTCCCACAAATTGTTAACAAATCCTATTACTTTCCCTCGGAAGAATCCTTTTATTTCCCGGTATTTATAATTTCTTTTCACCACTCGAGATTTCTTAGCCAACTGCATATCTTTAGGGGGTGTGTGTGGGGTGTGTGTGTGTGTGTCTGGCCAGTAACAAAGGGTGCCAGAAATATACTGGAAATTTATAAGGTGTGAAATATCACTTTGTGAACTCTTTAAACTGCTGTATAAATGTGAATTACCATTATTCCAACAGGAATATCTTCATGGTAAAGCAGGAGGTATGCACTCGCTCCTGCATTCATTCACTCAGTTTATGTTAACTACATGCATTCTATATGCCAGCATCATGCTAGGGGCCAAGAGCACAAAGATGACTAAGACATGGCCTCTACTTTAAAAGAATAACATAAACTTGTGCCTTCTTTCCCTTTTTAACCTTTTTCTTCCCTCTATTTTGCAATAAGATATAACGTACACTCACACAAATCTATGTTGTCCCAAACCTCAAAGCCCTGTGTGGCCTGGTGCCCATCCTGCTCCCAAAGATGTTTCCACTGGGACAGACCAAGTTGTTCCTTGGAAATGGTACTACACTCTTGACAACCAAAAAGCATTTGCTTTAATCCAACATGTTATGAATAACCAATGGCATTGGGGAAGTCCAGGGTTGATGTTCAGAATATTTAACCACAAGCTGAAGCTGGAATCTGGGGGCCTCCTACTGTTAACCCTTTAGTTTCTAGATTAAGGGGACACAGAGAAATGGGCTGGGTCACTGGGGAACTACCAGGGGGCTCCAAGCAGCAGCTATGGACTACCCAATATGGAAGTCTCCTAGAATTTAACAACAGGTACAGCCATGCCACTGAGTACAAGACAAAATATCACTCCTGGGAGATCATATAACTAACTGGTATCCTTCATCAAGGAAGAAGATAACCTCTTCTATATTCTTAATGGTCACATAGTGTGGATTATAACAATATGGTGAATTTCTTCATTGGAATGTGAGACCAACTTTCCTGTACTCTCCTTTAAAAAAATAATAATGGATAGCTCTTACTGTTTCCACTGAAAGACTGTATACCCGTTTCTGAAACTTTTGATACCTATGTAGTGAAAAAGATAACTTTTTACTGTTTTTTTAAAAATTGCTAATTGATCGAGGTCAATTTATGAAAACAGAAGTGGAAGAGAAAACCTAATTTAAGGAAGCAGGAAGAGCAGAGAGGTGATACTAGTGTCTATAGCAACCCCTCCCCATGGCCCCCCAAAAGGTTTCCTCTTCAGAGAAATGAAGAGGGGTGAAGAGGGACGCAGAAATTTGGTCTGGGGAAATCAGAAGGATGAAGAGTTTGGAATTACGGTGCTAAGAGACACAAAGAGTGAGTGGATAATAATGAAGAAATGGGATAACAGAAATTATGACGATCCCAGGTTAGGAGATACTTGGGAAGGGGGTTGTCTAGGGGAAAATGAGATGATGAGGGCACTAACATTAGTCAACGAAAGAGGCAGGAGGAAAAAAGATGATTTGGAGGAGCTCAGAGGTAACTTTTACCTTTTGTACAATTACGTTTTTCAATAAATTTTAAAATTTTCAATACATTTATTTTAAAAAGGAGAATTCCAGGTCAGGAAATAATAATGGCTATATAATTTCAGTATCATTACATTAATTTTACCAAGTGCTTATGCTGTGTCAGGCACCGTTCTCAGTGCACATTATTAACTTATTGAAGCCTCACAACAACCCTGAAGTAGCTAGTATAACAACTTCATTTTGCAGGTGAAGAAACTGAGTCAGCGAGAGATCACTTAAAGTGGTAGAGCATGGATCTGAACCTCAGCAGGTGCTCTTCAAAGCCCACACTCTTCACCACGCTTAACAGAACAGCAAATGAATCAAGGGAGGGATCCCCAGGTCAGAAGATAATTACAGTCGCTATAGTTTTGGGGGAGGTTATCACAGGCAATTACACTAGAGGTTTTACATAAGTTATCAAACTTTATTTCATTCTCACAATAATCCTATGAAGTAGGTACTGCAATCCTTTTCTAACTAAAAGTTCCTGGAACCAAAATTCTAATATATCTATACTAATATATATACAGGTTGAATATCCCTAATCCAGAAACCCAAAATCCAAAATGCTCCAAAATCTGAAACTTTCTCAGCGCTGATATGACACTCAAAGGAAATGCTCATTGGAGCATTTTGGATTTTGGATTTCCAGATTATGGATGCTTAACTAGTAAGTATAATGCAAATATTCCAAAATATAAAAAAACAAACAAAAAAAACCCTGAAGTCCAAAACACTTCTGGTCCCAAGCATTTCGCATAAGGGATACTCAACCTATACATCTATCTATCTACCTATCTATACATCTGTATACCTTTATGGCAAGCCTGATAATTACAGTTCCAGTATAAAGTAATTATAAATCACTCCAATTGGGATTATTAGGAAGAAAAAAAAAGGAATCAGGATCTGGGAAGAGAAAAGGGAGGAAAAGCAGAAAATAGAAGAAGATTTTGGCAGAGAAACTTTTGGAGCAATAAAGGGTACCAGGGAGAAACTAAACCCAGGTTTTGGTACCAACTCCTGGAACTTTAAGAGAGAGGCTGAGATCATAATTTAAAATGAAGTTATGATGGCAGAAATATACAACAGTGACTTGGAGAGGGGAGTAAATTAAAACCTACTTGTTACTCCTCGGTAGTAAATAAGTGTTACCACAGTTATTCTCCATGCAAGCATACAAGCTACTCTTTATCTCTGGGACCATACCTAGGTCCTGAAAGATGTGACAAAAGTCATAAAATCAGAAAGATTTTAAGTTGGAACACCAGTCTTAAGTATGCATATTAGCCACAATAAGACAAAATGAATTCACATGCATCTTGTTACAACTGAGGAGGGACACTGAAGTAAGTAGTAAAAAAGGAATAGGAAATGAAAATTTATTGTACAGTGGCAATGATTTCTCAACACGTGCGAAGAGCCTCTATTAATCTAGTGAGCTGTTTCAATTATTAGCAAATATTAAAACATTTTATATGAGCTTTTACAAGGCAATTCGTGACCTGGATTTTTCCAATCCATTTATTTCCTCATGATGCCTTGATTTCCTCCAGGGCAGGCACTTTCAGAGCCTTACCTTCACAGAGAGCAAGGAAAACGTCAGGGAGGTTAGCTGACTCACCTGAGGTCACTAATCAAATTTCAAAGCCCTGGCTCTTGGCTCTTTCTAGTTGAACTACTCATACCTCTTGAGGCCCGGAGCAGCTGCAGCCCAGGGGTGGGGTAGGGAAGACCCGGGCCATTTGATGGGAGGGGTGGGAGGCCGTGGAGCCGGCCTGCTTGAGGACAGAGTGGGAAGGGTTCAGCCAGGGAGTGGAGTGGGAGACTAGCGGGAGAGACGTCGACCCCTGGGCAGGCACTGGCCGTGGTTCCCCAAAGTAAAGAGTCCTCCTTACTAGACTAGCCTGGGAAGCCTGTAAAGGAATCGGCAGAGGGTTGGGGGGTGAGGGCTCAGCCTGGGCGGGGGCAGTGAGTGGGGGATCCACAGGCCCGGCAGAGCCTGGGAGCCGGCAAGGTCGGGCGAGACGGCCTCCCCGCAGGCCGCGCCAGGAGCGCAGGTGCGCGGCGGCGGGCCTGGCCCAGCACGGCGGCGGGCCTGGCCCAGCACGGCGGCGCTCCGCGCTAACCCGCCAGCCTCCCCGGCCCGGTGAGGCCGTGCTCCTCCAGGGGCCCGCGGCCTCTCACCTGCCGGGTGGCCGCAGCGCCGCGCCCCCTCCTCCACCTCGTAGGCCGGACCCCATGATGCAGGGCTGGAAGCATCGTCGCCATCGCCGCCGCCTCCGCGCATCCCAGGAGCCGCGGCGAGACGCGGGCGCGGAGGCGCAGTCACGGAGACGGAGGGCGCCGCCCCTCGCCGGCCACTGATGCCCGGCGTCCCGCCTGGCCCTCGGCGCCTCCTTGCGGGCCTCCTGGGGCGGTCCCCGCGCCGCCGAGAGCCGCTTGAGCCGCAACGCAACTCAGGCTCGCCGACTTGGCGAGCGAAATGGGTAAAAAGGAGGGGGAAAGTACGGGCACCGGGGGCCCGCAGCGACCCGGGGAGGCCTTTGCCTTAGAGGATGGAGACCGTGGGAGGGGGCGAGGTGCCAGGTCCTCATCTCAGAAGCCCCCCTGGGCCTCTTAGCGCCCACCTCCTTCCATTCCGTCCTTGTGTTTTCCAGCCGGCCTGCCTAGCCCCTCGATAGGCTGCAGAGAATATTTTTCCGCCTAGTTTAAATTGGCGTCGTCGTCCAGTTTGAACTTTCCGATACAGAATTTATAGCAAACCAATTTTAACTTTATCTAAGGTCTCTTAAGGTATTAGTGAACTTACTGAGGGAACTCAGCAAGGAGAATACTGACTAGGAAGTAAATGCAAAGTAAAAATAAACTACCCATGCAAATATAATAACCAAGCCAAGATATCATGGATATTAAATTATTATTTAATAGTGTGTTGAATGTAATAAAAAAAATCTAGAAAAGCAATAGTGCAATGTACACAGCCAGGCTAATTTTAGTCTCCGGTCATCAAGTAACATTCCTAAGTATGTTTGCCATTATGGGTACGAAATAAAACCAAACTCACCATTTTCATACCTGACTGATTAGGGTCTTACTACTTTTCTAACCTCCTCAGGAATGCTATTTAGAAATAGAGAATGCTATTTGAATGCCTTTTCCTTCACCCTGGTACCTGAAAACCTGGAAGTTAATTCTGTTCAGGTGAAATAATGAGAATGTTGCTACTGCCGTCTCCGTTTTGGCTAAGTTTATCTTTTTAAACAGAACTACCAACAAGTACCAAAGAATTTGATTTATGCATAAAATTTCTCTTTCCCAGTTTCCTGTGCTTTCACCAAGAAATAAAACAAGAGGGCTGGATCTGTTCAGAAATAACCAAACAAATTAAAGAAATTAACAGAAATTTCTGTGCTCAAAGAAATTTTTCCAGTTAATTTCCACATAAATCATACTCCACTCCTCAGCCATTTGCAATGTAGCAGTTCTAATATACATTGTCAATGGTGACCTTGGGTCCTAGAAACAGTCAACAGAAAAAGACCCATTAGCATTTAGAGTGAAATTCTGACCAAAATTATATGCCTCTTCATATAAATTAGCTACTGCATAAGTAATTGCCAGCTCACTTCCAGGCATTTGGCATGAAGGGAGGAGATTACAATAGGTTTGGACTGAATTGTGGCCATCAGCATTACACCTATGGGAGAAATGACCTCATACTTAAAAAAGAAAAATTACAAGTTATAAAGGATTCTAGAGATTTAGAAGAGAAACTAGGACCTACTACAGTTCCAGGACTAGTTACCATCATTTAGCAAGGCTAATACTATTGTCTACAAAATCCACCAAGCTAATTGGAAAAAAAAAAAAACTGTAATCAGTCAAAAAAATGCAAAATCAAGAAATAATCAAGTGGGGCTGACTATAAATACATTAAAACACGAATGAGCTATCAATGTGCAGTGAAACCAGCATTCTAATACACACTACCATTGCATTATAAATTATTGTGTGCAATTTGAGGAAAACATATGTCAGAGATATTAAAATGTCGGGGTTTTTTGTTTTGGTTTGGTTTTTTTGGTGGCTGGGCTGTACAGGGATCCAAACCCTTGACCTCGGGTTTACCAACATAGAGCTGTAATCAAAGGGATCTAAGCAGACAGCCATTGTTTCGATTCTTGACCTAAAAATCCCACTCCTTGGAATCGCTCCAACAAAAGAAAAAAAGTTTTAAAACACAAAGGTATGAAAATGTGAATTATGGGCTGGCCAGTTAGCTTACTTGGTTAGAGTGTGATGCTGAAAATACCAAGGTCAAGGGTTGGGATCCTAGTACCGGCCAGCCACCAAAGAAAAGGAAAGATGTGCACTGCAGTGTAATTTGTAATAGAGAAACTGAAAACGACCTTGATGTTCAATGAAGGGAATACTCAAAATCAGTTAGGATATATTAAGAGAAAAGTCCACAAAAGTAATTATGAAGACCATGTAGAAAAAGTTAATGGAAGCATTAACTTTCAATAAGTTCAATAAAACAAAATTACTTGTCCTTTCTGGCCACACTAATCACCAAAACTGATCAGCAACTTCAAGAACTTCGCAATGCCAAGTATTTCAAATATTTGAAAACAGCTTTCTCATTACTACACCTACTTTATTACTTAATTACTGCATTTAAATTTTCAGTCATTCACATTAAGAGAAAAGGTGAGTAAATTTTCCTCCTAAATTTTGAAACACAATTTGCAAAGCCTTTATTTTTAAAAGGGCCCATTTAGAAACTAACGATTTATTAGATCTTACAACCTCAAAGATATACATGAGGTTTTCTCCTCCCCTCTTACACACCCTCATAGAAACCTAAGCCCTCTCAACAGTGACTTCCAAACACTGGTCTGCCCCTCCCTTCCTCCCCAGCAAATGTGTCTCTTTTAACATGGGTCCTGCTCTATCCTTCTCCATCCTTTTTAATGCACCATACATTTTAATCTTAGACTCTTTATCTTAGACAACACTAGCCATCTAACTCTTTTCTCTCCCTCTCATTCCAGAGGCCACTGGTAGAAAATTGAATGAAGTAACTCACAGCATTATCTGACTGGAGAAATATCAAGGTAATAAGCAACTTCCAAACATGGCATCAGTCACCTGGGGAGCATGACAGGCACTCGGATTAAGGTACTCTGTTTTTAGGTCTAGAGTGGGACTTGGGAGTCTTCACCAGTGGTTCTCAATCCTGGCTGCACAACTGAATCTTCATGGAGCTTTTAAAAGATGCTAATACCTGAGCCCTACCCAGAGAAATTTCAATTGAGGAACACAGTGGGCAGCCCCAGCATCTTATATATTTTTTTAAAATTTCCACTTAAGAACCATTGCTAGGGCAGCTTAGTTAGAAAAAGTTTAACTATTCCAAGTGTGGTCTCAGGACCAGGCATTGATTTCATAAGCTGCGATCAATGAATTAGAATGTACATTTTAAAACAAAATCCCTTCATGATTCTTAGGCACATCAATTTGAGAATCAATCACCTAGGTCAGGGCTGTCCAACAGAATTTTCTGTAATGATAGAAAAGTTCATCTGTGCTATTCAATATGGTAACCACTAGCCACATGTGGCTAATGAGCACTTGAAATGTGCCTAGTGAAAATGAATTTTTAATTTAATTAAATGTAAAGAGTTGCATGTGACTAGCAGCTACTGTACTGGACAGGGCAGATCTAGATAATGCATTTTGGTCAGAAGGCATGAATTTACAGATCCAAATCTATGGCTACAAAAGGAATCCACAAGAGTCACTGCCTACAGAACTGTCTTCTCTTCTTAATGAAGACAAAAGGCAGGTGTTAAAAACAATCCATTTATTGGGTTTTAAACTAGTTACACAATTGAAATAATCAGTTTGGCACAATTCTATACAGGGATTACACCTGTGTATGCTGACACTTAAATACTGTACCAGGACCACCACTGTGCTTAGGTCTGTATTGAGTCATTCAGCAGGTAGATACTAAAAAATATACTATAGTGTTCCTCTAAGGAAGACTGTACAGGGTGTGTTGCAAGAAGACATTCACGAATTCGTGAACTGTTTCAACCTAGAAGATACCTTGCACTCTATAAACTTGTCACAGGCAAACAAGTGTTGTTAGCATTTAGAGATGCACACGAAAAAGTTACATAAAAATTCAGACATTCTAATGATAAATGAACTAAAAAAAACCCTACACCTCAGCTTTTGTAACATGAAAAGATAAAGAAAATAACTTAAAAAACACACAAAAATGGCATTCAATGAGTACAAAAGCCCAAAATCACTATAATAAAGAGCTACATGTGAATCTTTACAAATTAATTACACAATGGTATTGTGTAAAAGGCTTCATCTGTACAAAGTCTTGCCAATGCTATCCTGACAGTTTATACAATCTTTTACATCTATGTAACATATTAAACAGGTCAATTAAATATCAATCCTTATTAGTCTCTCAACAATTCTGCCGGCAAAAATTTAAAAAAAAAAAAAAAGAACAAAAGAAAGAAAGACAAAAAAAAATTACAGAGTTTCCACAAACACAGCAGTCTTCCATTTAGGTGAAGTGTAACAGTTTTCAAAGAGGATCAAAACAATATTTGTAAAGAATACAGGTAAAAACCAACCAGTCAGGGTTTTCATTGTTCCTGTTTATTTTCAAAATCACATGTTGTATACACACACAGCAATCAATCAAAAATTTATTCACTGAACCCCTAATTTTTCAGCAACTGGCTCTCCATTCAGCACCAAAAACTCCAGTCCGTGGGAAGTGCGTGGACACAGACTTCATTTCTGTGTCATAGTCAAGCAATTCATCGGGTCATTGGTTAGGTTCAACTTGCCCTCTGTTCCTTCCCTCTCCATGGCTCTCCAGACCCAAGGCTCTCAAGATTTATGGCCCACAGTCCTACTACTATCTAAACCCAACAGCCATTTGGGAAGAATTCAAAATAACTTGAGATGCATGAAATGACAGGACCTGTGTTACAGATGAGTATTCTCCATTCCAAGTAAACTGTTTCTTAGTGAGTTCTTTAGACTCTGTTTGGATGCCATGATCATACTGGGTAATTATTTCTAGTCTGAGACTTTGACTTTTCAGATGCCTCAAAGAAAAAGTGATCAATATTCTGGAAACACTTCTGGACAAGTTAGGAAATCAAATGGCAGCTAAGAACCTGTGGAACACAGAGTAATGAAACCAAACACAGAAACCACCAAAATGATGAGAGCTCAACAGAGGCAGAGTTTTAAAACCTGCAGAGAGCCACCACAGATGGTACCTGAGGATCTGGAATTTTTGATGAAAAGAGCCCGAAGTGAAGATTAGTCATCTGGATCAGGGAGGAAAAAAATTTCAATTAGGTAACAGGGCATCCAACTCTAAAAGTCCAATAAATGAAATTTTCTTTATTCTCTCTATCCCAGAAGAAAAGCTTCTGGGTCCTTCCTCTTTAATAGAGAATGGGTAATAAGTACTTAAGAATCCTGATAAAATGTTCTCACAACCGTGTAGAATCCAGAGTCCTCAGGGCAACCCAAAATGTTCAGGCCCCACTCAGGAGGCAACTAAGAGTAGGACTTCTCTTCTTTTACCTATTTCCAGACTACTTTAGACTACTCATTTATATAAAAGTCCGAAAGCAGTTACATCAATTCTCTGCTTAATATCTGAAGCAGAGAGGCATAGAAAACTCTCTAAAAACTTATTTCTACTGGCGATAGCAAAATATATGTATAAAAAACAAACACCCCTTCCCCCTTCATGTAAACAGTGACATCTAAGAATGTCAGCAAAAAGAAAAAACTTATACACACTTCTTTGTCACCAAACCAATGACATTTGCCTGAATATGTCACTTCCTTAAATTCAGAACTTTGCTGACTTACCCTTCTATGCATAATAGCACGGTGACACAAGGAGATCAGTGAGAACGAGCAGTTGGTCATCAGTGAATTGCTGTTTGTGTTCTTGCCAGTTATCATGGTGTGTCCTTCGGAAATTGGATAAGGTCTTTTTTACAGTCATCTGTAGAGTAGGCAACCCATACATTTTAACCTCTCTGAACAACCAGGGTTATGTTTAAGACGCCTTTAGCTAAATAACAATTCCTCTAGACTTTAGATCTTACACATTACCAGTGCTATGAAACCAACAAGCCAATCTTACTTCCCCAAATCAAAAAACCTTCTGTGGAATTACTGGCTTTACTTAAGGACAAACCACTGGAACTTATGCCACATTATTAAACCAGTTTGAATACGCACTCACATCTATTTACAAAGGTGAGAAGGACAAAACTATTGGTCTAAGATGTTTGACTTAGAAACATGGGTGTTCACTACTAAATAATATCATCATAATTTTGTTTAATATTAGCTGCCATTGAGATACTTCCCAGATATACAATGCTAGAAAATAGAAGCACAAAATTTAACTATCCCGAAAATATTGACAATACTTTATTTCCACTGGACTAGAAGGAACAGAAGCTACATACCAGCAATTCACTTGCTACCAAAAGATCTCAAATATATAAGGGAACAAGGTCCCTGAAAGATTTTAATAATTATTGGTTAGTAAACTTGGCCCTGGTAAAGCCAGTAACTTTATCAAATCAGAAAGTTCAGAGTGTGTAGGAAATTACTGGTATAAATGGATGCTTACAAATCCTCACTGATATTGTATATGCAAAGAAACTAACAAGGAAGAAATTGTACCTCAATAGGCTGAGGATCATTCAGATGTGCACTGAGATTCATAAGGAGCTGGGGCATCCAAGTAGGAACATCGTAAGGACTAGAAAGAACACATGCACCAAGTCCTAGAACCCCAGCATGCCGTTTGACCAACTCTGCAAAGAAAACAGCAATATATGTGCAAATATTTACAGGTTTCTAATGTACTTGCTACAGTGAAATAAAACTAGTTTCAATTATGCTAGCTGTTTTCAATGGGTGAATTTCTACGCTGGAAATCAATCCACATGTATACACATCAAAAACTTGTTTTTGAGGCTGAACTAAAAATAACCCAGCATTTAAGAATTTGTCAAGACGTCCTATAGCTGCCCTCAATGACAGCATAATTGTACCTCGGCCAGAAATGTGTCATGTTCGTTAAAACTAACATAGGTGTGGCTTTTCCGATCATTCATATGCAAAAGTGCAATTCCTGATCCTAAATCTCCAAAGTTAGGCAGTGTTTTTCTGGATGTGACTACCCCTACAAAGAGTGCATCGGTTCATTAGATATACAAGCCACGTATAAAGAATACCTGTATTTCTCAAAACAGAGAACTGAATGTGTCTGTGTTCTAAATATGCTTTCAAATTCTTATTGTTTATCAATAAAGGTGTGTGTATGCACGTGTTTTTAAGTGCATTATATACGTATACATGAAACATGGAGGAAAGGAGAATTGAAGGTAAGAAAATGAGAATTTGAAGTAGTCAAAATTGTAAACAAACCATTTGGTATAACAAAGACCTAAAAATACTTTGGCACTTAACTATTAAAAAATGCAGTTCTCAAGCAAAGAAACTAGAATGTACACTGGTATTTCATTAGAATTGGCTATTTCCTACTTACTTATAATTTTCCCATGTATTTTCTGTTATTTTGTGATTTTAGATAGCAGTGACAAGATCAGATGCTTCTTTGTAATCATGTTTTAAATGTGACAGTGATCAGATCTTATTCTAGTCTTTATCTTATCTATATTCGATTGAAAGCTCCTATAACGACTCTTCTGACACTCTCACCGAATGACTAGTGAAGTACTGAATATTCCCCTCTCCAAATAAAAGCAAGGCTTATTTTCTTTACATATAGTTTTTTCTCTTAGCACACCCACAAATAAGTTTTGTACTCTGAAAAACATATTTTACAGATCCCCATACCAGCCAGCTGCCAAAATAAACCCAAAACAAAAAACCAAAACAAAAGAAAAACCCAATTGTATTTTACATCCTGCAAAATAACTAATTCTGGATAGCTCTCTAAAAGAAGCTATTTTGGGTGGGGTGTAGACTTGATTTAATATAATACTTGTATGTAGCAATGTACAGATTCTTTTGTACCTGTCTCAATTTTAGCTTTTACATTTTACATCCTGCCTTCCATATGCAAAATTCCTCAAAAGTAGAGACAATTTTTCCCAGTATCTAGCACAGACCTGGGCATATAAAAGTACTCAATAAATATTTGTTGAGTAAGCCTGGTTAATTCCCAAAGAATATGGGCGTTTTCTACCCACAATGTTACCTGCAGAAGGAATGGTATCTCCTACGGAACCAGGGTCTCGCTTTCTTTTCTTAGGCAGTTTTGTTTTGCAAAGTTGCTCAAAATGAATCTGCATAGGACTGTCCATGGTAAGGAAGTTACACTGTAACAGACCACTTAAGGTTGTAGCAGCCATTTCTCGAACCTGTAGAGATAATCATTCCTTTAAGAACTGAGATCCTAAGTCTGAGGGAATAAGGGAGGATGGGGGGGTGTGTGGGAACTGCAGTGGGAACCTTCCCTGAAATTGTATACAAATGCTGTGTATGCTCTTTGGCAGAGATTTCATCAGATTCTCAAAGGGTCTGTGGCCTCAAAATGGATAAAAGTTAATACATTAGGTTTACAGAGGTAAATACTTGATTATTCTATGCAAAGTTAAATTTCCCCATAAATTATCTTCCCCATTGATAATTCCCATCAGGACTATAACTGTAAAAGCATTCACATCTCTTAAAGCCATTGCTATAGCTGTTTTTGTTGGTAATAATGGCACAGGACAATCAATTTCTACAACTGGCATACATTGCAGAGATTTATATCCAGTCTACTGATTATGAATTTTCCAGGCTCTTGTCAGACTACAAACAGTTCATACAAGTATTAAATGAAGAGCATATAACCATTTCAAACTGGAATAGGAACTCAAGTTTTGGGAAGACCAAAAAACAAACAAACAAAAAAAACCCACCCAACAATAATAAAAAGGCATCATCTCATAAAAATCATTCAAAAACTTTTTGCTTAATATTAGTAAAGGTATACAATAATAATTTGAAAAAACAAATGTTTTTGGTCTGTATTCCTTCATAAAGCTTTTTAAGTAATTTTTAGGGGGCTGACCAGTTAGGTCAGTTGGTCAGAACACAACCTTATAACCCCAAGATCAGGGTTCAGTTCCCCATACTGGCTGACCACCAAAAAATAAAATAAGTTTTTGTCATTACAGTCTTTTGGGTACATAACATTTTCCTTGCTACTTCCATTGCACTATTTTTTTTTTTTTTTGTCGGCTGACTGACAAGGACCTTGGTGTTATCAGTACCATGCTCTAACCAACTGAGCTAACCAGTTCACCTTTTCACTACACAATAATATGAAATGTATTATAAAATATTTTACTAAATACTTGGTTGCATTATTTCCTACAAAACTTGTATACCATGACTTATTTTTATACTTAACTATTTTTTTTTTTTTTTTTTTTTTTAAAAGATGACTGGTAAGGGGATCTTAACCCTTGACTTGGTGTGGTCAGCACCACGCTCACCCAGTGAGCGAACCGGCCATCCGTATATGGGATCCGAACCCGGGGCCTTGGTGTTTTTAGCACCGCACTCTCCCGAGTGAGCCACGGGCCGGCCCATATACTTAACTATTAATTAGAATATTTTCAACTGCTCATTTCTATGCTACAAAACATTCTTAACTCATGCAACTTTTTTCATATTGCAGTGTTTTGTTTTGTTTTTTACTGGATGATTGTTACACAGTATATTTTCTTAGGATAGATTACAAAAATTGGGATTATTAAATCTGAAGGTATGAACAATTTTTACTGTTAATTTCATGGCTATTAGTTGCTTGTCAAAAAGCTAGTGCTAACATACTTAAATATAGACTACTAGTTATACCTTACCAACACTGGTTATCATTATTACATACTTTTTGGTTTTTGGGGGTTGGGGGGGACACTAAGAGTAGATGAAAATGCCTCATTGTTTTAAGTTTGCATTTCTCTAGTCATTTAGAAATTTGACCTTTCATTGTTTGCAGCTTGTACTGTCTTTATCCATATACATCATTATACTACCGCCACTACTCCACAAAGCTTTAATGATTTTCTTAAGCTACAATGTTTTTCTCTAGTCTGAAGTTTGATCATTTAAACTGCTAAATTTCTAATATTCTCCTAGTCAGATTTGTCCATGTTTTGATGTGACGTCTATTAACTTAAAGTCTTAGAAAGTCATCTCTGTTTGAGGTTCATATATTCAGTTTTCTTAGCTAAGTAAATATGCTATCTCTCCACTTCTAAAAATATTCCTTTAAATCCTGTAAGGTTCTCTTTAAATAAAAAGTTCTCATTCAGATTATTACAAGGTTTTTTTTTTCAATACTATCATGAATAGTATTTTGCTAATTATTACTGCTATTCAGTGTCAAATGTTGCTTTAAAAAATGATGGTTTAAATAATTGTCATGGTTATGTTTATATAACAGCTGTGTTTAAGCATATTATATGGAAGAAAATATAAAAATAATCTATAAAAATGTTCTAAAAGAAACTCCCGAAAACTCAAGAAACAGTGACTTTTGAGATATCCACCTTTCCACTTCCATTCCTTTAGCTTAGTTAAAAAAAAATTTTACAAGAAATGTTTTAAATTATAGATCACTGTAAATATTGTAATTGAAGCTCTTAAATGTTGTTATAATCAACCTGTGAGTACGCTAGGGACTAGTCAACACCTTCTCCCAGAACACCTCATTAGGGAGGTGGAGAAGTTTCCATTCCCAGTTTCCTATGGATAAATCTGTATTTAGTGCTCTCAAATAAATACATAAAATACTAGAAGTACTCCACTACATGGAAAAACTATAAGGTTGTAAAATGGGTAAACTTTTCAAAAAATTTGATCTATGTTTTCTTTCCCTAAGGTCAATTTTAAAAGTTACATCTTATTCCATATTTACTGCAACATGCTTTTCTTACATTAGGCTATTTGAACTAACAGATTATCTTTTGGTACAAAATATTAATGTAACCACAAAAGTTAATTTTTAATTTAAAATTAAAATTAATAATTTTAATTTCTCTACCAAAGAAAAACTATAAAAGGACAGCAATCCTATCTTAAGTCTACTAGACAGTAGCATCTATGCATGGATTTTCACTCTCTTCAAATTGCCTTCACTCACAGTTCCATTAGTCCCTTAAAATTCAGTAAGATAACTGGGGTAATTATCACCCCAAATTTCATATATAAAAAACCTTGGGTTCACAAATGTAATTTGTCCAACTGCAAAGATAAAATAGAATATGAACATGCCCAATGTTTTTTTCCATTCATACTATAGGAAATCATAATTAGAGACAGCAAAACTATTTACACAGGGTTATATTACAATTAAACAGTTACTTTTAATAATTTATATTTTAATAAAATACATCTTATCTGTGTTACAAATACTTCTTCAAAGGGGGGCTATGACGTGCTTGCTTCGGCAGCACATATACAAAGGGGGGCTATGACTGTTTCTTTAAGTTGACTAAATTTTGGTTTGTTGTAACTTAAATTAAATTTTACCTCTAGCTGTTCATCCTCCAAAAGACTTATAACCAGCCACCTGATATCTTTAACTGCATCTTCATTGTTTAGGAAAATAAAGAGGTTATAAAATACCATGGTCTGGAGGTAGGTCAGTACTGTGTATCTTGCATGCCAAGAACTGCTTCTTGCTGTCTGTGAATGAGAAGTACAAATGATGAATACCGTACTGATAAGAACATGAGATCAGAGAGCAACACTACACACAGATAATGTAATATTCTAACTGAATTCTACTTTCACAGGTATAGTCAGAGCAAGTTCATTTTATATTTCTTTCTAAATAAAAGGGTGAACAAGCTGTTTCAGGTAAAGTTATTTAGAATGTATGATGACTGAGAGTAAGGGGAAAGGAACACAAAGGTAAAAGCCAATTGTAGAAGAGAGAACTATTCATGATTAATGACTCTTCCCCACGGATTAGACATTATTTTATTTTACTTTTGGTAGTGGCAGGTAGGGTCTTGAAAGCAAATAAGAGTACTAACTACTCAATTCCACTACAAACAAATGCCATTTTAGGCTGTTATATTTTGCAGTAGTAATCAAATTTAAAATCTGAAAACTATGGGAATATGTCCATTTTTATATTGTTTACCATGTGTATGACCTGCATAAAGTTAAGCATACAATACTAACAATGCAGCCAGAAAATACACAATCATTATAGATCTCTCTAGCATAAACTAGGAAAGAGAAGTGAATAAAATAAGGGGAAATAGTAAAAGGGAATCATCATCCCCTTCCCTTATAAACACTTTGTATCCAAGGCAACTCAATAATTAGCTCTTTGCATATATACATAATTTTACGCTTGAGTGACTTGCCCAAGGTCACAGAAGTTGGTGGCAGAGCCAGGTTCAGAATCTAGGTCTGTTTCTTTGGTCAATACACATGTCTTCTCTTATACTAAAAGAAAATTCAAAATGAAAACAAAAATCAGGTACTGTGGGCACTGCAGCTGACTTTGTGAAATTCTTAGAAAGGTAAACCAAAATCCTAACCAAAAGATGTAAATATTGTAGATATGTGTTCTTACTTGTTTTAGCACCTTAAGTACCAAAGGCACTTGATGAGGGTAAAGCAGCCCCTGAGACATCAGTGATAAACACAACTTTGCATCTCTTTTCAGTTCATCATAGTTGTTGTCATTTTCTACTGGAGCAATCTAGAGAATTTAAAAAAAAAAAAAAAATTAAAAAATAACTGGCAACAGGTACAAAGACATCCTAAATGAAAGAAATCACATTTTTACTTTTAACAATGTCTGTGGAAAATTTCAAGCATATACAAAACTAGAGAATAGTATAATGAACCCCCATTAGCCAATCACCTCTTCAACAATGACAAACTCATGGATAATCTTTTATTTCATGCCTTACTCCCCCCCTCTGGCTCCCCTTCTCTCAGCTAAATTATTTGAAGCACATTCCAGGCATATCGCACCCATAAACATTTTTTAATGTTACCTGTAAAAGGTTTCTTAAAAAAAAAATCATGACATCATCACACACAAAACCTCATTATGGTTACAATATAAAATTTCAGTACTGCTCAACTTTCCCCAATTACCACACTATGTGTTAATACAATTTGTTTTTTTGGAATCAGGTTCAACATAATGACCACAGGTTGCATTTAGCTAGTATGTTTCTCAAATTTCTTTTCAATCTATAGATTCCCTCCACCCTTTTTTGTCAGCTGGCTGGTACAGGAATCTGAACGCTTGACCTTGGTGTTACAACACCACACTCTAACCAACTGAGCTTAACTGGCCAGCTCAAAATGTAGTATACTTTCTACATTTTGCTTTCTTCTTTTACTTGTTTATTTTACTTTCTGGCAGCTGCTGGGTATGGGGATCCAGACCCCTGACCTTGATGTTATAACACTGTGCTTAATCAACCCCCCTTCTCTTTTAAAACTCCTGGCTATATGTTTTTTAATGAGGGGGGAAAACCCTGGGGTTCACTGTTTTGTACTTTCCACTGTGATCCTCCCTGATTGCACACCTGTGGTGGTACTCCTTGGCCCCAGTAAGTCCTGTAAATTGGCCATTAAATCTAAAGATTTGATTTTATTAAAGTTCGGTTGTTTGGGCACAACGTAAGTAGTATTATGTATTTCCTTCACTGATATTTAGTTTTCTCTTGCCATGATGATCATTACAAAAACAAGAGTTTTACAAAACTGTGATAGTCATTCATTTTCCATTATCTAGAATACTTATATACAGAAAAGCTTTCCCTCATTCAGAATAATGATTTCCCTCCTGTCCTCCAAAAGTGAACACTAATTTTTTTAAAAGTATCATTATGAACTAATAAATTTCAACAAATTTGGTGGCTTTATGCACTGTAGTTGCTCTTCATTCTGGTGCTCATACTTCTTCTTTGACTAGTAGAAGTCTCCCCAGATTGGCTCCTGAGTCCTTTTAATACAACCACAGTGTCCTTGGTTTTTGGTATGACAAGATGTCTTAGGTTTATCCTATACATTTCTTGCTCCAGACCTGAAATCAGCCATTTCTCCAAGGGGCACTAGTTCTTTTTGCAGGAAATGATGTTAAGAAACCATAATCTGGGAACTAGGAATATTCATTGTTACTGAGTTGGTTAGTGTTTCTATGCTTTTTCACTGGACACAGCCAGGAAATAAGCATTTTTGAAGAGAAATAGATCATACTGATACTTTCAGTTCAAACTTAAGATTACTGGGATTTTATCTAACTGCTTGGATTTTTATATCTGTTAACTTCTCAGGCGAAAACTCTTGATTTCTATTGACAATTATTTATTTGCTCTTTATATATCCCACAAAGCTTGTATGACTTTCTGTGTTTTTGAAAGTCACTATACTACATTTATACTATCAACCAGATAAACAGTGAGGTTCATTTATTTCATTTTGCGTTTGCTTTTGCTTTTTTTCTTCAGGGATCTTTAAGATTTATATATAAATATATACATATTTCCTAGAGATTACTCCATAGCAATAGGAAAGACTCAAACTATAGGGTATCTAAACTACAGAGAAGTACTATAGTTTATTTAACCATACTCCCCTCCAGGTATTTTAATTATTTCCAGTCTTTTGCTTTTAAAATAGTGTTACAATAAATATCTTTGTGGACAAAGTATGTCTTTAGGATAGAAGTGCAGAAGTATATTGCTACCAGAAAGTAAATGAGTATGTGATTTTGCTAGACACCCCCCAAGTCTTTCTTTATTGCTTACTTCCTCAGAGACTCACCATTAGAGTATAGTTTCAGACATCTGGATTTTTGCCAGTAGAACAGGTAAAAAAAATTGCATCTCATATTTGGAAAAAAAAAAAAGATTTTTCTCTAAAATACCAAGAATTTTATCAACTTAGGTAAAATACTCAAAACTCAGTATTACCAAATTTCCTTGCATAGCGATAACAAATGGGAATCTGACCACGCCTTTATTGTGACAAAGACTCTCTCCTTGACCAAACTTTAGACAGACCCCTTCGAGCCCCCTTTCCTGCCAGGCCTCATCCCTGGGCTCTTCTTTGGCCTTCAGAATCCAGTTTTAGCAAGCCTCCTGCTAATGCAATTTAGAAAGAATCCCCCCGCCTTGATATCTGATCAACTTCCTCATCTCCCACCCTTGATATCTGATCACCCTGGCCTGCCTTCAAGAAGAATTCTTATAAGTTCAGTGCAAAGTCACAAAGAAACCACCTGGATTTTAATCTAGGACTCCACTTACCCCAAAGCCAAGTCTTAATATTCCCCCCCCACCCTTTTATAAAATGATTTATTTTCTTAACGTCTGCTATTGAGTACTTCTGGTTATCAACAGTATTCTGTTGACAGGTATTTGCCTGTTTTATTGTTTCACATTCTAGTTCTACTCTACCAATTTCTTTACTGAGACCATTTGATTTCTGGTCCAGAATGTCTGCATGAGACTCCATACTGCTCATGAATGCCTGATATTTTTGAACATCTGCTTGTAAGGAAGTTTCCAGTTTTCTCAATGACTCTAGAAGATTCAATTCTTTTTTTCTTTCTTGTTCCTACCTTTCAATCTGTTCATTCAGTGCTTTGTTTTTTGCTGCTAATGATTCCATCTTGGAAACATCTACATTGAATAAATCCTTCAGCTTAAACTGCAATCCTGCATTCGTCTCTTCAAAGCTGTTCGCACCATCGCACCAGTCATGAAACACTCATGGCATTTTATGGTGTAGTCCAAAACCAACTTAATTTGCATAACCCCATCTTCAGTTTCTTCTCCCCAATACTATCATCAAATAAAGGCGGGCTTTCTTTCATGGCAATATGTGTCCAAGGTCTTTAAAGATCCTTGGAACCTCTTCCTCACAGGCTTACCAGTTTATTACAAAGGATATTAAAAGGACACAGAAGATGAGAGGCATGGGGCAAGGTATGGGAGAAGGGGGGTGGAGCTTCCATATTAAGCTATCTGGAAGCTCCCCCTTAATCTTGAGCAATATGGAGACTCTTAGATCAAAACAGCCAAATTACTCAAACTTTCACTTTGATGTATTTTTTCCCCCCAAGGTTTTTTGGTTTGTTCTTTGTTTTTGTTTTTTGATGGATATAAAACTGCTTTTTATGGGATAGTATAAATAACATTTTTAATAGAACAGCCAAACATTTCTTACAACAATGTGTTAGCTAAAATTGATCCAGTGTTTTCACTTCTGGTTATTTATCTTACAAAAATTCATGCAAGTGCAAAATATGTGTACACAATTTTTGTTGCATCATTAATGAACAAGAACACTTCTCCAGTGTTTACCATGTGCCTGACACTGCCCTAAACACTTTGCATACGCAGGCACCCCTTATGCTCTCAATTGAGGATCCAACAGATTACTGCAATATCCCATTTAATCTGAACTGTTGCTATATGTTAATGGCTAATGCAGGACATGGAAAATTCAGATAATGTGGTTCCTTGTTATCGAACTTAGCCACCCACTCCTCAATTTGAATAGTGAGGGATACATAATATTATTAACTCATTTAATCCTCACAACATCCTTAGGAGGTGGGGGTTATTATTTACCCCCACTGTGCAGATAAGGGAAAAAAAGTTCTGAGGGGTTGAATTATTTGCCCATGGTTACACAGTCTATCCGTCAGAGATGAATTTGAATCTAGACAGCCTGGTTCTACAGTTCATGCTGTTAACCACTACATTTCCTGTCTCTCACTGTCTACCTAGTGAACAACTGTAACAAAACCAAAATCTACAACTAGAGAATAAATCAGATATCAAATTCTAATAGTCACATAAGGAATAATACAGATATCTATTTACTCACCTGGAAAGGTATATAATATATATTAAGTACAAAAAAAGGGTAGCTGCAGAACAACTGGCATGATCCTATTAAAAAATAACTGTCTAGGAAAATAACATCTGGAGAAATATAAATAAAACTATGAATAGTGTCTCTCTGTGAGGTATAGATACATAATGAGAGAGTCCTGTCAGTCTTTATATCCTAGATTTTTTAATGATCATGTACTGCTTTTATAAACTGACAATAATTTAAGAAAAAAGATATAAAGATGGTGATTTATGAATTTTTCCCTTCAATTTTCCATATTTTCTCCTAAGAGGCATTTACTTCTTTTATAAGAGGAGAAAAATTAAGTTCATATAGTTCTAAAAATTTCCACAAACTTTAAAGTACTTATACTCATTTATATTAAAATAAGAATGGGGTAGGGCTTTGTGATAAGCTGTCATTCACTGATCTCTCCTCTGAAACACATGTTAACCACACCCCACAATTGGACAAGTAACTTGATTTTTAAACTTCAGACAGTTAACACTAATCTAGTACTCTTAAATGATTACAATTTAGGTCAAATAAAGTGAGTATGGAACATACTCTTATCGAACCTTCTCCATGTTTGCTGTGTCTTCCTCACCTCCCTAACCTCTGAATACTGATTCAATCCTTGAACTTCTTTTTTCCATCTACCCCCACTCAGTTGGTTCAATCTCATGGTTTTAAATACCATCATCTTTATGTTGATGACACCCAGGTTGTACCATCAAGCAGGACTACTCCCTTGAATTCCAAATGCCTATGCATTATTTTCACTAATAAGCATCATCACATGATAAGCACCTTTATTTTTAAGTTTTATAAGCATCTCAAATATGTTCAAAATGAAATATCTGCTCTCAAACTTCTGTGCTCCTCCCAGTTCAGTAAGACAAGTTTATTTTAATCTCTTCTGTCCTTCCATTACACATCTTATCTGTCTATAAAATAACTGTTGTGATGCCTTTGAACCTCAGACCCCGTTCCCATAAAGGGCTAAAGCAAATTCCCGACCTCAATATTTTATATAGTATATCTGGGTAAGATGTCATGTGTGTTACCAGTAAGTTATGTGGTACAGCTTTCTAATAATAATTTTTGAGTGGATTCAAAACATCCTTCTACCAACCTCATTCTCACATACTTGCTGAATTTTTTTTTTTTGAGTGAAAGAAAAGTGATAGAACAATCATTGCACATTATCAATTTAGGAACATATGAGATCATGTTCTGAATCTACTGGTATGTCACAGAGGAAAAAATTTTACACACCACTGCCTCAATGACAAACACTATCTACAACAAAGACCGACAGGTAAAAAAGACCCATGCCCTAGCAGCAACTGTCCACTTTTATACCCTAAAAGATCCCAGAGGTACTCGTGGGTATTAGCCCCTTACACAGCATTCTTAGAAGTATTTTAATAGTGAAGTCTTTGAATATAGGTAGAGTGATCTTTCTGAAATTTCCTAAAGACAAAGTATACTGTGGCAAATCAAAAGTTTAGCACACCATTTGTTAATCAACAATACCCTCATGCTTACATGATAATAATTGTACTGACCAATAATTGTCAAGTAGTGATGATATTTATGCCATGCTTCCCAAATGTACAATGAGACTAGACTGTTTTCCTAACCATAGCCACCAGACCATGATTGCAAACTAGTTCAATTAACTCCATCCTCTGAGTACATGAGTAACTAAAACTACCCAGGTTATGCTTTTTACTAATAAAATGTCAATGTCTTTATGACACCAGAGACAAATGACTTCCTGCAGCTATCTGTTAGAGAGGTATAGAGCCTTTTAACACTGGAAAATAAATACAATATTCTTGAACATTTTCATTTTTAGATTTATTACATATTGAGTTAAAAAGTCAGAAATGGCTATATTCAAAAATTTCTTTGTGCCTTTAAACTATCGATATTTTCTCTAAACTATTACTCAGAAATTGGCTATCAGTGAAACAACGTT
Organism: Cynocephalus volans; assembly: GCF_027409185.1. Classification (NCBI taxonomy): domain Eukaryota; kingdom Metazoa; phylum Chordata; class Mammalia; order Dermoptera; family Cynocephalidae; genus Cynocephalus; species Cynocephalus volans. Next base: position 50,608,950 of record NC_084473.1, read on the forward strand.
CTCTCCATAAAACTTTCATGTATCTGTCAAGATCTTGCTCTCAACTCACCTAATATTAAAAAGATTATTTCAGCAAATATTAAACCACTATCAGCTAGTGATTTTCCTGTGACTATTCTAATTCTTAGAGATCCAATCAAACTTCACAGACTTTCTGAAAAACTTATCAACCATCAGATGATGAACATAAATTTCTTTTGAAAGTTAAAAGGGCATATGTTCATAATTTCAGCCATAATCTTACCTTAAAAAACAAAGGTAGAAGCTGAAGTTGTTCTGTGACTGCTGTAGAGAAGGATCTTCCTGCACTTGCCATCAGCCATTTCAATACTATTTAGAAACGAACACACAGCATAAGTCTTTGTTACCCAGTTAGAGACCACAAAGTAGAATACGAGTAATGTTGTAAATACTGGTGTCAGACAGCTCTTCAGTGTGATAGTTCTTCAGTGTGATGATAGCTCTTCAGTGTGATGAAAGAGATCACCTATGTTACTTAATAAATTAGAAACTGATTGATCTGCCGTATATATAACAGGACCCATGATAAAAGGTGCCGAACAATCTATGGTACTGAAGCCATTCCCCATGAATAAATTTGCAAATTATTAACCATCCACTGAATACCTACATCAGGTACAAATTAAAACTAACCTTCAATAATCCTAAGATAGCTAAAGTAATGATCAAGTGGGCAAGGCTGCAGTAATCAAGACTGTGATACTGGCATAAAGGAGAGGCATATAAACTTATGGAATAAAATAGAGAACACAGAGATAAACCCTCAGGATACAGCCAATTAATTTTTGACAGGAGTGACAAGACCATTCAATGGAGAAAGGACAGTCTTTTCAACAAATGGTACTGGGAAAACTGGAAAACCACACGCAAAAAAAAAAAAAAAAAAAAAAAAAGAAGTTGAACCCTTACTGACACCTTACACAGAAACTAACTCAGAGTGGACTAAAGACCTAAACTAAGAGTTAAAACTACAAACGTCTTTGAAGAAAACTTAAGGGAAAAATTTCATGACATTGAATTTGGTCATCATTTCCAAGGCAACAAAAGAAAAAATAAATTGGACTTAATCAAAATTGAAAATTTTTGCACATCAAAGGTCAGTTTCAAGAGAGTGAAAAACAACTTTGAGAATGGAGAAAACATCTGTAAATCGTATATCTGATAAGGGACTGATATACACAATATGTAAAGAATTACAACTCACAGTATAACAGAACAACCTAATTTTAAAAATTGGCAAAGGAACTGAATAGACATTTCTCCAAAGAAGATATACAAATGGCTAATGAGCACACAAAACGATGTTCAATAGCACTAATCATTAGGGAAAGGCAAATTAAAACCACAATATGGTATACACCTCTTCATTAGGATGGCTATAATAAAAAAGTCACAAAACAACAAGTGTTGGCAAAGATGTGGAGAAACTGGAACCCTTGTGCATTAGAATGTAAAACAGTTTGGCAGCTCCTCAAAAAATTAAACACAGAAATACAATGTGGGGGTGGGGGGTAAGTGAGAAATTGATAAAGGCCCACAAAAAATGATCACATTGTGCAATGCTGAATATACTAATTATCCTGACTTAAGTATCACATATTGTACACAGGTACTGATATTCAACACAATACCCCACGGATATGTATAATCAACTATACTTCAATTAAAAAAGAAAAAGAAAGAAAGAAATACAATATGGTCCAGAAATTCCACTTTTAGATATCTACCCAAAAGAATTGAAAGCAGGGACAGATACTTATACATCAGTGCTCATAGCAGCACTATTCACAACAGCCAAAAGGTGGAAACAATCCTAATTTCCATCAACAGATGAATGAATAAACAAAGTGGTAGGAATCAATTTCTGATTCATGCTACAACATGGATTAACCTTGAAAATACTATGCAAAGTGAAGGCAGACACAGAAGGACAAACATTGTATGATTCTACTTATATGAGCAATCTAGAATAGGCAAATTTGTAGAGACAGAAAGTAGAATAGCGGTTGCTAGGGGCTGGGAGAAGGGGAGAATGAAGAGTTATTGTTGAATGGGTACAGTTTCAATTTTGCAAGATGAACCGCACTCTGGAGATGGACGGTGGCGATAGTTGCACAACAGTGTAAGTGTACTTAACACCACTGAACTGTACACTTAAAAATGGTTAAAATAGTAAATTGTACATTATGTATATTTTATCATAATAAAAAAGTGGGGGAAAAAACTCACACAATAATCAAAATAAATGTCTGTTTTCAAGTGAGTTTCTACTAATTTTAGCTACTCACTGGTTTTCAATAGTTTAATGCCTTGAGTTCGTTCATCTTCTTCACCAATTCCATTTTCTTCCATAACATGGTTCTGAATTTCTTCATCCACATCCATGAGGGGTTTCAATTTCTCTAGGATTCGAGCAGTAAACTCAGGGACACAAGGGGATGTTGTAGGCGCAGTATTTGGCAAAGAAACATCTATCATAAATATGTAGGTCAGCACACTACAAAATAAAATATATAACAGTAAGAAGAGGTCCCACTTTATCAATAAAACTAAGGCTCAAAAGCCTGACCCAACCAAAGTAAATGTTCCTAAGATAATTCCTGGAGAGGGTCTCAGATTGTGCCCATGTTTAAAAGAAGGCAGGTAATTTTGAGGTATTAAAATTGGAGTGTGCTGACTGCTCACCTCTGGCTTCTGAGCACATTACCGTCCTAGTTTACATTCAATGTCTTGTCTTGTTTCCCACAATATTAAACACAATTTGAGGAAGAAGATACCATGAAACTCATTGCCAACATAACCACTATACACTGTTAGATATTAAAACTTAATTTAAAAAACTCATGAAGTATAGACCACACCACAGAGAAAAATAGTACCTACCTCCCTATTCTTTCCCTGACATTTTTGTAAACCTGGGTGAGTTTGGGTTCCAAGTACTTCAGTAGTCTGTGTAATAGCTCAGGCACTCTCCATTCTTGCTGGGCAAGGCCACCTTGTAGTACATAAAGTCGACTAAAATTAAAGCACAGGAGTGGAGTGTTAGAGGCCTTTCTACCTTTACATATTGACAGTATAGATAAGCAATGTCTGTTTCACTTAAAACGTTTTCATTTTCTCCCTAACAAATTACATTCAAAATTCAAAATAGAATCTTTATAAAGACTTTATTTTTCCTACACCATTTTCTCTATATTCACATTTCATCTCCACTACTATACCAGTGAAAGAAATACTGACTTGAAAACACTCACTGAGTTCATCCTTAGGCAACAGAATTCAAGTTTTCCCACTAATTAACAAGAATAGTTAACAAACTATTCTTATTTTTTGTTTTGGCGGCTGGCTGGTACAGGGATCTGAACCCTTGACCTTGGTGTTATCAAAACCATGCTCTACCAGTATGCTTGTTTTTAATGGGATAATCCAGATTTCTTTCCACTGTCCACTAACTTTCTCCAGCTCCATATACCCCCACCAAGTGCAGTTTTCCTTAAAATTATTACTTTCTTTGTAACTTTCCTAATAGGAAAGAGTGAAAAAAAATATGTGATAAAGAAACCATATTGCTTTTTGTACTACAATACTGTTGTGGCACAAAAAGCAATACCAATAAAAGATCTGACATCTAATTTATGTTTGAATTGCTCAGCTTGCCTACACTTTTCCTACTTGTTCCCAACTGAGAAATAACTCTAAGTATCATATGTTGTGCTATCTGGATCACATCATCTTCCAAAAGCAAGTAATTACTTCATCTAGGCTTTAGGAGTATAGACAATTCATTTCCATTTATATTTCAGTTCATACAAAATCTTTTATTTTAACCTCATAGGTTTTCTTTATATTTACCATGCATCTACAAAGGATCCTCCTTCACCACTTAAAGGTGATTCCAACAGCAGCTCAAAAAGCCAATGAAGTTTCCGGGGATCTCTGCTTTCCTGTGTTGAAAAGATAAAATAATAATTAAACAGGGGGCCTACAATTCTGTAAACAAATCATATCCAGAAATATTAAAAAATGCATGTAAGCATAAAGGAAGAAAACCCAGGGGAAGCTGACAGGCAAGTCAAATCCACATGTAATATCGTAGCTCATGTTAATAATGAGAAAAATGTTGTTAGCTAAATTGCTTGTCTTTAAATCAAAGTATACAAGCTATGAACTTGGTATCAAAAAATAATACTTATAACCTTGTATTATGTGGCCTTTACTATATGTAAGTTACATTTCCAAATACACAATTTGTCTTGTCACTTAATTAAAAAAATGCATTACCACAGCATAGAAGATATAATCAGAGTTATCGCTCAAGGCTTTTCTGAAAGGCTGAATAGAACTGTATCCAATTATGTAAAAAAAAAAAGCATGAATGAAATTTCAACATTCAAGAGGTATAATGAGATTTCACGTATTTTGAGACAGGGTATGAAACAGTTTAAATAGAAGGAAGCAAGAGAACTTACACAGGAAGTTGCTATACAAGTTCCCCAGTCATTATAAGTTTCTACCGTGATGTTGGACAATGCTGTCCTAAGCAGAGGGCACAGAAGCTCCCAAAGCTTTTCCACCTGCTCAAAATAAAATACATGGGTAAAAGTTAATGACACTCAAAACATTTTTTTTCAAATATCTCTTTTCCTGAAAATGCACATGTGCACAAACTAATAAATCATTTAAATTGTTTTTTAGAGCACCCAAATAATCAAGAATGTACCTCACCATATTGCCATCACACATATCCAGGTATAGGTAGATTTTTTTTTCCCAAAAAATTATCCAGAAAAGAGGAGACACTTTATATGATTCCTTATGAAATCCTCTCATACTACTGAGTTCTTTTTTGGCAGTTGGTTGGTATGGGTTTTTGAACCCTTGACCCTGGTATTATAACATGGAGCAATAAACAACAGAGCTAATTGGCCAGCCCTACTGAGAAGTTCTCTTTCAAAAATTTTGAATAACGTAGTACACTGGGCTGAAACAAAACTAATCAATTTTAAGTTTTGCATGCTCATCAAAGTCACTTGATTGAATTTAAAATAGGAAGTAATGACATTTTAAAACAATTTAGTAATTACCATGAGGTACAGTCTCCAAATTCCAAGACTTGGATTACTATAAATAGCCCTTAAAAAATGTTTAGTTGTACAGAGACTGAGAACATATGAGTATAGATGCTTCTCACAGATTAGTGAGCATATAAATCACCTTGAGATATTGATAAAATGCAGATTCTGATTCTCCTCTGATAAGACCTGAGATCTTACTTTTCTAACAAGCTCCCAAGTGATGCCCATGCTGCAGGTCCATTGACAACACTTTAGTTAAAAAGGACAAATGGGGATGAAGAGTTTGGGATAAAATTTCCAGTGGCAGCACCAAGAATTGATTAAAAAAAAGAAGAAGCTTTATCTTAGGCAACTTACAAGGAAAAAGAGATGTACTTTGGAAAACAGGTAACTCAAAAGTGGCTCTAGTAATGACAGATAGGATGACAAGGATATGTGTGAAATGTTTAAATAAAATTGTTTCTTATAAGCAAAAGTACTCATAGTCCTCCTATTCTTTCATGGATTGTTTCATGAGCAAAAATGTTCATAGTCCTCTGAAAATTTGGCCAAAAACCGTTTTTGTGTCTTCTCTCTGAAGAAATAGTGGCTTAGCTTACATTCAGTCATTCCTGACATTTAACCAGATTATTTTCGGTACAGCACATTTTGCTAACTGAGTAACTTTAGGGCAGCTATGTGAAAACTAAATCTTACAATTGAAAAGAAGGTAACAAACTTAAACTGTCTACAAGACTAGATGAGTAATGCAGATGAGCAAGGAGGCTATGAGAAATGATTTAATGAGAAGCTAGACAGGATTCAGGAAGGGAGAAGCCCATATGCAGCACCAGTCAATTGATGCACTGTCATTATGTGGGAACAGTGTTCCAGGATCTTCCTCTTTTTCAAGAGAAACTAGAATTCTTTTTTTTTATTGTTGTTGTTTTATACACCATATCCTGATTTTCCCTCCCCAATGCTGGCAAGTAATTCAAAATTTTTAAGATACTGAATGTCACCTATAGACCTAGTTTGTGACCTGTACCTCAAAAGCAATATATACATATTTGGCACACTTCATGGTATTAAACATTTCATATTTTAAGTATCAGTATCTAATGTGCTGGGAATTGCTACATAAATAGATACTGTAGTTTTAACAGGGAATGTACTGTACAAATACATCACCTTTTCAAACGTCCAATGCTTAGAACCTCTGATTAAACCAGCTATAATTTCTGCAACACATCGTTGGGTGCTTTCATGTGAATCTGCAACTAAACGTTCTAAATGGGGCTTTAAAACTGGCAGAAAGGCATCATCAAAATTTCTGAATATACCCTATAAAAACAAAGAAGAACATTCTTCAGTACTCAAATAACTATTGTCTCAATTATAACGATAATAATGCTTATAATTACTTTCTATATTGCTCGTGTGCTTAAAAACTCCAACTGTTCTCCCCTTTAGAGCTTAATTGCTTTAACAATGTTTGTAAGTTAAAATAAGAATACTGTCATTTTACGTATCACATTAAAATGTAACCAATAAAATAGACATTAATAATCTTTCTGACTTTAAAAATATCACACTTCAGTAAAAGAAATAAACACAAAATGTGCAAAAGATAAATATTAAAAAGTTTTTTTTAAGAGAGTCCTGAGCCGGAAGCCAACATTGATATGATTGGTGTAAATTCCAGTGCCATTTTAGATAAAGACAGATGGCTGAACTAAAACTTGATCAAATATTTAAAACTTACGAGGAAACTACAAACTGAATAGTCACTAAGCTTTATAAAGGGAGTATATAAATAATATAGTTACCTTAAAGAGGCAAAAACGTCGGGGATTAAACTTATCTTTTCCTTTTCTGTCTTCTAAAGATAGAAAAGTTATTAACTGTTGAACAAATTTAGGATCAGAAAAATGATCAAATATAATCTGTTCTGCCTATAAAGTTAAAAAAAAGAAGAACAATATTCAGGGTTTAAATCTATTTAAAAACGCGATTCTGAAAAAAAGGTAAAATTCAATTATAAGATTTTGATACTCAACAGCAGGCTTTTGGGGGGGTGGGGGGCGGTCTGAGGAGTGGACAGCTGGCCAGTACTGGGATCCTTGACCCATAACACCATGCTCTAACCAACTGTAGGATGTATTTTAGTTCTAAAGAATTATGTTCTCATAGAGACTATAATGCTTTCTAGAACCAATATAACATCTCCCCGTGAAAATGCTAAACCGATAAAAATAGCTAAAGTTTTCGTTCTGATCTTCAAGTTTGGATCCTGTTTCTCATACTGTGAATTAAAACCAACAAACGTTCTGCTTAGGAAATGAAGACAATGCTGTTGTGTTACCCGGTATGCAATTTATTAAAATCCCCCAAACAAATCATTTCCATATTTATATAACACCAGAAGTTAAGAGGCAAACTGTGTTCAGAATCAGAAAATAGGGCCGAGCCCGTGGCGCACTCGGTAGAGTGCTGCGCTGGGAGCGCGGCGACGCTCCCGCCGCGGGTTCGGATCCTATATAGGAATGACCGGTGCACTCACTGGCTGAGTGCCGGTCACGAAAAAACGACAAAAAAAAAAAAAAGAATCAGAAAATAAAAGTTACAACACCATTAACTTGACGAAGACATAAACTTAAAAGCCCTTAATCAACTTTCAAAGTGATAGAGAAATAAGTTCAATGAACACTAAGGAGTTTCGACTAGACTTACAAATATCTATTTACTGAGTACCCATCATTCATATGCAATAAAAAACTAAAAATCAGTCATTATTTTTGCCTTCAAGAAGTTTGTATGAGACAGAACTGACACAAGAAACTAGCAGCTACCTGCATAAAGCAGTACCCCAGGGAGTGCTAAAGGGGGTAGTTACTTGAGAGCAACCTCAGATACATAGACAGCAACCTTAGATACTTGAAGACTGTGTCAGCTGGCCCTGGAGGAGTACACACTCACCAATACTTACTCAGTGCTATACTGAAATACATGAATTGGAAAAAAGGCCCGAACTAACACTGAAATAAATCAGCGGTCAAAAATAAGATGCATTTGAACCGTGGTGACATGGAATGCTTACCTCTGACATATCCTCCCTGCTTCTGCCAAGCTTAGGTTGCTCTTCCACACCAGCATAAACAACCATATTCCTACACAGTGAGAGTTTATATTTGTAATACACATAGAAAAAAATATTAGAGCTTTACGGATAGAAAGCATTACAAGGCACTTTTAATGAACTCTAACTAAATGCTAAGCATGGGGATACAAGTACAATCGATTCACAGTCTCGGCCTTAAAAATTTATCAGATCACTGTGTCCTAATGACATAAATTATTGGAGCCAACAATGACTGACAAATATTTCTCTGGCTACTTTAGGCATGTGTATTATTAATAGGTAGGAATATAATTTAGAGCAGCTATTAACAACCTCTTTAGCCATATGGTGGTATTAAGAAAGGCTAAGGGTTTTAGTAAAAGAAAAGAGGCAGGAATGAGGCATAGCATTGGCAGGAGCAAAAGAAAGAGAGGAACAGGGAAAAGGAAAAAAACTTCAAGTGCCTCCCCAGGAATCCAAATATGATAAAGCTGTTTAATGATAAGGTGCACAGTAAGCTACAACTTACTTTGGCCAGGTGTAGTAACCCCAGTGAGTTTTTTCCACAAAGCAACTTGACTCCCATTCTTTTTTAGTTCTTGGTATACTTTTGCTATCATAGTGCAACCAATGGTTATCAGGCCTATCACCAGCAAGAATTTGGGTGGGTTTAGGATATCCACCTAGGGAAAAGACAATCACACTTGCTGAATTTTAAAACATTCATCCAACAATTATTCTCAACTTTCAATCAACACTACTGTATCTTTGTCTTCATAACAAGATGCTATTAAAATTCTCTCAACAAAAGAACACATATTTATGAGCAATTAAGGGAGCATTTCAAACCAGAGAGGAAAAGATGAGATTATCCACTAAATGGTGATGGGATAGTTACTTGGGAGGAGAAAATCAAGTATGATACATACTTCACACTTGTTTATCGAAACCATTTGAGTGTCAACTGTAGACATAATGTCCCTTTACCCCCAGGTATTTCAGTGTGTATTTCCTATAAATAAGAACATTCTTTTATATAACCAAAACACAATTCTCAAAATCAAAAAGTTAACATTGATACTGTACTATTATTTCACCAACAGACCTTACTTAAATTTTGCCAACTGACCCACTGAATGTCCTTTATATCAAAAGAAAACAAAATTAAATTATATACTTTTTTTTCTGGTCTACAATTCAATCCAGGTTTAAACACTGCATTTAAAGGAGACTAAACATACAGGACAACTAAATGCAATGTTTTAATCCTCGACTGCATCATAGACCAGAAAAAAATGTTTTTTTCTCTTGAAAAATTTTGATAATACAGTAAGGTATAAAGAAGAAAATTAACATTGTCCATAATCCAACCCCCCAGAGAGAAACACTTAACTGATAATGGTATTTTAAGTCTTGGAAATATAGTTGATAAATAACCAGTATAATTGCTTAGTGGGTGAGATAATATGACATAAAATAGATGACATGTTTGCCCAAAGTGTGCAAAAGGTACATGTATTATGAAAATATAAAGAGTCAATCTATTTTTGTAAACACTTTTTATAACTAGTTTTTACTAAGCAACTGTTTCCTTCATAACATTATTTCATACTTTGTGTTAATATCAATAAACATTTGAGATCAAGAAATATAATTTACACATTTCAGGGAAATTTTCTGAGCTTTATGGAAAAGCACTATTATTTACTTACTGATTTCATAGGGGTTGATGGTCAGCTTTTTGTGGGTTCTTTTTAGCTGTTTGAGAATACCAGCAACAGCTGAGATAGCCATCTAGAAAACAGGTAAGGTACGTCTATCAAAAGTTTTAAATCTCTTAAATCGTTGCCTGCTTTACTCAAAGCAGAAGCAGGATTTTGTTTCTTTTGGAAACACCTCACCCATTGACGTCTGGTGGTATAGCCATGTGAGTACTAAATCTGACTTGGAATGAGTCATTTGCAGTTCTTATTCTTGAACCTTCACCCATGCTAGTTTTGTTGCCTAGAAAATTCTGACCCTTTCTTTGTTAAACCAATACCTACTCATTCTTCAAATCTTAGCCTATGGGTTTTTTAAAGAGTTTTTCTCCAATGCACTAGGCTAGGCCAGTGTCCCACCGTTAACTCCCTTGTACCTCACCTCTAGTACTTTGAGAATAAAAACAAAAAGCTGTACCTTCAGATTTCTTTCCCCTCCTGGAACAATGAATGCCTAATTTTCTAATTTTTCAAAGTCAATCTTTCCCATAGCCTATATACAAGTGTACTCCCCAAAATGGAGTACATGGAAAAATTCGTATTGTCTTTCAATTTTACTTCTCCATGAACTTTGTGAAGTACCCTTGTACTTATTCCCTGCTACAGCTCAGTGCTGAAATGCTCAGTGACTAAATGTGTCCTCATATATTTGTTAGATAAATTATTATCTCAGAAGCAATAGGGGGAGATTCCAAATCAATACACATAAAGATATTTAATAAGTGTGTATTGTTTGTGAAGAACTTAAAGACTTCAGATGAGGTAAATATTCTTATAACCAAGATCATAACTAAAATAAAGTATCTACCTTTCGAACTACGATTGCATCATGGTTGAGATTCTCAACAAAAAACCTTATGGCACGAAGAGGCAACACTCGGTCATCTCTCAAGAGTAGAGACAGAAGCCCAATGCCTATATGTTCAAATTTCCAGGGCCTTAACAGTGGGGAGAAAAATCACAAAGCACATCACTCATAAAGCCACTTAAAAAAAAAAATCAATATATGAAACATATTATGATTTTAAGTCTGTCAAGAATTAAAATAGGTCTATTGAAGAACGCTGCTCCTATCATTAACCCCAAACTTCCCCTCTATCTCTTTACCTCTTAGTCATCTTCTAATAGAATACACAAATCAGAGTATAATTTTTTGTGACACAGTCATGCATGGCCTTCCATGTAGAAAACCCCAATAGTACTTAAGATAAGTGCCTTGAGAATCAAAAAAAATTTTGCACAGGACCAGCCTGTGGCTCCCTTGGGAGAGTGTGGTGCTGATAACACCAAGGCCACGCGTTCAGATCCCTATATAGGGATGGCCGGTTAGCTCACTTGGGAGAGTGTGGTGCTGACAACACCAAGTCAATGGTTAAGATCCCCTTACCGGTCATCTTTAAAAAAAAAGTTTTTTGCACTTACAGATTTCTTTGCTCCACACCATCTAGCAAAGCGTTTACCAAATTTTCATAGTTCCTTTAAAAAAAAAAATTGAGGTGAGGTGTTGATTTACTATAATATTAACATGAACTTCAAATAATGTAACATAAGTTCAGATTCTGGCCAAATTCACCCTCCTCCTACTTCTTATCAAAAGACTGATGAGAACCAAGCCAGAGTGAAAGTAGGTATATAAACAGAGATGCAGGGAGAAGAATATGAAGGGCTAGGTGCAAAGAACAACTGAACTGTTTCTGGGTGGGCATTCAAAAAGGTTTATAAGTAGTAATCAGTTAGTTAGGGGTGATCTATCTATACAGTATAGCAGATATCTGAAATACATTAGGTAGGCTATGAGAGTTTATTATTTATAAAGACATTTTGGAAAACAATAAGTAGGCATATTCATATATGAATTATAAGGCAAAGATAAAAATCACAAAATCACTGAAACACTCAAGTGCTTTGGTACCAAGAATCCAGCAACAATATACTAATATACTAATACCAAATTTAATCAAAAAGTAATTATTAGAAGAGCTATGAAGCAGTATGTGTGTTGAACTTGAATTTAGGATTTAATGACTGATATGTGTACCAAGTATGCTGTCTCTGAAATATTACTATCTAAAAAAATCAAAGAGAATTCACATTGAAAAAAAGATTCCACATTAAAATAACTTTATTTTTAAGATGGTGTTTTCTACCTCCATAGCTAAAAGTTAAAATTAGGGATATTTGCAATAATGACCTCCCAACTTTTTCATATTTTTTTCAGAAGTCAATGTGTAAAAATCAGCAAGTAGCTGTGGTGATCTATACTTTAGAAATATTTAAAACCTACTATTTATAATGTTATCTGTATTAGCAGACTATTCATCAATTACCTTAGGGCATCAGCATTCTTTTCCTGTTGTCGTTGAAGTCCTTCTTTAATTGTTTCTTGGCTAAGATTTATCTGGTTGACAGAGGGATTTTTTGACTGCTGAAGTAATTCTGCTATTGCAACACAAGACTTTGGAATCTTATTAAAAAGAAAAAAGCATGGAAAAAAATTAAGTTCTGATACACACTACAACATGATGAATCTTGAAAACGTTATGCTAAGTTAAAGAAGCCATGCACAAACGGCCAAATATTTTATGATCGATTTACAGAAGTGCCTAATAATGGACAAATTCACAGAGAAAGTAGACTAGTGGTTTCCAGGGATTAGGGATGTGGGGGAATGGGAAGTGATTGCTCTTGGGTACAGGACTTCTTTTTGGGTGATGAAAGTGTTCTGGAATTAGAGTGGTAATGATTACACCATCCTGTGAATACACTATTGTGAATATATAGGTATACAACTGTACATGTTAAAAGGGTGAATTTTGTTGTTTGTGAATTACATTTCAATTTAATTTTTTTTAAAAAAAGAAAGCATAATCTAACAACAGTTGCAATGTCAAGACTTGTTTTATTAAAAAGAATACATTTAAAAGCAATGGTTTTTAACCCGGGGAGGGATGTCAACCATAATCATTTTAAGAAAGAGGATGAGTAACCACACTCACTCCTCTTTTACCCATCCCCGTATTCTGGTGGGGTGTGAATATGCATTTGAAAATTCTTAGATGATCTGCTACATCTGTCTACTTGAGCACCACTGAATCTTATATTCTTTACTCTTTCATTTCTCAAATCATCCCACTTTAATTTTCTTCACTATAAATTATGAACCCAGCAGTCAATCTTTTGTGACTTTGGCTACTGTGGCTAACCTCCTAAAATATAATCAAACTCTTTGAAAAATGAAGTCATCACACACATGGAATAATGGTAAATACAACAATGTAATAACCCTTTGTAGCCTCTTGGTAGAAAATGACTTGGCTCTTGCTCAGCCATGTTGCAATTTGCTATTCTACCCTATTATCTACAGTAATGATCATTAAAAGTACAAAAAGGAAACAGAAAACAAATGCTTTTTTAATAAAATGTTAGAATCAAATGCCAAGTATATTATTACTGAAAAAAGGATAAGAGGGCTGGTTGGTTAGCTCACTTGGTTAGAGCATGATGCTGATATACCAAGGTCAAGGGCTCAGATCCATGAATGGGCCAACCGTCAAAAAAATAAAGAAAAGATAAGAAAAATAAAATGTTTTTTTTTTTTTTTTTTTTTTTTAAAAAAAAGGATCCGAACCCGTGGCCTTGGTGTTATCAGCACCACACTCTACCGAGTGAGCCACGGGCCGGCCTAAATAAAATGTATTTTAACAAGGCAGTATTTCCACTAAAATTTGAATGAAAAAATGGTTTTGCTTACTGTGAAGTCCAAGCCAATTGTTTCATATTGCCTATGAATCTTTTCTGCAAGATCATCAAATAGTCTCACTATTGATGGCTTTTCCAGGGACATTGCTTGGCTAAGCCCTGAAGAAACAATTGCTGGCCAAGTCTGTACAATGCAGTCCCAATCATGAAGGTTTGCCAAGCACACACCACTGTGATTTCCAAGGAGACAATACAAAGCACCCTGCAGGGAAAAAAAAAAAAAAAAAAATTTGTATGGGAAATAAGAGGCATCATTTAGGTGTACTCAATGCACTTACATGTTGTTTTTAAATTTACATTGATTACTTAAATGCTTGATGTTGCTTAGAAAAACAGGCTCACACATTTAACATGTTACTTTTAGAAACTTGAACAAGACATTTAATTGTCATCCGTTAATATTTTCTTTAAGTCATTTAATAGAGGGGTTTGCTCAAAGAATGGTTAATAAGATAATACAGAAATGTAAGCATGTTTCTAAGAACATAGATTCCATTCTAATTTTCTTCTACCACATTGTAAAGGCCATGAAATGTGCCACTCTTAGTATCTGAGATCACAATGTTTGATATCACTTATTAAACAGTAGTTAGCACCTGGTTGCTGAATATTTTACTAAGTGTATACAAACCAGGTTCCTTAATTTTACTATGTACTTTTTACTTATAAAAGTCCAATTATTAGAATGATTCTGATAACAGCAGGAACCCTTTCTAAAGTACCCCTTTTTCATAAAAAAGGACTATTAGTATTAAAACATCTTGTTATTTACAAATATTCACCCTAACTTGATTCCAGTCTCGCTTCTTACCCACCCTGTACTCCACTCCTCTCTACAGCTTCTCCATAAGATCACTGGTAACCTCAATTTTGTTGACCTAATAGGTGTTTTTCAATTTTGATCTTACTTGACCTCTCTGATTTTGTCCATTTAAACTGCTCTCAATATGGTCAACAACATACCATCCAACGAGTTAGACCTTCTACAACACTCTTGATTTATACATCTACATCAGGGGTTAGCAAACTTTTCCCATAAAGGGCTAGAAAGTAAATAGTAGGCCATTTGGTCTCTGCCTCAACTACTCATCTCTGCCACTGCAGCACGAAAGCAGTCATATACGATACATAAAGGAATGGACATTGTTGTGTTCCCATAAAACTTTATTTACAAAAGCAAGCACCTGAGCCTGGGCTATAGTTTGTTGACCTCTGTCTTACAAACTAACTACAAGGAACATGTTTAGTGCTCATCTTAACACTCTCCAGAAAGCAAGAGACATTGCTTATTGAGTCTTCATTCTGGAAAGATCTCTACTAGCCTTCTGTGATTCTTCCTCATTTCTTGATACCTTTCTGACCTCTCCCATCTCAGTCAGCTCTTACACTTAGTTTCTAAAGGAGTTTCTCAACACGTAACCCTTGGTCCCCTTCTCTCTCTCCTCCTAGACTCTGTTACCCATGCCCACAGATTTCAATTATCATCAACATACACAGAAATGGTTCTTTAAATTCAGATGTCTAACTGCCTTCTTGACGTTGCCACAGTTTATTGGAACCATTTCAAACTAAACTTGCCCAAACAAATTAATTCATCATCTGTTCTCCCTGTTCTCTCTCTCTGATGCACCCAATAACCAGTTGTACAATCCAAATGCTTAGTAATTTTGATACCTCCTTTTTTCAGGCCCCTCATATTCAATCGCCAAGTCCTACCTATTCTCTCTCCTAAATCTCTCTCAATCAATCCATTTCTGTCTATCTGGTGGTACAGGTAATCATATCTTACCTTTACTGCATCCCTATGGAATGTATTTTTTGCCTTATCTTGTGTCATTTCCTTCCTTCTCTGCTCTAATCACATAAGTTTTCACTCAGTTGCTCAAACTTACCATGTTTCTTCCTGTCACAGGCTCCTCCTTCTTGCTGCTCATGCTACTCTAAACTTTTGATCTTTCATTCACCTCTCCCACAGGCCAGCCAGGCTACTCAGCCACTAATGCTCAACTTAAACAACTCTTCTCTTCAGAGAAGTCTGCTGAAAAAAATCCTATATTTTCTCCATCTTAACACTGATCACAAAAATAGGTAAATAAGTAAATAACTAGGGAGGAAAAAAGACTGTACTTGTTTAAAGGTGAATTGTACTGATATCTTCAACTTACTCTGAAATATGTTAACCAAAAAAAAAAAAAAGATGGACAGAGGTGATGAAGCAAATACAGAACAATTTTAAATATAGAATCCAAAAGGTGGATATGTGGATGTTTACTATAGAATTCTTTCAATTCTTCTGTATGTTTAAAAATTCTCATAGTAAAACAAAATGAAAAAACCTATACCTTGAACTGTTGTTGTGTGACATCTGGTCTGCTGGGCCGTAAGAACTCCAAAACTAAGGGAATGATATCTCTGCAACAGAAGTTATACGCTCCCAAGGCAGCAAAAAATGTTTGTTGAGCCTTATTTCTGACCTAAAGAAAGTATTATTAAAAAAGGTCTTTTATTAAATGGTAGATGTACTACAACAAATTTCTAAATGAATTATCAATAACAAAGTGATGATAATTTATGTTTTCTAATTAACAGAAAAATGTACTAAAGCACATGCCCTAAAAAACTAGTAAATGATTATCTTTAACATCAAAGGGAAAATACATTGCCATCAATGACATTCACGGTTTAATTGGTTTAAATATTTTTGATAAAGGAGAGACTGGATATACATTTGTTTAATAACATAGCTAAACATAATCAGCAGACTACTAATCTTTTTACTCTGAATTATTCTTGATGAGAAGAGTCAGATTTTCTGACTCCTATCTACACAAGAAAAATCAGATTTTTTTTAGGAGGAACTTAAATGAGTAGAAGAAACACAGAACAACTTAAAACTTTTCAATGCGAACCTTGAGGATACCTCCCATATTTTGAACCCAAAGAAAAGACTCAGTAAATTTACAGCCTATGAACTAGTTAAACAGTAATGGATAATAACTGATTACAGTTAAAGCGACACATTGTACATATTTCATACTCTTTTAAACATTACTTTAGTAAGAATCTCTGGATTAGAGACTAGTTGCCTAGTTTACATTATTTTACAAAAATAGAATATTTGGATATACATGAATATCTTACTTTTGCCATTACTCTGTGATTGGTTTTAATCTTCTGGTCCTATGCTACCTTAAAGGACAGATTCCCACCCCACCCCACCCCCAATTCACATGGTAGCAGCTTCCTGAAACCCAAGCATAATGCCTAGTAGGAATTATATGGCCTTCACAGACTGGCCTTCAAAATCTGATTTAATAAAGTGGCAGCAACATCATGGTAGCACTCTCTTTCAACTTTAAATTAAAGAAAGCAATTTTTTAAGAAGCAATTACAAACAGCAAAATCAAACATTATTTAAAAAGACTAGCAAAATTAGCTTGAATATATTTGCAACTTGAAAGGTGTTTTCTATGCCAATATGAGTTAAGAGGGTCTAGCTTTTTCTTATTTCCTAGCTGTGTGAACTATGGAAAAATTATTTAAACTTCCTTGTTAAAATGGGGATATTCAGATTTCATGTAATAAAAAGGTAGGGTGGGGGGCTGGCCTGTGGCTCACTCGGGAGAGTGTGGTGCTGAGAACACCAAGGCCGCGGGTTCGGATCCTATATAGGGATGGCTGGTTGACTCACTGGCTGAGCGTGGTGCTGACAACACCAAGCCAAGGGTTGAGATCCCCTTACCGGTCATCTTTTTTTTAAAAAAAAAAAAAAAAAAAAGGTAGGGTGGGGAAGGGCAGAGTACTTGGTTAAGCCTTACCTGACTATACGAACTTGTAGATAAACGAAGAAGATCTCTGATCATATCTTGATGTATCTTTTTGTATTCACAACCCTCAACAGTTAGTGTTCTCAGCTAAGAAAAAAAACAATGCAAATCAAATCTCGAAGTGTTTACTAAAAATTAATTTAATTAGGAAAAACACAAATAACTAAATATTCATCTGGAAAACTGGCATTTTAAAAAGTCAGATAACACCAAGGCCAGGGGTTCAGATCCCATATAGGGGTGGCTAGTTAGCTCACTGGGTGAGTGTGGTGCTGACACCACCAAGTCAAGGGTTAAGATCCCCTTACCGGTCATCTTTAAAAAAAAAAAAAAAAAAAAGTCACCTTGATTGAAAAAGATATTTACCTCATGCTGCAACATTACTCTGTCAATCAATAGTGCTCTGATATGCTGTTTTTTCCCATGGAGCTGGAAAACAAAGTAGCAAACACTTTAATATTTTTCATAAATAATCTCAATAATGGATTCCTCTGAATCCCTTAATAAAAAATTAGTTCAAAAAAGGCCCATGGTAGGGCAGCCTGGTTGGTTCAGTTGGTTAGAACACAGCCTTGTAACACCAAGGTTGAAGGTTCAGATCCCCATACCAGCCAACCGCCAAAAAAAATGAGGCCCATATTAGGCTGATGAGTGATGGTGGTATTGCATTCATTCTAAAGCTGGCAGACTTACATTAAAATATACTACCTCAATTACTTTAATGACTAATAGAAGAAATATCCTCCTTTTAAATGGCCCATCCAACACCCTGTTTTTCTCTGACAGTTTATTAATGGACCATGCATGAGAGACCAATAGAGGTGGTCCTTATTCAGTTAAATACTAAACATACAAAAACAGCTTGGCTCTGTTAACACTTATAAATAGGCTTTCAGGGTAATCATATATGTTTACTCCAGAATATAACAATATCTTTTATATCTCTAAAAATTATCATTTAAGTTTTTTTTTCTTTTTTTTTTTAAGGTTTTATCCACATAATCTTCTAACTAGTCACCAGAGGCAGCTATCTGGAACACAAAGACTCTTATTCCTTTTTCACATCTTTATCTCCTTAGTCATCAAGTTCCCACAATTCCACCTTTTTCAAAACACCTTATCTCCATTCTAATACCAGTGACTTGATTCAGGTGGTGTTTTTTCACCTGGACTGTAGTAATAGTTTAACTGCTTCCAGTCTCAATCTGTTAGTACTGATTTTTCACAGTGGTGGCAGAGCTTCTCAATATTTAGTGAACTTAATATTGATTATTACAATATTCAAATCAGATCTACTTAAGACAGTTTCATGGCTTCCCCACTGCTGAAAATAAAACTGAAGCACCAGG
The DNA here is from genome assembly GCF_027409185.1 of Cynocephalus volans. NCBI lineage: Eukaryota > Metazoa > Chordata > Mammalia > Dermoptera > Cynocephalidae > Cynocephalus > Cynocephalus volans. The sequence goes on from NC_084473.1 coordinate 50,627,841, forward strand.
GTTGGCCAGTTAGTTCAGTTGGTTAGACTGTGGTGCTGATAACACAAAGGTCTAGGGCTTGATCCCCTATACCAGCCAGCCACCAAAAAAATACATGATAAACAAAAAACAAAAAGCAAAAAAAAAACAAAAACAAAAACAAAAAAACCCCAAAATGAAGCACTTTCTCGTGACAAACAAAACTATAAAGAACCTAATTTACCTCCTACCACTCTTCCCTACAGTCACTGTCCCCTAAAGCATGCTACGTTTTTGCATCTCCCTGCCCTCTTACATGCCATTCCCTCTGTCTAAAATATCGAGCACCCTTGTATAAACAGTTAACTCATACAACCCTTTTAGACTCAATTTCAGCAAAAATCTCCTGTAGAAGAACACTGCTATGAACATCTCCTGGCTTACTTGGCTACTCTTTCTTCCTTGCTCCCAGAGAAACTTTTACTGACTTACACTAGAGAACAAATATAAGGCAAAATATATTTTTCTCAGATTTACATAAAGCGTGATGCTGTAAATTCATGCCTGTGGACAATTCCTCCTATTTTCTATTCCTTCAAGTTCTTACAACGCAGCCTAAATGCTGTTGTCCAAGTTCCCATTGAGAGTTCAGACACAATCATGGAAACAGACCGAAGATTTTACAAAAGGAAAACACATTTTTTCTAGGACTCATTTGATTTATACCATGATGTTTTAGCCTTTATATAATATTTTAAAATCTACTATTTTTACTTATAAGGAAACTTCCTCCATATGCTGAATAATCCCCAAATCAGGAGGTTACTATACATCTTTTTAAAAAATCAATACATACTTTTAGGTGAAAATACTGACCCGATTTTCCATTGATTTCTTTACTAAGTTAAAGCTTTTCCATCGGGAGTCAAATTCATGTTTGTGAGATCCTTGGAATTGCAAGAGGTCTCCAATAATCTGTGTCAAAGAATTTCAAATTTTATCTACAAGTCACCAAGTGAAGCCTCATCACATTAATAGTTATACAATTATTAAACGATAATTGTACCTTTATGATAAGAAACAATGACTTCGTATCATCTTCCGAATTTTCAAGTATGTACTCTATAATGAGAGATGAATAATGATTTTGGTTAAAATATTTTGAATTACTGTAAGAATCCCTATCCATTAGCCAAATATCCATTTGTTAAGGAAAAAAAAACCACTGCCTGATATTCTCACCATTTGCAATAAAAATGTTAGATAAAAACACGTAAGCTATAGAATGAAATTCCTAAATACTTATTAGTGCAAATAAGTTAAATGTGCATATGTACTTACTAAGAAGTTTCCTTATGACCCTAGCAATTGCTTCTCGGTGGTTCTCTCTGGATAGATCTATTTAAAAAATAAGAAAGGCATTTTAGACACCAAATGCTCTTCAGACTATTGAGGTTTAGCTTATGTCAAAAAGTGATCCTGGAAAAATTCCAAATGTGTCTCCCTTTATCACAGTTGGATTAGTGGCTAGGCATGAAAGAGAATCACTTATAAAACCTCCATATTTAAGGGCCGGTCAGTGGCTCACTCGGGAGAGTGTGGTGCTGATAACACCAAGGCCCCGGGTTCGGATCCCATATAGGGATGGCCGGTTATCTCACTGGGTGAGCATGGTGCTGACAACACCAAGTCAAGGGTTAAGATCCCCTTACCGGTCATCTTTTGGGGGAGGGGACCTCCATATTTAAAAATGACCTGCTTATAAAATTTTATTGGACAGGAAGGTGGGGAAAGGAAAGGAGAAAGAGAGAAAAACCATCTTTACCAATATTTCAAAGGCTCTAGTCACTAACTAGAGCCCACAAATACATGGGATTCTCTAACTGGTTATGGGTGACCCAAATCAAGCAAACAATTACACTTTAGCAATTTATATAAGTAACTCTAGTGTTAATCCAGGATTGAGGAAGTGTGCTAAATTTCTATTAATGTCAGATTTAGAACATCAAATTAACACAATGAAATGTTTTATATAAATATTAATATAAAATTTAACTCACTGTAATAAAAAGATACAAAGATCATTAGAATATAAGGGTCACAATATTCCCACTGACATCAAGTATATTAGTCTTAAAAGAATTCTAAACGTAGATGAACATTATGACTATGACAGTCTGACTCTGCACATAAAAAGCACTCCAATATTGATTTACTAACCCAATTACTATCTTTTATTGGCTATTCTTTATATAGTAATTTTCCAGTATCTCCAGAACAAGCAAAAATGACTATTATATAATTAATATTCATTTTATATATCAAAAAGAAACTAGGAAAATCATAACTACAAAACTATTCCACTTTAACCCTTGTAGAGTAATTGACAAAAATAATCTACACAGATTTACTCAGATTAGGATTCACATACCATATTCGAGTCCAGTATACAACTTTGTCTCTTCCAAGGACACCATACTTGGTACCCTGTATAAAAACAAGAGTGCTTGCATTTATTAATAATACCAATATGAAGGATTAAAGGAAAAAGTCTCATTGCAAGAATGTTTAAGTTAAAACAGAGATAAATGCTCTTTAAACAAACACAGATTTTCCATCTTCAGTACCTCAATTCTTTATTCTATCCTTCTGAAGATTAATGCTATCTGTTTCGGTAAGAACCATATTATTTATCTTAAAGAAAATGTTAACTTAGTAACTTCAGAGGAAAAATTCGCCTTCCAAAGGAACATAATTTCTATTCAATATTCAAATGTAAAAGAATAAATCTGATGATAAATATTTATACATTTATAAAAAGAAAAGTCAGCTTCATAATGGTATAGTAATGGTTAAAACTCACAATCAAATTTTACTGAAGCATAGTATAGCCGACAAGCTTCTTTAGATAATCATTACCCTTCCTCTTAAAAGCACCCAACTGGATCTCTAACATTTGCAGTAAAATGCTCTCCTTTTGAAGAAACTCAGATGTGAAAAAACTGCATTTCCTAATGAAAGATCTGCCACAAAGAATTATGTTAACAAACCAAACCCACCTAGTTAAATTTATTAAACAGTTAAAAGTCATTTTTTAAGTATGCAAAAACAGATTTTAAAATATCAATCTATATATCTGAAATCTAAATGTTCTTCAATAGAAAGTATACTTCAATTTTCAACATTTTATTTCAAAATATGAGATTCAACAACTTTTTTAAAACAAAGAGATGATACTATCTAAGGAGGAATAGAGGCACGAATGCCAAGGAAACATGGGGTAAAGATGTCTAATACTGGCGAATTAATAAACGGAAATTTTAGGGCCGGCCCGTGGCTCACTCGGGAGAGTGTGGTGCTGATAACACCAAGGCCGTGGGATAGGATCCCATATAGGGATGGCCGGTTAGCTCACTGGGTGAGCGTGGTCCTGACAATACCAAGTCAAGGGTTAAGATCCCCTTACCGGTCATCTTTTAAAAAAAAAAAAAAAGGAAATTTTTTAGTAGTAGTACTCATCACTGATGAACTGCACAGCACTTGTAATGAAGAAAACACTTTTTGTTTTGTCTTTTTGTGACCGGCCGCACCGCGCTCAGCCAGTGAGCACACCAGCCATCCCTATATAGGATCCGAACCCACGGCAGGAGCGCCGCTGCGCTCCCAGCGCCGCACTCTCCCGAGTGCGCCACGGGGTCGGCCCAGAAAACACTATTTTTAAATCAACATACCTCCAACTATTTTGTATACACCCCAATAGTTGAATTAAATGAGTTATCTCTACCTTAACATTTGACAGTTATGAATTCTAGTATTTATCTAATATTTATATCTAGTATTTATCTTGCCACAATCCAGAGCCTCAAATAACAGCAATAACAACAAATAACAAGTTTCAGAACCAAACCTACAGAATATAAACAAAGAATGGCTTCTTTTTCACTAACTCCAAAGCTCGATATTTTAACATAAAGTGCTAATTTGCTTTTTCAGAGACTTTCAAGTTCAAACTCCTCTTAAAATTTGGTTTTCATTCTATAAAGTTTTGACCTTTAGTAAGAGCTTTCAAACTTGAGTATATGATAGAAAAAAAGTATCCAAAATCTAGTTAGTAAAACATCAAATCAGATTCCTTTTCAATGAACCTCAAGACTCTACTGAAATTAGATTTCACTGCCATAGAGAAGAGTCACAAGGATCAAACAGTAACAGGATAAAGGTTGAGGGTTACTGCCTTCCTTCCCTGTTAAAGTATGGGAAGTGCTTGTCATGAGCTGTCATGTAAGAATACATATCTCCCCACTGCTGCTATACACATAAGTAGTTTTCTAAAGCAGAAATGTAATTGTACCTAACACAGTCCATACCTAGTATCATATAATATTGAATCAAGCATGAAATTTTAATTATTGTCACTTTACTCTTATAAATAAGATAAAAAACCAATCCCTATAGTAAATTATTCTCCACAATTTTCATAGTATCAAAAAAAACTATCACTTGGGAACTGAAGTGTTTTTATTGCATGCATTTCTGGCTCTAACAACACCAATCACACTACAACCATATTTAAAAACCAGTTTCATCTAAGAGTCTGACGCTAATTTCTTAAATCCATGTGTCACTTTGAATTACTTCTTTATCAGAAAACTTGAAAACTATCACTTCTGACTAAAAAACCCTGTAGAAGGCTTTAAAATATTAATATATTTAAATAGAAATGGCTATCTTTTTACTCTACTTTTAAAATGTGAATTAAAACACATCTTTCATATCTCCTATATATATGGAAGGTATCTGGTTAGTACATATTTCAGCTTTAACTTATTTCCTCTTATCCACCAGATTCCTTTTATGCTTATGTATCTAAAATTCAGTTTTAATTTAATCTCTTTTTATGTACAAATTAAACTCCAACTGAACTGACAGTTTACACTAAATGTTTCTCAGCAAGTTTAAATATTTACAGTAAATATTTCTTCTGATCTTCAGGAGAATGATTTTCTAAAAGAAATCTCTATCCATTACCTAAGTAAGACTTTATGGTTTTATCTCTTTGTGGCCACGTTATAGGCATGCTTGGGCTTTATTCTCCGATATTTAAAACTACTGTGGTAACTTTCAGATATGCACATAATCCTAGCTGAACAGACACGGTGAATCAACACTCACAGATCTATATTCTGATTAAAAGCTATAGTAGCAATATCTATAATTTAACTCAAATACCATCACTCCCCTGCCCCATGTGAAATTTATTCTACTCATTCACTGGTTCATTTTACAAAAAGTAGTATCATTTGACCTCAGGAACTAAATACAATTCTGAAAAATAATTCCAACACATTGCAAATAATACCATGTATACAATAATAATAAAGTTGAATCGGCTTCATTGCTCCTAGATAACACCAGGCCACCTAATACATAAGAAAATGTGTTAAAATATTTGTGCCACTAAAAAAATACCTATGAACTTTACACAACTATGTTTTTGTACCACTAGATGGCCATCTTTAGATCTGATTAGAGTAGGACTATGAAAATAATCACTGGTGGGAAAGAAAGGATGGTGGAAAAGGAAGAAATGACTACAAAATCAAAATATAAAATATAAATCAAATATACAAATAAAGACTAGGTGAATTGTCATGAAACAGCTGGAGACAATAATATAAAATTCTTCTGTTGTATAAGGTTGTATGACATTTTCTCATTTCCAATAATCCCTCCCCTCCCAAATAAAAAGAAACAGAAAAAACATAAAGCCATGCCACTAACAGATTTTTTCCCCTTCAAGGTACAAGTGTTTCACAAGAGACAATTGGCCTATTTCTGTTGTATTATCCAATTCAATCCAGGGTATCAGTAGCAGCTATAAATACAAATGAAAAGCAGGTTCTTACTCTACCATGTGAACAAAGAGTTGCTAAATAAAGAGAAATCTTACATACTGCTAGATTTAAAATTAACTCTGAAAATAGGAACTATTTCCATGTCTGACACACAAGCTTTTAAAAATTAATGAAAACAGTCAGAAGGTGAAATAAGGAGAAAACAGGGTTACTCACCGTGGAGTAGTTACTGTTTCCTTTTCTGTGTGCAGCTCCCCCAGCAGAGCTGGGTAGTTTCCTGGAGGTGCCAAGAGAGGTTAGCTAGCCCTGCCCCTCATTGCATAAGCAATACATCCTTTTACATATCAATGAAATGGTCTCATTCTTAGACCTTAAGTATGAATTTTTTTGAGTGAAAAGTTAGTAAAAACTGAGATCCTAAGAATGATTTAACAGCTCTATCAGAGGAAAGGGGGCACAAAGTAAAGAAGAAATATTTTGAGATGAAAAATGATGACTCCTCTACCTTGAGTAACCCTGTTTTTTTAGATGTTAGTTTTTTTGCATACTATGATGGCTGGTTAGACCTAAAAGTATTATATAGTGAACTACAAAAGGAAAAATTAATGACAATTTCAGGATTAAAGGCAAGTGTCAAAAATTCCTGCATCCCTGGAAAGATATAATCCAACTTCCACATCTATAAAGGTACAATGGAGTATAAACTATACCACAAATATTTCTCTTTAAACGTTAACTAAAGGTTCCAAGAACAAAACAGATTTTATTTTAAGAATTCAGTAACCCGTGGTATCTGACAAAACTGTTAAAAATTCAAATAGTTTTAAACTGTACTAAACTAAAACAAAAAACAAAAAAGAAACCCTTTAATTACCCTCAAGGACCTTATTATACCCATCCTTTGAAAATACGAAGTTTATAGTAAGTACAAGATATTTAGTAATCCTATATTGCTAAAGGCTCCAAAGTACAATGTGGATACTATTAGGTAGATCATTTACTTTTATACTTAGAACTTAACTTTTTATTTTTTGTCAGTCTCTCATAATAAAGCACAGAAAATAAGTTTTCACATTTAGTAGCCATTTTCCTGAACAATAAGATTTTAAAACCATCCCATATACTCTGTTAGGAACTAAGTTAGATTTTTTTACAGGAAAACTCAGAAGTAAACTAAGCTTCTAGTTTTTCATAACTGCAGTTTTCCAAAAGACATGCAACACAAGGCAAACTTAATACTAAGTAATCTGACCAGAAAAAAAAAAAAAAAAATTACAGCAGCTAGAATATTTTGTATAATTAAGACTTACATAAGAAAAAATTTTTAAAAAGAATCATTTGAGTTGCTATGTGCTTCTAAAAACTGGTCTGGTATTTCAGAAAATGTATGTCTTATAATACCACAGCCAAATTGTTTGTTATTAACAAGAGATACTTCCTAAGCCATCTTAGGCATTGCACTAAAGCATTCATTCCAATTATGTTTCCTTTTCTACCCCATCTAGAATAGCTTCCTTTATTTCCTATGGAGTAACTAATCTATTAAGTCAGAGTTTTCTTTTCCTCTCCTAGTTTCAAATTGACCTGTTGAAAATCTACATGAATTATGCCACAGATATTCTTTCTTCACATTGCCCAGTGTGATTTCGTATCAGAGAACAATGGAACCATCAACTGAAATTATTTTTTATTAATTTTTTCAAATCAATTTAGATTTAGAAGATTTTTAACAATAATTGACCTATATTAGATAAGCATTTTAGAAATTTTAAAGGCTATTTTATTATTTTATGATACTTTGGTGAGAATTAATTTACCATCTGCAAAAAAGTCAAAATGTTACACGTAGGAAATAAATGTAAAAAGTCACACTTTGCCAAAATAAAAGTTCAGATGATGGTGACACCAGTTATAAATTAGAAAGGATTCTATTAAAAACTATTTAAAAGCCAAAGGAAGACTATAAACTCCATCTTTTGGCAATTCAAAGGCAAAGAGCTGCTCATTTATTCTTAATTCTACTTTATAACCAGTATCCTGCATAAACGTATGTAAGTATAAAGAACCCTAAAATACGTATTATCCAATAATTTTGGGGGTGGGGTGGGGGGAGTGGGGGCAGCTGGCCAGTACAGGTATCCAAACCCTTGACCTTGGTGTTACAAGTACCACACTCTCTCAAGTAAGAATAATTAAAAATAATAATAATAAAATTGTAATGTTTTGTTTCATTATTATATACTATAAATATAAGAAAACACTTTATATTTTTATTTTTAAATACATAAACAATATATATTTATATTATTGGGTATATTTTTTATATTACATGATTCTATTTTATTACAGTAAATTTTCACGCTAAACATGAAAATTCTAAAACACAACTTTTCAGTTTAAATTTATCTTCCCATTTCAACTTTTCCGGGAAAAGCCTATAAAAGATACATAGGATCAATTTATAATTTATAATGGATAGTAATGTAGACCAGCAATCTACCTATTTATATTCTATGGCATTCAGAAATTAGTCATAATATATTCTTTTTCTTACTGAAAATACATTTCATTATATAAAAATTGAATTGGCTTTATAATAACCAAATACATGGAACTTTTGTCATGTTGCACATTTATTCCAAAAAATAAAGACTTCTGCTTCAGTTCACTATTATAATGCACATGGTATAAATCGAGCTACATGCTGATGTGAACTGCAAAGTAAACCTCTAAGCCTGCTTAGCTGACCCTTCAGCAGTGCATCCTAATGATCGCTCAACATTAAAAATTTTCTAGTACGAAAGATGCATGCTTTTGCTCTGGAGTTATTAGATTAAACGACCACAATTCTCACTGACAACACCTTGAAGCAGAACTCAATTTACTAAACTCAAGCAGACCTCAAGTAGTAACCTTGTTTGAAACAGCCTTTTGCGTGCCATAAAAAGGTCAGGTTCTTACTGTATTACACATTATTAAGATCACTGAGAAAATCAAAGCAATTCATTTAGGCTTCTCACTTTTATATACTGTTTTAAATTGATCTCTCTTAACAAAAATTAATTTTGGTAAAATTGCTCTTATATAAAGCTGTAAAATTGATGAAAAACATAGGTTCCTTAAAAAGAATTCAGCAAGTTCCTAGGCAAATTTAAAACAGATTTCCTTACCTGAAATGACCCTACCTTTCCTTCTTAAACCCAAAAAATAATCTGAAAAGTTCAATGCCCATAAACAGTTTTTAGTATGAGATAAGTGGGAAATATAGAAAAGTATGATTCCAAACAATGACTATACAGAATATGGGAAAGACAAGTAAGCCAAATTTTAAACCATTCCCTTAAAATTTTTTAAGATTTCTGTTGCAAAATCAGCAAATAGTCCTTCTCTTCATGTTTTTGTTTGCAGGGGGGAGAAGAGGGTTACTTACTCATTTATATGTGGTTTTCATTAACTTGCTCAGTAATGAGATGTTGATGTTGAAAAAAATGATCTTAGTGTATTGAAACTAGCATCTACTTAATCATTAAGCTATTAAGCTAAAGTTATTACATATTGCTGATTTCATTCTAACTCAATTTTATCAGTTTAAATGGTAGTACTAACAATGGATTAAATTGAGATATTGAAAATAACACTACTGTGAAAAGCACTTAAAATCATAAAAGCAAATGGCAGATCTAAAAAGTTCAAAATCATAGCAAATAACATTGAAGAAATTATTTTAAAAAACAAGGTTTTTTTAATGCTACAAAATCCTAAATCAACATTGACTGTAAACCAAAATAAAGCATTTTTCTTTCTTTTTAAAAGAATATCTATTTTACTTAACTCAGTAAGCTAACAGATGAATTTAATATCTCCACACTGATATTTTTAGACTGATTAATATCTAAAGTTACTCTATCCTAGTACCATATGAAAATCTAATAAAGCCTTTAAGAAGTTTAGAGACCTAATCGTGCCTCAGGTATTTCTGACCTAACAATGACAAATAAAAAGATTAAAGTGACAGAGAAACAACAGCAGTAACAAAACCAATAACTCATTAAGTGACTAAGACTTTAAATACATGCCAAATGACAAAATAGTAAAATAAGTAAAGCAGTTATTTTTACTTACAAATTAGTAACTGGCTCTCCTTTCAATGGAGGTAGGAGGTTTCCTGAACCAATTAAACAGTTGTGCACTATACTCAGACTCTGTAGAATATCATCTCTAGAAAAGATAAAAGATATTTTCAAATTTTAGAAGACTCAATCCCTACTTAATAAGCCTTCTAGAGTCTAGGGTGAAGTACAAAAACTTGATCAAGTCAGGATATAGAAAATTAAAGAAAAGAAATGGCAAACATCTCCAGTTAACCAACTTAATTATATTGGGTAATTAAACAGATATTTATTGCTAATACTACCACTTACATTTAAACAGGCTCGAAATAACTAATCACAAGTAACAACAATTAATCGACTGCCATTTGTGAAGTATTTCTGAATTTAATCACCTCTTTACCAAAGATCCCAACAATAATATGAAGGTATGAAGGGGAAATAGTGCTATAGAGGTCTTCCAGATTACTCCATCTTTTAAAAAAGGAACTAGCTAAACATTTACTTCCAAAAACAGTTTAGAGTACTATATAATCAACATTAATCAGTTTGATTTCTTGTTCCTCCAAACCTTTTTCTACTGAATCTGTTTATTCAAGATTTCTGGTGTTTGACACATACTAATTTTCTTACTACTATTTTAGGAACTTTCTAAGGTTCAAACTGTATGTCTAATAATTTCAAATAACTATTTCTTGTTAAAATGCCCATAGGAGAGAAAAAAATAATTTCATAGATATTTCTCTAAGTAACATTAATGTCAATAATGTGAAATACTAAAAAGAAACAACCCAATAAAATCTAAGCTGAGAGTAAAAAAATAGGCATTTCCTTTCAAAGGGGGCATACATACATACATACACTTTCCAAAAGATACACAAGCGAAACTGCTTAGTAGAAGGCTTTATTAAAAACAAACTAGGAAAAAAACCCAGAGTTTTTCTATTTAAAGTGTGTAAATGTTGCCAAATTTTCTAAGTACATTTAAGGCAGATTTTCAAAACACACATAAAAATGAATACATCAGATATGCCATAGATAGAGAAAGGCACAAAAGGTTTTTTTAGTCTGCAACCAAATAACACTAGTTTTGATTATTAAAAAAAACCAACCTAGACATTTCAAGTTCTCCATCCCCACAGTGCTGGAGTTTGATGAGCTCAGGCTGAAGAAAGGAGTCCAACAGATAAAAGGCAAAAGACACTTCTTCTGAAGAAGGAACATGCCACTGGATTCCCAGATTCCACAAGTCCCCAGGTTTACCCCAATCCTAGAAAAGAAGAGAATTTGTTTAGCAAGTTAAGACGTTGAAGAAAACACATATACACACAATTTTAAAGGTTTAAAAGGAAATGTATAAATAATCCAAACCTAAGCTAACAAATAATATGCAAAAAAGTGGCATGAAAACATATTACCTCTTCATTATCACTCCTGAAAAAAGTCTCCCAGAAAAGCCACTCAATATGAGTTTACTATATAAGACTGACAGCAAGCTTATGTGAGGTTATTTAGCTTAGCAATAAAGTTACATGGAACTATGGAGATTAGATGTGGCATACCAAATTGTTTCACATACAAATAGAAAAGAAGAAAACTAGAGTTTTAGCTCCATGCAAAGTGAGACAGAACAATTTTAACACATTCCAATAATAGTTTTAATAATCTATTTTTAAAATAAAAAACAAGTATCTTTATATACAACAGGAAAAAACCACAGTTCGAATCCCTTAGAAAAAGAACCCAATATATCCTTGAACCCTAAATTATTAAAAATGCTTGCCTTGATAGGAAAGTATTCAGATGGAGGCTTCTCAAAGCCACCTGGCACACTGCAGTATTCTGTAGGGTAGATAAGTGTAGTAGAACGAAGAAGATGATGCAAAAGGTTACAGGACAGAGTGTAACCCTGCTTACAGGTTAAATGTAGGGTTCTTTGGAGAATCTTTACAAGCTGCTCCCTATAAGGAAGCAACTTCTTCCCATCCACTCGAGTAATCTAAAAAGAAGAAAAAAACAGTTAAAGATATTTTGGTTAAAATATGAAGAATCAACAATTAACACAAAGTTCAATGCTTAGCCACTTAAAATATAAAATAACCCACGGTAGTAAATGTTTCTTAAAATGACTAATTCATTTTAGGATCATCATTTTAACCGTACTCTAATAATTTATTTTTAAAATCAAAATACATTTTCTGAACTTAGGCTTTCATGTGCCATAGTGACATCTCCTTCAAAAGATCCTAGCTCCTCAAATGGATAAAAATTAAATTTTTGAACTAACATATAAAGAAACTGAAGTCTGATGGATAGCCAAATTTAAAATGTAGAGAGAAAAAAAAGATTTCCCAAATGTTATAAACTTTTCAATTAATGAGTTGTCCATACTCAGTCAAGCAGACTGCTGAACATGCAGTAATCAACAATTACCACACTCCTTTGATGAGAGAATATGAGATATTTTGACTTTCTGCAGCCATATCAAGAAATTTCTAAAACTTCTGACTTTTCAAAAGGTTTAAAGTCAATTTGTGAGAAAGTGCTAAACCCGAAAAGCAAGTCAACATTTTCATAGTAATATTTGTTACTCCAAAGATTTACAATACCTCAGACAAAAGTTGAAGGTTCCATAGTAATTCCTTATCTAGCTCTTCTTCGTTCAATACATCATCATCTAAAAATGGCAAAATAGTATCAGAGAAAAAAACTATGCATCCAACTAAATACATCAGTTTAAAGTATTTCTATTTAATATTTCTAATAGCTGAGGAAAGTCTTTTTCAGGGAGACTTTTTATTTCTTCTTCATGAAGCTAAACTCGCTCCAAAAGGAGGTGGAAACTTAAGTTTCAAGAAAATAAACACAAACCGAGACTTCTGTCTCTCTACCTCTCACAAAATAACTGATTTTTTTTTTTTTTTTTTTTTAAAGATGATCGGTAAGGGGATCCTAACCCTTGATTTGGTGTTGTCAGCACCACGCTCACCCAATGAGCTAACCGGCCATCCCTATATGGGATCCAAACCCACGGCCTTGGTGTTGTCAGCACCACACTCTTCCGAGTGAGCCACGGGCCGGCCCAAAATAACTGATATTTTTGAAGGTAACCTCTGGATGGTTGTTGTATGAAACATATTAGCTTAATAAAGTAAAATTTCTAAGCTATCTGCCAACCAAGGGGCAATTCTACACCAAACTGCAAAATTAAGATATTGCATAGCTTAAAAGAATCTGTTGTCAATAACCAAGTTCTAGAAACCAAGAAAAAAATTTATCTAAAATTATAAAGACAGAATAATGACCTTATGACTTACTCATTGTAAGCTGAGTTATAACACCGCAGCAGTGGGGAACAAACAGCTTCAAAGATTCTTCTGGGCAGCACTAAAAACATGTTTGTATAAATAAATTTTTTTGAAAGGAAATATTGAACAATCACAAAATATACACTAGCACTATTTTCAGTGGCAAATAAGAGATACAAGCAGCTACTGAAAGAACTATGTATTTTAAGTATAACAAGCACTTCTGAAATAATTAACCACTTTAACTTGTTTGCTGAGTCATTAATTTTTCAGTTCAAAACAATAAGCTCACCTTTACAGCAGCACGGCACATGTCTGCCACCATTCGACCTGCTACTCTTGTTTCAAATATATGTGAAACAGAAAAATTAAAAACCTTCTGAAGGGCCACCTGTTAAGATATGTAAGAAATGAAAATATCTAATCAGGATTTTTTAGAAAATTAAACATCTTATGGAACACAAAAGAAAATGATGACTATATTCCAAAAATAACCAAGGAGGCAATATTTAATCATCTGATTTAATAAGATCTGCTTAACAATGTTACATTTGGGTCTAAGAACAATTTTTGCACATTACAGCCAGTGGAAGCAAAATGCAATTTAATTATCTTGTTGGCTAATCCAACATAACAAAGGAAATTTTTTGGAATGTCAAATACAATTTTTATTCTGATAACTACAAACTATAAACATCTAACCCTTAAACTGTAAATTTAAAAAATACAACTGTTTCTTATTCATGGCAGTTATGCTCGATAAAATTGTTGTGAACACTGAACTAGCAAATACTGAACCATTGCTCCTATGGAAAACATAGGATTAGGTTCCTGTGAGCCTCTGGTCACAACATTTTCATCAACTGATCAATACATAATCCTGTTTTAAGTGTGTTTCTGTTTATAGACAACATAATTAATACATATTATTGATTCATTAACATTGAACTGGCAGTCAACAGAACTGATGAAGCCTACCCTGCACATGCATTTTTTCCATTAGGCACAGCACAACTCTCTTATGCTTAGGAACACTAGACCTCAATTCAGCATTAAACTCTTTGGGGCCATTTTTAACAGCAAAATCACCAATGAAAAGAAAGAAAATGTGAAAACATGGCACTAAATAGATTGCGAAAAAGACACCTATTTACAGTAGGAGAGCTAAAACAAGACAACAGAATGTCACCTTATTCGACACAAACTGGGAACGTGTACGTTAGGTAACTCAAATTTTTTGCCACTGTACGTATGTCTTCACAAAAGCATTGATTTGGAGGTTACAAACAAATTTGAACAAGTAAATGGATTTGCAAATACAAAATTTACAAATGAGGACCAACTGCACATCTTTTTTAAACTTTAGTGTGAACGGAAAGGATAAACTGGCATAACAAACACAAAGTAACTTGAAGTTCAATTTTATTTTAAAACATCAAATAAAACTAAAAGATAGGAAGTTGATTTTTTGCAGCAATGCTCTCTTACCATAAATATTTCTTTGGAACATTGTGTGAGGATTGTACTAAATGTAGAAGACAGACCTAATTCCACCAAACTCTCCAAGTGAGTCATTTTCTCAGTTTCTGTCTCTTCTCTAGTTTGCTCCAATGTGCTACTTTCTATAAGTCCAAAGCATCTAAAAAATCCAAACAAAGCATAATTTTAGCAACTGAAAACTGGCTTAACATTTTTGATGGTGATTAGATAAGTCTCTACTATTATGACTATTCAAGTGATAGTTACTTAATTTGTACATGACCCACAAATCAATTGTCCTTTTGTAACTTCAGAAGCATCAGCATTGGGAAGTAGCTAAATAATAATGCAGAGAGAAACTAAGGTTTCTGGGACAGGACAGTCATTTTCTTGAACGTTAGATAAAAGAGCAGGTCTACAAGCTCACCTGTCCATAAACTGTAAGACGAAATCCTCAAATTCAGCTGTGGCTGAGCAAAGTTCTCGTTCTACCTACAACATTCCAATGTGAGAAAATTACAAGTAGCCTTTGATTTTTTTTCCCCTCTGAATTAACAAAACTCAATTATGGCCTAACAAGTAAATCTAATACTAAATGATTATATTGGGTACTGCACCATTACCACATATCAATTTATAATAATCTGATCTACTACTTTCTAGGAAGCAAAATAAGAAGTAATTAACATATTTTACAAGAGCCAAAAACAGAAGTCAAGCATCCATCTTTTATTATAAATTACAGTTTTCAAACTGCTGGTATATATATAAAGGATAGTCTCTCACTACTTGAACATCAAAATGACAGAAGTCAAGAAACACACTTGCAATAAAGAAAACAGTTCTAAAAGAACTAGACGCTAATGAAGAAAATCTCTCTTCATTAGATGCCGATCCCCTGGACAGATAATTCCTAATAAAAAATGATGGAAAAACAAAACACCACCATCTTTTCTTAAGAAAACATTAAAAAGTGACAGAAAATTGAAATGCACCTCCATATGTTAGTTGTTACAGAAATGGCCCACTTTTGATCCACCTTCTATGGTGGATTCTCTGCAGCCTATCTTATTATCTGGTCCTCCAATTACACCATTCTGGTCACAAAATAGTAACTTTTCTTTGCAAATCTTATCCAAAGTTGTTTCAAAACTATGAAAAATAACTATGCATATACAATAAGAATCAGAACTCAGTAAACTTTTATAACCAGAAAGCATCCTTACTTCTGTGAGGTCATTTCTTTCTTGCAGTACAGATGAACAATCAACTAAAGGCACCAGAGTAGAAAATGTTGCTATAAACTGGAATGTGATCTGTGGGAAGATGCAAAGGATTTTCAACACTAATTACATAATTCTGATTCAAAAATACAGGTACTACCATAAGCTACAGTAAAGTACTCAAATAAATTATCTTGAGGGAAATCCCACAACAATCTTTCTGAGTATTTTTCACTTAGAACTGAACATTTTAAGAATCCTCAGGGCTGGCTAGTTAGCTCTGTTGGTTAGAGCACAGTGTTGATAACACCTAGGTCCAGAGTTCGATTCCTGTTACTGGCCAGCCACCGGCCGCCCCCCCTCCAAAAAAATGTTTCATAATTATCTAGCTGATACGTTAGTAATTAAGTTACTCTAAATTTATTTTCATACAGTTATTTACTAAGTTTAAGAACAAAGTTCTCCAATACTGAAAAGTTACTTTGCCTTCCACTTAAAAATGTAACATTAAGGGTAAACAGAAAATGCTA
Organism: Cynocephalus volans; assembly: GCF_027409185.1. Classification (NCBI taxonomy): domain Eukaryota; kingdom Metazoa; phylum Chordata; class Mammalia; order Dermoptera; family Cynocephalidae; genus Cynocephalus; species Cynocephalus volans. The sequence goes on from NC_084473.1 coordinate 50,644,303, forward strand.
ATGCAGAAACTAGGCACCAGGGAAGAGAGCAGATGGGATAAGTTAAGAGAAGACGTACGTCTTCTGGCATTTTATATTCAGTAACTTTTCACCACACTCCCTTTGTCACTACCATAGAAGAAGTAAAGTGCAAGTGATCACATGCTATGATTTTTAGCATTTCTGTTTAAGAAAAATAGTAAATATATAATGAGACTTAAAACATCAAATGATCATTAAATGTATACAGGTTACAGCAAATATCTTACGAAGGAAAGCATTACATAGACCAACTGTCCACGATCTAAATTTAGGTATGTACACATATAATGCTGTTACCATTAATAGACTTTACACTGAACCGTGTTATAGAGGGTGTCTGAAGAGAAATTTAAAAGATGTTCATTTACACAATTATAACTTAAATATAAACAAAATCATCAGTATGCTCACCATGCATTTACTAAAGTCATTTGGATCCACCCCAGGCAATGCCCTCATCAACAGAGGTAGCATGTGTGTTGGACCTTCAGGAAACCATCTGCCCCCTGATACCAAACTGCGGGCTACTCCAATTACACAACTTAAAGTAGCTGTGAGCTGGTGAGGTTCTGTTAATGTCTCTAGAGCAGGATATGTTCTATAGTATGAAAACAGAATTTTAAAAGTTTTGATCACAGATAAACATATATAATACATTAAATATATTAAATTCATGAACTACATTTTGGCTTAAAGATTTATAGTCAGAGGGAAGATGTGCTATCAAAGTCAACAGAATTACACAAAGAAAGGACTATTTATTGCATGTTTCCCTAATCCCCTGCTACCTCACTACCTTTCTCTGAGCAAATTCTACAGTGAAAAAGAACATAAACTGATAGACTTTGCACTGTTTTCGCTGTCTTAATCCACATCATACTAATCTAATGGTCAGTGATTATTAGAATTCAGGAATAACAATACAAATACACCCCCCTCCCTTTTATAGGAAAAACAATCTTACTAAAATGCTGAAATTTCTCCTGTTTTACACTTTTAAAAAGACCTGTACTTTTAAATTGCAAATCAGTTATCAGAAACATATAAGAATATTTTCTGACACTGTTTTAAAAATTTATTTTTAAACTGGGGGAATAAGACAAATGCAATCTTTGATCACTAAGAATTTAAGAGCCAAGGACATTCACTGTGACTCAGTGATTTCATTTCTGAGAATCTATCTTACAGGGGGGAAAAGTCTAAAATACAGTCATTTTAAATTCCATTTAAAAGGGCCGGCTCGTGGCTCACTTGGGAGAGTGTGCTGCTGATAACACCAAGGCCACAGGTTCAGATACATATATAGGGATGGCCGGTTAGCTCGCTCGGGAGAGCGTGGTGCTGATAACACCAAATCAAGGGTTAAGATCCTCTTACCAGTCATCTTTTTATAAATAAATAAATAAATAAATAAATTCCATTTACGCACACACGCACACACGCACGCACGCACGCACGCACGCACGCACACACACACGATAAAGGAAAATTTCATTATATATTGAATGGGAAAAAGGAGGATTTATAACTAGGATAAAAAATAACCAAACCGGGCCGGCCCGTGGCTCACTCGGTAGAGTGCGGTGCTGATAACACCAAGGCCACGGGTTCGGATCCTATATAGGGATGGCCGGTTTGCTCATTGACTGAGCGTGGTGCTGACAACACCAAGCCAAGGGTTGAGATCCCCTTACCGGTCATCTTTTTAAAAAAAATAAAAATAAAAAAATAACCAAACCTACCAGAGACTGGGAAGGGAGTGGGGCTGGGGGAAGGGGGGAATGAGAAATGGTGGACTAATGGATACAAAACTATGCTACCTACCCTACATGAATCATTGCACAGTATATGTATGTATTGAAACAACACACTGTATCCCACAAAAATGTGTAAGTAAATGTTAAAATTTAAAGAAATAAAAAATAAGCAAACCTATGCTTATTTTAAAAGATGAAGAAAACATACTAAATTCTTTAATGGAGGCTATATTTGCAAATGAAAAACTAAGTGCATAAAACTTCTCTAAATTTTTAAGGGTTTTGCTTTTATAAAAGAAAAAATCTTCAAAAAAATAGTCACGCCACTTAAAACAGCACAAAATTACAATTCAAAGTCTTTAAAAATGTCATTGTATTGTCAATTTTGTCTATTAAATATTCATCTTGGCCAAGTATACAATATCACTGATACTAAATTTGACCAAAAATTGAGGACTAAAGAAAAATGTCATGGACATATGTATTTGTATTTATGAGCTTTCTTCTTTTTATTAAAAATTTACATCACGGGCCGAGCCCGTGGCGCACTTGGTAGAGTGCTGCGCTGGCAGCGCGGCAACGCTCCCGCCGCGGGTTCGGATCCTATATAGGACTGACCGGTGCACTCACTGGCTGAGTGCCGGTCATGAAAAAAGGACCAAAAAAAAAAAAAAAAAAAAAAAAAATTTACATCACTATTCATAATTAATCACCTAAAACACTCTGAAATAAGGCAAAACAAAGGGGAAGTAAAGAAACACCAAAACACCCCAAACTTCAAAATTTTACCTATGCAAAACAGATGAATTCCCTCTTCTCCAGGGAGTATCAAGGGACCTGTCATTGACCATTAGCTTCTACTACCTCATGGAGACCAAGTAGCAAAGAATATGGGGGAGGGGATTGTTGAAGATCTCCATATAGGAGAAACGGACTACCTTCCCACTCCATTTCCTAATTAAGTTCTATGTGTTCGCAGAGTTTCAGTCCCCCAATATGTGTACACGAAAATAGGAGAGGTTGGGAAAGCAAGGTACAACCTAACTTGAATATTTATTGGCAACAAGGGCAGGGTGAGATGTAACATAAGCAACTAAAATTTACAGAAGATGGAGCTCCATTTTGGTCTTTAAGAGGGTACCCTTCCTCAAGTAAATGTGACCAATACTCAGTCAGAAAATAGGCTGTGGTCTGGATTCTACCACTATGGACCTTGGACAAATTTTTATAAAACTTAATTGTTAGATCCTTCTGGGCTTGAAAATCTAATTTCTTCCTCTACTTTTGACAAAGACATTTAGAGAGAAATCATAAGGTTCAAGTTCAGGCAGCAGAGAAAGCAAAGGCACACAGAAAGCTTAAATAATTTGGTCCTAAACACTCAAAAAATTACAAGCAGTTCCCTCTTGGAACGCACACCAGGCCTATATTGTGGCAGTGACTAGGCAAGCAGAGAGCAATTTTTGTTACTTTTTCAACATACAAAAACAAAATGAATGCAGTACAATTTACACTGTAAAAACAATACACCTAAGATTATACAAAACATGAAAATTTTATTTTTTAATTTATCTTTATTGATAACAAAATTTTCTTCTGTATCACTGATCCTAAGAAATAAGAGAAATCCAAAATCACCTTTGCTGCCTTGTTCACAGTACTTAAGGGCACTCACTAAAATTTTCATGAAAAACCAGCCAGATCTTAATTTATGAGCAAAAAAACTTAGGTAACTAAAATGTTCAAATAATCTAAAATACTTGTTACCCATTTCATTTCAATTTTCTTTTTCTCTCCAATAAGCCCTTATCAAGTAACCAATCATTATGTTAAAATGTCTTACTTCTCCTCTAGGAACACGAGGTAAGCACCAAAAAATCAAAGCAAACCACAAAAAGAAAAAAAAAAAAAAAGAGAGAGAGAGAGAGAGAAAGAGAGAAGTAACCAGAACAGAAGAGGAGAGGGAGGATTTGACAAAACATGTAAAGCGACACTTACCTTTCAAGTACAGGGGGTATTACTAACTCAGGTCTCATGAGTGCAAGATTCTGCAGAGCCTGGGCTGCTTCTAGACTACCAGTTTTGCTAAACATAGCCAGGAGGACAGGCTGAATAATGCATTGTACAAAGTCTGTAACATCTTGATCAGTAAGCTTATGGCTATCGGGCACAGGAGTTAACCAAGAGGGCTTTTTGTATCTTTCACGATGCAATCTTCTAACAACACTGTTTGGCAACCGCTGAAGTAGTTTCATTAACTTGTTCTGGGGACACAGAAGCAAAAAATTCTAGGTATGTTCTGCTTTCCCACACAGACATTCATGGTTCTCTCAAGAAAAGATTTTAAAATAACACCTGTTACTACCTTATTACAATGACCTGCACAGCATAACTAGATAGAATTAAAACACTTAACAATTAATTATTGATAATAACTAATAAAAATGAATTTTTTCCATTACACAAAAAGCCATTTTAACTGGGCAACTTTAAAAAACAAATGACAGTGGGCACGATAAAACTGAAAAGACAACTCTGTGCTTTTGTGGCATTTTTGTTACTATTTTGTTGCCAAAATGTGGCATTTTGTCTCTAGTTAGCACACCAGCATTGTCTTATTTCTCTATGTTCTACAAACATAATAACTTAATTTGAGCTCAATCATTTACATATAGCCAAAGCTTATTATGAAGCACAGAAAATGTGCTTCATATATGGCGGCATCTTTTAAGATTCCAAAACCTACAGTGCAAAATGAACACACACTCACCAGCCAGCGCCCATTATTTGAAGGATGGTAAAAAGATGTGATGCTGTTAAACAAACCAGCTAAGTGTTTTTGCACTAGCTTACTTGGTCCACCCTGTCCAGATAAAAAGAGTAAAAATGTCAGTACCCACAGTATACTGTAAAAATAAAGGGGCAACAGGCCCAAGCTTTTATATTAAGTCTCTAACATGGTTCACATTCATCCTGCTGACAAAAACCAATTCTACCTCAAAATAAGAGCTGAAAATAATTCCCCAACAAACTTCATGCAATCAATTCAAACCATTCTACTAATGATAAGGACAACTTAAACCAAATTATAAAGTTAAAAAGATATCTTTCTACTTAGGATAACAGTATTATTTCACAGTTCTGTGGTCAAATAACTTAGATAGCAAAATTTATCACTGAGATTATTATCTTAAAACAACCAAAAATGGTAGCCTCAGGCATAAAAAGCATTTCTCAAATGACTAAGCGAAATTTTCATTAAACAAAACGGAGAGGGGAAATTTACCTAAATGTTTAAAATGATCAAACTTGTTATATTTAACCACATTTTGACTCAAAGAAAAATATTTTTATTTATTGATCTATTGTCAAAACCAAATAAACAAACAAAACAACCAATCAAACAACAATAACATAACTTGCGAGAAAAATGACCTAGCTTTTATCTTATCAAGTTGAACAGCCCTGGGATAAAGGACTACAACTTGCCCTTGAAACCTCCTATCTGTCTCATGATGAATCTTCTTTCAAGAAATAGCACAGACCTAAGATAAAAGTCAAATTACATTAGGAACATGCTTTTCTGCTGAAATTCATGTTCATGTTTCCCAATCTAGTAACTAGAAAAGGACAACCACTCAAAGAGATCAAAATTCTAACACAATAATTAGCATTATTGATTTTTTATTATATTTTCACATTTAACACAAAATGAAGCTGCCAATGAGAACTGTGTCAGAAAGCAGAGCAAAATTACCTCAAATAAGGCTAATACTAACCACTATCCAATTCTGTGCCCCCAGCCCCAAATGAGTTTCAATTCATTGCTTATGCAAAACAGCAAACATCCAAATGTTTTTGCTTTTATTGAATATTAGGGAAAAAAATGGGATTTTCCCTGTGTTTAACAATAAAATGGCAAAATCAGGGGAAGCTTGAATTTCTCTTGTTTTATTTTACAATGAAATTTAAGAGGTAAACCTTTAACAACCATTCTGTTTTTTCCACAGAAACAAGCTAATGTTAAATACAGAATAATTCAAAGAGGAGACAGCTATAGAAGCAATATATGAATGATAAGCCAGAAAACTATAATACAAAGTTGTTCTAATATCCTTACTTGAAAGATGACACTGAAATCGAAGCTTATGGATATACTTTTATTTTTCTTCAATGATGGCAGTGAAATGATCCTTCATATCTCTGCCTTCACTAAGATTACTTTGCTAATATGCTTTGTGTGCAGCGTAATGTTTTATGTGAACATTAACAGTGAATGAGTAATGGAGTTTCTGAGCATATGCAGAATTCAGAGTTCTAATCCTACCCTGAGAAAGTCCTTTTATCTATGAGTTTGCTTCCTGGTCTGTAAAAATGGTAGACATTTTGAATCCCTCAAAACTCTTTTTTTACTCTACTTTTAAGGTCCTTTGGTTAGGGAGACATAAATGGTACATTATGACTACATTTTGGATCTGATAAATATGAGCTTACTACATCAGAAATATCCAAGAATCAAGTAACATACCAAGCCACTAATATGAACTTCTGTGATATATAAAATTTTGTATGGTTAATGCAAAATGGGGGAAAATAATATAAAACAAATAAAATATATTGCAAACCATCATGGCGGTGATCCATATTACAGCATGTCCTATATCATAAGCATTTGTTAAAAACCTTGGGACTAACACTTGACTACTTCCCACTGGGAGGTTCAAGCTTCTCAGAATTCTCGTAAATATCTTTAAAAGAAAAAACAAATTAATAAATAAATATTTACAGGTATCAAAGTAATTCCTTAAATAACTTTAGTAACTGTTATATATTACTGTTATTGAATATATTCTCATTTTATCATGGGAGTTTTTAAGCAAAATTATATACTGTTTAGTAACTTGCTTTATTCTTTAAAAATTACATATAAATGTTAATATACAAATTGTATGACACTCTGAGGTCACAGGCACATGAATATGAAGAGGCTATGTCCAGGTACTCAAAAACACAAACGAGATATTTATAGTTAAACATCAAAGGGCAAAATGTAGATACTGATGTTGTAAACATGAAATATTGACTCCTTTCTCCCTTTCTAAACACACAAATTATTTTTCCTATGCTCCCATTCCATGCAAAGGATGTAGAACAGCACCAAACTCAAAGACAAATATCTTCTATCAGATTATTTTCCCTGTCAAAATTTGTTTTTGTTTTTTTGTTTTGTTTTGTTTTGTTGGCAGCTGGCCAGTATGGGGATCTTGACCTCAGTGTCATAACACCATGCTCTAACCAACTGAGCTAACTGGCCAGACCCCTCTCAAAATTTTAATGCTGACTTGATTCTTTTCCCTAAGAATTTGAATCTTAATCAGTCACTTAATAACTGCATTTAGTAAAATTAAATTTATATTTTAAATCTGTCATTACTAAAAAATATGGGCCCAAATGTGGGAAAAAACTACTCCTCAATTAGTTTCTAACGGCAAACAAATGAAGACAGCACAAGCAAAGGCACAGTATTTGCCTTCTGCTGCTCCCCAGCCCCGCTCTAATGGCAGTGTGTGCATCAGAATCACCCGGATGCTCCACCCCAGCCTTATTAACGCTCCACAGGTGACTCTCCTGAAGGTGAAATAATACCAAGGATGCAATGTTAAGACACACTGCACCTGTAGACACTCTAGCTTTGTTTACTCTAGAAAAATATACAAATATCATGTGATCTAAGAAGTGGGAAACACTCTAGAGTAGCAATCAAATACAATACACAGTTTGCTAGAAGGGATGAATGTATGACACCCTTAATACATAATATATTTAGTACTTTCCAAATTATTCACTCCGAAACTTATAGCTTGTATCCTGTATATGTAAGACAAAAATGACATACTTAGGATACCTTGGTATGTTCCAATTACCTTTTGAAAACAGATGACCCATCCCTGTAAATTATTTACATATGTTTTTAATAATTGTCAAAATATCTTACATGGCGCTTGGAATTAGAGTACAAAAAATATACTTCTCCTTTATGACATAAAGTTTATGTCAGTGCTATTGTATTTATGTTCAAATGTTCTTAATTACCTTTGGTACATATGGATCCCAATCTATGTACCCTATATTATCTGTAGCCAATCGAGCAAAGAGATTTACCAATTGCTGAAAGTAAAAAAAAAAGAGTTAATACATTTGTTGGTGTTCTCAAGTGTCACAGTCACGCCCCTCATCCATTTGTTCTTTTCAACAATCATTATCCCAGCTTAATTTAATATATAGTTCGTGATTTAGTTTTTAAAAAGCTTCCAAATTTAAGGTCGGATTCATGTCATCAATTTAAAAATCAACTGCAGTTAAAATGCTTCTAAGAAGGAGAATAACAAAGCACCATCCACGATGCAAACAGAAAATTTTAATCTAACAAATATATAGAAAACATCCTCTGTCTGTCTGGCACCATGCTAGGATAGGTACCAAAAACAAACAAGAGACTCTTACATTTCATGCATTTCACAATACATGCTCATACGTCTACATATGGAGAAAACCAGAGTAAATGTCTACTTCTATTAGAATACTATAAATAAAATGAAAAGGAATTGATCACAACATTGCTAACAGCCAATTCTAATGAACTGAAGTTACTTATCAAATGATCTATTTATTTTCAAACTAAAAAGCATAGGAGGAAAAAAAAATAATAATAATGAGATACTCACCCCCTCCCACTGTGGGAGATTTTGCACTGAAACCCAAAGGCCAATTAATTCATCAAACCAAAGTCTGAAGAAGAAAAATGTTGTTATGAATAGCAAGTGATTATAGAAAGTGGTTCAAAGCCAGGTATCCTTTATATTTTTTTTAATCTATTATTCTTACTGATAACTACACAACCTAGAAAAAATAATACTGAAAGTTACAAACTTAACGGAACAAAGGAGTCTTTCTTGTCTGAATATTCCCTTTCCAATTTATTTATGCTAAAAATGTAATCTCATCTACCCATCTTCCACTTCATTGTTAAATTATCATCATCCACTCCTATCTAGCAACTGTTTACAAGTTTCTCTTTCCTCTCCCCTGACTTTCTCATTTATCTTTAATGTTTTCTTGTTACAACCTGTTGTCACAATTCTCCCTTTCTTTCTCTCCTGATTTCTTAAATTAAAACTCTCATCTTATTTGGATTGTAATATAAGCATTATTTTCTCTTTATTTACAATCTTATATTTAACTCTTTTAGCCTTTATTATTGCTTTAGTAGTTTGTATATCTATATTTCCTGCTATATTCTAGAAATTGTCAAGATACGTATATACTTACCTAAAACCTTTATGATGAAGTTCTGGAGGGAGGGAGGTAGGAAGAAATATTTCAAAATAAGTGATGGCCTTTTGCATTGTTACATCAAAAGGGCACATCAAAGGCCTCCATTCTTCTAGCATTTCAGCTGTGGCATCTGATGGAAAATATCTAATAAAAAAGAAGGTTTTTATGCATCTGATCACTGACTAAAAGCTCTAAAACAGCAATATATTATTGACAAAAAAGGGGGAGGAGAGGAACGGATTTCATAAGATACATTACGCAGTACAAATGTGTTAGCTCACAATAAACACACATTTTTACAACACTAAAATAAATATCTCATTACACTTAGAATAAGGTAAATTCTCCCCATTTAAGGAACTTTTAAAAAATGCTATAAAGTTGGTAAAACCCAGATAAAATACAATCACTCAAATTAACTACAAAGTTAAATAAGCTTATTGTTTTTACTTCCTTTGTGCTATGTAATAGCAATCAAAAAGATCTTGTCATATTGAATCCAGTCTATATCAGAAATGGATAATCAGTAAGTGAAAAAGAGAGCATCAGCCCAGGAATCTCTAAGCATTTTTGGATAAAAACCATTTACTCTCACTGCACCACACAGCCCTCCCGTATACAAGGGAGGACAGGACTCGATGATCTGGTCCTACAGGTGCTAATATTCTGCAATTTTGTGAAACAGGTAGAAGCATTCCTGGGATAGAGGAGATTTACAAAAATTAAAATCCAAAGTGTGCACATTTACACACAAAACAAAGATGAACAGATAAAGAGGACATGTGTATAATTAATAAATACCCTTAAGAGGTTTAAAATAAGAAGAAAACTGCAAATGAGAAATCTGATTCTTCCCAAAGAAGTTGGGAAACCCCTCCATATACACTTATAGGTTTGGTTTACATGTCTTATTATTAATCGTATTATAACTTCATACACTAGTGTTAATTAAAATTCACACTTGACTCCTTTCCTTTATCTGAAAATTAAAACTACACTTCTAATAACACTTCTGTTGAGTTCACCAAGCATTTATAAGCCAGGTCTTTGTGTAACGAGTTAGAATTTGAAAAAACAAACAAACAAACAAAAAAACACCAAACTATGTTCTGCCTTCAAGAAACTCATACATCAATTCCCCTTCATAATTTTTCTGAGTCAACTGTTAGCCCAGTAATCCAAAATCAAAACTTGGGAGTTCTATGAATTACCTAAGAACCAGTAAGTACCTTGGTGATAATCAAGTTTCCAGTGAGGAAACACAGGCCAAGAGAGTAACTGCTTAGCACAAACTGAAACTGCTCATTGATAGCTTATGACTCAGGTTAGACCTTAAGCCTCTTAACAGGGAGACATCTTAAAAATACACTTGCCCAGTACTGGGCAGTATAGTAGGTCAGCAATAAATATCTGATTTATAAAAATACTTAGTTACTAAGTAAATAAGACTCATATTACATGCATGTGATAAATATAGGGCTTTCCATTCAAAAAGAATAACCTGATACCAAGAACAAGAAAATAGTTCAAGTACATAAAATTCGACTGTAAGTTTTTAAACTCAAATTCTACCCATATTCACCTTTAATTTTACAAATATGGGATATTTAAAGTTAAATATTCTCCTAGAAGAGAACACATAAAAAAAGGTTTGTCATTACTCATATTTTAATTCAATGCCTATAATGCTCATTTTGGAAAATATTTTCGATCTGAATAAAACAACAATACTCTAGAAAAGCCTTTCAAATAAAGATGATTACATGTAAATTATGGTATTCTTACTTTATAATAAATGACTTAAAGTTTTTTAAATTTATAAATAAAATGTGAAAAATTAAGCTTAAGAGTTGGAAATGATATGCTGTGCTCAGTGACTAACATCACAATGTCAGAAAGTATTTATACCTTTAATTTCCTCTTCAAAGCATACTAAAAACGGGGGAAAAACCTACAGAAACACAAGATACTTTATAAATTAAGAAGCTACTTACGGTCGGCAGCTTTTCACGAGTGTTTTGAGAACATTTTCTACAGAACTGGGGGGGAAAGCCATTTGATAAATTAGACTGGTGTATTTTAAGAACACATCTAATTAATTAATAAATATCTCTAAGATATGCTCATACATTCAGGTATTATTTGTTTACACGTAGTAACTAACCTTTCTCTTTTGTACAGACAGAATTGCAAGGATTAACTATCTAAATTCCTGATCTACATTCATTTTGCTCATCCTCTGCTATGAACTAAAGGGAAGAAAACATTACACTGGGAAAGGGACAAATCATTTTCAGTCTTTACAAAGCAGACAGCAATGACCATACTTAGAAATATATGAAAAAGTATGCTCAGTGGCTTAAAACGTCAAATAATAATTTTATTGAGGTGCTTTTACATCAAAACATAAACAGCAGACATATCAAAACCTGGTGTGCTTCTATCAGCAACTGCCAGAAATTAGTTTTCATAGCCAATTGATCAGAGTTCTATAACCCTCCAAAGTCCTTTATTGACAGCAATGATTATCAAAAAGAGCAACAGACATGTCTCTGACCAGCTACTTACAAAGTTAGTTTAACAACATTAAAAACTGTAACTTATTTTCCAATATGTAGGTGCCTCAAGTGAATACAGGACACCAACACAAAAATGTGGATAAGAATTTATAATCAACATTTCTGTTTTAATGAAAACACCAGTGTGTACCGGTTTAAACACATGACCAAAATATACTATTTAAAATACTAACTGACCACAGTCAAAAGAGGTCAAACACAAGCAAACAAAACAAACCAAGGAGCATTAGGTAATTCTGAACAGAATTTCTTTAAATGTGTGACTACTCACAGTATGATGTATACAAGTAAAAATAAAGTCCCCAAATCTCCAAATTAAAAAAAGGGGTCGGGGGATAACTTTCAGGCAGTGTTTCCACCTGATACTTTCTCATTAAACTTCTTGAAATTCTTAAGTCTATCCAATTTCTCTGAAAGTTTAAGAACTAATCTACAAAGAAATTCCAAGGAATAACACAAAGCAAACTCAGCACAAGCAATCAATATATTATATAACAAAGACAGAAAACTATAATCTCTTTACTTGATCTCTTTACTTGAAGTAGAAGAAATCCTCTTTAACTTCGAAACTACTCAGAAAAAAATTAACTGAAAAGGGAACAGGCTACTAATCATGAAGTGACTTCTAAAGCTAAAAAAAAAAAAAAAAAGGCAGGTTGGGCCACATAGCCAGAGAGCCATCAGAAAACATTTTCTCTGATCATCAAAGAGAGGTTTTATTTTCTCTCACAAAAAAGGTAAGCAATTCAGAAACACAGTTTAGAGAATATCTAAGTTGGTCCAGGTTCAAAAAAAAAAAAGGGGGCAAACTTCTCTCCTACTACATTTAAAGCTCCCTGGAGACCATGGCTGTGATTTTTACTTCTGGGCTTTTCCGAAGTGCTTATAACAAGGCTATCTGTTCATATGTATTTACATACTTTTATTATTTATTTGTGTATTTACTCACTCAAGCAGGGCAACAGAGGCACCAAGCTTGGGACTTCTTTTAGTTTGGGCTGAAGAACCCCATTTTGTAACATATTATATAATTAACAGGCAAGATTTAAAGAGCCATCTAGTTCCAAACTAAATACAGATCAATATAAACGCAGATTTTAAAAAGGTAATTCTAAAATGGTAAACTGTCTTTCCAAGGAAATAAGCAGAAAATATATAATCCTACCACTTCCTAACATCTGTGTTCATACTAAACTTTACATTTATTTTACTGGTTCTGTGGCAACTTGTTTGAGAGAAAATATGCTGTTTCCACTGAGTAACTTTCCTATACCAACAAACTCTCACATAATGTCAAAAATGATTCTAGAAAACAATGAATAAAAGGCTGCATAGCTACATGTTTTCTCCAGCTCCCCTCACTCTTCAGAAGAATAGGATGTTAGTTGTAACACTTGATAGCCATCACTTCACTCATTAGAGGACTAGGGTATGTGGTAATGTGATTTAGTTCATCTAAATAAAGTCATTTTAAACCTTCTTGTATATAAGGTCTGTACCATTGGATTTATGCTCTTATCCAGAAAAGGGTACAATCTCTCTAACCTGTGATATCTGTATAGTGACCTTTTGTGATTCTTGTAATCTCTCAAGATGAAGGGAGCAATGTTTCTGTTTAAAAATAAAATAAAACGTTAAGGCTAGATGCTACTAGACTATGTTTCACTAATTTTTAGGGGAAGTGAATAATCACTACATACTTTCCAACTGTTGGAAATTTATACTTCTAAAATGATAGCAATTTAAAACACTATATACATTTTTTTTTAATCAAAAGGGATCTACAGAGTGACTAAGCTTTGGATGGGTTTCCTCAGACCCTATTTCCTCTTAGAAAAGGTATGTTAAATCGAAAAAGAAAGCTATAATAGAGCAAGTAATGGCTCACGGTTTGGGCTTAGAGTCACACAGATCTGCATTTGAATACCAATTCTGCTACTTCCTAGTAGTACAATATTGTAGCTCAGTATTTTTTCCTCAATATGTTATAATACCTACTTCTCATAGAGCTGTTACAAAAATTAAATGAGATAATGTATAAAACGTAGTTATGTGGCCCAGAACTAAACACAATAAATGTTAACAATTATTATTTCATACTTAGCAAAAATAAATTATATTTTCAATTTCCTTCAGAATTAAAATTTTGTGCTCATTTTGCTTTTACATTGATTCTACTGCCTCTGAGTAGCTGTTAATTTATGATCCAGGAAATCACATCAAAATAGATAATCCCCCCCCACCACCACTTTATTATTAAGGGCAGAGAATGACTTCTCATCCCAGTTCTTGTGGAGTATACTATAAAACAAATGTACTCCACAGGGCCTGGTTTTCCAAAGCCTCGCAGTTTCAAATACTGACCTTACAAAAAACAGGAAATTTTCCCAGGCTATTGAGTCTCTGTTGTAAGATAAAGAGTTGTAACACAGCAAGGTTGCTGGCTCAAAGACAGACAAGTTACTGATTGATATGTAAAGATACTGGGAAATTGCTGTAAGAAGAGAATGTTTGCTAAGATCAAGCTTTTGTGGGTGGACCACTTAATTGCCTTAATGAAATGTCATCTGACTTGTTTCACTGAAAGTTACCAGCCTATATTATTAAACTATAACCCTACCTATGTCTCTTCCTGTAACTTCCTGGGCTGGAGAATAAATGCAGGAAAAGAACCCCAATTTGGGGTTAATTTCCCAAATGGAAGGAATGCCTCTCCCTTGAGGATTCCGGAGAGGTTAACCACTTCAGGGCTTCTCACTGCTCAGAAGAGATGGGCTTTGAGTAATCCTTTGCAGCTCCGTCACCCAGGGGAAGAGGGGTGACAAATCCATGGGGGGCAAAGCAACAAGTTCTTAAGTTCTTGTTCCAGTTTCAACCAATTGACTCTGAATTTTCCTCTCTGGACCTCAAATTCCTTATGATGACATTAATAAAGGAAATGCCAAATATATAGCAAAGAAGCCTGAGGAAAGCCAATAGCTTTAGCCTCCAGTTACTCCAGTTACTGAGTTACTGGATTTATATAAACTTGGGGGTTTATGCCTCCTTTCTCTTTGGCCTTATATAACTACCAGGACAATATTAGCTTCTAAGACAGAAAAATGTACAGCAAATGATATATTCAAGGTGATAGTAAACTGGTCTGCTCATTGCCAAAAATCTTTCCAGCTTCACCTGACAACTTAGACTAAAATTTAACTTTAAAATAATCATATTAGTTCTTCATAAAAGAACTGGGAAACTGTACCAATAGCATATTCTATATATATCTGCCTTAATCCACTTATAATTTAGTATCTGCTTATACAATATTTTATTTTCTTAAGTATGTGCCAAATACTTCACCTAGAAGTCGGTTTTACTTGCTCTCTCTAAATCTAAACAAATCCACCACAGGTTAGTCAAACATCATCTATCTCAAAGCTAATCTTTCAAAATCTAATACTGCTCAGTTAAATTAGCAAGTAGTCATTCTTCACAGCTACTTACTCAAAATTGGGGTCAAGATAACTTCACCACAAAGAAAGGTATAAATACAGTGCAACATCTTCATCACTGATGCAGCATTAACCTGGTTTTTCATCAAAATTCAAGAAAAAAGTATACCTCTATGACAATTTTAAGAAATTGTCATAATCTTTAGCACCCATGTAAAAAGAGCATGTATAATTGCTTTAAATGATGAGAAGCCTGCTCACTTTGAATGAAGTATTGTTTTAAATTGCTTTTAAAAGATCAGTTTTTAAAGAAAGATCGTTGTAGCACAGCAACAACTTTTAAAAGAAACACTATCAAAATCATTAATAAAAATCTACCACTTATTCTCTAATTTCCAAATAAAAGTAGCACTTTTTAAAAAGCAAACAGAATGTTCCTCAAATACTATATTAAAAATCACTGCAAATATCATATTAATAATCATTTACTAATAAAAATAGCTTAAAACTATTTTAAATTTCAACAGGTCCTCAGAGAAACTACTTTCATCATTTCATCATCAAATTAAATTGTGTAGCTACAGATCATTCATGAACTGCTAGTAGTAACTTAAGCTCAGAAATGTGGCCCTATGTGCCAAGAAACCCCAGAGATCTAAAACATGTCATTTCCATGTTGTGAGTGAGGGGAGGGGACAAAGAATTTAACTGTATCTTAAAGATAAGAGTACCAATTCAAATGGCCCTTTGATAGATGAAAAGAGAAACAAATGCTATCAAAAACAAGTACCAAAAAAAAGAAATATCCAATTCCTCCAGAGGCAGATTAATATGAAAAATGAAAAAGTATTTATACTATGACACCCTTAGAACAATATTTTTTTTAAATACTTAAAAAAATAAATTAAAAATAATAGTAAATGAATTATCTAGGCCAAAGCTATTCATGATGAAAATATGTAAACCTTCAACACCAAACAATTCACAAAAACTAAATTAGTGGTGATATAACGAATCAAATTTATATACATAGCAATTTAAATATGAACTGTCTGTGCCAATTTGTACAAGTCAATCTATGCATAATTCCCCCACATTTTGTTAGTAGCAATACTCTTCATTACTCTGCTGCCTGTATTTGTAACTTGCAATATGCTCTCACAGTAAGTGTATGGGATATTGTTTTATAAAATAAAACCATGCCCATAAGATTCATATGCTTCTTTTATGAAGTAAACAATAATCAATTCTTATATTGCTTGTGTCAAGTTCACAATTATCTTTTCCAATTTAGCTATGAATAAAAAACCCTACAAATTCTTTCTCCACTAAAAAGTATAAACACTGTTCCAGCCAGCCAAAAAAAAAAAAAAAAAAAGTAGAAACAGATGACTGAATAGGGTCAAAATTGCCTCTGAGGCAAAAAAGACTATAAAAGAGAAGGAGAAAGAAAAGGAAAAAAAAAAAAAAAAAACAAGAGGAAAACAAGGGTAGGAGAGGGAATAGAAAGAAAGGAAGAAAAGAGAAAGGGGGCAGAAAAGGGAGAAGAAAGTTAATCTTTGCTCCAAATAACAGAAACAGCTTTTAAAATCATGTTGAAATGCACGGCACTGTAAAAGCAGTGGTTTCAATAAGGACAAACACATAATACTCATGAGTTTAAGATTTGAAAAACAAACAGTTAACAAATGAAGTGAACTTTCACTTCTGATTATAAAAATAGTATTCTAAAAATAGTATGAACACATGCAGTCAGCTGTTTCAAAATGTGTCAGAATACAGCTAAGATGAAAATACTCAAAACAAAATAATTTATTTTTGTCACTAAGTACAGGTAATGAGTATAAATAGGTCCTATTATTAACGAATTTCATTTTTGAAGAGTTAATTTAAAAATACAAAATAAAGTGCTGAGTCTGTTAGAGTTGAGATTCACTGCTTTAAACCAAGCAGAGATTTTAGCAGAGTCATGGTGTCTCTTCAAAAGCCCAAGAAAAGCCAGCCATGGTGAAACTTTTAAGGAGGAAAGTTTCCACAAGAGCAAGGATTATGTGACACAAGATGATAAGCACAGTATCAAGACACAGGGCTGAACATGATAAGCACTGACTGACAGGGCACTATCTCCAGGCAAAGAACTGGTATCACTGAAGAGGAAAGCCATAGATATTTATTAATGACCACACAGAAGTGGCCTTTATAAAGGTATACCTGTCATTTCAACCATTTTTATGGTTGAAATGGGTTTCCTTATTTTAACATGTGAAACCTTCAAGAAATAAATGATTTCTGACTACTCTACTTGTGACCACTGTCCAAAAAAAGTAATTAGGGCCCTAAGTTCAGGATGACCTATAGTCATTTTTTTCTCTTTCCATTTATATCATTTCACTTTCACCACTTACCTATGACCTGAAAATCTTAAAATCTGCCACCTGCAGTCATTTTTAAAAAATTCTATGGTAAGAAACATAGGCTGCTGACTAAGTGAAGCCTGAGGGTTAATCAAGGATTAAATAACTTGAAATGGAGAGGCTACAAGAAATAATGAAATAATGTAAACATGCTTAAGATTGCGAAAGAAATTAAAGATTTAACTTATAAGCAAAAAAGGAAATTAATAGTCATATAAAATAATGCTCTTCAGAAAATGAGACAAATGAGGACTCAGATATTAAAAATTGAAGAAAAAATTCTTTAAAAAAAGCCTTAATCACAAATTTAAGAGCTTTTTAAGCCAAACATGCTTAGACTGAAAAAGTTAAGAGCTAAATCACAACTGCATAGAACCTCTGTTAACAGGGTAAAATGATGTTTAGCAGTCAAGTCTGAAATCACTATTAACCAAAGAAGGCAGACGATTATACTGTACTCTATAAATTCAGAAAATACAAAACATACAAAAATTAGAGGTCGTGAAGAGGCAGGAGTTATGTCCAAGAAGCCAAAACCCAGCAGGGGATTTATAATCTAAACATTACTAGGAAATAAAATAAACCAAGGACTGTGCATTTGAATAGTGTGTACTCTAAAAACAAAACAGTAAATCACTGAAACTGAGTCTTTAACATGGAGAACAGAGTGCCCTCTGGGATGTGGGTACCCTCTGGAATAAGCAAAGCTCCTGTTCTTGAAGCACTCATTTTCTTGAAGAATCAAAACACACACGGATATTTTACAAAGAATGCCAAATGTGCATTTCTTCTACCAACAAAAATTAGATCTCAAACAAAAATCTCTTTGCTTTCCTTGGCCAGTATGGTGATGTTGGGAAAGTGCAGCTTCAGATATAGTTTAAAGAGGACAATGAACTGTTTTAGGAGTCAAGTTACACAGAATTGAATACATTAAAATGTATATTTGCAGGCTGGTGGTTAGCTCACTTGGGAGAGCATGGTGCTGGTAATACCAAGGTCATGGGTTCAGATCCCCCAACCAGCCAACCACCCAAAAAGTAAATAAATAAATAAATAAAATGTATATCTGCTTGTTTACTTCAAACAGCCCAATACTTTTCGGTCATGATCAATCCTCTAAAAGCCCCAATGCCCCCAAAGTAGTACTTTAAATGCAAACACTTACTTAGGAAACCAATTTAATCCCAGGTGCTCTGTCTTAGAATATAATATTCTTTCTACCATGTCATGAAGTGGTCTCCAAGGTAACTCCAAATCATCTCTTGAAAGAAGTTCCTTTTTCCTAATTTGAAGAAAAGAAAATACATGTGTGTGTGTGCATGCACAGATATGTGTATATCATACACACTATGCAGGGAGAACAGTTAAATACTGCTGCTCATCACAGTGGGTTTTGCTTTTCCCCATTCACAGCAACTCACTGGCAGAACAATGCATAGTGGTACTTCACTATCTGTGGGGGATTACTTCTAGGAACCCCCATGGATACCAAAATCCGAGGATGCTCAAGATCCTTACATAAAATGGTACAATATTTGCATATAACCTAAGCAGATCTTCTCATATACTTTAAATCACCTCTAAATTACTTGTAATACCTAATACAATGTAAATGTTATGTAAACAGTTGTTTTATTTTTAAAATTTGAGAATAGTTAGCTCGGTTGGTCATAGTTATATTGTTTTAACACCAAGGTTTAAGGTTCGGATCCTCATACAAGCCAGCTGCCAGAAAATGAATAAAATAAAAAATAAAATCTGTACTATTTTTTACTGTTGTATTATTCTTCGTTGTTGTATTGCTTTTTTATCCCCAAATATTCTCAATCTGCATTGAATCTGTGGATGCAGAACTCACGGATATGGAGGGCCAACTGTATTAGGAAGAACAATATACCAAGACTCTCGCTGCTGCTCAAAACTCAAAGAGCATCTGGTAAAACAGGGCATTTAAACTTATACCACATTGCTGTAGACGAATTTCACATACTTTCTCACACTATCTATGGAGTACTTAATGTTTCCAGCATTGTGCTGAATACTTTGGGATAAGCAAAAGAATATATGATCCCTGTCTTCTCAAGGAACTTACAACCTACATAAGGGAAGATAATTATCATAAATGAAACTGACAACATTTACACTGTGTGCTAGAGAAGAGAAGGTTTCATGAAGGAGATGGAATTTTAATTAAAAGGTTAATTAACACATACGATTATACCTATGATAATGTTTTCTACAATCTTTTTCCAGATCGACAATTTGGGACTTGGTCTTCTTACCAAATAGCCCTTAGCTCTCATTCCCTAAAACCCTGAAGAAACAAACAACCAAAAAAAAACCTAGCAGAAATCATAAGAAATGGACTTACTTTAACAAGTTGATCAAGAGACGGGCAAATCCTTGCATCATGCTGATTTCCAGTTTTGGAATTGATACCAGCTCATATAATAACTTAATAAAAAGAACATGATCTTCTTTGCTAAATTTTCGCCCATAAAGTCGAATATACCTGCAAGAGAAAAATAGATATAGCCTTTGACACACTATATAAAGCTACAGATATAGCTATAGACACACCCATGTTCACTGCAGCATTATCCACACTATCCAAGATGTGGAAGTAACCTAAATGTCCATGGAGGGATGAATGGATAAAGAAAATGTGGATATGCAATCCGATGACTTATTCAGCATTAAAAAGAGGAAATCCTGTCATATACTACAACATGATAAACCTTTAGTGAAATAAACCAATCACAAAAGACAAATACTGCACGGTTCCAACTTATTTGAGGTATCTAAAATAATCCAACTCATAGAAAGAGAAAGTAAAATGGTGCTTGCTAGGGCTTGGGAGGAGGGGGAAATGGGGAGTTGTTATTCGATGAGTACAGAGTTTCAGTCACACAATATGAAAAAGTTCTAGAGATCTGTTGTATAATAAGGTATATATAGTTAACAATACTATACACTTAAAAATTAAGAGGGTAAATTTTTGTTGTTTTTTTTACCATAATAAAAAAAAATAGGTGCGTTAACATCTTAATTACAAATGTCTTTGATGTTAATTATTTTATATTTATTCTCATTGTTAATCAGCAAAGAATTATTTGGTAGTTTCCTCAAGAGACTACCAAATAAGTAATATTTTAATAACAATGGGTTTATAATGATAACTGAGTTCTCATCAACATTTAAAGACCAATTAAAACACTGCTGTCTTATTGCTGTATGGTCTTAATTGGCCTTTGGTCATAGGTAACCTGAAAAGAGTTCCTCTGTCCCCTTCTTTTATTAAGCAAATACTCATTCAAGATAATGATCTATTAACAACTCTCTGAAACTGCTTAAAAATAGCATATCACAACATAATTAAAGGTAAATAGAACAAAAGAGTACAAATATAATTTACTGCATTAGCCATAAGAATCTTTTAAGAATGAATATGGCTTACTTAGAATCCTGAAACAAAACAGCAAGTTATATAACTTGTACTATCTGTTTCCAAGAATTAATTATAATAAAATGAGGTTACTACCAAAAATAATTAATTTCATCTCAAAATTATACATTTTTCATTTTTCAACTTCAGAGAAACAATGTAGTCTAAAGTATCAACTATAAGCAAATTTAGGAAAAAAGTGTCCCAAAAAGCAAGAACAGCAGCATATTTAAGGATTCAGAAATAACTAATGCAAAATTTGCTTAGGACAAATTAATGGATAATTAAAATCATAAACCCTTTTTAGGAGGGTCATTTCATAGACATTTAAACACATAAATCAACAGAAAAGACAGCATTAATATTCCTTACATGATCTTTAGCACTCCACCAACAGCTAAGATCAAATTAAACTTATGCTTAACTTCTGAAGTTAGGGCCCCTGTTTTTCTGTCTTCCAGAAATTCCTCAAAATTCTTGGTCCATTAAGAGCACTCTTTTCTTAATTTTCACAGGCTGTTCTGAATTTATTCAGCTCTGTTCTGTTGTTTCAAGGTATAATCCCATGACCTCAACTTAGTACTATGACACCAGATAGTATAGGGGGAAGAGCAATGAGGACTGAGATCTTGTTTTGACTCTACCAGTGATTACTGCAAATGTTTCTTAACTTTCCTGGACTTAGTAAAGCAAATGGATTAGTGAAGACAACATATGAAAACCCTAAGCCCAGGGCTGCCAAAGATACTTGAGACTGCTGAATAAACATGGTACAGACTCCTGAAGCCTCTGCCTCCCTCAATTTCATTCTAAATTTAAGAGTAAAGGCTAGAATAATTTGAATGCTATTTTAAATGAAAACAAACTATCTTCCTAAACACTGGCACACATTTTTAAGATAAAGTTAAAACAGAAGAAATATTCCCTGCTTTCAACAGCTGCTTCCGGTCTTGAGAAGAGTCCAGATACCCCCCAATTATGCAATCACTCTCCCCTTTGCTTAAGATACTTCTGTGAAAAAATTAAAGAATTACTGCTCTAAGCCACTGAAACAACTTAGCTACAACCCATTGATTGCTTTCACTGCAGTAGACTGACAACTGTGTGTTTAACAACAGAGACATAAAATACGCAAAGACCAAATTTTAATACTATAAAAAGAAGAGACTAATTGGGGGATTCCTAGAAGGCCTAGAGCTGCTGACAAAGTTAAAGATTTTAGGGGGATTCCCAGAAATCATCTATTTCCCTCAGTTTCTTGCCAACCGCAAGTGGTTCTTATCTCAGCATTTCTCAAAGTGTGGTCCAAGAGATTTTTTTAAAGAGCACAGAAAGTACTAAGCATAAAAATAAAATTAATAAATTGGGCTTCATTAAAATTAAGAACTTGTATTCACAATAAAACACCATTAAAAGTGAAAAGCCCAGTCAGGTATTTGGAATACATATATCTGACAAACAGCTTATATCCGAATTACATTAAGAACTCCTATAAATCAATAAGAAAAAGACATAACCCAATAAGAAGGCGGCAAAAAAGCAGGCACTTCTCAAAAGATAACAACCAGATGACTAATAATCAAATACTCATTAGTAAAATATACTCACATCATTATTACTCAGTAAAAGCAAATTAAAACCACAGTAAGGTACTACTTCACACCCATCAGACTGGCTAAAATATAAAACCCTAACAATACCCAGTTTGGTAAGAACCTAAAGCAACAGAACCTTTCATATGTTGCTGGTGGGAGTATATAATGGTGACCGCCATCCTGGAAAACTGCTTGAAATCTAGTAAAGCTAAACAAAAGCCTATTCTATGACTCAGCAATCCCAATTCCAGATATATGTGCAAATGAGTGCATATGTCAACCAAAGACATGTACAAAAATGCATATAAACCTCACACTCAACATCTTGAACAAAAGAAGCCAAATTTAAAAGAAAGCTACTGGGCCGGCCTGTGGCTCACTCGGGATAGTGCGGTGCTGATAACACCAAGGCCACGGGTTTGGATCCCATATAGGGATGGCCGGTTAGCTCATTGGGTGAGTGTGGTGCTGACAACACCAAGTCAAGGGTTAAGATCCCCTTACCGGTCATCTTTAAAAAAAAAAAAAAAAAAAGAATGGACAATACTAATCAATGGTGTCAAAGGTAAGCAGTGGTTATCTCTGGGGAGGGAGTATTGATTGGGAAGAAGTAACTTTTTATACGGTGCTGAAAATATTCTACATCTTAATCTGGGTAGTGGTTCCAAAGTGTATATACATGTAGAAATTCACCAAGTTGCACATTTAAAACTAGCACAATCAACACACTTTACTGAAAGAGTTCTACATGTAAATTTTTAAAAAGAGATTTAAGAAACATGAATGGAATATTTATCCTTAGGGAGAAAAGGTGGTCAAAGGATTACTGCATCAGAATTATGCAGGATAACTGTTTTAAACAGTTGGGATCCAACTTAGACCTAGTTCATCAAAAATATTGCAAGTGTTAAATCTCAGTAAAGCTGTTTTTTAAAAATAGGAAATTGAAAAAAAATTCCTGGAGTGAAAACTAACAATCTTCATTTTTTAAACTATTTAAGTTAAAAAAACCTACTATAGACTGTATTTACATGTGACCTATTCCCTTCTGCCATTTAATTTTCACATTAAGTTTTAGGGGTAAAAATTATTATTAGGTGTCTCAAAATACTTGAAAACTTGGTAATTGTCATGGTTGAACTTTTGAATAGAATATTTCTCAACTATCTACAATATACAGATGACAAATCATTGTTCTATCCTCCCACAGGAGTAAAAAAAAAGACAGTTAAAAAAAAAAAGTAAAAGATAAATATAAAAGCATTTCCAGCTGCTTTTTCCTCAAAACCTTATAGTGTATTTATCAAATGCCTTAACTTTCAATCTCAGGAAAGACAGTGACATACCAGGACTAGTAGTTATTTAATAGAATGTGTAATACCATCAAAATTTTTTCTACTATATATTGTGAAGGTAGTTTACTATACAAGTATATTTAAAGCAAAAAAAAAAAAAAACAGAATTATACAACACTATTGAAATAAACTAAAAATCAGAGCTTGACTAGGAGCTAAAAATACTGGTTTTCAGTACAAGCTTTGTCATTAACCAGTTATTTTCTTTAAGGCAATCAATGGGTTTCTAAGATTCTAACTATACCCATCAATAAATAAAGTTAAAGTAACATTATTTCAGAGCAACATTAAAACTGTTTGTAATTTTAAAACATATAAGACATAGTTAACAATGGGATTTATCCTCATATAAATGCTTTATTTTGGGTAGTCCTGCCCAAAAAAATGAAAAATGGATTTTCAGCTTGAAAATTAAAAAGCCAAAATTAAACTACCTATTTTCATGGAAAGTATTTATGCACCTTTTAAAAATCCTCATCTAGCAAAATGTCCTAAGTAAATAATTCAGAATATCAAAGTCAAAAGGTCAAAAATTTTCAATGCACATATGTAATAAAATTTTTTTTTAAAATTTCCTGAAAAAAATCCACATGTCCAATATAAGAGAAAGGCCTATTCTATTAAATTGTGATTTACTCCTACAGACTATAATGCAGTCATTTAAAATTACGTTTTCAAAGAACTTTTACCAGTATATGGAATGAAACATATTATATTTTTTAAAAAGCAGATAAAAAATACTACTGTAAGTAAATAAAAATACATAATCATGCAAGAAAAAAGAGATAAAGCAAACGCCTTGTTACGTCTGGGTGGCAAAATTGAGTAATTTTCATTTTTTTTATATACCTTTCAGTTGACTCAAACTTTTCTATTGTAAACAGGCATTATTTTTATAATTAAAATTAACAAAAACATTTCATAGCAAACATCTACTGTAAATTGTGAACAACTAATGTTTAAAATCAGGTTATCAATACTTAGGCATTTCTACTATTATCTTAATAAAAATGTCTCTTATCAAAGACTATTTATTAAAGTCATAACAAAAGAGCCAACTTGAACAGGTTTCTTACCAGCCAAAAATAAGAAGAGTATGAATCAAGACAATTAACTGCAATGGATATGTATGTTTAAATTCACTGAGTTCATAAAAAATATAAAAACAAAACAAAACCTCAAAGATCACATCTTTGAGGAAAGCTAGACAAAGTTATTATCTTAAAAACTGGTAAATGAAGGGAAACAGTCAAGCTTTACCCTGCTACTCCTAGAGAATAAACAACAGTTCATTAGGAAAAGATCTTTAGAGAATGACAGCAAGAGGCTGGCCAGTTAGCTCAGCTGGTTAGAGTGCATTATAACACCAAAATCAAGGGTTCGGGTCCCTGTACTAGCCAGCCACCCCCCCCCCCCCAAAAAAAAGAGAATTCCAGCAAATAAGCAGAGAATGAAAGATTTAAGTATCACCATTTTGGAATCTCTAATGATGTAAGATGGCTACTAATATCACAAAAAGAGAGATTCAGACATTACATACCTGCTGACCAAAGTACACAATACCACCTGTTACACAGTCTTGACAAAGAAAATTAAAAACATCATGTGCCGAAAATAACATAGCAACAAAATCAATTACTGTGTGAGATTTTAACATTTCAATCTGACTCTGACTAAAGGTAATTTGAATTATATAATTAATAAAGACGACTTAAAAGACATAAAAATTTTGAGTAAACAGAAACTGTCTTCCTTTCAATCTTCTGGGGAACACCTATAAAAACTGGTCATTAACTAAGCCACAAAGAAAGCCTCACTTAATTCTAACATGAGGAAATCAATCTGGCCAAATAGTCTGATTATAATACATTGTAAATTTTAAAATATTAATGGAAGTATAACCAAAAGAAACCAAATCACTTAAAAACACATGTGAATCTTAAACAGTCAATGTCAGACTTAAGGCATTTCCTCCTCCAAGAGGCACTTCCTTTAAAAATCAGATTCAGGACTATAATGACTATTCTCACCATTACTATTTCACATTTTTCTGAATGTAGATCAAAAGGATGAACTAGAAAACAAAAATAAGGGTAATTATTTCAGGAAAGGTGGAACTAAAAGTATAGTGTCAATGTTATGATTATACCTAAAACCTCTAAAACAATCAACTGAAACATAAAACACTTGCAGACTAAATTTTAAAGTCTACAGAATATGTTTTTTTGAAATCAACAGACTTCCTGTACAACATCCAGGTAAAAAATAATGGTGGTTGAAGAAAGACTGCTCCATTCATAGTACCAACAAAATGATTATTTAGAAATTTTTCTAAAAGAAACATGCAGGAATTACATGTTAAAATAATAAAACTTTACTAAAATGTAAAATATTTTAATAAATGGTGAGACATAAGGACTTTTAAAAATGTCTCTTAATACCTGACAGCTAGGAATTAAATGACAAAGGTTTTTTTGTTGTTGTTGTTTGTGGCTGGCCGGTAGGGGGATCTGAAGACAAGTATTTTACAGTAAGGAAACCTACCATGTGCAATGAAAACTCTAAACAACCTAAAAATTAATTTCAGAGAGTAACTTCAACTACCGAGCCCACCCAAAACAAATATATACTATGTTGTATCTACATCAGTTCCAGCCTTTTTCCTTCTCTTCCCAAGTTTACACCAAATAGAAACATCAAATAACAGAGGCAAAAGTTGCAGAGAAAACTAAAGGATCAGGAATAGACTACTTTGATTTTATTCCAGGACTAAGTCCCTCATCATTACATATAATATTAAAAATCCAGATACAGTTTCTCACTGTTAGAAACAGTGAGTGAACAAATAAAAGGATAGGTTTTCTCATAAACCCACCTGTCTTACTCTTTTCACTCAATTACCTGTTTATTCAAAATGTTTTTCTAGAGCAAATCACACATATAAGACAAGAATATGACTCGAATAGTTCCTCCTTTAGGCAAAGAACTCACAATCAGATAGGAAGAAAACAACCAGCTATGAGATACGAGTTTCTGGGCACCAAGAAAACTAAATATATAGCAGTGGGATAAATGAAGTATTAATAAAGTTTTGTGATTCTTTTTTTTAACCAAACTTTCATCATAAATTAAGTGATCATTGACCGTCAAAGACCAGAAAGCTGTGTTATCACTTAATTTATACTCTGAATAGGCAACCCAACCTCAAAATATAAGCGCTCTCCCCCCCGCCCCCCCAACACACAAAGGATATTAATTCCAAACTGCTGGTATGGAACAAAGGTAAGTTACATATATATCTAAAGTGGAGAATGTCTTATGTTTCCATTTTAGCTTTGCAACTCCCGACATAATCAACTCTAGATAGAGTATTTCAACACCATAGCCAAGCAAGCTAGAGCAGCATGGTTCTATAATTTTGCTGAGAATTCAAACCACGCTATGTCAATCCCTTGGGTAAGTCATGTAATCTTCTGTGTATTTGTAAAACCTGGGTTTCCTCACAAGGCTATGGTGATAGACAACTGATTAATGTACATGAAAGATACTCTTGATTTAACTGTTCTGGAATGGGATTCTGAATACCAGTTGTTTTTTAATAAGTTCTCCAATGTCTCACCAGTTTTGAGAACCACTGGACTTTAGCACACTGAATGGAATACACACTTTTGAAAATCTATTTAAATCATTCAAAATGTAATACTAATACGTTTCAACTTATATTTCTTTAATTAGTTATGAGGTATGCATTTTAAGAAGTTTGCTTACTGTATATTATAATTATTTTCATGTGAATTATCTCTTCAGATCTGTGGAAGCCTATCTAATATCCTTTAAGACTTCCTTCCATCATTAAGTCTTCCTTCATTCCCAATGAAAACTGCTATCTGTCCTCTTTGCTCCTTAACAGTCTGTACCAAACTTGAGTATGTTTCACAATCTGTCTCATACTATAGTTATGCATGTATACATTATTTTATTTCCTTAGATGACTGAAAGCTACTTAACAAAAAGGGATAGTGCTGTACACTTATTTAACCCTCAGTTTTAACCAGAGATGAAACAAGGTGAACACTGTGAGAAATATTTTTCAAATAATTGAATGTACAAGTATATTCAGGAATACATTGGATTAAATAATTACAAATAGCTCACTAGGACTAATTCTTAAAAAAAAAAAACCAAAAAACTTCAAACTAATAAGTATTCAACCCCATTAAGCAAACTGGTTTTTAAACACAGAGGTTTCTAAAACACACTAAAAAAATACAGGTCTATCCAACTTTACAAAGTATAGTACATCTGATGGAATGCTCTAAATGGACAAGGAGATCAGAGTTATATACTTCTCTTTACTCCCATCCACCACAGGTTGGACAACACTCACTGAAGTTTCAGCATATTGTAGTTCACAAGCTTTCCTTCCTCTGGAAATAGACACAGTGGTTAAGAGCAAGATTTCCACAGACATCAGGCAAAATGGCTATAACACAACCTCTACTATAGGCCGAATACTTGTGTCCTCGCAAAATTTATATATTAAACCCCTAATCCTTAACATGATGGTATTTGGAGATGGGGTTTTAGGGAGGTGATCGGTCTTGAGGGCAGAGCTCTCATGATGAGATTAATGACATTATATGAAAAGTCAGAGTGAGCTTGCTTCCATTCCTCCCTTCCCCCACACCAAATGAGGCTATAGCAAGAAGGCAGCTGTCTGTCTATCAGCCACAAAGAGGGCCCTCACCAGAAGCCATCCATGCTGACACCCTGATTTTGGACTTTCAGCTTCCAGAACTGAGAGAAATAAATGTTTATGGTTTAAGCCACCCAGTCTATAATGTTCTGTTACAGCAGCCCAGACAAAGACAACCTCATTAAGCTTCATTTCTTCCATGGTAAAATTAGGTTCTACAGTTCACAGGATTATGACGCTTAAATGAAATAATGAATGTAAAGCACTTAGCATAGTGCTGGCACATTATAAGATTCTACTAAGATCCCTCAAGTTACTGATAATTATTTTCCCTTTTTTTTTTTTTTTTTTGGCAGCTGGCCCTCAACCTTGGTGTTACCAGCACCACACTTTCCCAAGTGAGTTGACCAGCCAGCCCAGGTTACTGACATTGTACCTTTTCATTTTCAACCCTTGGGTCCTTATATCTCAATAGCAGTGATTATATGATCTGAAGTACAGAAAGAAACTTGTTAATAGGGCCGGCCCGCGGCTCACTCAGGAGAGTATGGTGCTGATAACAGCAAGGCTGCAGGTTCGGATCCCTATATAGGGCTCACTTGGGAGAGCGTGGTGCTGACAACACCAAGTCAAGGGCTAAGATCCCCTTACTTGTCATCTTTTAAAAAAAAAAAAAAAGAAAGAAAAGAAAAGAAACTTGTTAAGTCAGCCGCTTTCAAATTTTTTTTGCCATAATTCATAATAACGAATACATCACAACCCAGCACACATACACACATATATTATATCACTGAAAAAAGGTCATGAAACATTCACCCTTACTTCTTCCAAATGCATTCTAATGATTCTAGTCTAGTTACCCAAAACAAAACAAAAACTGGTCAAAACCTACCACTGATTTCACAACCTTTGGTCATGACCCACAATTTGGAAAATTATGCAATACACTTATACATGAACATATAGATGAAAGATTGAGATATCCTGCCCCCACAAAAACAAACAAAAAAACCCAAAGTGAAAGGGTCTTAAAAATAACTCTACCCGATAAATTATAATTTTTCTAAAAATTACATTTCTAAATCATTCCTGAATTTGTTATACAGTAACTTTTCTTCTGACATACACAGAACAGAGACCTCCATTTGTCACACATTTACAGAAATTTGACATTTTATTTATTAGGATCTCTGGAAGTAATATTCCTTCCCTCAGAACACAAACTACCCCAACTAAATTATTCAAGAATCTGCCAAAAATTGCCAACTCCATTCAAATGAAATTTGAGTAGAGAAATAAGGAAAAGAATATATGCCTGAAAATATACACACTCACATGCAAAAGACTGCTTTCATATAATTTCTTGTTCTAAAAACGTCTACTTCATTGTTGGCTTAAAAAAGAAAATCACCAGAAAATGAAAGGAAACACCCATATATATACAACAGGTCAAAAATTACTAATACATTCCAATTCAGACTGTCCATCATTAGAAGATTATAAAGCATTTTAATAATTCTTAAGCAATCTTCAACTTGTTTGCACTACAATACTATTCTCATACCCATTTCACAGCTGCAATCGTGCTAGTTTTTTCTCGGAAAGGAAAAAGCCTTTACTGTACTTTTAATTTCAAAAATTTAGAATCTAGGTACTGTGATTCAACAGACAAATTAGCATAAAAAGGAGATGATCACTACTAAAATTTTATGGTTCATCTATCAGAAAATTGCAATAACTATAATCTAAATTTTGTAATACTACATATTTCATCATAAAAATTATTATGGATTTATTTAAAAATTAAAGTCTCAGTCAAATTCCCTGATGCAATCAATATAATCTGCTTTCTTCTCTAATTTACTTTGCTAAATCCCACTCCCGCATACCCCCTTTGGGTTATGAAACACACCATTGTCTTTCTCAACCAAAGTATTCATTCCCTCCACTTCTTTGGTTAAATATATTCTTTCTCTTGAACCCAGCATTAAAATGGATACCATCCCAGACTCATTTTCTCCATATTGACTGCAAAAGTAACAATTCCTTAGATTTGTATGTTTTAGTTTATAAGGAACATATCCTAATATTAATGAGTACCCATGAACGTATATACCACTGTACTAAATGCTGAAGTTAGAGAGGAGGGAGAGGTAAATATGAAAGACACTGCTCTCAAAAATGCTCGCAGGAGAAGGGAGGATATGCACACAAAGAATACAGAAGCATGAACAAGGGATTAAGAGAGAGTGCACTAAAAGGGAAGAAATGCTAAGTGTAGGCCAAATACGGAAGTAGCCAACCTCAAGATTCCAAACGGGAATATTTATAGTATGTACTGC
Source organism: Cynocephalus volans (assembly GCF_027409185.1). NCBI lineage: Eukaryota > Metazoa > Chordata > Mammalia > Dermoptera > Cynocephalidae > Cynocephalus > Cynocephalus volans. The sequence goes on from NC_084473.1 coordinate 50,675,282, forward strand.
TTTTAACATTCCAGTGGAGGTCTCAATGAATGCAGGGGTTTTCTGTTGCTGTTGTTACTTGCTTGCTATTGCTTTTGTTACCATGCTCTCAGTTTGCTGTTCACACAGAATGAGACTGATCTAATTTTCTACAAAGGTTAGAGAGAAACACAGATTGGGGTTTTGTATTAAAAAGTGGGGGAAGAGAATTCACTAGATATGAGTTTCACACAATAGAGAAAAGTTAATTCCCAAGTTCCACAATGAGAAAAACTGTTTTAGAAGTTGTACATTTATTTACTAATAAATAAACTTCCCCAAATAAACAATAAAAATCTGCCTCCACTTCAATTAAGAACATGTATTTTCAAGTGCAATTTTATTTTACAACACTGCAGCAAGAATACCTGGGAAAACTGTTTTTAAATAACATTCAGATCTCAGAAGGACATTGAATGGTACTTACTGTTTCATGATTTTTTTCCTAACTGCCTTTCTTAGTGCCTCAATGTAAGGCATTAAAACACACTGGTCAGAATAAGAGGTTTTTTTTTTTTTTTTAAGTAATACATTTAGAATTCATATTTTCTTTCCCCAAATTTCTTGATGGAGCTACAACCCTGCCTGGTCTGTCCTAAATGAACAAAACAGTACACTAACGAGCACACTCTAACCTCCAGAGGGCAGAAATCTTTCACTGATATATCCCAAATGCCAAAAACAGTGCCCAGCCCACACAAGACATTCAAAAAAATGTGTTCAAAGAAAACTGAATCCTGCCTCTACTACTTTGTATTAACCTATGACTACGTACTAACATATGAGCCTCAGTGTCTTCATTTTTAAAATGGAGGTAACTCAAAAGAATACTTGTTACCCCAGGATTGAGTCTAAATCTCCAAAGAAGGAGAAAAGAAAGATGTCACAATATGGAAATGTTCATTAATGAGTTATTTTTTTAAATCTCTGTCCATGAAGTCTAGTTATGGTAAACATTAGACAAAACAATGCAAACGAAGTGGAAATTCAGAAGTAAAATTACAAATTCTGTAAAGAAGCAGAACTTCATGAAGTTGATCAAAGTGATACGGGATGTTAGGTTTTTTTTACGTTTGATAATGGTATTGGTATTGCTGGCTTTTGGGGGTTTTTTTGTGTTTTTTTTTTCCCCCTTAGAGATACATCCTGGAAACGTAGTAAGGAGAAAACTGATAAGGTTTAATTAGCAAATGAAATGATTCCACAGTATAATACGCAGTAATTTACAGAATATATCATGTCACTGTAACAAATGATCTAAATTTGCTTCATATTACACCAAACCCACATACTTTACTAAAATCTAAATTCTGTAAAAAGGGCCGGCCCGTGGCTCACTCGGGAGAGTGTGGTGCTGAGAACACCAAGGCCCCGGGTTCGGATCCCATATACAGATGGCCGGTTCGCTCACTGGCTGAGCGTGGTGCTCACAACACCAAGTCAAGGGTTAAGATCCCCTTACCGGTCATCTTTAAAAAAAAAAAAAAAAAAAAAAAAAAAAAAAAAAAAAAAAAAAAAAAAAATAAATTCTGTAAAAAAAATTTTTTTTTAAAATGAAAGAAAGAAATGATTATGGATGGGGTAAGCTTGTAGGAAAAAAAAAATCAGTGGGGTTTTAAATATGCCTGAGGAATTCAATCTTGTATTTAAAATTTCATTTTTATAAAACATTCCACTACTAAATTTTAAGTTTCAAAAATCACTAATAGTTTAAACTCTCATCTTCTGAAGGACAACTCTAAAGCTAAAAGATGATAAAGTTGGTGGCAAAGCCAGATAGAAACTGAGGTGTTCTAACTAAACCTTGCTGCCTCTCATGAAAGGTAAAGAAGGGCAAGGGGACCAAAAGCAAGTTATAAGATTACCTTTCTTCAACTCCCTACGTTCTCTACATGGCCCTAGAAACTATCTGCCAATACCTTTCACTTACAATCTCCATGATCTGTCTTTACTGCCATTTTCCAAAGACCACTAGTTTATTCCTCCTTTCTCCAATTTGTTTTCTCCTTTCTTAAAAATCTGCCCTGTGATGGATTATATCACACAATCTCTTGAACAAGCAGTTCTTTTTTTTTTTTTTTTTTTTAAAGATGAGACCAGTAAGGAGATCTTAACCCTTGACTTGGTGTTGTCAGCACCATGCTCACCCAGTGAGCAAACCGGCCATCCCTATATGGGATCCAAACCTGGGGCCTTGGTGTTATCAGCACCACATTCTCCTGAGTGAGCCTCCGGCCAGCCCCACAGGGCCAATTTAAGAAAATACACAGAAATAACCTTGCTTCAGAGATGCTAAACAGACCTGCAAGTCTCAAAATGGATTGAAACTATTAAAATAAATTAAAAAGTCAAAAAGGGAGGCCAAATGTAGAACCCGAGTACCTCCCAAACCAGAACTCGACCCCAAACATACCTGTAATGCCCAGATTAGGGGTGTACACTTCTAGTTGGGGATACAGTTCCGGTGCCTCTGAACAGCATTTATACTCTGGTCTTCTTCAGGAATGTAGTTTACCTATGCAACTACTTCTAGTACTTTACAAACTACTCAAAGGGTCCTTGCAGAAAGATTCAAGGACTTATGTGAAGACCAACAGGAAGAAAAATAAATAAAACCATAGAATACCAGAGCAGGTATGGTTCTCAGGAATTATTTAGTCCAACTCCCTCATTTCACTCATAATACTGAAATACATGATTAAGTAACTTTCCCACGGTTGCAGAGTTAGTGGTAGAATCTTGACTTTATTTTCATTACTACTTTCCATTCTTCTACCAAGATTTAAATATGATACTACTCAGCTATCCTCACACATTTGGCATTATTTAAATGTTAACTTATGCAACACACAAGGCTTAAAAAACAAGCTCAACTATAAACAGGTCACCTTAACATGACTTAGGAGAAAAAACACACCCACGATCACAACATGCTCCACCAAGTTCAAAATGTCTCCTGTTGCAATCCCAGGAACCGGCTTCCAGCATTTAACCACCATTCCAAAATAACATTCTACCTCATAGAATTTCTTGATTATTTAGATATAAATGGTTATGAGTTCACAGGTATTAAACCATCTAACTACAATCCTACCCTAAACACCAAGCACTGTCTCCACTGCATTTCAGTCCTTTGTAGGTATGAACTACTTTTACCTAACAAGCCAAAACAATAATAAAACTCTAGATGCTAATTTACCAAACTTGGTAACAATAAATGCTTCAAAAAACAATGCTTAACTATTCCTATGAAGTTCTAGGTTCATAAATCAACACCAGCTATGCCTCCACACACTGGCATACTTATATATTATGCACCTGAAAGGAGCCGTTTTAGTCCCCCAGAATAGTATTCTTCGACAAGACTAATACAAGTGATTAAAATGGGGAATTACTGAAACTGACAAAGTAACTTTATTTTTACTGTGCCTAAGTAACACAAACATATAGGAGGCTCACTTGAATATGCATTTGATTTTTAATCATTTATAAAACATTCTTCTGTTTTGACTAAAAGTGGTTCTTCTCCCTGTTGAGTTCCTTTTTCCTCCACTTCTCTTATGGATAAATAACACCACAAACTTCTTTATACTCCAGTCAAAAGGAGGGCTGTTAACCTTGACATTTTATGGTCACTCTTTGAAGAAGGCAAAGTCTAAATGTTCTAGTTTTTCTTCCTTTTAAATAAAAAGGTAATTATTTTCACCCACCCTCCAAGAGGAGATGAGAAATTTATCAGAGGCCACTTGATAACTGGCAGATATGAACCATCCTATGAGGAAATATAAAGAAGACTATTTATTGCATTACAAAACCCTGAGTCATCACCCAGTTCACTCGGCAGATTTAGGTAAACGCTGAATAAGAGACTTATGTCTTGCGTGTTCATCCATCCATCCCCACATGCAGGAAGACCCAAATGCTACCAGATTTTATGTACAGTTAACCAAAACAAGATACAACAAAATTCTCCTTTAAAAAGTTCTGACAGTGAAGAAGCCCATCTAGGAAATAACGTCTCTAATCTTTTTCCCCTTTGTATTTTTACTTTGACACTATTGTTTGAAACTAATTTATGCAGAAGAACAGCAGCAACAACAGAATTCCGGAAACTGATTTAGGTAATCTATGTTGATCTGAACAACTCGAAAATTAACACAAGCCTGATACTAATAACGCCCTGGACAACCTGACAGCTCTTCCCTATTTTCCTTAGTATGGTAATGGTCTCTCCAAGGGAAATGTCACAACAGGTGCAACATACACTTTCCTCGGGTTCTAAGACAACATTCTCAACACTGACGTCTAATCTCTACAGCCCAAGAATGAGCTGAGGGCTGATTTTAAACCAGTCTTTTCAATCAAATCCACGTAGACTGAGCAAGCCCAAAAAAGCAATATTCACAAGTTTCCCTACAGCCTCCTTCCATTTAGAAAGTTACTAGACGCGAACCAAGACAGATGTGAAGGAGGCAGGGATCGTAGGGGACGAAAGAGCCGGAGGAAGCACGGGGAGAAGTCGAGAAGTCAGGAGTTCCTCCCGCAAAAACGAATCCTCTGTGCCGCGCCTCCCCCACGCGCACAAGTCCAAGGAGGACCTTAGGGGATGGCTCTTCTCTGTCCCTCTGGGCCCGGGGCCCTCCGGCTCCCCAGGGCCCCGCAGGTCGGAAGACAACATTCCGAACCCTTGAGGAGAAGCAACTGTGGAGGGCTGGTGAAGACCACGAGGCCCCGTAAGAAAGTGGCAGGAAGGGGGCTTGAGTGCTTCACAGACTCGTCGCGACTCTGGGACCACTGCACGGGGACGGCTCCAGCCAAGACACAGCTGATGGTCCAGCCGTCCGGACAAAGAGCGACCTTCCCACCCCCCACCGCGACGCCCTCCCACTGAGCCTTTGCCCCCGGCCCGTCCCGTAGGCCCAGGCACACTTACGTGGAGAGTTTCCTGGTCCAGAAGAGGCCTCCGGGCCACAGCTCTTGAAGCTGCACCGCCCGGCCCAGGTTGCTTTTAATCTGGGCCAGCTGCAAGTCGGACTCGGCGTCCAGCCGCTCGGCGTAGGGCAGCAGCTTGTTGTAGACGATCTCCTTCTGCGGGACGAAGCCCCTCGGGCCCAGTCCGGGACGCCCGCCCGGCTCCGGGGGCTCCCCGCCTCCCGCCCGCTCGACCGGCTCCATGAGCCCAGGGACGCCCCCCCACCCCCTCCCACCCTAGCCCTCCCCGGCCCCCACCCCTGTCCGGGCTCCGCCTCCTGCGCGTCGTCGTCTTCCCGGGGCCGCCCACTGCCCGTCGCCCTCGGCCCGACCGCTGGGCCCCCTCTCCTGGCCGGCGCGCTGTTGGGCCTTGCGCGGTCTCCGGTTCGTTGGCAGCGGCAGCGGCCACTCAGCCCACCCCGCACCGGCTCGGCTTGGTGACGCTGCAGCGCCGGGCCCAGAGGTTCCGGACGGGCCTCAAGTCACTTCCGGGGCGGGGCGGGGCGGGCCGACGGCATCGGAGGAGGCGGGAGCGGCGGCGGCAGGAGCCCACGGGGCCGCACCTTCCTCGCCGTGGACTCGGTTCCAAAGCCACCACCCTCGGGCCTCACCGGCCCAGCGCGAGGCTGTCCCACTGGAAACACGAGGCCGAATTCCAAGCTATTGTCCTGACTCGCCTGGGGTCGCGCACTCCCTATGGCAGCCCTCGAGAGGCCGTCGTCGCTGTAGCCTCCAGCCACGGAGTCGCCCTGGTCCCCCCATGCCGAGTAACCCCTGCATCTAGGCTACCAGAGTTTATGGAAAAGCCTATCCACCCTGTATCCATCCCACTTATTCTTACAGATTTTTTACTCTGATCCCTTTAAGTCCCCTAGTTTCTGGTATCCTCCCGGCCGCCATCGAAGGAAATAGATTCCATTGAACAAGTAGTAATTGAAAAACTTTTTTGTGTCAGATGCTCTGTTTGGGCCCTTGAAATGGAAAGTTTAAGAGCACCTAGTTTCTGCCCTCCAGGAATTTACAGTCAAGCGGAGATATAGACTAGTGAATTACAAAGCAGTGCTCTTAGTTGCTAGATAAGTGCAGGATGCCTTGGGAACTGTCAAGAGGAGTTCATACTGGAGGGGAGGGATGTCTGGTAGTTTCCTACAAGGGATACTTAACCTGTAAGGGTTGAGTGCAAAGCGGTTAGAAAAAGAAGGGAAGAGAATGTTTATTTCAGCTGAGAGAACAGCTCTGAGGCTACAAGCTTGTTTTCTAGGAATTCAAAGAAGTTCAGAATGGCTGAAGTTTGTTTGCAAGAGAGGGGAGTGGAGAAATAAAACTGAGAAGAAAATTTAGAGTTTTATCTTAAAGACAAGAAACTTCTGAAAGATTTTTGAGTTTAGAGTGGCATGATAGAATTTACATTTCTGAAGAATCACTCTGTGTGGAGAATGGATTGGAACAGAAAAGATTGGGAACTAGAGGACCCATTAAGATGTGACATATAATGGTTTGGATGTCAGTTGAAATTATTTGAGAGCTATTTCAGCAGAATGACCTTGGCTTGATAGTTGGTAGAATATGAAGAGTGAAAGGGAAGAGACGGGACGATGCTAGATTTCTGGCTTGGAAAGCTGGATAGACACTGACATAGGGAGCCCAGCAGAAACAGCTTTGGAGGCAGAATGCCTGTGGGATGGGTAAGTGTGTTGACATATGGATCAGGAGAGTAATCTAAACTATGGTACAGATTAGCATATAAATGGGTAGAAGGAAATGAGATATACAGTATGAGAAGAATAGGACCTTGACAACCTCCACATGTAAGGATGGACAGAAAGGGGGGAAATAAACCACAAAGTATTCACAAGAAGCAGTCAAAGGACTGGCCAGTTAGCTCAGTTGGTTAGAGCATGGTGCTGGTAACACCGAGATCCAGAATTCAATCCCTGTACTGGCCAGCCACCAAGAAAAAAAAAAAAAAAAGCAGTCACAGAAGCAGGAGTTTTAGGAAAGTGGGCATTACTAAAACCTTCAAATGGAGGAAGTAATCAATCCTACCAAAGATGGCTGACAGGTCAGATGAAATGAAACCTGTGAAGAGTTTATTGGATGAAGGGTTTACTGAGAAAGTATATAAGAACAGTTTCAGTGGAGTGTAGGAATGGGAATCTGATTATGGTGACAAAGGACAAATGGGAAGTGAATAAATAGAGGTAGCAAATATGGACAACCTCTTTAAAAATATTTTGAGTGGGAAGAACAGCGGAGAGATAAGGAGGCATCTGGAATTTAAAAGGGGGATTTTTGAAGGTGGGATATATTTAAATATGTTTTAATTCTGGTGAGAAGAAGCCAGTGGGTAAAGAGGTTGAAGAAATTTGGGTAAGGATGATAGAGAGTGGGAGAGGGTCAAGTCATTCATTTAGCCCTTAGCAATAAACCAGATTGTATTTCCATTGTCAGACAGGAAAGCAAGAAAAGATAACTACAAATGCAGAAAGGTTTGGAGATTTGGTGCCGGAAGTTGGAGAAGTTCTTTCTGATGGTTTCTATTTTTTTCTCATGAAGACAAAAGAATGACAATTATGAGGGAAGCGGCAAGTAGATTTGAGGAAATTGGAGAAGGGTTAGAGTAGTCTCAAAATTCAGGAAACTGATTAGAGAAATATTAGAGTGGCTTGGCTGTTAAGAAGTATGAATCTTCTACCATCTGTCTGCACAATTTAGTGATTTTCTCCAATAATATTTGTCAGTCCAGGATTGTATGACATGCAAGCTGGCATGATAGAATGACAAAGCGGCAAGAGAATGTTATTTATGTTAGTGGTGTTAGCTACCACTTACTAAGCATTTCTCTCTGCTAGTGCTTTACCTACATTATCTCATTAAATTCTCTAAATAGACATAATTGAGTTGAGAATGTTTGAAAGAGAGTGGTTAAAGTCTAAGTTGTTGCAGTCTAAGTGAAGAGAGTAGAGAGCTGATAGGGAGATTAGAGAGGTCAACGGACTTAGACACTGATGAGGTACAAAGACAATATGAGAGGATTAGCCTGAGCAAGGGAACTAGAACAGAAGTGTTTGGATTTAAGATATTTAAGATTTCAAAGAAGCAATTCCAGGTGATGTCAAGCTCCCTGGAAGCAGACATCTGAACAGGAAAAGTTGAAAAAATTATTGGAGCAAAAAGACATGAAGTCTCTTCCTGGTATCCTTTCTGAAATATAATAGAAAACTCTTTGAAGTGCCTCCAGGTGAGAAAGTTGGGAGACCTTAAATTTCTTTGGGGGACTAGTCTGTTTGTTACCAGACTCAGATCCAGCTGCCCACCCCCTTGAAAAGGAAAGAAAAAAACCCAGAAGTCAAATGGTTGGTGTTAGAAAAGCAGATATATTCAGCTGAAGGAGATGGTAGGCTATCCCATCTCAAAGATTTACATTTACTGAGGGTATTTTTTTTTTTTTAAAAGATGATTGGTAAAGGGATCTTAACCCTTGACTTGGTGTTGTCAGCACCATGCTCTCCCCACTGAGCTAACAGGCCATCCCTATATTGGGATCTAAACCCATGGCCTTGGTGTTATCAGCACCACACTCTCCCAAGTGAGCCACGGGCCGGCCCAACTGAGGGGTTTTTAAAGGAAGGCTTGAGGGAGTGGAATGTGGGAGGTGAAAAGCAGGAGAGCAGGAGATGTGAGTTATGTGGGGTCTGTTTCTATGGGTCAGGTACAAGATCCCGCCAAGGCCTCATGTGGTTTCTGTTCTCACCTTCGCTGTTATGTCAGGACCTTGCAAGATTTTGATTTGCGCTGGTGTACTTGGCTGGTGCCCAAGGTCAGCTTCAATCATTTGACCTTGATCATTTCTCAAAACTTTACAAGTCTCAAAGAAGAACTGTTAGCTTTGCAAAGTACTAATTAGCTTCTCGGCCTTGTTTTCCTACTTAGTGAGCAAGATAAGAAAGTCAGTGGATGGGAAGCAAGAGTGGAAAGGAAAAAACTGTCCTTTTTAAAATCCTACCCCCCTCTGCAGCCCAAGCAGCTTTAGGTCCCAACATGGCTTCAGTTCTGCTCACTCCATCATGTTCGTCATTGGAGACAATAACCTAAATTCTGAGGTTGGTTGATCTTCTCCTCTTGATCCAACTCCCAAGTTTTTTTTTTTTTTTTGACCGATAAGGGGATCACAACCCTCGGCATGGTTGTTGTCTGCCCCATGCTCAGCCAGTGAGCACACCGGCCATCCCTATATAGGATTCAAACCCACGGCCTCGGCGCTAGGCGCCGCACTCTCCCGACTGAGCCACGGGCCGGCCCATCCCAAGTATTTTTATCTCTTGTAGGTAAGGAGACACAGCCAAAGAATAACAGAACATTATCCTTTCAGGCAGACCTTACAGGAGACATTTACTTCTTATCAGACCCCTCCAGGAAGGAGACTATAATCGCTGTTCTTGGAAGACCCAGAAAAAGCAATGGACCTTCAAGGAAAATAATATGGAAAGAGTTTTCTCCTCAAGCTGGAGGGATTGGCAGGAATAATTATCAATCATATATTAATGTCTTTTATGTACTTACTGGCCCACTACTTGATAATCCACTTATTAACAATAAACAAAAATTACAGGTTGTTAGTGTCATGCCTTCCCCTACCTTTGTTTTCTCTGTATATGATGTACTTGAGGCTGGAGATATATTGGCAAGTCGATGAATCTCTGTTGCCAGAAACATAATCTTTAAAAGTATTGGAGTTAGATTGACTCATTCTACTATAATTATATGTCCAGACTTGTGCTGATTTGCAATTATTGAAGGCACAAGAATATTGGATCCAAGAAATGTTGAGGGTTTTTTTCCCTAGTTCCTATATGATTTTTAAGTTTTGAATTTTTCATCTAAAAATCCTTCTTAACCAGCCATAGTATCCACTCTACTTCATTTGAGCTAGAGTATATTTGGAGTTCAATTTCTAGTAAGGAGGAAATCAGAGCTAAAGGATGAATTTTCCTATTATTTTATAGCTTTTTGCTAGGCAATTTGACAATTTACTAAAATGTAGCTAGATGTGGCTTTCTTCATATTTATCTTGCAGGGGATTTGTGTTTTTTGAGTCAAAAAAATTCATATCAATCAATTATGTAAAATTTTCAGCTTTTTCGCAATTTCTTTGTATTCCTTTTCTTCTTGAAGAATTCCTATTAGACATATGTTGTACCTTCTCATTCTAATCTCCTTATTTCTTACTTATCTTTTGCAAGTCTTTGTCTCTCTACCTCATTCTGGATAACTTTATCAGATCTCTTTTTAGTTCTTGAATTTTTTGTTCTTTTTTTTTTTTCCTGATCTACTGTCTAACTTGACCATTGAGCTTTTCATTTCAATGACTATATTTTTAATTTTAGAAGTTCTATTTTGTTCTTTTCAGACTCTGTCTAGTCAATTTTTCATTGAGCTTTGTTTTTTATGGTTCCAATGACTTCTAGATTTTAGACATACTTATTTAATTGTTTTAGACAATTATTTAGACATGCCTTCTATAATCTCAAATTCTTATGGGTGCTATTATGTTTACTGACTTTACTGTCTCATGGTGGATCATTTACTTTTATATATATATATATATACACGTATGAATATATATATAACAATTTTATCTTCAGAAAGCTTTTTTTCTCTGTGGAATTCCCATGTGACCCAAAGCATATTCTTTATTTGCTTACACCAGATCCACAGAAGTGTCACAGGTCTAGTACCAGTCAATATTTATGTTCATTTTTCAGCTAGTGCAAATTTGGATTTCTATCTTATGCAAGTTTCAGGTCTGAGAATTCAACCTTGGAGAGTTCTCTTTTTATGCAGCATTTTACTTTTGCTTCCGACACCATTAAGTCCAAACCTTCAACTTCTATCCCTGAGTGGATATTAAAACCCAAGTTGCTTGCTATTTCTGGATCCAGTAACACTGTCCCAAAGTTGATGTAGCTCACACACTTATCACTCTGGATTTCCTTTACTCTTTGTTTCTGGCATCTGGAGAGACTCCTTTTCTGTGTGTGAACTTATCTGTGTTTATTATTTGTTGTTATGTTTAATCCAGCCATGTCCATAGTAGAAGGTTTCTGCATTATCTCAGGCTGCCATGCTTGGAACTGGAAGACCCTTAAGGAATGAACTTCTGTCTGTCAAATATGGACATCATTGGGAACAAATGGGAGTAACTGTATAAATGATTAAGAGCTTTCTTAGAGTCTTCATCAAATCAATTAGGTGATTAGTGATGCCTGTCCACCAGCCTGTATTTAACGATTAAAAAATAATGTATTGTTGGGCCGGCCCGTGGCTCACTCGGGAGGGTGCGGTGCTGATAACACCAAGGCCCCGGGTTCAGATCCCATATAGGGATGGCCGGTTTGCTCACTGGCTGAGCGTGGTGCTGACAACACCAAGTCAAGGGTTAAAATCCCCTTACTGGTCATCTTTAAAAAATAAATAAATAAATAATAATAATAATAATGTATTGTTTAGTATTTTAAAAATACTTATTTGATATTTAAATACAAAAAGAGTTTTTCAGCACCACTGAAGCTCTTTGTGTTTCTTCTTTTTAACAAGCTGTGAATAATGTAGGAGGTGACAGCTTCCCTCATAATCAAATATAGTAAAGAAATGTATTGTATTTTTTAATGGTAGTTGAAGAAATTAACAATAGAGTCATTGGAGAGAGAATAACTAATGCACAAAGAGGGTGTACACTCTTTCCACCTACCCCTAGTTTTTATATGTATAAATAGAACAGGCCTTGCTCATAGGCAGAGAATGGTATTGTCAGCATGAATAATTTGAATAGCCAGCAAGACACTCACACTTGATCACATGTGATGCTTAAAATGCTACCATTTGCAATCTGTTTCTTTGTACTAAGCAGAACTTCTTTCGAAATTTACAGAACAATAAGAGGGGTAACATGTCAAATCCCTAATTCTCCAGAGTGAATTACATATTTGTTAATTCAGTTGACGTTATTGAGTGCGGCAGAAGTTACCAAGTTTTAGATTATAAGATGAACGACACAAGACTTGTCCTCAAGGAGTTCACTGTCTAGTGAATTGACACACATGTAAACAAATAAATTAAAATTGTAACCAAATGTCAGCTGAGGTCTCCCTGCATCTTAAGATCTCAGACAAAACTAATTCAAACTCCTTTCCAGAGACTGAAAATTTCAATGCCTCACCTAATAGTCCTATTGATTTTTGAGGGTTGAGGCTTATATTTTTATGGTCACTCCCAGCTCTAAGGTTTAGCTTCTACTAAACTAGTTCTGTTAAGTGATCATCTTACCATGAGGCTTCTGTTATCCTTGTTCTGGCACTGGTTCATCCCTAACACAGAACCTTGCTATTTTCCTTAATTTCCACAGTTTCCATACAACAAACCATTCACACAAGGCTGCATGCGTGTGATTAAAATGTAAATAGATTCAGGGAGACAAGGAATTTATATGTTAGAAATACAAACAACTTAAAATTTAACATAAAATATTTCTTTTCCTAAAAGATTCATTTCTGTGTGGTTCCTGTTATGATGGGGCTCACTAGTCAGTAGGACAGGCAGACATTAAGCAACTCATTTTATAGGTATTTAGTAGTAATATTGTTAGATGCTTTAGTAGGATAAGGGGTGCTCTAATTGTGTAGAATAGGAGGACTTGGCCTAGACTGGGAGGCCTAGAAAGATTCCTTTGAGGAAGTAGCATTTGATGAATGAAGACTTGAAGAGAAAGATGATTAGAAATGATTCACCTAATGGGCCGGCCCGTGGCTCACTCGGGAGAGTGCGGTGCTGATAACACCAAGGCCCCGGGTTCGGATCCCATATACGGATGGCCGGTTCGCTCACTGGCTGAGTGTGGTGCTGACAACACCAAGTCAAGGGTTAAGATCCCCTTACCGGTCATCTTTTAAAAAAAATTTTAAAAAAAGAAAAAAAAAAAGAAATGATTCACCTAGGAAAACAATGTGAATGGAGGTTTGACGCAGAGGAAGAACTCGGCTTGTAAGAAAAGCTCTGAAAAGACCAATGTGCTCTGGGAGAGAGGTTAAGAATGGTATATAAGGCTGAGGAGGTAAGTAGAATTAGATCATGTAAGTCCTTATAAGTTGGATTAACAATTTTGAATTTTATTCTAAAAGCTATTTCAGATATATGAATACAGTGCTGTGGGCAGTAGCCAAATACTTGGGGGAAGCTGAAATGGTGACATTTGGGTCTTAAAGTCTTGGTGTGAAGTGGGTGAGTTTTTTCCAAGCAGGGGCATCAGTATGTGGAAAGGCCTAAAGTTTTCAGTAAGCCCACTTAGGGCAGGGACCATGAATACAGTGTGATGGAATCACAGAAAATGTGAATAATGGCAAGAGAAGAGACAAGAAGGCAAGCTGAGGCCAGATTACAAATGGTCATATATACCCTCCTAAGGTGCTAGGGGTTTATTCTGTAAGCATTGAGGCAGGCACATGACATGAAGGGCCTTGTGGTTTAAAAAGATAACTGGGCATCAGCCAGTACATTGACGGGGCAACCAGTGGTGAACAGTGAGTTGCTTTAGAGGGAAATGATGAAGGCTAAAAGAATGCCTTGGTAGTTGGCAATTAGGAACAAGAGCTAATTTAAACTTGATACCAAAACTGGGTGAGGAAATGATAGACCAATCCCATCTGAACACAGATGGAAAAACTCTTAAAAATTCCAGCAAATTAAATCCAGAAGTGTATATAAAAATAAATAATACATTAAGACCAAGCAGTGTTTATCCCAGGGACACAGTTCAGCGTTGGAAAACTCTACCAATGGAATTCACTACATTAATGCAAAAAACCCCACATTTTGAAAAATATGGCAGAATGAATGTAGAAAAAGCATTCACTCATTCATGATAAAAAATCTTATCATGGTCAGTTAGCTCAGTTGGTCAGAGTGCAGCCTTATAACACCAACATCATGGATTCAGATCCCCATACTGGCCAGCTGCCCAAAAAACCACCAAAAATAAATAAATAATCTTATCAATTTTAAAATAAAAGGGAACTTCTTTAAACCTAATAAAATTTCTATCAATCTCTATACTTAGTAAAATTTTGGAAGCCAACCCATTAAAGTCAAGAACAAAACAAGGATGCTAGTTGTGTCAATAAGTTGGGCCGGGGCTGGCTGGATAGCTCAGTAGGTCCTGATAACACCAAGGTCAAGGGTTCGGATCTCTGTACTCGCCAGCCATTCAAAAAAAGGAAAAGGCCTGGCCGGTTATACAGCTGGTTAGAGCATGGTGTTAATAACACCAAAATCAAGGTGTACCAGCCAGCTGCCAAAAAAAAAAGTTGGGCCACGTTATGCTCCATTATAAACTGTCCCCAAATCTCAGAGTAGCTTAAGGTTTCCTATTCCTTTATAGTATATTCCATTTTACGTCAAGAAGAAACCCTGCTCCATGTTGTCCTCACTCCAAGACCCAGGCTGATGGCTATCTGGAAAATACACAACAGAAATATATACGTATAAGGGGCCGGCCCATGGCTCACTTGGGAGAGTGTAGTGCTGACAACACCAAGGCACAGGTTTGGATCCCTATATAGGGATGGCCAGTTAGTTCGCTTGGGAGAGTGTGGTGCTGACAACACCAAATCAAAGGTTAAGATCCCCTTACTGGTCATCTTTAAAAAAAGAAATATATATATATATTCACCAAAGGACATCTACTTAAATATTCATAGCAGCGCTATTCAAGAGAGTTTAAAACAGAGAACTATCCAAATGCCTATCAAGAATATAATGGTGAGTAATGAAAATCAACTACAATGTACATTGAGAAGTTAAAAAAAAAGTATAATGGTGAAATTGTGATGTATTCACACAATGAAATACTACATAGCAATGAAAATGAAAAATGCACAAATATATGCAAGAATATGGATGAATCTCAAAAACATAACGTTGGAGCAAAAGTAGCCAGACACAAAAGAGCACGTTCTTTTTTTAAATTTTAATTTTTAAAACGTATTATTTTTTAACCAACTTCTTGACATGGTAGAAAAGAGCATGTTCTATATGATTCCCATTTATATGTTATGTAACAGGTCAAACAAATTCGTGGTGTGAGAAGTCAGCATAGTGGCTGCCCTTGAGGGTAGAGTACAGAATGCAAGGGGACATGAAAGGGGCTTCTAGGTGCTGGTTATATTCTGTTTCTTCATCTAGGAGTTGGTTACATAGGTGTGTTTAGTATGTTAAAATTCATCAAGCTATACACTCATGATATGTATCTTTTTATGTATATGTGTTATGCTTTTAGATATGTATACAAATTTAAAACAGAAGCTCCAGGCTTCTATACAAAGTGTAGGCTCCTAATTCCCTTTTAGCCAAGGGAAGAGGGTAAGTCCTTCCACTCCCAGTCTATGGCCACTTCATTTTGGACCTCTGGATAGTCAATGATGGTGATAAGCATTTGCTATGGGGAAAATCACCACTCCCACCCATAGGGTGTAGGCTAGATTTCTGAACTCAGAACCTGAGTAATTCAATTTTCCAGGTGTTGTTGCTTTATTTTGTTTTCTATGGGTTTTTTTGTTTGTTTGCTTGGTGTTTTGGGTTTTTTTTTTTTTTTTTTTTTTTCTAAAAAGATGACCGGTAAGGGGATCTTAACCCTTGACTTGGTGTTGTGAGCACCACGCTCAGCCAGTGAGCGAACCGAACCGGCCATCCGTATATGGGATCCAAACCCGGGGCCTTGGTGTTATCAGCACCGCACTCTCCCGAGTGAGCCACGGGCCGGCCCTTGGGGGGTTTTTTTTTGCAGCTGGCCAGTAGCAGGGATAGAACCCTGGACCTTGGTGTTATCAACACCACACTCTAAAAACAAACAAACAAACAAACAAACACACTCGCTCTAATCAACTGAACTAACTGGCCAGCCCTGTCTTTTAATCTTTTTATTCTGGGATAATTGTACAGTCACACATAGTGGTAAGAAATAATAGAGAGATCCATTGTGCCCTTCACCCAGTTTCCCAATATTGGTAACATCTTGCAAATCTGTAGTCCAGTATCACAATCTGGATATTTATATTGATACAGTCAAAAACAGTTGAACATTACCATAGGATGACCAGAACAACTCCATTACCACAAGGATCACTCCTGTTGTCCTTTACAGCCACATCCACTTTCCTCATCCTAAGCCCTAGAAATCACTAATCTGTTCTCTAGTTCTACAATTTTTTCATTTCAAGACTGTTAAATGAATGGAATCATACAGGTTGTAACCTTTTGAGATTGTCTGTTTTCTCTCAGCATAATTCCCTAGAGAATCATCCAAGTTGTTGCATGTAGCAAAGTTTGTTCCTTTTTATTGCTGAATACTATTCCCTGGTATACACATACCATGGCTTGTTTAACCATTCACCCACTGAAGGATAACTGGGTTGTTTTTGGCTGTTCCAAATAAAGCTGCTGTGAACATTCATCTACAGATTTCTGTGTAAACACAGTTTTAGTTTCTCTGGGATAACTGCCCTGGGGTGCAATTGCTTGGTCAAATGATAGTTGCACGTTTAGTTTTATAAATAAAAAATTGCCGAACTGTTTTTTACAGTGGCTATATTATTTTATATTCTCACCAGCAATGTATGAGTAATCCAGTTTTTCTGCCAATATTATGTGTTGTCACTACCTTTTATTTTAACCATTCTAGTAAGTGTGCAGTGATATCTCATTGTGGATTTAATTTGTATTTTCCTAATGACTAATGATGATGCACTTATTTTCATGAGCTTATTTGCCACTTTTATATCCTCCTTAGTGAAATGTCTCTTGTTTTTTAGCCCTTTTTCTAATTGGATCGCTTGGTTTTTTACTGCTCAGTGTTGAGTGTTCTTTATATAGTTCAGATACTATTCTTTTGCCAGATTTGTGGTTCAAAAATATTTTCTTCTTGTTTGTAGCTTGTCTCTTCATCCTTTCGCAGGGTCTTTTGCAGAGTAAAACTTTTTAATTTTGATGAGGTCCAATTTATTGATTTTTCCTTTTATATGTCAAACTTTTGGTATCAACTCTGAGAACTAGTCCTAGAGTCCAAAGATTTTTTTTCTTAAAGTTTTACAGTTTTACGTTTTACACTTAAGTCCATGATTTATTTTGAGTTAACTTTTATGCAAGGTATGACATTTAGGTAAAGGTTCATATTTTTTCTATGAATGTTCAAGTAATTCAGTTTTAAATAACACCACTAGAAGGTCACCAAGAGTCTGGTCCAAGTAGCAATATTTCAAATCCAGTCATTTCATTTCAGTCTTTACTCAAACCTGCAATGGAAAGACTTTCAGGCCAGTGTGTGCCTACTAGCACCATATTACGATCCACTGTGAGTCAGTACTTGAATAAAAAGACATATCTCTCAAGAACAAAAAGTAAGCTTTGTAGACAGTTCTTAAGTTAATCATTAGTAATACGAAGAATGCATTTGCCTAATTCTACTAGGAAATGGTCCTGCTAAAAACACACCTAATCTATGTTATTCAGAACACTTTTAATAGCAGACATATGTAATTGTTTTTGGCTGCTCAGCATCTGAACCTGTTTGTTGGATTTGGATAACCCCCCATTATTTAGGTCTTGGTGTGAAGTAGGCTCCTGCCTCTAACTTCAGAAGCCTAAGGGGTGAGATTCTCCCTTTACTAACTCCCCTGACAGTCTTTTCATCCAGATTTGGCCACCATGTACTTTGAACCTGGAGCAAGTGATGCCAAGACGAAGGGATGATTAATGATATTGGATCTGTGGTAGCCATACTATCAGCAGTCTGGCATCACGGCTATGTTTATCATGAGCACTGGCTGCCTACAGTGGCCACTATGTCAAATAGTAGAGATGGCATGTGTTGTTGGTGGCAGCAGCACCTTCACAAGATTGTTTTTGCCACCCCCACTCCCTTGATTCCAGCCCATTATCTGAAAATGTTTCTTATCATTTGTCATCAATTCTGTGAGTTACCTCAGACTTTCCAATAAATTCATCTTCCGTTTAGGTTAGTCAGTTTGTTATTGACAATCAAGATAGTTGACATATCAAGAACCCTCACTTCCAGCAAATCAGTCTAAAGGAGTGGTTTAGAGAGCTCCTATCCCTAAATTTCTGACTCAGTGGGTCCAGGGTGGGGCCTGGGAATTTGCATTTCTAACCAGTTCCCAGGTGAAGCTGATGCTGCTGGTGAAGGGGCCACCCTTGATCTTCATCAAGGATGGTGTGATTTTATAGTTTTCTTTCAAACAATTGCTGACTAGTGTTCCATTGTATGAATATACCAGTTTGCTTATCCATTCATCTGTTGATGAACATTTCAGTTGTTCCCAGTTTTTGGCTATTACAAATAAAGCTGCTATGAATATTCATATAAAGGTCTTTGTATGGACATATATTTCCGTTTCTCCTGGGTAGACACCTAGAAGTAGAATGGCTGGATTACATGGT
The DNA here is from genome assembly GCF_027409185.1 of Cynocephalus volans. Lineage (NCBI taxonomy): Eukaryota > Metazoa > Chordata > Mammalia > Dermoptera > Cynocephalidae > Cynocephalus > Cynocephalus volans. The sequence goes on from NC_084473.1 coordinate 50,693,777, forward strand.
AGGTATATGTATAACGTTTTAAGAAACTGTAAGCTGTTTCATTTTACATTTTTACCAACAGTGTATGAGAGGTCTAATTGCTCTACATCTGTGTTTACATTTGGAATGGTCAGTCTTGAAACTAGCCATTCTAGTGGGAGTGTAGTATCTCACTGTGGTTTTAATTTGCATTTTCCTAATGATTAATAATTTTGAGTGCTTATTTAGCATCCACGTATCTTTCCTGGTAAATGTCTTAAAATCTGTATCTCCTTTTGGGGAGCTTATTTGTTTTCTTATTATTGAGTTTTGATAGTTCTTTATACATTCTGGAGATAAATCCTAATCCTCTACAGTATACGCGATTTGCAAATATTTTCTCCCAGTCTGTGCCCTCCCATTCTGTTATTAGGCAGAGTCATTTTTGCAAAAAATATCATTTTTTGCAAAAACTGATCCTTACCAGTTTTTCTAATTACCTCCCTTAGTTGCTAGATATTCAAATTATTTCTTTTTGAAGCACATTCTTTTTCTATTCTCTCTTCTTCTATTGTTAACTAATATAATTGCAGACCCTCACTTACCAGTAGCATTGTGTATAATTTTAAGAGTTCCCTATATCACTTTTATCAACTTTATGAAAATTTGTTCCTGTTGAAAAACCTGCAGTTTCATTCTTGTTTGCATTTGATTGATATTTTTGGATATTCACCACAATCTCTAAATTCAAGCCAATAGTGAAATCAACTGAGGGCAACTGAATGAGATAGGATAGGAAAAATAAGTGCTAGTCTTTTGTATAGAAAAATATTTGAGTAGAGATTTGTTTTATAAATGATCAGTTCATTCATCAGGCAATATGTAGGTCAACAGTGACCTTGACAGGCACACTTTCAGAAGCGTGGTGTGACAGGGGAGCTGGACTGAAGGAGATTCAAGAGTGACTTATTGGTGAGAGAGTGGAGATACATGTAAAGACAGGATATTTCAAAAAGTTTTCCTGTGAGGGGAAGCAGAAGAGGGAGAGGTAACTTAAAGAGGAAATAAGTCAAGAGAAGCTTTTTTTCAGATGGGAGATGCCAGCACATGTTTGTTTGGGATCAGGACAAGTCTTTAGAAAGAGAGAGATAACAATGTGAAGAGAGAGGTTGGATCTAGAGCAGGAATGACATAATGGGAGGGGGGACACTGGCTCCTTCGAAACTGGAGGGAAGAAGGAGAAAACATACAGCTGCAGGTAGAATCATTGATCTGGGAATCAAAAGGTGAGCAACTTCTTCTTTTTTTTTTTTTTTTTTTTAAAGATGACCGGTAAGGGGATCTCAACCCTTGGCTTGGTGTTGTCAGCACCACGCTCAGCCAGTGAGCAAACCGGCCATCCCTATATAGGATCCGAACCCATGGCCTTGGTGTTATCAGCACCGCACTCTACCAAGTGAGCCACGGGCTGGCCTAGGTGAGTAACTTCTGATGGCTTTTATTTTCCCAGGGAAGTATGAGGCAATGTCCTCAGTTGAGAGTAGAGGGTTATGGAAAACATGTGGAAGATGTGAGGAAAAAGTAGAAAGTTGGGAATTTTATTTGTAGAGTAAGGAAGTAAATAATTTGGGGGAAAGGAGGTATAAGATGGGAAGCTGGCAGGAGAGAGGTCATAATAGGGATGGACTATGGAATTATTTTCTACGTGTTTTGTTAATGAGAGTCAATAACTTGAATTTATATCATTAAAATGTTTCAATCTCTACCAAGATTTACTTCAATAGGAAAATATTGTATTTAGCAGCAGTTAAAAATAGGACTGAAATGATTAAGCCCTCAACCAAATAGTTCTTTATTAGCTCAAAACTACTTTAGCATAACAATTTCATTTCCAAATTACTCTAGCACTAAGCAACTGAAACTCAATGACCAAAAGCCAATCAACCAATCAATCTCCTCCAGCCTAAGACACTCAAAAAATATACCTCTAACATTACACTATAACTTCCACCCTCAAACAAAACAGGAAGAGTGGTTATGTTTAGCTGATAGTGTTAGATGGCCTGTCATGTAGCGTTTCCGTTACATTCTGAATATCAAGTTGGTTCATTAGGTGACAGTTCTTTATATATATGTTTCCAGTCCTGCCATGGCAAAAATGTCTTTCCATTTTTGCAGAAGTGTCTCATGAAAGCAAAGCATGAAGTATATTCAAAGAAGTTTCAAAAATCTTTGCTATCTAAAGGACATATTTTTAGTGCATGTTCTGACTCTCATATTTGCTAAACTCCAGCTGCAGCATTTGTCTCAGAATTGCTTTGCCCCTCCCGTTGATCCCATTATTACTTTCAGTTATGAGATGAAATGTTCTCTTTAAAAAAAATTCCTTTGGGGCTGGCCAGTTAGTTCACTTGGTTAGAGTGTGATATTATAATACCAAGGTGAAGGGTTCAGATCCCCATACTGGCCAGCCACCTAAATAAACAATTAAAAACAATAAATAAATAATAAAAATTAAAAAACAATAAATAATTCTAAATAAACAATAAAAAATTCTTTCCTCTAAGTAATGTCCAAATAGCTACTTTAGTCTTTTATTTAATTTCAAATTAAATCAGACAAAAGATTTCAGCCTTTAAAATCTCATTCAGGGCCAGCCCGTGGCTCACTTGGGAGAGTGTGGTGCTGATAACACCAAGGCCATGGGTTCAGATCCCTATATAGGGATGGCCAGTTAGCTCACTTCGGGGATCATGGTGCTGACAACACCAAATCAAGGGTTAAGATCCCCTTACTGGTCATCTTTAAAAAAAAAAAAAACTCATTCAAACATGTGGGTGACCTTGGTGTTTTTCTCAATGCATAAATCATTATCACATTTCTTAGTTTTCCAGTGCATTAAATAATTAAACTTAAAATATGCCTTTTCTAGACACAGTTAATTCAGTGCTATCGAGATAATTTTTACTTTTATGAATTTTTAATTCTATAGCTTTTATCTGTTTCCAAAGTAGTGTCATATTAGACTCTTAACGTTTATTAAAGACCCATGATGTGCAAAGGGCTATTCTAGGCACTTTTGGTTCTAGGAGATTAAGATTCATTGATAATCTGGCTTTTCTGTTTATAATGGTGTAGGTTTGGGTCTCTCAGGAAACAGACACTGAGATGGAGTTTGAAGTGCAAGAGGTGTAGAGGGTAGGGGTGGGTGTAGCAGTGTACCACCTAAGACAGATAAAGGGGAAGGGAAGAGGACTGAGTAGAGAAAGCCTTCAGACTTGGATGCTGATCTGATACCTGTGAAAGGAAAGGGGGAATTAAACAGGATTGGACAGGCGGAGCCTCAGACTTTGATGTGCATCTAGCAAAGTCTCAGCCAACCCCCAATGGGGGCTCCAGAACAAAGATTGCCTGTTACAGAACTCCTACATTGGGAAGAAATGGCCCTGGTAGTGCTGCCATGCTCAGTCATTGGTGGGGGCTGCCTCGAAAGATCATGACCTCAGCTTGAATACTGCTGTGGTAGATCCAGAAGGTGTTGCAGCTGAAAGGCCATCAGCTAAATGCATTCTTCCAGCCGATGGGAGATCCAAGCAATGTGTCTTCATGCCTGCCACATCAGCTGCACCCCTGTGGTAATATTGCTCCACTCAAACAGTTTGGTTCTGTACTTCACAATTCAGAGCATTGACTGTTGCACAGCCTCCTAACTCTCCTCCTTTTGACCAGTCCCTCATCTCTCTATTAAATACTGTTATCAGATTAATCTTCCTAAAAGATCATTTTTATCTTGTCAGTCTTTTGCTCAATAATATTCACTGACTCCCTATAAACTACAAAATAAAGGCCAGACTCTCTTTCTTGTTTGTTTTTGGCAGCTGGCCGGTACAGGGACCTGAATCCTTGGACCTCGGTGTTCCAAGGTGGCACTCAAACCAACTGAGCTAACCAGCCAGCCAAGCCCAGACTCTTCACCCTGATACTCAAGACTAACACATGACTGGCCACAACCTTCCTTTCTGTTTTTATCCTACTTTGTGGTCAACCCATATGGAACCTACTCGTGATCTTCTAAACATTTCATTCATATTTACATATTTCTTGTTGCTCACATAATACCTCCTACTCTATTTGACACACCATTCTCCCTTTTGTCTGCCTATCAAAATCCAGCCCATCTTTCCAGGCCCAGTTTACACTACCTCTCCTACAGACAGTAGTATCTGACCCTTATTCAGAAATAGTTCAATGTGTCTCCCACTTGTTCATATTCTTCCTTCTTTTGTTACTCAAGTTCTAATGTAAACATATCTCTTTCTCAGCTACACATTATTTCCTTTGTGATAAGAGGAACACAGTGTTGTTTATTACTCAGCAACTACTCCACGATGGAATGAAGAGAAAGAGAAAGATGAATGAGGGAGTAGATAGTAAGAAGCCACTAAAGAAATGCCAAGAAAGAAAGAAAGAAAAAGAAGAGAGATGAAACCTCAAGGTGATATAGAAAAACATATTGAGAAATAAAAGAATACTCCATGTGACTGTTTAGGGGAATGGATAACCCTCTTCACCTTCTGTTTTCTTTCTTAGGTACAGATTAAGAAAAAATTCTTTACAGACATGCTTAGGTTATTCATGGATGGACTTTGGTGGAGCTTGCTGATCAAAAACTTTTTGGGGGCCGGCCCGTGGCTCACTAGGAGAGTGTGGTGCTGAGAACACCAAGGCCCCGGGTTCGGATCCCATATACGGATGGCCGGTTCGCTCACTGGCTGAGCGTGGTGCTCACAACACCAAGTCAAGTGTTAAGATCCCCTTACCGGTCATCTTTAAAAAAAAAAAAAAAAAAAAAAACTTTTTGAAATTGATGAAAATTTTGTATACATGTATATGTGCATTTTGGGGGGAATAGCATCCATAGCTTTTAACTGATCTATTTTATTTTATTTATTTTTGGTGGCTGGCCAGTAAGGAGATCCGAACCCTTGACGGTTATAACACCACGCTTTAATTTTTATCTGGTTTTTAAAAGGGTCTGTGATCACAAAATGATTTTAAATCACTAGATCAGAGTTTGGGGCCTTGGTAGAAGAGAGGTCGAGCAGGATCGAGTGTGATTTGGCAAGTAGTCGGCCACTGGTAATCTTAAAGAAAGTAGTTTCTAAAGAATGAAGAAAGCAGAAAGCAGAACCCCAGAAATTAAGGGGTGAGTGGGTGGTAAGAAAACGGAGGTAGCAAATATAGACTTTGCCTTCCAGAAATGTCTCAGTGAATGAGGAAGAAAATATTTCATAATTTGAGGAATAGTAGGATCAGGGGAAGGGTTTTGTTTTTGTGGGGGGTTTTTTGGATAGGAGATAATTGAACTTATTTACAGAAGAGGTGAAAATGGGATAATTAATAGAGGAAGTATGTGGGGAAGTGTCTGAGTTTATGCTGTGGCAGCAAGCCCAAGATATTAGTGACTTAAAACAAAAAAGTTTATTTCCTGCTAATGCAAACTTTTAGTGTAGCTGTCCTCCACACTGACATTCCCTGATCCAGGCTGCTTTGATCGTTGGGCTCTCTGTTCAAGACTGAAAAGGAAGAGAGAGCCTAGAGGGATACAGAAGAATCCCACTGCCGCTGCTCTGAAGTGATGCCTGTTACTTCCACTCATGTTTCACTAGCGAAAACTAGTCATATGGTCATGCTTAATTGGGAGAGGGGTCAGGGAAGTGTAGAAGAAATATGAAAAGAGATTTGGGGAGCACATAATTATCTCTGCTACATAAAGCAATCGAGAATAAAAGCAAAAGGAATTCTGGGAAGTTGGAAACGGCATAGTTTTTTATTATCCCCAGATTTTCCCACAAAAACAGATAAAGAAACTTGAATGGCAAAACCTAAAACCCACAAATAACATCAATAACAAGTTCAGATACAAAGTATACACATATGGGGACACATCATGATACAACAAGATTCATATGTGGAAGGAGGCAGAGGGACCCAAAACAAAACAGAACACCAAATTACCTATAAAGATGGTACCAAAGGAAGGTGATGCACTTAGTGTGTAAAATCTTAAGAGAGCTCATCTGAGGTTAGAAGTCAAAATTGGGGAGAAACTTTGTGGGCTCCATTTCTCAGGCAAACACAGGAAACTACTGGAAGACTGAATGGTGTTAAAATGGTCTAGCCCCTTTGGGATAGTGCTAGAATGGTCTAGGCCCTATGCATTCTCAAAACCAACCTAAGTTCCCTTCCAGGATCAAGCCCTACATAGGAGAGAAACTGCTTAAACAAGACAGAAAACAGGCCATGTTTTATAACCACTACAAACAATAAATTAATTAAAGAAACTCCAAATCTGAAAATTTACCCTCTAGTCTATTTTCCGTAGCAACTATACTTTGTAGCAATGTCCAATCTCACATTTTGGAGGGTTTGCTATGAGACTACCAGGCACTATTAAGATACTTTAATAATAAAATGTAGTCAACACAGATGCCATTTCTCTCATTATCAAATTCCCAAGGAAAACAAAGGTCTGAAGATGAAAACCCCATGCAAACTAAGTCCAAAGGAATTAATGTCTGAAATCATATTCACTTGCCCTTGAGATTTAAACTTTAAAGAAATTAATGTTCAGAATTTATCATATTTTACTCAATCTTATTTAAAGGGGTTCTTTCTTTTTGGCAGCTGGGCCTGTGTGAAGATCCAAACCCTTGACCCTGGTGTTATCAATATCACTCTCTAACCAACTGAGCTAACAAGCCAGACCCTAGAGGGGTTCTTGAGGCTTAAATTGGGTTGGATTTTTTTTAAAAACAGTTGCAGCTTGGACAGAAATTTTATTAGTTTAATATCAAGTCTCTCATTGAGCTTCTTGAGAGTCCAAAAAGTAAATGAGGCACAAAATTATTATAGCAGTGTTCCTTCACTCAACAAATTTAGAAAAAAGCTATTCTCCAGCTTTTTATATAGTTATTCCAAGATGATGTTCCTAGAGCACATTAATTGGTGTTGTCAAATACCAAGTGAGAGATTCTGAAGCCAAGGTTGGCTGGGAGAAATATTCTGAGTTTTAACTTTACCAGGATGGTTGATCTTTCATAAGGTTCTGGAATCCATGCCTGTGAACATAAACATAATTAGGAGATGTTGAATTTGGCACTTTGAATCTTCCATTTCTAGGGAGAAGATTTACCTACTCAAATTAACTCCTCTCTCTGACAGTGGCATTTGAGATATTGTTGTCCTCTTGTGAAGCTTAGAAATTTATACAATTTGAAGACTGTATCAGTTAGGATAGGTTGGGTTATACTGTAGTAACAAAGAACCTCAAAATCTTAGTGTTTTGAAACAACAACTGTTTATTTTTCACTTATATATCTATCAAGGATTGGCAGGGAGTTCAGATCACATCATAGTCACTTAAGGAATAAGGATGATGTAATCTCAGCAGGTTTTTCCAGGATGACCCCAGTAGTGGCAAGGGAATGTGATAAGTTGTGCCCTGGCTCTTAAAATTTCTTCCCAGAAGTAGAACACCTCTCTTCACTTTCATCTCTTTCATTCACATTCCTCCAGCTAAAGCATGTCGTATGGCCTTCTAACTTCACAGGGGACGTGGAAGGGCAATCTTTCCTTTGCACTCTAAGTTCTTGCCCCTTCAGTGCTACATTTAAAGTGAATTCTGTCTACTGATGCTGCTTATGAAATATCTCGCGAGCCAACAATTTGTCTTTGGCTACAAGCTGCTGTGACTGCTTCCAACTATAGAATAGCTTAAACCAATGTTTCCCAAACTGATTGGATCAAACAAGTCTCTTGGGTTCTTATTAAAAATACTGATTCCTAAATCCTATTCCTGCAGACACACTTTAGTAGATCTGAGGTCAAGCCCCCAAATCTGTATTTTTAGAAATACCTTCTGTTAGGACAAAGAAACCTCTCTCCTAGCATAGTTTTATTGTTATTACTGTTTTTAATAAACTTTATTTTTTAGAGCTATTTTAGGTTCACAGCAAAATTGAGCAGAAAGAACAGAGAATTCTCATATATTCTCTGCCCCTACACATGCACAACTTCCCCCACTATCAACATCTTCCACAACAGTGATACATTTGCTACAATTGATGAACATACATTGACACATCAATTCATCCAAAGTCCACAGTTAGGGTTCGCTCTTGGTGTTGTACATCCTATGGGTTTTGAGAAATGCTCAGTGGCATGTATCCACCATTATAGTATCATACAGAATAATTTCACTACTCTAAAAATCCTCTGTGCTTTGCCTATTCATTCCTCTCTCTCCCTTAATCCTTGACAACCCCTTATCTTTTTACTGTCTCCATAGTTTGGCCTTTTCCAGAATGTCATGTAGTTGAAAGCATACAGTATGTAGTCTTTTTAGATTGGCTTTTTCACTTAGTAATATGCGTTTAAGTTTCCTCCATGTCTTTTCATGACTTGATAACTCACTTCTTTTTAGCACTAAATTATATTCCATTGTCTGAATGTACCAGTTTATATATCCATTCACCTACTGAGGGATAGTTTGTATTTTCCCCAGGTTTTGGCAATTATGAATAAGCTGCTAAAACATCCACGTGGAGGTTTTTGTGTGGACATAAGTTTTCAAATCATTTGGGTAAATACCAATACCATATGCAATTGCTGAACTATATGGTACAAGTATGTGTAGTTTTGTAAGGAACTGCCAAACTGTCTTCTAAAGTGGCATTCAGGGCATTTTGCATTCCCACTAGCAATGAATGACAGTCCCTGTTGTTCCACATCTTCACCAACATTTGATGTTGACAGTGTTTTGGATTTTAGCAATTCTAATAAGTGTGCAGTGGTATCTCACTGTTGTTTTAATTTGCAATTCCCTAATGACATATTCTGTTGAGCATTTTTTCATATGCTTACTTGCCATCTGTATATCTCCCTCACATGAGGTGTCTGATCAGATATTTTGTGCACTTTTTTAAATTTTTAATTTTTTCATTTTAATGTTTACTTGTAACACATTTGTGGGGTACAGTGTACTGTTTCAATGCACACATATACTGCACAGTGATTCACTGAGGGTAGAGAGCATAGCTTTGTATCCATTAGTTCACCACTTCTCCTTATTTTGTCCATTTTTTAAACAGGTTGTTGATTTTCAAATTATCAAGTTTTAAGAATTCTTTGTATATTTTCAGTAATAGTCTTTTATCAGATATGTCTTTTGTAAGCATTTTTTCCCAGTCTGTGGCTTGTCTTTTGATTCTCTTGACTGTCATTTGTGGAGAAGAAGTTTTTAATTTTAATGAAATCCAGCTTATCAATTCTTTCATGGATTGTACCTTTCGTGGTGTATCTAAAAAGTCATCACCAAACCCAAGGTCATCTAAAAATAAAATTTAAAAAAAAGACAAACCCAAGGTCATCTAGATTTTCTCTTATATTATTTTTTAGTAGTTTTATAGTTTTGCATTTTATATTTAGGCCTATGATCCATTTTGAGTTAATTTTTGTGAAGGGTGCAAGATTTATGTCTAAATTCTTTTTTTTTTTTTTTTGCATGTGGATTTCCAGTTGTTTTAGCACCATTTATTGTTAAAGATCAGTTGATGATATTTATGTGGGTCAATTTCTGGTTTCTCTTTTCTGTTCCATGGATTTCTTTGTCTTTTTTGTTTTTTGGGTTTTTTTGGCCAATACCACACTGTCTTGATTACTGTAGCTTTACAGAAAGACTTGAAATCAAGTAGATTTGATTTGAATCAATCAAAGACTTGAAATCTACTGACCTTATTCTCCTTCAATATTGTGTTGGCTCTTCTGGGTCTTTTGCCTCTCCATATAAACTTTAGAATCAATTTGTTGATATTGACAAAATAACTTGCTATGATTTTGATTGGGATTGCATTGAATCTATAGATCAAGTTGGGAAGAACTGACATCTCATGAGCATGGTATATCTCTCCATTTATTTAGTTCTTCCTAGATTTCTTTCACCAGAGTATTATAGTTTTCCTTATATAGATCTTATATATTTTTTATTATATATTGGGGGATGCTAATATAAGTGGTATTGTGTTTCTCATTTCAAATTCCACTTGTTCATTGCTGGTATATACGAAAGCAATTGACTTTTGTATATTAAATTTGTATCCTGCAACCTAATCTAATTGCTTATTAGTTCCAGGAGGGTGTTTTTGTGGATTCTTTCAGATTTTCTACATAGACAATCATGTCATTCATAAACAAAAATAGTTTTATTTCTTCCTTCCCAATCTTGATGGCTTTTATTTCCCTTTCTTGTCTTATTTCATTAGCCAGGACTTTCAATATGATGTTGAAAAGGAGTGATTAGGGGATACCCTTGCCTCGTTCCTAATTTTAGTAGGAAAGTTTCTGGTTTCTTGCCATTAAGTATGAAATTATCTCTAGATTTCTTGTGGATGTTCATAGGTTTTTCATCTTGTCCTTGCATTTGTTTTGCCTGGAAAATCATCGTCAGAAGATTCCAAAACTGCTGTTCATGTTTCTAAAGCTTGTATGCCTCAGACTCTAGACTCTAGTGAGGAACAATACCTTTGTTAGGTACTCCATGAGACGCTATATTTCCTGTTCTTTTGAATTTTGTAAATTTCTCAGGCACGTTCCCATAGGGCACAGGAATTTCTGCATGCCTATCAACAACCACCAAATTACCAGTAATTTTTAGAGTATTTTCTACACATGAATCTGTGGACAAACCAAGAATATTAAAGTTTAGTCCCTTAATTTTGTCCTTTGCCCTGAATACCACTAACAATTAAAGTTAGAACTTCTTTTGTTCTCTGAAGGGCACCTAGAACTTGGCTTGTAGTTTAAAACAACAAATGCCTGCTAGAATCTACTCCTATCACCATCTAGCCTTTGTAAGTGCACAGGATCTGCCTGTTTGGCACCTGTGAGAGGATGCAGGGACCACTCATAGATCACATGCCTAAGCTGAAGCTTGTGGCCTTCAATGCTATGCTAAGGCCAGCATTTATAAAAATACTCACCTGTAGACCAAGTCACCATAAATTGCAGTCCCTTCCTACAGTTAGAGTATCACATGCTCTGAGGCTTAAAGCCTATTTCCCAGTCTGCAGCTATTAAAAGACCATATGGCTACCAAGCTCAAAACATTCTGCCCACACACTGAAGTCCATTCACACCTCTAATTCCAGGTTTGGCTTTTGATTTCTTAATATTCTTCAACATTCATCCAATTGGAGGTTTTCAGACTTCAAAGTTATACTCCCTTCCCAAAGTGCAGATTTTACCATGCGCTACAGGGGCAGAGGTTGCCTCCTGTGCACTTCATGGCCAGGAAGAGAGCAATTAAGTCCAGGTTTGGGGGCAGTCTAAAAGCTAATTAGAAAATGTTGGTTTATCGGGCCGGCCCGTGGCTCACTGGGGAGAGTGCGGTGCTAATAACACCAAGGCCCCGGGTTCGGATCCCATATACGGATGGCCGGTTCGCTCACTGGGTGAGCGTGGTGCTGACCACACCAAGTCAAGGGTTAAGATCCCCTTACCGGTCATCTTTAAAAAAAAAAAAGAAAATGTTGGTTTATTCTACACAAATTTACCAATCAGGTGAGTCACTCCACTTCCCTTAAGGTGGAGTGAGTACAGAGGCAGAGAGGCTTAGAAGTATATTCATTGGGTTCTCTCTATGTGGGAAGAAACAAGAGTACAGGAGAAGCATTCTCTGCTACCAGGGAAGCTTCTATCTTCTCAGAGCACTACGAAACAAAAAAGTATATTTCAGGCAGTGAAAGATTTGGGGACTTGAGGAAAGTAGAGTGGTTTAGAACAGTTATTGTGAGGAACAGAATAAGGAGTCAAGGAGAGGTTAATTATAAATAAAATTCCTGAGTATCCCTGATGGTCTAGAGTTGGAGTACAATTAGATCAAGAAAGTAATCTACAAGCTGGGATGAAAAAAAATGAACAATGGAAGGGACTGGTACCAACCAGAGTGGGAGAAATCCAGGATGACTATAGTAACCAGGCTGCATGGAGGATGAGTAAAACCAAATGGAATATGGATGGTACTGGCTAATATTTATCGCATGCTTAATATGTGCCAGGTTTATGTGGATTATCTCATTTAACCTTCACAGGAATTCTGTGAGAAATTTAGGGCATAGAGGGATTATGTAACTTGCCCCTGCTCACTTAGCTAGCAGAGGACAGGGTTAGGATTTAAACTCTAAAATCTGTAGCCTTAACCACAACACTACTAGTTGAGGGGTGATAGAATTCAGGTTACCCTGAGGACGAATATCAGATTCAGTAGAATAGGAAAAATGACAAAACAAGAGGTTATGGCTGGGGATGGGCATTTAAGTTTAAAATCTTGGAGGCTGAGCAGCTTTGATATCCAAGAAATAAGTAACAAATGAAAAAGGAGGGGTAGGGGAAGAGGAAAAAAGAAAACAGAAGGAAAGGGCCGAGCCCGTGGCGCACTCGGGAGAGTGCGGCGCTGGGAGTGCAGCGACGCTCCCGCCGCGGGTTCGGATCCTATATAGGACTGGCCGGTGCACTCACTGGCTGAGTGCCGGTCACGAAAAAGACAAAAAAAAAAAAAAAAAAAAAAGAAAACAGAAGGAAAAAAAGAAAAAGATATCCAAGGAAGGTGAATATAAGAAGTCAGTAAGGCTGAGAAACTGTGAGATCAGGCTGTCAAAAAATCACGAACAGCAATGTAAAAGTTGTCAAGGATGACATAGTTGGACAGAAAGGGTGAAGTCCCAAAGTTAGGAACACAGGGGATATCCCCAAGGCTGGTAGACACATTTGATAGGAAAGAGAAGAGGGTGGTCTCAGAGTCTGGCCTAAATTTCAAAGGAGGTATGCAACCTATCATAACCTCTCACTGTCTCTCTCTCTCTCACACTCTGGAATGCATAACCCTTCTTTATTAGGAGAAAGTTGAGGTGAAAAGAAGGGCTGAAGACATGTCACATTGCTAGTAATCATGCTAGTTGGTGACAAAGTCAAATGAAAAGTCTTAATAATTGTTAAATCTTTGTGGCTTGGCTTGTCTCATTTTAACCTTGAGAATCAAGCTCTTAAATATCTAAGTAATCACTTTTGGGAAAATGCATAGTGTAACACTTTCATTCCCAGAGTAAAAATATAACATTTTTATTCCTAGAAGCTATTTTTTGTTTGTTTTTCATTGAAAAATTTTGATGTTGCTGATAGATGTCCCATTTAAATGTAGTTTTTATTTCCTTGGATATTTTTGAATAAAGCATTCTCTCTTATGCTGTTCCCTGGCAGAAATAATATTCATTGGCATTGTTTGATGACATTTCAAAAGCAACTCCTGCTTCCATTCTTAGATTTGTGTTATCTTTTTCTTCATGAACATATAGAATCTTTTTGTAGTTCTCTCTCATAATAATAGGGGGAAAATAACTCTTGTAGGTAGTTCTTAATCTCTTTTAAAGTCACATACATTTAATGTTATATTTTGCTTTTTGACTCTTTTTATTTCTTTTTGGTGGCTGGCCAGCACAGGGATCCAAACCCATGACCTTAGTGTCATAAGGTTGTGCTCTAGCCAGCTGAGCTAACTGGCCAGCCTCATTGACATTTTTTGTTTTTACTGATTGCCCTGTCCTCATTGGAAAATGGTCTATGTCATTTAGCAATGAGCTCTGCTACTAGATCTTTACTGAATATATCAAATGTTATTCTGACAAATTGTGACAGAATTTGTGTTTTCAATTTGTATCTCCCTTGGTGTATTTTTTTAAACATCTAATCTGTTTTTCCATTCTACGGCATTTTCTCCTTGAGTAGCTCAGTAAGTTACCTCTTCAAATTCACAAATGCTTTCAGAGAATTTGATCTGAGTTTCTTTTGTTATTTTTTTAAATTAATTTTTTATTGAAACATATTCATTGTACATATTTATGGGGTACAGAGTTATATTTCAATACATGTATATAATGTGTGATGATCAAATCAGGGTAATTAGCATTTATCATTGCAAAACTTTATCATTTCTTTGTGATGTGAACATTTGATCTCCTCTCTGTAGTTGTCTGATAATATGCATTAAATCACTGTTAATTATACATTCCTGGTTCTATTGTACACCAACAGAACTTATTTTTTTCTATCTAGCTCAATTTTGTGTGCATTAACCAGCCTCTCACTGTCCCCTTTCCCCTTTCCAGATGTGAGTTTTAAATGGTTTCAAGCCTCTTTTAGTTTTCAGGATGTCTACACTAGAAGGCTTTTTTTTTTACATGCAGTGGTTTTATTTACTTATTTATTCATTTATTTTTTAAAGTTTTTATTGAATCATAATCGATTATACGTATTTTGGGGGTTCAACATTGACATATGTTGATCAAATCAATATTACTAGCATATATATTGTTACAAATCATACTTATTCTTTATGACCCTTGCCCAATCTCTCCCCATCCTCCTCTCTCCCCCCCCTCCTCTAATTACCTAGATTTCTTCTCTCCTTCTTTTTTTTTTTTTTTTTTTAAAAGATGACCGGTAGGGCCAAGCCCGTGGCGCACTTGGTAGAGTGCTGCGCTGGGAGCGCGGCAACGCTCCCGCCGCGGGTTCGGATCCTATATAGGACTGACCAGTGCACTCACTGGCTGAGTGCCGGTCACGAAAAAACGACAAAAAAAAAAAATTAATAAAATAAAAAAAATAAATAAATAAAAGATGACCGGTAAGGGGATCTTAACCCTTGACTTGGTGTTGTCAGCACCACACTCAGCCAGTGAGCGAACCGGCCATCCATATATGGGATCCGAACCCGGGGCCTTGGTGTTATCAGCACCGCACTCTACCGAGTGAGCCACAGGCCGGCCCTCTTCTCTCCTTCTGAAAGAATAATGGTTACTCTGTTGATTTGCTGCCCAGATGATCTGTCCAATGCTGAGAGGTGTGTTCAGATCCCCCAATATTATCATAGAACAGATGCTTCTTCTGTCACTCTGGAATGGGCTTTGTGGAAAGAGACATCCTCTTCTTTTCTTTGGTCTTTGCTGGTGACTCTCCTTGTGTCAATGCACTCTAGTGGCTGGTGAACTATCTGCGTGGTGGTTGTAGCATCTAGCTGCTTTTGTAGCAGCTGTGGTTATTGTGGTGGCTGTGGTGGGCCACCCATATGGAGGTGATGTTTTTGACATGCTCCTTATCTAGTTGGTGGTGACGATGGCAGTGTGCCTGGTTGTGGGAGGGAGTCTGGTCCCCAGATCCATGCATCAGGACCGTGGGTGGGCCCTGTGGTGCTGGCAGTGTGCCTGGTTGTCCCCCGTTTCTGGCTTGGTAGCCCAGGAGACTTCTGGTCCTTCTAGGTGTTATAGGCGTTCTTTGGTGAAATGAAACCTTTACTAGTTAAGATCAAACTTTGTGTCTGGTTGTGGGTACTCAGTTTTCTCTTTCAGTTCTGTGTTGGATTATTTGCTGTTCCCACCACTTAAACTCTGCACTGGAACTAATTTGTTGCCCTTTGCTTACTTCTAAAGTGGATGAACTTCCTGTGGGGATCAGTTCTTGAGCTCTGTTGTTGAGCTAAATTGCTGCTTTGCTGTTGATTCCTTGGAGAAGGCTTTTTGTGTAGCTCAGGTGTCAATGGTTGACTTTATAGGACTTCTGGGTTTAGTGAAATCCAATGCACCTGCATTGTGTGGAAACACTGGTCTGGGCTTGAGTCTTTTCAGCAAACTGCACCCCATGCAATTCTATATTCCCAACCAGTCTCCTCTGAGTGGTCCTGCACTGATTGGGGGGCAGATCAGCTGTCCTTGCTGTGCCCCACTGTTCTCCCAGTGGGCCAGGCTCCCCCTCCTCCCGTGCTCCAAACACTGCTCATGGGATGGGCTGTATGCTGGTTCCTTGCAATGACTCACCATCCTCTGAGTGGCTCCTTTTTTTCAGTTGTTGTGGCTCCTTGCTCCTATGTGGGTCCATGAGAACCCTGTCAGTGATCTTGCTGGCCTGGGAGCCACCAAGGCCCTCTTCTCCCCTGCCGCCTCCATGCAACTTCATCCGAAGAGTACAGCTGCAGCTTTTGCCGGCTCCTGCTCTGTGCACTCAGCAGCTCCAGCCTGGAAGCAGCCAGGGCTCAAAATGGTTAGAGTGGTTTTTTCTTTCTCTCATTGTGGCTTCTCCTGACATCATGCACTCTGTAGGTCTCTCCTCCTCTTCCCCTGAGCTCTAGCGGCCCCAGCTTGGCTGTCATTGCTTTTTCATAGCTGGAAATTAGTTGATTCGTGGGAGAGAGTGACACTGGGGACC
Organism: Cynocephalus volans; assembly: GCF_027409185.1. NCBI lineage: Eukaryota > Metazoa > Chordata > Mammalia > Dermoptera > Cynocephalidae > Cynocephalus > Cynocephalus volans. The sequence continues at coordinate 50,710,046 of NC_084473.1, forward strand.
ATCTATTCTGCCATCTTGACTGGAAGTCACCACACTAGAAAGTTTTTGAACTTAAAAAGTACTTAAAGAATTTTCTGATTTAAAATATTCCTGAAATAATAGTTAAATTTCCCTGATAGGCTAATTGTCAACTTTAAATTTGTTTTGCATTTGTCTTTCTATTTTCCCTATGACAACTAAAAGCATACCACTGTACCCCTTGGTATGGCATTGAGGGAATTATTTATCAGAATCTGTTATCTCCCCTGCTAGCACTCTGATCCCCAGTCCTTGCCTCCATCACCTCTGGCCTGAGTTGTTTCAAGATCCTCCCAGCTGGTTGGTCAGCTTCAGCATTTCCGTCCTCTATCATCTTTCTCACTCAGCAGGCAGAGTTTTCTTAATAAAACATGTCAGATCATGTCACCGTTGGCCCTTGAATGGCTTCCCATCTCATTCAGAGTAAAAGCCAAAGTGTTCACAATAGCCTACAAGGCCCTAAGTGGTATGGCTGTCTTCCCTCTCTGACCTCACCTCCCACTCTCCCTCTCCCTCTGCTCCAGCTAAACCAACTCTTTCCCGTTCCTTGAATATGCCAAGATGCTCCTACTTCAATACTTGTGCTGTCTTTGGAATTCTTTCCCCAGGTACAGCTGCTTTGTAAGAAAACAATCTAAGGGATTCATTTTCAGAAATAATTCAGGCCCAGCCCAAAAGTTGTCTGACTGGTCCAGCCCATTTCTGGGGGGTTGCTGAATAGATAAAGTTCTCCTTGAGATGGTAATGATTTAATAGCCCTTTATTGTTCTCTTCATTTCCTAATGTTTCTTCTTTCACAGGGTTTTGGGAGGGCCTTTTTCACAGGCTTGTCCTGAGCCTTCAGACAAAGAAACTTCTTACAAGAGGGTAGTAAATTGGGGTACTTTTAGACGTCATTCGGGAAGATTGTGCACCCCGACCAATGAGAAGGTGGGGACAGGGACTTGCACACTAGGAAATAAATTGCTTATTAGAGCCCTTTTCCGTGTGCCTGCCCATCAGACACCCGAACCTTGCAAGGCCGTAATTAAAAGTCTTGCTTCGCTGTACCTCGTGTCTCCGGGTCCATCCTTTGGCCTTGGACAGGTGAGATCGTTTCTCACACGCATGACATGATCCCTCACCTCTTTCAAGTCTTTGCTCAAAATGTCACCTTCTCAAGGAGGCCTCTCTGACCCCCTATTTTAATATACCCTCTCCCCCCCAGCAATCTCTATTCCTTTCTCCTGCCATTTTTGTTGTTGTTGTTAATATAACATAACATTTTTAAAAATATATAATTTAGTAGTTAGCATGAGAAACGAGAAATACTGGTAAACGAAGTAATGCACTCAGCACACTGGATAAGAATCTGTGGTAACAATGGAACCTTTGAGAATCTCAGTGGAACCTAAGAGGGCGGGGCAGGCTGGGGAATGCAAACCTTTCTGTTTCTGTGCTTGTCCTCAGGCTTCATCTCCAGTGGTGAAGATGAGGGTGGGACTGGGGTCTCGCTTATCTTCACTCAGCTTTGAATTTAATCTGAAGATCTCAAAGTACTTGATACCATTCTGCCAGCCTCTCCATTCTCCAGTCTGTCATAAATTTTCAGTAGAAAATCTTATGCAGCTTTTATAGCAGTGGGAATATTTGCTTCCCTCTTTCTTTCACTTCCTGCCATTTTCTCAATTCATGAGTCCCTTTCCTAAAGATCTACTTCCTTGGAGCTTTTAGAGAGCTTTCTGTTGAGTCCTAAATCACAAATGAAGCACAGTTTTATCTTGAGAAAGACACAGAAGTTGAAAAACTAACAAATCTTTAACTCCAAATCCTGCTTTCAAGCCCTTAGACTATTCTCCAATTGATCAGCCCCTAGAATCTGCAACCACCATTGGAGTGACATAATTTTGCATATGTAGCTAGTTAAAAAGCACACATTCGACTAAGTAGGGTACAAGCAGGAAATCCCATCCCCAGGCACCATTCTCCATTTCAGCCAGCTCTGCAGATTCACTCTTTCCCATACCTTAGATAAAATCCTGGGCAGGTCTTACACCTTTCAGGGAATACTCAGATAGTAAAATGTCTAGTCCACATTAGAGGTACACCTTGGAGATGGCATTGCTCTTCCAGCATGCCGCTTGGGCAGAGACCCTTTTAAGATAGGCCAGTTCCCTCCTGCAGGATCCCACTTTATCCAAGTCCCACACTCACCTCCACATCAGTGGGAATTTGGTTCATTCTAGACATCATCTCTCTGTGCTTTTCTCTTTCCCTCCCTCTCCGTTTCCCTGTTCTGCCATCTCTGGCTAATGTAGCCACAGCATTTCACTTTCACGCTTTTCAAAGAGAGACATCAATTCCTATGTCTCCCAAATTCCAGGGGGCACTCTCAAAGTGATTCTCTTGAAAACTCCCTCCTTTGAGGTGAGGGCTAAGAAGTCCCCTCTTCAGTTTCATGACACATGGGGTGGGGGAGGGGTGGAATGCACAGCAATGCTGGGAACAGATCTCATCATCTGCTGCTTCAACCTCAGTAAATTTGACACTAACTCATACAAGGCTGACAAACTAGATTCTCAATGTTTTAACATTGTCAGAAAAGCACTTGTCTTTAGAGCATGGGAAGTACTTGCCACCTATTGGGCAAATAATAGGGGCCTCAACTGAACCTGAATGGCTCTCCTCCTAGTCATTTTAGCAGATCCGTTGGTCAGTTTGCCTGATGCTGTAGATTGGATGACCCCCAACCTCACTGAGGCTTAATCCCTGCTGTAACTATTGACAGTGGGAAACCCAATCATGGTAATTGAAAGGTGGGGCCTTGGGGAGGCAATCAGATTGTAGGACCATGCTGTAGTGGATGGATTAATAATTGTGGTCAGGGGCATGGTTCTGAGGGCTTAAAAAGGAGAGTGCATGACAAGGTTAGTCTCTGTTCTCTCCACTTCACCCTTTCATAATGTGATTCCCTCCTGTCGCTGTTGCCACCACCAAGACTCTCACCAGATGTGTTCTCTGGACTTTGGACTTCCCAGCCTCTGAAACTATAAGCAATACATTTCATTTTTTTATAAATTACTGAGATATGTGTGTTTCGTTATAAGCAACAGAAATGGACTAATACACCTGCTATGCCCAATTCTCCCTCTTCGTTTCACTTATAGTCCCTGAAATATGTGAAAGACTCTTTGTCCAGGTAACAGGTGATTAAACCAGAGGCGAACTCTTGACCCTGAGGACCAATCCAAAAACTGGTTCAATCTGATTCTCTCCTGGGAATCTTTTCTTGTATGTGTGGCTGGCTGATTCTGTCTTGAGAATCTGAACCGGGACTCAGACTGCAAGATGGTGGTGGTGGATGCTTGAACTGAAAGTCATGGAGTCAGGACTGAGAGTCTTATTGGGCAAACTGATGAGTAAGCAGAAGGCAGCAGAAATGACAGGAAAACATGCAGCTAGAGAGAGATGGAAAGAGCAGTGTCTAGTGACTTTCCAGTTCCCAGAGACACTCTTTCCCAGGAGACCACACTTTCTGCATTTGTTTCTGCAAGATTCCCCTATTTCCTTTATTATAACCTCTCTTTTTACTTCAGCTAGTTGAGTGAGAAATGTCTGTTTCTTGCAAGTAAATGAACAAACCAGAATAATAAATTTGTAGAATTTTTTTTTTTCTATGGTATGCTTTTCTTTCTATTTTTTAATTTTGGTGTTACCAGCACCACACACTAACCCAGTGAACTAACTGGCTCACCCTTCTCTTCCCATTTCAACATTACACCTTAGCACATGTCTTGAATTTAGGACAATACTCTCTCTAATCTCCCTTCAGCTATTCAAAGTGTGATCTAGGACCAACAGTATGGGTATCACTATGAGCATGTTAGAAATGCAGACCCTCAGCCTGCACCACAGACCTCCTGAATTAGAATCTATATTTTAACAAGATCCCTGAGTGATTTCATGTGCATATGATAGTTTGAGAAGCCCAGCTGTAATCTACTCTGTACATTTAGTCAAATCAGTCTTCCTAAAACACTGCTTTCACCATGTCACTGGAATTTTAAATGGCTCCCCATTGCTCTCAGAACAAATCAAACACCCCAGACTAACATTTATGGCCACAGCAAGATGTACCTAATCTACTTCTCCAGCCTTTCCTATATGAATGTCCTCTTCCACCTAAACTTGTCTGCTTAATTATTCTCCAAATGTGCCAAACATAGTTGGGATATTTCCTCAAGGCATTTGCCTGAACATTCTATCTCCCTACACATCCATCATTCAAAGACCAGCTCAGTGTCCACATCTTTTGTTCAGAGGTTACCACTGCTCACCTTAGCTCACAATGCTGTTTTATTCTCTGAACATCTGTAGCTGTCCCAATTTTTTTTTTTTGTAATTATTAGCCTCTTCCCACTCATGAATGTCTATCACAATATAGTGTATATACTAGTCTTATAAATTTATTTTTAATTTCTCTTTTAAATTCAGAAGAGGCTTGTTAATTTATAAGGCTCAAATTTCTCTTACCAAGCAAAAGTTAGGGCCAAACAGGAAGAAACTGGAAGCAGTGTGCTCAGGTGCTTCTGTTTGGATTTTCATCATACTCTAATGAAGGTGCAGTCATTTCAGGGACATTTTATCACTCTTCACCATCCAAAGAAGTATTCTATGTAAGTGAACGTTCTATAAATGAAGGTTCTAATAGATCTCTGTCTTAGTCTGTTTGTGCTGCTGTAACAAAATACCACAGACTGGGTAATTTATAAACAATAGAAATTTATTTCTTACAGTTCTGGATGCTGGGAAGTCCAAGATCAAGGCTCCAGGTGTATTGTGAGGGCCTTCTTGCTGCATCCTCTCATGGTGGAAAGGATCAAACACTGTGTCCTCACATGGCAGAAGAGCAGAAGAGAATGAGCCCACTCCCTCAAGTCCTTTTACAAGGGCCCTTTTACAATTGCCTCCTAAAGGTCCCATCTCTTAATACTATCACACTGGCCACTAAATTTTAACATATGGATTTTGGGGGACACATTCAGACCATTGCAATCTCTTACTATATTTCTAAGATATAATTGCAATTGATGTTATACATGGACACATTTTGGGAGTCAATTGCTCTGTAATTCTTATGAAAAATAATATTCCTCCCTTACCCATCCCACACTATTGGCTCCTGAGCTCTTGCTGAGTGTGAGGAAGTGTAAGCCTCACATGCTACTATGTTAAGTCTGCATGTGGGTTTGGCAGTCAGGGGTGAGCAGGAGGAGTGGCAGTTATGAATGAGTATGTGCTTCCATCCGTAAGTCCATCTTCACTCTCCCCTCCTTTATTTTATTTTATTTTATTTTGTGGTTGGCTGGTATGGGGATCCGAACCCTCTGACCTTGGCGTTATAGCAGTATGCTTTGACTGAGCTGACTGGGCAGCCATTCTCCCCTCCTTTAGATTCAAGCTAGTAGTACACAGGCAGGTGATAGACCTGTGCTGGGACCCTGCACCCCAGAATATGATTTTTTCTCTATTGCAATAGCTAAATAGGCATCTGCCTAGATGTAGACCTGTAGTTCTCAAACCTGGGTGAGCATCAGTATCACCTGGAGGGTTGTTATTGGGCCCCACCCCCAGAGTTTCTGATTCTGGAGGTCTGGGGTGAGGCCCAAGAATTTGTGTTTCCATCAGGTTCCCATATGATGTTGAAGCTACTGGTTCAAGGATCACACTTAAGAGCCAGTGTTATAGTGGGGAGGGAAACATCAAAAGGAGAAAAAGAAACCTGTAAGTATGAAATGTTAGTCCAGATCCCCCTTTAATATATCTTTTCTTTTGAGGGTTGAAATTGTAATCACTAATTCAAATAAATGTTGCAAAATGAACAGAGAAAGGCACAGTTTTTTTAAAAAAATAGAACTTTGTGGTTTCTGCTCTTTATATCAAGCATTTGCAAACATCAATATCTATCTGGGGAAATTTTTTATTTTTATTTTCTAAAATCCATTAATTTTAAGGAAATAGGTTTTATTTTATTTAACAGTAAAATGAGCAAACAATAATACTTTATAGCTTGCTCTCATCTTGTGTTCTCTTTGATGTTTTGGATAAACTGATTTTTTTTTTTTTTTTTTAAAGATGACCGGTAAGGGGATCTTAACCCTTGACTTGGTGGTGTCAGCACCACGCTCACCCAGTGAGCTAACTGGCCATCCCTATATGGGATCCGAACCCGTGGCCTTGGTGTTATCAGCACCACACTCTCCTGAGTGAGCCATGGGCCGGCCTGGATAAACTGATTTTTTACCCACAAATTATTGGTCATAACATCATTTTGGCACTGAATTTATTGCGTATGCTGTGTTTTATCTTTGTGGTTTTTTTCTCCATTTTACAAAGATTATTTATATTGATACTAATTGAGCTGACCTCAGATTACTTCCTGGAAAATGGAGTCTACAACAGTACTCTGAGAGCAGTGGGATAATGCATTGTGCTTTTATTTTTTAATGATGCATCTTAAAAATCAGATTCCAGCTTCTGCTGATTAAATGATAAAACTGTACTTCTCTTGTAAATGCTTCCCCTCTGGGAGAGGAAGTATCAGTACAATACTTTCTTTAAATGCTGTTAAAAAATAATGCTCTTAAACAAGATTTTAAAATACCTTACTAGTCCCATAAATATGTAAAATTATTATGTCAATTAAAAATAAATAAGTAAAATCAAATAATAAAATACCTTAATAGTGACTATAAAAAAATGGGTCAAATGTTTGCTTTAAAAAAAAAAAGTGGAAAGTGACACGTCCCAGTAATTGCTGCCACTTTGGAAGGCTATAGAGTCATTTCAAATATTCTGTCATTACCTAAATAAAGCAGGGGTCTGCATACTGTGGACTGTGGGCCAAATACCCATAAACTGTTTATTTAAATAAAATTATTGGAATACAGCTAAACTCATTCATTTATATTGTCTATGTCTGCTCTTCTGCTACAACAGCAGAGTTGATTGTGACAGAATCCATAAGACCCACAAAGACCTAAAATATTTACTGTCTGAAGCTTTACAGAAAAAGTTTGCCAATCCTTGTCCTAAAATAGTTTGAGAGCTCTTATTTTGTTCTTCTCTTATCTTAGAGATATGGAAAGTTTTGGGTTTTTTGGCAGCTGGTGTGAAAGGAGATCTGAACCCTTCACTTTGATGTTACATAACAACACGCTCTAACCAGCTTAGCTAACCAGCTGGCCCTTGGAAAGTTTTCTTGAATAGCATCTATGATGGCTAATTTTAATTCATTAAGGTAGACTAGATTTTTCAAAAATGCCAACAGTCATTTGAATTAAAGCATGGCAAATAAGTTGGGTGTGTTCTAATTCCATTTTATTTTATTTTATCTTTGGCAGCTGGCTAGTATGGGGATCTGAACCTATGACTTTGGTATTATAAGTTTGTGCTCTAACCAACTGAGCTAACTGGCCAGCGCCCTCTGATCCAATTTTGTCAAAAATAAAATGTGGATGTCTTTTAAATAATAACACTGATTTTATTTTTATTTTTTAAAAGATGACCGGTAAGGGGATCTTAACCCTTGACTTGGTGTTATCAGCACCGCACTCTCCCAAGTGAGCCACAGACTGGCCCAATAATACTGATTTTATTAGGAGGTTCTTAAACAGTCTCTGATACACCAAAGTGGGATTCCCAGAAATGTCTGAGCAATGGTAACGTTGTTGAAATAAACATCTTTATTACCTACTCTGCCTTTATTTAGATTTGATCCTAGGGCTGGCCCATGGCTCACTTGGGAGAGTGTGGTGCTGGTAACACCAAGGCCACGGGTTCGGATCCCTATGTAGCCATGGCCGGTTAGCGTACTTGGGAGAGAGTGGTGCTGACAACACCAAGTCAAGGGTTAAGATTCCCTTACCGGTCATCTTTAAAAAAATAAATAAATAAAATAAATCTGATGCTGAATTTAAAAGCCTCCATGATTCCAAAACAACTGGACAAATAAGATGAGCGTTAATTAGAGTCATGAAGTACAAAAGTTGTTTGACGGAGCTTTTCAGTTTACAACTGGGGTGTACTTACTTGTGTTAAGATAATCCTAAATTTAGTTGAACCATCCAAGCGACTTTTAATAAATAGTGAGAACAGACAGTTCTGTGAAGACAGTCACAATTTTTTTGGCGGGGGGGATTAGTGGCCAGATTGCACGAACCTCCTTGGCCGTGGTGTTACAAGGCGGTGCTCTAACCTACCGAGCTAACTGGCCAGCCTGACAGTCACATTTAAGTGCTCAGACAACATAAATACTTTGGCCAGCCTTGAACTGAAAGTGAAGAAAAAATAAAAAATTAGCCCCTAGAGAAACTCTTATTATCTTACCAATGGTATTCCTGAGCTTGCTTTTCCCCACAACTTTCTATTCTGAAATTTTTCAAACCTCTAGAAAAGTTGCAAGAATAACATAACTCATACACTCTTCATCTTGATCCACTGATTTTGAGCATCTTACCTCATTTACTTCCCTTCCTCCTTCCCTCCCTCTCTCCCTTCTTTCCTTCCTTTTCTATTGCTGAATCATTTGAGAATAAGTTACAGACATCATGACATCTTACCCCTGACAGGGTCCAGGACATGCTATCCCAAAATACGGTGCCTTGTCATATTTAATAGTTTTAAGCTGAAGGAATTTGAAAAGTGGCAGATGCAGGAAGGGCTCTCTGACCTTCCCCTGAATCAGGTCATAAGACTGTCATGTGAGAGGTGCCCTCCCTGAGCCAGAGGAAAGGAGCGTCCTTATTTCTGAAGTTGGAGGGGCACCCTCTGAGAGGAAACTGGAGGAACAGGCCTTGCCAAGTTTCCCCAGTTTACTACTCTTAGCTCAGACCCCTTTTGTCCTGTCATATCTTTCCATGACTTTTCACTCTTCAAACCTAGTATAAAATATGCAGGTTTAACTATTTCTTCCACTCTTCTTTTCCTTGTGAAGCCTCCTGGGTCACATGAAACTTATATTAAATACATTTTTATTCTTTTCTCTTGTTAATCGGTCTTGTTGTAGAGACCCACCCAGATCAAAAAGGGTAGAGGGAGTTGATCCGAGAGTTGTGGGTTATTGTTAAACCGATCGAACATTGCCCATCCCCCCTCAAACACACTTGACTAGCTTTAAAAAAAAAAAGAAAAGAAAAGAAAAAAGAAGGTAGAAGGAAAAAGATATTTTCTCACACCTACATGCTAAATATTTCAGCACGCAGAACCTCATAACCTGTGGTTATTTCAAAAAGTTTTATTGGCGCTTGCCAATTAGCTCAGTTGGTTAGAGAGCTGCGTTTTAACATCAAGATCAAAGATTCAGTTCCCTGAGCCGGCCAGCCACAAAAAAAAAAAAAAAAGTTCTTATTAATTTCCAATTGATTATTTTTGTTGTTGTTTCTATTGGCTGTTTTTTGTTTGTTTGTTTGTTTTGGTGGCTGGCTGGTACATGTATCCAAACCCTTGACCTTTGTGTTATTAGCACCACGCTCTAACCAACTGAGCTAACCGGCCAGCCCTTATTTTTATTGTTAATAATTTCATTTTACATTTTATGTATGTATGTGAACATATATTTTATTATTCTTGAGTAATTAGCTAAAGTGGAATTGCTGGATCTTGTGGAAAGGGTATGTTTAATTAAAAAATGGCCACACTTTTTTATAGCAACTGTACAATTTTGCATCCCCACAATCAGTGTTTGAGAATTTCAGTTGCTCTACAGCCACATGACACTTGATTTTGCCAGTCTGTTATATTATAATCATACTAGCATGGCTGTAGTGGTATTGCATTGTGACTTAATTTGCATTTGTCTAAAGATGTTGAGTATTCTTTCATGGGCTTAATGCATTCAGTCATTGCATTTATACACTATGTTTTGGTGTTGTACATTAAAATGTTTACCCAAATTCTTTTTGAATAAGCTTTTTATTTTAGAGCAGTTTTAGATTTACAGAAAAATTGCAAAGATGGAATAGAGAGTTCCCATATATCCTGCACCTAGTTTCCCTATTATTAACATTAGCATCATCAGGGCCCAGAACACACTACCCCAAAATATGGAAGCTTGGAAACTGAGAAAACAGCAGAAGCAGGAAGGTATCTCTGGCCTTCTCTCAACTTTTCTCCCATGAAGTGGACCGAAGAAAACAGAATTCCCTCATCCCTTTTCTCCCCTGAAGCAGCCCATAATAAGCCAGGAAGGTCACTCTCTGACCTTCTTCCTCTCTTTTCCTTTGAAGACCCTTATGTGACAGCCATTCTGCCCTATACCTGGAGGGAAGTAGTGTCACATGGGATGCAAAGAAGAAACTGAACGAATGAACCTTGCTAAATTCCCCCAGGTTATTACCATTAGATCACATCCTTTGGTCCTCTAAACATACTTCTGCACGGTTGTTCATAAAAGTAAACAGTTTTCCCTGGGTCTTGTCTTCATTTTTGAAGACTTCTGTACCACATAAAACTTGTTTTAAGTAAATTTGTTATGCTTTTCTCGTGGTTTTTTTTTTTTTGGGGGGGGGGCTAGTCTGTATGGGAATCTCAACCCATGACTTTGGTGTTATCAGCAACACATCTCTTGTTAATCGCTCTTTTGTTATGGGGGTCTCAGCCATGAACCTTGCAATGGGCAAGGAAAGTAAATCCTTCTCCACTACAACGTGGTATATTTGTTCCATTTGTTTGAGCCAATATCAATACATTATTATTATTAAGAAAGATCTACATTTTATTCACGTTTCTTTAGGTCTTATCTAATGTCCTTCTGTTTCAGAATCTACTGAGGATACCAGGTTACCTTCGGTCATCATGTTTCTTTGGGCTTCTCTTGGCTATGGCAGTCTCTCAGACTTCCCTTGTTTTTGATGACCTTGACAGTTTTGAAAAGTACTCAAGTATTTCATAGAATGTCCCTGAACTGGGATTTGTCTAATGTTTTTTTTACAATTAGAGTGGGATTATGGGTTTGGGGGAAGAGAAATGACAAAGGTAAAGTGCCGTTTTCATTACACATATCAAAGGAACATACTAACAACAAGACTTACGCTGTTGATGTGAACCTTGATGACCCAGCTGGAGGTGATGTTTGCCAGGTTTCTTACATTTTACCATTTTCATAATACATTTTGTATTTTAAAAAATTTTTGCACATTTCCAATATAATTTGTTTCTAAAATCAATAGCTGTCCTTTAGTACTCCTAACTTCATTAATTCCTTTTCCAAAGTGTCCTTCTGTAGAAATATAAGATGGTTCACCTCAGTTAGTCATCAATGATCTCCAACTTCCTTTAACAAGTCATTATGAATACCAAGACTGTGCCAATCATGCTGTGCTGTAACAGTGATCACAACAAAGTCCGTGTCCTCAAGAAACTCATACCTAGGGAGTGGCCAGAGAAATAAAGAGCACAGAACAGTGTCACAGGTGCTATGACAGAGGAAAGCTCAGGATGCTATATAGAAGGAGGTCACCGTCTCATTGATGTGTCAGGGAAGGCCTCCTAGAGGACATTACTTCTAAGCAGAGACATGAATGAGAAGGAATTAGCAGAGAAAATGGCTTCTACAACGACCAGTAAGTGAGAAAAACTACTGTATATACAGGGCATTCAGGAGGTTTATGACGATTAAAGCCCAAAGCAAGTTGATCAGAGGCAGAGTTGACTGGAAAGGTGAGGAGAGTCCAGAGCACAAAAATTTTACAAATTACATTAAGGAGTTTTTTGTTTGCTTTTTGGTGACTGGACTGGGCAGTATAGGGATCCTTCGACCTTGGTGTTATCAGCACATTAAAGACTTTAGACCAATGGTTATTGATGGTTATCTGTGGGAGGTGGGCTGGGGGATGGGGGCAGTACTGTCCCCACTATCCCAGGAAATTTGTGGGGTTTCTTTGCTTTTAATGTAGTCATGGCCAAGCAGTTTTGTATTAACTAAATGTTATTTATTGTTCGTTGCTTTTCTTTCATTACTCCTTTTTATTAAAGTTAGGAATGTTATATTAAAATCATTTTTAAATTGTATGTATAGGTAGATTATATATATATATATTTTTGTTTTTGTTTTTTTTTTCCTTTAAAGAGTTTTATTGTTCTCTGTAAGGGATTAATGCCAGGCAATGAATGGTCCCCATGGCCCCCACCCCTGGGGGACAGACTGACAGAACAGTGCAAGACAGGCATGGCCCTCCAGTCCAGGCGAACTTTTAACCCTTGAAGCCCACTCACTCAAGCAAAAACCGAGCAGTCCTGGCCCTTGGGAAAACAGACACATGGGCCAGGCACAGTACTCCAATCCTCCAATAGCTCTGTGGGGACCGGGTCTGGGGGCCATCATAAGTAGGTTATATTTTTGTAATATTGTGAAATATATATTTGGACTTTGTCCCCATCTCAGGGCATACAATTTCTAAAGTCTTTGGAATCTCCAAAGTGATGTGTCTTTTTGAATGCTAATGAGTTGACTGATGGCTGGCAGCTCCTAGGTAGCTTCAGGATGTGGGCTGGTCACAGCAAAGACCAAGACAGAATTGTTGGAGTGAGCAGGACTGAAGCCATGTTGGGACCTAAAGCTGCCTGGGCTGCGGAGGAGGGAAGGATTTTTAAAAGGACAGTTTTTTCTTTCCACTCTTGCTTCCCATACCCTGACTTTCTTATCTCGCTTGCTAAGTAGGAAAACAAGGCCGAGAAACTAATTAGTATTTTGCAAAGCTAACAGTTCTTCTTTGAGACTTGTATAGTTTTGAGAAATGGTCAAGGCCAAATGACTGAAGCTGACCTTGGGCACTAGCCAAGTACACCAGCGCAATTCAAAATCTTGCAAGGTCCTGACATAACAGCGAAGGTGAGAACAGAAACCACATGAGGCCTTGGCAAGACCTTATACCCGACCCATAGAAACAGACCCCTCATAACTCACATCTCCTGCTCTCCTGCTTTTCACCTCCCACATTCCATTCCCTCAAGCCTTACTTTAAAAATCCCTCAGTAAATGTAAATCTTTGAGATGGGATAACCTACCATCTCCTTCAGCTGAATGCATCTGCTTTTCTAACACCAATGTTTGACTTCTGAGTTTTTTTCTGTCCTTTTCAAGGGGGCAGGCAGCCGGACCTGAGTCTGGTAACAGGATTAGAGGGTTGGGATTTTCAGCCCCATGCCCCAACCTCTAGGGAGGGGAGAGAAACTGAAGGTTAAGTTGACTATCAATGGACAATGATTCAATCAATCATGCCTAGTAATGAAAATTCCATGAAAACTTGAAAGGACTGGGTTTGGGGAGCTTCTGGGTAGCTGAACAGGAGGTGGAGGTTCCTGGGGGGTGATACGTCCAGGAAGGGCATGGAAGCTCCATGTGCCTTTCCCTGTACCTCGCCCTGTGCATCTCTTCATCTGTATCCTTTGTGATATCTTTTATAAATAAACAGGTAAACATAAGTGAAGTGTTTCCCTGAGTTCTATGAGCCTCTGTAGCAAATGAGTGAAACCTGAGGAGAGGGTCGTGGGAGCCCCAACTTATAGTCTGTTTTTCAGAAGCACAGGAAAAATAACCTGGAGCTTGCAACTGGCATCTGAAGTGGAGCAGGGTAGTCTTATGGAATTGAGGTAGATAGTATCAGAATTAAATCAAACTGGAAGACACCCAGCTGGTGTCTGCTGCAGAACTGGTTGATTGGTTTAGTGGGGAGAAATCCGCATACACTGCTTGGTGACCAGAGGTCACAAAATTCTTTTGTGTTGATTGTTGATTGAGAGTGTAGAAAAATTGAATTTGTGTTTTCCTGTACCCACTCAATTCTCTAAGAATTTCCTTTCAGGACAGATGATGAAAATGATTAGCTGTATAAAGTTTTGCCTAATGGGTTGAGAACCACTGGTATAGACCATGCTGAGGGCAGTTGGGAACCCCTGAAAGGGTTAAACAGGGCCATGACATGATCATATCTGCATTTTGATCTTCCCCATATCACTCTGGCTGTAATGTGGAGAACAGATTGGAAGGAGCCATGCTGAGAGTGTGGAGCCCTGCTGGATGGCTATTGCAGTAATGCAGGTGAGAAATGAAGGTGGCCTGAAATAGGGTATTGGTGATAGAGTGAGAAAGAACATGGTGATCTTTTTCTCCCTGGATTCTCTAAAGAGTTAGCTTTACTTTTCCCAGAAATATTTGCTGTCAAAACTAAAAGAATGGTGAAATTTCAGGCAGCCTGAAAGATAATGGGAAAATATTTTGCTTTAGAGATATATTTTGCATTAGACATTCCTTAAATTGCTAAACTCGTATCTGTAGTGTAATGGTTAAGAGCCCAGATTCTAGTTTGAATCCTCACTCTGACATTTAAGAGCCCCAACCTTGGGCAAATTACTTAATTTCTCTAGCCCTCAGTTTCTTTTTCAGCAAATTGGGGATGTCAATTGTCTCTACCATGTTGTAATTCCACATACATAGATGTTCACCTTACTTGCTTTTTAGACCAGCCCTGACTCTAGCTAGAAAGAATTTTCAAAAGCAAATTGCACAATTATTTTTTGGGTAGTGGTAGTGGATTTACACTCAGCCATCTACATGAAAACATTTAGTCCCATTTGTTACAAATTTTAGGCTATTCTAAAATTGGAATGGCTGGCCATAATTTGTGGCCATAGAAGTAAGTAAAACTTATCTGTTGGCACAAGGCTTGAACTCAGTGGCAAATGTTTCCCCTTTATAATTTATTATCCTCCTGTGGGATCATGGAAAACTACCTTCCAAGACTTGAGAATGAGGAAATAAGATTGACCTCTGAGAATAAACTGTAGGATCAGAGCAGAAAAATATATATAATTTCCTGAAAGAGACAGCCTGTCTCTTAGGCTAGACAAAATGCTAATAACCTGATTAAATATATATGTGTGTGTGTGTGTGTGTGTGTGTGTATATATATATATAGTGTGTGTGTGTGTGTGTGTGTGCAGGCATGTGTGTGTGTGTGTGTGGCAGCTGGCTGGTAAGGGGATCTGAACGCCTGACCTTGGTGTTTTCAATACTGTGCTCTAACCAACTGAACTAATCAGCCAGCCTGAACATATATTAATATATCTAAAAAAATATCAGCCAAAAAAGGATTGATTGGCCTTCAATATCTTGATAAAGAAACATATAGGCAAAACTGGGAGTACCTGTCCAAGCTCAGAATAGGGGAAAGGAAGACTTAACCATTAGCTTACGTATTTATGTTTCTGGTGGAGATGAATATCGGGCTGACAGCTAACAGGTTAATGAGGACTTTGATCCTTTCTGTAACATAATCTCAACTGAGATTAATGCTGTGGCAGTATTGCTAACAGTCTCTATCATTTCTTCTCTTCTTTTTCCTTGGGATCAGAATCTTTTATTTTTCACTGGGCACAAAGTCACCCAGCGTAGGGACTATACTTCCCAGCTTCCTTTGAGGCTAGGTGTGGCTATATGACCAAGTTCTGGTCTATGGGAAGTTATCTGACAAGGTGTGTGCAACTTTTAAAAAGTGTCCTTATCAGGAAAGGGCATGCTTTCCTTCACCTCATTTTTCTTTCTGCTGATTAAAAAGTGCATGTGATGGCTGGAGCTTAAGCAGTTATCTTGAACCATAGAGTTGAGCCATGTGTTGAGGATAAGGGAGCAATAAGCTAGAGGGAGTCTGGGTACCTGGTAATGGTGAAGCTGCCATATCAGTCCAGGAGTATTTATTTATTTGTTTGTTTATTTATTTATATTTATTTTTTTTAAAGATGACCGGTAAGGGGATCGTAACCCTTGACTTGGTACTGTCAGCACCACGCTCTCCCAAGTGAGCTAACCGGCCATCCCTGTATGGGATCCGAACCCATGGCCTTGGTGTTATCAGCACCACACTCTCCCGAGTGAGCCACGGGCCGGCCCAGTCCAGGAGTATTTAATAGACACATTATTTTTTATGAGAGATTGTGACTTGTTCAAGCAAATTCATACCTTGTTCAAGCTAATGATACTTGTGGATTTGTGCCACTCATAGCTGAATGTTATCCTAACTAATGTAGATGTCTCAGACTCATTAATTTCTTATTGTTGCTATAACAAATTACCATAAGCATAGTGGCTTAAAATAACACACATTTATTCTCTTACGGTTCTGGAGGTCAGGAGTCCAAAATGAGTCTCGCTGGGCTAAAATCAAGGTGTTGGCAATTCTGCCTCCCTTCTGGAGGCTTCGGGGAGAATCTATTTCCTTGCTCTTTTCTGCTTCTATGGGCTGCCTGCATTCCTTGGCTCATGGCCCCTTCCAGGCATCACTCTGACGTCTTATTTCTGTCATCACATCTACTACCGCCTTTGACCTTCTTGCCTTTCTTTTACAAAGATGCTTGTGATTACATTGGGTGTACCTCGATAATCTTCTCATCTCAATACCCTTAATGTAATCACATCTGCAAAGTCCCTTTGTCATGTAAAATAACATATTTATAGGTTCTGGGTATGAGGCCATGGACATCCTTGGAGCCTTTATTCTATCTACCACAGGGTCTTTTAGCCCATTTCCATATATTTGATTATCTACTTTTATCCTTATTATTGAACAACATTCTGATTAGGATTTGCATTCCCATTTAGTCTGTCTATGGGGAGAAAGTTCAGAGATTCAGATCTTAAGGTTTTTGTCCCCATGACAGTGATTTCTCACGGCAAATTAGTAAAGTGCCTTCTGATTATGAATTGGTCTCTCTTTGTCTTGTCTTCAATGCACTAATTATGTGAATGATAGCCATTCTGGTCCATGAGAGGGTTTAATTTCCCATCATGAATGAACAAAGTGGCGTTTGGATGTCTACCCCTGTCTCTTGTGCATGAGTCAATATCTCGGGGCCTGCAACCAGAACACTGGCAGGAGTGAGTTTCTGGGCCAGATCCTGAAAACTGGAAATCCAATTGTGGTGCCTCCTGCTGCTTTCCTTGGACCACCCCTTGCCACTTCCCTGGAAGGACCCTCTCCATTGATTTCTTGATCACTCACTTAAATGGTCTTAGTCCAAAGTGTGTGAAGTAAGGTTGTGTCTATATAATAACATTTAACGTAGGGAAAAGAAGTCCTTTAGAAAATATTTTAATGGATATGAGGGTTTATATTTCTAAACAATTACTATTAGCTAATATCTCTGATAGTGCAACAATAAATAAAACATGCTTTTAATTAACTAAGAAAATAAGGCAAAATTGAAATCAGAGTGTTTTTTAAACAAATGAAATTATTGTAATGCTTTTTTTTAAAGCTAAATGGTTGTCGATGATCATATCAGAAGATTGGAAGTATAAGAAATGAGA
Source organism: Cynocephalus volans (assembly GCF_027409185.1). Taxonomy (NCBI): domain Eukaryota; kingdom Metazoa; phylum Chordata; class Mammalia; order Dermoptera; family Cynocephalidae; genus Cynocephalus; species Cynocephalus volans. The sequence goes on from NC_084473.1 coordinate 50,727,405, forward strand.
ATTCTTTCACAAATGTTGAGGTGATAGAGCTAGAAGGTTCTTTTCACAAAGTGCATCAGGAGGATTGGGATAAACATTTCCCCAGGGTGTAACAATCTCCAAAACTTTCTCTCCTACACGATGAAATGAATATTCAGTGTTATCAACACCTTCCCTTACATAATAAGGAAATTAAAGCATAAAATAGGAAAAACAAGCTAGATTTATTGAGACAACTCTGGATCATCACTTCCTGGAAGGTGGGAGGACAGATTTATTCTTACCTCTCAGCCTCCTGATTCAAATATTTGGTCTACATCCTCAGCCTGGAATGCCCTTCTTGTTGGCCTAGTAAACACCTCCTTATTCTCCAAGACACACATTAAATATTAGCTTCTCCAAGAAGGCTTCTTTCACCCTAAGGAAAAGTTGACCCTTCCAGCCTTCTTTGCTACCACTGCATGTTCTGTAATTTTTGCAGATATCTTTCCACTCTATGTGAGCTTCTTGAGGGCAGGGTACTTCAAAAAGTTCATGGAAAGATATGTATTATCTTTTAATTCTAATTTTCCCCAAACTTTTAGAAGTACTCTTGTATGTTGTATAAATATAAATATGTATATATACACACTATATATATATTTATTTTATTTACTTAACATAGCACTTAACTAAGTGCCAGGTGCTATTGCAAGTACTACATAAATTCTCAGTCATTTAATCCTCATAATACTCCCAGGAAGTATACTATCACCCCTATATTATAGAGGAGGAACCTGAAGTACAGAATGTTAAGTAACTTAACTGTAGTCATCTCTGTTTCACTAGCACTTAAGCTGATGCTTTGCATACAGTAGGCATTCATTCATTGAATATGTCTTTATTGAATACTTCCTATTGGTAGGCACTCTTCTAGGTGACAAGATACAGCAATGCAAAAAGCTGACTAAAACCCCTACCCTTGTGGAGCTCACTGGCTGTCAGATATAGGCCAAAACAGAAAAAAAGAGAGAGAGATGTAAAACAAATGTACACTCTGATAGATGGCAATAAATTCTGCAGGAAAAAATAAAGCAGAGAAGGGGACAGGGAACACTTGAGAGTCGCAATGTCATGTGAGTAAACAGGGAAGAGTTCACGGAGAAGGTGATATCTGAGGGAAAAGTGAGTCATGTCTGGGGGAGGAACATTCCAGGAACAGCTCATACAAAGATTTGAGGTATCTGGAATGTTCAAGAACAGCATAGGGGGTGGGAAGTGCTGCTAGAATGGAACAGGCAAGGGGAAAGAAGTAGAGGGTGAGGTTGGGAGGGAGTGGGCAGTGAGCAGAGCATGCAGGGCTTTAAGGAAATTTTTGGAGTTGAACTTCTACTAAAAATATCACTGGAGGGTTTTTGAGCAGAAGAACGACCCTCTCTGATATATGTTTTATCAGTATCACTCTGGCTTCTGTGTTTAGAAGAATCTGAACAGTGTCAAAGATGGAATCTGGGAGACCAGCTGGGAGGCTCCTGCAGGAGTTTAGGTGAGAGACAGCAGTGGCAGTAGTGCAACAGGTGAGAAGTGGTCAGACTCTGGCCATATATTGAAGGTTAAGCTGACAGATTTGCTGGAAGTTCAGATGTGGGGTGTGAGAGAAAGAGAAGTGTCAGGGATGACTTCAAGGTTTTGGCCTTCGCAGCTGGGGTGGAGTAGAACAGGAAGAGAGCTTGGTGGCAGGGCAGTGGCAAGAGGAGGTCAGGGGGTCACTTTTGGACTTGTCAAACTTAAAGTGTCTATTCATTGTCCAGTGGAAATATCAAGGAGGCACTGGATATGTGAATCTGGAGTTCTGGGGAGAAATCCAGATTGGACCCAGAGAGCACATGCCAGATGGTAGTTAAAGCCATGAGACTAGATGAAATCACCAGATGAGGGAATGACGATAGAAAAGACAAGAGGTTTAAAGACTGAGTCTTGGGGTACTCCAACATTTGAAGGTCAGAGAGATGAAGGGGACCCAACAAGGAAGACTGAAGAGGAACAGCCAGAGAAGTAAGTGTGCTTCTAAAAGCCGAGGGGAAAGGTTCCGTGGTTCAGGAGAGAGTGATCATATTCTGCTAATTGATCAAGTAAAATGAACATTGAGACTTAGCCACTGGATACAGCAATAGGGAGGTTGAAGTGACCTTGATTGAAGTGGACTGGATAAACACCTGTCTTTATTAGGCTTAAGAGAGAATGAGAAGAGAGATATTGGAGATGGTGACTATAGACAATCCCTAGGGAAGAAAAATGGAGGTGGCAGCTGGAGGAGGAAGCGGGATCAACAGAGGGTTTTTCAAAGATGGGAGAAATAGTATCCGTAGATTGATGGAAAAGATCCAGCGGAAAAGGGACAAATTGTTGCAGGACATTGAGAGGATTGCTGGAGTGCTGTCTTTGACTAGGTGAAAGTACGTGGCCTCTAGTCCACAAGTAGAGCAGTGGCCTTTTCTGAGGGCACAGAGTGTTCATCTACAGGCACAGGATAAAAGCCCAGAATATGGGCACTGAGACAGGTGGTAGGTGTGTGTGGGAGCTCTCTCCTGATTCATTCTATTTTCTCAGTAAAATCACAATGATGATGGGGGTGAGTAGTAGGTAGTTGAGGTTTGAGGACAGGAGAAGATATGAAATAGTCAGAATGAGAGAATAAAAGGACTAAGGAAATATGGTGTGATTGCTGGCCCCATTACAGACATACTCCAGATTTATGATCATAAATTTGAAGTGGGATGTCACTTTGCCAGTCACATTTAGCTGCACAGGTGTAGGTCTGGACTACAGAGAATGTTGTCTTTAACAAGGATGGTTGTTTAATCAAGTGAGTGTCTCAAAACATCAGAAGAGGCAAGGGAGTGCGGGGCACATGCAACATAATGTAAGTGAATTTCGTGTAAGAAATCGAATCAAGCCAGGCGTGGTGACATGCACCTGTAGTCCCAGCTACTTGGGAGGCTGAGACCAGAGGATTGCTTGAGCCCACGAGTTCTGAGCTGCCGTGCGCTATGTTGATCATGTGTCTGCACAAAGTTTGGCATCAATATGGTGACCTCCTGGGAGCAGGGAACATCAAGTTGCTTAAGGAGGGGTGAACCAGCCCAGGTAGGAAACTGAGCTGGTCAAAACTCCCATGCTGATCGGTAGTGGGATCATGCCTGTGAATAGCCATGCACTCCAGCTTGGGCAAAATAGTGAGACCCTCATCTCTAAAAAAAGAAAGAGAGAAAGAGAGAAAGAAGAGAGAAAGAGAGAAAAAGAGAAAGAAGAAATAAAGAAAGAAAGAAGGAAGGAAGGAAAGAAAGAAAAAGAAAGAAAGAAAGAAAGAAAGAAAGAAAGAAAGAAAGAAAGAAAGAAAGAAAGAAAGAAAGAAAGAAAGAAAGAAAGAAAGAAAGAAAGAGAAAATCAAATGAGTGCATATATGAATGAATGAATGGATGGATTGTTTCCCCAGTCGGAATGCATTTTTTCTCTCTCATCCATTGATTTAAACCCATTTTATTCTTAATTGCTTACATAAGAACTGTACCACCCAGCAAACATGGTTGGTTTGAAGCTAGTAATCATTGCTCTTGGATGAGAATAATTTAAGAGGGGCAAATGTTATATCACAGGTCATGGTGTAGAGGGAATTTGCTGTTTAAGTTTTCCCTTAGATTGTTTAGAACCCTTCTTCCACTCAAATATTAGCTCATTCTGGCAGCAAAACACATTGACCTCTGGTAAACGCTGGAGGGTGACTCACAGAAGTTTCCACAAACATAAAACTTTTCTTTTCTTTTTCTTTTCAGTCAGAACTCAGTATTTTTATTAGCATCTAGTAAGTGATATTTGGGTAGATCCCAATTAGGGGTGTATGTCAAGGGGCATGATGGTGAGGGGACTCTTTTTCCCTCTGGGACCGTGCTTGGCTTCAATTTTGTATTCAGCAGATGGGAGAAGAGACAAATATTGCTACCTGTCCTTGGCCAGGTTACAATATTTATAATGCAGAGTCTCCTTTAATACAAGTTGGAGACCAGAGAGAACCGAGAAACAAGGTGCAAGGCCAACCGGTCTTTCTTAGGAACCTGCCCACATCAGCCACCCATCATTTCCACCTCCTTAAAATTTAAATATAGCACAAAATCAATGCTCTGACAGCCTCATTCTACATAACCATCAGTGCATGCATAGCATGGCCACTCCCTGACTAAAGCCTCGTCACTCTACGTGGTCAGGGACCTTGGTGAATATGGTATGTGTGTGTGCTATTTTAAAATGAGTGGACTAAAAATAGCTGTGTACAAATAGGAAATGCATGCTTGTTGAGCTCAGGCTTGCCAAGGCCGAGAACTCTTAGCCTGGGAAGATGGCAAGTATATCTTGTCCTATTAGCTGGAAATCCAAACCAAGGGAGAATCGAAAGGAATCCAGTCTACAGATACTCTTACTCAGACCAGTGGTTCTCAGCACAGGAAGCTCCACTTTTTGGATGTGGCTTGGCAATTGTGGGTGCATTTTTGGTTATCACAGTGATTGAGTGAGGGTGTGCTGACTGGCATTTGGTGACCCGGGCCAAGACTGACAGATGTGTGGAACAGTTCCAAAGAACAAAGAAACTGTCCTGCTTGACTTTCAAATGCCCTGCAGGGCATTGATGTGGGTGAAAAATCTATTATAATTATTTCAACATAGACCCTAACTCTAATTTTCTTTCTCCTTTATATTATGCTTAGGGTATTATGTTAATTAAAAAAATTTTCTTCTGTGTGTAAGTAGATTATATCACATATGAATTTCATTTCAGGACAATGAAGGGAATGCTTTATTATAAAAAGGGGATGGGGGTCTGATATGATTGAGAACTACCATTCCAGACACTTGCATGTATCTACACATCTTTTCCATGGCAAATTTACAGGTTATCTATAACTTCATCCAACCTTATCCATAAGAGGTAGGGAGGCAGCGGTCCCAGCACTCCACATTTACATACTAAAGTGTGAAGAGTCTCAGTTAGGGTCTGGCTGTGATTCCTCCTCCTTACCCCATATTAGGAGGAAACTCAAAATAGGAACTGCCAAAATTTCTTACAGAAAAGGGAATCAGTGAAAATGTGCATGAGGATGGGAAATAAGAAGTTGCAGCTGGGGAGAGGAGGAAGGGAAATGAGAGTCCGGGGATGGCCATCAAATTAGGTGGAAAGCCCCCTCAAGGACAGCGATCTGTCATCTAGACCTCCACCTCCAAACTCTCCCTTATAGGAGATGTACACACAGAGCCCATCCCTGCCTCCAGAAATGTAAACTGCATGTCGCAATGACTTTATACACACAACAAACAGACTCCCTTTGTTCTCAGGATATGTGTTGGATGGTAAAAGGTTTACACTAGAATATACGCCATCCACTAAGATCCAGACGTCCCACTGACTGAAGGTGCCAAGGGAAAGGTTTGGAAAGATCTTCAAAAGAAGATCCAGAGAGGCAAAGCGTTCATTAATCAGGACTCTACAATTACAAGGATCTGAGGCCTTTCCCCAACATGAGGGTGAAGCAACTGTGAATAATCGCAGCAGAAGGGAGCAGTGCATGCCACCATGTGTGTGCCGGAAACCACAGTGGAAAACAGCCCACGTTTGTTGTTCATGTTTGTTTTTGTTTTTAAGAGGGAAACAGACTAATTAAAAGGGAGGTCTTAGGGACCAACCAAAGAGAAGGCCTGATATTCAAAACTCGTGTAGCAGTGTGGAATACTTTCTGTTGTCAAGTATAATGTGAAATCTCAGCAAGTAAAAGGACTGGCTGAAAAATACATGGTGTTTGTCTCCCGGCTGGACCTGTGTCTCATGGATCTGCACAGGACCTCTTACAGTGGAGTTATGGCTTGGACAAAATGTTTGCTGCATTAGATTGAGGCGTGGGGATGAGGACATGATGGAGGGAAGCAACAAGGTTAAGAGCAGGGCCAGCCTCCTGGATGAATGACCCACACATTTGCACAGGCCCTGTGCTTAGAAGGGTCCCGCACCCATTAATGCCTTGCTAATTGCTGGCTTGAAATTATTAACAATTTTTGAAAAAGAAGCCCCACATTTTCATTTCGCACTGGGCTCTTCAAATTGCATGGCCAGTCCTGGTCAAGAGAGTGAACATCTGCATCTGGGAGACCTGGGTTCAAACCCAAGCTCCACCATTAGCTGGTTGTATGGTCTTGGGCAACTCATTTAACCTCTCTTCATCTGTAAAATAGAACTATAGTAGTACCTGTCTCACAGGACCGTTGTGAAGCCTAAAATAAACTACATAGCAGTTTTCAGTAGATATTATTAGTGTTATTACCAATGACAAAGATTTAGATGATGTTGCAAAGGCAGCAGAGCACCAAGCAGTGCTGGAGTAGAACTGTTTTCTAAACTCGTTTTTGCAAAAACATTTCTGCTCTGGATGTATATATTGACGTCACCATCCTTGTGGCAAGACAGGCCAAGATAATTTTCCTAATTGCAGGCTTCACTGACACATTTTGTGCCAGAACCGAAGAAAAGTAGGTGTTATTTCAAATCTGTGAATCATCACCACACACTCATGTGAAGCATATTTCTTATAGATTTAAGGAGTTGAACTCTCAGCAAGATAATGGAGACATTATTTTAGAATGTAAAAATATGCCCATATAAAGGCAACTTGCTACTGAAAACACTTACTTCTGTTGCGTGGGCCTGTTGAGTCATTTTATTTGCCATACAGTTATTGAATGCAATATTCCCAACCAAAGAAGGTACAAATCAAAAAATATCATACTAGGACTACGTACTAATTATCCTGTGCTATTGTATTGTGTTAGAATATGGTTTGGGCTCAGTTAGAAATGAAATGTGGAGGTAAGGCCAAGTCGAAGCATTCTCTTCTATTTTGACTAAATGCCCCCTATTAGTTCCTTGCTTATCACTATAATTAAAAGTAGTCCTTGACAGTGCTTTTCCTTTTAAAATTATTTGTGAAGTTGAGAAGAAATTTTTAAAAGGTGAAATGGATTTTTTTTTAAAAAGGTTATAATATATTTAATATGTCATGACCATTCTACTCAGTGGAAATAGCTTGGCTACCATATTGTGACAAGAAACTCCCCCTGAAAGAGTTGAGTCATAGTTCTGAAAGAAAATTCTTCAATGGCTAGGAAGACAAAATTACCCCTGTGATATGGGAAGTGAGTTCTTTCCCCCAACCAAGCCTGGCTCCATGTTTGCAAGTGAAGATCAAGCTGGTCTTTGAGGTCTCTCTAAACATTTTAACCTTGGGCTTCACTCCATCACCTAAATCATTAGAAGTAATCTGATAAATGCAGCATGATGGGTTTAAGGATGATTTTCCCTAATTTTGTGTCTTGCTTAAAAACATTTTTTTATTGCAGGAAAACCTACTTAATAAAAAATTAACATTCTCGCCACTTTTAAGTATAGTTCAATGATATTACGTACACTCACATATCTTGCAGTTTTTTTTTTTTTTTGTCGTTTTTTCGTGACCAGCACTCAGCCAGTGAGTGCACTGGTCAGTCCTATATAGGATCCGAACCCGCGGCGGGAGCGTAGCTGCGCTCCCAGCGCAGCACTCTACCAAGTGCGCCACGGGCTAGGTCCATCTTGCAGTTTTTAGAAGGCTTTAGTGCCTAAATTTGGAGAGTTGTTGGCAAATCTTTGTAGATAATTAATTTAGACACTGACAAAAGGAAGTAATGGACTTGCATCTGAAATTCCCAGGGAGTGCACCTTTAGGGTTTATGAGAAAGCTCATCACACCAGGCAAGAGTAGGTGCACCTCAGGGCTCAGCATGAAGCAAGAGGGGAAGAAGACAGAGGTTTTCTGAGAATCTGGCATGTGTGTCAGTCTCTGTTCTGGGATAGGTTAGTGAGAATATATAGAAATAAACAAACCAAAATGTTTTTCCCGTATTCTTATCGGCAACAATCAGCACAGAAAACTTCTGTAACCAAATGTGTGGGGATTTCTCCCCACCAGTAAGCAAGCAATCAGTTCTGCAGTGGACACTAGCATCCGATCCCACAGGTTGAGGGCTCAGTCCCCAAGACTGCGTCCATTTCAGATGCTGGTCACAAATCCAGGCCTCTGGAACTTCTGGCCAACCAGCTAGAATTCGGGGTTCCCACAACCTCCTCTTTTGCTAGAGTGGCTCACAGAACTCAGGGAAACACTTCCTTAGGTTTGCTGGTTTATTATATAGGATATTACAAAGGATACAGATGAAGAGCTGCATAGGGCGAGGTGTGGGGGAGGGGCGTGGAGCTTCCAGGCCCTCCCCGGCACCTCCACCTGTTTAGCTATCTGGGGCTCTCCAAACACAGGCCTTTTTTTGTTTTTCTTTTCTTTTTCTTTTTAAATTTTTTTAATTGCTGGAGGGTACAGGGATCTACGAATCCCGGACCATTGTGTTACTAGCACCATGCTCTAAACAGCTAGCTCTCCTTTTGGGTTTTTCTGAAGGCTTCATTACATAGGCACTATTGACTAAATCATTGGCCATTGGTAATGAACTTAACCTTCAGCCCCTCTCCTCTCCCCAGAGATTGGTGGGTGGGCTGAAAGTCCCAGCCTTTTAATACTGCCTCTGTCATTTGGGTGACCAGCTCCCATCTTGAAGCTACCCAGGCTTGGCCAGCCATCAGACAACTCATTAGCATACAAAAAGACAGCACTTTGGAGATTGTAAGGATTTTAGGAGTTGTATGCCAGAAGAGGGGAGAGGAAAACCAAATATATATTTCACAATATCACAGTTAGAAATAATGAACTGACTGCTGCCACCCCTGATCCTACATGAATCCTTCCAAAGAACTATAAGATTGCCTCACCAACCCCCAACCCCAGACAGCTGTCCTTACCAATCGTGTCTTTCTTTTCCCCCAAGATTTATTCTTTCTGTCTCTGTTGGTTTCCTATCACATGTAAACATGCTAAGTGGCTCCCATTTTAGTAAAGAAACCAAGCAAAACAAAAACACCCTCCTTTGTCAAAACCCTCTCTTTTAACCCTTTTGTTTATTTTTTTAAATGTAGGGTTTTTGCCCTTTCAAAGCTATACAAGCATGGGTGTGGTTAAAATTGTCAATTTATTTTCCAAGGCCTTCACAAAAAATAGCAGTCCCTGCCCCTCTGTTGCTTCTTACTCCCCAGAAACAACCACTTTCTTTCAACTATTTTTTAAAAAATTCATCTTCTCATCTCAGAATAACATGGTTGCTGAAATCTTTCCCGCTTTGGCCACGGGAACTCTTGGATTGGCTCCTGCGTCCTTCTTGTTTTCTGAACACTTCCTTTCTTCCTGGCACTATACTTAACTTTTCTTCAAGCTCCCCTTTTATTTTCCCTTCCCCAGCACTAGAATTGGCCATTCTTCAAGGAGCCCTCGTTTCTTTTACTGGAGAATTGTTTTTAGAAACCAAGATCTGGGCACAAGTGTGCTCATTGCTATGTGGTGGACACTGCTTCTAGGGCTTCTGAGCAGACAGAGCTAGGAAATATATGCATGCATTTCCACGAATACACACATATCTATGATTATCTATCTATCTATTTACCTACCTAATTCTTTATCTGTGTATTAAACTAAATATGAATTTATGCTGATGTCCCAAACTCTAACCTACTACCATACGGTTTATTCTAGTGTCTCTCCTTGTTACTTTGTAACTTTTCCCTCTGTGAGAAACCTGGATCCTATTATCTATTGCTTATCATTTGTTCAAACCTAGCATAGATGTAAAGTAATTTCAGATGTCTTAACCTATATCCTTGCAAGGAACTAATTTACAGACTACAGAGTTTATGTACAATTGTTTTTATCTTTAGCTTTACAGTTTGCAGTCAAGACACCATTTTTCCAAAGTTACCTTAGGTCTGCTTATTCCCCAACACTTTCAGTAAGGTTATGTCATGCACTTGAAACAGAATCATTTCTCACAGTCTGCATTCCATCCTGTGATCCTCCAACATACTAGTTGATTTTTTAAAAATTTGCATGTATTAGAGTTCACTCTTTCTAGTATGCAGTTCTATTGGTTTTGAAAAGTGCATAGACTCATGTATTCTGTACTCCAGAGCCACATAGAAAATTCTATCACCCTAAAAACTTGCCTTTATAATCTCTAGTTCAACTGTTGATTATAATTATTCCTTTAAAGAGCTGTGCAACACTGTATCTGCCACCAGAGGGCTCCACTGGCTCATAATTATGAGCCACCCTCAACAGGGGCAATAGAGATCTGAGATGTCCAGTTGTAGATGGCTGGAAGGGCTGGGTTAGATCAGAATCATTGGGGAATTGATGGAAGCAGGTGACACATGGGGGCAAGATAAGTTCTAGGGGACAGGAGAGAGAGAGAGCAATTAACTGGGGAGGTCAGATTATATGGAGAGCTTCAGCCAGAGGTAGAATGTACCAGTTACCAATTTATTGCCTCTCAGCTCCCTTCATTGACTGATCTGTTAAAATAGATCTGGGCCCTTTAAGTGTTTTTTCCTTTGCCAGCTGGCACAATGTTTTGTCAGTAGAGGGTGCTGGAGACAGACATTGAAGGAAAAAGATGTTTTCCTTCCTGGTTCTGATGTTAGCAAGAGTCTTGAAGAGTATGCTTTCTTTTCTGCTCCTGGACCAGTGCTAAGTGCCTGTATGATGTAGTGTTTTCTGTGTGCTTTCTTCAGTGATTTTCTTGAATATCAGTTGTATGGCTGGGAGCCCCAGACTACTTGGCTTTTACCCTAGCCCAGGTTGCTACTCTGCATGGGCATGTTGGAGACCCCTGGGGATGGCTGTCTAGTAAACTGGATGTTCAACCATCATCCACTGGCTCAGAACTGCTGCAGCCCAAACTGTATGCTGGGGTGCACTGCAGAAGGAGGCCTCTCATGTCCTGGTCCCAGCAACACCCACAGTGGCAGCCCAACTCCCTCTGCACTCCTACCCATCAGCTTTGGCTCACCTGGGTCCCAGAGAGTTGTTTCTCGTGGCTATCCTGACATGGACACCACATGTCCCAGGCTTCATACCTGCAGCAGCTACCTGACTCTCTCTGCACCCATCTCCCTCTGTGCCCCAAAGGGTTGTTCTGCTTTCCTGACAACTCTGGGCTGAGCAATTTAGGAACTTCAACACCAAGGGGGCAGTGACCACACCCTCTTCAATGAGCTCCGAACCCTTCCTCCAAGTTTGTCCCTTTTTTTGGTACTTTCCCTCAGTTCTCCAGCACCATTTAGAGCCCTCATTCCATCTTTAGAGTCAATCCCTTATCATTCATTGCTCAATAATTCTTTATGTTAAAGGTTCCCTGTTTAAATTACTGTGTGGTTTTTGCTCTTGATTGGACCCTTACTAATTAAAGTCTACTCTCACCTGGAGAGGGCACAGGTGTTCTTGATCTTTTGGTAAATGTCATTTCAAGAAAGAGAAGAGAGCAATTTTCTGTTAGGGAAGTTGATGATGACACTAGTACAGTCTCTTTCTGGGTAGAGGGTGGAATCAACATCCTCTCCCCAGTAACTAAGCAGTAACTAGGCCCCAGACCCCAGACCCTGGCTTACAGCTCAAGGTACAGTTTTGGGAAAGGTATTTTCCTGTATAAGGAAAGGACAGCTTCTGAGTACATACCATAACCTGGAGCTGGCAAGGGTTCACGATGTTTGCTAGACTTCTGCCTACAGCAGAATAAGATGAATTGTTCTGCAAATATTATTACTTACAGTGAGATGTAAAATTCACCTTTTTTTCACTGAGCTTGACACTTAAAAATGGCATAAGAGCCAGATAGTTTCCAGATTAAGCAAAATGTTTTAATTTTTTTTTCTCCTTTCACATTCCTACCAACAATGCATTTCTAAATTTCTCCCTAAAGAAAATTTCCTGGCTCTGAAAAGGAAGTTTGAAATTCTTGTGGGTTTCTGCTGACAGACCGATCTTACTTTAATTTTCTTGAATGTTCTATTTCTCCTATTCTGAAAATAATGGGTCATTTTTGTTTCTGAATTTTACTTGGCTGTGGTTTGAACAGTCTTCTTAATATAACAATACTGTATGTTAACCATACTCTAATTAAAGCCAAAGTCCTCCAATGTTCCTTAAAGATTTCCTTGGTTAACTCTACCACACCTATCAATCTCTGATGATTGTATCCATAGCAATCTTGCTCATAAAACAAGGTGTATTACCAAAGTGAGATGTTTGCCCACAACCATATCTAAAGAAGGAAGAAATAAATAACTCATCTGAATACAGGAGGCATCTTTTTAAAGGGTCTGACGTCTCTGTCATTGATTTTCCTATATTTGTCCTCCTAGTATCAGGTGAGGGCAGAATTACTTTAGAGCTAAGAAAGCCAAATGAAATAAATTAGGGAGATATGTACAAGAAATTGTCAGTATTAGCATGCAGACTAGAAGTTGTATTTTAATTCTCTGGCTAGTAGTCTTTGTTTAAATGTTTGTTTATTAATTTTATCTTTTCCTTAATATAAGAAAGAGCTGGCTATGCGATAACTAGTTTTTCTTGAATGAGATAATATTTTTCTTTTTTCTAAATCATTTTTCAGGAATAATAAAATTAAGTATTATTTGTAATAATCCCATTACTCATGATAATAATAATGATAACAATGAAAACAATTTACATTTGCATTGCATTCTATTATTCACAGAACATTTTGACATACAATCATGTGCCACATAACGACATTTCAGTCAATGACAGACCACATATGAGTATATCATCTTGCCTATGTGGGTATTGGACTATACCATCAAAGTTTGTGTATGTACACTCTATGATCTTTGCGATGGACGAAATCACCTAAGGATACATTTCTCAGAATGTATCCCCATTGTTAAGCAACACATGAGTATGTATTATCCAATTTCATCCCCTCAAAAATCCTTGTAAGATAGATAGAAAAAGTAGTGTTTTCCTATTTTTCAAATGGAAAATAGAGGCTCAGAGAAGTTAATTGATTTTTCTAAGGCCACAGAGTTGGGATGTGGTGGAGGCTGAATTTGAACCCAGGTCTAACTCCAAAACCTGTTCTAACCTGCCCTCTGTATTCAATATGTGCTGAACACATATTAAGCACATTTGTTGTTCAACAAATTATATGCACCCAGAGGTCTATTCTGGCAGAGAGAACAAAGTTTCCAAATGTCCAGTTATGAGTCCAATTCTAAAGACAGGCAGAGAAAGAGTAGGCACAATAATATAATAATTAAGTAATAATAATATAAAAGTAAGTCTGTATTCTATAGCATGTATTGTGATCAACACACAGACATATAATGTGGATATAGTAGTACCCTCAGATACAGTACCCCCATAGACATAATGTAGATATTATTTCTCTTACTCCATAGACATAGAAACTGGAGCTTGGAGAAATTAAGTAAATTATCTAAATCCAGATCCTTCTGATTTCAAAATGCATGCTCTTTCTGGGTTTATGCAGTTGACTTCAAGAGAGATATTTATATGGGAAGGTTCTTCATGGAGTAAAGACAAAAATCTGGTCCTCTCTGCCAGCTTGAACACAAGGCCCTGCCTTGAGGGGGATTAGTGAGTGGAACCAGGCAAGCCACTGGTGGAACTAATCCACGAGGCAGGCTACCACCCAGGCAGGACTCCCTGAGCTTGTCTGTTGATCTGATAGGCAGCAGAGGAGCCATCAGCATTCATAGCCTGGTGACCTGGGTAGTGCTTTTCACATCTTTGCCCATCATCAGGGATACAATTAAAATAAAATAAAATATTCTTTCCATAGGTTTGACAACGTAATTAGACCAATTTAGGTTTGATCATATCCATCGGCAAGGGCACATATTCATTTAATTTAACAGAGGCACAGCTGGTGGCACTACTTATATTTCTATCTCTCTTTTAAAAAAAATTTTGCTGAGAATGTGCAGTGGAATTTTGAAAGAAAGTGAGCCAAGATGCCAGGTTCCATTCAAGCTTTATTAAAGATGCCAGGAAGAAAATCTGCTGGGCTGTGCTCAAAGTGGCAGGCAGCCCGGGGCTGCCCTGAAAATGGGGAACAGCACAAGGTGTGGGGGTGGTAGAGCTTATATAGTGCACGAGGGCTGGCTGATACCATCAAGGAGGGTCATTATGCTAATGTGGATCAGGGTGGAGAACTGTGTCCTTGAGGAAGCAAAAAGGGTTTCTGTTTAAGTCAGGAGGCTTCTCATAAAGGGAAGTGGGGAGGGGCTTGGTGTTGGGGTCGAAGATAAGGCCTACCACTATTTTGTGCTCATTGTGTGCACAATGGTGCCAGTCATGTCCAAAATCCATAATTCCTGCCTTTTAAGTATAAAAAGAAGGGAAAGGGACAAAGGTCTCATTCTTCTGAAGCTACTTCCTGCTGGAGATGGGCAAAAATATGGAAAAATAAAAGATTTATGCTGGCAGACAAAACAATTAGGTGGCAGGGTATTGGCTTTGTGTGGGGAGGCTGTATTTTTCCAGGGAAGGGTCATTGATTCTGAGGGGCTGATATCCTCCTCGCAGGAACAATTTGGGGGCCTTTTGGTTGGCAAATGTCTGCATGCATTCCTGTAAGAAATTAGAGAAATGCCAAAAGAGACAGGGACCAAAAAGCAGGATGAGTCGCAACACAGTTAGGGGTCCTAGTAGGGGCATGAGCCAGGGTATCCGAGGTTCAGTGAAATGGTTTAAGTTGTTTTGGATCACCCCGGACTCATTTACATAATAACAGCATTCCTCCCCCAAGAAGAGGCAGGTGCCTTCCTTTTCGGCTGTAAGGAAGTAAAGGGCCCAACAGTTCTGTAAAGTGACTGTTGTGAGTGAGGTGACCTGTCGCTGGAGGGAGGAGATGCTATCTGTATTTAGTTCTTCTGAGAGTTTTTGATAGAATTGAGAGGCAGTAGCAAGGCCCGCTATGCCAGTTCCAGTTGCAGGAAGGATCCCTGCCCCAATTAGAAGGTACAATTAGTGCCCTACGGGAGTGGGGGGCACTTCCTGAAGGGGGGGGCCGAACTTAGTCCCAGTCCCATCTGTCTGGAGGGTGATGTCAGGGACGAGCCAAATGAATATCCAAGAAATCGCATTAGGATGACAGGCAACAGGATAACGTAGTTTTACAAAGGAAATATATTCCGGTTTTAGGGCGTGGATGAGGAGGGGTGAGTGGCAGCGTTTGGTGTTAGTGAGGCAGAGTGTGGGCAGGCCCTGCACAACGCTGACAGCCCCCACTGAGGTGAGATGAGAGGAAAGTGAAGAGACATTTGTGAAAACATTGTGGGCTGCATTGACAGGGAGGGGGGTGACCACAAAAAGTTTCTCCTGAAGGAGGAGAAAGATGAGTTGCTCAGGGACCCGTCTGATTCACTGAGGACTGCATCATCCCTGCAGACCTGGAACCTCCATGTTCCAGGTAAGGGGGAGCATTGAGATAGGAGGAAAAACATGGGAAGGCTGCGAAGGGTTAGGGAGCCAAAAGAATTTAAAGGGCACATTGCCACAGTGAACTTGCTAAGAAGCATCCTATTGATAGGAGATAAAGAAGTGCCAGGAGAAATCTTCCTATAATGTTACACTCCTTTGGGACAGCTGCTGCCAATCCTGTAGCAAGTACTAGAATAGACAGTATAATAGTAGTTCTTGTGCAAGGGATGTGGAGCGGGCCTGCAAGAATGAGAGGATAATCGCCAGGGGAAAGATCATCCTTCTTCTGGGATTGGGGAAAGAGTGAAGGTCCTGGAGATTTTCAGTTTTGTGGGTCCTAAAATGGACGGAGTGTGAGGAGATGTTGGGTTGGGGTTTGAGTAGAGGGACCCCTCTAGCTTAGTGTTAACAGATTTTTGGGTAAAGTCTCAGGTGCTAGGTTTACCAAGGATAAGTGATACCAATGGGCCTTTCCTAGTACTTTTATTTTTATTTTTTATTTTATTTTTTTTTTATTTTTATTTTTTTTAAAAAGATGACCGGTAAGGGGATCTCAACCCTTGGCTTGGTGTTGTCAGCACCACGCTCAGCCAGTGAGCAAACCGGCCATCCCTATATAGGATCCGAACCCGTGGCCTTGGTGTTATCAGCACCGCACTCTACCGAGTGAGCCACGGGCCGGCCCTCCTAGTACTTTTATTGCCATGGGGGTGGTAAGAAGTACTGTATAAGGCCCTTCCTAGCATGGTGAGAGAGGCTTTGGGATTCGGGTTTTAATACACACTTGCTGTCCCAGGCTCAGTTTAGTCTGAGAGGGTGGAGGGGAAAGAATGAGGTAATAGAACATTGGCCTATTCTCTAAGAAGATCCCTAATGAGTGAAAGAGTAGGGAGATACTGGCCTAAAGGCGATGAGCTAGAAAGGAGAGGTGTGAGAGTGAAGGGTCTGCCATACATAAGTTCGAGGGGGCTGAGGCCTGTGGGCTTGCAGGGGGCAGCCCGTAGGCGAGTGAGTGACTGGTGGGGAGGCCAAAATGAGGGATGATTTCTGAGGTGAGAGCATGCATTACCGCTGTAGCATCCTCTGAAGTGCAGGGAAAAGCCTCAACCCAACCTGAAAAGATATCTACTAAGGTTAGAAGATAGCATGTCCTTTTGTGGGGAGAGTAATATAAGAGCTGAAGAATGCTTAGTAGGAATTCATAGCCTATATGAACTGAATTATGGAAATCTAAAAGGATTTGCTCAGCTTGTGTAGTAGGGAGGACATAGCAATTGGAGAGAGTATATCAGTTGTCCTTTCTCTGTGCTCCCAACTATTAGAGGTGTTGTATTTCTTGGGGTGTGTATTGGGATAAGGGCAAAGGGGCCATGAGAAGGACCTGAGTGGGAGAGGAAGAGTGGGGGCCTGGTGATTGAGCAGCCTGTTTTGTGGTTAGATCTGCCAGTTTGTTTCCCTGGGCTATGGGGTCATTGGAGGTTTGGTGTCCTCTGCAGTGTGTAACCCCAACCTCCTTTGGGAGTTGTGCAGCCTCAATAGCTTGTGTTAGATTTACTATGACATAACACACCCAGGGGTGGGCATGGAGGTGGTATTCCCATCTATGAACCATGTAATGGGATGTGGGGAGATATGTTGAAAGGGATTGAGAAAGGGGTCTAAAGCCTCTATGCAATTGTGTTGTAAGGGTCATGAGTGTTTTGGGATGAGAGTGGCTGAATTTTAAGGGAGGGCAAGGTTTAAAGGAGAACTAGGAATTTTCAATGAAAGTAAGGTGAATAAGTTGTAGGCGGGAAAGGGAGAGAATTGACATGGCCTTATGGCTGAGAAGGTCTTGACTGTTTGTTGTTTAAAAGTTAGTTTAGAGCTTTCTTATGTTAAAAGGGTGGCTGCTGCCAAGGCCCGTAAACAGAGGCCCATTCTCGAGATGTGGTGTCTAGTTATTTGGAGAAGTTTATAATCAGGGAGAAAATATCTACTGCCTTTTGTCCCAAAACCCTGACTGACAATCTTTGGGTTTTGGTGACATATAGGATGAAAGGATGAGATAGGTTTGGGAGAGAGAGAGCTGGGGCTGTGAGGAGAGCGGCTTTTAATTGCTGGAAGGGAGAATGAATGAGCTTTGTGGGATCTAAGGGAATGGCAGGACCCCCTTTAGCTGCATCATAAAGTGGCTTTGCTAGCACGCCAAAGTTAGAAATCCATCGGCGAAGAAATACCCTGCAAGCCCCAAGAAAGAAAAGATTTCACCCTTTGTGGTAGGAGTAGGGAGTTCAGAAATTAGACTCTTGAACTGAAGGAGAAGAAATTTTGGCCTTTCTGGGAGACACTTGATATCTCCTGGAGGCCAGGAAATTAAGGAGAGCAACAGTGTGGGCCTGTGAATCCTCATAGGAGGGGCTACAAAGGAGGAGGTCATCCACATATTGTATTAAAGTGCTAGAGGTTGGAGGAAGTCCAGAAAATTCTTGAGCTAAGGCTTGGCTAGAAAGTGGGGGCTATCCCAAAACCCCTGAGGTAGTACCATCCAGGTGAGTTGTTGGGAATGGCGCATGTCCGGATCAGTCCTGTATTAAGTGGTATGAGCTGTTAGGCTTTATAACTGGAAGGATGGGTGTATTAAAAGGTGAGTGGGTAGGCCGTAAGAGATGAGAAGAAAGGAGTTTGTGTATGATGGGTTTTAACCCTATTAGGTGTTTGTTAGAGATGGGGTACTGTGAGACACTAGGGAACAAAGAGGGGTTCCGCAATTTAACAAGGATGGGGAATGGTACATCGTAATGGAGAGAGAAGAAGTGTCCTATATGAAGGATTGACCTTGTCTGAGGGGGAGGGGAAGGTGGAAGCCCCAGGGGCCAGGTCTGTGTGCAGCCTCTAACAGGAGTATTGTAGCTGGAGTTAAAGTGCTTAGGGTAAGAGTAGCTTTGAATTTGAAAAGGATGTCCCATCCCAGTAAGGGGGCTGGTGATTGAGGCATTATTAAAAATTTGTGTGTGAATTGGGTGTGTTGTAGGGTGTAGCAAAGGGTTTGCGTGATCCATGGGCGGTATTCTGATCCCGTGACCCCAACTATTGTGATAGAGGATGGGGTTGTTGGTCCTGCATATTCAGCAAGGGTAGAATAAATGAGCCCTATATCGATGACAAAAGAGATCGGCTTACCTTCTACGAGGCAAGTTACCCTGGGCTCATGCATGGTGATCTCCATGGGGGCCTTAGGCCCTGAGCATCATCAGTCCTCCTCCTGGGCAAAGCCAAGAAGCTCTGGTGGGGATGGCTGTGAAGCCAAAGGCTGTAGGTTGGGGACTGGGCCACTCCCTTTCTGGTGAGTGGCACAGTCGATCCCCCAGTGATGTGGCCATTTGCAGTGAGGACAGGTTACAAAAGGCCCATGCCAAGTGGCCCAGTTGACTGCATTTGAAGCAGTTCCTGGTTGGCTTGCCTCTTAAGGCTGCTGGCTTTGGAGTATGTGAGCCATGGATGGCATTAGCCAGGAGCTGGTATTTGACCTGATCTCTTTTATAGTTTTTTGAATATCGGGGGCTGATTGGGTAATGAAATGAGAGTGTAAAAGGGCTATGCCTGCAGGGGAGTTTGGATCTATACATGTGCATTCATGTAAAGCCTCAGAGAGATGGGTTAGGAACTTGCTGGGATTTTCAGTGGATCTCTGTGTGATTTCTCTAAGCTTGTCATAATTGACTGACTTGTGAATAGCCTTTTGGAGGTCATAAATCAAGTGTATGGTCATGTTATCCTGGAGATCCCAATCCCTGTGGCTGGCCTGACAGTTCCAATTTGGGTCTGTGCAAGGAACAGCAACGGCTCCCACAGACCACCTATTATTTTGAGCATGTACCTGAGCTGCCATCCAGCCCTGCTCCCTGTACGTGGACTCAGACAATTCCCTCCATCCCAGCCACTTCATGGAAGGTTTATAAAAAGCCAGAGCTACACACCCTGTGGGGCCGCCACTGCGTGATCCAGCAGGGAGGATTCACCGCTGCCACCCGGCTCCATTCCCAGCCCAGCCCAGTGTGCACAGAGTGGGGAGATGTCTGGAAAGGGAGGCGGAGACTTGGCAGAAACCACACACCCTGTGGGGCCGTCACTGCGTGATCCAGCAGGTAGGCTTCACCACAGGCACTCGGCTCCATCCCCAGTCCCACCTAGTGCGCTCGGAGAAAGGAGACGTCTGGCAGGGGAGGCAGGAACTCCACAGGAACCACACTGCTGCCGCACGACCCAGCAGCCAGGCCCAATGTGTACGGAGCACAGAGATGTCCAGCAAGGGAGATAGAAGCTCTGTAGAGTCCACACACCCTGTGGGGGGGCCGCCGCCGTGTGATCCAGCAGCAGGTAGGCTTCACTGCCGCCACCCGGGTCCATCCCAAGCCTGGCCTAGCACACGCAGAGCAGGGAGACATCCTGTAGGGGAAGGGGAAGCTCTGCAGAGACCACACACTCTGTGGTACCTCGGTGCATCCCAGCAGCCCGGGCCAGAGCGCACAGAACAGGGAGAAGTCCTGCGCGGGAGGTGGAAGCTCAGCAGAGACCACACACCCTGCGGTACTGCCCCGTGATCCAGCAGCCCAACAGAGTCCAAGCTGACCAGAGAGGTGGCTCCCCAGAGAGGACCAAGACCCAAGGCAACCATACACACAAGGCACTAGAGGCCAACTGAGCAGTCACGGAGGTAGCCATACCAATTTGGCAACCACAGCAACATCTTAGTTAGTCAGTAGTGTCAAACCTGTGGACTGTGAAACCCCTGCCAAAATGAATAAACATCAAAAAAAAAGATACCAGAAATACAAAAAATCAAGAAAGTACACCACCAAAAGTTAATAAGTCTCAAGCTCTAGATCCTATAGACCAAGAAGCCCTTGAAATGACTGACAAGGAATTTCGAGTGATAATTCTAAGGAAACTGAATGAGATACAAGAAAACTCAGCTAGACATCATGATGAAATGAGGAAAAGTATACAGGACCTGAAAGAAGAAATGTACAAGGAAATCAATGTCCTAAAAAAAAATGTAGCAGAACTTGCCGAAATGAAGAAGTTATTCAGTGAAATAAAAAACACAATGGAGAGTTTAACCAGCAGGCTTGCAGAAGTTGAAGAGAGAACCTCTGAACTTGAAGATGGGCTGTTTGAAATAACACAAGCAGACAAAAAAAAGAAAAAAGGATCAAAGGCATTGAAGAAAATCTGAGAGAGATATCAGACAACCTTAAGCACTCAAATATCTGAGTCATGGGTATTCCAGAAGGGGAGGAAAAAAGAGATTGCATTGAAAATATATTCAACAAAATAGTGGCAGAAAACATCCCAGGTATAGGAAAAATCACAGATCTTCAGATCCAGGAAGCTCAACGATCTCCAAACATATTCAACCCAAAAAGGCCTTCTCCAAGACATGTTATAGTCAAATTGGCAAAACTCAAAGACAAAGAGAGAATCTTTTTTTTTTTTTTTTTGTGACCGGCAAGGGGATCGCAACCCTTGGCTTGGTGTCACCCACACCGTGCTCAGCCAGTGAGCGCACCGGCCATCCATATATAGGATCCAAACCCACGGCGGGAGCGCCACTGTGCTCCCAGCACCGCACTCTCCCGAGTGAGCCATGGGGTCGGCCCCAAAGAGAGAATCTTAAAAGCTGCAAGAGAGAAGCATCAAATCACCTAGAAGGGAGCCCCAATCAGGCTAACATCAGACTTTTCATCACAAACCCTAAAAGCCAGAAAGGAATGGGATGATATATTCAAAACACTAAAAGACAGAGATTGCCAGCCAAGAATACCCTGCAAGGCTATCCTTCCGAAATGAAGGGCAAATAGTATATTTCTCAGACAAACAAAAACGGCAGGAGTTCACCACCACACGACCACCCTTACAAGAAATTCTCAAGGGAGTACTGGGTTTGGTTCCTGAAAAATAACTACCACTGCCATAAAAACCCAAGAAAAATCAAAACCCACTAGTATAATAAAAATGGCATTCATGAAGAGAAAACAAACAAAAACGCTATCTACAACCTAAGGAACCAACAAACACAGAAAACAAACAGTAAATCAGAAAGCAAGGAACAAAAGACACCTAAGACAACCAAACAATCAATAAAATGCTAGGAATAAATCAACACCTTTCAATAACAACTCTTAATGTAAAAGGCTTAAATTCCCCAATCAAAAGACACAGACTGGCTGACTGGATTAAAAAGGAGGACCCAACTATATGCTGCCTACAAGAGACCCACCTCACCCATAAAGACACACATAGACTAAGAGTGAAAGGATGGAAAAAGATCTACCATGCAAACAGAAAAGAAAAACGAGCTGGAATAGCTATTCTTATATCTGACAAAATAGACTTTAAACTAAAAACCATAAAAAGAGACAATGAGGGACACTACATAATGATAAAAGGACTGATCCATCAAGAAGACATAACAATCATAAATATGTACGCACCCAATGTTGGAGCAGCCAGATTTATAAAACAAACTCTATTAGACCTAAAGAAGGAAATAGACACGAATACCATAATAGCAGGGGACCTGAACACTCCACTGTCAATATTAGACAGATCATCTAGGCAAAGAATCAGTAGAGAAACACAAGATCTAAACAAGACTCTAGACCAATTGGAATTGGCAGATATCTACAGAACATTCCACCCAACAACCTCAGAATATTCATTCTTCTCATCAGCACATGGATCATTCTCCAGGATAGATCACATATTAGGTCACAAATCAAGTCTCAACAAATTCAAAAAAGTTGGAATTATGCCATGTATTTTCTCAGACCACAATGGATTAAAACTAGAAATCATGGCTAACAAAAAAGAGAAGAGAGAAGATTCAAATAACAAAAATTAGAAATGAAAAAGGCGATATTACAACTGATTCATCTGAAATACAAGGAATCATTCGAGACTACTATAAGCATCTATACACCAACAAATTTGAAAATCTGGAGGAAATGGATAAATTTATGGACACCCACAAGCTCCCAAAACTGAACCATGAAGATGTAGAAAATCTGAACAGTCCAATAACAATAAAGGAGATTGAAGCTGTTATCAGAAGGCTCCCAACAAAGAAAAGCCGAGGACCAGATGGATTCACAGCAGAATTTTACCAAACATTCAAAGAGGAGTTGACACCGATTCTTTACAAACTATTCCAAAAGATTGAAACAGATGCAAATCTCCCAAATTCATTCTATGAAGCCAACATCACCCTGATACCAAAACCAGGTAAAGATATAACCAAGAAAGAAAACTATAGGCCAATATCCTTGATGAATAAAGATGCAAAAATCCTCACTAAAATACTAGCAAACAGAATACAGCAACACATATGTAAAATTTTTCACCATGATCAAGTGGGATTCATCCCAGGGATGTAAGGTTGGTTCAACATATGCAAATCAATAAATGTGATACACCATATTAATAAAGTCAAACACAAGGACCACATGATTATCTCTATAGACGCTGAAAAAGCATTTGATAAAATTCAGCACTCATTCATGACAAAGGCCCTCTATAAGTTAGGTATAGAGGGAAAGTATCTCAACATAATTAAAGCCATATATGACAAACCCACTGCCAATATCATCCTGAATGGGGAAAAGCTGAAAGCTTTTCCTTTAAGAAAAGGAACTAGACAAGGATGCCCACTCTCACCACTCCTGTTCAACATAGTGTTGGAAGTACTAGCCAGAGCAATCAGAGAAGAGAAGGAAATAAAGGGCATCCAGATTGGAAAAGATGAAGTCAAACTGTCCCTGTTTGCAGATGACATGATCCTATATATCGAATAGCCTAAAGCTTCTACAAAAAAACTCTTGGAGTTGATAAATGATTTCAGCACAGTATCAGGATACAAAATCAACACACAAAAATCAGCAGCATTTCTTTTCTCCAATAGTGAACATGCAGAACGAGAAATCAAGAAAGCCTGCCCATTTACAATAGCCACCAAAAAAATAAAATACTTAGGAACTGAGTTAACCAAGGAGGTGAAAAATCTCTATAATGAGAACTACAAACCACTGCTGAGAGAAATGAGAGAGGATACAAGAAGATGGAAAGATATCCCATGCTCTTGGATTGGAAGAATCAGCATTGTGAAAATGTCCATACTACCCAAAGTGATATACAAATTCAATGCAATCCCCATCAAAATTCCAATGACATTTTTCTCAGAAAGTGAAAAAATATCCAGACATTTATATGGAATAAAAAAAAACCATGCATAGCCAAAGCAATTCTAACCAAAAACAACAACAACAATAACAACAACAACAAAACTGGAGCCATAACACTACCTGACTTTAAACTATACTACAAAGCTATAATAACCAAAACAGCATGGTACTGACATCAAAACAGATGCACTGATCAATGGAATAGAATAGAGAATCCAGAAATCAACCCACACACTTACAGCCATCTGATCTTTGACAAAGGCACCAAGCCTATACACTGGGGAAGAGACTGCCTCTTCAGCAAATGGTGCTGGGATAACTGGATATCCATATGCAGGAGAATGAAACTAGACCCATATCTCTCACCATATATTAAAATCAACTCAAAATGGATTAAAGAATTAAATATACACCCTGAAACAATAAAGCTTCTTAAAGAAATCATAGGAGAAACACTTCAGGAAATAGGACTGGACACAGATTTCATGAATATGACCCCAAAAGCACGGGCAAACAAAGGAAAAATAAACAAATTGGATTATATCAAACTAAAAAGCTTCTGCACAGCAAAAGAAACAATTAACAGAGTTAAAAGACAACCAACAGAGTGGGAGAAAATATTTGCAAAATATACATCTGACAAAGGATTAATATCCAGAATACACAAGGAACTCAAACAACTTTGCAACAAAAAAGACAAGTAACCCAATTAAAAAATGGGCAAGAGCTAAATAGGCATTTCTCAAAGGAAGATATATGAATGGCCAACAGACACATGAAAAAATGCTCAACATCACTCAGCATCCAGGAAATGCAAATCAAAACCACACTGAGATACCATCTAACCCCAGTTAGGATGGCTAATATCCAAAAGACTGTGAACGATAAATGCTGGCGAGGTTGCGGAGAAAAAGGAACTCTCATACGTTGTTGGTGGGACTGCAAAATGGTGCAGCCTCTATGGAAAATGGTATGGAGTTTCCTCAAACAATTGCAGATAGATCTACCATATGACCCAGTTATCCCACTGCTTCGAATATTCTCATAGGAATGGAAATCATCAAGTCAAGGGTATACCTGTTCTCCAGTGATCATCGCAGCACTCTTTACAGTAGCGAAGAGCTGGAACCAGCCCAAATGTCCACCATCGGATGAGTGGATACGGAAAATGTGGTATATCTACACAATGGAATACTACTCAGCTATAAAAACGAATGAAATACTGCCATTTGCAATAACATGGATGGACCTTGAGAGAATTATATTAAGTGAAACAAGTCAGGCACAGAAAGAGAAATACCACATGTTCTCACTTATTGGTGGTAGCTAAAAATAAATAAATAAATTCACACACAGACACACACACACACACACAAAATCCGGTGTGGGGGAAGAAGACATAACAACTACAATTCCTTGAAGTTGATATGACAAGCAAACAGAAAGGACATTGTTGGGTGGGAGGAGAGGGAGGAGGGAGGGAGGTTTCGGTAATGGGCCACAATAATCAACCACATTGAATATATACAAAATAAAATTTTAAAAAATAATAATAATAAAATAAAATAAAATAAAAAAAGAAAGCCAGAGCTGAGGCAGGGTTGTTACCTGAGAAGGCAGAGAAGGGGAGGAGTTGGGCTGAGGACAGCATCCGGAGGCCAGGTGTGGGGAAGAGAGAGAAATGTGGAGGGCTGATGGATCAGAAGATTGATCCGAGTCTGGAAGAGGAGGTTGAGCATGAGCTAGGAGAATTTGACACATAAGACAGTTTTGACAGAGAGAAGAATGCGTTCAGAGATAGAAGAAGGCTTGAACATAAAGGAATCTGTACAGCTTTTCCCATTTCAGTGAGTATCTAAATGGAGTGCCATCTTGTGGCCACTGGGATCCATTGTAATGAGGTGTTCAAGTTTTAATGTCTCCCTGGAGGCCAAGAAATTGGCCAGGCGACAGCCTGTAGGCATAGAGCATGGAGGTTTGGATCCTGAGGATCCCGTGTAGAGGGTGAGAAAGGGCAGTCAGTCCTGACAGAAAAAGAGTGCCAGCAATGGGCGTCCCCTTTGGTGCCCACCTTCTTTTTAAGAGAAAAGCCAATGACTGGCTAGAGGAGCATCCTCCAATAGCTGTGGGGCATGAGAAGAGTTCCCTCAGCCAGGCTCCAGGGCTTGTAGAGAACGGAGTGATAGAGAGTAGTTGGGGAAACCTGTAGAAGTAGGCAGGACAGACCCACTGACACCCTGAATGGAGGCTGGTGTTGGATGCATTGGTCTGAAATGGCAAAAGGAGAGAGTCCCGGAGGCATCTGATTTCGGCAAGTCTGGGAAGGGCAGCCAGGAGCCAATTAACCCAAGGGATTGGCCAATGGTCTGGCCAAAACCGTTCCGGGTTTTGGCACCATAATGAAAGAAAGTGCGCCGAGATGCCCGGTACCATTCAAGCTTTATTAAAGGAAGAAAATCTGCTGGGCTGTGCTCAAAGTGGCAGGCAGCTTGGGGCTGCCCTGAAAATGGGGGACAGCACCAGGTGTGGGGGTGGTAGAGCTTATGTAGTGCACCAAGGGCTGGCTGATATCATCAAGGAGGGTCATTATACTAATGTGGATAGGGGTGGACAAGTGGTTAAAATGACAAATTTTGTGTTATATATATTTTACCACAATAAAGGGAAAAAACTAAACAATTTAGATAAAATAGCTTTCTAGAAAGTGTATTTTTACCCCCAGATATTTGAATGGGCAAGAAAGGGATATAAATTTTGACTTGAACCATAAACTAGGCTGTCTAGATTGATTGACTTCATGAGATAACTATGCAGCCTGACCTTTGTGTTCTCCTGGTGATGAGATCTCTTTTACTGTTCTTGCATGTTTTGCTTTTCAGCTATAAATTCATATAAGTACCAGGGTTTGTTTTTGGCCAAATCATAATTGTGAGTGAAGAGCCATAGATGGAGAACATTTTATTTGTTCCTCAACTACTTTCTTAAAATCAACAATTTGTTAAAGTGAATCTTCAATATGAATACTACATTTTAATGAACATGTTCCCTTGACAGTTCATCAGAAGACTTTGGTATGTAAAATTACCTTCACTATGACAGAATTCATCTGTTAGAAACATTTCGAGTAGAAAATGCCCATGTTAAAAAATGTCTATTGAGTTTATGTTTTATTAATTATAAGATAGTTGTTTACTATTCTGTTGGCACTGAAAGACTGCTCCATCTACCAGACAAGTATATTTTATTAGATGAATGCTAAATGTCTTTATTCTAGATTAATAGGTTCTGAATTTATAAACTTCTTTGCTGTAATATATATATATAACATATGCATATATATATGTTAGCAAAATATAGACGATACTGTTGTTTATAGAATATTGAGTATTTGGCAGTTTATAAAATGTGGGACTTATTCAAATGAGTCAAAACGAGAAGGCCCTGGATGGAGTAATGAGGTCATGATCTTGAAGGGGATTCAGTGAGATCCAGACCAAGGCAGATCACAGCAAGGGAGACTTTTGATTTGGTTATCAAATGCCAGACAGATGTGGTATAATAAAGGTAGAGAATAAATGAACATTTTGAAAACAAATATTTTTATATCATATTTCATGCCTTGGGACATTCACTTAACACATACAGGAAATAATAGAGAATATTTTTTCCTTTGTGAGTAATTCTTTGAAAGTTCAAATATTAGTTGCTGAGGGAGACAGAGCCTATGAAGCAATGATCTCTTCTTAAATTCAGCAAATGAGTATCTGAAGAGAATTCGCACAAAATGGAGTGTTGGCATTAATGCATGATACAAGCTAAAACATGAATAATCTCTGGATTTATTCTACTTGCTTCTTTTTGCGGGAGGAAAAATCACCAAAAAATTTTTAATCAAAGTAGTACGAAGTTATACAATATTAAGTCATAGTACAAAGCTTATATTGAAAAAAAAAAAAAAAAGTAGTACCTCCCATCTCCCCCAACTTCACCAAGCTTCCCAGGGGCTTTTAAATCTTTGGCAGTTTTTCCTGATATAAAATGCCTATCACTGTACTATTTCTTTATTTATAAATTTTAGATTTTAGCCAGCTGCCAAACAAAAACAGAAACAACCCCCCCCAAATTTTAGACACTATCTATTAACTCTTCACACACACTTACTTACCCTGTCTTCCTAATATATTTCTAACCTAATTTCTAGTTAATTCAATATTTAGTATTTACATTCTTATGTAAATGTTGGTCATTGGTAAGCCAAGTAGTAGTTGGTAAGCCAACTACTTATCCTTTGTTGTACACCTTTTGTTTTCTTTGGAGTTAAGAATTGCCTAGTTTTCCATCTTATCAGTTTTCTGTCCATCTAGCCAAGTGTTTCATTAGACTTTCAGATGCTTATCAATACTACATTCAACATCTCAGATAATCAATTGATTGTCTCTGTCTTTCTCCTGTCTGGACTGGTTGCTGCCTACCTAGATCGTCATCCCAGGACTAATGTTCCTATTCTTTTATGTGTGACACTCCCTGTTTTCCAGCTTCCATGTTTTCTTTTTTGGCTAGGTCACTCTTCGTGCTGGGACTCATCCTCCAACAGGCTGAGAAAGAGTGCATGGGCGTCCTTGCATGTTCACCCTCAAAGCTGATTGTTACACAAGGATAGGAATAGGATTCTAGGATGAAAATAACTTCCTCTGAAAACTGGAAAGGCATTGCTTCATTGTCTTCTCAACTCTGTTTCTCTAGACAAGTTTAATGCTCATTCTGACTCCTGATCCTTTTTATGTGGCTGCCCCCCATCCCCAACCCCCTAGAAGTTTTAAGTTTCTTTAAGTGTCCTGCAATTTCACACTGTAGCTTGGTGTGAGTCTTTTTATTCATGGGGCCGGGCATTTAGTGTGATCTTTCTATCTGAAATTGCATGTCTAAATTGCACTTTTTTTCAGCTCTGGGATTTTTAAAAAAATTTGTTTATCTGATTATTTCTTCCCTTTTTTCTTTTTCTTTTTTCTTTTTTTTTTCTTCTTCATGTTTTCTCTTTCTGGAAATCCTCAGTCAAATGTTGGACATTCTGAAATGATCCTTTAAGTGTCTTATTTTTTTCCTCTCTTATTGTCTTTTTTTTTTTTTTTTAAATTATACTTTCTAGGAGATTTCCTGGCTTTTATATTCTAACTTTTTCATTGATTTTTTGTTTATTTGTTTCATGACCATATTTTTAATTTCCATAAAGTTTTCTTGTTCTGATTATTCCTTTTTTAAACAAACAAACAAACAAGCATTCTCTTCTTGTTTCATGGATATAATATCTTTTTTTATCTCTCTGTTACCAATTACAGTTTTTAGTAAAGTTTTGTTCTGTTCCTTGCATAATCTTTCTTTCCTCTGGGATTTATTGCTGATATTGGAAGCTTTCCTCAAATATCTTATGTTCTTTGCTTATCTACTTATATTTTTAATAACCTAATTTATTAATTTCATTTAGAGGCTAGTAAGGCTAACTTATTTGCTCAAATATATCTTATATTATATTACATCATTTTATCAAATTCTCTATCCACCTATACTTGATTATGAGGCCTGAAATGCTTCTTTTCATGCACAGGAAGCATCTAAGTCCTCAGCCTTTCTGAATGCGGGCAGGGTAAATTAGCTGGCTGCTTCTTGGTATCCACTTCTTTGGACACTTAGGTTTGAGCTTCTTTTGCTTAGCAATGTCAGTTACCATTCTTCCATCTGTTTCCTAGCTTTCAAAATTTCGTTATTTTTTGTCTGCTGATGTTCACTTTCTATTTGCCCTATGGTTAATACCATTTTTTGGTGGAGTTTCAGGAAAAAAAGAAGAAACAACACATTTAATTAATCTGTCATGTTTAATTGGAAGTCCATTATTGATTTTTGTGGGATTTTTGGCGGCTGGCAGATGCAGTGGCCTGAAACTGTGACCTTGGTGTTATAACATTGCTTTAATCATCTGTGCTAACCAACCAGCCCCTTATTGGTTTTTGATTTTGGCAATCTGACTGACTCATAGATATGAAGATGTCTTTTATGTCTCAGAAATATTAAATTAATAGGGCCGAGCCCATGGCGCACTTGGGAGAATGCGGCGCTGGGAACGGCAACGCTCCCGCCGCGGGTTCGGATCCTATATAGGAATGGCTGGTGCTCTCACTGGCTGAGTGCTGGTCACAAAAAAGACAAAAAAAAAAAAAAAAAGAAATATTAAATTAATAAAATATGTTGGTTTTGGCTGGCCAGTATTATTTTTCTCCTTCCTCTGGTAAAAACACTTGCCTCATTACGTGGAGTAAATTGCTCCTTCCCCAGTCTGTGGCATGCTGGTGGGGCTGCCAATCACAGGACCTCAGCCCTCTGACCACAGAGCTGGGCATGTTCCCTCATCTGGAAAATTAGCTTCACTCACATGGGAGTGTGATTCCCGAGCAGAGGCAAATGGAAAACAAAGGTGCTATGGTGCTAAGTTTTCTTATTGGTGAACCCCAGAGGGACGATCTATGATTGTACTAACCTGGTCCTTTGTTGGACATAATGGAAACCAACTCTAACTAGGAAAGGGACTTATTGGAAGATCATTGAGTAGCTCATGAAGTTTATGAGGCTTTAGAATCAGGCTCAGAAAATAGTTACCAAATGTATTAGTTTCCTACCGCTGTTATAACAAATTACCACAAAATAGTGGCATAAAATAACACACACTTATTTTCTTATAGTTCTGGATGTCAGAAGTGTAACATCAAGGTACATGTCTTTGGAGGCTTTGGGGACAATTTGTTTCCTTGCTTTCTTAAGCTTCTAGAGGCTGCCCCTTCCTCACATCCCTCTGACCTCTTGCTTCCATAATCATATTTCTCTCTCTCTCTGGTCTACCTCCCTCTTATAAGGAGCCTTGTAATTGTGTTAGGCCCTTCTGGATAATCCCGGACAATCTCCCCATCTCATGAGCCCTAATTTAATCACATCTTCAAAGTCCCTTTTACCATGGAAGGTGACATATTCACAGGTTCCAGGGATTAGAATATAAACATCTTTGGGGAGACATTATTTAGCCCACCACGCCAAGGAAGCCTGAGCTGCCAGCAGCACAGCAGCTGGATTAACAGCACAGGACAGTCATAAACCATCAAAGCTACCAACACTGGCCATGTACAGACAATGCTGCCCGCTGAGATGCTGGAGCTACCCCAGTTCCTCTCCTCCCCAAGTGGGGCACTGATTATTAGTTTGTCATTCCATATCCATTTTCTTTTCTTCTTTGGTAATAGAATTTTCAGCTGGTCCCATGACCACCCAAAATAAACGCTACACTTCTCAGCCTTGCAGCAGTTAGGCATGGCCGTCTGACTAAGTTTTGGCCAGTGAGATGTAAGGGGAATTGTCTTGTGGCAGCTTCCGAGAACCTTCCTTCCAAGATAGTTGGGATGCACCCTTTTCCCTATTCTTCATCCATTCTTGCATTCCGCTGCCATCATGGACCCTGAGGGCCAGAGTCACACCTGCTAGATGGTGCAGCTGTGAGCAGAATGAGCCTCGGTCTCTGGGACTTCATGGAACAAAACTGCTATACCAACTCTGGACTTCTCACCCGCAGGCTCAGTGTATGTGAGAGATAATTACAATTCTATCTTGTTTAAGCCATTGTTATTTGGGGTTTTCTATTATGTTTACTGGAGCTTAATCCTAAATGATACACTGAGGCTTGCCTGTTCAGCTCTTCCTTCAATAGGGTGAGCTGCTCCATCATCCTTCCCATAAACTTTTTTTTCCTTTCCCTTAAGTTAGAAGGATTTTGTTTCTGGGGCTGCTGCAAAGAATTGTATCAGCCAAAGGAAGGTCTAGAATTTCAACATCACAGTGATACTATCATAGTCAGAAAACTGATTACTGAATCCTCCAGCCCTGTGGCTCTCAACAGAGGAGATATTATATACCTTTGGGGCACTTTGGAAACTTGTAGACCCGTTTTGGTTTGTTAAAATGATTGGAAGATACTTCTGGCATTTATTGGGCAGGGGCCAGAGATGCTAGATGTTCTATAATGTACAAGACAAATCCATACATCAAAAAAGTAATCTGTGAGTTGAATGAGACTTTCAAATATCCTACAGGACTTTCATGTAGGTATAAAACTTTTTATTTATTATCTGTACTAAAACCCAACTCCACTTATATAAGTCTCTAAGTAGCTTTCACATATTTTTAAGAATGAATTTTCTAGGACTGTAACTACTGAATAAGCCAAGGGGAGATTGTGTTTTGTTTGCCTGGGAACTTTACCAAGAGTCATCCACTATTTTGAAAACTCATGTCCCGCAGAACAACACTGCTCATGGTGTTTGAGTCTCCAGTTCAACCTGATGTGTTCTGAATTTGTGGTTGTCACACTCACGATGATTCTACCCACAGACATAAGCCTCTGAGTGCCTCAGAGATTACATTCTGTGACATATGCAAGGGAACTTCAAAAAGTTCATGGAATGATTTGTATTATCTTTTGGTTCTATTTTTCCATGAACTTCTTGAAATACCTTCATATTATTCTATTAAAAGAGTATTTTATTTATTTTTTACTTTATATAGTTAGATCATTATACTGATTTAAAAAATGTTTTGGATAAATTACATTACCTGTGAATTCCATTTCAGAATAGTAAAGGAGGCATTATATTGTTATAAAAAGGGGCATTGGGGAGTTCTGGTCAAGATGGTGGAATAAATGGTCCCCAGCATCACTTTCTCCCACAAATCAACCAATTTACAACTATAAAAATGTAACATCAACCAAGCTGGGGCTGCTGGAGCTCAGGGGAAGAGGAGGAGAGACCTATGGAGTTCATGGAGGTGGGAGAAACCACAATGAGAAAGAAAAAACTGCTTTGAGCATTTCAGGCCATGGCTGCTATAAGGCTTGAGCTGCTGAACACATGCAGCAGGAGCCGGCAGAAGCCACAGCTGTGCCCTGCAGATGGAGTTACTCGGAGGCAGCAGGGGAGAAGAGGGCCTTCGTGGCCCCCCAGAGAGCAAGACCACTAATAGGGTTACCGTAGACCCATGCAGGAGGGAGGAGCCAGAACAGCTAAAAAAGAGGCCAGTGAGTCATCACAAGGGACCAGCACAGGGCCATATCATGGGATGTGTTTGGAGCATGGGCAGTAGGGGAGACAGGCCCACTGGGAGAACTCTGGGACACAGCAAGGACAGCTGATCTGCCCCCCAATCTGTGCAGGATCACTCAGAGGAGACTGGTTGGGAATGCAGAATTGCATGGGGTGCAGTTAGATTAAAAAACTCAGGCCCAGATTAGAGTTTCTATACAACCCAGGTGCACCAGGTCTCTGGAGAGCCAGAAGTACCTATAAGGTCAACCATTAAACTCTGAGCTGCACAAAAAGCCTTCCCCAGGGAAACAGCAGCAAAGCAGCAATTTAGTTCAACCATACAACTCAAGTACTTGTTCCCACAGGAAGTTCCCTCATTTTAGAAGTAAGCAAAAGCCAAAAAATTAGTTCTAGCCCAGGCACACCACCAGCATCTTTGGGCCTGCCAGGGAACATGAGGCTTGGAGCCAGGGACCAGATGGCCGCCCACAACCACTCACACCACCAGCACCTCAAGGCCCACCTGGGGACCTGAGGCATGGAGAAGGGGACCAGACCCCCCCCTCCCACAACCAGGCACACTGGACCAGTGACTTGGGGCCTGCCTAGGGACCTGAGGCATGAGCCAGAGACTGGACACCCTGCACAACCATGCACACTGCCAGCAAAAAGGAGCATGCCAAAAACATCACCTCCATGTGGGTGGCCAACCACAGCCACCACAATAACCATGGCTGCCATGAAAGCAACTAAACAACACAACCACCATGCTGATGGTCCATCAGACACTGGAGTGCATTGACACAAGGGGAGTCACCAGCAGAGATAAAGAAAAGAAGAGGACGTTTCTCTCCACAAAGCCCATTTCAGAGTGACAGAAGAAGCATCTGCTCTATGATAACATTGGAGGACCTGATCACACCTCTCAGCATTGGACAGATCATCTAGGCAATAAATCAACAGAGTAACCATTACCCTTTCAGAACGAGAGAAGAAATCTAGGGTAATTAGAGGGGGGTGGGGAGAGATTGGACAAAAGGCATCAAGAATAAGTATGATCTGTAACAATATATATGCTAGTAATATTGATTTGATCAACAAATTTCAATGTGGATCCCCAAAAATATGTATAATAAATTTTGATTCAATAAAAATTTTTAAAAACAAAATCAACCAAGTCAAAATTTTTTTAAAAGGGGAGGGGCATTGGGCCTAATAGAATTCTAGCCAGTAAAAATAAGCACAATCCACAAGGCTAGTGGGAGTGTTACTGGGCACAGGTCCGGCTGCCTGCCCCCTTCCAAAAGTAAACCACTCAAAAGACAAATGTTGTTGAAAGTGAAAGTCAGCTTTTATGCAGGAATACCAGTGACCTGAGGAGAGATGTTAGGCTAACCCATCTCTCTGGTAAACCTGAAGGAGAATGGCCAGACCAAATCCATCTCAAAGACTCAGGTTTACTGAGGGGTTTTGAAAGAGGGGGTTGAGGTAATAGAAAGTGGGAAATGAAAAGTAGGAGGGAAGGGGATGTGAGCTGCAAGAGCTCTGCGCGGGGAACCAGGTGCAAGTTCTCACCAGGGCTCCATCGGGTTTCTGTTCCCATCCTTGCCCTGCTGGAGGGCATGGAATCAGCATAGCTTTATTGATGTTTTCCTTGGTCTCCCAGGGTCTGGATAGTACATGCAAGTCTGCAGCTCCAGGCTGACTGGGAAACAACTTTACATTCATGTAAATAATGTCGTCTTGCCCCATAACCAAGGTTCAAAATATTGAATAACCAAGTGAAAAGAGAAAACCCGGAGAAATGCATGCCATGAAAAAAACTGTGTCCTTTTAAAGTCTTAACAGATCCCACATAATTTTAGGTCCCAGCATGGTTTCAGTCCTGCTCACTCAAACAGGAGTAACATCTTGGGGGGTGCTGAGTCTATTTCCCAGAGGTAGGCATGAGTCTTTGGACCTTGAAGGACTCCCTTGATATAGATCAGGGGCTGGTCAGGGGCTTCTCCATCTCTTATTAGTCCTCAACATGACCTTGACTCTGACCTACCAGATCATGGATTATACCCATCTTCATTGGTGTATTATTTTGTAACTGACCTCACACACCAACAATTTCTATTCAGCTTCCATCTCATTGCCAGTGTGACATTGGAAATCAGTATTTTTAGATGCTGAAACCAGATAAGCCTATATAGAAAAGATAGATCTGGTTCCACTTTTACTTCCTGTGTAGGATATCATTAGCATATTTTCCATATGAATAGGGATAGTCATATACCATATGTTATTCACCATATGGCATTCTGCCTGTTTCAAGGCATATTTTAACACAGCACAAAGGCATAGAAGTTTAAGTTGAAATGTTTGCTAAGCATTGTGGTTTATACTTTCTGGTTATCATGAAGCTGACTAAGTTAGCTGTCACCTCTCCCAGGGTGACGGAGATGCAAAGGATTACTCAAAGCCCATTTCTTCTGAGCAGTGAGAGACCCGAAAGGGTTACTTCCAGAACCTTCAAGAGAGAAGCATTCTTTGGAAATAAGACACCAAAGTGTTATTATTTTCTTTTCTTATCTGCACAATGCTTCTCTTCTCTCTTTAAAACAGTGGTTCTTTTCTTATTAGCATGTGCTTCTCTTCTTCACCAGACTCTGAGGCTTTATGAGAAAAGCAGCCATGGTGCCAACCACACCCCTTTTGGTCTACTGCTTTTCTCCTGAAAACCTCAAAAGTCAAATGGCTTTCATTAGCTCAGCCCTTATGCTCTGTAACCCATTTGAAAAACAAAAATACTAAGCTGAAATCAACCTGTTTTGTTACCTTATTTTCTCTAAAACAGGGTGAGGCCTCACAGATAAATTTTGACATTTTTTAATAAAGGAAAACAATTCAAATCTAACTGTCCTTTGATACTAGTGAGTTTTCTATTTTATCTGTCTGTTTGTCTACATATATATGTACATAAATGTATGTTATGTCTACATGTTCGTGTGTTCATGTCTATATGTGTGTTTGTATTGTCTGTGTGGTACCAAATTGGCTTATAATTAATGCATGCTCATCAAATAAATAAGTATACTTTTCAAGTTCACATGACTTTAATTTTCTAAAGTTTTGATAAAATAAATATGTTTTCAAATTTGATTTAAGCCTTCTGCCTAAATTTGCCTTTAGGTCAACACATTTTGTGGTATGTTTGATACTTGTTTAATTTTTGTTTAAAGACTAAAAGCTACAAAAGAACTGACTGCTGGGTTTCTCCCAAAGCCCTGCCCTTGGGTTGTTGTTAGCTTGTGTTTGGTATACCGATCAAGCAGGATTATATATGTTTTTACTAGAAGCTTTTAAGTTATGAACATAACCTAAAACAAAATGATTTTTAATTATGAAAATTTTAGGTAATTGAAGCTAATTTAGTATTGTTGGTAAGAAAGGAATCAGTATGTAGAAAAAGAGATATGAAGAAAGCTATGGAGATGGAGATGTAGTTGTGGTTAGAAAGGCTAAAGGAAAGAAAATATTTTTATGTGAGAAGGCATCTGTTACAATGTATTCTTGCTCTAGAGTAAAATAACTGGCTATTTAAAAAAGTAGGAAGTATAGGACAATATGTAAAGTGTAAAGCATGTCATTGAATATCTAAGTTAGTCATAATAATGATATAAAGGTTTTACAGTAGAAGAATTGACTGGATTTGAAAGCAAATTACATGTGAATTTTTCTAAAAATTAATAACAAAATATTCTATTCAGAGTTAAAGTTTGCTCTCCTGCACTGGAACAACCAGATTTCCTGAAAGCACTTAACTGCTCTTAATTAAAAATTGTAAACAGTGTCTTTATCTTTTACATAACTGGCTGAGGAAACTTATTTCATGTTTTATCATAATTTCTTATACTCTCTGCCTTTAAAATCCTTTATCACTTTGGTTTTATTTTTGTAATGATTTGTGAGTGTTTTAAGCTTTTGTTAATCAACTAACTTTCCAAAACCAAATTCTAAAAACTTGGACTTGAACTAACTTTGGGAGGTCCCAAGGGCCCTGGAGGTTCTCAAAGGATATAGAATAGATGTATCATAACCAGTTGGTTTATTTGATAAATTAGACTATATGAAAAACATTGTCAAAACAAGAAATAATGTTTGACCTTCTTTTGTTATACTAAGATGTTATTAATATGTGCTCCAAAATCTTGTAAGGTTCTTGGATATCTGTGTCTTGATATAAATGCTACCGGTCATAATCTTGGTTCAATTATAATTTTAAAATTTTATGTCTTCAAATATTTCATTTTTAAAAAACTCTGACATGTATGGTTTCCTGACAAACTTTAAGTTCATACCTTTGAACTGAATTTCCAAAAATTCTAATAAAGAAACTGATGGCTTTGTGAAACTACTCACCAAGGTCAAAACAACAAAAGTTAATTAATGAACTGATTTAAAAGAATAATGGGTTTTTACAATTTCCTTATTTTAAAACAATGCTGGTTCTCTTAATGTCTTGTTTTTCCAGATTTAAGAAAACTCTCTCTCTTAAGCTATCTATAACTGACAACAGATTGGTAAAATATCTTTTAAAACAAAATAAAAGCATTTGTTTTCTCTATATTTGATGCCCCCAAATTTAATAACTTTAAGTATCTTTATGATTATTATGGCAATGTGGCTATTTTCATAATTTCAATAAAAATTAACTCTCTTTATAACAGGATATAATTTAAAACTTTGTTTATAAAATAGCATGTCTCTTCTAAGTTCCTGACCCCTCTTCATGTGGCCCTAATTTGGCCTGCTGCTGTTTCATCTTTCCCCCTGACATGGGACATGACAACCTGGGAATAAGCCTTCCCAGTGCTGAGGGATCAATACAAAGAAAAGTAAGATCTTTTCGATCAAAAAATTGATCATCAGTGCTTTCATGAAGAATGCTTTGATCATAAAGGGGGAAATAACATCTTGTCTACAAAAGCAGTTCTCTAAAGTTTCATGGCATTAAAGGGCGTGTTTATGACTTGGATGAGACATCCTGTTCCTAAACAAAAGATTTGTAATTGATCAAGAAATTTTACAAAAGATTAGTTACTTTAAAAACAGTAATGTCCTGGATGGGTGAACACCAACAAACTCTCTGGACTCAAAATCAACTAATATGTGGAACAAAACCCCATTCCGGAGTTTCAACAACTGATAATAACACCCCAATTAACACCACCAGGAATGATGCTGATGCAACAGCCCGAGAGATGACGACATTGTCAGTCCCCACCTGGGATAAATTAAAGAGGACTTGCCATGCTAAAATGATACTAATTTTGCATTAACAAAATGTTTTTTGTCTTAAAAAACCTTGATCTATAGCATTTGCTTTTTCTAAAAAAGAAATGTATATATATATATAAAATAAAATAAGGGGAAATATGGAGAGTGCTAACATTAATAAAACAAATGTATTTCACAGGACCTAACTTTTTAAAATTACATGTAGAAATGTTAAGCTTGCAAAAACCAGGAAACTTTCCCCAGGCTAAAGTCTCTGTTGTAGGTAAAGAATTGTAACACAGCAAAAGTGCTGGCTCAAAGGGCAGATGTCCTATTTTTTTTTTTTTTTTTTTTTTTTTAAAAAGATGACCGGTAAGGGGATCTTAACCCTTGACTTGGTGTTGTCAGCACCACACTCAGCCAGTGAGCGAACCGGCCATCCGTATATGGGATCCGAACCCGGGGCCTTGGTGTTATTAGCACCGCACTCTACCGAGTGAGCCACGGGCCGGCCCAAAGGGCAGATGTCCTTGGTGCAGGTTAACCTATTGATTGATATGCTGAGAAAGTTACTTGATTGTTATGTAAACATACTGAGGAAATTGCTGTAGGAAAAGAAAATGTTTGCTAAGAACAAGCTTTTCTTGGTGGATCGACTTAACATTTTGCAAATTGCATTATGGAATGTCACTTTGTTTATTTCACTGATGTTACTAGCTTCCATTGTTAAAATTATACTTAGCCATAACTCTGCCCATGTCCTTGTGTTCTTTGTAATGATTAAATCAACTGAATTTTCTTGTGAAACTTCCTTGTCTTTACAATAAAAGGGAGAAGCTAACTTTGAATCAGGGCTGTCACATTCAGCTTTCTCCTCCTAATGGAGAAATTACTGAAGTGCAGTCCTTTCAGGCTTCTCAATGCATTCATAGTGTTTTGAGTAATCAAGTAATTTTTATTTTACATCTCCATCACCCAGGGGGAGATAGGTGACAGTTAGCTTTCTACATATAAGCCATAGAATGAGCTCTCAATAAATTACCTACAGCAAGAGAAACTTTGGGATTAATGAAAGTACATTATTAGAATTTTAGCTCAATCTAGGCAGGGTCTCAGAGATTTTGCAATTGAAGGCCATCTTATTGGGTGGACAAAGAAGAAAAAAACTGGAAAGCAGCCTGGCTGACAAGGAAGTAAGACTGATTCCCCTACTGTAGTTATTAAAAGCTCAAGAATTAGAGTATTTGGGAGGCTGGCTGGTTAGCTTAGTTGGTTAGAGCATGGATGTACCAGCCAACTCCAAAAAAAGAAGAAAAAGATTATTTAAAGCACAATATCCAGTATTGCAGATACCTTCATTAATTCAAGAAAATACTGATTGAAGCCCTTCCATGTGTCAGGTACTATGCTATTCCTTGGGAAAACAATGGTAAGCAAAAGCAGAGTTTGCAATATCTGACCCCAAGGAATGTACAATCTAGTGGGAAAGATAGGCAATAATAATTAATTTTAAAACCACTTATGATTATATATTTACAAATAGAGCTAAGTACTGTTAAGGAAAGGAATGTTAAACAAAGGACACTGGCTATGATGGATTTTTTTGCATTAGCCCTTCCGAGACCCTCCATCTTTCTTGATCTTACTCTGTTCTCTAAGAGGTGGCCTCTGTGAAATCCCTCAAAGGCAGCCTGTCCTGGCCTTAGGCTGGGTTTGACCAATGAGAGGCATCAGCAGGAGATTGGAGGGTGGGAGCAGGGTGAAATCAGCCTGTTTACTCCTCCCCGCTGCCAGGCTACAGACTGACTTCTTTTTTTTTTTTTGGCCGAAGGTCATCGCTATTCTCTCTAGGTTCTGGGAAACACCCAATCCCTTACTCCTTTATGTGGGGTTGATAAGGCTTCCTGCTGTTGCTAGTTTACATCTGCTTGGCTTCCTTTACCACGCCCACGTCTTTGTCAATGGTCCCCTCATTGAGCTCACTCATGAGTGTGCCATCCTTTTTCTGCTAGTGCCCTGACATCAGCCTAGACCAGAGGAAAGTGGGGCTGCAGGTGGTGAAGGGAGCATTCTAGGCAGAGGGAAGAGCCTCTATAGGGAAAATGTTTGAAGGAAGGACAGTGCTGGAGCGTACAGAGGGAAGGGGTGAGAATATGCTGGAGGGACAGGCAAGGGCCAAATCATAGGAGGTAGTGGACATTTTTCTTTCATTTTCTTTTCTTTCCTTGTCTCGCTCTGTACTTTTGGTTTTGTTTTGTTTTTGTTTTTTGTTTTCTTTGGCTGCTCAGTATTTGAAACCTTTTCTTCTGTTAGGAGAATCTGTGGAAGGCCAGCTGGCCTCCCATTGTAGAAGCTCAGGTCCCAGGTGATGAGGTGTGGCCACATGACCTGGCCTCAGCCAATCAGGGGCACCCACCTGTCTTTGGCTCGGGAGCCAGAAGCAGAGAGTAGTGAGAACTTCTCTTCTCCTCTTGGCAGGCGTGGCTGTGGCTCCCACAGTGGTTTCAGGGTGTTGGCAGTGCAAGCTGTGGCATCCCTTTCCTCAGCTTGGCCCCCAGCCTTCCTGGAGGACTTTTATAAATTTCTTTTGTGTCTGAATGAGCAAGAGTCAATTTCTTCTTAGTAGCAATATCTTTTTAATTTAAGAAATACATTTCTTTGCTCTTTAAATCAGCCAGTCAATTTCAGTTGTTGGTAATTAAGAACCCTGGTAATTA
Organism: Cynocephalus volans; assembly: GCF_027409185.1. NCBI lineage: Eukaryota > Metazoa > Chordata > Mammalia > Dermoptera > Cynocephalidae > Cynocephalus > Cynocephalus volans. The sequence goes on from NC_084473.1 coordinate 50,768,162, forward strand.
AGTACACTGGTAACTAAGAACACTGTGCCTTATAGACCACACTGTGTTTTGACCTTGGTCTTAAGAACAAAGGGAAGCCATTTAAGGCTTTTAAGCAGCAGGAATGGAGTAGTGGCAGTGTCAGGACCAAGTTTCTATTTTGGAGAGATTTCTTAGCCGGCACTGGGGAGGGTCTAGATTAAATGTAGGGAGACGAAGAAATAGATGGTGGTGTCTTAGACTAGGAATTGCAGTGGAGTCAGAGAGAAGTGCATGGACTTTTGGGTTATTTAGCAAGCAAAATCGCTGTGACTGGATGTGGGGGAGGTTAGGGGAAAGCGAGGCATCAAGGTGAGTCTTCAGTTTTCTGCCTCCTGCACTAAATGTTGACTGCATGAAGCCCAACTACTTTGTTTAAACCATTGATTGCTACCAAAGACTTAATGGCTGATCAAAATGATTTTTTCCATTTTTCTATGCTTTTATACACAAGCATAAACTTGTTGGAGTTAGATGACACACTGCACATAAATTTTCTTCAGATTCAGACTCTGAATTTAGACCATATTTCAATGCTTGGCTATCACTGATGAGGAGAAACACAGTTGGCCTCTGAGTCACACTGTGAAGTAGTATTCAGTGCTGAGAATTCATCTGCAATGCTTGATTCCACACATCACTGGGCTGGTGTGCGTAGGAGGAACACCATTTTAGAGAAGCCAGAATTGGGCTGCCATCTGTCATGCATGAGCTTTGCTCCTTACACATAACTGGTGAATAAAACATTTAACAGGCTGTAGCTGGAAAGTGATATGCAGCATCTTCATTCATGAGAAAACTCTAAATTTTGTGTTCTGTTTAAGGACATTGTTTAAATGTCCTCTGGACTGTGTTTATGCATCTTCAATTGAATAAATTACTGCCTAAAGTCTGCTATCACCAGCACTTACACAGGACTTAACATCAGGAAATTGTGAAACTAATATTTGCTGCTTACTGGTGTTCACAGCCTCCTCATTGTGGATCAAGCCACAGTTAATACCTCTTCCAAACATGACATTTATAACTCTTCCCAACCAAAGTCATAAAATTTCCATTTATTGTGCACTTAGTTTTTACTGGTTACTCTGCCAACCACTAATAAGTTATACATTTATACACACACCATACATCTTTCTGTACACCATACATTCTTTAAGCCCAACCCCATTTTACACATAAGGAAATTGAGATCTACATTTATTTATTTGTTTACATTTTTAAATTTTTTTAAAAAGACGGGCAAAGGGATCTTAACCCTTGACTTGGTGTTATCAGCACCACGCTCTCCCAAGTGAGCCACGGGCCGGCCCAAGATCTAAATTTATTTGAACCCAGATGTGTGTTACTGGGCCTCTGCCAACCCAGTGAGCCACAAAATCATGACTTATAGCTCGTTCCTCCCCTTGTTCTGTGTTCTCTCAGCTGGTATTCATCCAGAATGTGTTTTATTATTTTGAAATTGTAGGCATCTCTATTCAATAGAGATAAAAACATAAAGAAATAATTAACGAGTAAGTATGGTGAGGAGTTAAAAGAGTAAAGGAATTTAAAATTTAAGTGGCTAAGGTAAGTCATTAGCATCTCTGATCAATCCAGAAAACTTGGCTAAGCACTCTTCGAAGGATTCTTCTGTTTGACTCATATATTATAAATTGGGGTGAGAAATAGGATCAGAAGCTTTTTTAAACACCAGGTATCTCCACTACAATAAATGGAAAACACTGGACCTGGAGTCAAAAGATGGGGTTTGGGGCCGGTCCATGGCTCACTCGGGAGAGTGTGGTGCTGATAAAACCAAGGCCCCGGGTTCAGATCCCATATAGGGATGGCCGGTTAGCTCACTGGCTGAGCATGGTGCTGACAACACCAAGTCAAGGGTTAAGATCCTCTTACCGGTCATCTTTAAAAAAAAAAAAGATGGGGTTGAATCTGACCTTTGTTTTTTTTTTGTTTTTTTTTTAAATGACTGGTAAGGGGATCTTAACCCTTGGCTTGGTGTCAGCACCACGCTCAGGCAGTGAGTGAACCGGCCATCCCTATATTGGATCGGAACCCATGGCCTTGGTGTTATCAGCCCTGTACTCTCCTGAGTGAGCCATGGGCCGGCCCCTGAATCTGAGCTTTGACTCCTATTTTTACTACCAGTTATGTGAACTTGGGCAAATCACTTGTCTTAGAACCTCTGTCTGCTTAGATGGTGACACCTTTGTCATATAACATTTATATGGATTAAGTGAATAACACTTACCGAAATTATTTATAAGCTGTGAGGCACTATACAAATATACAGAAGATATTATTGTTAACCCACTTGAGGCCTTAAAGTCTGAATTTCTGGAAGTGAAGTCAAGTCTAGGATAAATGATGTGTGTGTTCATCTCAGCAAAGCAACATCACCAACAGCAACACCAACTGTTAAACTTCTCACTGCGTAACGGAGATGAAAGAAAGGTTACTCAAAACACCATGAATGCAATGAGAAGCCTGAAAGGACCGCACCTCAGCAACTCCTCTGTTAGAGGGAGAAAATTGGGTATAGCCCCAATTCAAAAAGTTTGCTTCTGTTTTTATTGTAAAAACAAGGAAGTTTTACAAGAAAAACCAGTTGATTCAATCATTTCAAAAGGACACAAAGACATGGGCAGTGTGACAAAAGTTATTTATGGCGAAGTATAGCTTAAACAATGGAAACAAGTAACATCATTTAAATTAACAAAGTGACATTCCAAAGTACAATTTGTGAAAAGCTAAATTGATCAGACTGCAATCATTATCTAACCCAAAATATAACCTCTCCCCAAATGATTTAAGCAAAGTTACATTCTTATGATAATTGTCTCTAAAGGTTCCTCCAACAACTTGCCTTAGCAAACATTTTTTCATATTTTCCCTACAGCAATTCCTTCAACATCTTTTAACAACAATCAGTATGTTAAGTAGTCATAGTATGTAATCCCATCCCTAAACAGTGATTAGAATTGATTAGATAGGCTTTTGCCACACTGTCTGTGGACTTTCGTTCCCTTGCAGAGACTTTTGTCTCATGCATGCATTACCTAAATACCCTATCTAAAAATAAACTGAGAATAAACATATACTTGATTAGAATTGATTAGATAGGCTTTTACCTACTGGCTGTAGACTTCTGTCTCTTAACTGAGGGTTTTTACCTCATATATGCATTACCTAAAAACCCTTTCTAAAAATCAAATGAGAATCAAGATTTCTAACCCTCTACAACCAACCATCAGGGAAAGTTTTATATTTGCTAAATCTTCACATTTTATTTTTTTCTTACAATAGAGCTGTGAGGCATTGCCATCATATAAAATTTTTGGAACAAGAGGCTGAAATAAGAAGTTCTCCAATGCCAGAGAGAGAATCAGAAATAAAATTAGGATTTATTTCTACCTTGCACTGTGCGCTTCCCTCTTTAGAATACCCTTGCTTAACACCATTTATGGAAAAAGATGTAACAAGCACCTGTGGTTAAATTTAGCAGATAATGTAGAAAGATGAGACCAGGAGAATATATTTAGAGAGAAGCCCCACTTAACATGAATTGTTATCTGCTAGGGAAAAAATGGGGTTTCAGGTATTCCTAGAACTCAGTCTAGCAAATTATCTGTCACTAAGGGGAAAGTCTGTGATAACTGTACCTAAAATTCTTTCTTAAGCATCTTAACTTTGGATTTATATCTGAAGGTGTTTTAGGTTTTTTTTATGCAAGATGTCCCATACTTACTGATACGTCCTGGCAGTGGACTCACGAATCCTCAGGGGAAATTAAACATAACAAAACAACATATAATTATCAGTTCAGTGACTCCTTAAAGTTACCATTTAAATTAAAAGAAAGGCTATAAGCACAAATTGCTTTATTATTAGTCTAAGTGCTTTGGTTATGTTAAGCAAAAAATATTTTTAGCTCTGTTTGCATAACCCATAGGATGTAAGCAAAACACCGAGGGAAGGAGAGTGGGCACACATGATTTAATGTGACATTTTATTTCACAGGTGTGTTTTGGCGTAGAAATTGTCCAGTTGAATGCATCACTGATAAGCCAGCTTTGCTTATTCTTGTGCTAAAACTGATATTTCTATGCAGACGGAGATTGATTTCTTCAACACTTTTGGGATTTTCTCTGCTCCTTTAGTTACTTCATCCCAGGAGAGGAGGAATAACTCATTATGTTGTTGAATTTGTGGGAAGACCTGGGTGTGCATAGTCCTCTTCACTTGTAGTAGGCACTATTTGGTATGTCTTCTTAGCTTACAAAGAACCCACTGAATACCTCCTTGTTCACAGGGATGGATTGCAGGCGGCAAGGTGCCTACCTCCGGTCACAGGTAGGTACCTGTTCCAAGTTGATCCAATGAGATCTTCTCTTTCTAAGAATTTGAGAGAGAAAAAAGAGAGTCAGGCAAAGATACATAAGTAAACTCAGAAGTTCTGGGATGGCGGCTGCTTTCCCCCATGTGGATTGAAAGACACAGCTATTCTGCTGAAAGAAAAGCATAAACTAGGTCCAAAGAGAACTTGTGATAGTGATAGAGTCTGGATGTGTTGTTTGCCTCAAAACTCATGGAAATCTGATCCCCAATATGGCAGTGCTGGAAGCTATTTGAGCCATGGGAGTAAATCCCTCATGAATGGATTAATGCTTCCCTGGGGGAGAAGGGGTAGTGAGTGAGTTCTCGCTCTATTAGTTCCCACGAGAGCTGGTTATTTAAAAGACCCTGGCACTTCTGCTCTGTCTTGCTTCTCACCATGTGATCTGCTTGTACCCACTGGCTGCCTGCCACTTTCCTCCATGAGTAGAAGCAGCCTGAGGCCCATGTCATATGTAGCTGTCCCAGAATCATAAGCCAAATAAAACTCTGTTCTTTATAAATTACCCAGTTTCAGGTATTTCTGTTATAGCAACACAAAACAGACTAATATAGATAGCTTTTAGTTTCTTACTTACAGTTTTTTCTGGGGCCTGGTTGAATTTCTGATGTTGGGAATTATGAGATGCCTGTGTCCTTATAATAAATTCCCTTTTTGTTTTTGCTAAAGGTAGCACTAGTTGGTTTCTGTTGCATATGCCCCAAAGCATCTTAACTAATACACTGCTTAGTTGTGATTAATAAAATAAATAATCTTACACAGGCTGTTTGAGAAAGAGATTGCAGGTAAGTACATTTGTTGGTATAGCCATTCTAGGTAGTGTAGTAAAATGTCCTTATTTGGTTTAATTTATGAAACATTATTTATAATATGTAGAGAGAGCATAAAATATGGTCATGTGGGTGGAGCATCCTTCAGCATACCTGGCCGGTTTTGGTAAGTAGGAATGTATTTCCAACTAAAGAGGTTTTATTTTTGTTTTGTTTTGTTTTGTTTTGTTGAGGAGTACAATTAAGTTAGTAAGAATAATTAACCAAATACTGATAGGTGGCACACACTGGGGATCAGAAGTAATCTGTTTAACATTGGCAGGGATATCTATGAAATACTTAAAATAAGGCAAAAAATGTGGTATTTAATAGTGGTTTTTCTTGTTTGCAATGGCATTATGCAAAATGGCAATTTTTATTGAATTGATAATATAATTTATTTTATGTTATAAACAAATAGGTGACCTTTTGTCTACTCATTCATCAACATGAGTCTGTCCAGAGTGTACAGGTATTGCTACGATATAGTCCATGCTGCAGAGTCACCTGGAGTTTCAGAAATTGAAAATCAGCTAAATTCTGACTTGGGATTCTATTTAGCTATATGTGCTATTCCCAGCCTGGAGGATCCCTGATACTGAATGATAAGCATCAAAATATGCCAGTAGTCAGAAGGGCAAGGTTTTTATGTAACCAAGCCAAAAGGTAATATGATTTAGTTTTGTTATATATGGGGATAATTTGCCTGACATTCCCAATCCCCTCACTTTCCCAAGAACTTGCATAAATATCTCCCACTGCCCAAACAAAGGAAAATATGCAATGAATGGAAAGATTCATAATGTTGCCACTATATTTAGAACACAAAGAGGGTGACCAGCTGATGAATATGTTAGTAGGTGAGTAAGTTTTTGAATCTAGCTATGTGACTGGCACAATTGTAGTCAACAAGTTCTATAGAGTTAGCAAGTTATATAGTGTTATATAGCAAGCTAGCAAGAGTTTAAAAATATTAGTCACTAAAATGTGCAGATTTTGATAAAAGGTAGAGCACATTGTATTGGGAATAATTAATCTAGAATAATTCCATGGGGTAAGTTAAAGCTCAAGACGTTTTACTTAAGAAAAAAATACATTTGAGATCTGCATTGCAAATATCCAGTCATAACTGACAAAATGTCTTATAATGAGGATTCTAAAATCCTAATTAGAGTCAAATCATTTCAGTCATTTAAGTTGAAATTGAACATTGGTTTAGTGGTTCCATAAAAATGAATTTTACATTGAACCAGAGAACGTTATTTGCTGTTCCTCTGCATTGTATACTGTGCTTCTAGAAATGAGGATCTTTCCCCACTTACTTAGCTCTTCTGTGTATCTTCAATCCCAAAATGATTTAACATATACTATTTCAGAATTGGTTGAGACTGCACCAATTAAGCCCTCCGAGCTTAATTGCCTTCTGAGTTCCAGAAAAATCCTTCTTAATAAATTTAGTTACTTTACAAGCTATATTCTAATTTTATGAGATAACTGAACAAAAATAAAATATAATTCAAGTCACTTTCAAAAGCTATTTTATTTTTAAAATTTTGCTTGTTTTTTTAGTGGCTGGCCAGTATGGGGATCCAAACCTTTGACTTGGTATTATCAGCACCATGATCTAACCAAGTGAGCTAACTGGCCAGGCCTAAAGCTATTCTTTATTTGACAAATCCAACACCCTTTCATGATCAAAACATGCAATAAGTTAGGAATAGAAGAGAATTTTCTCAATCTAATAAAAGGTATCAATGAAAAATACACAGATAACATTATACTTAATGGTGAAAGACTGAAAGCTTTTCCCCTAAGACTAGAAATAAGACAAGGATGTCTGCTTTCACCACTTCTATTCGTCTTTGTACTAGAAGTTCTAACCAGGACAATTAGGCAAGAAAAAGAAATAAAAGGCATACAAATTGGGAAAGAAGAAGTAAAACTATCTCTGTTACCAAACCCAAGTCTGGCTACCTGCCTCCAAACACAAAAGAATGGCTCAAAACTTGAATGTTGGTGAAAAGGGAAGGCAGCTTTATTTAGGACTGGGTATGTGAAGGAGAGGGAATATTGAACCATCTCACATTCTCAAGTAAATTGAGGGTTTTTATGGGGTAAGAGGCAGAGAGTGAAAAGCAGGAGGGGGTGGGGCATGACCTGAGGGGGCTACATGAAAGGGGCCAGCTGCAAATTCTTATCAAGGCTCCATCTGGCTTCTGTTCTCATCCTTGACTTTATCTTAGGGTCCTGCAGGATTTTGATTTGCTTCAGGGTGGAATCGGCATAGTTTTATTGACATCTTCCTTGGTTTCTCAGGGTATGAAAAACAGTTCTACACTTATGTAAATAATGTTGTCCTGCCCCATAACCAAGGCTCAAAATATCAAGGAACCATGGAGAAAGAGGGAATGCAGAGAAATGCATGTTAAGAAAAAAAATTGTCTTTTAAGATTTTTCTAAAACCCATGTGGTTTTAGGTCCCAAGATGGCTTCAGTCCTGTTCACTCTAACTTGTTTACAAATGGCAAAATCTTGTATGTTGAAAATCCAGAGGAATCTACAAAAAACTCTTGGAGCTCATAAACAAGTTTGGCAAGTTTGCAGCATACAAGATCAAAATGCAAAAATAAATTGTATTTCTACACACTTTCAACGAATAATCCAAAAATGATGGTAAGAAAACCATTCAATATACACTAGAATCAGAAGGAATAAAACACTTAGAAATGAATTTAACAAAAGAAGTGCAAACTTATACTCTGAAACTATAAAACATCATTAAAATAAATTAAAGAAGACCTAAATAAATGGAAAGACATCCCACATTCATGGATCAGAAGACTTAATATTGTTAAGATGGCAATATTTTCCAAATTGATCTACAGATTCAGCACAACCCCCAGCACAAACCCTGTCTATTAAAATGCACTTTTTTTTTTTGGCATCTGGCTGATGTGGGGAAAAGACCTTTTTTTAAAATGGAAATTTAAACTGATCCTAAAAGTCATATGGAAATGTGAGGGACCTAAACAATTTTGAGAAAGAACAAAGTTGAAGGACTCATACTTCCTGATTTCCAGACCTACTACAGTATTTGTTCGGAATCTGTTCTGATTCTGGGGACTACCTGATTTGCAAATCATTCTTTGCTCAAATTAAACTCTGTTAAATTTAAAAAAGGGGAGGGTGTCTGGTTAGCTCAGATGATGCTGGAACAACTAGATATCTACATACAGAAGAATAAAGTCGGACCTCTATCTCACACCATACATAAAAATTAACTCAAAATGAATCAAAGACCTAACTATCAGAACTAAAAGCACAAAACTCTTAGAAGAAAACAGGTATAAATCTTCATGACCTTGGAATAGGCGATGATTTCTTAGGTAAGACAGCAAAAGCACAAGCAAAAAAAGAAAAATATAAATTAGATTTCATCAAAATTGAAAACTTCTGTGCTTCAAAGGAAACCATCAAGAAAGTGAAGGGCTGGCTGGTTAGCTCAATTGGTTAGAGCATGCTGTTGTAATACCAAGGTCAAGGGTTTGGATCCCCATACTGGCCAGTCACCAAAAAAAAAAAAAAAAAGAAAGAAAAAAAAGTGAAAATAACATAAAGTGAGAGGAAATTTTTACAAACCTTTTGTCTGATAAGGGACTTGTAGCTAGAGTATGTAAAGAACTATTACAGCTCAATAATAAGGATTTTTAAATGGGCAAAAGGTCTGAGTAGACACTTCTTCAAAGAACATTTACTCATGGCCAACGAGCACATGAAAAGATACTTGATATCATTAGTCATCAGAAAAATTATAATCAAAACTACAAAGAGATATCACTTCCCACCCACAAGGATGGCTATAATAAAAATGGTGGACAATAACAAGTGTTGGAGTGGATATGGAGAAATTGGAACCTTCATATACTGTTGATGGGAATGTACAATGTTGCAACTCCTTTGGAAATAGTCTGGCAGTTCCTCAAGAGGTTAAACATAGAGTTGCCACATGACTCAGCAATTCCACTCCTAGATATATACCCAAAAGAAATGAAAGCATATCCACACAAAAACTTGTGTACAAATGTTTATAGCAACATTATTTATAATAATCAAAAAGTGGAAAAAATGAAAATGTCGATCAATTGATGAATGAATAAATAAAATGTGGTATAATGATACAATGGAATATCATTCAGCAATAAAAAGAAATGTAGAATTAACATATGCTACAATATAGATAAACCTTGAAAACATTATGAAACATGAAAAAAGTAACAAAAGAACACTTATTGTATGATTCTATATACATGAAATGTCAAGACTAGGCAAATCTAGCTAGATTAGTGGTTGCCTAGGACTGGGGAAGGAGAGGTTAAATGGAAGGTGAGTGCTAATGGGTATGAAATTTCTTTAAGGCTTGATGTAAATGTTCTAAAATTGATTGTGGTGATGGTTGCGCAACTCTGTGAATATACTAAAAATCATTGAATTGTATACTTTAAATGGAGAATTGTATGGTATGTGAATTATTATAAATAAAACAGAATTTATATACACATGTATATGTATATGGCTGTATTAGTGAAGGTTTTCCAGATAAACAGAACCAATAGGATATGTTTATATAGAGAGAAAGAGATTTAGTTTAAGGAATTGGGTCCCATGATTGTGGAGGCTGACAAGTCCAAAATCTGCAGAGTGGGCCAGCAGGCTGGAGATCCAGGGATGAGCCAGTGTTCCAGTTGACATCTGAAGGCAGTCTGCTGCAGAATTCACTCTTGCTTTTGGGAAGTCAGTCTTTTGCTCTATTCAGGCCTTCAACTGACTGGATGAGGCCCACCCACACTATGGAGAGCAATCCGCTTTACTCAAAATTCACCAATTTAAATCTTAATCTTAACCAGAATACCCTCGCAGAAACATCCAAAATAATGTTTGACCAGATATCTCTCCCTTTAAGGAGTCTAGAAAGTATACAACCACACTGACACATAAATCAACCATTACAGAGGCCTATTTCCAATTTTTCATTGGCTCCAGTGATTGAATAACTTTAGGAAGTGGCATTATTAATTTACCTATAAAGCAGTTCTACATATAATGTGCTATTCACAATAAAAATTCAACAGACAAAAGTGTGCTTGACAGGCTAATTAGGCTACTAATAGTTAGTAATATGGGTGATAAAAATCATTCCTAATAGTAAAAGGACATAATATCTACCTCTAGAATTTTCCCTTTTCATAAACTTTTTATATAACTAAAGGTTTTAAAATATGTCACTCATGTTGACTTTCTCCTTTTTATTGACATTTATATTTTGTGAGTTCTTTGTATCAGATATTGTGGGTTTTGCATTTTAAAAAATGTTTTGATTTAGATTTAACATTACTTTTTAAACATTCACTAGGACCCAAAATGAAAATGTTCCCATCTGGAAAATCATACATTTGAACACAAGTCAAATTCTCATTTCTTCACACAAAGGCTAGTTAGTTTTTTATTTGTAAAATATTAAATCTGGTAGGGAGCTTATGTAAATGTAAGGAAAACATTCTGGAAGAAGTTATACCAAACCAATAACACTGGGGAGATGAAAAGGGACTGTGACTGAAAAAATGATAAGAGAAGCCCACAGGGGACTTCAAACTTATCCATGTTATATTTTAAAATTTTATGGAGAACATATGCATGTATTACTGGTGTAATTAGTCATTTAAAATAATGTACTTGGTCTAATTTCTTCATTTTTTGGATTGTAGAATAGTGGCTTAAAGAGGTTGAGAGGCTCATGGAAGATCACACTGCTAGTTAGTGGTAGAAAAAGGACTAGAAGCCAGATCTCCTGTTGCCCAGTCTCATGATCTAACTAAATAATCTACCCAGGCAGTAATGTACTGAAAAGGTCAAAAAATGCTTTCTATGCATATATTGAATATAGAAAATAGTAGTCTAGAAAATTAGATTTTTATATAGAAACTCAATAGAAATATTTAAGTTAAATTTGACTTTTCAGAACCAGAAGAAAAAAGACCAGAGTACCTTGGAGAAGTGACCTGGAGAAGGGCCTGGAGATGGATCCAAGAGGGAGAGAGAGAAGGTACAGCAGCCATTTGGCTAGGCCTGGAGTGGAGAGGTGGACGGACCAGAATCCTTTAGGAGTGGTCAAATATGGCTCCCATGGAGTGTTAAGGATAACACTCAGCCACTTATGATACTGATTACTGCAAGTCTCGGTAATTTTACATCTGTGAGCATGAAGATGGAACTATTTCTATAAACTAATCCTATTAAACTCTAAACTGGGTTTTCAGGATCTTCTAGATAAGTGTGGTTTGGAAATTTAAAAAGTGTTTAATTTTATTGAACACACGCACGTATATAAACCAGATTTTCAATAATGTGTTTTTCTTTATATACAAAGCTAATACAACCTATCCTCACTTTGAGTTACTTTTTAATGCATTTACGTTTTCTATTTTGGTTTTCTTTTTGCCAAAATTTAAAGGATACCTTTTCACAAAATAGAACAAGGTCAAAGCAGAATCAGAGATTTTTAAGTTGGAGGGAGACCTAGACTCACTTAAGCTAACTTAGCAAATCTAAGAATTTAGAGGACTTGTCTAGTTTCTCCTAGTTGGGGCAAAAAGCCTTCTTTATGACTCCCCTTTACCACCATGAGTTCCTTGGTGAATCTATCCACTGTTTGCTTCATGAGGACAAACTTTTTTTGTTCAACAACTTATTTCTGATTCTGTGTCTGGCACATAATAGGTGGTCATCAATATTTGTGCAATAAATGAATCCAAAGGCTAAATGCAGAGCTAGTGATGGAGGTTAAAAAATGATCAGTGCATGGAATATTGCAGCATGGCTGTTGGAGGTGAGCAAATTATCAACAAGGTCAAAAACAGCAGTACAACGAAGAGAGGCTTCTGAGCAGAGGAAGTGGTAACCACACAGAGAAATGGCGTGAGGATAGATTGACCATTAGAGTGTTCAGTAAAATGGTCCTGCAAGGCAAGCAGCCCTTTAAGGAGTCTAGAAAGTATACAACAGAAGAATGATCTGAATAGGGATTGGTCTAAGTTCTGAGCAAACAAAGGCTCAGAAAGGCTGTGACTTCCCCAAGGTGTTGAGTAAATTAGTAGCAGGATGGGAGTAAAAACCAAATCTTCTGCCTCCTGTGCTAATACTCTTTCCATTGTAGCACTTCACCTTCTTTGGTGACTAAGGGACAAAATTATGAAATGTTAGATGAGGGCTGTGTTCTATGTAAACCCCCTGAGTCTACTGATGTGTAATGATTGTGCTTTCTGTCTCATCTTTGATGTGGGGAAGTGTGTTGACCTACCAAAGAACTAGTACTGAGAACAAAACTGCAGGTCAAAGTGTATACTTGTATCTGCTTCCTATTTATGTCCCCGACTGAATATAATCACTGATAAAAACCCTGGTTGAAAGTGAAAATTAGGGCCGGCCTGTGGCTCACTCGGGAGAGCGTGGTGCTGACAACACCAAGTCAAGGGTTGAGATCCCCTTACTGGTCATCTTAAAAAAAAAAAAAAAAAAAAAAAGCGAAATTTCATGTACACGTTAGGCCAATGCCAGCCATCTACTTTCCCAGTGAGAAGTAATAGCCTCCACATATATATATATACGCTTGCACAAACCAACTCCTGTAGCTATTGTTATCTGTACAATTTATTAGAAGTTATTCTTATGCTATCTTGGATTATCTCTTCTATTGCCATCTTGAACAGCTATTTATTTCAGCTATTTAAACATTTTATTATTTTAATGTTTCACTTAAGACATCTTAATAAGCTTTTTAACTCATGATGTCAAAAATTGCATTTTGCACTTCATTCCATGATGGGTATGCAGTAGGCGTGTGTTGTTTGTTTATCAAATGAGTAGAGAGTTTAAAAATGGGATTTATTGTAGTTTCTAAATTCATTTTGCAGTAGTATTAGAATCAAATATCTTAAAGAAAATTGTCTTTTAAAATGAAGAGCCTGTCCCAAAAAGGAGGAGCTGGGAAGTATCTTATTCATCGTAGTCTCTCAGGTGTCTGACACTTGACATAGAATTGAGCCCATGCTATTCTCTCGGGAGATCGTTGTTGAATAAATGAATAACCATCACACCCTTCTCATGTCTTCCCTCCACTGACATTGTGGTTGTTTGCTAAGCATCCTTTTCACCGTTGCTGTGCACAGCCAGGAGGTTTTGGAAAGGGGGTTGACCCCATTCTAGTAATTCCGTGCACCTTGCTGCAGTGAGTTGCTCAGGTAATCAAAACTATGCCAATCAGTGGTTCAAGAAAGGGCAGATGACCAGTTCAGGGATGACGTGAATATGGGGGCTAATGAATAGGGGCTTCTGTTTGAGAAGATTTCTCATTCTTCTGAGAGAACAGTGGGAAACCAGCTGTCCTCTCCTGGCTGGAATGGAATACAGATGGAAGATTGGAACTGCTGCAGTCATTTTGCCACCATGGAGGAAGCCACCATTAAGATGCTGCTGATGCCAGCAATATCAGAGCAGAGAGATGGAAAGAAAGGAAGTCTTGGATGACATTGTTGAGTCTATATCATGTGATTCCCATCAAACCAACCTTGAAACCTGATCCAGGGCAGATCCAGGTGCAGGTTTGCAGAAGCTTGCTTATACCATTTTGAGAGTTCTCTTTAAGAAGAAGAATACAAGATTACAAATGCAAACAAAATTAAGTACAAATGTGAATATTTAATAAGCATGAGAAAAGAAATCAAACCAAACCACAATTTTTGGGGGGCGGGGGGCAGCTGGCCAGTGTGGGGATTCAAACCCCTGACCTTGGTGTTATAAGGCCATGCTCTAACCAAACAAATCTAGGGGTGGGGGGTGGGGGGGGTGTTTCATCTTTCTTTTTTATTGAAATATAATTGATTATATATATTTGTGGGGCACAGAGTTGACTATAAATACTTGTGTACAACACAAACCATGAATTTTGAAAAGCTGACAAATGTCACAAATATCCCCAAATCCAAACCAATATATTTTTGTTTTATATCTGCCTGACACATCTCTATAGCACTCTTCCTCCTGCTTTTTGGGATGCAGTTTCTTTGATATTCTCTTCATAAGACAATGATACTGTACTAACGTTATAGAGATTTTGTAATCTTAGAAAGAGCCCGTTGTTTCTTCTTCCATGTTTGATCAAAATTTGTTTTGTTTTGATAGCTTAAAACATTTTTCTCAGTTTTACAGCATTTTTCAAATGCCATGAAAATTGTACAGGTTTGTTAAATTTGATTATGAACCTGACATGCTGCCTACTGCACTAAGGAGGCAGGTCAGGTTTGTCAAATTTGAGAAAACTTCTATCACATATCATATTTGGTTTATACAGTTTTAGGACATTTCATATTTTCTTGAGCAATGATAATCTTAAGTGCACCTTGAGTTAATCACACATAGTTACCACTTATCCTCAATGTTCTCCTTGCAGTGGAGGATTATGGATTTCATGGTATTCTCGTGTATACATGGGGCTTCCCTCAGTTCTGTTTATAGTACTGCTATAGTTTTTGCTCTATAAGTATTGGAATTCTGATAAATTCTATCTCAAATGATCCTCATCAAAAAAGAAAAAAAGGGGCTGGCTGGTTAGCTCAGTTGGTTAGAGTGTGACCTTATAACAGCAAGGTCACAGGTTCTAATCCCCCGTAGCAGTCAGATGCTAAAAAGAAAAGAAAAAAAAGCATGGTATATTTATAATTGCAAGTGCAGCATTATCAAGTATATACCTGACGGGAGAGAATTTCCACTTTGACTAGATATCTGCTTATGCTTTTATTTATGTGATAATCTGATCAGGGTGGGTCTCCTGTTCTGAGTCAGCTCAGCTGATTTCACTCACCCGTGTATGGTCAACTGATGGGTTGACTGGCCACTGGATGACCTGGGATGGCCTCACTGTCATGACAAGTGGTTGGCTAGCTTCTGGTCTAGGCATCAGGGATAATTAGGTCATATGTCTCTCATCAGGAAGCTCACAGAGCAGTCATAGTTCCAGGGCCTAATGCATAAGCACTTTTCAAGTCTTTGCTTGCTTTATCTGAGGACCACAGAGCTTTACAAACCCCTCCCAACACTCAAGCTCTGCTTTGCCCCAGCTTGAACCTGCTCTCCCTGAATCTGAACCCTGATCCAACAAGTGCATCACAGTAATTAGGTGGGTAGATATGACATTAAAGGATCTCTAATGATGAAGCTGAATTTTAAAATATAAATCAATTTTTATTATTCCTGTTTTAAGTCAGAATACATAATTTGTACATATATATAGATAGTTCTTTTATAGTAAAAGTACTTTCTTATTAAAATAAGATGATTTTCCACCAATCAAGTTTTAAGCCTGGTATTGTGCATTATCATGGCCTTTCATGTCTTTAAGCTTGTTTATAGATTGCAGCCCAAATCTATACCAAATTCTGGTACTGACAAACTTGCAGTAATTGAAGGGCTGGACAGTTAGTTTAATTGATTAGAGCATGGCCTTGTAATACCAAGGTCAAAGGTTTGGTTCCCCCTATGGCCAGCCACCAAAAAAAAAAAAAAAAAAAAAAAAAAAAAACCCAAACAAAAAAAATTGCAGTAATTGTAATTGAATTATGGGTTGACATTATGCACTTGTAGGCAAAATTCAAGTTTATAGGTAGGACTGATAAATAATCACTATCTTCCCAGGGAACTTATGGAGGAAACTAGAGATGTGCATGCTTTGTCATGCCAACAGCTGCCCATGTATTCCCAGCAACAGGATCTGTTATTGATGCTAACACAAATGTAAGTCTGCTGCACAAACTAGGGGTCAGTTGGTGAATGATGTCTTCTCTCTTGAGGAGTCATCAATAAGTTCATTAGTTTCCCAGACAGAGACCATGGCAATAGCAAGCCATGTGAAGTTGACACTTTATTTTCATTTCCCATTCTAGTTGAAGCTCTGATGGCAGCATACCTGTTTATCTTTGTTCAATTACATTTTATTTGTGAGCTGTAAAGATTTTAATTCCCATGTAAATTAGTACAGTCATTATGGAAAACAGTATGGAGGTTTCTCAAAGAACTACAGATAGAATTACCATATGATCCAGCAATCTCATTACTGGGTATATCCAAAGGAAAGGAAATCAACGTGTTGAAGGGAAACCTCCACTCCCATGTCTATTACAGCTCTATTCACAATAGCCAAGATTTGAAACTAACCTAAATGTCCATCAATGGATGATTGCATAAAGGAAATGTGGTATATAGATACAATGGAATACTACTCAGCCACCAAAAGAAATTCTGCTCCCTCCACCTGGAAGCAAGCAAGACAGCATGCTTGGTGTCCTAGGTAAGGAGCTGAGGGCTGTAGCCCCTCGGCCTGAAATGAGACAAGACAGCACACCTAGGGACCTAGGCAAGGAGCCAAGGGCCATAGCCCCCTGTGCCTAGAAGCAGGCAAGACAACATGCCTGGAGTCTTAAGGAAGGAGCCAAGGGCTGCAGACTCCTCCACCCAAAAGGAGGCCAGAAAGCATGTCCAGGGTCCTAGGCAAGGAGCTGAGGGCTGCAGCCCCCTCCGCCTAGAAGCAAGCAAGAGAGCACAGCCAATATCCCAGGCAAGTAGTTGAGGGCAGTGCCCATTACCCAAAAGCAGGCAAGAGAGCATGCCAAAAGCACCACTTTTGCACAGGTGGCCCACTGCAGCTACCACCACAGCCACAGCTGCTGAAAAAGTGCTTTGATTCCACAGCAGCAGGTACTGCCACCATGCAGGTGGCCCACCAGACACTTGACTGCATTGACACAAGGAGAGTAACCAGCAGAGACCAGAAAAAGAAGGGGACGTCTCTCTTCTCAAAGCCCACTCCAGAGTAATAGAAGAAGCAACTGCTCTACCAGATGATCCGACATCAACATAGAGATACTAGAAATATGAAAACCCAAGAAAATATGACATTGTCAAAAGAATAGAGTAATTCTCAAATACCAGACCCTGTAGAGCAGGAAACACTTGAAATGACGGAAAAGGAGTTCCAAGCAACAGTCTTAAGGAAACTCATTGAGATACAAGAAGACTTAGTTAGATAATGTAATGAAATGAGAAAAAAAATCCAGGATATGAAGGAGGACATTTACAAAGAGATTAATACCTTTAAAAAATGTAGCAAAATTCATGGAACTGAAAGATTCACTGAATGAAATAAAAATCATAATTGATAATTTAAGCAGCAGACTAGATGAAGCAGAAGAAATAATTTCTGATCTTGAAGATAGTCTTTTTGAAATAACCCAGGTGGACAAAGAAAAAGGAAAAAAGAATTTTTAAAAATGATGAAAATCTAAGAGACCTACCAGACAACCTTAAGCACACAAACATTTGAATTATGGGTGTTCCAGAAGGGAAGGAGAAAGGAAAAGGCATGGAAAACCTACTCAACAAACTAATAATGAAAGACTTCCCAGGTATAGGGAAAGACACAGACTTTCAGATCCAGGAGGCTCAAAGATCCCCAAAAAGATTTGACCCAAAAAAGACACATTACAGTCAAACTGGCAAACCTGAAAGACAAAGACAATCTTAAAAGAAGCAAGAGAAAAGCATCAAGTCACATATAAGGGAGCCCCTATCAAACTAACAGCAGACTTCTCAACAGAAACTACATGTCAAAAGAAAATGGGATGATATATTCAATATACTAAAAGAAAAAAACTGCCAGACAAGACTACTATATCCAGCAAGGCTATCCTTCAGAAATGAGGGGGAAATATGTATTTTCCAGACAAATAAAAGCTGTGGAAGTTCACCACCACACAACCAGCCCTACAAGAAATCCCCAAGGAAGTTCTGTAACTGGAATCTGAAAAATGATAATCACTACCATGAATACACAAGAAAGAACAAAACCCACTGGTAGAACAAAAATGTAAACAAGAAAGAGAAACAAACTAAATCTTACCACCACAAAAAGCCATAGTGACAATATAATAATGCTCCTTCATTATTTCTGATTTTAGGAATTTTGGTCTTCCCTCTTTTTTCTTGGTCAGTGTAGATAAAGGTTTGCAAATTTTGTTGATCTTTTTAAGCAATCAACTTTTGGTTTTGTTGATTTTCTCTATTGTTTTCTAATTCCCTGTTTCATATATTTCTGTTGTAATCTTTGTTCTTTTCTACTTATATTTGCTTTCGGTTTAGTTTGCTCTACATTTTCTATTTTCTTAAGGTAGAAATTTACACTACTGATTTGAGATTTTTCTCATTTTTAATATAGGTGTTTACAAGTATAAATTTTCCTCTAAGCACTGCATGAGCACAGCATCCAATAAATTTTGATATGTTGTGCTTTGATCTTTATCACAAAGTACTCTCCAATTTCCCTGTGATTTTTCTTTTTACCCATGTTTATTTAGGAGAGTATTGTTTAATTTCCTCACATTTGTGGGTTTTCTAAACTTCCTTCTGTTATTGTGGTCAGAGAACATATTTTCTATGATCTCAGTCTTTTAAAAAAAAGAAAACTTAAAAAAAAATTCACAGAAAGTTTTCCATTATCTTTCAATTCTATTTTTCCATGAACTTTTTGAAGTGCCCTTGTGTTTATATTGTTTTATTAATTTTGTATGCAATTTATGCTGCTAAACTTAGACGTTTAATTTCTGTTCTTGATTTCTTTTTATTAAGTGGACTTATTGATCTGCTTAGAAATTAATTTTCCTTTGAAAAGTTTATTCATCTTCTGTTGAAATTAATTTGATATTTGCATGCTTTTGGAAGACTTTAGAGAGCTATTTCAAATAATTGTAGAAATTATAAAATGAAATATGTAAATTTTAATATTTTACATTTCCAGTTTTTGTGAAAATTAGAAGCCCTACTTTCTACAGAGTATTTTGTTATTCATCTGCTATGCAGTTTACATATTTGTTACTTGAACAAATAAATGTGCATATCCTTATTTAAAATAAATAAATAAATAAATAAAATAAATTCTGCCATTCACTACAACAGGAATGAGCTTGCAGAAATTATGTTAAGTGAAATAAGCCAGGCATAGAAAGAGAAATACTGCATGTTCTCACTCACAGGTGGCAGCTAAAAAAGTTGATCTCATAGAAGTAGAGAGTAGAATAGTGAGTGCTAGAAACTGGTAAGGGGATAGGGGATGTAGGTGGGGACAGCGTGGTTGATGCATACAAAATTATAGAGAGATAGGATACGGCATCTAGTGTTCTATAGCAATACAGGGTGACTACAGTCAACAACAAATTACTTTATAACTTCAAGTAGCTAATTGAAAGGATTTTGAATGTTCCCAGCACAAAGAGGTGACAAATGTTCGAGGTGATGGCCATGCTAAATACCATGATATGATCATTGCATGGTGTATAAATGTACCCAAATATCACATTATACTTCATAAATACCTACAGTAATCATGGGTCAATTAAGAAAAAATAAAAAGAAGAAAAAAAAGAAACAGAATGTAGAATAGTGGTTACCAGAGGCAGGGAAGGCCGGGATGGGAAGAGATTGGTAAATGGTTACAAAATTACAAAGTAAATGTTAGAAAGAAATAATAAATTCTGGTGCTCTACGGTCACTATAAATAATAATATGGTGGTATATATTTCAAGATAGCCAGAAAAGAGGATCTTGAACTTTATAACCACAAAAAAAGGATAATTATTTAGGTGATGGATATGCTAACTATTCCAATTGTATTGAAACAACAAACTGTACCCCATAAAAATGTACAATGAAAAGTAAACAAAATTTTAAGAAAAAGATTTTAATTCCTAAAGCTGACACAGAATGTTCGCAGGGGACAAGTCCCAGTGGACCATCATTTTCCAGAGAAATCAAAGTCCTAAGTTTACAGAGAACATCCATTGTTGTTGGAGTGGTCAGCAGTAAGCAGAGTGGTAGGAAAGAATTGTGAATCTAGGAGGATCAAAAGAACCAAACACACGTTATGGGGAATGACTCTCTACACAAACATATTAGGAGAGCCTGGCCTGGTGTCCAGAAGCTGACAGAGTCCTGCTGAAAATCAGGCACAGTCTAGGCAGAATATCCTCTCACACCCTCCTAGATCCTGGGGCATAAGCGTATTTACAACAAAAACTGAAACCAAATTCTACATTCTATGCAAAAGGTGGACCTGATAAATAAGCCTCTCCTACTCCAAAAATACAAGAATGGTTTATATGCCAGCATCCTGCAGAGCCTGGAGAATGCATTCATTTAAGGACTGTATGTCCAAGGATTAAATGTAAATCCTAGTATTCGGTTTATCTCTTACTTATAAATAATGCAGATTTGATTTTCCTCTTATGGGTTTGCTGGAGTACAAATAACGATCACAGTCATTTAAGCAAGAAGTCTGAGTAGTCTTAACTGTTGTTTAATCGTACTACTTATCAGGAAAGGGATACTATGTGAGTCAGCAGAAATGAGTCCCAGCTTACGGCGGGGGTGGGTGGCTGGGGGCTTCGCCAGTCAGTGACTTGCCTAGCACTGCCCTCTTCCTGCCATCTCTGTCCAGTCAGAGCAAGAAAGGACCTTGGAGGCAGATGCTCAGGGAACTCCTCATTGGAAAGGTTTAGATATAGACTGCATAGCAGATGACGCTATTTTTTTTTTTTTTTTTTTTTTTTTTTTACCGGTAAGGGGATCGCAACCCTTGGCCTGGTGTCGCCCGCGCCACGCTCAGCCAGTGAGCGCACTGGCCATCCCCATATAGGATCCGAACCTGCGGCCTCGGCGCTACCAGCGCCCCACTCTCCCGAGTGAGCCACGGGTTCAGCCCGAGGCTATTGAATTTATGTTAGTTTTCTTAGGTGTGATACTGTACTGTGATTATGTAGGTGAATGTTCTTTTTCTTAGGTGAGGCATGTGGAATATTTAGGGGTGGAATTTTCTGATGTCTGCAACGTACTTACTTTTTTTTTTTTGAAAGGTAAAGGCAGTTTTATTCAGCAAAGAAAGAGGGAAGAGTACAGTCGGGAGAAGCTGGAGTAGGCCCAAGCAAGAGAGAAGAGTGCTCAAGAGCCTCTGCAACTTACTTTCAAAAAAACATATATGGAAAGAAAGAGAGCCATTGGTGGGAAAGCAAGCAAATGTGGCAAAAGTTAACTATTATTTGATCTCAGTGAAGCATATATGGGCGTTAATTGCACCATTATTTCAAATTTTTGAAGGCTTGAAAATTTTCAAGATAAAATGTTGGGAAAAATATATAGAAAAACTGGAGGGTACTAACATTAATAAAGCACATGTATTTCACAGGGACTTAACCTTTAGCCTAGTAGGGCCATAGCCCTTAGATTAAAAGGACCACAGTCCTTAGATCAGACTGTAGCTTAGCAGGATCTTTGTCTTAGTAGGACCACAGTCCTTAGGTTTAGAAGGGCCAAAGCCCTTTAATTTAGGCTGTAGCGTAATAGGGCCACAGCCCTGCAGTTTTAGCAAGGCCAAAGCCTTGTAATTTGAGGAAGAGCCTAACCTTTTAGTATTGCACATAGAAATGCTAAGCTTGGGAAAAACCAGAAAACTTTCACAAGACTAAAAAGTCTCTGGCATGGATATGAAAATTGTAACACAGCAAAAGTGCTTGCTCTAAGGGCAGATGCCCTTGGTGCAGCTAAAGCTAATTATGAAAAAGTATATGAGTTAAAATCTTCAAGGCTATTCTGCCAATTAGTGGTCCATTCCATATTTCGCCTTCAACTGCTTCTCTAAGTTTGCTAGGGAACTAATTGTTGCCATAACGATTATCTCATTGGTTCTTTTGTATGCCACATAGCTTAGTTTTATAACTCCTTTGACGGTAAATTGCTTAAACTATTTTTAAGTTGCACCTGCTTTAATGAAAATTGTCATGTAGCCAGTTTGTTTATGTTTCCACTGTGATCGATTAACCACCTGTGTTCTTTTCCGTAACTTTTTGCCTGGATAATAAAAACCGAGAGAAAATCTAGTTTGGGGTTATTTTCCAAGGAATGCTTCTCTCTTGAAGAAGTCATCTCCTGGATTTAACCCCTTTGGGCCTCTCATTGCTCAGGAGAAATGGACTTTGAGTAATCCTTTGCATCTCCATCACCCTGGGGGAGAGGTGACAAAATGCTATATAGTGCCTGACCTCTGGTGACTCTAGAAGTTTCTTTGAATCACTTTTTTGTTTTCTGCAGAACTGCAAGGCTAACATTCATAAAGACCTCTCTCTACACCAGACATGTGGTGGTCAGGCATTGGTTAGTTCAGGCCTCATTCCTCTAAAACCTAGAAAGCGAGGGGAAGAGAAGAATGAGCTATGGGCCGGACTTCAGGTAGCAGAAGGAGAACCTGGGATGGCTGTTCTCTGGGCTCTCTGGGCTCACTAGTCTCACAAGTGGATGAGGAAAGTGGGTGGTTAAGCATAAAGTATTGTTCCAAAAAATGTAAGGTGCTTAGGAGATTAATATAATATTTTTTTTTCTATATTTTGCAGTATCATTTATTATCACTTTGGTCTGAGAACTAAGTCAGTCTCCCTGGTTTCAAAATGCAACTTGTTACACCAAGGAGCAGAAAGTGCCATCCTAGCAGTTTCTGATGAGAAAGACAAGTTGTGTGTATGTGTGTGTGTGTGTGCGTGCACCTTTGCTAGGCATTTGAAACAAATGCAGGCTGCTACATGTCAATGGATGAAATCGGTATTAAACTGTGTTCCCATTTTAAAAAAAGGATTGTTGTGGTCAAATAAGTTTGGAATCACTGCACGTCATATAATCTTCTTCAGATTTAATGCACTTTAGTTTATTAAAAATTCTGAGAAGTTCCATAAAAAAGAAGCTTGTGTAAACTGTTTATTATAGTATTTTCCAAACTTGCTGGGATATCTATAGAACATTATGCCCCGGACATCCAGGTCTATAACAATCATACAATAATGCTGTTGGTTTTTTTTTCCCTACCAAATTCCATTGCTATTAAATGACAATCTGTAAACAATTACTTTCTCAGGAGCAGGCTTTTTATACCCTATAATTTGTAAGGTATGGTTATGAATAGCCAATCAGAGCTTAGGGAGCCAATGTAACTTGAATATAAATCGTCAATGAAAATGAGACATTTAAAAATTATAATATGAATCCATTGGAAAAAAACAACTTAAAAAACACTTGTATACATTTCAAGACACTTCTATTTTATTTTTTAAGACACTTCTATTTTAAGAATCAGAGAATACCTTTGTTATTTTCCAGTGCTAAATATTCCTAATTTTCTTGGCATTGACATGCTAATTTCATTATTTAATAGTGTCTTTCTGCTATTTTCTCCCACTTCATTATTGCCCCCAACTTGTCCTTAAAAGTGTTGCTTAAGGCATATGGATGGGTGAATAGGTGGACAAATGGATGGACAGATGGAAAGATAGGTAAAAGGATTTTAAAACTGAA
This sequence comes from Cynocephalus volans, assembly GCF_027409185.1. Lineage (NCBI taxonomy): Eukaryota > Metazoa > Chordata > Mammalia > Dermoptera > Cynocephalidae > Cynocephalus > Cynocephalus volans. The sequence continues at coordinate 50,791,874 of NC_084473.1, forward strand.
ATTTCAACCAGAACACCAAGATAAACTAGGTGTGAAATTCCAGAGACAGATTCCCATATGTAAAATTTACAAAGGAATTTTTCTCAAGACTCTCAGACTTATCAAGGATATAAAAAGTGGTAAGGAAAAAAGGGGTCAGAGTGTGGAAAGATGAGAGAACTCTTTGGAGGAGGAGGTCTTTGGAGAAGGCTGTGCAGTGGGATATATCTTACCTCTCCGAGTAAAGTGTGCATCCGCTACACTCTGGACAGCTTAATACATAACCCTTGTAGTTGCAGTCGTTGTGGACTGGGGTCCGACTCCTTCCAGGAAGCTGAGAAAAGGAGAAACTAGCCAACTGTTCTGGTGCAGCCAGAGCAGTGTTGCTACGTTAGAACCAGCCTGTACTCCAGAGCTGGGTAGGGCAAAGTGTGTGTGTCACCCCATGGACCGGAAGGGGCCCGCAAGAGAGAGAAAGCCAGCATGGGATCATCTTTAGAGGAGTGGAGGAACCTCGGCTTCCAAAAGCAGGAGTCAAACTGCATTACTGTGGAGTGAGCCACAAGCCTCTGTCTTCTCCTGTTATAAAGCGTGGGGTGACACAGGGGGTGTCAGAAAAGCCCATGAAAGTGAACCCAGCAAAGAGTGAAATTTAAATGTGTGCCAGAGCCTGAGAAAACAAAGCTTCTTCTCTCACTCTGCCTTCCCCACACCTAGGAAGGGTGAGAGACTGGCTGGCAAACTGAGCTTGGGGAGTGGCGGAGGGAGAGAAGCCAGCCACAGCCCCTTTCTCACTGCAGGCTTGCAGCCTGCCATGGAACCAACCACTAATCTGTTAGTGCTAATCCCAAATAGGGTGAATTTACCATAAGAAGCAAGTGGATCCCAATGACTCAGGGGGTGGGCTGCGGTGGATGCCGTGGTGCTCCACTCAGATCCCCACTTCAGGACCAAGACCCTAATTCTCCAGCTGCCAGAAGTATTGGCTGCTGACAACTTACATCTGAGTTCCTCTACAATTGTCCTCGCCAAAGGTGCCTTGCCTACATTTATTTTCTCCAGCCTACGTCCAGTGACTCGCCAATGGTGACGTACAAAGGCCCGGCCTCCTTGTCCCAATTCAGGACAACTCCAAAGGGCACAATTATATGTTAGAGATCCTAGCAATGTACAACAGAACACAAAAGAGAGGTTCATTCTGGCTGTGGATGAAAAGGACCTCAGGAAAGCAGGATCACTTGAAGGTGGCCTGAAGAAGAAAGGATTTTGATAGGCAGAGAAGGAGGGAGATTTTATTTTATTTTTAAAGTAATCTTTTTCAATTCTTTTTATCAAAGTAATCCATGGATTTAATTAAAAAGCAGCAATTCAGAAGGGCTTCAAGTCTCCTTCCCCTCCTTCAAGTCTTTGTCCAAAGGTCCCATTTTCAATGAGCCCTTCCCTGACCATGCTGTTTAAAACCACTACACTAGCCCCACTCCCGGTCCCTTTTTACGTGCTTTGTTCTTTCCTCCCAGCATTCAGCTACTTGTAACACATTATAACTTCTTTATTATGTCTGTGGTTTATTGTCCTTTCCCCCAACTGGAAGGGAAGTGAGCCCGATGACGACAGGGATTTTGACTTGTTCTGCTCAAATCCCAGAAGTGGCTAAAATAGTACCTCACACATCACAGGGACTCATTAAATATTCATTGCATAAATTAAAGATATTAAATGATCTTGCCAGCACCACTGTTCCCCAAATCACATGCCATTCCTCAGAGGCACCTGCTTTTAAAAAAACACAGTGTATTATTTCGTAAATTTTTGAACATGCACAAAAGCAAAGAAAACGGTATAGTGAACCCCACAGACTCACCATCCAACTTCCACAATCATCAACTTTTGGCCAGTCTTCTTTTTCTATCCACTTATATTTTGGGGGAAGGTGCTAAAGTATTTTAAAGCAAATCCCAGACATCATGTAATTTTCCCTAGAAATACTTTCTTATGCCTCTAACTACAAAAGACATCTTAAAATCTAACCACCATACCATTATTATACCTAACAAAATGAACAATTTTTTATATTCAGCTCATAATCAAATTTTTCTGATTGTCTCAAAATTGTTCTAATAAAGGATCCCAAATGAAGTCCCCACATTACACCTGATTGTTTTGTATACCAAATGTCATTTATTCTATAACTCATTCCCCCCCACACCATTGACTTGTTAGAGAAAATAAGTCAGTTGTCCCATCGAATGCCCTATATTCTGGATTTGATTGATTGCTTTCTTGTGCTGTCCTTTAACTTGTTCTTTGGGGGCAACTTCTTTTCTGGAGGCAACTTCTTTTAATAGTTTCTGCTTTTAGTTCTTTTTGTGATTACCTTGATATCTCCAACTATGTTGCTTCTTGATTTAGATATTATGATGGATGTGAATTTAGCATTTGTGCCCTGCCACCCTACTCTCCTGCCTCCCTGCTACCAACATAATTTTGTGACTAATTTCTGCTCCTCTGCTGGTTACCTCTTTGATTTCAGGCAATATCCTACTTGCTGTTCCATTAGCCACAAGAGCATCTCTTGTGGAAGACGTTGGTGCTTGGATGGTCCTCCTCACCTGTTCTTTTTTTCTACTTCTTGTCTATTTATTTAAATTTATTTATTTATTTTATTACCTATTTATTTTTTAACTGAAAAATAAAAATTGTATATTTCTGGTGTACAACATGATGTTTTGAAATATGTATACATGGTGAAATGACTAAATCAAGCTAATTTACATATACATTATTTCACATAATTATCATTTATTTTGTGATGAGAACACTTAGAATCTACTCCCTTAGCAATTTTAAAGTATACAATACATTGGTATTAACTATAGTCCCCACATTGTACAATAGATCTCTTGAATTTATTCCCTCTGACTGAAATTTTGTGTCCTTTGACCAATATTTCCCCAGTTCCCACCCCCACAAATCCCAGCTCCTCGTAGCCACCATTCTACTCTCTGCTTCTTCTTTTTTTTTTTTTAAGAGACAGTTGATTTTTTTTAAATTTTATTTTTATTTTTGTCAATATACAATGTGGTTGATTATTGTGGCCCATTACCAAAACCTCCCTCCCACCTCCCTCTTCCCCCTCCCTCCTCCTTCTCCCCCTCCCTCCCAACAATCTCCTTTCTGTTTGCTTGTTGTATCAACTTCAAGGAATTGCAATTGTTGTGTCTTCTTCCCTCCCCCCACAGGTTGTGTATTTATTTATTTATTTTTAGCTCCCACAAATAAGTGAGAACATGTGATATTTCTCTTTCTCTGCCTGACTTGTTTCATTTAATATAATTATCTCTAGGTCCATCCATGTTGTTGCAAATGGCAGTATTTCATTCTTTTTTATAGCAGAGTAGTATTCCATTGTGTAGATGTACCACATTTTCTGTATCCACTCATCTGATGATGGACATTTGGGCTGGTTCCAACTCTTAACTATTGTAAAGAGTGCTGCAATGATCACTGGAGAACAGGTATACCTTTGACTTGATGATTTTCATTCCTATGAGAATATTCCAAGCAGTGGTATAGCTGGGTCATATGGTAGATCTATCTGCAATTGTTTGAGGAACCTCCATACCATTTTCCATAGAGGCTGCACCATTTTGCAGTCCCACCAACAATGTAAGAGAGTTCCTTTTTCTCCGCAACCTCGCCAGCATTTATCATTCACAGTCTTTTGGATATTAGCCATCCTAACTGGAGTTAGATGGTATCTCAGTGTGGTTTTGATTTGCATTTCCTGGATGCTGAGTGATGTTGAGCATTTTTTCATATGTCTGTTGGCCATTCATATATCTTCCTTTGAGAAATGCCTATTTAGCTCTTGCCCATTTTTTAATTGGGTTACTTGTCTTTTTTGTTGCAAAGTTGTTTCAGTTCCTTGTGTATTCTGGATATTAATCCTTTGTCAGATGTATACTTTGCAAGTATTTTCTCCCACTCTGTTGGTTGTCTTTTAACTCTGTTAATTGTTTCTTTTGCTGTGCAGAAGCTTTTCAGTTTGATATAATCCCATTTGTTTATTTTTCCTTTGGTTGCCCGTGCTTTTGGGGTCGTATTCATGAAGTCTGTGTCCAGTACTACTTCCTGAAGTGTTTCTCCTATGTTTTCTTTAAGAAGCTTTATTGTTTCAGGGTGTATATTTAATTCTTTAATCCATTTTGAGTTGATTTTAATATATGGTGAGAGGTATGGGTCTAGCTTCATTCTCCTGCATATGGATATCCAGTTATCCCAGCACCATTTGCTGAAGAGGCAGTCTCTTCCCCAGTGTATAGGCTTCGTACCTTTGTCAAAGATCAGATGGCTGTAAGTGTGTGGGTTGATTTCTGGATTCTCTATTCTATTCCATTGATCAGTGCGTCTGTTTTGATGTCAGTACCATGCTGTTTTGGTTATTATAGCTTTGTAGTATAGTTTAAAGTCAGGTAGTGTTATGGCTCCAGTTTTGTTGTTGTTGTTATTGTTGTTGTTGTTTTTGCTTAGAATTGCTTTGGCTATGCATGGTTTTTTTTTATTCCATATAAATTTCTGGATATTTTTTCACTTTCTGAGAAAAATGTCATTGGAATTTTGATGGGGATTGCACTGAATTTGTATATCACTTTGGGTAGTACAGACATTTTCACTATGTTGATTCTTCCAATCCAAGAGCATGGATATCTTTCCATCTTCTTGTATCCTTTCTAATTTCTCTCAGCAGTGCTTTGTAGTTCTCATTATAGAGATTTTTCACATCCTTGGTTAACTGAATTCCTAAGTATTTTATTTTTTTGGTAGCTATTGTAAATGGGCAGGCTTTCTTGATTTCTCTTTCTGCATGTTCGCCATTGGAGAATAGAAATGCTATTGATTTTTGTGTGTTGATTTTGGATCCTGCTACTGTGCTGAAATCATTTATCAACTCCAAGAGTTTTTTTTGTAGAGGCTTTAGGCTGTTCGATATATAGGATCATGTCATCTGCAAACAGGGACAGTTTGACTTCATCTTTTCCAATCTGGATATCCCTTATTTCCTTCTCTTCTATGATTGCTCTGGCTGGTACTTACAACACTGTGTTGAATAGGAGTGGTGAGAGTGGGCATCCTTGTCTAGTTCCTGCTCTTAAAAGCTTTTCCCCATTCAGGATGATATTGGCAGTGGGTTTATCATATATGGCTTTAATCATGTTGAGATACTTTCCATCTATACCTAACTTATAGAGAGTCTTTATCATGAATGAGTGTTGAATTTTATCAAATGCTTTTTCAGCATCTATAGAGATGATCATATGGTCCTTGTGTTTAATTTTATTGATATAGTGTATCACATTTATTGATTTGCATATTTTGAACCAACATTGCATCCCTGGGATGAATCCCACTTGATCGTTGTGTATAATTTTGCATATGTGTTGCTGTGTTCTGTTACCTAGTATTTTATTGAGGATTTTTGCATTTATATTCATCAAGGATATTAGCCTGTAGTTTTCTTTTTTAGTTGTGTCTTTACCTGGTTTTGGTATCAGGGTGATGTTTGCTTCATAGAATGAGTTTGGGAGATTTGCCTCTGTTTCAATCTTTTGGAATAGTTTGTAGAGAATCGGTGTCAATTCCTCTTAGAATGTTTGGTAGAATTCTGCTGTGAATCCATCTGGTCCTGGACTTTTCTTTGTTGGGAGCCTTCTGATAACAGCTTCAATCTCTTTTATTGTTATTGGTCTGTTCAGATTTTCTACATAGTCTTGGGTCAGTTTTGGTAGTTGATGTGTGTCCAGTAATTTATCCATTTCCTCCAGAATTTCAAATTTGTTGACCTATAGTTGTTTAAAGTAGTCTCAATTGATTCCTTGTATTTCACAGGTATCAGTTGTAATATCACCTTTTTCATTTCTAATTTTTGTTATTTGGGTCTTTCCTCTTCTTTTTTTAGTTAGCCTTGCTAATAGTTTGTCAATTTTATTTATCTTTTCAAAAAACCAACTTCTTGATAAACTGATCTTTTGTATCATTTTGGGGGGTTTCAATTTCATTAAGTTCTGCTCTGATCTTAATGATTTCTTTCCATCTGCTAACTTTGGGTTTGGATTGTTCTTGTTCTTCTAGACCATTAAGGTGAAGTATTAAGTTGTTCACTTGCCATCTTTCAATTTTTCTGTAGTAAGCATTTTTTTTCCCCTTAGTACTGCTTTTGCAGTATCCCACAGGTTTTGGTATGATGTGTCATTGTTTTCATTAGTTTCAATAAATTTTTTGATTTCCTGCTTGATTTCTTCTTGGACCCATATGCCATTAAGTAGAATGCTGTTTAATTTCCATGTGTTTGTATAGTTGCCAGAATTTCATTTGTTATTGATTTCTAATTTTAATCCATTGTGGTCTGAAAAAACACATGGGATAATTCCAATTTTTTTGAATTTGTTGAGACTTGATTTGTGATCTAACATGTGATCTATCCTGGAGAACGATCCATGTGCTGATGAGAAGAATAAATTTTCTGAGATTGTTGGATGGAATGTTCTGTAGATATCTAACAAGTCCAATTGGTCTAGAGTGTTGTTTAGATCTTGTATTTCTCTGCTGATTCTTTGCCTAGATAATCTGTCCAATATTGGTAGTGGGATGTTCAGGTCCCCTGCTATTATGGTATTAGTGTCTATTTCCTTCTTTAGGTCTAATAGAGTTTGCTTTATAAATCTGGCTGCTCCAACATTGGGTACGTATATATTTATGATTGTTTTGTCTTCTTGATGGATCAATCCTTTTATCATTATGTAGTGTCCCTCATTATCTCTTTTTATGGTTTTTAGTTTAAAGTCTATTTTATCAGATATAAGAATAGCTATTCCAGCTCATTTTTCATTTCTATTTGCATGGTAAATCTTTTTCCATCCATTCACTCTTAGTCTATGTGAGTCTTTATAGGTGAGGCGGATCTCTTGAAGGCAGCATATAGTTGGGTCCTCCTTTTTGATCCAGTCAGCCAGTCTGTGTCTTTTTATTGGGGAATTTAATCCTTTTACATTAAGAGTTGTTATTGAAAAGTATTGATCTACTTCTAGCATTTTATTGATTTTCGTTTGGGTGTCTTAAGTGTCTTTTGTTCCTTTCCTTCTGATTTACTGTTTGTTTTTGTATTTGTTGGTTCCTTGGGTTGCAGATACTTTTTTTTTTTTCTCTCCATTGTTGGCCTTTTTATTTTACTAGTGGGTTTTGATTTTTCTTGAGTTTTTATGACAGTGGTAGTAGTTATTTTTCAGGTACCATACCCAGTACTCCCTTGAGAATTTCTTGAAAGGGTGGTTGTGTTGTAGTGAACTACCACAGTTTCTGTTTGTCTGAGAAATATACTATTTGCTCTTCATTTCTGAAGGATAGCCTTGTGGGATAGAGTATTCTTGTATGGCAGTCTCTGTCTTTTAGTATATATATTTTTTTAGTTTATTTATTTATTTATTTTAAATTTTATTTTGTCGATATACATTGTGGTTGATTATTTTGAATATATCATCCCTTTCCTTTTTGGCTTTTAGGGTTTGTGAAGAAAAGTCTGATGTTAGTCTGATTGGGGCTCTCTTATAGGTGATTTGACACTTCTCTCTTGCAGCTTTTAAGATTCTCTTTTTGAGTTTTACCAATTTGACTATAACATGTCTTGGAGAAGTCCTTTTTGGATTGAATACATTTATGGATCTTTGAGCTTCCTGAATCTGAAGATCTTTGTCTTTTCCTGTACCTGAGAAGTTTCCTGCCACTATTTTGTTGAATATGTTTTCAATGCAATCTCCTTTTTCCTCCCTTTCTGGAATACCCATGACTTGGATATTTGAGTGCTTAAGGTTGTCTGATATCTCTCTTAGATTTTCTTCAATGTTTTTAATTCTTTTTTCTTTTTTTTTGTCTGCCTGTGTTATTTCAAACAGCCCATCTTCAAGGTCAGAAGTTCTCTCTTCTGCTTCCGCAAGCCTTCTGGTTAAACTCTCTGTTGTGTTTTTTATTTCATCGAATGAATTCTTCAGCCTGGCAAGCTCTGCTACATTCTTTTTCAGGGCACTGATTTCCTTGTACATTTCTTCTTTCAGGTCCTGTATACTCTTCCTCATTTCATTGTGTTGTCTAGCTCAGTTTTCTTGTATCTCATTTAGTTTCCTAATAATTATCACTTGAAATTCCTTGTCAGACATTTCAAGGGCTTCTTGTTCTATAGGATCTAGAGCTTGAGAGTCATTACCTTTTGGTGGTGTACTTTCTTGATTTTTCATATTTCTTGTATCTTTCCTTTGCTGTTTAGTCATTGTGGCAGGGGATTTCATGGCCCACTGGTTCAAGACTATTGTCTGGCTAGGATGCTGCTGGGGCTGTCAACTTAGTACGGCTGCCTCAGTGTCTGTTCAGTTGCCCACTAGTGCCTCAGTGCATGGTTGCCTTGGGTCTTGGGCCTCTCTGGGGAGGAGCCTCTCTGGTCGGCGTGCACTCGGCTGGGCTGGGGTTGGAGTCAGGCAGTGGCAGTGAGGTCTACCTGCTGGGTTGTAGGCTGGCACCACAGGGCGCATAGTCTCTATGGATCTTGGGTCTCTCTGGCTGGGCACCTCTCTGATTGGTGCACACTTGGCCGGGCTGAGATGGAGTTGGGCAGTGGTGGCGAGGCCTACCTGCTGGGTCGTGTGCTGGCATCACAGGGCACATGGTCTCCATGGATCTTGGGCTTCTCTGGCTCTCTACTCTCTGCTTCTATGGATTCAACTTATTTTTAGATTCCATATATAAGTGAGATTTTGTGATATTTGCCTTTCTGTGCCTGTATTATTGCACTTTACATAATGTCTTCCAGGTTCATCCATGTCATCACAAATGACAAATTTCCTTCTTTTTTTAAAGGTTGAATAGTTTTTTGTTGTGTATATTCACCCCATTTTCTTTATCCATACATCCATTGATGGGCACTTAGGTCGATTCCATATCTTAGCCATTGTGAATAATGCTGCAGTAAACATGGGAGTGCAGATACTTCTTTGACATACTTATTTCATATTCTTTGGATATATACCCAGCAGTAAGATTTCTGAATCATATGGTAGTTCAATGTCTAATTTTTTAAGGAACCATTAAACAATTTTCCATAATGGCTGTGCTAATTTACATTCCCACCAACAGTGTACAGGGTTTCTTTTTCTCCACATCCTCACCAACACTTGCTATCCTTCTTCTTTTTATAATAGCCATTCTGACAGGTGTAAGGTGATATCTCGTGGTTTTAAATTGCATTTTTCTATTCTTCCCTTTTACTTCCCAACTTCAGTCAGCCACAAGTTAAAAGTTTTTCAGGTGGATAACATATTCTCTTCTGTAACGACAATTTAGTTTTCTGTGATCTGTCTATAAATTTATTCTAAAATTATAAAAAAACAATAAATGAACATTTACATTATTATGGCTTTTCAGATTTAGTCACTGTAGAGCCAAATAAATGGTGACACATATGCAGTCTTAGAGAATGGCAATGCTGATTGGGGGTTCTTACCAAGGTGTAGAATGAGCTTCAGGGTTTCAAATGTGTCTCTCTCATGGACAGCTCTCATATAGATCCCCCCAACACAGTTTCCCCTATTATCAACATGTTGCATTAGTGTTATACATATGTGGTTACAACAGATGAATGAATGTTGGTACATTATTATTAACTAAAGTCCATAGTTTACATTAGGGTTTACTGTTTGTATTATCCAGTTCTATGGGTTTTGACTAATGCATGATGTTATGTATTCACCATTACCTAATCGTACAGAATAATTCCACTGCCCTACAAATCCCCTGCGCTCTACCTATTCATCCCTCCCTCTCCCAAATGTGTAAATTTTAAGGCTTACGAGGCCTATAGTCAAATTACTTTACAAAATGTTTATATCCACACATCAGCAGTGTATGAGAGTCTCTGTTTTAGCATACCCTTAATAACACTGGGTATTGCTATTTTTAATTATATGGAAATTGATATCATTTATATTAGGACAAATACAAATTAGATACTGTGTTAGGACTCTTACACAATGAGTAGATGACACTGCCTACAATGGCAGAGACTTATTAAAAACCAGACTAAGCAGAAAATGGGGTTTATAGCCACAGGCATCTGGATGCTGGCCTCAGGGTCGTTTTGATTCAAGAACTCAGATGCTTTCAGAGAATGCTGTCCCTCATTCCTCTTTTGTGGCAGACAGACTTTTTTCTAAGGAGAAATATATGGTTACGGGCAACTCTAAGCTTATATCATCTCAGTCAAGGTGGTCTAGAGGAAAGAGAAATCTTTGCTTTGTTTGATTTAATCCTACATTAATCAGAGCTCATTTGAATGATGTGATAGAAACCTAATTTATGCCGGTTTAAGCAAAAAAAGCGAATATATTGGCTCATGTAACTGGAAAGTCTTGGGGAGAGTCCTTTCAGGACAACTGAATTCAGGGACTCACATATCCTCAGAACTTGCTTTTTACCTAATGCCCTGCTCTCCTCTTGGGCAGCTTCACTCTCAGGCAAGTTTTCTCTGCTTGTTGGCAAAATAGTTCCTGGCAGCTCCAGGTTTAACTGGCTCAGCAGCCTCACGAATCTCAAAGGGAGTGTCTCATTTCTGATGGTTCCAGCAAAGGTTCTGAGGAAAACTTTGGGTGGCCTGGCTTGCATGTTGTGTTCATCTCTGAGCCAATCATTGGGTAGAGTGATGAGACAATCTGACTAATTAGGATTGGGTCATATGCCACTCCTACACAAGGGTAGGAGAAGGTATTGGCACCACCAAAATTGCAAGGCTCGATGGGGAGGAAGAGGGCTTGTAAAAGACAAAACAAGAGTGTGGATACTGTGCCAGCAAAAAGGACTGATGTCTATTACAAGTATCATTAGCCCTCCCACAGCCACACGGTTGAGTATGGGAGGAAGGAGTTTTCTGTCAAAAGAAGGGGAGAAGAAATAAATAAATGTGACAAATGTCCACCAAATTGTAGTTTTAATTTGAATTCACTCATAAACATTTCTTCATATATTTGTTGGTCATTTGTATTTGTTTATTTATGAGTTACCTGCCAATTTTGCTGTTAAGGTAGTACTTTTATCTTATTGATTCACAAGAGTTCCTAACATGCTGATTAATTATAAATGTTGGGAATATTTTTCCCAGTTTGTCATTTGTTTCTTAACTTTGTTATGTACCCTTTAATATAAAAATACAATTTTAAATTGCACATAGATCCATGCAATGCTTACTATGATTTTATTCATCCTAATTCTAACACTAAATAGTTTTATGACTTACTCTAATTTAACTTCTGTGGCCCAGTTTCCTCATCTGTAAAATGGGCCACAAATTTTTTTCTTATCCTTATAACATGTTTAAGACCATCAAATAAGATGAATTTGTTTCAAAGTAGAGTCCTCAAGATAGTATATAGTAATGCTCTGAGCCAATACTGCCAGAGGATATTTAATGGTGTCGCACAGGGAGTATCATGAGTGATCCATTTGCAGCTTGAAGTTACTCTGCATGCCAAATAGAGCAGAATAAGTCCCTCCACTCCTTGCTCAGCCAGCCAGGGCATGCAGCTGGCAGAGGAAATGCCTGTAGCTATGGAGAACACAGATGCCAGTTAGGGCCTGCAGCTTAGAGAGAGTGCTGCAGGGCTAAGCAAAACAGACAGAAGCCAGCTCAGGTTGGACAAGAATGCAGGCAGCCAGTGTTTTCCTGAGTGTAACTGTGGGTACAGCCTCTATTGGTGATAAAGGCTTGGCACTTAAAATGAACTGTGAGCAGTTCCACACATGCACATTACGACCTTTCTGCATGAAGAATTAGGATTCTGATAGGAGATGTATCCTCATGCATCTGGTGTGGGTCAAGAGTACCTTGAGGCCTGGATGAAGATAAGCCATTGTGGATAACAGAATCAAGATGCAATAAGAGAAGAAACAATTCCTCTGATTAGAATGACCAAGGGACTCATAATTCTTTCATGAGGAAGAATTAGACATTGTTATCAGAGACCCCCCACCATGCACCTTTGGCAGATTATCACATATATCTATTTTTAAATTAGTGTATAGTAAAATAGGGAGACTGACCAGTTAGCTCAGTTGGTTAGAGCTTGGCCTTGTAACACTGAGGTCAAGGGCTCAGTTCTCCATACAGTCCAGCCTTCAAAAAAAAAAAAAAAAAAACATAGTACAATGTATATACAACAAAAGGGAGAGGTTAGCCATGCTCCACAAGCCCTTTTGTCATCTTCATAAAGAACTTTTCCACTATTGTGTAGACGTTTTTGAAATGGGTAGATTTTGCCATTATTAACTGTTGGATGCAAGATTCTGGGGTCTGAGAGGTAAACCAGATAAACAGTTACTTTACAGACCACCATTTTAGGCTTATTTTAGTTTGATTATGCTACACTTTCTAAAAATCACCTTGAAATGAGAAAGTATTACATAAAAGTTATTTATCACAATCCCTTGGATCAGTAATTTTCAACCTTGGGTAAGCATTAGAACTACCTGAGAAGGTTTTTTTTTAATGCTGATGTCTCACCCAACTCCATATTAATTAAATTAAAATCTCTGAAGGTGGGAAGAATGGTCCCCAAGTGATTATAATGTGCAACTACGATAAAAAGGGCTGATAGTGCATTGTACAGAGAGTGAAGCCTAGTGAGGTCTGAGAGGATACTGGCGTACACAATGTAACATGCCAAGCCAAGGCATGGTGCATAATTAAACTACTCCTTTCCAAGCCTACACAATTTTTGGCATATTATCTAGCTGTTTCTGAAAGAAAATTTTGGGGGGGAAATATTCAGATCTCTTTGAATTGCTATTTTGTTGAAAACTAGGAAATGTCTGATTTGTGACATGGGACACAGAGCCTGAACTCCCTTCGCTGGCTCCCCACAGTACTCAGAACAGAAAGCAGACTCTTGACCATGAGCTACAAAGCCTGGCACAATGAAGTTTCTCCTTGCCTGGGCTGATTGCCACATTTAATGCCACCTCACCCATTTTTGTGATGCTTCAGCCACACTGGACTTCTTTCAGTTCCTCCTTCTTGGGAGACTCAGGCTTCCTCCATGCTGTTTCCCCTGCCTGGATTAAGTCCTCCCACCTTTCTTATTGACGCATTCCTATCTATCCTTCAGAGACCTTCCTTGGTAATCTCTCTAATGCCCTAACTCACCCCCAGTTTCTAAATTAGACACCACCTTCTCCCCCTACACATGGCACATGCTAGACACCCAACAAATACGTGTTGAATGAATGAATGAAATATTGCTTGAAGGTAGTGGCAGAGTGGAAAGAACTCTGAATTTTCCTACACAGGGCCAGGTTCTAGATGGGGTTCTATTCCTGGGTGATCTTGGGCAATCCCTTAAATGTTCTGAGATTATTTCTTTGTTTCTAAAATAGGAATAGTACCTGTCCTGCTTAGTTCACAGGGTTTCTGTAAATATCAAACTGGAGCTGGTATATAAAAGTGTCTTGATAATTGTAAAATGCCACACTGTAAATGTAAGTTAATGTACTATTCGCTGGCTCAGAAGGAAAGCACATATATTCAATCAGCAAAATATGTTTTAAGTTCTGAATTATTGACACTCTACTACATTCATCATTATTATCAACCTTTTTAAGATAAAATTTTAGTAGTAGTGAAATGCAAATAATTCTAGGTGAAACCTTTCCATGTTGCAAAAACTTGTTTATGCCCAGGTAAGAACTATCTTATTTATATAACAAGATATCTCTGAAACACATGATCTTTAAAAAAGGCTTATTTTAAAAGATGTAGTAGATGAGAACTACAATGCCTAGTATACTAGGAGTTCAACCAACATTTACTGAATGACTTTCTTGTAAGTTTGCTTTTCCCGTAATATCCATATCTAATAGTAATTCATAGTTAAAATACTTTCATATTGAAGTCATCTGTTGAGTGAAGAGCCCTGAGAGTACTTAAACTTTTTGTCGTTTAAGGGTGTAGCATGCACCTGAGAGTATTTTAAAAGTTTGACACTGAAATGAGACACAATATAGGTGGCACCAACATTCCTAGAAGACTGTTATCCTTTCCACATGATCTGCTTTGCCTTGGATAGTTGGTAGGTGGCAGCAACAGACCAGAAATTATGGTTCGTTTAAATAATCAGCACTGAAAGGGTCCTTTTTAATGTTATTTCATTATTTTTTTCCAAAATAAAACAGTAGAGCTGCAAATAAAGTAGATAATAGAAATAAATAAGCAGGATGTAACTAATTTATAGAATATTGGTTCCCTAAACCTTTATCCTATAATCTTTCAGCAGCAACTTATTTTTCAAAAGCTCCAGGCTTAGTTTTGTTATCGTTCTTACCTTGTTTTTTTCTTCTAATCTTTATTTCTTCTCTTCGTAAGAAAATTTTAATGCTCCTTTATCTACAGGAGGGGGGGTGATATTTGAATTTTCATTCTGCTTACTGCTTGATCTACTGCAATTGTGGAGATTTTTCCCCCAGGCATTGCATTGGTAACAGAAAAAATAATCCATTCTAGTCAGTTTAAACAGAAATGGATTTAACATTGGGTATTAAATGGCTTGTGGAGTTTTTGGGTGGGCTCTGGGTCACTCATTCTCAACCCTAGCCTTATATCACAAGCATCTGGGTTGCTTTTTAACAATACTGATTCTAGAATCCACTGCAGATATAATGAATCAAAACCTTATGTGAGTGTATGAATATAATTAATAAGCTCCCCTGCTGATTTGAATATGCAGCCAGGGTTGAGAATCACTTTGAGGCTGAGGTTTCGGGATCAGCTCTCACTGCAGAACTGGGCCATCAAGGGAGCTACTGATTCTCCTGCAATCAGGAAATTATGTGCTGAATGGGAAGCTGCTGTTGTAGCTGCTGCATTCAAAACTATGCCTCCCCTGCCACTGTCGGAAGCTGCCATGGTCTGGAAACTTCCACATCCAGAAAGCTTCCACTCCCGAACCTGCCACGCTTGCTGTTATTAACTAGTAAAACAGATGTCCTGCCAGAGGTGCCCCAGAAGCCAGCAGTCAAGGTGACCTCAGTTAACAATGCCACAGGAAAACTAAACTTCTCCATGACTGTGCTTATCATGGAACAAGCAGCAGATGGTCTCTGCCTCACTCACACCCTCCCTCCATATCCACTATGGTAATTTTGCTGTGGAAACTCTATCACATAAAGAATCTTAATTGCAAGAATGTCTAGGGGTTGTAGCTTTAAACTTTCCAGCTCTACAGAAGAGGAAGGCAAGCTAGAAAGAGATTGGAATGGATGTGTGTACCAATCCACTTTGCCACCACAGACATGAAAAAGATGAATTATTTAAAGACAAGAGGACCTTGATGTCCCACTAGCCCAAACCTGTGGGTAAATCTGATTAATGCCTGTCAGGAACTAAATATATGTGGATACATGTGTGTGTGTGTGTGTGCATGTGCACACGCACATGTGTGTACCAAGGAGGAATCCAAAGGGATTTCTTCCCTAGACAGACTCCTTGCTTCCATAGGAAAAGCAAAGCTGAAACTGGCAAAGTACGTGCTCAGGGGTTTATTAGGAAGGGAAGGGCCTGTGCTGCCGACTCTCATCTGAGTTGGCATCTGGCTCTCTCTCCCCTTCCCTATCTTGGTGCTAAAGCTCAGGGCTGAGCACACAGGTCAAAACCTGGCCTTGCCATTTATTGCCTTCTTGATGTGGCCAAGCAGCAGTATCTGTGATTAGTTCCCTTTTTATCTAAATTTAACTTTACCCTTCCCTTACTCAATACCTACAGATGTATATATTTCATGTTTTCTAAAGCACTCGGTGCTAATCATACTGATGTTTTTCCATACTGTTTCCTCACTTTTAGATATGTTCTTACGCTTTTCATATTATTTCTTCCTCTGGAAACGTACCATGTTTCTATCATATAGTCTCTTCATTAATAAAGGTATTAGTATATTTGACTATCTATCTGTGCTTCTTCATGCCAGTTAAGATCTACTTTAGTGCTTTGAAAGTCAACCGTTTGTTCCTATCTTTGCCTGACCATGACTAAGGAGTTGATTAAAAATTCAAATTATGTGTCCATGTGATTCTACTCATGCACTACAGTGAGAAATTATTTTGAAATGTTATTATGAAAATAAATAACAGGATATTAAAATAGCCTTTTAAAAAGTAAGCTTTTAATTTCAGAACAATTTTAGATTTATAAAATTATTGTGAAAATAGCACAGAGTTCCCATATACCCCCCACCCAGTTTCTCCTGTTATTAATATCTTAATGTTAATAATAAAGGGTACATTTGTATCAATATTAATAACAAATGGTACATTTATCACAATTAATGAACCAATATTGCTACCTTATTATCAACTAAAATCCATACTTTATTCAGATTTCCTCAGTTTTAACCTAAAGTTTTTTTTTCTCTTCCAGGATCCCATCTGGGATACCACATTAAATTTAGTCATCATCTCTCCTTAAGCTCCTCTTAGATGTTTCTCTAATTTTCTTTGTTTTTGATGACCTTGACAGTTTTGAGGATTACTAGTCAGATGTTTTGTAGAATAAAAATAAATTCTTTTTACTTTTAAATTTTATTTTAAAACTTTACATACAAATTTCAAACATACACAAAGTTAGAGAATAGTATATTGAATCCTCATATACCCATGACCCGGCTTCAATAACTATCACCAATTTGCCGTTTATTCTATCTAAACTGTCCTACCCCCCACCCCTGAGGATTTTAAAGCAAGTCCCAGATATTATATAACAGCACCCTTACATATTTTAGTGTATACCTCTAATAGATAAGCCCTTTTTTAAAAAAAAATACACCTATAACGCCATTATCACATTTAATAAAGTTAATGATGATTCTGTAATATTTAATAGTCAGCTTGTGTCCAAATTTCCCCAGTGGTCTCAAAAATGTCTTCTTCAGTTTCTATATACAAAATCAGGATCCAAACAAGGTTTATATATTGTTCTCTGTTGATTTGAAAAATGGGAATTTTGTCTCAGTTTTAGCTGAGACCTGAGACTGAAAACAAAACCATAGTTATACCTACATTTCAAGGTCAAGTGCTAGATTTTCTGTGTCATGCAAAAGGAGTTTTTAAAATAGGTTTTAAGATTCTTAGCCCAATAGCTACGAAAGGCTCCAGAGGATTTCTTTGGGGAAAGTCACGGAAGAGCTATGGCTTTTCCCTCCCACCATGGGAGAGAGAAGCAGCATGTTTTCCCCTCACCCCAAGCCCAGCAAGAGGATCTTTAAGAGGACATTTCTGAGAGCTTGGTATTTACTCCTTAGAGCTAGAAGCAACTGGTAGTTGAATTACACTTGGAGAAAGTCAAGAGGAAAGTCTGTGGGTGGAGATGCCTGAATAACGCCTGCCAAGTGGAGCAAAGAGAGGCAGTTGAATTCAGAGCAATGTGTAACTTCTATCAATGGTAGGGTGACTCTAATTGTGAGTCCCTACAATTAGATGTGATAGAAGGGAGGGATCTGGTCCTATGGTCGGTTTAAAATGGATTTTACCCAGAAGGCCTTCTTTGCTGGGGGCTAGTCTCTCTCAGCAGAAAGAGTTTGGAAGCGTAGCATTTAATACAGAAAACGGGATGGGGCTGTACAGAGTACCCTTTTCTCTCAGTATCCGCTGGGGATTGGTTCCAGGACCTCTCATAGATACCCAAATCTGGGATGCTCAAGTCCTTGGTATAAAATGGCATAGTATTTGCATATAACTTATGCACATCTTTCCATGTACTTTAGATCATCTCTAGATTACTTATAATACCTAATACAATGTATAAATAGTTGTTAAACTGTATTGTTTAGGGAATAATGACGAGAAAAAAATCTGTACGTATTCAGAATAGACGTGACCATCCATTTCTTTTTTTTTTTTTTTTTTCAATATTTTTGATCCACAGTTGGTTGAATCTACGGATGCAGAATGCATGAATAGGGAAGGCCTGCTGTACAGGCACTGCCTATCAAGGGAGCAGCAGTCAGGAATTCCTAGTGGGGCAAAGCTCTGAGTCCCCCTACAAAGGATCCTGCAGAAGAACTAATCAGGGTTGATTATTTGCCAATCCCAGAGAGCCCAAACTGGATTCCAAAAATACCCATTCTTTCCAATTTTCAGCTAGGTAGGCAGAAACTAAGGCAAGGGGAGAGGTTAAAAAAAAAAAAGCTTTAATGTTGCATGTCCTTCTGAGTTTTTAGTATGAAATTGGACTGTGATGAAGAAAAATTGATTCAAATGTGGGACATAATCTCCTTTTGGGATAAAATATGCTTTCCTGATAAAATGCTTAAGCAATTTTCTGATAAATTGTAATGAGATTAAAGCCCCTTCTGGGAAAGTTACTTGGTCAGCTGACTGATTATTCACTTGACTGCCAGGTGTCTAATGATTTTGAATCTAGTTTAGTAATAATTACCTAGTGTTGGGAAAATAGAATAATTTAATCAGGCCCCCTCGCCTTTGGTATGGTTGGGGGTGGTACAGCACATTCTTTGTAAGCAAATTATGTGTGGGTGGGTGGAGTTAATGTGTATGCACAGTGCTGTGACTTGGCTGGCGTATGTCTCAGGCATCTGCCACGTGGGGCCATGCTCTCCAACTTAACAGGCTCCAAGAACCTTTTGGCTGGTTACAGGCTCCAAGAACCTTTGTCATAAACCTGTGTGTGAGGGGTCTGGTGACCCAGCCTGGCATGTGAAGGGTTTATGACCCAGTCTGGAATGGGCTTGAGGGGTCTGTGAGCTCCAGATCCAGCCCTAGCTCAACAATTGGCTCAGTTGGCAGGATTATGGGTAGGTAAAAGAGCTAGACATCTAGCTGTTGCTTTACCTATACAGTATTCCTTCCATGGAGGAATCATTGAGCTTGCTTGTTTTGTCCTTTTCCCTTGTGGAAGTTAGCAGCTTGTATTCTGTTGAGTCCTGCTCTTTCAATATCATGATTACAAAAATATGTTGATGGATAAAGTAATTTTGGTTGTCCCTGAAATCAGTTATACCTTAATGTCAAACTTCTGAAAAATCACTCTAGGAATCACTCTCAACTGACCCTTTGTGGTGACAAACTAGAGATTTACAGGTGTCAGTTCAAATGTCATTTGGACATAGAGATTGTATTGTCTATTCCTATTTCACAGGTTCTGGTACCTGGTCTTTTACACGCATATTATTGTGGGGAAAATAGGATAATTTAGTCAGACTCCCTGACATTTCTTGTAAACAAGTTGCGTGTAGGTGGAGTTAGTGTGCATGTGCACCCATGTATCTTTTTAGTTAATTGCTATTGCGTGTTCTTCAGTTTGTCAAGAAGACTGGCAGGCAGAGAGCTTGCATCTAAAAATAGAGCATGTTTACTCTGCTGGCAGCTGCTCAGTTTTTCTTTGGACTTTGCTGGTAGCAGTTGAGTCTCTGAGTTTCTCTTTGTACTACCTAGCCCATAGTGTTGTGTGTGCTGAATAAAGACTATTCCTTCTTCAACCAAGGCTCTAAGGACCTTTTTCCAGTTACCTAGCTCATAGACCTGCATATGAAGGGTTTGTGAACGGGCTTGAGGGGTCTGTGAGCTCCAGACCCTAGCTCTAGCTCTACAATTATATAGGCAAGATTTTCCTTTTCTATGTATTATGTTAAACGTAATCCTACATCACAAATTGTTTTAAAGGGTTCAAGGAAGGGAATGATTTGACTAAGTTTTAATTTCAACCAGTAGTTTTCATTTCAACCAGTAGTAACACAGAGCCTAGCTGTTCCAAAGCCATTGCTCAGGTTACAAATCCAAAATTTTCATATAATTTAATCATGCATTGTATGTGAAGAGCCTGAATACATTTGTTTGCATAAAAAGCCAAATAATCATACACTCATACAATGCTGGTAGTAATATATTTAAATTGCTACATGCCTTTGAAAAACAATTTGGCAATATGCATCAAGAACGATTTATGTTCATACCCTTTGATTTGGTATTCTAACTTCTACCCTGATTAAAAAATAGGGAAGGAGGCTACATGCATGAATATTTCCTTCACAATATTTTTTATGGTAGGGAAAAATGAGAAGCAGCCCGAATGTGTGACTTAGGGCCTTAGAAGGTATATTTATGGTCATAGCCACTTAATATCATGAAATTATTAAAATACTCATTCGAAAGACCACACATGGAAAAAAAATTTAAAGTTGAATTTATACTATAACTACATAAATACATACAATACACAAAAATCATAATAGTTGTGTCAGGATTATAGATTATTTTTCCTTCTTTTTTCAAAAATTCCTCTAGACATTTCTGTTATTTAAAATTAGCTTAAATATTAGAAACATTTGCTTGAAATTTCTAACGTCTTAGAATCACATATTATTGGCAATCCATGCTGAAATGGCACATAAAAATTTCCATTTGCTAATGTACTGCTGTTGGCAGACACAGTAAATTTTTTAACTAAGCAAATGTCAATTGTTGCTATAGCACTTCTAAAATTAAAATAAAGCTACATAATAATTGGCAGGGGTATTCTTGGGTAAATGTGTAGAAAAGTCAAAGACTGATTAAGAAAAGGAAATGTCAACCTTCCCAGTCAGTGACACGATCCCAACCAAGGTTGAGTTCATACTACTTGGAAGAACAGTACTAGTGGGAAAGACACTAAATAACTAGGGTGAAATCTGGAAAGCACTTGCAAAGGAAACAGCAGAACAGGCAAAGATTTTGGAGTAGGAGGAGGTATTCCAGGTAAAGTAGAACAAAGGGCAAAAGTTTTTTGTTTTTTGAGTTTTTTTAAATCTCTGTTCAGAGAGCAGAAAAATTGAGTGTCTTGACTATAGATCAACTGCAGGATTTGGGTAATAAGAGGTTGTTCAGTGGAGGCTGAAGACCATAGTTTTTAGTCTGAATGCAGTGGAAAGACTGACTGAAGATATTTGAGAATGACAAAATCTATGTTGATTCTAGACTCTGAGTGAACTGGAAGGGAGATGAGAGTAAGAGATAAGCTGTGAGGTCTCTGCATAAACCAAGACCTTCATTATATAAAATTATCTGGATTAGCACCTCCAGAATATATATTACTTTAGAAAAGATTTAACTAACCATTCTAACCAAGTTTTAGGTGATTTTTGGTGTTCCTTAATAGAACTGGCACATAATACTGAATCAGATTGCAGTGGATTATTTGTTAACCTTGTGGCCAGATGCAGAGAAGTATGTAAAGACTTTGAGGCCAACAAATAAGTTGAGAAATGCATATTCTCACCAGTAAAAGAATTTGGAATTCCAGAAGAGGGCAGATTATCAATAGCTGTATCCAGGTCCTTTGGAGTGGTGAGTTATCTAAATGACAATTTTATAATAGCTCGCCAGGAAATAAAATCATCTAAGTATAAACTGCCTTTACCTTCTGGGCAATTGAGATGTTGCTGAACAATAATCGAGACCATAAAAAAATCTGTTTGACTTTTAGACAATATATAGTAAAGAACAAAACCCACAAAAAACTACGAGTATGAGACTGAACAACAGACAAGATGACTACAGTCTTGTTTTCTTCTTTTTTCTGTTTCCACTAGCATAAAAGAGTTCAGATTTTTAAAACGTTTCTAGTCCTAGGCAATATCACGATCCATTTAGAATATGGTTTCAGGCCCAAAGCCTTTCTGACTTCAGAGGAGCTTAAGAGGATGCAGACCTCATCTTAACAGTTGGCTCTAAATTGCCAGATAGATTTGGCAGTCATCCAAACATTTCACAGCTAACTTACTAACCAAATACCCTCAACCACCAAGCTAGCAGGCCCTTCATTTCAAAAGCAAATCTTGGGGAGTGGTGAAGAGTGGTTGTTGCAAATGGGGAGCTATTGACTAAAGGGGACAAAGTTTCAGTGGAGAGCATAAAAAGTTCTGGAGATCTATTGTACAGCATTGTGATTATAGTTATTAATAATGTGCTGTACATTTGAAAATTGCTAAAAGTAGATCTTAAATGTTCTGACCACAAAAAAATAAGTAGTGAGGTGCTGGTTATGTTAATTAGCTTGATGTAATCATTTCACAATGTGTCCATCTGTGAAAACATCACCTTATACACCACAAACATACACAACTTTTGTCAATTATACAAGGGTACTTCAAAAAGTTCGTGGAAAAGTGGAATTAAAAGACAATATGAATCTTCCCACGAACTTTTGGAAGACGACCTCGCACGTTAATAAAGCTGGGAGCAGGGGAGGGGAAGCAATCCCTTTTTGGGCACCAAACGATTGCCACCGGTGCAGAGCAGACATGGAGAAAGGAAAAAAAAAAAAAAAAAAAAAAAGACATGGAGAAAGGAGCACCCCGGCGAGTTCACTCGTAGGAAGCGCGCGGCGGGCGCATCCCTCCCAGGGAGCCCGTGTGGCTGCTCCAGAAGGGAGGGCGCAGGCAAAGGAGGCCTCGGACGCCTGAGGCCCAGCGGCCTGTCCCCTCCCGGCGTCCCCGGCTGCCCTCGCTCCCAGGAAACGCCGTCTCATTTGCGGCCTTCCGACGCGTGACCCCGGCGCGCTCGCGTCCCGGACCCGGTGACAGGTGCGGGCCGTCAAGCGGTCTCATGTGCTCCCTCCTGCTCGCGGCTGCCGCAGTCGCCGCGCCCCGAACCCCACTCCGGCTCGTCGGCAGAGGGCTCGTCGCCGCCATGTCTACCGCCAAGCCACTCAAATCTGTGGACTACGAGGTGTTCGGGAAAGTGCAGGGTAGGGGACCCCCTACAGTGGGAGGTCAAGGAGGTGTTCTGGGAGGAAGGGGCGAAGGCTAGGAGGAGCGCCTCCCATCTTAAGGCGGCCTTTCTCGCTGGGGCTGGGACTTCCGCTCGGCCATGACACAGCAGCTGAGGGGTGGGGGACGGGGGAGGCGCAGCGCGCATGCGCCGGAGGGCTGGGGGTGGGGGGGAGAGAGGAAGGAGGTCTTGGGGACTAGACGCGGGTGGCCGGGGTGCTGCAGAGGTGCCTGGCAGATAAGCGAAGGTTGAAGTTGGGTAGGAAAAGCAAAGGCCTTTGAACTCGTGGTCCTATTTCTTGTCACTGAAACTACCTGACTTGACTTGAATTTTAGCAAGGACACCTAGGTGATATTGGTTCACTTTGTCAGAGGTCACCATCCCGCCGCCCCGTGCTCTTAAAATAATTGTTTTAATGTAATTTTTGTTTTGTCATAAGTTGAGATAGTTGCAAAGGATGTAAATATTGATATTTGTAAATTAAAATGTTAAATCACTGTTTGAAATTTATCCAATGGGATATGAATACTGTAGTGATTTAATGTCCACCGTCATTCATTTAAAATACAGCTCTTTAACGCTGGGAAATTTTACGTCATTCGTTTTCCTTTGAATTTCGTTTCTATTTCACTTTGCCCACAGAATATTATCCTATTGTTATGCTTGAGTTTCTTAGTGCTCGGTTATACTTACATGCAATGTGTATGTGTGCATATGTGCATATATACATATAAATGTAATGTTTTTTCTTAATTTCCTTTGACAATAGGCTCTAAGTATTTTTTTTTTCTTCTGGATTGAGTTACTATTGCAATTATTATTAGAACACGATTGATAAATAGTAGAAATATATTTAAAAGTATGATAAACTTTATTTGAAAGGTAAGTTTGTATTAGAAATATTTATTTATTTATTTGTTTGTTTATTTGGCAGCTGGCCAGTTGGGGGATCCAAACCCCTTGACCTTGGTGTTACCAACACCGTGATCTAACCGAGTGAGCTAATGGGAGAAATTTAATTTTTTTTTTTTTTTTTTTTTCGTAAAGATGACCAGTAAGGAATCTTAACCCTTGACTTGGGGTTGTCAGCAGCATGCTCTCCAAAGTGAGCTAACCGGCCATCCCTGTATAGGGATCTGAACCCTTGGCCTTGGTGTTGTCAGCACCACACTCCTCCAAGTGAGCCATGGGCCAGCCTGAGAAATTTAATTCTTAATGAGAAAGCTGGGGGGATGTTTAATGGAACCTTGATTAAGGAAGGGCTGGATTATCCTCTTATTTGGTACTCAAGAGTTTTGCACTTTGGGGCAATGTACCAGGGTAAGATTAAGAGTGGGTGAGAGTATGCCTTTTGTAAAGAGACCTTTTTTTCAAAGTATGATTGTTAAAAGGGAGGTGGGAAAGGAGAACCTGAGCAAAGGATAATCTCAGGTCTCAGATCTGTTTTAGGAGAGAGTATGTATGCAAGTTGAAGATCTGGAAATTGATTCCCTTAAAATTACTCATGGGTTTGTACCCTTTAGAAAGTCTTTGAGTACACCCAGGGGTATGGAACCCTGGTTTGAAAACTGCTGCAGTAAGTCACTAAGACACATTACATAAAATATGAAAACGCTGGCAAAGATCACCTGACAAAATATTTGGCCCACTGGACTGAGAAGGCGGTAGTTAAGGAGTGTGTCTCTGTGTTTGTGTGTGAATGCAGATGTGGGACATTTACTAGGGTGTTCCATGTGCTGAGCATCTCATTGTTAATCCTCATCACAATTTTATGAGATACATGTGAGATACTTGGACTAGCTTTAGTTGACAAACAGTATTTGATTCCACACCTCACTTTAAAACTTGCACTTTTAGGGCCGGCCTGTGGCTCACTTGGGAGAGTCTGGTGCTGATAACACCAAGGCCACGGGTTCGGGTCCTACATAGGGATGGCCGGTTAGCTCAGTGGCTGAATGTGGTGCTGACAACACCACACCAAGGGTTAAGATCCCCTTACTGGTCATCTTTTTTAAAAAATAAATAAATAAAAATAAAACTTGCGCTTTTCTATTATATGATGTTTTCTGTTAATACATTATGTATTTCTATCTATTTTAACTATATAATTGCACTTTTTGTGCATATGGTAGTTAGATGGTATATAAAGATCAGTTTGGGGCAGCAGTAAAAATATGGGAAGGAGAAATGTTCTTTTTTTTTTTTTTTATAAGATGACTGGAATGGGATCTTAACTTTTGACTTGGTGTTGTCAGTACCACGCTTTCCCAAGTGAGCTAACCAGCCATCACTATATGGGATCTGAACCCATGGCCTTGGTGTTATCAGCCCCACACTCTCCCACGGGCTGGCCCAGGAGGGAGAAATGTTCTGTGCATAAAGAGTGAGGTTTTTAAAAAAATCAGTTTTAGGACAATAACTCTTACCATTTGCAGTATGTTTAATGGAAGAGAGTGCATGCCCATTGTTGATTTATCAAAGCTTAGTATGTAGTACAAATTCACAATCATGTGTTTGCACACATAAACATTGACAACTTAGGATACACCACTTTAGGATGCGTAACGCTCTGTATTAAATATTTTACATGCATGTTTGTCTATATAGAAAGAAAAGGGTACCGTGGTGACAGATTTTCCACAGTTTGTCAGTATTTGCTGGATTAGAGCATATTTGGGACAGGACCTCTGTTGCAGAAGATGCTTCTATCGGCTTTCTTTCATGGCCCTGACAGTTTAGGATATGCCAAGCTCTGTATTCAATATTTTACATGCATTGTCTCACTTAATCCTCATCCCTATGACCCCAACCATTTTTCTCATTTAACAGATGGAGAAATTGAGGCATAAGAGAAGTAACTTTCCCAGGTTACACAGCAAGTTAAGTGGTGGGGCTGGGATTTGAACCTTGACAGTCTTTATACCAGAACCCACGCTCTTAATCTCTATTTCCTATTGATTCTCCTCTCAATACCCTTTCTGCACTTATTTTGCCTTCTTTCTAACCTATATACTGAACACATAGACTGAAGCAAGCCATTTGGATCTGGCTATTTGGACCATTCCAAATGACCCCGAGAATGTTTAGACTGTCCTTTTGACCACAGGGAAGCTTGACCTGGTCAGTAAGCAGTCAGCAGAATCAGAAAAAAAAAAACTGCAGCCTCAGCTCTCTGTCATTTGCTGAAACTGTCACTAATTCTGTACATCAGTCTGTGTCTCACAAATCTCACAATTTTCTTGTGATCACCTAAGAAATAAACATTAAACATTAGCTTTTTATTTGAGTCATAGCAATTATGTAGAAATAATTGACAATAAATCATCAAAAATAAAAATTTGCATTAGTAATAAAAAATGGGCAGTAATTGAAGACAACACAGTAAAATTAACTTTTAATTTAAAAGTATGGAATAATAAAAATCATAGTGAAAACTGGCTTGGTGGAAATAATAACTATGAAAGTAAATTCACAATGAAAGAAGCTATGATTGGGAACATTTGGTATGGACAAAATATGAATTGATAATGAAATTGTTATTAAAATATTTAAGTGGAAAATATTCCCAATGGAAATGGTTTCATGACATAAAAATGAACATGGAAAAAATAGAAAAAGAGTTAACTTTCCTGTATGGAAAATTGATCAATGAATTAAATTGATTTTTTGGAGTTTACCACAAAAAATATTTTCCAAGCAAAAGTGATGTGTGTTGTTATATTTCTACTTAGAATGTAGAATTTAAAACATCCTTTGTGACAAAATGACACTCAAAATGTTCTAGGATTTTAACCAAAACGTACTGGCATAAAAACAGACACTCAGATCAATGGAACAGTATAGAAAACCTGGGAATCAATCCACATAGTTACCAAGTGATCTTTGACAGAGGCAGCAAGGACATACATTGGGGAAAAGACTGCCTCTTCAATAAATGGTGATGAGAAAATTGGACATCCATATGTAGAAAAATGAAACTGGACCTGTACCTCTCATCGTATACTAAAGTCAACTCGAAATGGATTAAAGACTTAAGTGTAAGACCTGAAACCATAAAATTACTAAAGGAAAACCTAGGGGAAACACTCCAGGAAGTAGGGCTAGACATAGACGTTATGAATAAGACCCCAAAAGCACAAGCAACAAAAGAAAAAATAAACAAATGGGATTATATCAAACTGGAAATCTTCTGCACAGCAAAGGAAACAATCAACAGAGCAGAAAGACTACCTTCAGAATGGGAGAAAATATTTGCAAACTATACATCTAACAAGGGATTAATATCCAAAATATGTAAAGAACTCAAACAACTATGCAATAAAAAACCAAATAATCCAATTAAAAGATGGGTAAAGGAGATGAATAGACATTTTTCAAAGGAAGGCATACAAACGGCCAACAGGTACATGAAAAAATGCTCAGCATCACTAGTCATCAGAGAAATGCAAATCAAAACCACACTGAGATATCATCTCACCCCAGTTAGACTGACCGTTATTAAAAAGACTGAGAATAACAAATGCTGGAGAGGATATGGGGAAAGGGGAAGTCTTCTACACCGTTGGTGGGATTATAAATTAGCACAGCCATTATGGAAAACACTGTGGAGGTTTCTCAAACAACTACAAATAGAACTACCATATGATCCAGCAATCCCACTACTGGGTATATATCCAAAGGAATGGAAATCATCATGTTGAAGGGATACCTGCACTCCCATGTTCATTGCAGCTCTACAGTGGCCAAAATATGGAACCAACCTAAGTGTCCATTGACAGACAACTGGATAAGGAAAGTGGTGCATATACACAATGGAATACTACTCAGCCATAAAAAAGAATGAAATTCTGCCATTTGCAGCAACATGGATGAGTCTGGAGAAAATAATGTTCAGTGAAATAAGCCAGACAAAGAAAGAGAAATACTGCATGTTCTCACTCATGTCTGGCTGCTAGGAAGGAAGGGAAGGAAGGAGGGAGGGAGGAAAGAAGGAATTAAGGGAAGAAAGAAAGAAATGACCATAACAATACGTTGAACTTTCAGAAGGAGAGAACAAACCTAAGGATACTAGAGATGAGGGGAGGAAGGGGGGGGTTTGGGAAGTGATAAAAAAAGAAAAAGATGTTCTAGGGGTCAAATATACTGTACGCTGCCTTGCTCTCAAATACACACACCCTAATTTACAAGCATATTGAATTCCAAGAATTAGTTTGTAAGTTGGTTGTTTGAATTCGGGAAAATACAATTATACAAACAATATAACAAATAGTAGATTAACTTCTCAGGCCAATCTGCAAAGTCTACAGATAGAGCCTTAGGCTGGGGTTGCTTTCCACTGCTTCTCCTCTTCCCCTACTTTTTTTTTTTAAATAAATTTTTTTGTTTTACAATGGTTTTAGACAGAAAAGTTGGGAAGATAATATAGAGACCACACAACTGGTGTGAGCCAATATTGATACATTATTATTAACTAAAATCCATACTTTATTCAGATTTCCTTAGTTTTTACCAAATGTCCCTTTTCTGCTCCAGGATCCCATCCAGGATATCACATCCCATTTAGTCATCTTGCTTCCTTAGGCTCCTTTAGGCTGTGACAGTTTCTCAGACTTGCCTTGTTTTCAGTGACCTTAGCAGTTTGGAAGAGTACCTTGAGGTTGAGTACTTTGTAAAATGCTCCCCAAATGGGATTTGTTTGATATCTTTGTCATGATAAGACTGGGGTTATGGGTTGTTGGGAGGAAGACTACAGAGGTAAAGTGCCATTCTCATGACACCATATCAAAGGTACATATTATCAATATGACGTATGGCTGTTGATGTTAATGTTGGTCACCTGGCTGTGATCGTATTTGTCAGGTTTCCCCACTGTATGGTTACTCTTTTTGTTTTCCCCCATCCCTTTCCATCCTCTGCTTTTTAAAATCTCCATATTCTCACGAAGCTCCACGTTTTTATTCTCACCGACCTGTTACATTGGGGGCTTTGGGATGTGGGTTAGGGGAGCAGGGGACTGATCCTGTGTTTTTAGAGCATTTGTAATTATGGCACGGCTTATAATATTTCTGTAGATGTTTAATTATGTTTACATGTAGAATAATATAATCTGCAAATTTGAAAGGGAAATAGATTAAGCTGTGCATAGATGCTTTGATGCTCAGGTGAATGCTAATGAAATGCATTGTTGGCAATCTGTTGGTTTACATGTGCTTTAGAAATTCAAGTTTGTTTTTGGCAGTATTAACTCAATTTTTATAATATGAGTAGCTTATTGGAGTACTGAGATAAATAGCAACTCAAAGATTGCTTAAAATTAAAATTGGAATGAATTATTAAATGGCTTTGTCAAACATCATGTGATTTAGATGTACACATTTTCCCTTACCTGGACAGGTAAATGGAAAAGCTGTGTTTTAGAGGCTGAAAATTTAAGTACGTTAAGGTCAAGAAACATAAATATGGTTAAGTCTAATTACCTCTCTTGTCTTTGTTCGTATAGCATTTCATTTATAGTTCTATTATACTTCTTATTTTTCCTTCTCTTTAATCCATTTTGCTTTCAACTGCATTTATTTGTGTACACGTGTCAGTGTCTCTCACGAGACAATAACCATAGTATTTTGAAGGTCAGGCTGGTGGCTGGTTTATATACCCCCTATGGGGCTATGCCTCTGGTGGGGACTTCAAAAATGTCTTCAATTAAATTGAAATGTCTGGGGATAGTTGGCTCACAGAAGAAACAGTAGTGTGATGGCTGTTTCAACTACTGTATTTGAAAAATATCATGGTGTGTGGCCATGGGGAACAGATCCTGGACCCAGAATTTTATTCCATACAAGGAAAGCTTTCCTAAAAACTAAGGATGTTTAAAATCATTAAATGCTGCTTTTTAAGGTAGTTACCAGATCACTCCCTGCATTCAAAATTGGCACATGCAGTCAGACCTCAGGATGAAGGGGTATGTTACAATATGAAAATCTGATTTAAATGAAAGGATGCTGACATTTACAATTCGTCATATGATTTCTTTAAATATCAATGTTTCTTTGTAGATTTAAAGTATGATTTGCTTTACAAATATTCACCTCAGGGTTTTTCACTGGCACCTCTTTTCACAAAGTAAGGGACAGTTGCAGTTGACTGAACCTTGTCTGAACAGCATATTGTGCTTGAGTCTTTCATAACTGAAGTGATTGATATCTGTTCCAGTTTCCAAAGCAGTGTGTCTGTGAAAAACCTGTGTTTGTCATATCAGCTTCCCTTCTCTTCAGCAAGCGAAGTGGAAGCAGTACTGGGAGGTCATGAAAGCCCACAGAAGCATCTTCTCTAGCAGAGGCCCTCTCCCAAGAGTTCTCTGTTCCAGCCAAGGCTGATAAACTGCAGAAAATCTATCTCCAAGGTCACCTTTTCTGTCTATATAGATGTCTCTCTGTTGTACAGTATACTTCAAACTAGGGATGAAGACTCTCAGAAAGATTTTAGGAAAATTCCAAGTGTGTTATTAAGCTTTGAACAGCTGATTTCTGCATGGTTCACTGCTTCACAACGTTAATGGACTAGAGGTCTTGAGACTTTTTTTTTTAAAAGAGTTTATTTTTCAATTGAAATGTATTGATTGTATATATTTATGGGGCACAGAGATATTTCTTTCTTTTTTTTTTTTTTTTTTTAAAAAAAGATGACCGGTAAGGGGGTCTTAACCCTTGACTTGGTGTTGTCAGCACCACGCTCAGCCAGTGAGCGAACCGGCCATCCCTATATGGGATCCGAACCTGGGGCCTTGGTGTTATCAGCACCGCACTCTCCCAAGTTAGCCACAGGCCGGCCCGAGATATTTCAATACATGTATATAATGTGTGATGATCAAATCAGGATAATTAGCATATTCATCATTGCAAAACTTTATCATTTCTTGTGATGAGAACATTTTATTTCTCTTCTAGCCATTTGATAACATACAATAAATTATTGTTAATAATAGATGCCTAGCACTACTGTATACTACTAGAACTTATTTTTCTACATAGCTGTAATTTTGTGTCCATTAACCAACATCTCCCTATCTCCCCTATCCTCTCTCCTTCTCAACCACTAATAACTACAATTCTTATTAGTTATTCACTGATAATCTTGAGACCCCTTGACACCCATTCTTTCTAAGGCTTTAAAATAAGGGTTGTGGTTTGAGGGACCTGATAAATAACACCCCTCTTCATTATGTGAGTGACAGGAAAGACAAAGAGTAAAGCAGAGTTTTGAGAATGTGGTATATATCTGCAGGTAAGTGAACTTTATAATCATCTGTACTGCAGAATTAAACACACCCACCCAGGCACAGGCAGGGCTGCTCCAGGACTGCTTCTGCTACAGCAGAAGGTATGATCCTTGTGGGTAACTTTGTCCCAGCAGAACGCAGTAGAGGAAGCACCTGTGTTATGTGTGTTTCTCCTTCTAAACTTCCCTATTAGTTGAGTCTCTGCATGTCCCTGGGGAGGAGTCAGGGACAGGCTAGAGAGTGACCAGGAATGGCACACTAATGGATATTGCTCTTCACAGAAAGAGCCACCGCTAGGGAGAAAGAAGTTTTCTTCTCTTGAAATCAGTTGTAAAATCTAGAGAGAACTCAACTTTTTAGTTCTGCTTGCAGTACTTCAAGATGATCTGCACTGCAGAGTTTTTTGGTGTGGGGTGATAGGAAAAGTCAGGGAGGTTGTATGGTGAGCAGAACTGAAGAATGACTGCCCTGATTCTACAGGTCTGAGAGGTAGGAAGAACTGTCACAGTCCTGTTTTCTGCTTTCTTTTTTTTGTATACGTGGCATTTAAAAAAATTTGAGA
This sequence comes from Cynocephalus volans, assembly GCF_027409185.1. Lineage (NCBI taxonomy): Eukaryota > Metazoa > Chordata > Mammalia > Dermoptera > Cynocephalidae > Cynocephalus > Cynocephalus volans. Next base: position 50,823,529 of record NC_084473.1, read on the forward strand.
TACAACGGTACTTCAAAAGTTTGTGGAAAAATATAATTAAAAGATAATATCAATCCTTTCATGAACTTTTTCAAGTATCCTTGTATAATTCACCTAACACTAAATATACCCATACAGTGATTTTTAGCATACTCACAGTGTTTTGCAACCATTACCATCGTCTAATTTCAGAACATTTTCATCACTGTCAAAAAGAACACTCCTTCGTTTCCTTTAGCTGTCATTCCCGATTCTCCGCTCCATTTTCTACTTCTTCCCCCAGCCCCTGGAGTGTTAAAGTGCCTAAGGAAGTCAGGGCCATAGGCTTTGATGTCCTTGGCTTTGCCCTGTGGTTTCAAGAGGACTGCTGTAGCTCCCATTATTATATTCACCCTAAAATCTGGAAGAGGGGAGTTACAAGTGCATTACCCCTGGCTGAGTCAGCTCCTGCAAAGAGCATTCCTGAAGACCAGTGATTTGGCCACCCCTATCGCAATGAAGACTGAGAAACGTAGAGGGCACATTGCTGGTCCAAGTAAAACCAGAGTTCTGTTAGAAAGGAAGAAGGGGTATGCACAGTGTTCATATATTAAATAAATTTTAAAACATATTTATTACATTCGGTATTCTTTCCCAAGTAGTGACACAAAAGGACTTATTATAGAAAGACTGTGATCTCCATGATCTCAACCTCAAAACATTAGATCTATAATCAATACAACGTAAATTTCAATTAAGTACATATTGAATCTTTCATATTTGATTTATCTCGGTCTTGGTTTTTCCATTTGCCATTGCCTAAAGTAGTAACACTCATATTATCTACAGTTTGCCAAGCAGTATGAACTTAGCCTAAAATCATGTCTCTTAAACTTAAGTGAATCAATCTATAGTTCTTCTGTTTTAAGATTGGCTTAATAAATGGATGTGTATATGTTATCATTCATAGTTACAAATACTTTAAATTTAAAACTTGGAAAATTTAAATCAAATCCACACATGCACATGGATTAAAGAAAAAAATCAAACAGTATAGAAGGGCTGGTGATGAAAAGCAACAGTCACTATATCCTCTCCAATTTCCTACCTCAAATCCTGTAAGTTTTATAAGACAACCAATTTAGTCATTTATTTTTTTTAGTTCATGTGATTGTAATGTCTTTATTATGTATATACTATGTATATGCTGAATGTTATGTATATGCCTAATATTAATTTAGGCATTATCTAGTAACTTCTTGCTATCCTTTACAGTGTATATATTAGCTATTTTTTATATATATAAATATATAATATACATTATGTTATAAATATATGAGGGGACTTCAAAAAGTTTGTGGAAAAATGCAATTAAAAGATAAAAAAATATATAAACTTTACTTCTCAACATAAGCTTCATCAAGTTCAAGACACTTTTGTAAGTGATGATACCAGCCATTTAGTTCATCCCTAAAGAACTGAGGGTTCTGGACATTTAACCGTGTCAAATACACTATTAACTGAAGAAAAGTGGGTGCCCTTTAAAGATTTTTTTTTAAGATTAGGAAACAAAAAGAGTCAGAAGGAGCCAAATCAGGACTTTAAGGTGGATACCTAATGATTTCCCTTCGAAAGTCTGGCAAAATTGCTGTTTGATGAGAGGAATGAGCAGGAGCATTGTTGTGGTGAAGAAGGGGTCTCTGCTGAAGCTTTCCTGGGTGTTTTTCTGCCAAACCTTTGTCTAACTTTCTCCAAACACTGTCAAAATAAGCAGGTGTTATTGTTCTTCCCTCCAGAAAGTCAACAAGCAAAATGCCTCAAGTATCCCAAAAAACTGTTGCCATGGCCTTTGCTTTCTTTCTTTTTCTTTTTTGGTGGCTTGCCAGTTCAGGGATTTGAATCCTGACCTTGGTGTTACAACACCATGCTCTAACCGACTGAGCTAACCAGCCGAGCTAACTGGCCAGCCCCTGACCTTTGCCCTTGACCTGTCCACTTTGCTCTGACTGGACCACTTCCACCTCTTGGTAGCCATGGCCTTGATTGTGCTTAGTCTTCAGGATCATATTGGTAAAGTCATGTTTCATCTCCTGTTACAGTTCTTCAAAGAAATGCTACAGGATCTTGATCCTACTTGTTTAAAATTTCCATTGAAAGCTCTGCTCTTGTCTGCAGCTGATCTGGGTGCAACAGTTTTGGCACCCATCAAGTGGAAAGTTTGCTTAACTGTAATTTTTCAGTCAGAATTGTGTAAGCTGAACCAGTTGAGATGTCTATGGTTTTGGCTATTGTTTCTGCTGTTAATTGTCGGTCCTCTTCAATTAGGGCAAAAAGGAGATTAATTTTTTACTTGCTACTTGATGCACATGGTCTGCCACTGCAGGCTTCATCTTCAACATTGTCTTGTCCCTTTTTAAAACGAGTTATCCATTTGTAAACTTACGATTTTGGGGGAGACATTGTCCCCATAAGCATTTCATAAAGCAAGAGTAATTTCACCATTCTTCCACCCAAGCTTCACCATGAATTTGATGTTTGTTCTTGCTTCAATTTTAGCAGAACTCATGTTGCTCTGATAGGGTCTCCTTTCCTACTGAAGTCTTATCCTTCTTAATGCCTGAAACTAGATCCTGTTCAGACATGTTATAACAAGTTAGTACAAGTTTACTTTAGTGCAAAAAATATTGAAATCCGTGCAGCTTTTTCATAATACAAATTTTCATGAATTTTTGCAGACCCCTCATATGTGTATATATATATAAGTATATAATACATGTACATATATATGCTATTATATATTTAATCACTATATATTATCACTTATGTAAAGTTCTGCTAGAATCAACATAGAATTCTTGAGATTCTTTACAGAGCTTTGAATGCAGTAAATTTAGGATCATTACTTTGAGAGCAAATTTAAGTTCTAATCAATATGGTTATATGTAAATTTGCAATGTTAATAAGAAATTATTACAGAGTAGTTAAATATTTCACCTAAATATTTATCAACTGGTTTTTCTTTCATTCATTTATTCGACAACTGTGTGGCAAGCTCTGGTCTAGGTGCTGGGGACACAGAAGTGAACAAGAAAGAAAAAAATTTTGCCCTCATGGAACTTACAGTTTACTGTGAAGACAGGAAATAAAAACATAAACTAATAAATTCATAATAATGTCATATGGTAATCTGTACTATGCATATGCAGGAAACATATGGGGGTGCATTGCTATTTAGATAAGTTGTCAAGGAATATTCTTTAAGGAGGTGACATTTGTGCAGAGATATGCATAATGAGAAGGAGCCAGACATGAGAAGTTCAGGGGAAAGAGTACTTCAGGCAGAAGGAATAGTCATTGCCAAGGCTGTGAAGCAGGAATATGCTTGGCATGTTTACGGAGCCACAGGGGGCAAATTTGGCTGGAATGGAGTAAGTAAGGAGGAGAGTACCAGGAGATGAGGCAGAAGCATTTGGAAGGAGCCTGGAGCCTGTGGGAACCAGTGTACATTTTATTTTGAGTATAGTTGGGAGCCACTAGAGGGTTTTAAGATGGGGAAGAAAATGATTTGTTTTACTGAAGAAGAGAAAACCACCTTGGCTGCTTTATGGAGAATATACCGTAGAAGGGCAGAACTGGAAGCAGGGAGACTAGTTAAGGAGTTTCTTGCAGTAGATTAGTTGAAAGATTATGGTAACTTTACTTGTGAAAACATTATCACCCATTCTTCTAGAAACAGGGCAGACTTAAACTATTTTTTAGTAAGTCTTCAGTAAAGTTTGGGGCCTAGAAGTAATTTAGAAAATGAGTGTAATGCGTGGTTTTGAATATTTAACTATGTGTGGTATCCAGATATGCCATAATCTCAATTTTGAGCTTTTGCACATGCTCTGCTATCTGTAATGTCATTCTACTCTCATTATACTAATTTATGCTCATCGTTGAAGTCTCATCTCTAAAACCCATTTTTCAACAAGCCTGCCCTAAAGTCTCCCAAGACTGGGCCATGTGTCTATCCCATAAACTCCCATTTGCATCCAGGTTTATGCATTTTACAGCTTGTAATGGTTCTATATTTTAATTACCAGTTTACTCGTCTGTTTTTCCCACTAGAGTATAAGCTCCTAAATGCAGGGACTGTGTCTTATTTACTCATCTTACTCTTTGCACTTAGATTAGACAATTAATAAACATCAATGTTTAATCATGTGCTTGTTAAATATATCTAAGTTGCCTGATTCTTAGATTATGTCTGTGCCCAAAACTATTTCATCAAAAGAGTAGTTAAGTTTCCTTAACTCTGCGACATGTACTCAGTGGAATATCTGTGTTCAATAGCTCTTTTATTTATTTTTTAAATCTTTATTTATTTATTTATTTTTAGTCCCACTTATGAGTGAGGAGGACATGTGATATTTCTTTCTGTGCCTGGCTTATTTCACTTAACGTACTTTTCTGTAAGTTCATCCATATTGCTTCCAATGGCAGAATTTCATTCTTTTTTATGGCCAAGTATTCCATTGTGTATATATACCACATTTTCCTTATCCAGTTGTCTGTCAATGGACATTTAGGTTGGTTCCAACTCTTGGCTATTGTAAATAGAGCTGCATTGTAGATTCTTATGCCAACTTCAGTGGTGCTGCTGGTGCTGCTGGTGCTGCTGGTTCATAGACCACTCTTTAAATAGGAAAGAGTCCATGTGTTTCCAATTTCTGCTTACTTCAGTTGCATGTATATACAACTATATAATGGTTTCTCTTTTCATAATGCTAATGTACGGGGCTGTTCACTGTTGAGAAATTCAGAGGGGTGTATGCACAATACAACCTTGACCACACCCTTCAGTCTGCTTACTTGATCAGAATCTTACTGTGTTCTGGGATCCCCTCGCTCTTATGATGAAAAGACCACACACTTTTTGCCTGCACAGCTCCTTCTGTTTTCTCTCCTATTTTGTCTCTCTTTTGTACCTGGTCTGATTGACCTGAAGTTTCTTGAATGTTTTGCCGATTCCTTTTATATCTTTCCCTCCATCTATATAACAGATTGTCTTTCTGACTTTCCTTCAAATCAATGTTTTCTACTTGTTCCTCCACATTTCACATGTATCTTTTAAAACATTTTCATAGCTCTATAAAAATTCTATTTGTGATACTATCTTGTCTTTATTGCTCTTTTTCTTCATATTCATTTGGTACCACAATATACTACCATCAGAGAGCATTATTATAAATCTGCTTCTAAAACTACATAAAAATATCTAAGCTACTGATCCGTTTTTCTGTATCCTTTTAACCAGGCTCAACTGCTGTATGTGGAAGCAATATCTTTTGGCCTCTTTGAAGATTGGCTTGGTCTGTGACTTCCCAGTGTTTTTTTTTCTAATTTTTTTCAATCAAGGTATAATTTACATTCTACTGAATGTAAATTTCAATCAAGGTATAATTTACATTCACCCTTTTTATGTACAATTCAGCGAGTTTTGACAAATGCATACAGTCATGTAACCAACACAATCAAGATATAGGACAGTCTTGTCACCCCAGAAAGTTCCTTTGTGTCCCCTAGTAGCACTCTCTCCCCTCCACTTCCAATCCTTGGCAGCCACCAATCAGTTTTCTGTCTGTATAGTTTTGCCTTTTCCAGAATGTGGAATTACATGTTACATGTGAGTGTGGCTTCTTTCACTTAGCATAATGCATTCATGGTTCATACATATGATTCATAGAGTTGGTGCTTGTATCCATAGTTCATTCTTTTTTATTGACAATATTCCATTGTGTTGATTTATCAGAGTTGTTTTTCCATTCTCAATGTGTTTTTAATTACTATGCCCTCTCCTTTAAGTTTAAACTTTTTTTGGTCATTTGGCTTCTTGGGTGCTAAAAAGCTAATTTCCAGATTTCCCATGTGTTCTAGATAGAAATGAAAACTAAGTTGCAGTAGGTACTAACAAGCTCTGTATTTCTGCACCTGCCACATTCCTGATGTTTCTTCACTTGTGAAATCCCATAGCATTCTGGACTTCTGTCTGAGATAGTGCTCCCACAGTTTTGCAGTCTGGGTATCCAAAGTATAAGATACCATGGTCAATATGGAACAGCCTGGCCTATCACAGTCTAGATAGAGAAAACATAACCAAGACCAACAATACTACCAACCTATGTGATTCAAAGAATGAATATACTATAATCTATACCATAGAGATTCCAAGAGTTAATTTCATTTTTGTTAATTCCCATTAGGACTGAGGCTTCAGAAGCCAAATTATGGTCAAGCATATAATTCCATGATATATGCCTCATTGGTTCTATAACTAGAAATAAAATAAAAAATGTTTTATTACATTTAAACTTGAACTCAGTCCTTGTGTTTAAAGAAGAAATTCTAAAAGCTGAGCATAGATAGATTTTATGCTAAATATACTTAACTGTCCTTGTAATATGTAATAAGCATCTTGTTTTATTTAAGCTTTAAAATAGAATGAATATGTAGTTCAGCATTTCTTTATACTTTGGTTTCAGAATATTACCATTTTTCTTCAAAAAAATCTTTTCATTTTAAAAGAAAGTGATTTTTAAAAACACCTTAATACATTCAGATATTAAATGTTTTGTTCATTTCACTTAATAGGTAAATGTAAGGGAAGATATAATCTTTTTAAAGGTAGACAAGCTGACATTTCTTTTTATCTTTCTTTTATACAGGTGTTTGCTTCAGAATGGTAAGTTAATACAATCTGTTTATTATTTTCTGCCTTTTTTTCCCCACTGTTATTTCTAATTACAGAGATAGAGCAGTTTTCCACTTAGTGCTGGTCTGCTGCGTATTTCTTGTCCTTGACAGCAAATGATGAAATAATGCGTACTTCTTTGAAATTACTGATTGAGATTTTCTTTAAAAAATAGTCTATTAAAAACATTAGAGCCTTTCTAGTATTTAGCTATTGTTTTCTTAGAATTTCAAAAATACCTCTCTTGGGGTGATTAACATTAAACATTTTGATTAGGTACATTGAATACAAAGTATGGGATCTTCCACCGGTTCTGAACAGAAGAAAGCCTCTAGGCAAGAGTATGCATGTATCTTGAACTGCAAAAAGAAAAGTGCTAATATTGCAGGAGGAAGTGATTCCCAGGTTTTTAACAGTTAAAAATCCTTGTCACTTTTTTGATTTTTATTTTTGAAAATACTCCTTTCCTAAAAGTTAATTGTGGCATGTATTTTCACCTACTATCTGAGCTGGGAGTCACCAGTTTGGGTCTCTGGTTCCTAACTCCTGAGAGTTCCAACATGTTCCCACTAGTAAAATCTCTGTATTTTGAGACAGCTGCATACCCCGTAATTCAGATTGTCTCCTTTTTTATTATCTAGTAAGAGCTTGGCTTATTTTCAAAACTAAGTCCTATATCAATCTTAGCTGTACCCATTTTGGTTTGTGTTGCTTCATCGAGTTGGAGGTGTGGAGTATAGAGATCTTGATGACCCTGGCCTCCAAATAGGAGAAGAGCATGTTTTTGAAAAGTTCTAGTAGACTAGATCCACAGGAATTTTAGTAGGTTGTAGTTAAAATAATTTGAAATCAAGATGTTGTCAGTTTTTCATTTGCCAGTAGCATAACTGAATTTGGAACTAAGAAAAGGAATTTACAGAAACAATTAAGAATAATAGGAGAAATAAATTTTAGACAATTATAACATTTCTGTAGCAAGTCCAGAGCCAACAGAAAACATCAGAATCTTTTAATCTTACAATCTCTCTGCAAACCAGCATGTCTAGGCTAGCGTTCTTGCTAGTTTAATTTTATTATTAATATTGTTTTCCCCCATTTAAATTGGAAATTTCAGTGTTTTAGTCTCTGTTTCTGCCTGTGAATACTTTATATTGATCATAACTGGATATTTTTCCTCAGTGATTGAGAATCTTAGATTGTTCATCATTTGGAACCAGATTAACAATGTAATTTAGTGTTAGCAGGCATGAGGGCAATGCAATTTAATTTTATGGATCTTAAAACACATTATACAATCTATTACTGAAATAATTCCCATGTCCATTTGTTATTTTGTAATGTGCTTGCCTTTAGGGAAAGTAAAATTTAACAAAAGATACCATGTAAGGGAAGGTTCTTGTAAATAGAAGTGTTACCATAAGCCAGCTACACAATGGCATAGGGTATGTTTTAGGGAGAAAAAAAAGGATTATCAGGTTAGCATTTTTTGAATGTCAGAATCAAGTATGTTATGAATGCAGATTTTTGATGATAGACTTCATCTCTCTTGTTTTCCTGAAACCAGTACACAGAAGACGAAGCTCGGAAAATAGGAGTGGTTGGCTGGGTGAAGAACACCAGCAAAGGCACTGTGATGGGACAAGTGCAAGGCCCTGAAGAGAAAGTCAATTCCATGTGAGTGGTAAGACTAACAACAGGAGCGTGAACTTTATGCATCCTATTTAATGTTATGTTGAACAATAAGAATAGTAGTGACGGACCAGGTTTAGTTTGTAGGTTATAACTAAACTAACATGTTTTTAGGCATGCCAAGAAATTTTGGGCCGGCAAAGAAATTCTCAGACTTGGGAGTGGAATTTGTATGTTTAGCGCAGGCCTCGAGAAGAGCTACTGTGTCACTGTCCAGTCTCTATGAATTTGTCCTGTTGAGTTTCCTCCAACATTGGGGAAACAGCCAGGGCCCAAGTATCTCTCATTTGAAGTGCTGTGGCAGAAGTCCAGTTCCTTAGGGTAGTTCTCGAAGTGCTTAAAGTGGCCTCCAAGGCAAAAGATTGCCATCTCCTTTTTATTGTTTAAGTACCTTATTCATCTCATTGTAATTTTGTTTTTGCTTTCAATGAAAGTGTATTTAATGAGCTGTATGGTTACCATGAGTCCTTGCAGTCCAAAGGAGGCCAGATTCAGTAATGGGGAAAAGTGCCCTGTGTACACACGATGTTGTTTTCAAAAGGCTTGTCTTTTCAGCTTCGTAATTTCCACTGCTCTCTGTAGTCTTTCTCTTTTTTAAATAAAAAGTAGCTAACAGTTATTGAGCATTTTTTATATTGTGCTGGGCAATATGCTAAGTACTTCATGTGAATTATCCTGTTTAATTTTCACAACAGATCTTATGAGGTAGGTACTAAGTAATACCCATTTTATTTTATTTTATTGTTTGCAATTTATCTTTTTATTTCTTAATGTTTTCAGGCTTCAAAAGCAATACTATTTTGCTTTTTGTAGCAAGTGAAGTAATGTAATACAGACAGGAATAAAGCAAAGCTGGTAATCTGCCTCTTCCTCTCTATTTCCCTCCCCTACAGTAACCTGTGCCAATGGCTTTATGAATACTTTCCACAGCTTTCACTTTCACTTAAAAATATTTAAATATACACTTAAAATTAAGGTTTTGCTTGCTTTTACTGAAATAGAATACTTTATGTTTAATTTTCTGTAACTTATATTTTCATTTTATGGACATTCCAACAATCAGTAAATATATAATTACCAATCTCTTGTTTTTTCTAATTTCTTTATGTATAGATATATACTTGCATTGGTGAGTAAAACTACCAGCTTGAAAACTGGGGTCCAAAAGTTCAGTTTCAGAAAATATGGGGTCACAGTTAATGTAAAACATTTTTCATTAAGGTTGTCACAAAATGCATAAAAGATTGTGAGACTTACGTTGTACAGAACTGATAGTACCATGGGCAAGAAAATGACAAGTGATTATGGGGTAGTTTAAGAGTGGGGACTATGTGGAGGATGGAAGCTCATGCCAGTCACGTTATGTTCTTAATCCACATTCTAGCAGTCTTTGATTAATTTACTTAACGTAGATGGAATCATATCATACATTCTGCTCATTTTTTTCTTTTCAACCCTGCATTTTCTACCTGCTTTCTCGAGTAATCCATGTTAGTAAGCTGGCATGTATCGTTCCATGTTTGTCTCCATGTTCACATTCTCTCTCTCTCTCTCTCTCTCTCTCTCACACACACACACACACACACACACACACACACACACACACACACAGACCATGTGTGTGTGCTTGGGGCATATACATTTATAGGTTTTGATCAATATTTGCTTTGTAAAAATGGGATTGTGGTGTATGCCCTTCTCTGCATCTCATTTTTATCACTCAAAGACATATCCAGAAAAATCCTTCCGAGTCAAATTGTATAGCTCTAGTCATTCTCTGTAATGGCTGTTTAGTATTCCACAGTATAGATGTACCATTATTTATTACCTTGTTGCTGGGAACTCATTTTTTGTTTCCTGATTTTTGCAGTAAGAGTAATGCTTCAATAAACATTTTATTGACGATTTTACCTTTATGGGATAGATTCCTGGGAGTGTGATTTGTTGGTTGAAGTGTCTGGGTATTTTTAATGTAAAAATATTTGTCATGCTGTAAACAATTTACATTTTTTCCCTACTCATCCTGTTGGCAATTGATATTATTGCTCTCTAATTTTTCTTTTACCTTATTGGCTGTAGAGTGATTACTATTTTTTACTGTAATTTTAATTTCTCTAATTACTAGCTGGTTTGAGCATCTCCATGCTTGTGGCTATGTCAGTTTGTTCTCATGAACTCCCTTTCATGTCCTTTACCCATTTTTCCATTGAGTTGCTTGTCTCTTGCCAATTTTTAAGAGCTCTTTGTATATCTGTGATGATTACTAACACATTATCTGTTATCTCCTTTGCAAGTATGTTCCCAAATCTATCATTTGCCTATTTTGTTTATGATAGCTTTTACAACATAAATTGTTTTTAATTTTTATGAACTCAAATATGACTGTCTTTCTTTTCTGGCTAAGAAACAGATTGCAAGTATTGTCTCCTAGGTTTTCTTTTAACTTGAAGCTTTTATTCCATTTAAGCATTTACTCCATCTGGAATTTGTTTTTTATTTATAATATGAGATAGGGGACTGACTATTTTCTACCAGATGGATAGCCAGTTGTGCCAGCACCATTTATTAAATAATCACTCTTTTCCCCATTGAATTGAAATACATTTTTTCATGTATTAAAATTTCATATCAGGGCTGGACAGTTAGTTCAGTTGGTTATAGCGTGGTGCTGGTAACACCAAGGTCAAGGGTTCAATCTCTGTTCGGGACACCTGCCAAAAAACAAAAAACGTATAAACTGGTTTTTATTTCTGGATTCTCAGTTCTGTTCCACTCATCTATTTATCTGTTTCTACACCAATAGTCCATATTGATTTAATTACAGTTGCTTTAAAGTATATTTCCTTTCACTATTCCTTTTTATTCTTTTATTTGCTTTCTTGGACATTTGTTTTCTCTCTAAACTTTAAGATACTTTTATCTGTTTTACTGGAATTCTATTATATTTATTTTTTCAAAAAACTTCCCTGATTGTCTCACACATATGCTTTTTAAATAAACTTTATTTATTTATTTATTTTTAAAGATGACCGGTAAGGGGATCTTAACCCTTGACTTGGTGTTGTCAGCACCACGCTCTCCCGAGAGAGCCACAGGCCGGCCCATGAACTTTATTTTTTAGAACAGTTTTAGATTAACAGAAAAATTGTGGAGATACTACAGACAGCTTCTGTATACTCCTGACCCAGTTTTCCTACTATTAACATTTTACATTAATATGATACATATGTTACAATGAATGAACCAATATTGATAACATTAGTATTAACTAAAATCTATACTTTATTCAGATTTCCTCAGTTTTTATCTAATGTCCTTTCTATGTTTTAGGAATCTATTATTTTTTAATTAGACATTTTTATAACATTAAGGGAATTCACTTTTTTTTTTTTAGTGACTGGCTGGTATGGGGATCCAAGCCTTGATCTTGGCATTATAACACCACGCTGTAACTGACCTAAGCAGCCAGCCTCAGAATTAACATTTTTGTGATATTAAGTTTTCCCATCTAAAAACATGGATCTTTCCATTTGCTTAGATTTTAAAATTTATCCTTCAGTATAGTTTTATGGCTTCCTTCATATAGGCTTCTTGCTAAGTTTATTCATAAGTATTTTATTGACTTTTTCACTATTGTGTATGGAATATTTTTTCCAATTCTGTTTCTAGGTGCTTATACTTGAATATGGAAAGCCTAATGATTTTGTATATTTATCTTATATCATAGTGTTCCCTTATCCAATATTCTCATTAATTCTACTAGTTTTTTAAAGTAAGTGTAGTCAGGACTGGCTGGTTAGTGTGTGATGCTGGTAACACCAAGTTCCAGGGTTAGATCCCTGTACTGGCCGGCCGCCAAAAATAACAAAACAAAACAAAAAACCAAACTGTAGTCTACTTGTTTTTCTAAATATACAGTTATGTAATTAGCATAAATAGTGTATCTTTTTTCCAGTCCTTATTTTATTTGCTAGACCCACCAAGACAATGTTGAATAATAATAATAGCAATAGCGGGCATCCCTGTTTGGTTTCTGATTTTATTTGAAATAGTTTTATTATTTCACCAAGTAGAAAGATGTTTGCTGTTGGTTTTTAGCCAATATACTTTATCACATTGAATTTCACCTTTACATTCCTTGACTCAATTTCTGATTGGTTACAGTGTGTTATTCTTTTGAATTATTGCTGAATATTGCTTGTCAATATTTTATTTAGAATGTTTGCATCTATATAGGTAATGTTATGGTTCCGTTTTTTTTTTGTTGTTGTTGTTGTTTTGGTACCTATCAGGTTTTGATGTTAACATTTCTCTGGCTTCATAAAATGAATTAGGAAGTTTTTCATCTGTTCTTCTGGAATAATTCAAATTATATTGGAATCACCGTTCTTAGGTTAGCAGAAACAAATTATGAAATCACCTGGTCCTGGTGCCTTCTCGATGAATACTTTTAACCACCTTTCCAATCTAGTCTGTGGTAATTAGTGTATTTGAGTTTTCCACTTGCTCTTGGATTCTTTGTATTTTGCTAGGAAATTATCCAATTTTTCTAGGTTTTCAAATTTCTTGCCATAGATTTTATAATTTTAAAAATCTCCCTTCTATCTGTGGTTAAATCTCTTTTGAAAATTCCTAATCTTTTTTTTTTTTCTGGTGGCCTGATGGTACTGACATCTGAATCCTTGACTTTGCTGTTATCAGCACCATGTTCTCACAAGTGAGCTGACCAGCCAGCCTGAAAATTCCTAATCTTGTATAATTTTATTCTCTTTTCCATTGATTTTCCTAAATTTGGCTCAGATGGAATTTATCTATTTATTGTTATTTTTTTAAAAAACAGCTTTTGGATTTTTTGATAATTTTTTATTTTTGGTTTTCCATTTTGTTAATTTCAACTTTTATCTTTATTTCCTTTTCTCTTTCTTTTTTGCTTCTTCTCCAAGTCTTTAACATGAGTTCTCATTGCCTTTATTTTGGTCTTTTTAAGTTAATAATGGAGGTGATTAGGCATTTCCCTTTGAATACAGCTTTTGCTGTGTTTCACAGGTTTTGGTAGAGAGTGTTCTTTTCATTGCTTTCTGGATAGTTTATAACTTTATTTTTATTTCCTCTTTGCACTAATAACCAATGGTATTCTGGGTATGTTTTTAAAATTCCCAGTTGTTATAATTTTTTGTCACCTTTTATTATTTATTTATTATTATTTTTTAAATTATGATCTGACAATGAGGTCTAGAAGATATCTACTTTTAAAAATGTGTTAAATCCTTCTCGTGCTCAATGACGTGATTTGTTTTGGATTGATCAGTTAGGATGAATGATTCAATTAGGATGCTTTAGGCTGCAAGTAACAGAATACCCGATTAAAGTGGTTTCATGAAGGGACTGATATTTCCCACTTTCCAAAAGGCTGAACAGGCAGTTCCAGGATTGGTTCATTGGCTGAATTACATTAGGGCTCTGGGGTTAGTTTCTCTGGGATCCTTATGGCTTTCCCTTCTACTTGCCTGCAGGTCCTACATACCCTCACAGAATCGCATTCAAGGGCAGAAAGAAGATAAGACCTTTTCATCACACCACTCTCTTTTCTCAAGGAGGAAATCCTTTCTTAAAAGACCCTAGCAGATTTCCCTGTAGGTCCTACTGGACAGAACTAGGTCTCAGGCTTATGCCCTAGCTTCATGTGGTCTTAGGAAATGTAATATTTGGCATTTTCAGGTTTCCTCCTAGCAGGTGGGATATGACATCAAGGAGGAAGAGAAAGAGGAATGGCTGTTAAGGAGGTACCCAACAATATTTGCTGTAAAAGAGAGCTGAATAAAAATGCTGAAACTGTCTCTTTCTAAGGCATATGAAATTTCATATATACATATTTTTGAGTATGTTGATTATATTATTCAATTCCATTATTTTTTTAATAACTAAATTCATTTTTCTTTTCTTTCTTTCTTCTTTTTTTGGGGGTGGCTGTCTGATATGGGGATCTGAACCTGTGGTCTTGGTATTACTAGCACCAGACTCTCCCAAGTAAGCTAACCAGCCAGCCCCCTAAATTCACTTTTATGGGAAGAGGAATATTGAAGCCTTTCTGTATAATTGTATTTTTATCAGCTTATCATATCATTGCAATTTAGTTTTCCTTTACACTTTTGCTGCTTCATTGTTTGATGCAAACAGTTTTATGACTTGTGTCATTTTCATAAATAGTATCTTTAGGGCCAAGCCCATGGCGCACTCGGGAGAGTGCAGTGCTGGGAGCGCGGCGACGCTCCTGCCACGGGTTCGGATCCTATATAGGACTGGCCGGTGCACTCACTGGCTGAGTACTGGTCACGAAAAAGTATCTTTTTCATTATACGGTGTTTGTGTTTATACAGTTTAATGCTTTTAAATTCAATTTCTACCTTGCCACTTTTTCTTCATTTTTTACATTTCAGCTATTTCTGTGCTTACTACCATATTTTCATTCTTTTTTGATCATTTTAAGGGTGCTTTTTGTAAACAACATATAGCTATGTTTTATTGTTTAACACAATTTGAAAGTTTTTCTCTTTTAATGGCAGAATTAAATCTATTCACATTTAGTGCAGTAATTGGTTTGTAAACTAAATTGGTTTCATCACATTTAATATAATACTGTTTTGTAACAATTGATTTCGTTCTTCTGAATTACTTTACTAACATTACTTTTAGTTATAATCACCAATACATTTATATGTTTTTTAAAGTTTTTATAGTGAATTATATAACATACATATAGAAAAATGCATGAGATATAAAGGGATAGGTTAATGAATTAGTATAAAATAAAGCCCTTTCCCCTGCAGTACCACCTTGGATCATGTGCCTGTGGGTCATATGTATGAGTCTGTTTCTGGAGTCTCTATTTTGTTTCACTGGTCTATTTGTCTATCCTTGTACCAGTGCCTTGCCATATTAATTACTATTGCTTTATTTTAAGTCTTGACATCTGATAGACAAGTTATTCCAACTTATTCTTCAAGATTGTCTTGAGTATTCTGCTCTCTTTGTGTTACCATATAAGTTTTATATCAAGTTCCACAAAACAACCTGTTGGAATTTTGACTGGGATTGCATTGAGTATATACATAAATTTGGGAAGAATTTATGTCCCAAATGTAATACATCTCTCTCTTTAAAAAAAATTTTTTTTAATGAATCTTAGTTGATTATACATATTTTTGGGATTCAATGTTGACATATGTTGATCAAATCAATATTACTAGTATGTATATTGTTACAAATTGTACTTATTCTTTATGCCCTTTGTCCAATATCACACCAAGCCCCTCTCCTCCTCCCTCCCAGCTCTGATAACCCTAGATTTCTTCTCTCCTTCTGAAAGAGTAATGGTCACTCTGTTGGTTTGTTGCCTCAATGATCTGTCCAATGCTGAGAGGTGTGATCAGGTCCCCCAGTATTATCATAGAGCAGATGCTTCTTCTGTCACTCTGGAATGGGCTTTGTGGAGAGAGACATTTTCTTCTTTTCTTTGGTCTCTGCTGGTGACTCACCTTGTGTCTCTGCACTCTATTGGCTGGTGAGCCATCTGCATGGTGGTTGTGATGTCTAGCCACTTTCATGGTAGCCGTGGTTACTGCAGTGGGCCACCCACATGGAGGTGATGTTTTTGGCTTGCTCCTTGGCACTGGTGGTGTGACTGGTTGCGGGTGGGCTCTAGTCCCTGTGCTCAATGCCTCGGGGCATCTTATTTATCTTTTTGTTCTTTAATTCTTTCAATAGTATATTACAGTTTTTTTCATAAAGGTTTTGCATATTTCCCCCCACGTATTTGATAGTTTTGATGCTGTTACAAATACTATTTAAGCATTATATTTTCTGTTTATTGATAACATGGAAATACAGTTGAATTTTGTGTATTGCCTTATTTCCAGCAACTTTGCTAAATTCACCTGTTGATTCTAATAATTTGTATATAGATTCTTTTGAATTTTCTAGGTACATGATCCTATGTATTATCTGAGAATAGCGAGAGTTTTATATCTTCCTTTTCCAATCCTTTTACTCTTTATTTCTTTTTCTTGCCACATCACACTGGTTAGGACTTCAAGTAAATACTGAATAAAAGTATTAGCGATAACAGGTATCCGTGTCTTGTTCCTGATCTCAGACTTTCAACAGCGATGTCAGGAACTAAACTGTTAATTATACTTTACTACTAAATAATATTTACTTTATTATTTACAATCAGATAGTATACTGACTATAAATATACTTTACTTTTAAATATTGCCAGCTACGAAGAGGAGAAAGTGAGAAAGTGGGGACTTGAGAATATTTACAAATGTGTAAATATGATTAATCCTGGAATCTAGGTTGGACAAATAGAGAAATGAACTGAGAGGGAATTGAAGAAGAGTGAGAAATGGTTCCCTCATTAGATTTTGGATCTAAAGAATTGTAGTAGTTTTGAGAAGCCCATTTTGTTGCACAAAGCACTCCTAGAATCAGCAGAGTCAATGCAGAAAGGAAGGGATGGATGGGGATGTGAAATAGTCCTGACATTTCCTTTCTCACTGTGAGTAAAGACTCAGTATAGATGAGCTCTTAGAATTTTTTTTCTCTGTCCATTTATTCTGCAACTGGACTTCATCTGAGCATTGCTAAGTGAAGACTCCTCCTGCTGTCTGAAAGATTATTGAAATGTGCATTTTGGTATTGTCATGCTTTTTTCTTCTTACGATTTTTTATTATGGGATTTTTAAACATACGTGAATAGAGAGAATGAGACAGTGAAACCCATGTCCCTATTACCCCAGTTTCAGTAATGAACTTTCTGACAATCTTGTTTCATATATTCCTCCAATTTTTCTTTTTATTGTTAGAGTATTTAAAGCAAATTTCTGTTATCATATTATTCAAATTTGCTTGAATGATTTGAAACTGCCTATAGTTGACAAAATTTTAACTTACAAAACAATTTCATATTTTTCAATCTAATATTTTACTCTTTCTCCAATAGAAACTCTGTATACCTGCCAATATATATTCTAAGCCCCACAAAAGATCTACCTGCAGAAGTCAAAGTGCATCACATAACCTGTCAGTCATGCTTTTCTCTGCAGGTGCGTCTTTCTCCCAGTCTGGGTTTAGGTCTGCTACGCCACTGTCATTCTCGTGCTTTCCTCTGCCCCTTTCCTGCGGAGCAGGCTCCTGTTTCCTTAATCATATGTTTTCATCTTTCTTGACTTGTTCCCTTGTTTTTCAGAAACAAAATTTTCCATAAGCTTTCCATAGAAAAGTGCATGAAAGACAAACAATTTACATCTTTGCATGCCTTCATGTTCCCTGGTGCTTGACTGATTGAGTTATAAAATTCAATGCCAAAAATAATCTCCTGCTCAGAATTTTGAAAGCATAGTTCCTTAACTTCTGGTGTTGCTGTTGAGAGGTTTGGTATAATCTGCACACAGAGGATTGGGGGTTACATCTGTTTATCCCTCTCAGAAAGCTTGTTAGATGCTCAATTTATCCTTTTTTTTCTGCATTTTCATAATCGTTCGCCTTTGTGCATGTTTCAATTTCGCTTTAAGTACTGGGCTCTTGGCAGAGGAGAATGGTTTTTTATTGACAGTTTCCTTTCCTCTCTTTTCTTGGTTCTCTCTTTTTTTAAAAAAAAATTTTATTTTACTTATTGAATCAAAATTGGTTATACATATTTTGGGGGTTCAACATTGAGATATGTTGATCAAATCAATATTACTAGCATATATATTGTTACAAATAATAATTATTCTTCATGCCCCTTGTCCAATCTCTTCCCATCTGCTTCTCCTCTTTTGAAACATCTATGTGCACTTGATCCTCTGATTTTCATCTTTTCTCATCCAGTGTCCAAATGTTATTATCTGGGAAATTGCCTCAACTTTGTCTTCTAAACTTTCTA
Source organism: Cynocephalus volans (assembly GCF_027409185.1). Taxonomy (NCBI): domain Eukaryota; kingdom Metazoa; phylum Chordata; class Mammalia; order Dermoptera; family Cynocephalidae; genus Cynocephalus; species Cynocephalus volans. The sequence continues at coordinate 50,841,837 of NC_084473.1, forward strand.
TTGTTTTGTTTGTTTCTGCTCCTGCATTTTAATTGTTTCTATTTCATAACATCTCATTCTTATTTTTTTCCAGTCTCTCTGAGGCTATTGTGTGTATTTTCCTTTTTGAAGTTTTCTTCTGCTTTTTGCATTGTTTCTGTTTCTTCTAAGTTTCTTTTCTTTTGCCTCTCCTTTTCTTTTTTTCTGTTCCCTTGTTTTGCTTCTCTCCTTCATATTTCATATCACTGAAATACAATCATATTTTAAGTGGCATAGTTGTAACTAATAACAGACAGCCTAAAATAAACTGGCCTTTAAGGAGAATTTCCAACATGTAACTATAGAGTTGTGGACTTGAAAAATGGTGATAACTGGGTGGAGAGCTGGTCTTTTTGTTAGGGAAGCTCAAAATTTCAAATTCGTAGGTCCTGACTTCTGCAGCACCTGGTGCTTCCAAATTCTGAGTCTTCTGTGGGTTCCATAGGGTGAGCTGACTTGCTTCTCATTGTTTTTGCAGACACTTAGGCTGTTATATTTTACTGTGCAGTTGCTACTCTTCCATCTGCTTTCCTTCTAATTATTTGTTGAAATCTCTTATTCTGGTTATAGTTTGTATCTGTAAGAACCCAAATGCCCCAAGGGATCACACCCTGATCACATAAGCCCTTCTCGGCCTCACCCCATCACGGCGCTGGTTGCCCTTCTCTTCCGCATTCTCCTTCCCGCTGGCGCGAATCACACGCCAATCAGCTCCCCCCCAAGCCCCATGCAGTATGCTAAGTAGGGATTGTATTTTAAACCAATCAGCTTTCCCTTAAAGCCCTATATATATGTGTGTGTGCTGCCTAATAAAACGAGCTCTCTCTGGTGGATCGTCAACTGGTGTCGACTCGTCCTTTCATTGGTGCCGAAACCCGGGGCGGAGTTCCCCTCGAGCGGTGACACTTTTCGGATCGCAGCGGCAACACTTTCCGAGTCGCCCCTCGGGAACTCCATCCTGCCAGGACCGGCCTCCCTTCCACCGCTCACCACTGACGGTCCACCCTCGTCCATTCTTTTTGGTGCTGGCTCCTTCCGCTCACCACTGGCTCATCATTAGGTAAGCCCCCTTTCCTAAAGGGCACCAGCCCTTTTTCAGGCTACCACAGGGAGTCTAGCTGTGATCGTCCGGTAGCCCCTAACGCCCATACCCCACCCCACCATGGTCTTCACGACCACCATAACTTCCCAAACTATAACAGGTTCCAAAGCCCCGGTAAACTTTTACTTTCATTTTTGGAGGTTAAAAGCCCCATTCTGTTCTCTCCTTCTCTCTTTCACCCTCCTGTCCACCACTCTCTTCTCTCCACCTCCCGACCGGGACCCGACCAGAAATGCCTAGCGCTAGGTTCCTTCAGGCACCGGGCTTTTGGCCTAGAGAACTGAAGGTCTGAGTGACGACCCACACCTCCCTTCTCTCCTCCTGGTTCATACCTGAACCTGCCGGGACTGATGTGACCTACTGGGGATGCCCTCTAGGATCCCACCTTTCCCAACCGGCCGAAGGATCTGTCTTATCACTAATCTCTGTCCGATTTCTGTCTAAATTCCCATTAAGAGACCAGAATGGGCACTTCCTCCTCCTCCCTAGGGGACTGTCCACTTCAATGCCTTCTGAAAAACCTCACCAACCTTTCCCTCAGGCCGGATATTGAGCCCAAACTACTCACCAAACTCTGTACACAAGATTGGCCTTATTATCCTTTAGATAATCAAAACACATGGCCCCCTGAGGGCACACTAGATCCTAACATTCTACGAGACCTCTTTAACTACTGCCAGCGCCTAAAAAAATGGAAGGAGTTCCCCTACATCGAGGCTTTTTGCCTCTTGGCTCAGAACCCCACCCTCTGTCCTCCTGTGCTCCCTCTCAAGTCCTTTTAGCCTGTAAACCATCTTCACAGTCACCCCTAGATTCTTCCACCTTCGACCCTGCTGATGAACCCCTACCCTACCGACCTCCTCCTCCCCCGTCATACGCGTCACCTTCTGCACCTCCTGCGCCATCCACTCCTCCGTCTTTACCCTCCCCTACTCCTGACCCACTAAGCCCCCTTTCACCCGTTCCCAAGGACCCCCCCCCCGCCCCTTTAACAATCACCCCACTTCGTGAGGTAGCTGGGGCTGAAGGAGTAGTTAGGGTCCATGTTCCCTTTTCCCTAGCTGACCTTACAGAATTAGAAAAAAGACTAGGCTCTTTCTCCACTGACCCTACCACCTACATTAAAGAATTCCAATGGATCCTGCAGGCCTACAGCCTCACACATCATGACATCTTCATGCTCCTAGCCAATACCCTCCTCCCCAAGGAACACCGCAGGGTCTGGGATACAGCCCAAACCCATGCCACTGACACCCATCATACCAATCCAGATCACCCGCCAGGCCCCCAAGCAGTCCCAGAACAGGAACCTGATTGGGATTATAACACAGCCCAGGGAATCCAGGCTCGAGACTGTTTGGCCTCTTGCTTAATAATCGGCCTCAAAAAATCGGCTCGCAAGGTCATCAATTTCCAAAAAATTCAAGAAATTGTCCAAAAAAAAGAAGGAAACTCCCTCCGAGTTCCTCAATAGATTAACTCAGGCCTTTCAACAATACACTAACTTAGACCCCAACTCAGAAGACGGCCGGCATGTCCTTATGACCTATTTCCTGGCCCAATCCTACCCTGACATTAAAACTAAACTTAAAAAATTAGAGCAGGGTCCTGTAACCCCTCAGACCGAAATCCTGTCAGTGGCCTTCAAGGTTTTTCATAATCGGGAGGAGGAAAAGGAACGTCGAAAACAAAAGGCCGACCACACCAACTTCCAGATGTTGGCCCAGCTTATCAAACCCCCTGGGTGCCCTCCCACAGCCTCCACCTCTAAGCCTCCACCTGGAGCCTGCTTTAAATGTGGAAAGGAAGGGCATTGGGTAAAGGCTTGCCCCACCCCCAGGCCACCCACCACTCCTTGTCCAAAATGCAAAAAGAAGGGACATTGGGGATCTGATTGCCCCCTCGCCCGAAGTGGTGAGGGACCAACTGCCCCACAGTCCCCCGAACCGTGGACACCACCTATGGTGGGCCTCACTGAGGAGGACTGATGGAGCCTTGGGCCCTTCCCGACCATCTCTATAACAAAGCAGGAGCCCAGGGTATCCATGGTTGTGGACGGCCACCCAATATCTTTCCTCCTGGACACTGGAGCCACCTTTTCAGTCTTAAGGGAATATAAAGGCCTCACCACCTCCAGCAGCTCTCCTATAGTCAGGGTAGGAGGTAAACAAATCTTTCCCCAAAAAACCCCTCTTTTAACCTGCTTCCTTCAAGGCACTCAATCCGTTTTCTCCCATTCCTTTCTAGTCATGCCACAATGCCCCGTCCCCTTGTTGGGACGGGACATTCTATCACGGCTTCAAGTCTCCATTACTTTGCTCCTGTCCTCTTCCTCTTCCCCCGTTTCCTTCCTCCTAGCGCTAGTTCAAGCCCAAGATCCTACTAATCCCACTCCTCCAAAGAAGTCCTTACCCATCTTAATGCACCCTGTTAACCCCACAGTTTGGGACACTGCCAGCCCTGCTCTGGCCCAGTGTTCCCCTGTATGCATAAAACTAAAAGACCTTTCCAAATATATTTGTCAGGCTCAGTATTCATTAACCACAACAGCCCTCCTCGGGTTAAGCTCCATCATTCAGGACCTATTAAAAAAGGGGTATCTCCGTCCCACTCACTCCCCTTTCAATACTCCCATATTTGCTGTAAAAAAAACCTAATGGCGCCTTTCGTCTCTTCCAAGATCTCCGTCTTGTTAACGCAGCTGTCATTCCCATTCACCCCCTTGTATCAAATCCACACACTCTTCTTTCCAAAGTCCCAGCGACCTCTACTCATTTCTCAGTTCTGGACTTAAAGGATGCCTTCTTTTCCATACCCCTGGAAACTGATACTCAGGACATTTTTGCCTTCACATGGACTGACCCCCACTCCCGTCACTCCAAACAACTCACTTGGACGGTCCTGCCACAGGGACTTCGGGATAGCCCTCATATTTTCGGGCAGACCCTAGCACAGGACTTCAAATCTTTTCACTTAAACCATCCAGAGTCCACCTTATTACAATATGTGGACGATCTCCTTCTATGCAGTCCTTCATGGGAACAATCCCAAGCTGACACTGCCCATTTGCTTAACTTCCTAGCGGGTAAGGGATATCGAGTGTCCCCCGCCAAGGCCCAAATCTCCTTACCGTCTGTAACCTACCTTGGTTTTCTCCTCTCCCGAGGAAAGAAGGAAATCACCCTGGACAGAAAACAGTTTCTTACTGACCTGCCCATCCCCCAAACCAAAACAGAGATCCTATCTTTCCTGGGTCTAGCCGGATATTTCAGAGCATGGATCCCCAATTTCTCTTTGCTAGCCCGACCTCTCTATAATATGAATAAGGGTCCTCCTAAAGAACCTTTACTCTCCTCACCTCAGCACCCTTTTCTCAAGCTTCGGCAGGCCCTTCTAACAGCCCCTCCACTTCATCTCACTGATCTAACTAAACTCTTTTTCCTCTATGTTCATGAAAATACAGGACAAGCTCTAGGCGTCCTAGGACAGAATTATGGCCCCTCCTTTGCCCCCATAGCATTCCTATCAAAACAGTTGGACCCCACTGTACGAGGCTGGGCACTCTGTCTAAGAGCCCTAGCAGCGAGGCAGTTACTGCATAAGGAGGCATCCAAATTAACATTTGGGGCACCTCTCACCATTCTCTCACCACATCACCTCAAAGAACTCCTTACCTATAAGGCTCTCCAATCCCTCCCACCTTCCAGAATCCTAACCCTCCTATCCTCGTTTCTGGAAAATCCCGCCCTATCCTTCACTACCTGCCCACCCCTAAATCCGGCCACCCTACTGCCTATACCAGATTCCCCCAACATCCCTTTGCACAGCTGCATAGAAAGCCTTCAAAATTTTATACCTTACCGCTCTTTCATCACTGAGGGACCCCTATCTCACGCTGATCTCACATGGTTCACGGATGGGTCCTCATTCAAGGAAGGAAACACTCATTACGCAGGGTATGCCATAGTCTCCCTTGATTCGGTTATAGAGGCCCAACCTTTACCCAAGGGTACTACCAACCAGCAGGCCGAACTTATCGCCGCCACACGAGCCTGCGTTCTAGCTGAAGGAAGAACTCTTAACTTATACACTGACTCCAAATATGTCTTTCATACACTTCTCTCTCATGCCGCCATATGGAAAGAACGCAGTCTGCTTAACACCAAGGGTAACACAATCACCAACTCAGCTTTCATCTCCACATTAATTGAGGCATCCCATTTACCTTGTGAATTAGGAGTCATTCATTGCAGAGCCCGCCAGAGGGACGATTCCCCAATCACTCGCGGGAATTGTAAGGCTGACCTCGCCGCACACACTGCGGCAGTGCCCCCACAGACACAAAACCAACTTCGCATTCTTCCATACGGCTCCCACGGTTCACAGACACCCTCTCAGCCTCAACCGCCTAATGATGATAAGTCCTCTCTCTTTCGCTTGCTCCATGACCTGTTTCACTCTAGCCCCCAAGCTTTATCCCAGTTTTTACAAGCCTTTTTCTCAATCACCCCATCTGACAAAGCCCTCTTGCAAAAAATTTCCTCCTCATGCACAATCTGCCAGCGTACCAATCCTAACACCCCTCTCAAACCTGGCCATACCCCTCCCACCAGGCCAGAGGTCTCACACCCGTGGCCAACTGGCAAGTCGATTTTATGCACATGCCTTCTGTCCGGCGCCTCAAATACCTCTTGGTGTTTGTTGATACCTTTTCAGGATGGGTAGAGGCATTCCCAACATCCAATAAAAAGGCCTCCACCATAGCCCAGTCTCTCCTTTCCCAAATCATCCCACGATTTGGGATGCCCACTTCCATTCAATCTGTCAATGGACCTGAATTTACCGCCCAGATAATACAAAAACTCTCCCAGTCACTCTCTCTCCCCTGGCACCTACATTGCCCTTACCGACCTCAGGCATCCAGAAAGGTAGAGAGAACCAACAGAACCTTAAAGGACATACTAACTAAACTGTCTCTGGAATTACACCTTGATTGGGTCTGTCTTCTACCTCTCGCTCTTCTCAAGACCAGAGCTCTCCCAAAAAGGCCCTCCAATCTTTCCCCTTTTGAAGTCATGTATGATAGGCCCCTCCTACCCCCAGGGATCACAGCATCTGAAGGACCCATACCACCCACCATGGCCTTACCCTTGCTCTCCCACCTTCGCACCAAATTATGGAAGTACCAGGACTGGCTACTTCCAGATCCGTCACTTTCCAAAACTAACCTTTCACTCAGCCTAGGCCAATTAGTATTCTACACTTCCCCAGAACCCAAAACCCCCCTAACCCCTAAGTGGGAAGGCCCATGTCCTGTCATCCTTTGCACTCCAACTGCTGCTAAACTTGCCCTGCCAGGTAATCATGTTACTCCATGGATTCATATTTCCAGGCTGAAGCCTTACACTCAGGATCCACCCTTGGCCACCGAGAACTCCAATAACAAGCTGCAAAAGAACTTAACACACCATTCTTTTAAGTGTATCCCTCATCCTACTGACCCTTTCAAACTCTGCCTATCCCAGACCTCAGCCTTACCCCCAGTTCTGGAGACATGAACCTTCTCCTTGGCCTTCTCCTGTTCTTTTCATTTCACCCAGGGAGCTTTCAGGCCCCTCTGCTAGCTCCCCAGGGTCATCCATTTACACCTGGCAACAGATCATTTCTGAAACACTCATCTTTCTCTCTCTCTCCCGGAAATTGTTTTCTCTCATGCGACTGCTCCTGGCGGCCATCCCCTTAAATGCTTCCCTTCCTCAACCATTTATAACCACACCTTCGCCCCACCAGGCTCTTTCTTCTGGTGCAGTGGAACCCTCTCTACCTCCATTCAGTCTAATCTTACTGTCCCATGCCTTCTTGTCACCATCGTCCCTCAACTCACTCTGTACTCCAGTTCAGAACTGTTCCATCTTCTTCATCCACCCTCAAAACAAAAAGGGGCCGCCTTCCTCCCAATCATGGTCGGTATTTCCCTAACAACATCAGCGGTCGGAGCCGGCCTGTCGGGAGGAGCCTTAGGACACAGTTTATGGGCGGTCAAAGACATAAATGCTAAACTTGAAGGGGCTCTAACTTCCACTGCCGAATCTCTTTCCTCTCTACAGAGACAAATCACCTCTTTAGCTCAGGTCACCCTCCAAAACCGTAGAGCACTAGACCTCCTCACTGCAGAAAAAGGAGGTACTTGCCATCTTCCTTGGAGAAGAATGCTGTTATTCCTCATAACCTGCCTTTTCTTGCCCTGCATCATTCTTCAAGCCCAAGTGGGAAAAATTTCTAATCAGGCCTTTAACCAGCTTTTACTTAGAAACTACCGGCTTCTAGGTACCGATGAACCCCCCGCCTCATCTCGTGAGCGCCTCAGCCGATGCTGAAGAGGTACCCCCTTACAGAGGAAACGCGTTCCTACACGCCCTCGCCACCGACACCTGGTTGCCCCCTCCAGTCTCCAACTACAAACAATGGAACCAGTGCATGTGCGACTTGTGGCTTCAAGGAACGTTTATGGACTTCTCCCCTTTTGAAATTACTTGTTTCTCCACCCTCCTTTGGGGTTTCATAATGGGTATTTATGTACCTTCTTCCCTTTGTCCCCCCCACAATGCCCCAGTTCAGCAGGAAGTAGCTTGATGATTTCAATGTCACCTTTCCTAAAACAAGAAAAAGGGAGGAATGTAAGAACCCAAATGCCCCAAGGGATCACACCCCGATCACATAAGCCCTTCTCGGCCTCACCCCATCATGGCGCTGGTTGCCCTTCTCTTCCGCATTCTCCTTCCCGCCTGTGCGAATCGCACGCCAATCAGCTCCCCCCCAAGCCCCATGCGGTATGCTAAGTAGGGATTGTATTTTAAACCAATCAGCTTTCCCTTAAAGCCCTATATATATGTGTGTGTGTGCTGCCTAATAAAATGAGCTCTCTCTGGTGGATCGTCAACTGGTGTCGACTCGTCCTTTTCAGTATCAGCTAAAAATATATTCAGTTGGAAGTTAATAGAAAACTACACTTAAAATGGATAAAACAAAGAGGGGTTTATTTTTCTCAGTAACAAGAAGTCTGGAGGTAGCTGGTTACTAGCCTTGCTTCAGTAGCTCAGTGATGTCAGAACCAACATCTCTGTGATTGTCTTGGCCTTTTCCTCATGGTCAAAAAAGGAAAAGTGCAGCTGCACATAATGTCCGCAATTAAGAAGGCAGGAAGAAGGCAGGAAAGGGTAAGGATTGGGTTACTTTCCCTGACCCATCCAAAACAGACATCTGGTTGTGTTTCATTGGCTCATACAGGGTCATATGGTTACTGTTCGCTATAAGGGATGTTGGGAAATGGGTTTGGTACATTAATGCCAGAACAAAAGTGGGGAAAAAATTTTCCCCGGAAAAGAAGGGGACGGGGACAGGTAGGGAGTCAATGTACAATGTCTGTTCCATCTTCTGTATTTTGATGCTATCATTTTAATGGGGCTTCAGATAAAAGGAGATAAACGTGTCACGTGTAACTTCACTGTGAACATTAAGTGCGAAAATCTATGTAAAGCACTTAGCACCATACTGGGCACATAGTATAAGTAATCAATGACCATTTGCTATCATTACATGACTCATGGTGCTCTACTTTTACATGTTGTTTTAGTGGAAGTTGGACTGGCTAAGACCCACTAGACTTCTGGATATATGGGTTATCCCTGCAGAGAAACTGGGCTAGAGAAATAAATTTGGTTGTCATCAGTATGTGGATAGTGTTCAAAGCCTTGTACATGGATGGGATTACCCAGGGAGAGCTTGGGTAATGACAAGCAAGCAGGAAGAAGACACTGGAGAATGTAAGTTAAACTTAACAAACATTATAAATTGTGGTGTCATTACAAATCAACATATTTAGGTTTTAAAGAATGAATTTATTTCTCTAGTGCAATATACTGTTTAAGGCACTGAGTTATCAAAAAATCAAACTACAACAAGAGATGTTACAGAAATAGGTTGTGAGGTCACACTAAATGTGGCACATTTGTAGCTATATAAGTAGTGCCTTATTTTCTAGTTATTAAAAAAAACCCTTTTTTTTGTAAGAACACTATGACAATGAGATGCAGAAATCAGAGTTAAATTGCCTTTTAATACTTGGGTTTGATTTTTTCCCAAGTTATGGAAGTATGGAATACAACAGGGACCATCATTTGGAGATGGCCTGACTGTGATTGTAGCATGCTCGGTCTGTGCTTGCTAACAAGCCAACAGCATCCAAGGACACACTGCAAATGTGTATGTTTGTTTTCTTCTCCCTCTGTGTTTTATTTTCTGAGAATGACTGATGGCTTTCTTTTGCAAATTGCACTGTATGATTCCAATTGTAGAGGTGAGTTCTGCCAACATTTTTTGGTGCATAGGAACTGCTTTGAATCTATTGTTTTGTTAAACCTACTTTTTTTTTCAAAATTAAAAATATTTTCTATTTCTTAGTAATCATTTTAGATTAATGTACAGAGTTATGACACTGGGCATAATAAGCCTTTGACTAAATCCTGACAAAATATATTTCTCTTAAAGACTAAATGGTAATCTTGTAAAACAAAAAACATTTGTATTTGGAGATAGTGAGACAAATTCTAAAGTTAAATTACATCTTTTCGTTGCTACATATTTTAAAAACCATATATCATGTATCAGTATTCTGTACTTCAAAGGATTGTTAACAGACTGGAATATGTATATAAGAGGATGATCAAATGGTTATATATCTGGAAAACTATGTCATAATACAAGGAATGCTTGAAGGCATTGGGGATATTTAGCTGGAGAAAAAAATACTTGAGGGAATCATGGTAGTTTACTTCAAGAATTTGAAGGGCTGATACATGGGAAAGGATATATGTTCTCCGTTGTTCCAGAAGGCAATAATTTTGATTGGAGCAATGGGTGAATTTTCTTATTTCAGTTCACCCTGACAAAGAATTTTCTTTTTTTTTTTTTCTGACTAAGAATTTTCTTGGAGAGTTATCTAAGGTATCTGTTGGTGGAATTTTATCAATAACTTGCAATAATCTAGATCAGAGATTGGCAACCTACGGCCTCTGGGCCACATCTGGCCTACTGCCTGTTTTGTAAATAAAGTTTTATTGGAACACAGCTTTGCCCATTTATTTATGTTTTGTCTATGGCTGCTTTCATAGTACAATGGCAGAGCTAAATTGTTGCAGCATAGATTGGATGCTCATAAAGCCTAAAATATTTACTGTCTGTCCCTTTACAAACAAAGTTTGCTGACTCCTGTGTAGATATCATACAAGTCAAAGGTGTTATAGAAGGTCTAACTCATTGTGTGTTATTAGACTAGGTGATCTCCAAAGTCCTGTCTGAGTAAGATTCTATGATTCTATACAGAGTTGATGATATACATATACTTAAAATGCGTTCACAGTTCAAAAGTTAGAATAGGCACGTTCACAAATATAGTTGTATTTACCTATTCCACAGATACATAGCATTTGGGAAACAAAATTTGAACAGCATTCTGCTTTAATTATGAAATGCTATTGTTTTGAATTTACAGCTATTAAAGTAATAGAATGGAATGAAGCAATGGATTTTGTGAACAATTAGGTGGTATCAGATTCAAAGTTATTTAGTATTTTTAAGAATAACTTTTCTCTGGCAGATCATTAGTGGTATAAATTTCTTTATACCATAGTTGCAAGCAATTCTTCTAAGAATTTCGAAGCACTTGGCTAATATTTTTATACTTTATTCATCAAGGTCCTTCTTATACAAATAGATGGGGTTATTAAGAAAGGTTCCATTGGATGTTCTGTTGAAATAAAAGAGTTGGACATTTTTCAAGCAAACAAAAATTCATTAAGTAGCTGTAATTTTGGAAAAAAATTTTAGTTTAGCCTGATTGGTATAAATTAATGGAAAGCTAGAAACATGAAAAATATCTGCAGTAGAGTTGGAGTTCTAATTCAAGGTTTTAGACCTCAAATGTTAAGTCATTTATGTTCCTTTGGGATATAACAGGTCTACATTAAAATGACTTAAATGCATCATTTTGCTTTAAAGTTTACGTTTTATATATGTGCATTTAGCAAGATATTCACATTTAATAAAAATGCATAATGCAACTCTAATTACTATTTTAAAAATTGACTTTATTTTTTAGAGTAGTTTTAGGTTTACAAAAAAATTGAATGGAAAGTATGAAGAGTTCCCATATATATCCCCTCATACTTGTCACCCCCAAACCCCTAGTTTCCCCTATTATTAACATCTTGCATTATGTGGTATATTTGTTACAATTGAGGAGCCAGTATTAATACACTATTATTAACTAAAGCACATAGTTTACATTAGGGTTCACTCTTGATGTTGTGCATTCTATGGGTTTTGACAAAAGTGTAATGACATGTAACCACCATTACATTATCATATAGAATAGTTCCACTGCCCTAAACGTGCTCCCCTATTCATCCCTCCTTCCCTTTCCACTAACCCCTGGCAACCACTAATGTTTTTACTGTCTCCATAGTTTTTCCTTTTCCAGAATGTCATATAGTTGGAATGACAAAGCATGTAGACTTTTCAGATTGGCTTCTTTTACTTAGAAACACGCCTTTAAGATTCCTTCATGTCTTTTTGTGACTTGATAGCTCATTTCTTTTTACTACTAAATAATATTCCATTGTATGGAGGTGCCATAGTTTATTTATTCATTCACTTATTGAAGAACATCTTGGTTGCTTCCAAGTTTTGTCAGTTATGAGACAATTTATTTATTTATTTATTTATTTTTTAAAAGATGACTGATAAGGGCACTTGGTGTTGTCAGCAGCATGCTCTCCCAAGTAAGCCAAGTGGCCTGAGACACTTTTTTTAAATTAATTTTTTTGACAGATTATGATCATAATAATTACGGGGTACACAGTGATATTATGAAATATGTATACAGTGTGGAATGATTGAATCAAGCTAATTAACATATCCATCACCTTAAATACTTATTATTTATTCCTCCTGTCTAACTACGACTTTGTACCTTCTGACCAACATCTCCCTGTTCCGCCCACCACTCAGTCTCTGGTAAACACCATTTTGCTCTATGATTCTATGACTTCAATTGTTTTAGATTCCACATATAAGTGAGCACATGCGGTTTTTGTCTTTCTGTGCCTGGCTTATTTTACTTACCGTGATGTCCTCTTGTTGTCATGCATGTTGTTGCAAATAACAGAATTTCCTTCTTTTTTAAGGGTGAATAGTATTCCATTGTGTATATAGGCCACATTTTCTTTATCCATTCATTCAGTGATGGACACTTAGATTTATTCCATATCTTGGCTAAGGTAAATGCTGCAGTGAACATTGGAGTTCAGATATCTCTTCAACATACTGATCTCAAGTCCTAGAATATATACCCAGAAGTGGGATTGCTGGATCATATGGTGATTCTATTTTTAGTTTTTTGAGGAATCTCCATGCAGCTATCCATTATGGCTGTACTACTTTACATTCCCACCAACAGTGTACAAGGGTTCCCTTTTTTCCACATCCTCGTCAACATTTGTTATCTTTTATCTTTTTGATAATAGCTATTCTGACAGGTATAAGATGATATCTCATTGTGGTTTTAATTTACATTTCCCTAATAATTACTGATGTTGAGCATTTTTTCCTATATACCTGTCAATCATTTGTATATCTTCTTTTGAAAAATGTCTATGTAGATCCTTTGCCCATTTTTTAATCAGGTTAATTGTTTTTTTGCTATTGAGTTAGTTTGGATTCCTTATATATTTTGGATATTAAACCCTTATTGAGATATACTGTTTGCAAATATCTTCTCCCAATATGTATGTTGTCTCTTCACTCTGTTGTTTCTTTTGCTTGGATAGTTTGTACAGAAGGTTTTTAGTTTGATATAATCTCATTCATCTATTTTTGCATTTGTTGCCTGAGCTTTTGCAGTCAAATTCAAAAAATCATTGCCCACACCAATGTCGTGTAGTTTTCCCTCTACATTTTCTTCTTGTATTTTTACAGTTTCAGGTCTTACATTTAAATCTTTAATCCATTTTGAGTTTTGATTTTTTTTTATATGGTGTGAGATAAAGTTCCAATTTCATTCTTCTGCATGTGGATATAGTTTCCCCAGCATTCTTTGTTGAAGAGACTGTCCATTCCCCATTGTGTATTCTTGGTACTCTTGTCAAAAATCAATTGACCATAAATGTGTGGGTTCCTTTCTGGGCTTTCTAAATTGGTCAAGATTTCTATTTTTTATACTGTACCATACTGTTTCAGTTACTGTAGCTTTGTACTTTAGTTTGAAGTTAGATGGTGTGATGCCTCCAGCTTTGTTCTTTTTGCCCAAGATCGCTTTGGCTATTCAGGGTTTTTTGTGATGCCATATGAATTTTAGGATTTTTTTCTATTTCTTTGAAAAATGGCATTGGAATTTTGATAGGGTTTGCACTGAATCTGTAGATATCTTTGGGTAGTATGGACATTTGAACAATATTAATTCTTCCAATTCATGAACAGGAATACATTATTTCAATTTCTTTCATCAGGGTTTTACATTTTTCATTGTGTAGATCTTTTACCTCCTTAGTTAAATTTATTCCTAAGTATTTTGTTTATTTATGTATTTAGTAGCTATTGTAAATGGGGGTTTTTTTCTTGATTTCTTTCTTGGATAATTTCTTGTTAGTGTATAGGAATGCTACTAATTTTTATGTATTGGTTTTGTATCCTGCAACTTTACTGTATTTATCAGTTTTAACAGTTTTTTGGTGGAGTCTTTAGAGTTTTGTATATATATAAGATAATGTTGTCAGTAAACAGTGACAGTTTAACTTTTTCCTTTCCTGTTTGGATGCCTTTTATTTCTCTCTTGCCTAATCCTCCAGCAAAGACCTCCAGTACTATATTGAGTAGAAGAGGTGAGAGTGGGCATCCTTGTCTTATTCCTGATCTTAGAGGAAAAGCTTTCAACTTTTCATTGCTGAGTGTAATGTTAGCTATGGGCTTGTCATGTATGGCCTTTACTGTGTTGTGTTACATTCCTTCTATACCTAATTGGTTGAGAATTTTTATAGTGAAAAGATGTTGAATTTTGTCAAATGCTTTCTTTGCGTCTAATAAAATGATCATATTGTTTTTGTCCTTCATTCTGTTAATATGGTTTACCACATTTATAGATTTGTATATGTCAAACCATCTTTGCATCCCTGGGATAAATCCCACTTGATCATGGTGAATGATCCTTTTAATGTGCTGTTGCATTCAATTTGCTAGTTTTTTTTTTGAGAATTTTTGTGTTTATGTTCATCAAGGATATTAGCCTAGAAGTTTCTTTTCTTGTAATGTCCTTGTCTGGCTTTGGTTTCAAGGTAGTGCTGGCCTCATAAAAGGAGTTTGGAAATATTCCCTTTTCTTCAATGTTTTGGAAGAGTTACTGTTACTTACTCTTGTAAGTAAAAAACAAACAAACAAACAAAACACTATATTAAGTATTTTAAGTGAATCAAGCCAATTATAAAAAATTAAGAGATGGATATTAAATAAAATCACCCATAAACCTGCTGTTTGAAAACAAATAGGGATAATATTTTAATGCATAATGCAACTTTCTATTTCTCTCTCTCTTTCTTGGGGGCAAGGGTCAGATAACTAAACACTTGGTTTGATATTCTCCCAGAGTTATGTTGCAATTTACAGCAAAACCACTCCATTCAACAATGTCTACCACAGGGGGTAAAAATTGGCAGGGATTGTCTGTCCTGTTCTTCCTTGAATTAGCAATGCCTAGCACAGTACCAGGCACACAGAATGAACTATGAGAGTCATGTCAGTAAGGGAAAGTGGAATAAGGGCATTCCAGGAGAAGAGAATACCAGGAACAAAGCCAATGGACTGAAATAGCCTCCACTGTGTGTTTGGGGACAAGCTACTGGAATTATTGGCAATTGAGGTTGGAAAGGTAGATTGGGGTCAAACTGTGAAAAGTCATGCATGTCATCATCATGTTATGTTAATTTGTCCTTTCTTCTGTCAGCAATGGGAAATCATTGGAAAGTTTCAGACCTGGGAGTGACACAATAACATTTGTGGGTTAAGATGTTGACTGTGTGGGTTAAGAACTGGAATCAGGGAGACTAATTAAGAATATCATACTGTGGTTTGATAAACAAGAGTAAGAATAATTTTGGGGAATTTGAAAAATGTAATTTTAAAATCATCTAGAACAATGATTCTCAAAGTATAACCCTGGAACAGTAACATCAGTATTACCTGGAACTTGTTAGAAATGCAAATTCTTAGGCTCTTTCTTGGACCTACTGAATCCAAAGCCCTGGGGGTAGAGTCCAGCAATCTGTGTTTTATTTTTTATTTTTTTTGTCGTTTTTTCGTGACCGGCACTCAGCCAGTGAGTGCACCGGTCAGTCCTATATAGGATCCGAACCCGCAGCGGGAGCGTTGCCGCGCTGCCAGCGCAGCACTCTACCAAGTGCGCCACGGGCTTGGCCCTGTGTTTTAACAAGCCCTTCAGGTGACTGTGATCAACTCGAAAGCTTGAGAATCACTGACCTAGAGCAGTAGACACTAAAGGGTGAAAGAGAGCTTGGAGGTCTTCCAATCTGGTGCATACAATGTGCATATTAGAATCATCTGGGGAGCTTTTATAAGGCAGCTAGGTTGGGTGTCTGCCCCCCAGTAGAACTAAATCAGAATCTCTGTGGGACCCAGACATCAAATTATACCCAATGCTCCAAGTGGTTCCAGTGTGCAGCTGGGGCTGAGAACCACTGATCTTGTCTAACCCCTATTGATGAGAAAACTCAGGACTAGAAGAGAAGTTGCTTCAGACCGTACAAGTTCAGATGAGAACTGCATCTCTTGGATCAGTTTTGTAATCTGTCCTCTCCATGATGCTTTAAACACTATCCCAACTTTTTAATAATTTGCCTTAAGATAATCACAGTGACAAATATAACAGCCAGATTTTTAGAAGAAAAAATAATTTACAGACATTATGAAAAATTCAGTTCTCCTTTACATTAATAGTATTTCACACTTTAGAAAGTTGTCCTTCTTGTAAAGATTTTGAAAAAATATATATTTTCAACATTAATGAAAAGAATATAGATAAGATATGGGTAAATAGTGCTTGTTATTTGTGTAATAAGAACCCTTCTTTCACACTCTAGGTGGAGCTCTTTGGTTTTTATGTAGTATTGTTTTATTTATAATTTTTGAGAGTCTTTGTTTTAAAAAGGAGATATTGTGGGATTTTTTTTAAAAAAACAAATATTCTCAACATTTTTCAGCTCTCTTTTTCTCCTTGTTTCAGAGCCATAAAGAGAAAAACTTAGTTTTTGTTTCATTGCTGGACCAAATCCAAATCCATTTCAAATTCATCTTAAATTTATATTGTTATAGTATTTAATGAACAAGATATGTTTCCCATGTTTATTGTTTCTGATAAGTCTCAGTGTTGAAATGTAATTTCTATAAGATGGGTCTCCCTTTGTGAATAATGCTGACAAAGTCCCTGCAGGCAATACAGCTCTTGCTAGTAATAGTAATAGTAATTCCTTCAGCTATTTTTACCCCATTGTGTACAAAGGAGTGTTAACAGCTACCTTCTTTTGACATACATGAAGCATTTTGTTGCCACTTCTTTTTCTCATCCCTTTTTACTAACTCAGTATTCTCCCTGTATTGAGAGTACACTTGGAGCAAAATTCCCAAAATATGTGGCATGTTATATTTAGATGTTATAAGGCAGTGGTGTGGTTCCTAGACCAGCAGCATCACCATTGCCATCACCTGGAAGTTTGTTAGAAATGCAGATTCTTGGATATCTGGGGGTGGGACTAGCAATCTGTGTTGAACCACTGGTGTAGGCTATTTTGAAAGGATGAAAATCCTGCACTCACTGAAACCAATATTGAAAATTTCCTTTTGGGCAGTCAGTTGTGCCTATTTTGGGTTTGTCCTGTGCTTTTCAAATCACCCAGGGATTTTGTTAAAATGAAGAATTCTCATTCAATAAGTTTGAGGTGGAGCGTGATATTTTGTATTTCGAACAAACTCCCAAGCAATGTAGATTTTGCTTGTCCATGGATCACATTTTGAGTAGTGAGGATACTGACCAGCCAAATACACATGGTAAATCCATACCACGTATAAGGGTGATCTATGATTTATGAGTGTATACTTTTAGGTTTAGTATATCTGAAGTCACTAAGTTTTATCTTTTCAATCACAGTGGGAGAAGGCAATTTCTGGAAGTGCTCTCTTATTTGGTTTAAAGTGACTCACTCTTTTTAAATGCTACAAGAGGGTTTTTTTTTTTTTTTTTTTTTTTGGCCAGGATCTGTCTATGAGACCCTCTATTTTAAGCAGTGGGCACACTTGAGGACTGCATTATTTTTTTAATGGAGAAACTAACATTCACAGCATTATGAAGCTAGAGAGAAAATCCTAAAGTGTGGAGACAAAATAATTTCAGACAAAAAGAAGTGGCTCATAAATGTTTGCAATCATTCAATGATTGCTTATTCTTTATTGAGCACCTACCATGTGAAACATTGTGCTAGGCACTTTAGGAAATTAAAACAAAACAAAACAGGATAAAGTCCTTGATGTTGAGGAGAGTACAGTCTACCTGAGGAGTAAAACCTATGCCTGTTAAAAAAAAGTTAATTACCAATATAGGGAGTATTCTGTCAAATGGTAAAGAAGTGTGGTAGAACCTCAAAAGACTGAAGAATAGCTAATGGCTAAGGATATTGAAAATATGGAATTTGACTTAGGCTTTGCGGGGAGGGTGGGCAGAATCTGGATATTCAGAGGAGAGGACAGAGGGGGATGCTCCATAAAGGAGGAGATGTCATGGGCCAAGGTGCAGCTTCCAGGAGTGACCCATGGGTACACAGGAACTGGAGAGTAGTTCGGACTACATGGAGCTTGACTTCTTGTCTAGGAGAGATTATGAAAGTGAGCCAGAGCCAGGTTAGTGAGGATTTAAATGCCATCTTATGAGTTTTGACTTAATTCCTTGTGCACCAAGGAGCCACTGAAGAATGCTTTGAGCTGGCGGAAGGGTGAACCAGTCATAATAGTGATTTTGGAGTAGTCATTAATGGAATATACAGGATGAATTGAAATGATAGACTGGGGGCAGAAACCCTTGTTGGTAAGACACTGAGTTGGGTAGCCTTGGAGTACGGATGAGAGAAGACTGAAGAAAATACAGTAAGCAAGAGAACTGGCAAAGGGGCAATATTAAATGAAAATGTAAATGGATTAAAGAGAAGTTAAGAAAAATTAATCCATATACATGGAACATAAGTGTAACATAAATGAACATGCTTCTTGTGGCAAACAGCCTTACTTTCCAACTAACCATCTTGGAGACACTGCGTAGACTGAGGTGGCTTAAGTGGTATTACCTTTCTAATGATTTGAAGTTTATCATTTCACTCACATTTACCTTTTTGGTTTTGTATCTCCCTTTAGGGTTCTCTGCCTTATTTCCTGCAATCATGAATATGTTTTGAATAATGCTACTCACAAACCCCAAAGATGGAAATACATTGTTAGTATTTTCAGAGCAATCACCTTAAAATTTTACACCTAGAAGGGACCTGGTATCTTACACACGCACACACACACGCACGCGCACGCACACACACACCCCCCACCCACCCACCCACACACACACACACACACACACACACACACACACACACGACAACCAAAGTCCTCTAGGACCTGAGACAGGAGGAAACTATACTTGAAGGCAATGCCAGATATCACCGTGCCCCATCCATTATAAGATGGTTCACAGAGCTGTGTCCACCCTGATCACCAGTGCTTCAGACTGGAGGGAGACTTGGTGCCAGGAGAGCATCCTGAACCAGTCTTCCTATGTGTCTCCTTCCCTCCCCCTGCCCCAAGGGAGAGCCAATGCACGTTGGCCCTGGATGAAGACATCTTCTGTCAGGAAATCTAGGTGGCCCTTTCTCAACCCTTGCCATTTTGCAGAAGATTATCTCTTTAGAAGTCCTCAGGACCCATGTAAGAGTATCAAGTCAGAGCCACTCACCTGACTTGTTGCAGAAAATACAATGCTTTACTACACCAAAATATACTCATGTGACACTCTACTCTGAGAAGTGCAAAGTTTCACATTCTGGTTTAGACAGTCATCCAGCAATATCAGAGCCTGATCCATTGGTCCAAGGGTGCCTCATTGTTACTCTTCTTATCTAGGTGCAGTTTTAGTTATTGTTGTCTCACTCTCTGGTCGGCCAGCCATGGAAACCAAAGTGTGTATAGTCCACTTGGTCCTGGTGTTGCCTTGAGAGCATCCAGAGGGCTGTATAAAGTCTCAGGTACAGCAGGAGCTGATGCATTTATTACCTATACCCCCTCAAACATTGACTCATTCCATGCATATTTTAAAAGTATCTATTATGTGTCAGTCATAGTGTTGGAAACTATGGATACAAAGACAAGTAATGTAGTCTCTGCCTTCAAGGATTGAGGGGAGATGGGCAGGTAAACACAGAAGAATATGTGTACAGGATGAAGCAAGACATGGAGGATTTAATCCAGAAGGGTCTTGGGAGCTGTGTAGAGGACTTTACCCTTCTTGGAAACTGAGATCCTCCTGCTTCCCTTGACAATGCCAAGCTGACCTCCTTGTCATACTGTGACATTTTATTATTGCTCAAATCTCATCCACATCCCCAGTTTGGCTGACTTCTGTCCTTATGAAATCTGCCAAACACAGGACTAGATAATCTCTATCTCTGGGCCAGACCAAGTGCCTGAATTTGACACCTGAACGGTACTCACCCTCTCACTAGCAAGATGATTAGGCTACCTTGCTACTCACCTTGAAGTTTTCCCATAACACTGGAAACTTACATCAGGGATCTATAGCAGTTTGGCTTTTGTATCCCACCGTCCGTACCCCCCCACCCACCCCCATTGCCTCGTTTCACATTTACTACCCTCATCCCCTGGTAACGCTCATCTGACAAAGCTGAAGATGCAGCTCACAGGTCAGGAGGGCAGAGGCCCCTCTTGGGAGGGGACCCTATTTATTTTTTCTAATGCTTCAGACAGTTCCATTTGATCCAGCCATCACAGAAGCTAGATGATGACCCTTAGGACCCTTCCTCATTACTGTATTACTGACCCATGACCTTTTGCCTCCAGCTCTTACTGAGCATAAAAGTATATCCCCACTTATTTCCCCTCTAATTTCTGTCATATTTAGTTTCTCAAAACATTTTTGGAACATGATTCAGTTACAAGTTCATTATTCTCACCACTCATCACCTAAGAAATTTGGTAAACATCATTTCTATGTTCAGATAATTGATGACAATGTTGCACAAGACGGGGCCCAGTAGCATATTCTAGAAACTTCCCTCCTCTTACACATATATAGACTTATTCATAAAGATGTAATAATGTAAATCTTTTGGATGTCATATTATAATAAATTTTGGATACATAGAAAAGAGAGGTAATAGCATAATAACACCTACATCTAGATTTCACGGTTGTAATATTTTTCTATATTTGTGTCACAAATATAGACACTGATTTTTCTTCCCTGATTTGGATAAGCCAAGTGTAAAAGACATTTGGGGGAAGAACTATTTGGGACATTTGAATATGGCCTGGGTATTAAAGAACATTGAGGAATTAGTGTTAAATTTGTTAGGTATGATAGTAGCGTCATGGTTACATAGGAAAATGTCTCTATTTTTTATAGCTGCATACTGAAGTATTTGGGTGAAATGTTGTGATGTCCATAATTTTATTTAAACTACTTCAGACTGTCATAAAGAATAATCCAGAGGAAGAAGGGTTCGGTAGGAGATATCTAAAGAGAGTCAGAGAGAATGGCTAAATAATCTTTTGTCAGTCTATACAGATGCAATACTTTTGAATCTGGAATATTTTGATAAGTTCTAAATAACAACCAACTTTAAAATTACCACATAATATGCAAAGCAGAAATCTTCATCCTGTTCCTAGGCCCCATGCCATCCCAGAGCCTCACTTCATTCTATTTCCCCATCAAAACTACAGTTCCCCCTTATCCATAGGAGATATGTTCCAAGACCCCCAGTGGATGCTTTCAACCATGGATAGTACCAAACCCTGTATATACTACATTTTTTTCCTATATACACATACCTATGATAATGTTTAATTTATAAATTAGGCACAGTAAGAGATTAACAACAATAATTAATAATAAAATAAAACAATTATAACAATATGCCAGCATCATTACTCTTGCACTTTGGGGCCATTATAAGTAAAATAAGGGTTACTTGAACACAAGCACTGGGATACTGTGGCATTTGGTTTGATAACTGACTAAGACTGGTACTAAGTGACTAATGGGCAGGTAGCGTGTACCCAGTGGATACACTGGACAAAGTGGTGACTCATGTCCCAGGCAGGACAAAGTGGGACGGCATGAGATTTCATCATGCTACTCTGAACAGCGCTCAATTTAAAACTTATGAATTTATTTCTAGAATTTTCTATTTAATATTTTCAGACCTTGGTTGGGCACAGGTAGGGGATACTACTATAGTACTTTAATTTATAATAAAAATTGTTTCTATATTTTGATGTACATTTCTCAAAACTGTTTTGTCAAAGTGTCCACTTTGCTCATTGTTTCCACCAAAACACCCCCTGGACAAAACCACTGTGTCAAAATCTGCTACATCACAATGTCCAATAAAGGAAAAAAAGTAATGCAAATGGTGAATTAGGAACCATAAAAAGTACTTTGATATCACCAAGGGAAGCATTATTAGTGTAATTTTAGATTCACTACTAGGATAATATTTAGACAGGTATAGCAGAGTCAATTATTGTTATATATCTGCTGAGTTATTTTAAAATACATATGGTAGTAATCATTGAAATAAACTAAGAAACTTAATGAATTTAATAAAGAGGAAGAGATAGGAAAATGAATTTAAAGTATCTCTTGGGAAAATGTAAAATGGATGGCATAACACTAGTACTACAGAGGGCAATTATCATAGATAGTTCATTAATTATAGTTAGGTTGTATCTGTAACTATTAAAAAAATTTTTAAGTATTGCCACTTTCTGGATAGCTGAGTATGACAAAGGCAAAATTTTTAATGTTGGGATTTGCAAAGCTTGGTCTTGCTGCCTGAAAAGCCAATTAGAAACGTTATGGGAGAATTTTTCTTCTAAACCATTTTAGGTGGCATTCTTTCTAGAGCACGTTACACTTATCCCTTTACTCGCCCGCCCCCAACAAGATGGAAACTATTTAGCAGAGGCTGACCTTTTTTGACGACTCTCGTCTGTAATTTCAGCACTGAATCTTCCAGGACTGATTAACATGTGTAGCGCCATTTGTGCCAACATCTAATGGCCACTACATTTTGAGTTCTTGTGTTGTGTTATTCTTCTTTGTTAGGTTAGGTCTGTCTGGTTTTTATCTTTCTGTGACATGTGGAGTATGCCCACAGAGCCTCCCTCCCAGCCCCACTTGACTTCAATTTCTATGGGCATTACTGAAATAAATACACATATACTTACCTACATTTGGCCCCACTCCAGAATACCTGATAAACAATCCGCAGCCTGTCGGAATTTAAGACCAGCTAAACCTGCTAGCTATTTGTGACTAACAGCACATGGAAAAGGTCCACAAAAATTACTAGTTTTTTTTTTCCCTAAAGAAAAATATTGCCTGTATCTATAAATTACTTTTTTTAAAAAAATAAAATAATACCTGCACATGTTTAAAAATTCAAATAGTGCTAAAAATATCAAAAAGTAGCAACCACTCTCTTTAACCTGTTCCATCCCACTCTTCACCAACTGTTTTAGCAATTTCTTTGAGTATTCCTCCCAATTTCAAAATAACTGAGATCTCTTAAATCATGAATTTTAGATAATATCTAGTGAACTTTCTATTGGTGGATGAGTCTTTTGACTTCCTATTATGATAGATGAAGATGTAACTCTCTTATACCACTTACACTACTCTTTCCTTCCCTCATTTCCCTATTATGGTTATATATGACTTTTGGTTAAATGAATCAGCAGTTGTTTTGTATGTTTCCAGAACTATGTAAGTGTTCACTACAAAGTGAGGTAGTATATTCTCTAGGTCAATGACACTTCCAGGCTGCCCTTCTGGGTACTCATGACTTGCCATAAAGCCTGGGAATGCGTGCAGCCCTCATTGTACTCCTGTGAAGCCCTGAGGAGGAATCTGGCTCTAGGTGTTCATTTGGTTTTTTTAGAATTTGGTGATGCTTAATGCTACTTGGTTGCCAATTCTAGGCAATAGGAAAAGTTTTATCCTCAAATCCTCTTATAAAAGTGTTTATTAAAACAGTTTTTTTAGCTGGCTGGTTGGCTCAATTGGTTAGACCATGACCTTGTAAGACCGAAGTCAAGGGTTCGGTTCCTCATACTGGCTAGCCACAAAACAACAACAACAACAAAAACCAGTTATTTTTCGCAGAATAGACAAAATCTCTTAGCTGGTTAGAAGTGTGTTCATATCTTCAGGTAAATGGTGAAAAGTCTTGAGGGCAGGGATTGTGATGTGGTTTCATAAAGAATAGGGAAGTTCAGCAGGAAAGGTTAGGATTTGGATAGGCAAAAGGAAGGAGGATATGCTTTGTACTTCTTTATTATCTGAAGTCCTGGAACTTCTGGAATAGAATGTAATTATGCAGTCTAAAGTGAGAGGAGGGTCTCCCAGGGTCCTATTTGGCTGCCATGCAAACCCCACTGAAGCTGTCAGTAATTCTTCACTGCCAGACACAATCACCTCCTGGCTGCAGCTACGAGGGAAAGCCCCATCCAGGTCAGTCACAGGGGAGACCAGCAGGGCTCACTTCGTCATTTACTGGATCAGCTGGTTATACTGGGAGGCTAGCAAGAAGATTTCAGACGGCTACACATTTCATGCTCTTGGAGCTGCATCCAGTGTGCACTCCTTCTGTGTGTGTGTGTGTGACTGATCCTGGACCACTACTCTAAGCCGGAGACTGTCTCACGGTTAACCTCGTCTTGCCCCTCTTCCTATAGCTTAGCAGTGGGAGCCGGGCACGAGGCATGTTCCCACGGCCTCCTACTGGCCTTCCTTCATGTCTGCTCAGAACATGGACCTTTCAGTCTCATAAAACTACTCAGAAGGGCTTTAAAATAAAGAAATACATGAGAGCAGTTTGCAGGCACATGTTTCCTTCCAGTACTGAAAGTATTGAGTAAAGTAAGGGAATGCTATTGAACAAGTTAACTGGTACCCTATCTACTAAGGGTTTTAATTCCCGATGACCCAATTAACCCCTTTTTGAAGTAAATTTAGCTGCCAAAAAGCTATTACATCCACAAATTTAGCAGACTATCTTGGTGTCATTTGTGGTCATATAAGAATTACACTGGGGTGTTGGTTGCTAAATATATTACTAACCTGTTTGAGAGCAACCCTGGCATTTTCTTTGTTCATGAAGGTCAGTTTTCACAAGTGGAAGCATTACAAACAAAATTAACTGGAGGAACTTAATTGTATTTCATGTAAAAGCCGTTTTCACCCTTAAATTAGTGATTCTAATAATTTTGAACTGGAAAATTTAATAACAGAGTAAGTAGATCTAAGTTTCTTTGGAAGTTGTATTTGTGCTAGTCAGTTCTATTTTTGGTTTCTTAGGAAACGAGTTAAAAATGGCCTTTTAGTCCTTAATACATTTCTAATTACATTTCTTTCTCCTCTTTTAAGAGGCTCATTTTTCTTTAAAAAGGTACAGTTTTCTTTACCTGTACTAATTGGAATATTTGTTTTAAAAATTTATTACCTGCAACCATGGTCATTAAAAAATATGCATAAATGTTTGCAAAGGGATAACACAATAGTCAGGTGCTTTAAGCAAAGCATTTTAAATTGAAGTTGTTTTATGTGATCATGTGCTTTATTTGGGCACACATTTGTAGCAACTGAAGTGATGGGCTGGGTTGAATTTCCTTCTTCTTCCCAAAATCATCAGCCACACTGACTGACGTTTCACAGTATTGTGTGTAACCCATGACAATGAATGGGTGTGGAGACAGCCGTGACTTCCACACCTGGAGAGGGGAGGTGAAGTGGGGTAAATTGAACTTCAGTAATCTCTTAGTTCCTATGCCTACAGTTTGTAGTTCAAGGACCTTGCATGTTGCAAGGTTTACATGCTACCTTAACTAATTTCTACTCAGTTACTCAATCTTTTCTCAGATAGTTTAGAGATGAAAATGGGACTAGAGAGAGGAATTTTGCAGATTAGTTGCTACTTCTTCTTGGGGTGTGAACCGAGGAAAATGGTGTAGTCTCTCAGCCCGCCTTTTCTTCTGATGCTATGTCTTCTACATTGACCAAGTTGTTAATAATACCTCTTCAGCTGCTGTCATCAGCAGATTCCAGAAACATTGTTCCAGAAAGATTCTTGTTGTCCCTGGCAATTTGTAAAGGCATGGGGAGTATGTTTATTCTTCTAACACTGTCCTCCCAACGCTTCAAGCTTGAGAAGTCCCCTTAGGGATTTTCTTCCCAAACACTCCAAGTTTGGGGAGTCCCCTTAGGGACTTTACCTGGAACATCCTTACCCATCTTCACATGGCTGTCTCCTTCTTGTCATTCAGGTCTTAGCTCAAATGTCACTTCCCTAGAGAGGACTTTGCTGGTGTCGCTCCCTATCATTTGCCATGGCATTTTCACCATAGCACTATTGCCATTGGATAGTTTCATATTTATTTGGTTATTTTCTGTCTCCCCCAGAATCTAAGCTCCATAAGAATTGGGCCTATATCCTGACTTGTTCAATAGTATATCCCCATCATCAAGAGAAGGCTCAGCCAACTTTTTTTCTGTAAAGGATCAGAGAGCAAATAGTTTAAGTTTCACAGGCCAAACAGTCTCTGTTGCAACTACTCAACTCTGCCGTTATAGCACCAACACAGCTGTAGTGGATTGAATTATGTCCCTCAAAACTCACTGAAGCTTGAATTGTGTCCTCCAAGTTTTATGTATTAGAAACTTAGCCCCCACTGTGACTGTTAAAAGGGTGGGAAATCCTATTATGGTAATTGAAAGGTGGAGCCTTGAAGAGGTGATTAGATTGTAGGACCATGCCGTAGTGAGTGGATTAAAAATGGTGGTCAGGGGCGTGGTTCTGAGGGTTTTAAAAGAAGAGAGAGGAAAGTCTGTCTGTCTCCCTCTGCTCTCTCTGCTTCCACCATCTTGCAGTGTGACACCCCTTGATCACTGTCACCACCACCAGATGGACTTTGGAGTTTACAGCCTCAGAAACTGTAAGCAGTAAATTTTGTTTTCTTTAAAAACCATCCAGTTTTAGGTATTTGGTATAGGCAACAGAAATGGACTAAAAGAATAACCATGATGATATGTAAACAAATGAATGAAGCTGTGTTCCAAAAATACTTTACTTATGGATGCTGAAATCTGAATTTTACATAATTTTCATGTTAATGATTATTAGTCTTCATTTGATTTTTTTTCTAGACATTTAAGTACGTAAAAACTGTTCTTAATTTGTCAATTATACAAAAAGGGATGGCCAACCAGATTTGGCCTGCAGGCTGTAGTCTGCAGACCCCAGATGAAGGACACTGATTGGCTGGCACTTACGGCAAGTATATTATTATGAATGAATTGATAACAGAGAGTCAAAGGGAGGAATTTTCATATGAAGAAATTAATATATTTACTTTTAAAGGCAGAATGGGAAAATATTCCTCTGAATTAATTCTGAATAAATAGGTCATACTGGCAGGATAAGAATCATGTCCTCTCTTTAGATAGCCTCTGTATTTGGCCTGGCTAGCAGAGTGTGTGTTGCAAATTGAGCCTAAGCCCATTTATAACTCTTAGGTTCTTTCTGGTAAATAATAATAGTTATCAAGGTTTGAAGTGGTATGGTTAGCTACTCTCTCATGAACTAGGTACTAGGTAGTAATAAAAGTGGCATTCAGGCAAAATTTATGCACACATACAGGCATTTATTAATCAAGCATTGATTAGCAAGTGGCTCAAAGCAGTTCATTTACACTTTCTGTAAACCCAGTGCAGTTCCAAGTGTTCTGTTCTTTTAGTGCTTTGATTTATTGTCTTGGTCCATTTGTGGTACTATAACAAAATACCTGAGACTGGGTAATTTATAAAGAAAATAATTTTTTTTTTCTAAGTTCTGGAGTCTGAGAAGTCCAGGATCAAGGCATCAGCAGGTATGGTTGTCTGGTGAGGCTTGCCCCCTATTCCAAGATGGTGCCTTGTCACTGTGTACTCTGGAGAGGAGGACCCTGTGTCCTCACATGGCAGAAGGTGGAAGGGCAAGTGTACATAATGCTGCAAAAAGTCTCTTTTATAAGGGCCTTAATACTATTCATGAGAGAAAAGCCCTCATGGCCTAATTGCCTCTTAAAGGCCTCACCTCTTAAAACCATCACATTAACCATTAAGTTTCAATACTTGAATTTGGGAGAGAACACACTCAAACCATAGCATTTATCTTGTATGCAAAAGTCGTTGAAGACAGACATGCCATTCTAGGAGCAGGGAAGATCATGCAGCCAGAACTCCTCTGAAACCAATAGCTGGATATAGGACCAAATAGAGGACAAAACTGTTATCCCTAATGGTACCTGTTATATAAACATCACTGGATTCATATACAATGTTGGTACAAGGATTGGGGAGTGTTTCTAAATCTACTACTGTTTGAGTCAATTGTCTTACTTTAAGTACCTTTAATTTCACTAGTGAGAATTCATTTTGAACATTCATCATACTGATTAACAAGTCACTAATTCACCAATAAAAACCTGTTTTTGATAAGAAAGCATGCTAATTGGCAAAGTGTCATTTATTGATCTGGATGGCAGAAGGATTTATGGAAACTGCCTCTGGAATGTGTCTTTTCAAATATAGTGTGAGCTGACTTCTCTGGACTGTGATTCTTGATAGCAAATTACCTGACCAACCCAGCATTGAAAGTTAAACTAACTGGCACTTACTTAACATCACACACTGATTAAACTGAAGTATTAATAGACGCTGTAACACTAGTCTTTACACTATTCTATGGAATGTGTACCCAAGGGTACTGATCTTCTCTCACATACATCCACATCCCAGTGGGAATTACAAAGGAAGAGAAGTCTGATAAAAGTATATAGATTAGCTAACAACTGTTATTTCCTTTTTTTTTTTTACTGTAAATTTGCTAAATATCAAACTAATACATATTATAGTAGAGACTACCAGTTGTGTCCCAATATCCAACTGTTTCCTTCTTTCCTTAGTAATAGAATCTCCAAATTTAAGCCATACACATGGCCCCTGCTACAGTCTGAATGTTTGTGTTCCTCCAAAATTCATGTGTTGAAACCTAATCCCCAATGTGATGGTATTAAGAGGCAGGGCCTTTGGAGGGGATTCAGTCATGAGGGCTCTGCCATCATGAATGGGATTAGTGCCATTAAAAAAATGCTTGAGTGTGCCACTTTTACCCTTCTACCATGTGAGGACATATAAGACACCATCAATAAGGAACAGGCCCCTCCAGAACTGTGAGCAATGAATTTCTGTTGTTTATAAATTATGTAGTCTAAGGTATTTTATATAGCATCCAGAACTGCCTGAGACATCTCCCTAGCCTATTTTGCAGCCTCTTTGAAGTTTGTACAGCCATATAAATAAGTCTGATCAAAGATATGTGAATGAAAATAATTTTTGCAGTGTCTGGGTTGTGTCCTTAAAGGGAAAGGGCATGTTCCCCACCACTTTCTTTCTCATTCTTATTGGAATGTGGGTGTGAAGACAGGAACTGGAGTAGCCATTTTGAACCATGAGATGAAAGCCATACTTTGAGGGTGGCAGAGCAACCAGCTAGAAGGACCAAATGTCCCTGATGGTGGTTAAGTTGTCATACGAGCTGCAGACTGCTTGTCTGAACTTTTGCAGGACTCCAATTAATTTAAGACACTGTTTAAGTCTCTGTTAAAACATCTGAATTACTCTGTATCTTAACTGTCTTAGTCCATTTTCTGTTGCTGGAACTGAACACCTGAAACTGGCTCATTTATAAAGAAAATGAATTTATTTCTTACAGTTTTGGAGGCTGGGAAGTCCAACGTCAAGGGGCTGCATCTTGTGAGGGCCTTCTTGCTGGTGAGGCCTTTCTGCAGAGTCCTGAGGTGGCGTGGGGCATCACATGGCAAGGGAGCTAAGTGTGCCAG
Source organism: Cynocephalus volans (assembly GCF_027409185.1). NCBI lineage: Eukaryota > Metazoa > Chordata > Mammalia > Dermoptera > Cynocephalidae > Cynocephalus > Cynocephalus volans. The sequence goes on from NC_084473.1 coordinate 50,871,292, forward strand.
CTCAGGTCTCTCACCCTCTTCTTGTAAAGCCACCAGTCCCCCTTCTGTGACAACCCATTAACCCATCAATCCATCAATTCATCAATCCATGAATGGATTAACCCATTCATGAGGCAAAGCTCTCATGACCCAATCACTTCTTAGAGGACCCACCTCTCAGTACTACCATATTGGGGATTAAGTTTCAACATGAGTTTCAGAAGAGACAAACATTCAAACCACAGCACTAACTAATACAACGCATGTTTTAGAACATTTGGAACAACAGAAAAATATGTTCAAAAAAGCAGGAAAAACTTCTCCATAATTCTGTCCCTCAGAGTCAGCCATGGTTAACTGACATCTTAGTGGATGTTGTGGCATGTCCCTGACACCACTTCAGGATGCTCAGTCACCCAGTGCTAGTATTGTTAGCTGCTAATGGTTCTATCCAGGCATTGCCCTTGGCCTCTTGGAGGCAGCCTGCATCCAATAACCTGTTGTTGAGGGGGGAATCAAAGCCCAACCTTCTTGTCACAATTGGGACCTTGATCACTGTGTCCTCACAGGGTAGAAGAGGTGAGGTAGCTCTCTGGAGTTTGTTTTATAAGGGCACTAATCCCACTCATGAGGGCTCTGCCCTCATGATCTGATTACCTCCCAAAAAGCCCTACCTCCAAATACTCTCACATTGGGAATTAGGTTTCAACATATGAATTGGTGCGGCGGGGGGCATGGAACAAGCATTTAGACCACAGCAGATCTCTTTACTTAGGTTAACCTTCCCCTGCTATTACTAAAAGCACTTGAGTCAATTTGTTGATTCATCTGTTTATTTAATGCATTCAATAAATATGTAGTGAGAACCTGTTTTGTTCAAAGCACCAGAATATGGCTGTGAACAAGCTGGAAAAAATTACCTACTCTTATAGCACTAACACCTCTCAAGGGAGACAGAAAATTAACAAATAAACAAGATAATTATGAATTATGACAAGTCCTAGAAGGAAACAAACAGGATGATGAAAAAGAGTAAATGGGGCAGGATACTTCAGACTGGACGGTCAGGGATAGATACAGTGTCATTTTGTGTGTTGCAGAAGGTAGCATGCTTGAATGCAGTGAGAGAGAAGTAGATTTGAAGTCCATCTTCATAACTTTGTGCAAGTTCCTTCACCTCTCTGAACATCGTGACAGGATGAAAATAATAACAACAATAAGAACTTAATAATTCCTACTACTTGAAAATTCCTAGCATTGTAAGCATTAATTTCTGCCAGGCCCCAAGTAAATATTAACTTCCCGTTAACCTCTCCTAAAATTATATATAATCTGAATTCTGTAGTACCTATTTTCCAATGGCCTAATTTCAGGAAACCATTCTATACATCTTTTAATCAATTTCATTCATCAGACGTTTAATGGGCACTTACCGTATGCCAATCCCTGGTGATATAATGGAGAGTAAAATAGACACTATCCCTGCCTCTTCAGAGTTTGCTTATTGATTTTATTTGGCTGTGACTCACAAAGCCATTTCTTACCACTGGTTCTCCTGACCAGTAGTAATGATTTTTCACCCCATCGGTATGCACATTTTATGTTAAACTTTTTTTGTCGTGAAATAAAATAAGCATGCAAAAAAGTGCGTAAGGCATAGGCCATAAATCTTAACATCTCATGGTCCCTCTCTTACAAAACTCTAAATGCTTATTTATGTGCCGACTATAAACTTCTACCATTCCCCCACTAAAAATAACAAAGGAAACAGAAAAATGGAAGATAAAATTTATGGCCACCATCTGGTGTCTGGGCAGCGTTGCTTGTGGATTGTTTCAGGCTTACAAGACTAAAGCAGGGATTCAGTCATGCAAGGTCACACAATTTAGAACAGTTTGCTTAACTACGTGGACTTTGATTTTTCTTTTTGGCTTATAGTTTGTCTACAACGGCAGTGCCCACATTGGTGCAGATCCAGGTTTCCTAAAACTTGCTGGGGAGACCTGACCACATACTCTGGAAAGATTTCACATGGAAATGATAAGGAATATCTCTACTAAGCCAGCATCAATGTGATAATGATGAAATGCTAAAGGCAAATCCAACTCAAGTGAGGAATAAGATGTGGGTATCTGCCATCATCACCACTTAACAGTGTTTGGAGAGTTCAATATAGTACAATAAGAAAAGCAAAAAAAAAAAAAAAAAAAAAAAAAAACAATAATAATAAATATGGTAAAGCAGGAGACTGGACCATCATTGTTTGCATTTTATAGCATTGTCTACCTAGAAAACCCACCAAAACCGAAGGAAAAACTATTAGAACTAATACAAGCTCAATAAGAGGAAAAGGTACAAAATAAGTTTACACAGTGAAGTAGCTGCTGTGGGTTCCAGTGTGATGGATTTACTTTTTTAACTGCCACCGTCCTTTCTTCAGGGACCCACCTCTTCTCCACTCTGTGCACCCCTACCAACTTCCACACAGAGGAGTGGGTGTGAAATGCTGCTGATCGTGTTGTGGCCCCAGATTCTCTGGCTACCCTGATTAGTCTGTGAGATGGACATGTGATCCAAGCAGGACTAATAAGAAATATTGGGAGAATGAAACCTGCTTTCTGCTAGGCTCATGGGATATGACTGGACTATCAGCAGCCATCCCTGACAATATCAGTTGGTACCTGGATCCAGGCAGGAAGGAGATCTCAAAATGCCCACGACCAGGCCCTCCCCTGAGAGCTGCAGAGTCTGGGTAAGAGCATAAATGGAGGCCCACAACCTTATATTTAAATACTGAGTTCTACATCAAGCTAATAAGCTGTTAAATGAAATGAAATATGTTCCATATTCCTGCCTTGTTACACAACTTTCCATGACAACAAAATAAAAAATGTAAATCATAATTGTAAAGCTATGGTTTCTATATGACAATAAGTTAAGAAAATTTTTTAAAATGATTATATTTCATAATTATTATACATGTCTGGGTGTTCTGATAATGTATCTGCATTTTTGAATGAGTGCTAATATAAAATAATACATGAATCATAATTTACTCTATAAAATTTATTTTCCTAGCTTTCAGCAAAATCACAGATTTTGTAATCATATAATAATTTTCTAGTAATCAAGATCTGCACTTAATTTTTGTTCTATTCACAGTAATGATCTAAAATACTAAAAATTGTTATTATATTCAAGTGTGCCCAATTTGAATATATTTCATCAAAAATGTAAATTAAAGCAATTGCAAAGATTCTAAAGATTAAATGTTCTAAGGTGTTTTCCATAAATGTCATTTTTCCTCTAAAATGTTTTAAATTATCTATTAATATTCGGAGATAATCTACAAATTATGATTATTGAATATCAAATTTAAATAAAAGTATTTAAATAAATCTGAACATTTAAAACTTGATCTTTTAAAATTTAATCTTATAATTTAATCTTATTATATTTTCACGAAAATAAAACTATTCTTAATTTTAGTGCTAAATGATCATCTGCTTACCAATCTAAAGAATTGGTATAACACTTTGAGCATATTACATCTACAGATTTACAGATTTGAGTGATATGAGTTATATTTCTAGAAACACAAATTGGAAACCAAAGATAAACAAGATGATAGATGTTCAACACTTCCAGGAAGATACCTCCTTATGCAAGAATCTATTGCATCCATTCTATCTAAGAGGAAGGATCTGACAAGGTAATTCATTTGTCATTTCTTTCACCTAAGCATTTCTACCACTAAAATTGTCCCAGCAGTTGGAAGCAGGGTCCGTCTCCAAGGTCACAATAGTACAACATTTAGAAGCAGTGGTTTTTTTTATTTTGAGGGCTTAGGGCAAGAGATACAGGGAAACATTTTTCAGGGGCCTGAATAGCATTAGTCATGAGAGTGGATGGATGTTCAGCGTTAGGGGTTGCATTTGTCAGTTCTACGTGCCACAAGTTACTGAGTAACAGAGGCACTTATGCATTCTTTGTGTCTTTGTAAGTGGAGGTCCTGTGTAGTGTGTGCCCCAGGCAGGGGGCCTCTTGCTTGGGTCTAAGGCATACTGCTTAGGACTTCCCAGTTACATTAGCCAATAAACTTTCTTTCATGCTTAAGCTAGTTTAAACTAAAAAGAAGGAAAAAAATCCTAAATCAAGTAGGTAGAAAATACAACAGAAAAATAAGATCTTATTCATGATAGAAGCCTAAATAAAAATATCTAAAATTAAACAAACTTAGGTAATAAATAGATGCATATACAGAATATACATGAAGACAACTACTACAAGCTCTTACTGAAATATATGTTAGAAAAGCAGGAAACTTGAACGAATGGGAAGAGTTGCTATGCCATTGGATGAAAAGACTCAATGTTATAAAGATATAAATTCACTTTAAGTTAATTAATACACTGAAAGCAATTCTAATTGTAGTGAAAATTGTGATTGTCTCCACAACATTCATTCCATGCCATGTCTGTGGGTGCTCCTGATTGATCCAAGCAAATAGCTTCAATCCTGTCCTTAGTTGTGATTGATAAAAAGTGGGTAGGTGACAGGATTCAGGGTAATTATATACACACAAAAACATTTGCTGTGGCTTCTAGTTTTCTGCTGGATGTGAGTGAGGATGCAATGATCTGGATTGCTTCTGGCAGCCATCCTACACCCACGAGGAGCCCTAGCAACAGGGAAAATTGTCACAGTGGATGACAGAGCTGGAAGATGGGAGATGGAGATACAAGGATTATTAATGACATTGATGGGCCATTGTTTCAAGCAAATCTGAAATTTGATCCATCTTTGGACTCACAGTTATGAAAGCCAGTAAACTCTTTTATTGTTTAAGCCTCTTGGAATTGGGCTTTCAGTTATTTGCAGCCTAAAGCATCTTAACTGATATAGTAATCATTTATCTCCTAGCGATTTTTTAAAGAGAAATGACAAAATGTTTCTAAAACTTATCTGAAAGAATGAAAAATCCTACATAATTTTAGCAGTGTAATCTAATACAAATATAGGCCAGTTAGATCAAAGAAATAGAACAGGAAGTCCAGAAACAAACCCTAATATGATGTACTTAACTGTACAACAAAGATGGATTATTTAGTAAACAGTGCTGAGAACATTGGTAACTATTTGAAAAAATAATAAGTTAGTTCCCTTCCTCCTACCAATTAAATCCTATCAAAATTAACAGTTAAATGTGAAAGATTAAACTATTAAAGAACTAGAAGAATATAGATACAAATTTTGGAGTTAGTGAAAGTGAAATAAATAAATAAGGTGAAAGTCAAATAAAATGTGAAGGTGTACAATAGTCTTAAAGTATTTAAAACTTAATATGCCAACGAACACAATAAACAAAATTTATGGTGAAAGGTAAATTGTCAAAATATAGTTAAAATAGATACATTATAAATATAATATTAAATATTTGAACTATAAAGCACTGCAAAAAATCCAAATAGAAAAAAATGGCCAGTAATTCACAAAAGAAGAAAAAACATTGATCAGCAAATACATGAAAAATGTTTAATATCCCTAGTAGTTAAGGAAATTCAATTTAAACGGATAACATTTTTCAACCATCAAATTGGCAAAGATTTGAAAGGATGCAAATACAACATTGTGAATGTACTAAATGCCACTGAATAATTGTTCAGTTTAAAGTGGTAAGTTTCACGTTATTTGAAATTTACAATTAAAAAAACAAGAGAAAGTGGGGAGGGGAGAATGATAATAGTCAGTGTGGAAAGTATGTGGGGAAACAGCTGCTCTCCAGCATTGCAACTTGTGTTACAAATTGGTATGAAAATTTTGCAAGACTTACATTATGTAGATAAAACCTTGAAAATGTTCAGATCTTTTCCTTTCATTCTGTAATTCCACTTATGGGAATATAAACCTAGGAAATAATCAGATATGCATAGATTTATGTATAAGCACAGTTATTTTTAATAGTGAAAATTATTATTACAGTGTTCAATCTTACAGAATTAGTTAAATAAATTGAAATATATCCATATAATGAAATACTGTTCATTAGTTTCTAAAAAAAAATCACTTAACCTAGTAATATTTTTGAGGTTCTATACCACGGGAAGAAGAGGACAGAGGGACATTGTCCTGCTTTAAGTTTTAAATTAGATTTTTTTAAAATCCATGTGGAAACAGTAGTCTTAAAAGCCATTCTTGTTTCTAAATTCCAGAAGTTCCTCTTTACATTTCAGGAGGAAAATTTGGCACCCCGAATATATGATTTCACTATAAACCGGAATGTAGGGGGACATGTGAAATGATGTCAGGACCCCTGCCCTTTGTAAGGAAGAGGGAAGGAAGCCTTTTAGGCCACTCCAGGGGGGAGCCTGGTACAGAGAGCAGCAGGAAGTCGGACTGGAGTGTTTATCTCTTGCCCTGCCAGGGTTAGAAACCTAGAGGTAGTGGTTGGCATGACCCAGGGTGGCTGGTCCTGGAGGACCCAAGAACATAGAAGTGGTAGTCTACTGCCCTGACACAGTCCACACGCCTTGGGAGGGGCAGGGCAGTGTTTCTGGAAGGGGATGTCTAGATGGACAGCCTGAGACAGGATCTCCAGGGCCCCACAGCCTGTGCATGGGATGTAGGATGGGGGCTACATGCAAAAGAGCCGGGAGAACAGATAATGGAAAGAGACCCAGGAAGGATGAGGAGGCTGCAGACCAGAGCACATAGCGGTGTCCAAGGACATACATCAGGGCAGGCATGTGCCTGCAAAATCTTGGCAGGATCATAGTGGGCAGCACTACATGGTGCCTGGTGAATGGAGGCCAGTGATGACCCAGAGAGCCATGCTCAGAGAAGAGGCCTGCCACCCCTATGAACATCATAGGTCAAGCTCTCCCTTGAACCCTGCTGTGATATGAACGTGACCCCTAGAATTCATGTGTTGGAAACTTAATCCCCAATGCAGTAGCTTTGGGAGGTGGGGCCTAATGGGAGGTGTTTAGGTCTTGAGGGCTCTACCCTCATGAATGGATTAATGCCACGATAGAAAGGGCTTGTGGGAGTGGACTCTCTGTGCTTCTGCCATATGAGGACACAGCTGTCCTTCGAGCCAGAAGATGCAGAGTTCAAGGTGTCATCTTGGAAGCAGGGAGACAGGGTCCTAACTTGCTGGCACCTTGATCTGGGACTTCCCAGCCTCCAAAACTGAGAAAGAATAAAATTCTGTTCTTCACAAATGACCCAGTCTCAGGTATTTTGTTAACAGCAGCGCAGAAGGACTAAGACACACCCAGATGGTATCTTGAGAGAAAAGGAGTGGGAAGGGAACTTTTGGGAAGGGAGAAAATACAGCTCTGATAGAGTTTGAACCTTAAAGTGATAGCATGCTTACCTAAAACACTCACTAAAACCCTGTAAAAATATTTAAATGATTCTTCAAAAAATGTTAGTCATTTAAAAAAGTAAGATCTTCCCCATTACTAGATATGGGAACAGTAGAGCAAGATGTAGTCTTATATAGAAACTCAATAAAGTTATACATTTTTCCAAATCTGAGTTTGTATATTTTGATCTCATTGAAATATTTTTTAAATGTTTAAGGAAATTAGAAGATGTTCATTATATTGTTTAAAAAGCAAGCAGTAAAAAAAATAAAATAAAATAAAATAAAAAGCAAGCAGTAGATAAAATAATATTCTAATTTTCTAAAACAATAAATAGTTATACACATAAACATGTAAGCACATTAAAAAGCTTGGAAAGATATACGTCTAAATATTAACAGTGATTTCTGGATATAGAATTTTTATGTGGTATTTTTTCATATTTATAAAATGAACTTACATTTATTTTTATAATCAGAAAGAAATTGTTTAAAATACAAAGTGTAGAGCCTTGCTGCTCACAAGTGTGGTCCAAGGGCCAGTGGCATTGGCATTACCTGGGAGCACGTTAGACACGCAGATTCTTAGGCCCACCCCAGACCTCCCGGCTCAGCATCTCCATTTTAACAAGAGCTCCAGGTGAGGCACGTGCACCAGTCCCTTCATGCTCCCTCTACAGTTCCATGGCTTTAAATCCCATTTATAAACTGATACATCCCAAGTATGTATATCTAGACCTGAACTCGAGACTTACATGTCCAACTGCTTCACTTGAGCATCTCACAGGCATAATAAACTCAGTGTGTTCAAAACTGAACTCCTAATTCTCTCCCCCAACTCATTCCTTACCCAGTATTCCCTATACAAGCAAATGCCAGCTCCTTTCTTACAGTTGCTCCAGTCACAACCTTGGGAGAAATCCATGAGTCCTCTGTTTCTTTCTCTTCCTATCTCCCAGTCATCACTAAATTCTGTTCTCCTTTCGAGCTATATCTAGAATCTGAATATCCATTTCTCATCCCCCACTCCAGTGATCCCCTTCCCATTCTAAACTACAGCTCATTGCTTTCCCCTCTCCCCTGATAGTCTATTCTTTACATGGCAGCCAGAGTGATCCTTCTAAGGCACAGGTTGGATCTTAACTATCCTCTGCTCAAAATGGCTCAATAGCTCCCCATCTTACTCAGAATAAAACCCAAAGTCCTTACCTTGCAGTTCAAGGCCTCATGTAAACTACCGCCTGTTCTCCTCTGTACCATCATGTCTCTGATCTGATTTCTGTGCCCCTCCACCTTGCTGCCTTCACTCCAGCCATGCTGGCCTCTCCTTGCTATCTCTTGAGCTTGCAGAATAACACACCACCACCTTAGGGTCTTTGCACTTGCTGTTACCTCTGACGGGCAGGAGAGCACATTGGTAGTGGATAAAGAGCAAGACTCTTTGGAGCTGACCCTCTGGGTTCAGGTTTCAGCTCTATTCTTCACTAGCTGTGTGACCTTGCACAAGTTAACTTACTGTTTCTGAGCCTCAGTTTCCTCATCTGTAAAACAGGGGTAATAAAAATACCTACATACGGTTATTAAAAGGATTAAATGAATTTAACTATGTGAAGCAGTTGGAATAGTGACTGGCACAGGAATAAATACTATATAACAATTAACCATTATTATTACCACAGGTAGCCAAATGACTCCCTCATTTCATTTAGATCTCTGCTCATGTTTCCCCCTGGTTGAAAACTTCTCTGAATACCCTCTCTCCCTCTCCGTCTTCTTAGCCTGCTTCATTTTTCTTCTTAGCATTGATGAATACCTGAACATACGAGGGTACTTCAAAACATTTGTAGAAAAATTGAATTAAAAGATAATATGAGTCTTTCCATGAACGTTTTGAAGACCCCTCTTATGTTTGTTAATTTATCGTCTGTCTCTACACACTAGAATGTGGGCTCCAGTGAGAGCAGGGTCTCGTTCTAGTTCATGGTGCTTGGTGTGTGGTAGGTGCCCAGTACATATTTACTGAATGAATTCCTGAATAGTAAATTTTCTTCCTCAGTAATTGACAAAAGTAATCAATGGTATAAAATCTTAAATCTGTCAAACCTTATTTGTCCTTGAAGACTCTCAAATTTAAATCCAAAAATGAATCCATGGAGAAACAAGAAAAATTTGGATATACACAGAGGAAACATATGTATATACACATACACACACACACACACACTCATATATGTGTACACACACACACACAGAGCTATTTTTTCTCAGTAAAGATTTTTTTCCTCTGAATCTGAAAGTATGCCCTTCTCATAGTTTTGGAATATTCTTTTTTTAATTAAGTACTGTAGATAGTGGGTGACAGTTTTAAAAAATTCCTTAGTATCCCTATTTTTATTGCTGTTTAAAAATACCCGTGTTTTATTTACTTTTAACTTTTTAAAAATTTGAAATATAAAAAGGTGTCAACCTTATGGTATTTTTTAAAAAAAAAAATTATTGGTCTGTGAAATCCAAAACTCTGAGCACTGCTTAAAATACAAATGTAGATAACATATCCAATTTTATTGATGTAAGGTCTGACTTCAGAAAAATTCTGAGAAGTGGTGTTATTAGTCAAAAATCCTTTGGGGCCGAGCCCGTGGCGCACTTGGTAGAGTGCTGCGCTGGGAGCGCGGCGACGCTCCCGCCGCGGGTTCGGATCCTATATAGGACTGACCAGTGCACTCCCTGGCTGAGTGCCGGTCACGAAAAAACGACAAAAAAAAAAAAAAAAAAAAATCCTTTGGGCCACTTTATTCACCATATTTTACCTTTTTCTTATTAAAAAAAATGAAGGATTGTAATTTTTTTAAATAGAAGAAGGAATCTGGACTTCAATCAGTAATCTTTATAAAAATTATTACAAATGTAACTTAAACGTGAAAACAAAACTGAGCAAAGCCTTTCCCATAACGCTACACTTGGTTTCAAGTTGAAGTCTTGGTTTAAATTGTTTTGAGACCCATCGAAGCCTTAAATGTCCTTAAAAGAGGAAAAAAGGCCTGTATTCCCTGTTTGTCATATAATGCACTTTTAAGCTTTATTATGACAACATAGAAGATAATAGCAATATAGCGAAGTAATATAGTGTTTCCTGAATGCTTCTGTTATCTGTTATCACATTAATATGTTTATCTCATTTAATTCTTTTAAAACAGGTCTATAAAATGGTAATTGTTATCAAGCTTTTTTAACTGTCGGGGAAATGCAATTGTAGAGAGGACGACTGAATTTGTTCAAACAGACACTATTTGCTAGGTGGTAGGGCTAGGCTGAGCCCCAGAATTGATTTCACAAGAGGTCTGAATCATAGGCATATTTCCTGAACTGGGACACACTTAGTCATGATGAGTACTCAGATAAAATGTAATGAATAAATAAAACTTAGCTTCCTCTGTTTGTTTTCTTTCAGTTGTGTTCTTATTTTGCCCAAAGGGCCAAATTTTCATTAAATAATAATTATGTGAATTTATACTGACAATGAAAATCAACCTTATATTTTTTAGCCTATAATATAGGTTGGAATGTAGCCTGGAATGACTGATGACTATTATTACACAAATAGCACATTCTGGCAAAGTGGCAGCAATTTGTGTGTTCTATAATTAGTATATTATTGCTGTCTTTATATCTGCAAATGATAAGCAGAAATATACTAGAAAGTAGATGAAATTATGAATTGGGAAAAAATAAAAACAGTGCCCATTTGTGATTCAATTAAAATTTGCTTTAAAAATCATATTATAGAGTAAAATGTTCCATTCATCTGATTTTATTTGTACTATGTTCAAAAAGATTAAAAACCAGAGTTTCCCATAGGTATGATATGTGAAACCTTAAGACTGATCACCTTTCACCCCATCAGCATTGTCTTTTGGGGACTCTTTGTAATGGGCTTTAGTCAATTCTACAGGGAGTCAGACATCAATAATTTGAAATGAAAAACATTAACTGCACACTTTTATTGAGTTAAAGCTTTTATTCAGCCCAGCTTTTTCATCCATGAGGCATGCTATTCGAATTTTGAAGGCACTTACTGATTTTTTTCTTTTTTTCAGGAAGTCTATATTGTTATCATACAATGTCATATGAACATATAGTACAAATTATGTCTATTGGGTAGTAAGTACCATCAACATCAAAGACTATGTTATTTCTCAACATTTAATTTTGTTCTTTTTTCTATTTATTATATTTGCATTTCTTTTTCTGTTGCTTTGTAATGTTATAATCAATTTCTTTGTAAGTGTAATGTTTGATATCCCTAACTAGATATGAAAACTATTTAAATTTGGAGTGAATCATCTTCTTTTATAAACCTTTATGTCTTATTAAAATGCTATCCACACAATGCATGGTCACTTGATTGTGATATTACTAAAACTGTATATATTCAGAGTTGGTATCACTAGTGAAAACTCTAGGAGCTACTTTAGGATGTTTTGTTTTCTGATAATGAATATTCAAGTGGAAGTAGGAACAGAGGGGAGCCATATGCGTTGGCCTGTTTTGGGGACACTTTTCTTTTTAGTTAAATTTTCAGTGGCAGTGTTTGATCTTCATGGAACATTGTGTGCACGTGCCTGCAGGTTGGAGTTTCTCTTCTGTTAGCCTGATTAGCTCCTTTGGGGATGTTGCTGTTGAGATGGGGTCTGGTGTTAGATTCCTGAGTACAAAGGGCAGTGCCAGCCACAGACCAGTTCAGTCATTTTCATGTACCTCAGCAGATCTTCTCAGATTCTCAGACTTCTTAGTTTGCCATGATAATTAACTGAGAGGTGATATTTAAGATATATCTCCTTTGCCATTCAGTCATCTTTTATGACTATGGTTTGTAGATTTAATCCCTTGAGTAAGTATTAGGAATTACTTAGGGAGAACCCAAGTAATACTGGCTGAAACAAAAGAGAGGTTTGTTTCTCTGTTATGTAAGGCAAGTCTGGAGTTATGCAGCTCAAAGCTTGCATAGCAGCTCCCTGGTCACGGAATTCCAAACTCCATCCTCCAGCTCACCTCACAGTTACAACATGGCCTCTGCAGCTCCAGCTATAACATCCACAGCCCAGGCTGCAAGAAAAAAGAAGGGGCATATTTCAGCTGCCTTTAAAGTGTTTTCTCAGGAGCCCCATTCAGTGAATTGTGCTTAGTTGCGAGAGAATGGTGAATAAATTCTTTTAGCTGGACACATTGTCATGTCAATTAAAACTGGATTTTATTACTAAGAAAGAAAGGCTAAATATGTATTACATGGACACCTAGAAACTTCTGCCATACCTTGATATTTAACCTATTTGTTCAAGATTTTTCCTTTTTTTCCAAGTGAGCCATGGTGGTATGCTCTGTATGGTTCTGTTTCTGTGATCAACATAAGCAGACATTCTGCCAAGACTAAGTTTTCTCCTGAAGTGCTTATTTCAAAAAGTTTTTCAACGTCTGATGAATTACATTATATAAATATCCGTTAAGCTCCTGTCCTAATCAGGATATTGTGCTAGACAGGGTTTCTCAACCTCAGTACTACTGATATTTTGAGCTGGACAATTCTTTGTTGTGGAAGGTTGTCCTGTGCATTGTAGGGTGTTTAGCAGCAACTCTGACCTCTACCCTCTAGATGACAGTAGCATCCCCCAGTGTGGCAACCAAAATTGTCTCTGCACATTGCCACAGGTCCCCAGGGGGGCAAAATCGCCCCCAATTGAGAAGTACTGCACTAGAAGGTAACCCCACATTTATTTGAATTGCCTGTTTGGTTTCCTGTAAAAGTACATCACTGTAGATTAACTGTCACTCGCTGTTGGGGTTATGAATAAAATAGTATTGGTTGAATTTTTCCTCTGCCAGACCCCTTGATGAGAACCTTACATATATTACCTCATTTAATCCTCATAACAGCATTGTGTTAGTAGAAGGTACGAATTATATTAGATAATTGTATTACCTCCATTTTACAGATAAGGAAAATGAAGCTTAGAGATTATTTTAGCTTGGATTCCCCTGAGAGCAGAGCCTGACACACAGTCTTAGGTGTGGGTGGTTTGTTTGGGAGGTAGTCCCAGGAAGCAGAATGGTGGAGGAGGGAGAATGAAACAGGGAAGGAGGAAAAGCCAATGAAGGAGTTGATGTTGAGCTGGGAGCTGGTTACCACAGGGACCACCCAGAGCACTCTAACTCTGAGGACCCTCTGAGGAACCAGGAAGAATACGTACCTCTCAGAATTATTTTCCTCCCTCCCTCGCTAGGTCTGGAAGAAGCTGGGAAACTTGTCCACTGACTCCCATCCCCCTTGGTTCCCCCCAGGGGCATTAAACCCTCTGCTCTTTACTGATGAAAGTGGTGAGCAATATATACAAAGATCCAGCTTTTGAAGAGCTTATAGTCTTAAGGGGGAAACAATAAATTAATAAGCAACTTAGCATCTGATAGCAATGAGTGCTCTGAGAAGATAAATCAAAGGTTGTATGTCAGGAGTGCTTGGGGGACTGTTTTAGATGGGCGATCAAGGAAGGCCTCTCTGAGAGGGTGACATATGAGCTGAGACCCAAATAGCAAGAAGAAGCCAGCCATGCAGAGAGCTAGGGTAAAGTATCCCAGGCAGAGGGACTAGGTGGTGCCAAGGCTCTGAGGCAGGAACACATTTTCTTTGAAAAACAATGAGAAGGCCAGTGGGGCAGAGGGCTGTGAGAAAGGGGAGGTGTGGTAGAGGTGTGGGTCAGAAGGTTAGGTGGGGGGCAGTCAGGCCTAGGTAAGAAGTTTAGATTTTATTCTGCGTTCTGCATTCTATTGATTGGAGAGTTTTAAACAGGGTTCAAGTGATCTACTTAGGATTTTAAAAGAGCACTCTTCTGTGGAGAAGGGAATGGGCAGGGAGAGAGGAAGCCAGGAAACCCAGTTAGGAAGGTGGCCATCATACTGGTTCTGGCAGGGCCAGCTACATAATTTGTGGGACCCAGTGCAAAATGAAAATGTGGGGCCTCTTGTTCAAACAGCAGGAAAAAAAGTGCTGTTAAAGGTTCTAAAACATAAAGCTTTTTTCTTTCTTTCAGTCTTTCTGTTGATTTGTCATGGTATTTTAATTTCCTGTTAATGTCATTCTAAGTAAAGAAAAATTAAAGCTTAAAATTAATAGCATGAATTTTACAATTCATCTGTATATTGTGGCAATGCCAGTTTTAAATGCAAACATAAGAACGTGTAACTCATATCCAGAATCACTGAAATTATCCAACTCATGTTTCATAGTTTGTTTTCCTTTTGGTGGCTGGCCGGTACAGGGATCTGAACTCTTGACTCTGGTGTTACGAGACAGCACTCTAATCAACTGAGCGCACCTACCAGCCCACACTTCATAGTACCACATACTACATAGCACGTGCATATGTATTTTGTTCTCACCAGAACAGTGGAAATGCTGCACAAAACGAGCTCCACTGTTTTGTTTCACTTCTCAATACATGCACATTCTGCCTTCACCCTCTACCTTCAGCTTCCTGATAGGTTAGAAAGCTCTGAAGGAAAAGGAGCTATGGGCTGCCCTGTGGTTCCCTTTCCTTCTGTCGTCATTATCGGCATAATACAGAGTTGGCTAATACAGGGAAGGAACACAAATAAAAGAGTATATCACAGGGTTCCTTGGTCACTTATGTTTCTTAGTACACCACTGCCTTTCTGTGTTCAAAGTAAATTATGGTTTGAAAGACAAGCGTGGCCTCTCAGGACTATCCCACTCCCTGCGCCCTCAGTGGAAGACATAACACGCTTGCTTTGTACTTTCTCCCACTCTCACTAACTCCCATGCATTGTGGAGGGCTGGAATCCTGAGCTCATGGGACATCCTGAGCACTGCATGCACACAGGGTGGCGAGGAACCACGAACACGTCGCACAGAACTCCTCTGGTCAAGCGCAGGCTTCACCACCCCCAGACTTCACTTGCCAAACACAAGTTCAAAGATTGTTTACAATTTCAAGATGGCAACAGTGGAGCATTAAACCAAGCTCAGGGCCCTTCTGAGGGTGGAGCTCTGCACATAGGTCACACACACATGAAGCTAGGCCTGGACCCTGGTGAGAGGTGATAGAGGATAGAGACTAGGCTGGTACAAGTGGAGAAAAAAAAAAGAGATAGTAAGTTTTGAATTTAGATGTTGTCCACAAGACTTGCTGTTGAGTTGATCTGGGAAGTAGGGATAGGAGAGAAATCAAGGATGACTTAGTTCTAGGCTTGTTGTTTAGGAGAATGGAGAAGACTATAGGAGAAACAATTTGTGAAATTGGGGAAATCTAGAGCTGTTGTGAAATTTGCATTCACCTAAGCATGAGAACTAGGGAGCTGCTGAGCCAGGGTTTCAGCCCAGGCAGTCTGACTCCCGAGTCAGTGCCTTTAACCCCTGCACTGTCTGTCGTGTGGGAGCCACACTAATGGGTGCCTGGTGAGGGCTGCAGTAGTTGTACGTCTTATCCTTCTTCATCCTCTCCAGATGGTCCTGCCCACATGTGTGGAGGAAGCATCTGTACAGAGGCAAGCTCAAATTTAAGCAAACTTTTATATTTACACCTAGTTAACAAAATATTCCTTTAACTTGCAAGCTCCCCTTTTGCATCTCAATTATATTTGTTTTTATAGACAGGATATCACTAGAGAGCTTTTTGTATTCACATTGTAAAGGAAAGTGTATTTTCAATTGGAGGATTTGGAGACAAAACATCTGAAGTTGAATCCCATATTATCAATTATTAGTCGTGTGTCCTTGGGCAAATTAATTAATTGCTCTGAACTTTGGTTTCTTCATCTATAAAGTGAAAATAATGATTTAATAAGTAAATAAATAATTGGCCTTACTGTCTGCAGGACTATTGTCAAGACTAAATGAGATTATGGAGGAAATGGAACAATTGTCAACAAGGCTTGGGTTGGATTCCTGACCCTACTATTTACTAGACCCGTGAGTGATCTTGGGCAAACTACTTAAGCATCTTAACCCTGTAAAATGGGGATGATAATGCTTCACTCACAATATTTGTATGATTATTAAATGAGATAATATGTAAAAATGTCTAATACAGTATCTGTGAAGCAATAGGTGTTTGATAAATGCTGTTTTTGCTTGCCCAGTATCCCTTCTCTTCTTCTGGTGAGAGCATGCCACTTCTCCCTTGGGGAGCATATTAGTTTTCTATTGCTGTGTAACAAATAACCACAAACTCAGTGGCAGCAAGCATTTGTTAGCTCAGAGTTCTGTAGTTCAGAAGGCTGGCACTGTATGCCTGAGTTCTCTGCTTGGGGCATCACAGAGCTGAAAACAAGGTGTTGACTGGGTTGCATTCTCATCCAGAGGCTCTGGGAAGAAATCTACCTCCAATTTCTTTCAGGTTTTTGGCAGAATCCAGTTTTTTGTGCTTGTTTGACTTAAGTCTCATTTTATTGCTGGCTGTTTTCTGGGGTTCATTCTCACTCTGAGAAACTGTTCTCAGGTCCTTTCCATGTGGCCCCCTCCATCTTTAAACCAGCAGCCATGCATTTAATCTTTCTCCTGCTTCTAGTCTCTGACTTCCTCTTCTGCTACAAGCTAAAAAAATCTCTGCTTTTGAAGGGTTTATATGATTAACTTAACCCAGATATTAATTACATCTGCAAAATCTGTTTTCCAATAATGTAACATAATTACAGGAGTGACACTCGGGGAAGGAGATCATGGGGCCATCTTAGGAGTCTGTGTATCACAGGGAGCTCATCCTCCATCATGGTCCTGGTGGTGCTGTCAGTAAGTTTGGAGAATGGAGATTATGATTCTGGAGTAACCAGGAGCTTCCCTGCCTGCTACGTGAACAGGACCACTTTACCAAATGAAGTCAAGAGAGCCAGGGACTGCAGAGCGAGCACCTGATAACATCATTCAAATCACTGAATCCAGCAGTACCTGAAGTTCTACCTTGAAACTTTGCAGTTATAGTACCAATAAATTCCCCTTTATTGTTTATATTGCTTCATGTAATGGTATCCAGAATACTATTGTTCATTTCTATCTCCTTTTCTCTCTGGGAGCCATTCCTTGCCTCTGGAGTGACCAATTCTGTACTCTCTGGTAATCTGTGCCTTTCTACTCTTTCGAAAGTTTAAAATTCATCTTCTCACCAAAGTCTTGAGTTTTTAGACTCATAACTGCTATGATAGATAAATGTGGCAGCTTTGTTTATATTTTTTAAAATTGTAAATTAAAAACAATTAATATGCTGTTTCTTGGCATCTTCCCAGTGAAAGGATTAAGAGCATAGGCTCTGGAGCCAGACTGCTTAGGTTTGAATCCCTGATCTTCCAGTTGCTATCTGTGTTACTTAACTTCTGTGTGTTTCAATCCACTAATCTGTAAATTGTGCAGAACAAGACTATCCACATCTTCAGGTAGTTGGGAGGATTAAATGAGTTAGTTTGCATAAAACACTTAAAACGTTCCTTGCACATGAAAACTCTCAGTAGATGTTTGCTATTATCTTTGATATTATAGTTTTGACATCTTTGTTTTGATTTAATATTCCCTTGATTGGAGTACTCTTTTTTATTGAGATATACTCCATATACCATAATTTCACCATTTCAAAGTACACGATTCAGTGCTTTTTCATATATTCACAAGACTGTGCAACCATCATTACTATCTAATTTCAGAATACTGTTGTCAACCCCTGAAAGAAATCCTATACCCATTAACAGTCACTTCCTATCCCCCCCTGCCCACAACCCGTGGCAACCACTAACCTATTGTCTGTTTCTATGGATTTGTGTATCCTAGACGTTTCTTATAAATGGTATCATGCAATATGTGCCCTTTAGTGTCTGGCTTCTTTCACTTAGGATAATGTTTTCAAGGTTCATTCACGTTGCAGCATGTATCAGTGTTTCATTCTTTTTTGTGGCTGAATACTATTCTATCATACTGATATGCCTCATTTTGCTTATCCATTCATCAGTTCATGGACATTTGGGTTGTTTCAATTTTTAGGCTATTATGAATAATGCTGCTATGAATATTCATGTACACATTTTTGTGTGGACATATGTTATTTGTTCTCTTGACTGTATTCCTAAGAGTAGAATTGCTTAGTCATATGGTAACTCTGTCTTTAACTTATTGAGGAGCTGCCAGACTGTCTTCCTAAGTGGCTGTATGTACCATTTTACATTCTCATTAGCAGCGTATCAGGGTTCTGATATCTCCATATTCTCACCAACACTTGTTATAGTCTTTTTATTATTATGATTATAGATATCCTAGTGGGTGTGAGGTAGAACCTCATTGTGGTTTTGATTTGTTTTTCCCTGATGGCTAATGATGTTAATCATACTTTCATGTGCTTACTGGCCGTTTGTGTATACCCTTTGGAGAAATGTCTGTCCAAATACTTTGCACATTTAAAATATTGGGTTCTTTATCTTTTTATTGTTAAGTTTTAAGAGTTCTTTATATATTCTGAATACTAGAACCTTATCAGATGTAGAATTTGCAAATATTGTTTTCTATGTGTATCCCCTTAAACTTCTTGTTACATTTTCGTTGTTTCTTCCATTAATTTGGCCTTGGTAGAAGCTGCCTATTCTGTCCATTCTGCTTTCCTTACTTTGAACTGCTACGTCCCTTACATGTCTATGAAGTTTCTTTGCTTTCTTAGGTCAAGGAGTGTGTACTCTCAAGCACCTGGTGGGTGCAATCTGTTGGGTCATGATGAATATTGCCAATAACCTGGGGGAGATAAGCTGAAAAACTGGAAGAGAGCATCTGGCCCTGGAAAGGCCATTTTGATCCCAGGCAAGACGTACAAACAGAGGAAGCCAGTGAGCATTGCAGAGATAATGCCCAGAGAGAAGCACGCTGGCCATCTGTGAGGGAGAGGAGGCTCAGTGCCTTCCTGACAGGGAGGCCTACTATTTTCTGTTACTGACCTTGGTTTCTCAAAAAACCTTTGCATATGCTCTTATGATACCAGTTATTTATCTCTCCTCCCCTTCTCTCCTGTCCCACACCCATCCGCCACCTCTTCCCTGAGGCAGCTTGAGATGGTCTCTCTTCCCAGATCAGACAGCAGTCAAAACACCGTTGCTGTGGGATGCTTTCAACTCCTCCACACAGGGCTCAGGTGGTGGGAGCCATCTCCTCAACATTCTTTCTATAGGGACTTAGATTGACCTTTCCAGGAATCTCTTTTTTAGTAATCTCTTCCAAATAATTTCATTCCTTTATAAATCCCTTTTCCTGGAATTCTTCCCCATCCCTCCTCCAAAGTTTAACTCTCTTCTTAGAGCCTTTAGTCTACACAGATTTACTGAAGTGTCTCACATAATTGGGTCAGGGATACTCGTCTGCAGCTAATTTTGCACTTTTCATGTGATACAGGCTTTGTTTTAGAGTTTAATATATATCAATAATTGTGAGTAATGTACTTATCAAATAGAAATTCATTTTTAGAGTATATCCATATCCTAGATATTTATGGCTATATTCTCTTTTAATAATTCATGTATTTACTGTTCTAATTTACTTCTATTGTCTAGTCCGAGGATCACAAACTGGCAGTTGTTTGTTGAATTATACCTGGGGCTGATGCATTCTGTTGGAAAGGAATAAAGTTGTTATTGTGTTGTTTTCATGTAAGCTTACCTTTTGATGGGGCATGCACACCCTACCTCTTCACCCCCTTCTTATACCTGAAACTTCCCACATTTTTATTAATTCCCTGTCTTTGAAGTCATTTGGATTTTAAATTTGAGACCTTGGGCTCAAGATATCATTGTAATTTATTTTCTTGCAAATAGTTTTCTTAAATATTCATAATGAATGACATTGTGAATTAGAGGTAGAGACAATGAATTGCAATTTAGATCCGTTATTTTCCGTCATTGCTGGCCATGCTTAGAAAACTACTTTGAATTATTTTTTTTAACCAATTAAAAGATATTTTTTCAGATCCTATGATGTTTCTAAATGGCTTCTATCCAAATCATATTATCATATGTTTTCATTTAATTAGGTTGCCTGACACTTTGCTAAAGGTAATTAGCAAATTATATCTCTATTGTTCTTGATTCAGAACAAATATACTAAAAGGCAATTTGAAAACAAGATAATTTATCCTGTATGCTTTGACAGACCTAAGGCTCATGGTTTTCACAAATGACATCTTTTATGTCAGGTGCCTATTATCATTTTATAAACTCTCCATGCTATTTGTGTTTCTTCTTTGTTCCCTGAAACAGGTGCACCAACCCATTTTCATTTTAGTTTAATCTAATCCTCATTGTCATCTTTTCCATACTGTAAATAAAATTCACTTACTCACTTTAAATTATTAGAAATACAAACTAAATATTCCCTTGTAGAGGCTGCAATCAGTTTTAAACTCTTAATATGTGTAATAAAAGCTATAAACCATAGAGGGAACATTCATAGTCTGTATTCATATAGTTTAACATAGGTTTTTAAAGTGATTTGAAAACTAGTAAATTTGATGGTAGCCAATGTTTTTCTCAAGTTATAAAATTTATATAATGTTTGGATAAATGCAATAAATTTATTTTAGTTATGATTTTGGACATGGTATTAATTAGGGTTCTCCAGAGAAGCTGAACCCATAGTGTGTGTGTGTGCGTGTTTATATATGTGTGTGTGGAGAGAGAGAATGTATATACATATATACAGAGATGTGTATATGTGTACGTATGTGTATATACATGTATCTCAAGCTGTTGTTATATGTATATATACATGTACAAGTGTACTTTAAAAAGTTCATGGAAAGATTTGCATTACCTTTTAGTTCTATTTTTCTAAGAACTTTTTGAAATACCCTTGTACATGTATATGTATATATAAAAATATATATATATGCAAAGAGAGAGAGACATTTAAGGAAATGGCTCATGCTCTTATGGGGGCTGGCAAGTTGGAGTTTGTAGGGCAGGCCAGCAGGCTAGACATTCAGATAAGAGTTGATATTGTGGTGTCGAGTCTGAAGGCTGAAAACTCAGGCAGAATTTTTATGTTGCAGTCTGGAGGCAGAACTCCTCCTCTCAGAAGCCTCAGTCTTTGCTCTTAAGTTCCTATACTGATTGGATGAGACCCACTCACATTATGGAGGATAATTTGCTTTACTTAAAGTCAACTGATTGTAAATGTTAATCACATCTAAAAAATACTTTTACAGCAGCATCTAGACTAGAGTTTGACCAAACAATTGAGCACCATCGTCTAACCAAGTTGACACAAAAAATTTACCATCATAAGCATCTTGCATATGTTTTTGTCAATGGAGGCAGGAACCAAATTAAAGATAATAGCAGCTAGATTTTTTGGTAACTCGAATTCAATATTTAGTACAACTCTGTAGTAATAAAGATGCTAATCTATACTTTAGTACTCCAAAGTTGAGTGAATGGGACATGAAACATATAAACCATGAAGCATAATTCTTATCAGTTTACATTTTTTCCATAACATTTTTCAGTTAGTCTTCTGTAATGGTATTTTTCTAGCTTGTTCTTTGAAACTTAGCTTTCAAATTCTTTGTGTTTCAAATTCTTTGTGCATTCAATATTGGGCAATTTCAAATACATACTTAGAATAGTGGCCAGAATGTGGATTAGAGAGAGAAGGCTAATCAACTTGCTGTCCTGTACAATTTCTGCAGTCCTAAAATTGTTGCAACACAGAATGTTCCAGGACCTCACACAGCTCCATAAAATGTGTCTTTGGTTCCTGCTCCTCGTGTGGTTTATGTGTGCCTCCAGCTCCAGAAGATGTCGAGCTTGCTCTTCCTGTGACTCACATGATACAGCTGGAGGTCTTCTAGTTGTACTCACCCTCTAATTTTTTCTGTTTCCAAGTTTTTGTCTTCTGTAGTTCAAGTCACACTAACGGAGAATCTTTTTAGTTATCTTTCCCCCTACAGTCGTAGAATGGTTCTCCCGCTCCCTCCCCTCTTCTCTCCTCTCTCTCTGATTTTCTCAGTTCTGATTCCAATGTTAATAATACAGTATCCTTAATCATGCATTTATTATTTTCACTTTTTTTTTTTTTTTTAAAAGATGACCAGTAAGGGGATCTTAACCCTTGACTTGGTGTTGTCAGCACCACACTCTACTGAGTGAGCCACGGGCCAGCCCTTATTTATACTTTATCTGGCTGTCTTCATCTATATTTTTTCTTTCCTGAGGTTATTATAGTTTACTTTTTAAATCCTTAGAATGGTGAAAGGAGGTTTTGTGTGTGTGTGTGTGTGTGTGTGTGTGTGTGTGTGTGTGTGTGTGTGTTTCTTTTTAATTGTTGGAGGTTGGTCTCTACATGACTTTCCATTAGCTTGGCATCATGTGATTCCCAGGGTTAGACAGGAAATTAGTTTTTGGCCAGAATAGCAGGAGGCAACAGAAATGATTTTCTTAGCTCCAAAGCCTCTTTGCTGCAGAAGCACAAATTGAAATAGTGGCTTAGTGATTGACTTAACTCATTAGGCAGCCTGCTGATAAGAACTTATGTTTAGATTTTGGAAGAAAAAGGAGATTTTTTTTTCAGGGCTCAGTATAGAGAAAAGTAAGTAAAAAAAATTTACATATAGCATTGAGCAATATTCTGTGTCATAAATAGAATTTTATGAGGTTATTTGTATTCTTACAGTCTATTGTGTGATAGTGTGTGTGTGTGCACGAGTATATATTCACTGAAGCAATTTCTAATATAAAGTTTATTGGTTTTTACTTTGATCTGTCCTATATTAAAGAAAAGTATTGGGGAAACGACAAAAGCAATTTTTTTCTTTTACTTTTCTTTGGCAAGCTCAGCTTTTTCAAAGTGTTTATTTTTGCAGATGTATTTCATCAGTTCTTAAGAATGAAGCTAGGAATGTTTGCTGGCTTCTAGGTTAGTACCACCCAGAAGTTGAAAAAAGATCTGCTTTTGCAAAATATGATATTTTGGGGGACGTAGGGAATCTTTCATTTTTGTGAACTATTAGATTTTAAAAAATAATTTAAGTAATGCATTTTTAATACCACATTTTAATATACTGCTTATTCCTTTTTGACTTGTTTGAATTGATATACTCATTATTTTATAGTTACTGATTTTTATGGAAAGGTGATAAAAGTTGCTCATTTTTTATTTTCTCTGGAAAATTTGAATGTATTATTCGTACCATCTTAGCATTGTTCTTATCATTCAGAGAGCCTCCTCTAGAGGTTAGTCTCCAAGGATATTGATACTTAGTAATCAATTGTGACTGATCAGTCAACAAGTATATTTCTTATAAAGTATTTTTATGTGATGAAAATAACAATATTAAGAAATTATTCTAACTCGTTTTCTTTGAACCAGATTAGAGTAAGATGAGTTTAGAAAAATGACTTAGAATGGTTCATTCCTTCATTTGGCAAACATTTATTAAGACTCCCAGTTGTGACAGACGTTGACACCATCCTGTCTCTTCAGAAACTGACAGTTTAGTTCAGTAGAGTGACAGTTACAAAAGGGGTTTCTTTTTCGTGTCCTACCATATCTGGCAATCTCCACCCTATTCCTGCCACTTTGAGCTTTGAAGAAAAAGACTAATATATGGCGTATAGTAGAGTCCCCCAAGTTGAGGAATGTATCCCACCTTCTTGAAGAAAAATAAAATTCCTGTGGATGTCCAGTGTTGACCGAAATGGCTTTTATTATATTACTTATATTATTTATTTAATTTTTTTGTATTACTTAATGTACATAAACATAAAACTACATAAAATTTTATGCTTATAACACTATACAAAGTAACACCAAAAGAATTTATAAATTAAATATAAATAGGACTACAAAGCCATTACAATTCAAATTAACTATTACCATTCAATTTGAATCCATATTGATTTAATGGGATGGGTGACACTGCTTTCCTGGGGGATTTGCCATAAGTTTAGTTCTGTGGTTCATCTATTTCTGTATTTGGATTTTGAAAATACTTATCCAACAAGTGCTTGTTTGTGTATGTATGTTATCCAAAACAATGACTTTAAGTCTCTACTTGGAAGGTAGGCTAATCAAGCCATATCTTTAGCAAAACTGCCAGCAAGTAGTCTTAGAATAGCACACTAAGGATGTATCATTGGTAACTCTGTAAAGCTTCATCACTTTATGGTAAAGTTAGCCTAATTGACATATTTAAATAGATATCTGATGCAATTCCTGCTAGGATCAGGAATAGAAAAATTCTTTTTTGATATTTCCACCTCTCTGCTTCTTTGGACCATAGGGCCTTCCAGTCATACAGTGTTCCCTGATATCAAACTGCCATAAACTCAGTTGTACATACAAACTACTGCATAAAAATCTCGTGGCAGTATGCAGTTGTATGGGGTCATCCAAAGGATACAGACTATCTTTACATTTCTTTCTTTATCATAAAAATTAAAACAAAAATATTTTTAAAACATCATCAAGAACTTGAAGAGCTTTAATAATACACCCATAAATCTTAGTCTGAGAAATACTGCTATTGAATACCCAACAGTTTCCTGATGGTGAAAAAAAGACCTCGAGCTCCAAACCCAAATTTCTATCTATTTAAATAAATGCATAAATAGTTTCTTAATTATAAATACACTGCTAAAGTATAGCATTACAATGATATTTAACTCTGATGTCCTGGGCCTGACATATGAAGTATGTATTATAAATAATTTTGATATGTCTTTGGTTTAAGCGAGAAACCTAATGCTGTTAGTTCTTGCTCTACTGATCTGATCTACTCAACATCGTGATCTACTTAGATTGAATGAAAGAGTGATTGGGATGGTGTGTTCTATATCCAGGCCTGGCTATGGACAGTATTGTCAGTTCTATATTTGAGTGTATGATTTTTATTTTACTTTGAGAACCATGATGTTCAAATTTTCATGTATTACTAGTTTATTTGTTATTTCTAAATATTAGAAGAAGTAATTCATTTACCAAAGAATAAATATAACTCTAGACTCACCAGTTATTTTCCTACTCTGTGTTTTGAATACCTAAACAATGTCTAGCATTTCTCCATATATTGCATTACAGCCGCTCTTTCTTATATAACTTTTATTTCCATCTTGAATTGACAACCCCATAAAGCGTAGGACATAATCAAGTGCTTGAAAATTCAGATAGAGCAAACCTGTATGTTTTATGATGGCAGGAACTCTGCTTTCTTTCTCTTTTTTTTTTTTTTCTAATTTATTTCTAGCTAATTTATTTCTGGCAGGATTTCAATCAAGGGCATAACATGTTTGCATTTGATCATGGGCTGATTGTAAGCTCCACTGCCTACCACAGTGCTTGGCACATAGTAGGTGTTCATTATAGGTGAATGAAGGAATAAACAAACAAAGAATGAATGGAATTGGTGTACTAGTGGTGTGGACAGTGTGGTACTGTTAGTCTTTTAGCAGAGGCAAATTCTGGATTGTTTTTCACCTGAAGCTGGAGACTATCTTACTGATCTTTCTATTGCCTGAGCTTTTATTTATTTTTGGAGTTGCAGGAATCTTTTGGAAAATTTGTTAATTCCTTTGACTAATGCATGTAGCGTAAGCATGATATTTGGATAACCATGGATTGCCTTTTACATTACAGGAAACAACTGTCACAGATAACGTATCAAATTGCACATAAAATTTCTACTTTGCTTTGCTTTTCAATTTTCGTTTGAGTTCACCATCATCATGAGACCTCAGATGTAATCTCCTTTTCCCTGCACAACTGATTGAGAAGGCATTTCCCTATTCTTTACTAGGGCTGGAATAACCCAGTTATAATCATTTTAGTAGCAGTCTGTCTTGCAGGCCGTTCTATCTGCTGTCCAGCTCTCAGCATGAAAACAGGAGTGACAACACGAAAAGAATAAAAAGAAAATGGCTTTATTTCTGATTTTGCACATGTAGCTCATTCAGTGTGACCCAGACAGCAAAGATGTGAAACGGAGGAAGTAATATGCATTCCTCATTAGTCAACTCATGCACTGGGTCAGCAAATGTTTTTTATAAAGTAGCTATTTAGTCTGTAGCTGCGCAGTAGCCAAATGCATTTGATAAATTAAGTTTATTTCATTTTGACAAAAAGAGTAAATATATTCCTGTAAAAAAATTCCAAAAGTTTATGTAAAGAACAAAATTTAAATCACTTACAATCTATCTCACCACCTAGAAATAAACTCATAATAGAAGTCATCACTCACTTTTTTTTCCAAAAAATGTCTTGACTATTTTCACCACAAGAACTTAGAAGTGCTTTTTATTTATTACCCAAGTAATACATATTTACTGTTAGAAAAATTATTGATTTTTTGTGATAATTTTCCCATGTCAATAAGTATGTATACCCATGATCATTACTAATAGTTGCAAGATACTTCACTGTACTCATGGATAAAATAAATAAATTTGTATAATAAAGCTCATGCTAATGAAAATTAGGTCATTCTTAAATTATGTTTTATACTTGTTTATTTTGGAGTTTGTGCAAAAATAAGTTTTACATTTCTGTGAGTACAATCTGTCAGTTTTGTTATGGTTTGTGCCTTTGGGATCATGCTTAGAAATTCCACCCCCATACAAATATTTTAAAATTATTCAGCTCTGTTTTCTTCTAATACTTGATGTTTTCCATTTTAACAATGAAAACTTTAACTGATATAGAACTTATCTTACATATCTCATAGATGAGGCAGGAATCTAACTATAATTTTTTTCTAAAACCCTTTGTTAAGTAATTTATCCCTCCACCAATTTAAGGTGCCAGTTTTGTCAAAAGCAATAATTCATATAAATAATTGGGTCTGCTCCTAGACTTTTAAATTTAGTTCCATTGATCTATTCTATTCCTGTGTCAGATTCATACTGTCTTAATTATTGGGGGTTTATAATATGGTTCAGTTGATGTATAGTTGAGCAGAATCGCTTCTTTTTCAACGTTGTTTGGCTAGTCTATCAGCTGATCATCTTCCCGATAAGTTTGACAATAATTTGGTTTTTTATTGGAATTATGTTAAATGTGAAGATTAATTTAGGGAGGTTGACATATTTATAATATTTTCCCATCAAATAATATAAAATATATCTTTTTATTCTAGTCTTATTTTTTTAGCCCCTAATGACATTTTTTTTGTTTTAGTCATATAGCTATTACACACTATTGCCAAGTTTATTTCAAAATATAGTACTTTATCTTTTTGTTTCTATTGCAAGTGGAAGCCTTTTCTCATATTTTCTACTGATTGCTAGTGCAAATATATGTGAATTCGATTATATTTTGTTTTATACCCTATTTTTTAATAATTTATTTGTCCTAATAGAATTTTATTCTATTTTCCTGGGTTTTCCATAGAGACAATCATTCCTTTCCTTTATTTAGATATCATCTCTCTTTTTTGAACGATTACATAAGTTAAACCTAGTCTAGAAAAGTGTTGAAAAACTGTGGTGACAACAAGGTTTCCTTGCCTTGTCCCTGATTTCAAAGAAAGAAGCTCTAGGTGATGACCATCCAGTAGAACTTTCCGAGTGTTCTTTTATTGTCCAATACATGTGGCCATTGAGCTCTTGAAGTGTGGCTAATGAGATTGAAAAACTGAATTTTAATTTTATTTAATTTTAATTAATTTAAGCTAGAGGCTGCTATATTGGACAGCACAGCTCTAGGTATTCACTGTTAATTGTATTGAGTATTTATTTCAGGTGGGTCTTTAACATGTTACAGCCAGGGTAGAGTAAAGATGATGGGGTAAAAGGGAGAGTATTATGTAGATAATTGTCAAACACATGCCTTTAGCAGGATGTAAAAGACAGTAGAGAATAGAATGATAGCTGGAGTGAGATGAGGACTGAAAGAAAGCTTGTTTTTGTCTGTTTGCTTTGTTATTATGACTAAATATGAACCCAAATCCAACCCTTTATTTATCCTTCCAAATATGTACCTTCTTCTATGTTCCTTTATTTCTGTTAGTAATGGCAGCATCCTAGTAGATAACCTTATCACTTTTTTGAGTTGTCCTCTCTGCCATATATCCTAATATCCAAACACTCCTTCACCCCACCCCTATTTCCACAACCTTAATCTTACCTGTTTTTTAAGGTCCTTCACAAGTATACTTCCTGCATAAAAGAATTCATTTCTTATCTCCTCAATTGAAAGTAGCTTGATTGTCACAGAAATTAGTACTTAATTTGTGTCTTTTTTTTATACCAGTTAGTCCTGCATATTGTCTTGTAACTATTTACGAACACACCTGTCAGATTGTAAAGCCTGAGGAAATAACCCTTGATTCATTGACCTTTCTATCCTGCATGGTCCCTCAGCTGGTATGCTGCGTACGTATGCATGTGCTAAGTAAATATTTATTAAATGAATCACAACCCAGTTTATATTAATCATTTATGTTTTGTATATTCTTTCTTCAATTGATAACTTTTGGAGAACAAGAATTATATGTATTTATTTTTGTATCTCCTGTGTACTAGCACAATGCTAAGCATTGAACAACTTCTTGGTAATTATTTTTAAATTTTTATTCATAAAAACAGTATTAAGATATATCATTTAGGATTGCATTTTGCTGTATGTAATGGAAATCCAATTTGAGTAGCTTAACCAAACAGGAGCTTTTTTTCTCAAATAACGAGAAGTCTGGCGGTAGACAGTCTAGGGCTGGTACAGTGGCATCATGTTGTCATCAATATCCTAGATTTTTTTCTGTCCTTAATATGTAGCTTTTATCCTTGAGATCCACCTCCAGACATTACATTCATGTTTCTGTCCCTTTCTATTAGGAAAATAGTAGCTTTTCTGGAGATCTCTACCAACAGACTTCTGCTTTTATCTCTTTAGTCAGAACTAGAGTCACTTGGGCATCACTGTCTGCCAGGGACTTTTGGAAGGTGAGTATTTTTAACTGGGTGCTTTTTATCCAAGCAAGATTGAGATTCTTTTCATAGGGAAGAAAGAGAAAATGAATCTTGGAAGGGCAACTAGAGTATGTATCTCAGATACGGAATTTATACTTAAAGACATTAGGATCTACAATGGGATGATAAGAAACATGTGAAAAGCTCAGCAATTCAAAACACTTATGTGATAAATTCCATATGGACAGCCAGACAATAAATGCTGTCAAAGATTAGAGGTAGATGAGCTCCCTGGAAGACAGAGTGGACTAGAAAATCTTCATTGTAAGAGGTGAGACTTGAGCAGACCCTTAAGAGATGGGTCAAATATTGTGCAGAGAGGTATTAGATGTGTGTTTTGCAAGTGAGAAACAACATGCTTAAGACATGTTTTTGAAGCACTAGGCCAGCTTACCAAGAGTAATGAACTCATTATGGGCTAGTAGGAAATAAGGCTGGAAAAATAATTTGGAACAACATAACAAAAGGTTTTGAATGCCACCATGAAGAGTTTGGATTTGAGACCTGTTCAGATCATATGAGGAAGTAGAATAGAAATGATATATGTAGAATAATTCACAGGTTAGTTCATTAAAATTAATTAATATCTAATGCTATGCCTTCTATCCATTAGTTAAGTTCATAACACTCTTGACCATTTGGTCCTAAGCGATGTCCAATCGCTAAAATAGATACTTGATGTTGTTACATTTGGGACCTTGAGTTATAGAATGATGAAGCTCTATAAATAATTTTCTGTTAAATTAATTTTTTTATATTGCCAAGGAATTCTTTGTTTCTGTTATCATCACAGCATAGATTTTAAATATTATGTCAGTATATTTTGTAATATTAATGCCCAAGTGCAATTTTTCTTAATTAAAATCATTTCTCTAAG